>NC_065585.1:140704740-142076180 GCF_024542745.1 Macaca thibetana thibetana
AGAAAGAAAAGTCACCTTGGAGTGTGCATGTGCATGTCCACACACACAAACACACCCCACACTCATGCATGTGTACACACATGCACACCCCACACTCATGCATGTGTACACACAGGCACACACACTGCCCCACACTCACACATATGTACACACACTCACACCACGTGCACACACTCAGACATGCACACACGCACGTGTGCACAGACTGCTCACAAACTCACACTCATACACATGCACACTCACACTCACACTTGCATACACATACCCCTTACGTGCACACACCCACGCTGTCACGCACATATGCACTCATATGCACACACATGCACACACGTGCACACACACCACCTCTCATGCACACATGCATGCACACATGCTCACACAGTCATACACACTCATACACAGTCACAGTTCACTGAGCATCCGCTCTGTGCCAGGCACTCTGTGGAGCACATTATATTTTGCAGTTCATTAAGCTTTTGTAACAACCTTGTGGGGTAGGCGGTCTTGGCATTTCCGTTTCTTGGAAGAGAAGGTGGAAGTGTGAATGGGCTTAAACCTCTTCCTGACATCAGCCCACAAGAAAAATGGTAGAACTGGGATTCAGATGACTCTCCAGCTGTTGGTTATGAGTCTAGTTTTCTTTCTGTGACCATTTACATAGCAGAACCTTATTTCTCATGACCTGATCTAGTATTTTCTCATTTAAGACACGGGTCCAAGAGTGCACATTGGAATCCTTGCCCACTGCAAAATTCAATGAAAGAGGCACTTATTTCAGCAAGAGTTATGGCGGTTCCAGGTTTCCTAAAAACAAAAAATCAAAATGCCTTTGGTGGAGGAAGACATTTTAAAGATTGCACCCTGACACTCCATGACCCAAACTGTTTAAAGGGACTATTAACGAATGGGCTTAAGCCAGAGTAAGAGGAGATTATATGAAATGATCTTTCAATTCCTTAAATCATAGCAAATCAATGAAAATTAGTTTGGGAAAGAGGACTTCGAATATTTGTTTATTGGCCTGATGATGTATTTCCCTGGTTCATGGGAAAGGCATGCAGGACTCACTGATTTCCACAGCATCAGTTTCTCCCTCATGATCTATGGACGGAGACCCTTTGCAGCAGCCGCGTGACCATGACCGTGTTCTTGCCCCGTGGCCTTGCTCTGGCAGAGCACCCAGGCTCGCCGTACCGTGAGGTTCCCCCGTGGCCTTGCTCTGGCAGAGCACCCAGGCTCGTCGTACTGTGAGGAGCGGGCTTTGCAGGAGATTGGTTCTCTGTTTTGGCTGAGTGACGGTGATGACACCAGCTGAATTGTCCCATAGGGGCGGATATTTATGGTTTCTTTGAAATAAACATAGAAACTGACCCTCCTAGTCCTGAAACCTGAGAAAGTTACATCTGTCTTATCTGAGTTCCTTTCTAAGGACAGCAGCCATTGGGCCTCCCAGATAGCATCATGGAGCTGCAATTCACCAGATCACTGCATCTAGACAATGAGACCACAGACCCCGCATCCACCCTGACTGCCCAACCCATCACCTACTTCCTGGTGGCCGCCTCTTCCTCACGGCTCCCTCATTCCTGTTTTCCCACACGTGGTTACACTTCTTCCCTGCTATATAAACCTCTAGTTTTAATTTGCCAGGGAGATGGATTTGAGATGGCTCTCCCATCTCCTGTAGCATCTGATTAAAGCCTTTTTCCCTGGCAATACTTGCTGTCTCAGTGATTGGCTTTCTGTGCAGTGAGCAGCAGACCTTAGACTCAGCTTCCGGCCTTTTGGCAACAGTGATGTTACTCCCTGTCTCTTCTCAGCGCTCCTTCTGGCCATGTGAACACAGAAGAGGCCATGGAGAACAGGTGGTCACGCATCACACAGGTCTCCAGCCCCCACTGCCCTGAGGCTGCATCACACAGGTCTGCAGCCCCCACCGCCCTGAGGTGCAGCGCCTCAGCGGGGTGAGGAGAACCCGGGCCCAGCAGGCTAAGAATGAGAGCTCTCCTGGGGCTCCAATGTGAACAGGAAGAAAACCAGCTTGAATGGCTTTGAAAAGGATTTTTAGTTAGACAACGTTTTCTTGGAATCAGCTAGTGCTCGAACGCTTGTGAACTGCCAGTCACTGCTGTCTTTACATGGATCTGTCCCCTAGCCTCCCCTAACCCTTGCCAGCAGAAACAGGTGAAGTTTCTCCCTGTCTTGTAGACAGGAAGTGGAACATTCGGGTCCCAGCAGCCTCGTTGCTGAAGGTTGAGGTATTAGCTATGGAATCACGGAGCCTCGTATTCTTCAGTGACACCATTCAAGGGGAAAAGCCCACTATGTTACCAGTACTTCAGGTTCTCTCAAAAACACTTGGACCACTTAGCTAAAGGACCAAGGGAAAGTTTCAATTGATCATCTGAGGGTTTACCAACCACAGGATCTGAAATGCCATCTCTGCAGGAGGGAACAGGTGTCCTGGTAGGATATTTCTAATCCCCTAAAAATATTAATCACTTGTCCATGTGAGTCCCTTTGTTAATGACCCCATGGGAAATCCAACACATAGTTTTAATAGAAATAAATAACTGACCTGTACTGTTTAAAGAATTGGAAACACTATAGAAGTTAAAGAAACATTTAGGAATACACATAAAAACTTCCAGGCATGCAGATACCAGACTCATTTTTACATGTGAGTACAGAAGTCCAGGGGGATCTCTGTGTGAAGACCTGGGACAGGCACTTAAAATCTATTTTAAATACAGCTTTTGTCATTCTCACTTACAGTGGGCCTATAGGCAAATAATACAATCCCTCATGTGTTCTGAATGGGAGTGTTTATAGCAGAACAATAAGTTACAAATAATATAGCAGTTATTAAGAAATTATTTTTAGACAACTAGAAAAGGTAAAAGATCTCACTACATTTTTCCTTTAATAAAAAGCAGCCCTCCAGCCAGAGAGAAAGGTCGGGTTACACACAAAGGGAAGCCCATCAGACTAACAGCAGATCTCTCTGTAGAAACTCTACAAGCCAGAAGAGAGTGGGAGCCAATATTCAACGTCCTTAAAGAAAATAATTTTCAACCCAGAATTTCATATGCAGCCAAACTAAACAAACTAAATAAGTGAAGGAGAAATAAAATCCTTTACAGACAAGCAGATGCTGAGAGATTTTTGTCACCACCAGGCCTGCCTTATAAGAGCTCCTGAAGGAAGCACTAAACGTGGAAAGGAAAAACCAGTACCAGCCACTGCAAAAACATACCAAATTGTGAAGACCATCGACACTATGAAGAAACTGCATCAACTAACGGGCAAAATAACCAGCTGGCATCATAATGACAGGATCAGATTCACACATAACAATATTAACCTTAAATGTAAACAGGCTAAATGCCCCAATTAAAAGACACAGATTGGCAAACTGGATAAAGAGTCAAGACCCATCAGTCTGCTGTATTCGGGAGACGCATCTCACATGCAAAGACACACATAGGCTCAAAATAAAGGGATGGAGGAATATTAACCAAGCAAACAGAAAGCAAAAAAGAGCAGGAGTTGCAATCCTAGTCTCTGATAAAACAGACTTTGAGCCAACAAAGGTCAAAAAAGACAAAGAAGGGCATTACCTAAAGGTAAAAAAATCAATGCAACAAGAAGAGCTAACTATCCTAAATATATACACACCCAATACAGGAGAACCCAGATTCATAAAGCAAATCCTTAGAGACCTATGAAGAGACTCAGACTTCCACACAGTAATAGTGGGCGACTTTAACATCCCACTGTCAATATTAGATCAATGAGACAGAAAATTAAGAAGGATATTCAGGACTTGAACTCAGTTCTGGACCAAGCAGACCTAATAGACAGAACTCTCCACCCCAAATCAATGGAATATACATTCTTCTCAGTACCACCTCATACTTATTCTAAAATTGAACACATAATTAAAAGTAAAACACACCTCAGCAAATGCAAAAGGATGGAAATCATAACAAACAGTTTCTCAGACCACAGTGCACTCAAATGGAACTCAGGATTAAGAAATTCACTCAAAACTGCACAACTACGTGGAAACTGAACAATCTGCTCCTGAATGACTACTGGGTAAAAAACGAAATTAAGGCAGAAATAAATAAGTTATTTGAAACCAATGCTTGAGCTGTGTCTCAGAATCTCTGGGACACAGAATTTCTGGGACACAGCTAAAGCAGTGTTTAGAGGGAAATTTATAGCACGAAACAGCCACAGAAGAAAGCAGAAAAGATCTAAAATTGACACCCAAATATCACAATTAAAAGAATTAGAGTAGCAAGAGCAAACAAACTCAAAGCTAGCAGAAGACAAGAGATAGATCAGAGCAGAACTGAAGGAGATAGAGACACAAAAAACCCTTCAAAAAAAATCAATGAATCCAGGAAATGATCAACAAAATAGACTGCTAGCCAGACTAAGAAAGAAGCAAAGAGAGAAGGATCAAATAGACACAATAAAATATGATAAAGGAGATATCACCACTGATCCCACAGAAGTACAAAATATGTTCGGATAATACTATAAGCACCTCTATACAAATAAACTAGAAAATCTAGAAGGAATGGATAAATTCCTGGACACATACACCCTCCCACGACTAAACCAGGTGTAAGTCAAATCCCTGAATAGGCCAATAACAAGTTCTGAAATTGAGGCAGTAATTAATAGCCTACCAACCAAAAAAAGCCCAGGACCAGATGGATTCATAGCCTACGTAACAAACCTGCAGGTTCTGCACATGTATCCCAGAACTTAAAGTAATTAAAAAAAAAAAACCCAGAAAGTAGCCCCTAAACCATTTCTTTTTCCTTAAGGGAAAGGTGCCTGAGAAGTCAGGCAAAGATATGCAGACTAGGAGCTTTCATATGTAAATGGCGCAGCTGTACCTGGAAGCCAGGTATATTCAATATGGCATCTCCTGCTTGCTTTTGCTTGTCACCATGTGTGCAGGGTGTCACGGCAGCCTCCAGGTAAAACCACGCATACAGGCATTGTGGCGACCAACCAGGTGGGGGGTGGAGGCCACATTTGCATAATAAAATATGAGGGTGGGAGGGCTGGTCTTTTTGCGGGCTACGTAAATGTAACACCTGGTCTAACCAATCCCCTGGGCCCTCTGTAAACCAATCACCACCTCCTCAAGCCTCTGTACAGAACTGACTGCATTCTGCTGCAAACGGGGACCTTCTTTTGGGCGATCTGCTGTCTCAGCATAAGGAAGCCTTTTCTCTCTCCTTTTTCTGTTAAACTTTCTGCCCCTAAAATCATGTGTCCATGTGGTAAATTCTTTCTCGGCCGTGACAAAAGGACCAGGGCACATACCCCAGACAACGAAGCTGTTTCACTTACATTTTCCTTATATCGGCAATATTTGATTTTTATAATTTAAAAATTATCAGTTGTCGGCCGGGCGCGGTGGCTCAAGCCTGTAATCCCAGCACTTTGGGAGGCCGAGGCGGGCGGATCACAAGGTCAGGAGATCGAGACCACAGTGAAACCCCGTCTCTACTAAAAATACAAAAAATTAGCCGGGCGCGGTTGCGGACGCCTGTGGTCCCAGCTACTCGGGAGGCTGAGGCAGGAGAATGGCGGGAACCCGGGGGGCGGAGCTTGCAGTGAGCCGAGATCGCGCCACTCACTCCAGCCTGGGCAACAGAGCGAGACTCCGTCTCAAAAAAAAAAAAAAAAATTATCAGTTGTCCTGGTTAAATAAAAATTGCAGTACATAAAATGCTTTCGACATAGAGATTAACATTAAGAAATGATTTCTGAAACATGGAAGTACATCACTGCATCCATTCGTTCATTAGTCCATTCTTTTGACAAACATTTGCTGTGCCTGTACAGCCCTGTGTGATAGAATTGTAAATTCCTACATGGCTTATTAAAGTTAAAATTGGAGGCTGGGAAACAATAGTAAAGAAAGAATTTAAAATGATCATTTGATCACATCAACTTGCTGCTACAGATTAAAATCAATGAATGAAAGCATTTTACACATTACAGAAAAACATCCAGCCATTCAGTTGGATGGTGTGGGTGATAATACTCGTCTTAATTCTGTTTCTGTGAATGCACGCTTAGCATGCGTTTATCAGAACTAATCCTTATGAGGTATAGGCTGTGTTATCTATCACTTTCTATATGTATGTCCAACATTAAATGTATTTGAAAATTTGAAATTTAAGTGAGCAATGTAATTCTAGTCTACATCCTCAAAAAGAAGATGAATCAAGACAGAGACAGAGATTACTAAACAGTCACATGGGATTATATAAGTGATCAAATATGTATTTTGCAATTAGAAGAAGAAATGATTGTTTAATAACTGAAAGTTTCTGAAGACCTGACCTGACTACTGTCTTTAAAATAATTACCAATTCCTCCCATGAGTGTCTGTCTGGTTTTAAAAGCCTAGCATTGGTTTCTTTTACCATGTAAACAACACTATAAAATCCCTGATGTTTTTCTAAGTGTCTTCCAAATTACAGGGAAATAGATGAAAATATACCTGGGCTTTGTAATTCAACGACTGAATTGGTTTGGATTTTGTTTGTTTCACAGGGATCACATACATCTTGGTGTCACCCCACGAATAATGGGGTTGTGGTCAGAGGGAACTGTGTAAAATGCCTTGCCTCTTGAGTACTCTGAGGCCAATGGAATGACTTCGGGCATGAAGAAAAGGTTAAGTACACGACTTAGGATGGAGGGAACCATGCATATAGTAAGTTTTAGGAAGATTTCCACAAAAATTGCATGAAACGAAGCGTGTTGATGCTTAAAGGAAATGTATTCGGGTGGATGTGTCCCTCCCTGTTAGAGCTGAATAAATGGGGCAGGGAAGAGGTGTGTAAAAACTGACCTTCCTCAGATGTATCTGGAATTGAGCCCATCTCATTTACAAACCCTTTCTGAAGAAATTGGTCCAATTTCTGGAGTCAAAAGGACTGTCAGAAGGGGAGATGGCAGAATTGATAAATACACAGTGGGGGCTGCAGTGTTGGCAGACTGAAGGGGTGGGAGACTGCTACCCACGGAAAATGCCCACATACTTAGGTTCACCGCAATTGTGTCAGAAAGCCTCCCTTCTAGACTGCCCTGCCCAATAGCTTAGCCACCGGCCACAACAAATGGCCCAAACTTTTTTTTTTTTGAGACAGAGTCTTGCTCTGTCTCCTAGGCTGGAGTGCAGTGGCACGATCTCAGCTCACTGAAATCTCCGCCTTCCAGGTTCAAGCAATTCTGCCTCAGTCTCCCAAGTAGCTGGGATTACAGGTGCCCAGCACCACGCCCGGCTAATTTTGCTTTTTTTTTTTTTTTTTTTTTTTTTAGTAGAGATGGGGTTTCACCGTGTTGCACAGGCTGGTCTTGAACTCCCAACCTCAGCTTGGCCTCCCAAAGTACTGGGATTACAGATGTGAGTCGACGCACCTGGCCTCCAAGCTTCTAACATTTCTGAATACCTAAAATACCATTACACTTGGGTTCCTCTGCGGCACACGCTGTGTGTCCACCGCTCATAGTCAGGTGTGGCCAGCGGCTACCGCACTGGCCTGCCTCAGCGTGAAACATCTTCCTCATCATGACGGCTGTGCTGGCAGCCGTGTCTAGGACATGTCCTGTGTGAAAAGGCCGTGTCTGGACATAGTTCCCCGAGAGTTCTAACACAGCGCATGAAGCAGAGGACTATGATCGTGAAGGTTCTCCTTCAGGTCTTCAGTGTTGGGTTAGACAGCATCGTGGAGGAGATTCTGGACCAACACATTTTACTGGAAAGAAGCTCATGTGAATGAGAAGAAAGAAACTGCTCCACAAGCCTCACGTCACACGGCTTTGAGGAATCGCAAATGTGAATCCATCATCGCTTTAAACACGTGTTTAATGATCCTTCTGCACCTGGAATTCTGGACACCACTTCTGAATTCAATCCCTGAGAGTCATTTGCAAGCCAAGCGGGAATTTGAAAATTAGCATTCCATCGCATAAAGCACAAATACGTAATCAAGATAAAATGCACTTAGAAGGACAAGCATTGCCATTCTATTCGAATGCAGCAGCCACACTGGAATTCACTGCACTCTCTTAATTAGAACTTCAAGGATGAGCGCATAAAAGGAATTACAGTCATCAAGCCCATGAATGTCTGAATGAGAGAATGAATATTGGACAAACTAAACTTCCAAGGCAAAAGATTCAACATAGAGGATTAAAGCCATTTGGACACTTTAATTAATGTTAGTCACAAAACAGAAGTATACATCAGACGGGACATAGAAGTCACATCCCACAAGCATACACACAATGGTTTTCCTGAAGTTACAAGAAATTATGTGGGCCCCCTGAGTTCTGGGGCAACGTTGATAGGTTAGCAGCAAAGATGTCTATTTTGAATGTGTTAATTAGCAAGAAATTATAGTCTAACCAGCATTTAACATCTTGTAGACAGTAAAATGAAGTGATGACAGCTGCTTTGCTGTTCGAGACACTTCCTGTTTCCATTTAAAAGGTTTGAACATCACATCACACAGTGAGAACTTGTATTTTCTGAAGAATACTGAGAATGAATCAACTTTTAGTGAACTGAAGAGTCACATGTTTCTAAGTACAGAATTTTGAATGTTCAAAGGGCCAGGTAACAAAACTAAAGGATAACCTGGAAAAGGAATCCATCATCAGTGATGGCACACACTGACTCTTAGGATGATTTGACATCAACACACAAAAAAAGAAACATATCAGCAACATAGTTTGGCTCCTTCCCAATCCAATTGATCAGTAGGACACAATTATGTTCCAATTATTATTATTATTATTTTTTTGAGACGGAGTTTCACTCTTGTCGCCCAGGCTGGAGTGCAATGGCACGATCTGGGCTCACTGCAACCTCCGCCTTCCGGGTTCAAGTGATTCTCCTGACTCAGCCTCCTGAGTAGCTGCTAGTACAGGCGCCCACCACCATGCCCGGCTAATTTTGTATTTTTAGTAGAGATGGGGTTTCACCATGTTGGCCAGACTGGTCTCGAACTCCCAACCTCAGGTGATCTGCCCGCCTCTGCCTCCCAAAGTGCTGAGATTACAGGCGTGAGCTACCGTGCCTGGCCATGTTCCAATTCTTTAAGAATGCAAAAATTTTTAGATGAAAACATGTTTGAAAGGAATAATTTTTCCAGTGGAAAAATGGAAAGACCAAGAACTGGAGGATGCTGGTGAGCCTGTGTTTTGAGATGCTGTGAACTGTACAGGAGGCAGCATTTGTTACACACTTTCACAGTCAGTGTGTCTCTCTGTGTGTGCATGTGTGTACATGGGACACCTAATTGTGAATGACGTCTATGCTGAAGTTGTATCAGAATGAAATCTTTCCAGCAAGATTTAGAGGGAGGCCTAATTCTGTAGGTGGTATTGCATTTAATGATGAAAGAGTTTATTTTTACCATGCACATGGCAAATAGTGAGTGCACAGACATTGATCCATCAGCTAATATACCTGAAGTTACTAATGTCTCTCTTTCTATTTATCTATCTATCTATCTATCTATCTATCTATCTATCTATCTATCTATCTATTTATTGAGATGGAGTCTCGCTCTGTCACCCAGGCTGGAGTGCAGTGGCTGGATCTCAGCTCACTGCAAGCTCCGCCTCCCGGGTTTACACCATTCTCCCGCATCAGCCTCCCGAGTAGCTGGGACTACAGGCGCTGCCACCTCGCCCGGCTAGTTTTTTGTATTTTTAGTAGAGACGGGGTTTCACTGTGTTAGCCAGGATGGTCTTGATCTCCTGACCTCGTGATCCGCCCATCTCAGCCTCCCAAAGTGCTGGGATTACAGGCTTGAGCCACCGCGCCCGGCCTAATGTCTCTCTTTCTAAAGAAAAGGAAGTGACCTTCAATTAAAAAATTAATAAAACAATAAAGCAAAGACAACTGGCAAGAGTTAAGACTGTGCTTACCCCTGACTTACACTTCAGAGTCAAATGAATAGATCCTAAACCATGTCAACGTCTCCCGTGAAGCTTGATCAGAAGGTTGGAAGGCCCCCAACCCACACTATGGATGTCTAATCTCAATCTTAAGGTGACGCTAATGGAAAAGGAAATACAGGAATCCGCCCCTGCAATTCACAGCCCACGCATCTTGACTTGCCCTCTGCCCACACCTCTGAGAGGTGGACCCATCAGAGGGCTGCCGTTGGTCCTGCCAGTAAATCAGGGCTCCTTGGATTGGAGTTGCTCTGTCAATCTCCAGAGCCTATGTGGATCAGTAAGCATCAATTTGAGCTAGCTGAGCATGAACGACGCCTGTGGCCGGGAAGCAGCCTCCAGAGAGTGGGGGTATGGGTGGCCACGGGATACCCGGGCTCGGTTCTGGCCCCACCACAGGAAGCCCTATGACCCCAGGCACCTGCAGCCTCCCCGTGAGAGGGGTGAGGATTGTCAGCCCCCCACCCCACCTGCAGGGCCAGCACTAAGAACGAACACGATGCCAGTGTCTCCAGGCCTGGCAGCATCTGTGTGGTGAGGACTGTTGGCTCCCTACCCCACCCAGAGGGCTAGCACCAAGAACCAACGTGACGCCAGTGTCTCCAGGCCTGGCAGGATCTGGGCACTCCTTCTCCATTCTAATGGTCGAAATAGATGTGTTTCAAATCCCCCATTCACAGCGGTACCCTGAAAATGAAGAGCTTCTAACAAAACAGAGAAATGTTCATGACAGTCCTCTGGGTCACCAGGAAATCCCAGCTCTCATGGGCCCAAGGCAGAGGGCATATGGACTGGAGAGGCTGGCATGACAATTGCGCAATGAATTATCTGTGGCACAGCCTTGAGACGCGAACGCTGACGGGTGATACGCAGACGAAAGAGGCTTTGCTTTGCTTTTCAGAAACCGCTCAAAACATTTGGGTTCGCCAGCTGGTCTCATTACTGTCTGTCTCGCATGTGATTCTTTATTTTAAAATAAAGATCTGACCCTGACTTCAAGAGTGACAGAAACAGATGATGCAAATTCCATAATGAATGAAAAGAAGTTCTACATTAAGTGCACAGAAAGGACTGATTCATCCATGTACATGTCCCCAAAAATCTATGGACCGCCTACCACTTCCCAGGTGTTGTTGACCTGACAAAAGGTTTTATCAAAAACCTATGGACCGCCTACCATGTCCTAGGTGGTGCTGACCTGACAAAAGGTTTTGTCAAAAATCTATGGACTGCCTACCACTTCCCAGATGTTGTTGACCTGACAAAATTCTCTACCTTGTCTCTGCCCTCCTGGAAACTCAGAAATATCACTCACAAGATGAAGGTCATTTGCAAGTGGGCAGGAGTGCGAACATAGCAGTTCATAGAGAGAGAGAGAGAATCCTTCTTATTCATTCATTTGTTCCTTGTTTTCACTAAATAAATCAACAAACATCTGTGTCTACTATGTGCCAAGCTCTGTTCTAGGCATGGGAATTCAGCAGCAAGGAAAACACAGATCCCGTGGATCTGATATTCTAGCCGGGGGAGAGACTCACAATGAATGGAACAAATTACTGAAATATACATAACAGGACGAGGAGCGTGATGGGCTCACACAAACTCCTGGAGGACTGTCATTAGCATCTTTAGGTAAGAACCTCGGTGTGCATAAAACCCAATCTCCTTTGCTGCCCACACCAGGGGTCTAACGTAATATTTCCTTAGCACCAGGTTTATGGAAGTACTTAAAAAAGGAAAGAAACACAAATATCTCTCAATTCTACACCTGCATGTTAAGGAGTGTATGACCAGAAAAAAACAACGTAATTCTCAAGGAAAAAGAGAAAGACTCACTGGGCAAATGGGGCTTGCAGAAATGAGCTGTGTGGGTGCCTGGGGCAGGTTACCTTCCTGGCCTGGGTCTGACGAGGCTCTGATGCTGGCCCACACAAAGGCTGGCTGGCGCTGGGAACGTCTGGCCAGAGGTGCAGGAGGTGGCTTGCCTCAGGTAGTCACACACGACTGTGTCCCTCCATCACTTTGTGTGGGTTTTTTTTTTTTTTTTTTAACTTTTCAAATTTACTTCTGATGAGCACAGACCCAGATGGAGAATAAAATCAGGTTTTCTGCTGCCTGGCAGTTGCCTTGTAAGTCAGACCACTTCCCCTGTTATTTCACATGGGGACGGCTACACGGCCCGTGGTGGTTCTGTGAATGCAGAGAACAGAGCTGGGGGCTTAAGCAGCTGGAGCTGGGGGCCACAGAGTAGCCTAGCAGGAGTGGGGTGGCCATGGCGGGGCATCTTCCAGAAGGGATGGACACCCCAGCCGCCATGAGCTGGAGCCATGCCTGCTGCCCCCACTTTGGAGAAGTAGCTCAGTTGGGGTTCTCAGCCTATGTTGTATGCCAGGAACTTCCGGTCTCTTAGTGATGGGGGAGGTAACTAGGGGAGTTGGATCCCTCACCACGAGCTGGCGTCACAGCAGAGACCTGCTCTCTGCAGGAACCTCGGGATTTGGAACTTGCAAGTGGACGTGACCGTGGCTGCTGACGGGGCCAGCGCTTCATTCGGCTGGGCTCAGGGTACCCGGGGAAGACGGGCCACACAGAACACACAGAATCTAGTGGGTCAAGATTTCCAGCCACATACAGGTGTGGCTCTTGCTTCAATCCTGGCCCTTCTGCTGCGAGGCAGAGGTGGGGAGGAAGAAATACGGTATCTGAGTGCTTTCGAAGAATCGGTAAACCTGTTTATCTTCAGAACGTGGACCCTGGACGGTACGTTTGAGAAAGTGAATACATGTATCTGTTAGCAAAATTCCCCAAATCATTCCCCATGTAGTCCGCTGAGCAGGGGTTTTCTTGGTGGTGGATGCTGGAGGCAGAGATGGGAAGCAGCAGCAATGGCAGGAATGTCTATACCGTCCTCCCATCTCTGCTCCAGCAACTGTCACCCCAGCTTCTGTCTCTACCCTCCTCCCATCTCTGCTCCAGCAACTGTCACCCCAGCTTCCGTCTTCTCGGTCAAGAAATGCAGATGCACATTCTGAGGATCTTTTGAAAAACACCCAGTATCTTTCTCTGGAATAGCCGAAAATGTCACATAATTCATTTCTGTTAAGCGCCATCTGCCAGATAACACAGGTGTTTTAGAATAAAACCTCCATCCACAGAATAAGTGTGTGGCAGACCACTCCTGTGCCTTATAATTAAATCATGATCTAAGCTTATGCTGTCAATATTCAGAAGAGACAGGAATTTTGACCATTTTATGAATCATAGAACAGTTTGTAGTCATTCAACACCGATCAGAAGAAGGGACAAAAGTTTTTGAACATGATTATCCTTTTGTGTATACGGAGCTTCTAAATCTATTTTCAATTCTGTTTCCTTTCCTTTTATAAAGCATCTCTCCATTATCTTATACACACCAGGCACTAAATACATATTTGTGAGTTTATTCAGTTGATTGTGTGATTGATCGAAATGGTTGTAATGACCTGCTGTAAACCAATAAACAGATACAAGAAATACTTTTTTTTTTTTTTTTTTTTTTTTTTTTGAGACGGAGTCTTGCTCTGTGGCCCAGGCTGGAGTGCAGTGGCCGGATCTCAACTCACTGCAAGCTCCGCCTCCCGGGTTCCCGCCATTCTCCTGCCTCAGCCTCCCGAGTAGCTGGGACTACAGGCGCCCGCTACCATGCCCGGCTAATTTTTTGTATTTTTAGTAGAGACGGGGTTTCACCGTGTTAGCCAGGATGGTCTCGATCTCCTGACCTCATGATCCGCCCACCTCGGCCTCCCAAAGTGCTGGGATTACAGGCTTGAGCCACCGCGCCCGGCCCTAAAAATACTCGTTTTTATTACAGAAAGAGATTAGGAGCATATCCTGCCCCTATGAAGAACTGGAAATGTAGCCTGTCGCCATATTTAAAGTGTGGGACTTTTCCTCCAGAAATTCCATGAATCTGCAGTTGCCTGTATCGACCATGATCTTTCGGTTGCCTTAGCTAATCAATGTTTTTCTTTTTCTTTATCTTCCTTATGCTCATGGTAACATTTGATACAATCCATCATTCCATTCTTTATCTCTTTCCTTCTTGGCTTCCAAAACTGAATAAATAAATAAATAAACAGAGATACAAATATTCCCCATGATGAATCCACTGGGATTTTTCAAAGCTTTCCCATGACTTATGCTTCAAGAGCACAACACGATTCTCTATCTTAATGGCTATGTTAGGATGAAATGAATCCAACGTAATTACATATTTTAAAAAGGAGTACTTTTCCTATATTCATAGAAGTTTCCTTCCTATATAACTATTTCCTTACTATATTTTATTGCTACCTTCTATGTCATTTGAAAATATCAGTAGTAGTGATACAAATCTCACCACCCAAGTACCTAAAACCACAGACCAAACCAGTGAAGTTTCTAGCACACTATATTTTTGGTGTTTGAAAAAGGGTTCAAAGATTAATTCAGAGTAATCATTCTCATTTAATCTCTTGCTTTGATTTTAGGAACATTAAAATGGCCTAAACAAATTCTGTTTAGCCTAACACCACTGCTGAAAATATAAACAGCTAGCAATAACTAGACACTGGGTATTGAGTAGTTCTGGTAGCTTTGAAAAGCAAAAAGAATTCAGTGGTTGGGTTTTTCCTTCAGTTTAAAAATATTTTTGATATATAGTGTTGGCTTTTGGACATCTTAAGTTTTAGGTAAAGGCAGTTATTCAAATTCAATGTATGTATCTACCTGAATAATTTTTACTTTTCTGGAGAATAAAATTAAATTTTGAAGGGTCACAGGCAATGATTTTTCGGGCCCCTCTGCACCTCTCCCCAGGCGTGTGTTCAGACGCCATCCAAGGATGACCGCGTGCTGGCTGTCGTTCCGGGAAACGCCTGCACTCCACTCACGTTGAAGAATAAACCTCTGTGATGGGATTTGTATGTTTTTCCCCACAGTTCTTCCTATTTCAAGTAAGATCAGCGGTTCTTCCTTTCAGAGATTTCTATGGGAGGAAGCCAACCCCAGGATATCCTCTCACTGGCAAAGATCACCTTGACTTTCACAAAAGCCTGTACTCAGTAGAGACGTGACCGAGGGGACCAGGGGCCCAGGGAGAGGAGGGAAGAGGTTGGAAGCCGGAAATGATGACAGCCACAGAAGGGGAGCTGCGGGTCCCTGAGCAGCTGCAGAACACGGCTCCTGTCCTGATCATGCCCCAGGGAAGCCCTGCAGATTTGATGGAATCCTGCATGCCGAGAGGGACCCAGGATCTCAGCACAGCCGGAGGGAACCAATGGCCTACGACCAGGAGGCTTCCCAGATGCCTCCAAACCTCCTGGGAGTCCTGGCCTTGGTAATGCCCTGAGTTTAACCTGAAATGACAGAGGCTGAATTTCACAGGACACCAGGCAGGAAGTATGGGAACTCAGAATGGAAATTCAGTTGATTAAAAAAAAAAACATTATTTCTTGCACATGTCGGTTATAGATAATTGAATCATGTCCACATAGAACATCTGATAAGGATGCATGGGTGCCCCTGAATAAGTATCGTCCTCAGAAAGGAATTCTACAGAAAAAGGCTCCAGTCGATGCCAAGGCTAACAGCCGAGCACAGTGGAGTTTAAAACTTAAACATCGAAGTCCTCTAAGTTAGGACAAACTCTGAATAGAAAGGGAATTAAAGATCTTATCAACAGTAAATCTTCAAATCACTCACTCATACGTTCAACCCGTATTTATCGAGCCTGGCCTGGTACGGTACGTGGCACAGGTTAAACTCATCTGACTTATCGCCACAGGGGCCTTGGGCGTGGTAGTGACATGAAATGTATAAAAGTCGACCGATGTCTGTGACCGTGGGTTTGTGGATTGTCTGGGGGCAGGATGAGGGATTTGTCCCTTTATAAAGGGATCCCAGGGAGCTTCCTCACGCTTCTTCCACCATGTGAGGATACAGGGAAATCTGCTCCTATGAACAAAGAGGCTGCCCACGCTGGACACCCTGACCCCAGACTTCCAGCCTCCATAACCGTGAGAGATAAATCTGTGGGGTTCATAAGCCAGGCTATGATGCTTCTTTACAGCAACCAGCGTGGAATGAGACAGAGACCCGGCAGGGGACTGGCAGCTCCTGCAGCCTCAGGTGTGGGGACGGTGGCGTTTCCAGACCGTTGCAAGAACCCTTCAGGGATGAACTATCTTGATGCTGCTGTGAGTATGAATCTCATAGGAATGTGTTCTGCTGTCTGCATTCATAACAGAAGTAAATTGTAAATTCAAGTTAGTGAAAGCTAGTGAAGACAAAGACGCACTTTTTATCCCATCCCGAGAACTGTCCGGCATTATTCCGAATAGCATCGCCTCAGGCCCCCACCACCAATGGCAGACATCACCTAACCATCTGCAAACTGAACGGGAAAGACAAGGCCGGGACACGGCGTGTGGGGAGCAAGATGTCTACTTCCTTTCATTTCCATGTGATGCTTCGAAGGAAAAACACCTTTTTAAGGTGAATTCTCTGGGATCCAGGAATACCTATCAGGAAGCTATTTTGTTTACGTCCAAAAATGTCCTATTAAATCATCTCAATGACTCTTGGAACCCACGAAGCAAAGGAAGAAAATTTCAAGTTATAAAAGTAACAAATAGGCCGGGCGCGGTGGCTCACGCCTGTAATCCCAGCACTTTGGGAGGCCGAGGCAGGTGGATCACGAGGTCAGGAGATGGAGACCATCCTGGCTAACACAGTGAAACCCCGTCTCTACTAAAAATACAAAAAAAAATTAGCTGGGCGCGATGGTGGCACCTGTGGTCCCAGCTACTTGGGAGGCTGAGGCAGGAGAACGGCGGGAACCCGGGAGGCGGAGCTTGCAGGAGCCGAGATAGCGCCGCTCACTCCAGCCTGGGAGACAGAGCGAGACTCCGTCTTAATTAAAAAAAAAAAAAAGGTAACAAATAAATTACAACTTTTTACTGTAATATATAGTATCTATAAGATTATTGTCTGGGTAATCAATAAACCCAAAAAGTATATATATATACTTCATGATCACATTTTAAAAATTTCAAATATTACTCCATATAATCCATATTTTGCATCATTACATGGAAGAAATAAATACACAGATGCTCCTCAACTTGCAGTGGGATTATGTCCCCACAAACCCATCATATGCTAAAAACATCATAAGTGGGAAATACATTTAATACATTTAACCCATCAAATATCATAACTTAGGCCAGCCTACCCTAAATGAGCTCAGAACACTGACACTGGCCTGCAGTTGGTCAACATCATCTCGATTAATGCCTATTTTATAATATGTTGACTATCTCCTCAAATTCATGGAACAGTGTACTGAAAGTGAAAAACAGAATGGTTGTGTGGGCACTCAGAGTATGGTTTCTACAGAATGTGGGTGGTTTTCATGCTATTATACGGTTGAAAAATTATAAGTCTAACCATCGTTAAGTCAGGGATGGTCTGTACTAATGTTGGATGATTTTATTTCATTCATTCATTCATTCATTCATTCATTCATTCATTCGAGGCACGGTCTTGCTCTGTCACCCAGGCTAGAGTGCGGTGGTGCAACCAGGGCTTTCTCTAACCTGGAATGCCCGGCCTCAAGTGACCCTTCCAAAGTGCTGGCACTACAGGAGTGAGCCACTGCGCCCAGCAAGTAATTTCATTGAAAAGCATCACTCTAGTTTTTTACGCGAGGAGAGCAAAAGTATTTTTTTCTCAACGTTTTCAGAATGTTTTTAATTTTATGAATCTAAATAATTTGTTTTTAATGTAATGCTTTTTAAACGAACATCCTGTTAGAATAAAAGCCACGGTGTCAATACATTTTCAATATATTGATGAGACAATGTAACGACAAGCAAATGATAAACATAATTCTCTACCATGGGAAGGAGAGGCCGTGCTTCGTGCAGACACAGATCAGATCAGAAGCGCGTCGTGCCGCTTCCTTAAGAAACGATTTCTGAGCTGGGGCTTAAAGCACAGCTAGGACTCAGGCAGAAACTCAAGGAAGAAATTCTGGGCCGACGAGCAGCAGCCGTGGAGGCGAGGAGGTGCGAGAATTTCTGGAAGGGTGGCCGGGAGGGGGTGGGAGCGAGAGGGCAGCCGGGCCGCCTGGCGGGGCCGGGTCACTGGGGTTTGCGACCCCACAGAGGATGGCAGCCTTCACTCCTCTGGCTCTTGCATGGAGCCAAGACAGGGCTCTTGGTTGGGCGGGGTTAGGGTCAGGCTGTGTTTTTAGCAAGAATGTCCTAGAGGCAGGATGGAGAGTGGGTGGGAAGTCCCGCCAGGCGCCTTGGAGGCTGAGCAGGCACCCAGGTGAGCACTGACAATGGTTTCAGCCCTGAGGGGTGACACAGGTGAGGGCTGGTGGGTTTGAGGGGTGACACAGGTGAGGGCTGGTGGGTTTGAGGGGTGTAGGAGGCAGATCCAACAGTACTTCCATCTCCACAATATATGAAAACCTGAAATGACTCATTCATTCACCTACTGACTTATGCAAACATCAATTATTTATTTCAGCCATTACTTTTCTGGGTGATAAGATGTTAAATGACCAATGAGAAATCCTTTCTCACAGTAACTGTTACTCTTAGGACAATGATACGGAAGTCCTCACTGGACTTCTGACTCCATCCCCATAAACATGTGCCTCCAACTGTACCCCTACTTTAGGGAGGAGACGGAGCCCCAGGACAGATGCACCCCTACTTTAGGGAGGAGATGGAGCCCCAGGACAGATGCACCCCTACTTTAGGGAGGAGATGGAGCCACAGGAGAGATGCACCCCTACCTTAGGGAGGAGACGGAGCCCCAGGACAGATGCAGATCACTGTCAACTGCAAGAGTCCTGGACTATGAGTCAGGAACCCATGGCTCTAGTTTCATTCCTATTACGACTAATTGGTCTAGACAAGTTCGCTTGTTCAATGACAGCCTCATCTTGAAATCTCATTACCTGGGAGATCATCCCAGCATTCACATTGTAATTCCAGTCTAAGTACGTAGACAGGAGGATTGTATCAGAGAAGGACACAAATTACTTGAAAACGGCGGCTTTGAAGGGAAGAGCGGGCTACACACTCGGGGAAAATCTTTATGAACACATTTGTTCTCACCCGAGTAATTCCGGCTTACACATGCAGTTCCTGACACAGATGCACGACTGTCCTGCATCACACTCGCCTTCTGCAAACCGGGAGGCATGTGATTTGTCTGCCGTGTCTGTTCTAGAGAGAGGTGTCAAGTATTTTACCTTTGGAAACCCTTACCGGGAGCTGGCTCCACTCCTTCTCTACAGCACAGACCGGGGGCTCCTGTCCTAACTCCGACACCTGATCCCTACCCGTGCCCCCCAGGGCTTCTCCTTCCCCACAGCCAGGAGACGTTGGGTCTCCCTCCTCTATGCGGAGACTGTGCTCTGCCATGGCTTCTCCCATCAGTCCCCAGGGCCGACCGGCTTCATCCACTCATCCTGTGTGCTCAGCACACGACAGATAAAGTACATAAAGCTTTGGCTGTCGTTCAAAGAAATCAAAGACAATGAAATCACAAAGATCAGTTTTCCTCTTTTAGGTGTCTGGGCTGCATGTCGTCATTTCCTGTAAAACACACGTCTAGATGCACAGGGGCGGCCACGTGAGACGTCCCCCTGCGCCTGCGTTTAGCGTTTGATGATCTTGGTGCCGTGCTCAGGCCCGTAACGGGGTCTCATGCCCGAGTCCCGGGTACGCGCCTCTGAACCTCGGACACAGGGATGGGATCTTCATGATGCACACCCTGGGCTTTAGTTTGCAACGTGGAGCTTTTGCTGAAGGATTCTTGGGCTTCATGGAAGCCATCGTGATTGGCGGCTTCTGAGACGTTCTAATGGGGACCGTGACAACCAGAGGCACCTCCTGAGCGGCTGGGAAGACGTTCACCTTCCCTGGGACATTTCGGACCAACTCCCGCACGATATCGTCATTGCCAGGTTTCTGGAATCCGGCCTATGCTGCGCTACGGGGTTGGAGACGTGATGTCAGCAGCAGGTCTGACGCCGAGGACCCACGGGGCAGCCCGCCTGGGCTTCCCTTCAGCAGCAGGTCTGACGCCGAGGACCCACGGGGCAGCACGCCTGGGCTTCCCAGGGTGGACTCTGAGCCTGCACACAGCATCCATCAGCCCCAGCCAGATCTGGCTCCTCTCCATCAGGATCAACCTGGACTTATTACAAGGATTTGTGTAATACTCCTGGAAGAGAAATGGGTTCCCCATGGGTCAGTGTCTGGAGAATGTCACCATTTATAACTGGCTCGGTTCCAGAGAAGAACTCATTCATTCTTGACTCATTCATTCAAAAATGAGTCCACCATTCTTGAATGGTAAATACTCCATTATTTACCGAAACCTGCTATGGTAAATAGAATAACACTCCTCCAAAAATGTCTGCATCCCAGTCCCCAGGGCCTGTGACCATGGTACTTTATGTGGCAAAAGGACTTTGCAGATGTGAGTAAATTCAGGATTTTGAGATGGGGAGACGATCCTGGATCATCCAAGTGGGTCCAGTGTGATCTCCAGGGTCCTTACATGAGGAAGGGAGGGGGTTGGAGTCAGAGGAGGAGGCTTGGATGATGGAGGCCCAGGCAGGAGCCATGTGGCCCGGAGCCAAGGATGGCAGAGAACTCCAGAAGCTTGAGGAGGCAAGGAGCGAACTCCGGGGAGCCTCCAGAAGGACCCGATGTTTGATACTAGCCCCACAGAACCCACTTTAGACTTCTGACCTCTGCAGCTGTGAGATGGTACAGCTGCGCTGCTGTAGACCACGGGGCTTGTGACCATCTTTATAGCCACAAATATGAGACCAACACACCTGCTTTTTAGGGGTTCCTCAGTCCAGCCCCATCTCTGGGGTGACCCATAGGGGTCTCTGCTGTGAATTTATGCAGGGCTCATGGACACCAGGAGCCTGGGCTTACCCCGGGTGGGGGGTGGCACAGGACCCCCGCTGCTCAACAGACGGGCTGCCCAATTCAGGCCTCGCAGCGGCTTCCCAGGACTGTCCACAGTGCCAAGACGCAGGGGCAGCCTCTGTTCCCACTGTGGTGAGCTGGGGCAGCGTTGAACTCCCTCCCGTGGTCCCTCCCCATCCCTCCTGGCTCCCACCTTTCCACTCTCCTTCCGGAGGCCCCTTCTCCCCAACATGCTGGACGCTGCGGGCTCTGGTCTCAGGCCTCTTCTCTTGCTACACCCTCCTGTTCAGGGGTGGCTCCATGGTTCCAGACTGCACTTCCAGCCTCGACCTCCATGCCTCTTCCTGAAGTTGGGTTGGCCAGTCCTGGGACCCTCAGCTCAGCACGTGGGAGCTGGGCCCCGTTGGCTTCGGCTGCTGAGGGGCAGCAGCTGGAGAGGGCTGTCGGGCACTTCATCCCACTCCATCCCGGCTCCCGGTCGCAGTGGTCATCCCTTCTTCTACCCGCACTCCATGACCCAGCTCTCTCGGCTCCGACAGCATCACCTCATCCTGTTACTGCAGCCCGAGGAGGAAATGGCACAGCCCCGTTATGTAATTGGATCTTTTTTTAGAATCTTCAGTTGCGTGTAAGATGACTGTTCTTTATTCTAGTACATTTTTTACATTCCTAAAACAGAAAGTGATCATGTGTGACTTTTTTCATTCGTGAACAAATGACTCTGTTCATGTGTTTACTGTTCATGTGTTTTCATGCTGGGATCTGCATGTGTCCGCCGCCTTCTCTGCGTCTGTCCCTGAACGGAGCCATCATTACAGCCTCTCCTCCTGGACTCCCAGGATACTGCGCTTCCTGGATGAGGTCTTGGAGACTCCCTGCCTGCACGCTGGCTTTCTGGGCCTCATCCACGTCCCAGGCAGGAGGCCTCTTAGAAGCCTCTTCACAGCTCCCTAGAGCTCAGCTGGGTGCCCCTGGAGCTTCCTCTGAAAGCCATTCCTGCACCTGTGCCTGGCACAGCCCAGCCTTGTCCCTTCTCACCTGTGCTCTTTGAGGAGCTGTCTTCGTGCTCCTCTGCAGTATGGCAGGGCCGCGGGTCTTCATTATAACTTGACTCTGCCCCCGTGTTCGTCCTGCCGTGCTGCGGTAACGGAGCAATGCTGATTCTCTCACATCGTGGAGGCCGTGAGTCCCAGACCAAGGTGCCGGCAAAACTGGGGCCTCCTGAGGCCTCTCCTGGGTGTGCAGATGCCGTCTTCTCCCCGCGTCCTCACAGGCTGGTCCCTCCGTGCGTGTCTGTGTCTTCATGTCCTCTTCTTATAAGGACACCGGACAGATTGGATTTGGGCCCCCTGTGACCTCATTCTACCTGGTTACCTCTTCGAAGGGTCTGTCTGAAACTCAGTCACATTCTCAGGTCCTGGGATTAGGGTTCAGCACCAGGTCTGGGGAAAACAACCCAGCCACAGCCCCGTCTCCTGCTTCGAGTCCTCCAGTGTTCTCCAAATTTCAGCCCCATCTCCTGCTTCGAGTCCTGCAGTGACCTCCGAATTTCAGCCCCATCTCCTGCTTCGAGTCCTGCAGTGACCTCCGAATTTCAGCCCCATCTCCTGCTTCGAGTCCTGCAGTGACCTCCGAATTTCAGCCCCGTCTCCTGCTTCGAGTCCTGCAGTGACCTCTGAATTCTGCAAGTGCAAGCACCACAGGCGCAGTGTGGACGTCCCCGTGAGCTCGTGTCCCCCGTCCGTCCCGCCTTCCCGCCTCTTCCTCTGGGCCGGGCGCCCTGCGAATCCTGGGGCTGAGGTGCCCAGCGGTTTTTGGGAGGTTTGTCATTACTTCAGGCTGGCACCTCCCTCTGCCCAGGTTTCTCCTGCCCAGGCCTGAAGCCTCAGCCCAAGTCTTCCCGTAGGTGGAAGAGGCATCCCTGAGGCTGCCGAGGTGCTGGCTTTCCCCTGGGTTTCCAGAGCTGTCCACACACATCTCACAGCACCCAGCAGGTGGCCATGGCTGACGAGCCTTCAACTGAAATTGCTTCCAGAATTCAGGCCTCTGGGGCCAACGCCCAGGACGTTAGTGCTTCAGGATTCAGAGCACCTGGTGCCGCGGCCGGCACACAGCAAACGCTTAATAAATGCTTACGATATAAATGTAATTTGATCCTTCCTTTAGAATCTTCAGTTGGCGTGTAAGATGACTGTTCTTTATTCTAGTTCATTTTTTGCATTTCTAAAACAGAAAGTGATCATGTGTGACTTTTTTCATTCATGAACAAATGACTCTGTTCATGTGTTTACTGAAATGTGGCTTTTTGTCGCCTTTGTGGGGTGTGGAGGCTGGTCCTGGCAGCGCGTAGCTGTTGACTTGTGGAAAGCTATGACCTGAGGCTGTGGGTCTGAGAGCCCCAAGCAACAGTTTCTGAGCCTATTTGTACAGCCCTCGTGTCTGAATGACAGATCCAAGGAGAAGACGTGTTTGGGGAATCTTCTGGTTTTCAGATTTTGTGGCTCACAGAATCTCCAGCTGCTCATTTTTCCAGTGAAGAGCTAAATGTCCTTCCCAAAGCCTTTCCCCATATAGCGCATCTTATTTTAACTCTGCAGGGAAGCTGGCTGCAGGGTCTCCTTGCCAGCCCTATGGGGAGGGAGGAGAGGAGGGTGAAGGGCCTGGTCAGAGGTACGTGGGCCTGGAAAGGCTGCACACCATACACCTGGTCCCCAAGCAAGCACGTCTGCAGAGGCATCCTGCCCGCGGAGCCAGCCAGAGGCCAGACAGATCCTTCTCCTCTGGGGTGCACCTCTTCCCTCTGACCTGGGGTGCTGCGTACTCGGCAGCCATCAGCCGGGTTTACCAAGGGGTGCCCGTGTGGCCCAACACACCTGAGTATGCCCTGTGGTATTTTATGATTTCAAATCACCTTTAGTCTATTGGCAAAACATTTTATGAACAGCCCAGCTGACATCCATTTTCAGTTTCTTTTCTTTTAAATTCTCTACTTTTTCAAATTCAAGTTTTAAAATATGTTCACCATCTTGTCAGGCAAACTTGCATATCAGTTATAGAGTAACTCGACGGTACCAGGCCCTGGTACCAGAAGAAGGTTGAGGCAACACGTTTAGTCCATGATGAAAATTTCGCCAGGCCCACACGCCTGAAAATCCGCTCTTCGTGGTAAGATAAAATTAAGTAAAACACTGTCTTTTATTGTAGAAGATTAAAAATGGGAGAATCAAATACATAAATAAATCATAGTTATTCAAACTGAGGAAGGTCAGCAAAGAAGTAAAATTTTAAAACAGCAACAAAAATCATAGCATTGAAAAATAGTTATTCTGCCTCTTATATTCAAGGTACTGATATATAGAGATAATTTTTCTCCTCTATGTTGGCAAGTGTCTATCTCGGAAATGAAATTACTATGTACCCTTGAGAGACAAGTTGCTATAGAAATATAAATAATAAAATAAGTCTGGGGCTGTTTC
Source organism: Macaca thibetana thibetana (assembly GCF_024542745.1). Classification (NCBI taxonomy): domain Eukaryota; kingdom Metazoa; phylum Chordata; class Mammalia; order Primates; family Cercopithecidae; genus Macaca; species Macaca thibetana. Next base: position 140,729,219 of record NC_065585.1, read on the forward strand.
CTCTGCCATGGTTTCTACAGATTTTCCCTTTGTTTTCACGACTTCTAGAATCAGTTGTATCATATGTTGAGAACATTTCTGACCCAGAGAAAAATCATTATAACCTAATTTTACAGCATTTTGCTTCACAATATCAATAATATTCCCTCCCTAGAAAAATCAGGTGAGATGCATATTTGGACAAGTAAAGCAATCCGATAAATCATTTCCCAGATGAGAAAGAAACCATGTGTGAAATGAAAGTTAGATGTTTTCAAAACCACTTCATTGAAGGCGAGGACACTAATCAATATGCAGTGGTTTTCATAATGAGAGAAATAGTGGCACGAAGGAACGTGCATGTGTGTGGGTCACCCGCCTCCCAGTGCGTTCTGTTCTTGAGTTCCCTGGCAATTGGATTAAAAGGGTCTATCTCAGCTGAATCACCAGCTGCCTTTAAAGGTTGAGGGAAAAAGCAGGTGAACTGGGGTGTCCCCAAACCAACAAATGTCCTCTGGGAACCTCAACCTGTCCGTGTTTACAATGATGGTCTAAGATGTATTTTTAAATTCTCAATACATCTTTGATGTATATATTCAATATTTATTATATGAATATTATACATTTGTATTTCTACAAGGTGAAACAATCTAATAATAACACCAACTTTTACTTTTCGAGCCTGCATAATGTGTTTAAACAAATCTTGTTCTTCAAAGTACTCACTTTGGAATGTTTTCAAAAATAGCTCTTTAGAATTATTTTCATGAGCTAGTTTTAGAAAGAAAATCATAAAAGAAAATCAATCTGTCAAAATAATCTCCCTCCCCATACACACACACACACACACACACACACACACCACACACACACACACGGATCGATAAAGGATAGCTACTGAATGTAGTGTTAGTATATCAATTCCCAAGTATTTAAATACACAAGTCAGAAGTATTTAAGTAGAAAATTTTTGAAATCCACTTGACTCACGGACAGGAAGCTTTGGATCAAATTTGAAGTTCAGCTGTCACAATGATCGAGGCACTTACATCCTGTACATTTTGATAGTTTTCCTCCATAATTTTGTTTTCCCAGATGGGGATTTTTCATTTCTTTGGTACTTTTTCATAATCTTGCTAAATAGACTATATCGCATGTCATCTAAATTTTATTTAGTAAAGATTTAAATATTTAATATACAATACTTAGAGTAAAATGGGAAACAGGAAAGGTTAATGATTAGTCTGTACTTATATTTCTTCACAAGGGTAACTTGTAATCTTACAGTGCTAAGTATTTCCCTCAGTGCTTTTCATTTCTTTCCTCATTTGATTCTCAGATGTCACATAACTCGGACAGTCCCCTGCATCACCTAGAGGAAATTCTGACTCAAAACTAGGCCAAGATACAATAGAAACTCTGAATGGAATCTTTTTTTTTTTTTTTTGTAATTTCTTTGGTAGGTGCATTTTTGGAATACAAAATACACATGGTAAAAATTGTATATATATAAATTAAAATTTTAGTCTGAGCTCAGAACTGGTTCTTATCACTGTGAAATCTGTTTTATTTTTATTCTCTCTATAATGACAGCCCTAAAAACAATAAAGTCCTTTTCTATGAGGTAATGATTGTTTCAAAGCATTTCTGAAGACTATGAAAGTGCTTAACTGTTTACTTGCTCCTAAGAGACAGTAAACAAATACTGCTGAATGTATGAGTAATGATGTCTTGGAGTGCTGTTTTTCAATGCAATCATTGTAGATCTCATGACTTCCCGAATTCTAATTTGTTCAATGTTTACATCAGGGCAGAGCATGAGAACTGGCCCAGGATTTCACTGAGGGGCAGGAGTGAGCAGAACAGGCCAAACCAGAGGAAAACAGGAGACTACGCCGGGTGCCCACAGCTACCCGGTGGCGGCACCTGGGGCACGTGTTGTCAGCCTGTGGATATCCCTCGGCAGGTCCTGGGCACTGCTCTCCCTCGCACAGAAAGCCCTGCTGGGAGCCAGAGGGCCAGGATCTGTTGCCTTTCTCCCAAAGCCCCGGCTCAGTGGTGCCAGCATTGAAGAAACCTCTACCACACAAAAAGCACACCGAGGATCCACAGCTTTCTTTGAAAAATAATCTTTAAACTTATGCAAATAAATTACCCATGGCTACAGCTTCGTTTTGAATACCACAGAAACCAAGAGTCAGAAAAGTTAACAAGCCTAAGGTCTTACAGTGAGGACATGATGGAAGATAGTGTGAACACAGTTCCTTCCCTTCCATCCACAGACTCCACTATGAAATACTTTCTTCACAAAGTGCGACGATAGTGCCGACTGCAATGTGCGGTTCTGCAAAGTGCAATCTCCTGGAATTCTTGTTCACTTTAGCACTGAAACAAACCAAGACCTTCTCACGGGTGTGATGACACACTCACTCCTGCTGAACTTCTCTTTGCTTCTCTCCTGTTATGTGTCTGCTGTTCCTAACACGATTTATCACGAACATAGCTCTGTTCTATTTCCCCTCGGAGCTGTCCTGTAAATTCCTAAGACACAGCTGTAGCATTCCAAGCCCTCTGGTATTCAGAACGCCTCACGCCCCAGCACTGTGTTATTTTATAGCTTCTCTCTTAGCCTCTCTGTGCAGCGCCTCGAGCTTTTATTGCTTGCTGCGTTTTATGGGTTTCTCCAGGCCATGTATATTCATCGTGTTATAGAAATAATAACATCGTAGGCAGTAAAATATTAGGCAGTAATACTGAGGTTGGGCAGTAAATTTTCGAAGGGGTGGGTATGGTTTTCCATGAGAACTAAAGGAAATAGAGAGACTTGAGTCTTCAGAGCTCTAAGATGATTAGTGCAGCTGCATTAATGATGTACCTGCTTAGCGGTGGTGAGTCGTGTTTACAGATCTGTTTACCGAGCAAGAGACTGTCTGCACATCGCTACCGGGGAGCCTGGGCGTCACCACTCATCAGCCGAGGTCTCACTGCAATCCATTACACTTTCATATTTAACACTTTTTTTTTTTTTTTTTTTTGAGACGGAGTCTTGCTCTGTCACCCAGGCTGGAGTGCAGTGGCTGGATCTCAGCTCACTGCAACCTCCGCCTCCCGGGTTCCCGCCATTCTCCTGCCTCAGCCTCCCGAGTAGCTGGGACTACAGGCGCCCGCCACCGTGCCCGGCTAGTTTTTTTTTTTTTTTTTATTTTTTAGTAGAGATGGGGTTTCACCATGTTAGCCAGGATGGTCTCGATCTCCTGACCTTGTGATCCGCCCGTCTCGGCCTCCCAAAGTGCTGGGATTACAGGCTTGAGCCACCACGCCCGGCCGATCACCTTCCAAATGTTAGCACTTCCATTTTTTCCCTCCTCTCTGAAACTTTATACTAGTTACACTTGATTATTTTAAGGAAACTTGATAATTAGTTGTAAGAAAAAGAAAGGTTAGCTACAAGAGACAAAACACCCTTGCGAATGCGACGGTGTAACGAACGCAATTAGGAAATGTTACTAAACGTCAGGAGGGTACATTGTGCCTGTGGTGCCACGTGCTCCTCTCTCCTTCTAGGAGGAAGACAGGCAAGCCTCTAGAGGCCCCGCTGAAAGGCTGAAAACGGCGTTCCCTTACCTGCTGTTGACCTGATGGTGGAGGTGATGTCAGAGGGCGTCATCATGGGGATACATTCGTCATCTTGGGAGTAGCCGGCTTGAATGGCTCGAAGGTAGCTGTGACTCCTTGTTCGGAAACATCCCGGGAGGTCGAGGGCGTCCATGGCCTGAGATTCGACTTCACTGAAGACGGACTCGCACACGGACTCGAACTGCCCATTGATGTCCGCCTCGCTCACCTGCAATCATCAACAGCACAAGTGATGCCCCGGCCTCCAGGGTCACCGTCACATTACAGAAGAGCCAGGAGACAGCACTCATTCCCGCGCTCCCTTTCACTGCCTCCTATTTCAGCCCAGTGAACCCGAAGTCAGCACGGACAACGGCTGAGCTTGGGGAAGAGATCACTGGTTATCCCTTACAAAACACTTAGGCAAACAGCCAGTCCCAAACGTTGATGAAATTCTGGGGGACCACAAGGCAAACCTTCGAGGTAAGGTTGACAGTTTTTACAAAGTTTAAGAGAGAGAGAGGACTTTTAAAAGATTAGCAAAGTACCTGGTACAAAGTAACTGTTTAGAATCCATTTCTTCCTTCCCTTTCCCGCATGACTGCCCCACCTTTCCAAGCTACTAATGGCGTGATGGCTCCGGGCACTGAGGCCGTGTAAGGAAAAGCCCATTCAGTGCGTACACTAACTACTCAGTTCTTTTTCAGAATACGGAGTCTGCTTCTACCCATTGCCACGGCAACTCATCACAAATTTGGTTTCTAAACACATCTCCTTCTCACCATTACGGCAACAATCTGAGTCCAGATGAGAAAGAAATGGCTGTACTGGTGTTTTTGTCCACATGAAACGTGCTACTTTACCTAAATTCCAGGCTTTCTTATTCTTCCTTAGCTCAGGATATTAGTATACTCCTTCCTTCCTTCCTTCCTTCCTTCCTTCCTTCCTTCCTTCCTTCCTTCCTTCCTTCCTTCCTTCCTTCCTCCCTCCCTCCCTCCCTCCCTCCCTCCCTCTCTCCCTCCCTCCCTCCCTCTCTCCCTCCCTCCCTCCCTCTCTCCCTCCCTCCCTCCCTCCTCTCTTTCTCTTTCTCCCCTCACCCCCTCCCATTCAGATTATTTCTCTTCTTGTTTCTCCTGGGGATGTGTGAGAGCTCAAAGCACCAACAACTTTCTGAACTCCCTGGATTATGTTGGCAGATACATTTTAAAAATATACTGTTTTAAACACCAGATTTGTTCTTTTCCTCTAGTTGTCAGCAGAGTAAAAGGCAAAGTGAAAGAATCAGGTTCTCCCTCTAGTAGTTGTGTTGTTGACACAACACGACAATTGGTGCCGTCTCCAAGGTCAGACCCGTGGACTTCTCTGGTTTCACCCTGAGGTGACCTACGTGCTGGAAGGACACGGCCTCTTTCCTCGTGAGCCTAAGTCAGCACTGACCCTGGACAGGCAGAGGGTGAGCAAAGGGCAGCGAAGCCTGAAGCCACCCTGCAGGGAAGACAGGCCCACGCCGGTCTGCAGAAAGAGCTGGCACAACGCCGGCAGGGTGGCCTTTTTCAGAAAGGTCTGAGGATTCTTGATGCTGGACAGAGACAGACAAACCCAGGCAGGCACAACCGGGACACAGCCGGCAGGACGGCCTCAGGAACCCAGCAAAGTGCTCAGAAACACGCACACTGGCTTGGAAACGGGACGTTTTTCTGGACCATAAATTTCTTCCGATCTAAGTTTTCACTTACGTAGAATTGTATGGAAAAGTCTTAGATTGTGTCATTCCTGTCAAAGATCTATAGTAGACAGTGTGAGAAGGTCCGAATCTATGTGAGGCCCTGGTACGCCTCAGTGGACACCCTTCTGCAAGCCCGGCCCTGGGCCCAGCTGCCCTCGCTCCTAAAGAATCTCGAGACACCGTTAACCTGGTGCGTGCATTTCACAAACAGAAGCCGGCATCTCAGCAAGGACACTTGGCTGTGCTTCCAGCTAAAAGCCTTTCAATGAGGTTCTAGACATGAAGTTGACTCCTCCTCCCCAAAACAAATAAAAAGTGGTTGAGGAGCGTCTCAAGTTGGTCCAGCAGGGAATTAAAATGATCCGTTCACCCAGACCTCCCGCCGAGACTCAGGACACCCAGACCTCCTGCCGAGACACTCAGGACGTGGGGACCTCTGCCCGAGACTCTCGGAACACGAGCTGCAGGAAACCCAAGCAGAGTCCAGCTACTGAGGTTCCAACGAGGAAACGGCATGGACATAAGTGCCTCTCACAAGACTTCAGTTAGATTGTTAATTCCCTTTTTGTGCTTGAGAAAAAATTGAGTGTTAAAGATGAAGGGCAAACTTTTAAGAAACTTTGGTTTGTCACCAAATTCACATCTCCCTAGAGCCCTGAAGTGTTAGAAATTCCAGCTGTCCCATCCTCAACCACGGGAACTGTCCCCTCTCCTTCCAGAATTGTTGGGTCTCATGGCCTAGGGCTGGACAATCAATTAGTGGAAGTTTATTTCTGGGTGTGATACAGTCTCAGCTACTACTAGCGTTCCAGTTTTATTTTAAATAACACTATTTTTTTTTTTTTTGAGAATTCAGAACTGAGTTCAATTTAAAGTAATGCCACAGAACTCTGCATAGGAATGACTTAGAATTCTAAATTTCAAAGTCGTTAAATAAACCCCCAAGCACCCAACTTGTCTGCTTAACCATTGTTTCCAATGTCAATCCTTTCAGATAGAAAAAGATGTGAGAAAATGTTATTTTTACTGGCTTATTTTTGTAGATACCATCTTGGGTTCATCAAAAGCAAGATGACGAGAGAACTAGTATATTTAGCTTACGTTTACCCCCAAAAATGGCGACGAGTCGCAGAGAGCCTCTGAAAGTTTCATAAAAGTCTCTAAAGAGGTGTGAGATCCATTTAATTGAAACTTGTTTGTGGAAAGCATTAGAGATGAACGTTCATACCTCAGATGGGATACCTTTGCACTTCTGTTTAAACCTTTTGTTGGGTTACATCTGATTTTTAAAGCTGTATTTTGGTAAACCAGGTTATAGCAACTGAAACGGAAGGTGCCAGCTTTAAAAGAAGAAAGTTTGCTTTATCCTCATCTCTGTGTAGCGAGAAAGTTGTTAAAACGTATCACTGACTTTCAGTTACTCTGTTCAGTTAATTAGTGTCTCCCCAAATCATCTCGGACTTTATGCTGAAACAATATTTCCTCAATTATTAAAATAATTACAATTATCTAGCTGCTGAGGGTCCGTTGATGTTACTGTTTGCAGGGGGCTGGAGGGCCCACCATTCCCATTTGCCCAGGACTTGAGTGCAGGGCTGGGGATGGTCTTTCCTTGTCATTGGGAAAAAGAGTCAATGCAATTCCTGCCGCAGATGAGAACTTAATCCCATTTCTGGAAGCAAAGAGGTAACTGGGTAGATAAAAGAGGCGGTAGACTTCTTGAGTTGTGGACTAGGAAAAACCTTAATAGTTCAGTGGAAAAAGTTCCGAGTACAACTTTCTGATGAGAAAAAAACCTGCACAATGAATAGACTCTACCTCATGAGGAATTTAAAGTCTGTGGCAAAAGAAAAGACTTGTGCTTACTGAGCCCCAGGGATGCTTCCAAAGCTCATAGCACGGTCTGCAGTCAGGGGGGCTTTCGTGCCCAGAATCATATACTATTACTTACTGTTATCATGGTAATAATAAGCGCTATCGTTTTTGAGTACTCAGTATATGCTGGACTCTTTACCTAATGACATCCAAAATGGACTGCATACTTATTTTGTCACGCCATGAACGGCGTCATGGGAGGGCACGGAAAGCCCAGGCTAATCCCGACTCCACAGTAAGTCAGAGAAAATGTTCGGTCAGCCCAGGCTCTTAGTCCCTACTCCACACTAAGAGAAAACGTTAGGTATACAAACTCAAGGTCAACTCAAGCACTGTTTTCCGAGGCATTTAAATGAGTAAGCAATGTGTGTAATTAAAATGATAAAATTTTGATTCTTCTTTACCATATAATATAGGATGATTAGACTGAAGGACACCTGCCCATTTTGTCACCGTGCGTTCTCAGGCCTGTCCACCACAGGTGGGGGAGCAGGGGGACCTCCCTTTCACAGCCCCCGTGTCTCAGGGACCTGATTTTAATACGACCCCTCGCGTGGTGCCCAGGGACCCTTCTCCTGGCCACTGTACCTGTCCTGAAACCAGCCCTGCCTGGGAGTGGGCCCGACCGGCAGGACTCTGTGAGTGACACCAGGCCCTCCTCTCACAGGACTTTCTGAGGCACATTCAGAGGACACAGCTGAAAGCCGTGCTGCCAGAACCTTTCCCTAGCCCCCTTTTACTGGAAAAAGAGCCTGGGAAGAAGGAAGACAGCCTGAGAGGCCAGGATGTCCAGCCTTCCGGTCATTGCTTCCCCAGAAAAAATCATCGCAAAATGACACGACACGTCGAAAAGAATAGTAAGTCCGTGAGTCTTTGATCGGTCAGAGCTAATTCCAGGCGGAACCCCCTTCGGCGTGGCCTTGCACAAGCGCTGCTGACGGGAGGGCAGTGCCATTGCCGCCTGCGCACGGGGCCTCTGTGCCAGCCTGGCTTGGGAGACTGGACCCCAGGGGAAGGGCGAAGGGACCCGACCTGGCTCACGCAGCTGGCCTGGCTCAGGGTGCTGACGGCCCTCATGTAGCTCTGGTTCCGGGAGCGGAATTTCGGGGAGTTGTAGTTCGCAGCGGGGTCCAGGCTGTGGCCCACAGGCACGTCGCTTGCAGCTTGCAGGTAGCTTTGGCTACAGGAAAGAAGAAAGGAGAAAAGGTATTCTGTGAGTACCCACTGCAGGGCAGAGATGGGAACGACCGTCCAACCCACACCGAGAGGCTGACACCCACCGCAGGGCAGAGATGGGAACGACCGTCCAACCCACACCGAGAGGCTGACACCCACTGCAGGGCAGAGATGGGAATGACCATGTAACCCACACCGAGAGGCTGATACCCACCGTGGGGGAGAGATGGGAACGACTGTCCAACCCACACCGAGAGGCTAACACCCACCGCAGGGCAGAGATGGGAATGACCATGTAACCCACACCGAGAGGCTGACACCCACCGCAGGGCAGAGATGGGAACGACCGTCCAACCCACACCGAGAGGCTGACACCCACCGCAGGGCAGAGATGGGAACGACCATGTAACCCACACCGAGAGGCTGACACCCACCGCGGGGGAGAGATGGGAACGACTGTCCAACCCACACCGAGAGGCTGACACCCACCGCAGGGCAGAGATGGGAACGCCCGTCCAACCCACACCGAGAGGCTGACACCCACCGCAGGGCAGAGATGGGAACGACCATCCGACCTACAGAGAGGCTGACACCCACCGCAGGGCAGAGATGGGACCGACCATGTAACCCACACCGAGAGGCTGACACCCACCGCAGGGCAGAGATGGGAACGACCGTCCGACCCACAGAGAGGCTGACACCCACCGCAGGGGAGAGATAGGAATGACCATCCAACCCACACCGAGAGGCTGGCACCCACCGCAGGGCAGAGATGGGAACGACCATCCAACCCACACCGAGAGGCTGACACCCACCGCAGGGCAGAGATGGGAACGACCATCCAACCCACACCGAGAGGCTGGCACCCACCGCAGGGCAGAGATGGGAACGACCATCCGACCTACAGAGAGGCTGACACCCACCGCAGGGCAGAGATGGGACCGACCATGTAACCCACACCGAGAGGCTGACACCCACCGCAGGGCAGAGATGGGAACGACCGTCCGACCCACAGAGAGGCTGACACCCACCGCAGGGGAGAGATAGGAATGACCATCCAACCCACACCGAGAGGCTGGCACCCACCGCAGGGCAGAGATGGGAACGACCATCCGACCCACAGAGAGGCTGACACCCACCGCAGGGCAGAGATGGGAACGACCGTCCAACCCACACCGAGAGGCTGACACCCACTGCAGGGCAGAGATGGGACCAACCATCTAACCCACACCGAGAGGCTGACACCCACCGCAGGGCAGAGATGGGAACGATTGTCCGACCCACCGAGAGGCTGACACCCACCGCAGGGCAGAGATGGGAACGGCCGTCCAACCCACCGAGAGGCTGACACCCACCGCAGGGCAGAGATGGGAACAATCGTCCGACCCACCGAGAGGCCAGCATCACATTTCCAGCGGAATGTCTGTGTCTTTTGATGGGTAACTTTGCCTTATGCAAATATTCTGAGATTCACATTTACGATTGTGAATTTCATCAAAAGTAATAGGGGAGGCTATTTACAAAATTGCCTTTGAAACCTGAGATTTTATGGCCAGGCAGTGAAATTAAGATCATTCCACATTTTTTTTTTAGAAAAGTGCTGAAAGCACTAGTAACTCCTACAGCATAATAGCAAACTCAGCTCCTGAATTTACGCCAAAAAACTGAGAGTTTCATAAAAATTATTAGCTCTCTGGCAACTTTACGTATTTAAAAAGTAACAGAAAAAATACAAGGCTCGCTTTCAGTTTTAACTTATGCAAAGCTGTCCAGGTTATGCAATATCGGCAAATATAATAGGAGTAGGCTGAGTGAAATCCATTTTATTATCATAATGGTCATTTCCTTCCAAACTCCCTTAAAATAAATCAGCGTTCTCTGGTCTTCCTTCTTGCCATTTTGTGAAATGTTAAAAGCGTGGAAGAACCCTGTGAGTGTTTGGTAGATCGAAGGTCTGGCTTAGCTTACATTTCTGTCTAACTGGACCACTTTCCAGTTTTATTGACAATCTTACCACAATGCAGCAAAATTCATTTCATTTTATCAAAAGCTGTAGAAATGTGGACAGAAATGATTAATTATTCTTCTTGCCTCTTTTGGATCATAATAGGAACATTAAATATCAGTGCACAAGCAGGTACATAAAAATGTATCCAGATGTTAGGTGGATGATTCTGACTCCAGAGCTGGGCATTAAAGCACACACTTGCTTTTCAAATTAAACACTTGGTGCAGTTTTTCTCTGATTTACTTCAGTCTTTAAAAATGGAATATCAGAGAAAAAAACTGGACTCCATGAATTCTTATTAAGTGAAGCTTATTCATTATAGATTTAAAGTCTTTCTTTCTGCTAAATATTTTTGCTTTAAGAGAAAATGTATAACATATTCCAGCTCCTACCTATCTTCCCCTCCCTGACTTAGACCAAAAAAAGGAGGGGGAGAGAGAGAGAGGGGGGGGGGGAGGGAGAGAGAGAGAGAGAGAGAGAGAGAGAGAGAGAGAGAGAGAGAGAGAAAGGAAGGAAGAAAGGAAGGAAGAGAGAGAGAGAGAGAGAAAGCAAAGGGAGAAAATTAGTTTTGAGCCAATCTAAATTCACTATGTATGAAGCACATGGTCTTCACGTCGACGCCCGCCGACTCCCGCTGCACCTGGGCAGTGGGATGGGCAGCTCTGCTGCAGATGTGGGGACCTGCACCTGCACCAGCAGGGGCCCTGTCCCCTCCCCTCCTCTGTGGATCCCCCAGGTCACCTGCCAGTGAACACAAGGTGAACAAACACGGACCCCTGACCTTGGCTGTCACCACCCTGAGTGCACAGGTTCCACAGAGTGGCAATATGTCAACAGTATTCTGAGATATGGTCGCAAGTTTGAGGCTCAGGTTGATGGATGCGTGGACTCATTCTGCAAGAGACCACCGCTGGCTTCCTTTGAATGTGTCCACGTGCCTGTGCGTGTTTAACACAGGGTCATGTGCAGGGGACGGAGCCCTGAGCTGTGGAGCCCAAGCTGTGTGGCCTCAGGTGGATGCCAAGAGCCCTGACTGAGGCTCTTAACTTGATTCACCTTTGTTTTTGCAGAAACATAAACCTCCTGCAAGTCTGCTCTCCTTCTGTGCTTCCTTGAGATTGCTGGTTTCGTAACCTGCATTTCTACTACTCAGCACTTTCTACCAATTACCAATTTTCTTCCAATACAACAGCCATCCCTTCTGATTAATACCACCATTTTGCATTTTAACATTCTCAAATTGAGGCTGCCTTCTAGACTGAGAAAACCTAAAAGAAGGATTCTCACCCTCTGGATCTGCTGTCTAAACAGCGCGTGGTACGCGAATGAAGGGATCACTTCGAGCCATGGCTCATCACCCTGGTGGTGGCTGCTGGACGGCCCTCACAGGTGGATCAACGTGCTTCGTGAGTCTATGTTTCAAATACATATTCTCTCAATGATTCTCTTTATTTCAAAATGGGGTGTGACATGTAAATGTTGCCACTGAAGACAGCTAATAATTTTTTTTTAAAACATGGACTCACAGTAGCTAACCTTTTCTAGGCACAATTACGCCAGAGATGCTAATAAGTGTTTTGCATTGTCCTAACACAGTTAATTTTTACATTAGTCCTATAAACCAGGCCTCTTCCCAACCCTCCTCCTATGAATGCAGCATCAGATGCGCACTGGTGTCAGGTCACCACGCACTGGTCACACTGGTGCCAGGTCACCACGCACTGGTGCCAGGTCAAGCACTCAGGCAGGTCACACACACTGGTCACACTGGTGCCAGGTCACCATGCACTGGTGCCAGTTAAAGCACTCAGGCTTGGGCGGGGTGGGGGCAGCGCTCCTCTCTGAGTCCAGGCATTTTGACTCTGGAATTCATGCCCTAAAATCTCAAGGTCACAGCTGCTGAGTCACAGGACTACGGAGCCCAAAAGATCCCATCCTCTGACACAGACATTTTAAAAAGTTAAAAAATAACAAACAAAACCTCAGCCTCATTTGGCTTAAGAGGCTTTTTAAAAAATATTATAATGGCTTAGCATTTTATCATATAGCGTCCCAGAAGGCTGGGTTCCTCACAGTCACAGATCAAAACTCAAGAACTAGGACCGGGGGCGCCGATCGAGATGGGGGGATGCACCCTCTGGCGGCCCTGCCACGTGACACATGGTGACGCCCCCAGCACTGCTTGCTCCACAAAACCCGCCTGGTGCTTCCTCCTGAAAATCCCCCTCGGACATCCCGGGGCATTTTGAAGTTGACTTTCAGCCCCTTTGGTTATCTCTCCAAGTGGTAAAATTCCTACGGCATCCCAGGTGCCAGAAACAGAAACATATTTTGCTGTATACACTTAGTAGCTCAGAAATTTTTTTTTAAAATAGTGAAAAGTTTTCTAGAATAACACAGAAATGTTTTTGTTCTAGTTGTGCCTTTCAGATGTCGCTCCCCTTAGCTTGTCATCCACACACAGGCGAGAGGACAAGCCGTGCAGATGGATCCACAATCCCGAGAGAACCACAGGATTCCTGGTGTTCAACCTTGTTCTCGCCACGTGCGAATGGTTCCAGAGCTGCTTGCTGAATCCTGGCTCAAAACCTCCTCTGTGACTTAGGTCACTATGAGAAAAAACGTACATAACAAAGGTACCCTTGAAAGGGCCTCTGACCCCAGCTGTTTAGATCCATCTAAACATGCTTGAAAATACACAGCGTAAACCCTCTCCTTTGTTACCTTGGAAAGCAGTAAGGATTCTATGCAGGTTGTGCTAAGGAGACATTTAAGATTTTTTTTTTCCATACTAAATGCGTTCATTTGAAATACAGAGAGCATCTTCTCATTTCTATAAATGGGATCTGACAGGAGAAGCTCCCAAATATAAGAAGTGTTTCTTTCACTGCATTCAACGGAAAATGGAGCACGCTAAACAGCGCTAGTGAAACAGACATTCGTGTGCACACGCGTGTGTGTGCTGTGTGTGCACGTGTGTGTAGTATTCTACCTGCAAAAGGGAAATTCTTAGAACATCTTTCAGTACACATTTTAAATAATATCACAGTGCATGACTGGATTTCAGAAAATGGCTTCTTTCCTGATTATTTCCACATTCAGGGTAAAAAGCGTTCTTGAGCTTTCTGTGCCCTTGCAGGAGATGAAGGCATGCTTGTTCCCTAACTGCACATTTTTGGGGAAAACCACATTTGCATCTCACTGTTGGTGCCCACATCTGGGCTGCCCCACAGTTACCCCGACAACCCATCTCTGGGCTCTTGACTGCAGAGGCTCGGAAGCGCCACACCCTTGCTTGGACGCCCTCCTGGTGCTGACGGAGCCTCCGAGGTGTGACCCCGCTCCAGCTGGTGAGTCCATGGAGCACCTGCTCAGTGGCTTCTGAGCAGAGTCCGGCCTTCTCCATGCTGACGACTGCTCTTCCCAGAGCCCGTGGCAGGTGGGGCTGCAGTGGCTGACTCAGGGCCAGCTGTGAGAGCCAGCATGCTCTAATGCATGATGCTGGCCCGGGTCCTAACGGGGCTGACCCCAAACCAGTGTGGACAACCTCCTCTGGCTCTCCTCTGCCCTGGTCCCACTGCAGCTGACCCTGACCCAGTGTGGACAACTTCCTCTGGCTCTCCTCTGCCCTGGTCCCACTGCAGCTGACCCCGAACCAGCCAGGACAACCTCCTCCAGCTCTCGTCCACTTGGCTATACCAGTCCTTTGCTATAACCGGGGCTGGGCAGGTTTGCAAGGATGTGCCACCAAAGGCTTCCCAAACAGAACACAAGGAGAAGGCATCTCAGTAAGGTGCACCTGCCACATAAGTCTGGGTGCTTGGAAGTGCAGAAAAGGCCTTCCACAAGATAGCAAGAGTAGCGCTTGTTGACAGTGTGTTGGGGACAAAGACTGGAACATAGATATTTTTAATGCAAAATGCTAAAAGGAAATCTAGAGCGTGCGCCAGCTTGGAGGCGGGGAGCGACCACTGTTTGTCTGGAGAGCAGAGGGTAAGCGGGGAAAGGCGTTCTGGGAGAGAAGTTTGTGGAAGCAGAGGGGGAAACTGAGGGACACCCCAAAGAGCTTGATGTTTATGTCACAGGCAAAAGAAAAGTACTACAAGTTCTTGATCAGGGACTTGTGGGCTGGGAGCTCAGGAAGGTCCCTGTGCCTGGGGCTTGGAGGACGAGGAGCCTGAATGCAGGAAGTGGTGCCCTGGACACAGACCCCGAGAGGCTCACGCAGACCTGAACTGGGGTGGTTTCGCATGAGACACCAGAGGGCTTGGATTTTAGGGACACTGAGCCCACAGGAACGAGGAATGTGTTAGAGCTGAGATGATTCCAAGGCACGTAGACTTCCCAACAAAGGCAAGATCTATGCTAGGAAGAAAAGCAGGTTTTGGAGGCTGGGCCTGAGTTTGATCTGGACCTGCGGATTCTAAGGCAGTTCCAAGAAGTCTGTGAAAGAACAGAGCCAATGAGACGGTCAGGGCTGTGAACCTCCGAGCGCTTCAGATGCGAAGTGTGGAAGGCGTCGGGCTGTGAGGGTCATGCCGCAGAATCGTGGAGGAGGCCTCCTGGGTGAGGCGGGGCCACGAAGGCAGTCCAGGAGGAGAGTGAGAGGGTCGTGGGGCGGGGGAGGCTCCTGGGCACCCGTGGGGCAGGAGGAGTCCGGCCTGGATCAGATGCTGAGAAACCAAGTGGAATGAGATGGGGAAGACTGTCGGATGGAGGAACCTGGAAGACGGTTGCAGCGGATCTGGGTGCAGAAACGAGATTGCAGACGTGAAAGGAAGAAAATGCAAGCACGAGTGGAACTTCTGAACGATTCGTCAGGAAAGAGCAGCGCGGACAGGCGGTTTGAGAAAGGCTGTGAGTTTTCTTGGGTGGGAGGATGAGACAACATGAACATTTATTTTTAGAAGGTGAAAATAAGACACCATGGGAAAGACACTCAAAGAGGCTGGACTGGGATCATTTTTCCTGTCTGCAGGAAATGCTAGGCTGAGACCAACGGTGTGCTCGGCCGTGAAATGTGCTGTACAGGTCGGAAGTAACATGGCGTGCAGATGGCAGTGTGCATGCACAGGGAGCACGCGTGTTGATACCTGACAGCCCACGTTCAGATCCTGGCTCAGCCATTTGCCAACAGTGTCATTTGGACAAATCTCTTAATCTAAGCAACATACAATGAGGACGGTAGTCACAGGACATAACTCATGGAGTTCTGTGAATATTAGGCAAGAATGTAGCATGTAATACAAGTATAACACATAGTAAGCACTTAGTTAATATTAACACATACTATGTTTGTTTAATTTGTCTTTGAGAGACCTGTATTGTGACTCCAGATGTTGGCATTTGGTAGATGTCTCAGAAAGAACTGGTCTGAACATTTCAACTATTCATTTTTTATTTTGGGAAAAGGACAAGGTAAACTTACCCAAAAGAAAATTATTTTTCTTTCTTACATAGAAATGAAACAGAAAAATAAATACCCATTAAATTTTATTAATTGAGAGAAAACTGATAGACAGTGAAAGGCACAGGTAGGAATCAGTGAGTGACAGATGTTGACTATCTGTGGCCTCCACCCCATGTCCTCATGGGCATTTTGTATTGTCATCTTTTTAATTTAGGCCATTCTAATGAAACTGAAGTGCTATCCCATTAAAGTTTTAACTTTCACCTACTGGATGACTAATTCTTATTGGACATTTGTGTGTCTTCTTTTGCAAAGTAAACTTTTGGCTTTATGCCCATTTTTGTGGGGTTGTCTTTATGTTCTTGTTTTGTAGGAGTTCTTTATATATTCCGCATT
The DNA here is from genome assembly GCF_024542745.1 of Macaca thibetana thibetana. Lineage (NCBI taxonomy): Eukaryota > Metazoa > Chordata > Mammalia > Primates > Cercopithecidae > Macaca > Macaca thibetana. Next base: position 140,745,404 of record NC_065585.1, read on the forward strand.
CAAGCCCTTTGTCAGCTAGATATTTCCCTTATTCTATGGCTTGCCTTTCCATTTTCTTAATTGTGCCTTTTAATGAACAGAATTTAAAGATTTTGATGGCTAGAGTCTCTATTCTGTCACATGGATCTATTTTGTCTATTTGAGTAGTTCTTAATCTGGGGCGATTATGCCCTCAAGGGACATCTGGTGGTGTCTGGAGATATTTTGGGTTTGCTACAACTTAGAGGAGGGTGCTACTCGTGTCTGCTGGACAGAGGCCGGAGATGCCGCCAAAAGTTCCTACGGTGCAGAGAGAGCCCCCAACAAGAGAGAATTGTCTGGCCCCAAATATCAAGAGTGCTGAAGGTGCACAGAGAGCCCCCAGTGAGAGAGAATTGTCTGGCCCCAAATATCAACAGTGCTGAGGTTGAGAGACCCTTTTCTATTCTTACATGCATATCACACTGTCCCAAGATGTAACACAAGTCTTGAAATCAGATTGTGTGAGTCCTCCAACTGTGGTCTTTTTTATCGAGGTTGTTTTGACACTTCTAGGTTCTTCGCATTTTCACACATTTTAGAACCTTCTTGTCAGTTTCTCTAAAAATTGAGGTTGCTTGAATCACGTTGATTCTCCTGAGGTCACACTGAATCCATATCTCAGTCTAGGGAGATTTCACATCTTCACATCACTGAGACTTCCAATGCATCACAGTCTAGCTCTCGATTTATTCAGATGGTCTCTCTTAGAGCACCACAATTCTACAGTGCTGTTGAGATGTTTAAAACTAATCGCATTTTCCAATTATTCATCACGGGTCTACAGAAATGCAATGGATTTCTACCCATTTCATTCACGTCCTAGCCTTGACAAATGGCATGATCTGTTCCAGGATTTGATTTGTAGTTTTCTTAGGTTTTCTATGTAAACAATCATGTGATCTAAGAATAAACCTGGACTATAAACATGGAAGGAGCTTCTTCCTTTTAAACTTTGTGCATTTTCTCCTCTTGTTTGCCTCTGTGTCTGGCGAGGACCTCCATTAGAATGCTAAGTAGAAGAGCTGAGAGTTGGCATCCTTATGTTTTATCTCATCTTAGGGTGGGAGTTAAATGTTGCACCCTTAATGCTGACATTTTTTCTCCAGGGTTAGAATTGTAGCCTTTTACTTACTTATTCCACTTACTTTAATACACTTATTATAATGACTGGGTTGAAGTCTACCGTTTTACTGTTGTTTTCCATATGTCCTATTCATATATTTGTTCCTCTGATTTCTTTTTGCTTTCTTTTGGGTTAATCAAATATTTTTAATATTGAGCTTTAGCTCTTATTGGCTGTACAGCATAGCATTAGTATTTGAGTGTTGCTCTAGAGGTGTGCTGTCCATTAAGGTAGATAATGGGAGCGAATTAGACTTAAGAGCTTCTGCACAGCAAAAGAAACCATTGACAGAGTAAACAGAAAACCTACAAAATGGGAGAAAATATTTGCAAACTATGCATCCAACAAAGGTCTAATATCCAGCATCTATAAGGAACTTAAACAAATTTGCCAGCAAAAAACAAAGTGGGCAAAGAACATGAACAGACACTTTTCAAATGAAGACATACATGTGACCAACAAGCACATGAAAAAATGCTCAACATCACAAACCATTAAAGAAATGCAAATAAAAACCCTACTAAGATAGCATCTCACACCTGTCAGGATGGCTATTACTAAAAAGTGGAAAAACAGATGCTGTGAGGCTGTGAAGAAAAGAGAATGCTCATACACTGCTGGTGGGAGCATACATTAGTTCAACCATTGTGGAACGCAGAGTGGTAAATCCTCAAAGAACTAAAAATAGAACTACCATTTGACCCAGCAATCCCATTATTGTGTATACACCCAAAGGAACAGAACTCATTCTACCATTAAGACACATGCACATTCATTGCAGCACTATTCACTATAGCAAAAACATGGAATCAACCTAAATGCCCATCAGTGGTAGACTGGATAAAGGAAATGTGGTACATATACACCATGGAATACTATGCAGCCAGAAAAAAGAATGAGATCATGTTCTTTGCAGCAACATGGATGGAGCTGGAGGTCATTATCTTTAGCAAACCAACACAGGAACAGAAAACCAAATACTCCATGTTCTCCCTTATAAGTGGGAGCTAAATGATGAGAATACATGGACACAGAGAGGAGAACAACACACTGGGGCCTCCTGGAGGGTAGGAAGAGGAAGACGATCAGAAAAAATACCTATGAGGTACAACACTTATTACCTGGATGATGAAATAATCTGTACACCAAACCCACATGACATGAGTTTACCTAAATAACAAATCTGAGCCTGTACCCCTGAAACTAATGAAAGATAAAAAAAGATAGTGGCCACATGTGGAGACATGGATTTAATTTAAAAATACATTCCTTAGCTTTTATTTATTTGAAAAGTATTTTTTTGCTCTCATTTTTTAAAAGGTACTTTTGCTGGGTATTGTATTCTGAATCGATAGACATTTTTGATCACTTTAAAGACATGATTCCATTGTCTTTTGGCTCCCATTGCTTCTGACAATAAGTCAGTCATAATTTTCTAATTATTCCTGTGTGTTCAGATTTGACCCCTTCCTCAGTTGTTTTGTAGATTTATCTCTCTCTGGTTTGCCACAGTTTAACTATTTTGTGGCTAGGTATGATGTTTTTCTATTTATCTTTTTAGCGTTCACTCAGCATTTTGGGTCTATGGATTCTTTTAAACCAAATTTGTAAAATATTTGGCCATTGTTTCTTCAAAAACTTTTGCCAAATTCTCCCACTTTTCTCCCTGGTCCTCTAATTATATGTGTATCCTTCACTTCTTCTTACACATATTACTGAGGCTCTGTTCTTTTTCTTTTAATATCTCACCTCTACTTTCTTCATATTTGACAATATCTACTGGTTTATTTTCAAATTACTAAGCTTTTATCCTGCTCTCTCAATCCACTCTTAAACCCATCCCATACACTTTTCATTTCAGACATTGTGGTTTTCTGTTTTTGAAAATTCAATCTGGTTCTTTCTCATGGCTTTCATTTCTCCATCTAGTCATGCATTAAGACCTTCTTTTCCTTTAAGATCTTTAATCTTGTAATAGCCATTTTTATATCATTTATAAGACCTTACAATGGCTGCTTTAAAGATCTTTCCAGGGAATTCTAACATTTTTATATCATTCATAAGACCTTACAATGGCTGCTTTAAAGATCTTTCTGGTGAATTCTAACATTGAGGTCTTCTCAGGCTTTGTTTTGAGCACTTCAGGTTTTTCCTCGCATGTGGGTTCCATGTTGCTACAACTTTGGCCTCTTTTTGGCATAAAGGACACGACTGGAGGAGACCTTGGCACCTGCTCCCTCCTCCGGCGTGTGCTGGTTTTGGTTGTGGCCAGTCCTCCTGAGCTTTGGGTGTTTGGCTCGTGTGTTGCTGGGGCGGGCCTGGGGAGGCTGCAGATGGTCTACCCGGCCCATGCACTTGGTGGGCTTCAGCCTCCAGCCTGGTCTTCACCATCGGTGGTCAGCAGCTGGACACTAAACTCTTTGAGTGGTCCCCAAGTGTTAATAGACTTTGGGGTTCCCCTCTGTGGCTCCACCCCTTCTGTGCTGACCCCCACCTCTTCTGGCAGCCCCAAATCCCATCCTGTAACAGACACATCCAAGGAGACTGCGGCTGTCTGCTCCAGCTCCTACTGCCCTCCCGCGGTGGGTAGCGAGGGGGGTCAGAGGGAGCTCACGGGACCGTGGACAGCCCTGAGTGAGTGTGGTGCCTTTCCTTTAAAATGTGAATAGTCTCCACTTCCTGCCCAACTCTGCTTTCAAACAGGAGGGCATGTGTGTGCATGTGCGTGTGTGTGCATGTATGTGTGTGCATGTGCGTGTGTGTGCGTGTGTGTGTGTGGGCATGCGTGTGCGTGTGTGTGCATGTGTATGTGGGTTCCACAGTTCACGGCTGTCTTCTGTGTGAGCGTTTGTTCAATATAAGCTACTATCCCAGAGCCAGAACTCCTTATTACATTAAAAAAAATCGTGTCACCAGGGTGAGCATCTGTCTGTCCTTGGTTCGGCCAACCTGCATATCAGTTCTGCTGCTTTGGTGGTTGGTTTGGGGAGCCCAGCACTGTAGAGGCAGAGGCTGCACCACCGGGGGCCTCTGCCTGGGGGGTCTCCTTTCCAGACTCCCCAGAGCTCTTGTGGGCACAAGGTCCTCTGGTAAGACGTGTTTTCTCCACACCTGGAGGTGATGCTGGCAACACAAAGTGGGGTCCAAGCTGTTGATGGCAGCTGCGGCAGTGGCCACCTCCAGTCTGCCGGGTGTCTGTGGTCACATTCCAACCTCGGCACCCCTCGTCCTGCCTGTGGTACCAGCAGCACTGACTGAGGTCTCTGCCAACGCGGCTGGTGATTCCGTGTTCACTGAGGCAGTTCTGAGGGGAGATTCCCCCTCTGGCTGCAGAGGCCCCCCAGCTGCTCTCTTGCCCGACTGCAAATACTCAGGAGACCCCAGCTCTGTGCCATCCATTTTTTTTTCTTGCCTATGAAGAGTTGATTTCTCCATCTGCTGAAGTACTGGTGGGGTTTGCGAAGGACCCCATGAGAGTATGTGATGACCCACCATGTCCCCTAGGCTACAAGGACTCAGCCACGGCTGAAGCCAGGGCATACACTTGCAGTGAACCAGCCTCCCCCACCTGGCTCTGCCGAAGGCCCCCCGAGGCCCATTTTCATGGAAAACACTGATGAGTCAGACCTGTCAGGTCACACATTGCAAAGCCTGGCCTTATCGTTGATATTTGTACTGGGAATGGTTGATGGAACTAGAATGGAAGGTAGCAATTTAATCCTTTGGCATTCAACATTTTTGAGGCTTATTTTTTAAAAATTCAATTTGCTCATCTTTCTCTATGATTTGTTTTTCCAAAAAGAATACAGAGGAGGCCAATGTGAGTGAACTGAACACGCAGGGTTGACATGAATTCGGAAGAATGGAGACCTACATCTGTCCGAACCAGGGCAGAACAGGTTCTCGAAAACGGGCATTCGCTGCTGCTGTTAAAATATTCTTCTAATATATGTTAACTTAGAAAATGAGTTACTCATCTATCAAATACTTCCTGGGCATCGTTTATGAAGGCATGGCCCTTGTCCTCATGGAGCTGGCTGCGCAGTGTAGAAATTTCAGTTGAAGTCAATTTTCTAAAGGATATATTTACAGATGCTCGATGTCAATCTAAAAATCTTATTTTTCTCAAATTGCTTTATATTTCCACTGTGAAATGTATTTCTAAGAAAAGAGAGCAATATTGTGCTAAGGAGAATAAATTAGATTCCCTCTGAGAAAGGAGAGTGACTTACACATCAGAAAAGATGTGATGAGCATTATGGAAATCCTCCATTCATTCGTCCTCCAGGATGTGGGTGTCAGTATATCCATACTGACGAACATACAAATTTTAAGACAGATGAAAAATCTGCTCTTGCTACAAAATCGTGTCTCTATAAATCTTTAGAGATTAAAGAACACAAATCAGATTTTTAAAAATGAGGGAGAATTTTCATATCAACATGTATGTGAAAACATATAATACAATAATGTTACATATGCAACTCATTTATGTTATTTAATATTATATGTAATATAGCCACTTTGAAAAACAGTCTGGGAGTTCCTCAAAAGGTTGAACATCGAGTTATCAAGGACCCAGCAACTCCATTCCTTGGTATATGCCCAGGAGAAATGAAAACATGTGTCCACATAAAAACCCATACAAGAGGCTCACACTTGCAATCCCAGCACTTTGGGAGGCTGAGGCAGGTGGATCCCTTGAGCTTAGGAGTTTGAGACCAGCCTGGGCAACATGGTGAAACCCCATCTCTACCAAAAATACAAAAACTTAGCTGGGTGTGGTGGTGTGCATCTGTAGTCCCAGCTACTTGGGGGCACTGAGAAGGGAGGATTGCTTGAGCTCAGGAGGCGGACGTTGTAGCGAGCTGAGATAGTGCCACTGTACTCCAGCCTGGGCAACAGAGTGAGACTCATCTCAGAAAACAAAAAGAATAATGATCATAGCAGAGTTATTCACAATAGCCCCCGAAAGGAAACAACCTGAGTATACATCCATGATGGACGGGTAAATAAACTGTGGTCTATCCATACAATGGAATATGGTTCTATCATAAAAATAATTGCAGTTCTGACACATGCTGCAATGCGTATCAACCTTGAAAACATTATGCTAGAAGCCAGACACAAAGCTCCAATATTGTGGGGTTCCATGGCTATGACAGGGAGAATGCAGATTAGCGGTTGCCAGGGGTTGGAGGAGTTAGGGGAAGCGGGGAGTGACGGTACAGGATTTCTTTTCGGTGTGAAGTGAATGTTCTAAAATGGATTGCAGTGATGTTCGCACAACTCCATAAATAAACTAAGGACCACTGAATTGTACTTCAAGTGGATGAATTGTATGGCACTTAAATCGTATCTCAATAAAGGATGAAAACAAGATACGAAGAGCACTCTATTTAGCTTTGCCTCATCTGTAACTTGAAACGAACTGTATGCTCAGAATGTAGACTTGAAACAAACTTTCACAAACAAACCACTGGTACCTTCAGTTCGTCTTCTCTCTCGGGCTTCAAGGGAGGACAGTGAGGGAGCTCTGAGGCAGCAGAGTTAACAGTAATTCATTTTCCACAAATACTTTCATTCTTCACCTCTCATTTGGTGCTGGTTGTGATTCTCTGCAGAAGGTATAATTCACCTTGCTTTAACAAGAGGAGAAAGTCTTCACTTACAGGGGACAGGCTCCACAGCACAAGCTGGAGCTGCGATTTGAGCCTGAAGGCCTTCCGATTCCAAATTTGGCATGTGTTGCTTTTGTGGCATATTGTAAACATTTGCCATGGATTATTACAACTATATGATAAACTAATAATTCAGACAAACACGGAAACGAGTCAACAATTTACTTCCAGAGTGGGGAGCTGCAGGCTTCGGTTCTCAGCCCTTCATGGATGCTGTGGGCTTGGGCAGTTAGCAAAGGCTGTGGTCTGTTTTCTCCCTTATAACAGGGAACATAACATCAGCAGAGACACAGGTTTGCTGAAGGGGACGACTGTCGAAAGGAGCAGGGCATAAAAGCCTTAGGCTGCTAATTGAAAAGATTTCATCCTGAAGAGGCACTTAGGCCCACAAGAATGTAGCATGTTTCTAAAGCTCATGGCTAAGTAGAGGCCGCTCTCACTAGAGCCCCGGATTCTCACATTCACGAGAGATTCTTGTGATCATCTGCTGCCTTCAAGTCGTGAACAGAAAACGTCAGGGGAATACGGAGACTGCTTTGCTTCTCAAGCATCTCAAGGCACGCGCTCTGAGAGCCCTGCTGTATTCACCTGAGTGGTGACGGAAGTGCAAAACAAGTATGTAACCATCTTCGGCTGAAATCGGTCCACTCCCCTGAGCAGCAGGGAGCTGTGTCCAGAACACAGGAGTGGAGGCCAGGAGGTCTGGGTCTGGGGCTTGCATTCAGTTCTGTCCATCCTCACTGCATGAACCTGCCCTGAGTGGCAGGGGGCTGTGTCCAGAACACAGGAGTGGAGGTCAGGAGGTCCGGGTCTGGGGCTTGCGTTCGGTTCTGTCATCCTCACTGCATGAACCTGCCCTGAGTGGCAGGGGGCTGTGTCCAGAACACAGGAGTGGAGGTCAGGAGGTCCGGGTCTGGGGCTTGCGTTCGGTTCTGTCATCCTCACTGCATGAACCTGCCCTGAGTGGCAGGGGGCTGTGTCCAGAACACAGGAGTGGAGGTCAGGAGGTCCGGGTCTGGGGCTTGCGTTCGGTTCTGTCATCCTCACTGCATGAACCTGCCCTGAGTGGCAGGGGGCTGTGTCCAGAACACAGGAGTGGAGGTCAGGAGGTCCGGGTCTGGGGCTTGCATTCGGTTCTGTCCGTCCTCACTGTGTGAACCTGGGTAAGTCACGGATGCTGTTTGCCCACAGTTTCCTCTTTTGACAATGGAAGCAATGATCGTGTCTGACCTGCATCATCAGGGGCCGATGAAGTCAGGTAAGCCGATGGCACCGAGGCTGGCTGTAGGGTGGTGCGCCTTGCCTGGCTTCTGGAACTGTTGCTTCTAACAACAAAGCGACGGCACTATCTTTATCCTGTTACATCACAGCCGCTCCACACGTGATGCCAACGCCGGACCTTTTCTGCAGCAGCTCCTGGCAGATGCTAAGCACAGCGACTCTAACCCCCGGCCTCTCACAGAGAAGCTGTGATTCTGCCTGTGGTATCTTCATTATTACTTACATCTAAGCCATTTATGTTTGAGTTTTTTTTTAAACAAGTACATTGTTTTTTTCTTTATAAATAGTTTTGACTGTCATCAGTTTACATTTAAAGGCTGGTGTTGGAGCAACAAGCAAACATTCATTGGATGGTTTTGAAATCCCAGTCTGGATCACAGCCTCCTGTGTGCTTGTATGTGATGTAAATTCCTGGATCAGTCTCCTGTGTGCTTGTATGTGATGTAGATTCCTGGATCAGTCTCCTGTGTGCTTGTATGTGATGTAGATTCCTGGATCAGTCTCCTGTGTGCTTGTATGTGATGTAGATTCCTGGATCAGTCTCCTGTGTGCTTGTATGTGATGTAGATTTCTGGATCAGTCTCCTGTGTGCTTGTATGTGATGTAGATTCCTGGATCAGTCTCCTGTGTGCTTGTATGTGATGTAGATTCCTGGATCACAGTCTCCTGTGTGCTTGTATGTAATAAAGATTCCTGGATCACAGTGTCCTACGTGTTTACCTGTAATGTAGATTCCTGGATCACAGTCTCCTGTGTGCTTGTATGTGATGTAAATTCCTGGATCAGTCTCCTGTGTGCTTGTATGTGATGTAGATTCCTGGATCACAGTCTCCTGCGTGGTTGTATGTGATGTAAATTCCTGGATCAGTCTCCTGTGTGCTTGTATGTGATGTAGATTCCTGGATCAGTCTCCTGTGTGCTTGTATGTGATGTAGATTCCTGGATCACAGTCTCCTGAGTGCTTGTATGTGATGTAGGTTCCTGGATCACAGTGTCCTACGTGTTTACCTGTAATGTAGATTCCTGGATCACAGTCTCCTGTGTGCTTGTATGTGATGTAGATTCCTGGATCACAGTCTCCTGCCTGCTTGTATGTAATGTAGATTCCTGGATCAGTCTCCTGTGTGCTTGTATGTGATGTAGATTCCTGGATCACAGTCTCCTGCCTGCTTGTATGTAATGTAGGTCCCTGGATCACAGTCTCCTGCGTGGTTGTATGTGATGTAGATTCCTGGATCACAGTCTCCTGTGTGCTTGCATGTAATAAAGATTCCTGGATCACAGTTTCCTGCGTGCTTGCATATAATGTAGGTTCCTGGATCACGGTCTCCTGCGTGGTTGTATGTGATGTAGATTCCTGGATCACAGTCTCCTGCGTGCTAGTATGCAATATAGATTCCTGGATCACAGTCTCCTGCCTGCTTGTATGTAATGTAGGTCCCTGGATCACAGTCTCCTGCGTGCTTGTATGTAATGAAGATTCCTGGATCACAGTGTCCTGTGTGCTTGCATGTAATAAAGATTCCTGGATCACAGTCTCCTGCGTGGTTGTATGTGATGTAGATTCCTGGATCAGTCTCCTGTGTGCTTGTATGTGATGTAGATTCCTGGATCAGTCTCCTGTGTGCTTGCATGTAATAAAGATTCCTGGATCACAGTTTCCTGCGTGCTTGCATATAATGTAGGTTCCTGGATCACAGTCTCCTGAGTGGTTGTATGTGATGTAGATTCCTGGATCACAGTTTCCTGCGTGCTAGTATGCAATATAGATTCCTGGATCACAGTCTCCTGCGTGCTTGTATGTAATGAAGATTCCTGGATCACAGTCTCCTGTGTGCTTGTATGTGATGTAGATTCCTGGATCAGTCTCCTGTGTGCTTGTATGTGATGTAGATTCCTGGATCACAGTCTCCTGAGTGCTTGTATGTGATGTAGGTTCCTGGATCACAGTGTCCTACGTGTTTACCTGTAATGTAGATTCCTGGATCACAGTCTCCTGTGTGCTTGTATGTGATGTAGATTCCTGGATCACAGTCTCCTGCCTGCTAGTATGTAATGTAGGTCCCTGGATCACAGTCTCCTGCGTGGTTGTATGTGATGTAGATTCCTGGATCACAGTCTCCTGCGTGCTTGCATGTAATAAAGATTCCTGGATCACAGTTTCCTGCGTGCTTGCATATAATGTAGGTTCCTGGATCACGGTCTCCTGCGTGGTTGTATGTGATGTAGATTCCTGGATCACAGTCTCCTGCGTGCTAGTATGCAATATAGATTCCTGGATCACAGTCTCCTGCCTGCTTGTATGTAATGTAGGTCCCTGGATCACAGTCTCCTGCGTGCTTGTATGTAATGAAGATTCCTGGATCAGTCTCCTGTGTGCTTGTATGTAATGAAGATTCCTGGATCACAGTCTCCTGTGTGCTTGTATGTAATAAAGATTCCTGGATCACAGTCTCCTGCGTGCTTGTATGTGATGTAAATTCCTGGATCAGTCTCCTGTGTGCTTGTATGTGATGTAGGTTCCTGGATCACAGTCTCCTGCGTGGTTGTATGTGATGTAGATTCCTGGATCAGTCTCCTGTGTGCTTGTATGTAATGAAGATTCCTGGATCACAGTTTCCTGCGTGCTTGTATGTAATGTAGGTCCCTGGATCACAGTCTCCTGCGTGCTTGCATATAATGTAGGTTCCTGGATCACGGTCTCCTGCGTGGTTGTATGTGATGTAGATTCCTGGATCACAGTCTCCTGCGTGCTAGTATGCAATATAGATTCCTAGATCACAGTCTCCTGCGTGCTAGTATGCAATATAGATTCCTGGATCACAGTCTCCTGCCTGCTTGTATGTAATGTAGATTCCTGGATCAGTCTCCTGTGTGCTTGTATGTAATGAAGATTCCTGGATCACAGTCTCCTGCCTGCTTGTATGTAATGTAGATTCCTGGATCACAGTCTCCTGTGTGCTTGTATGTAATGAAGATTCCTGGATCACAGTCTCCTGCCTGCTTGTATGTAATGTAGATTCCTGGATCACTGTCTCCTGTGTGCTTGTATGTGATGTAGATTCCTGGATCACAGTCTCCTGAGTGCTTGCATGTAATAAAGATTCCTGGATCACAGTGTCCTACGTGTTTACCTGTAATGTAGATTCCTGGATCACAGTCTCCTGTATGCTTGCATGTAACATAGATTCCTGGATCACAGCCTCCTGTGTGCTTGCATGTAACATAGATTCCTGGATCACAGTCTCCTGCCTGCTAGTATGTAACAGATTCCTGGATCATGGTCTTCTTCCTGTCTGTGTGTGACATTGATTCCTGGATCACAGTCTCCTGCATGCTAGTATGTAATATAGATTCCTGGATCACAGTCTCCTGCATGCTAGTATGTAATATAGATTCCTGGATCACAGTCTCCTGCAGGCTAGTATGTAATATATAGATTCCTGGATCACGGTCTTCTTGTCTGTGTGTAATGTTGATTCCTGGATTTTGTGTGATGTTGATTCCTGGATTGCATTCCCAGAGATGAAATTTAGAAGGGTGGGGTCAGCCCCAAATCCTCATTTTAAATAAACATTCTAGGTGATTCCATTCCTGGTGGTCTATGGGCCAGGCCATACTTTGAGAAGTATGGATCTATTTGGATGGAGGGAATCCAAATAGATCCGCTGAGGTGCTGTTTAGAGAATCTGAATTTCTGTCCATTTCATCTGCGAATCATAATGAACACCCCAGCGAAGCATCTCTCCCTGGTGCTGGGAGACAAGATTCATATTTATATTTTCAGCAAACTGCAGTGCATTTGCAGCAAGGTCCCTGCTCCCCCGGTTACCCAGCAACGTTTCCAGGAAAATGATTTCTGAATCCATGTCAATACCGGCCGTATGTGAACAGGGTCTGCAGTGTTCACAAAATGAAGAAGGGTCCTTCATCTTTGGAGCTGTTCACTTAAGTGTCTTTAAGTACATGTCCTGTCCCAGCTGTGTCTTGGGCATCAGAGTGGGAATGTGTGGCTGCAGCTTGCCTGACTTGAGGAGAGGTGCAGACGGTGGCTGGGGTGTGTGTGGAGGTGGCAGGAGGAGCTGCAGGACTCAGAAAACACCTCGCGTGAAGGCAACTTGAGTTTAATAATTTGCATGGAATCTCACCAAATATTAAGGGGTCAAATATGGAACAGCCGTCTCCTGCCAGGAGGATGTGTGGGGAGGACGATGTAGTCAGGTTTAGAAGCCTGCAGATCCCTCCTCAGCCCCAGTTCCATAGGCAAATAAGCCCCAAGACGGAAATACTGACTGTTCCAGCTACTGTGAACTGGATCCTGGGCCCGTCACAGTGTGGAGGAGACACCGGGGGCAAAGTCTCTGCTCTCGTGCTAGTGTGAAGAGGTTTGACCACACATGAGCAAAGCAATGCCTGAGAACGACGCCATTGCCTTGTCTGCACAACCTAACAGAAGGAAGGCCCTGCCTCTCACCCTGACCAACTTGTGCAGAACTAAGACCCCACCTCCCAACCTAATCAACTTCTGTGGAACTGAAACCCAACCTCCCATCACAACCAAGCTCTGCAGAACTGAGACGCAGCCTCTGCCCTAACCAAGCTCTGCAGAACTGAGATGCAGCCTCCACTCTAACCAGCCTCTGCAGAACGGAGACCCAGCCTCCACTCTAACCAGCCTCTGCAGAACGGAGACCCAGCCTCCACTCTAACCAGCCTCTGCAGAACTGAGACCCAGCCTCCGCCCTAACCAGACTCTGCAGAACTGAGACCCAGCCTCCGCCCTAACCAGCCTCTGCAGAACTGAGACCCAGCCTCCACTCTAACCAGCCTCTGCAGAACTGAGACCCAGCCTCCACCCTAACCAGCCTCTGCAGAACTGAGACCCAGCCTCCACTCTAACCAGCCTCTGCAGAACTCAGACCCAGCCTCCGCCCTAACCAGCCTCTGCAGAACTCAGACCCAGCCTCCACCCTAACCAGCCTCTGCAGAACTGAGACCCAGCCTCCACCCTAACCAGCCTCTGCAGAACTGAGACCCAGCCTCCACTCTAACCAGCCTCTGCAGAACTCAGACCCAGCCTCCGCCCTAACCAGCCTCTGCAGAACTCAGACCCAGCCTCCACTCTAACCAGCCTCTGCAGAACTGAGACCCAGCCTCCGCCCTAACCAGCCTCTGCAGAACTGAGACCCAGCCTCCACCCTAACCAGCCTCTGCAGAACTGAGACGCAGCCTCCTCTCTAACCAGCCTCTGCAGAACTGAGACCCAGCCTCCGCCCTAACCAGCCTCTACAGAACTGAGACACAGCCTCCCACCCTTACAGACCCCCTCACTCTGTTGATTTCTCCCTCGTGGCACTCGACACCTTTAAGATGCTACACACTTCACTTTTTATTACTGGTCACCTGTCATGCTGACTGCTTATTACTTGTCCTCCTCGGTGACAGGGTGGGAAGCACGAGGGCGGAGGTCACTGCCTGCCACGCTCACGGCATTGTGGAGCATCTAGAGCAGCTCCTGACACACGGAGGAGCTCAAGGGACACTTGTGAAATGAATAAATGAATGAATGAATGAATGAATAAATGAATGAATGAATGAACTGACATCACTCCTGGGGAGGAGGGGGCTTCCTTCCTGCCCTGGTGGTCTCTGGGCTGGTAGAGGGTCAGCCTGGAGTAGCTGGTGCCATCTCATCATTGCCTGGGACGGTGTGAATGAAGCCAAAGCAGGTGGGCAGGCCTGAGACCTGGTGCTGGGGTGGCCTGGCCTGGCCCCATGGACTCGGGCCTCCAGCCCTGGCCAGCTCTGGACAACGCAGCTGCATGAGTCAGTAAATTCCCTGTGTGGCCTTTCACTGTGAATTCCCCGTGTGGCCTTTCACTGTGAACTCCCCGTGTGGCACGGGCCTTTCACTGTGAAAGCTGGAGATTCTTAATAATGCCCAACTTTGAAGCCGCAGGCCATAAAGCATGTCAGCATTTTTAAAGGAAGACCCCGTTTCAATGACACTGATTAGTCAGAGCACACCATTAATTGGAAACAGCAACACTGTCTCACACTTTCTACTAGAATATCATTAATTAGAAATATCAACATTAGCTTACACTTTCTACTGAACACTTTTACTCCTCTTGTCATATTGGGCCATTCAACAAATATTAATATTGAATATGCATTGTGAATGATGCTGGGGCATTAAGAACGTATCCATTCACTCACTCCCTTATTCACATATTCAACAACCATAGGCTGAGGGCTTCAATGCAGCCGGTGTGGCCGAGGTCTGGGATGCAGCAGGCAGCATGACTGACTGCTTGTGAGGGAGAGAGGCCCCTGCAAGCAAGAAGGCACCACGGGCTGATCACACACACATATCACTCACACACTCACACTCACACACACTCACACACACATCACACTCACACACACACACTTACACACTCACACTCACATCACTCACACACACTCACACTCACACACACATCACTCACACTCACACACACACTCACACACACACAATCACACACACACCACTCACACTCACACTCACACACACACACCCATCACACTCACACACACACACCCTATTAAATTAAGATTTTAGGATCAACAGTGACTACATAGCTACCTCTGTTGGGTGGTGAAAAAGTATCACTGAACTAGTGCTATTTAAGCTTATATATCAATGACTAATTATGCAAGGATTGAGAGGAACCATTTAGGGAGAGGAAACAGCAACTCCAAAGACCCTAAGCTATGAGAGAACTCTGAGTGTTTGAGTAAATTAAAGACCAGAGTGGCGAGCAAGCAGACTGGTCTTGGTAACAGAGATGTTTGTGGGCTGCGGTGGAGAGGATCCATTTCACTCTCAACGTGACAGACATCCGTCACGGGGCTTTCGGGGACATGGTCTGATCTGTGTGTGAAAAGTCTGTAAAACTGCTCTCTGGGCAGGGCATCTCTGAAAGAAAGGAAGCAGCCCCAGTCAGGGGCTTATAGATAAAACTCCCATCGCCCTGGGACAGAGCACCTGGGGGAAGGGGCAGCTGCGGGCACAGCTTCAGCAGACTTAAACATCCCTGCCTGCCGGCTCTGAAGAGAGCAGGGGATCTCCCAGCACAGCACTGGAGCTCTGCTAAAGGGCAGACTGCCTCCTCAAGTGGGCACCTGAACCCCGTGCCTCTGGATGGGGAGACACCTCCCAGCAGGGGTTGACAGACACCTCATACACGAGAGCTCCGGCTGGCATCTGGCAGGTGCCCCTCTGGGACAAAGCTTCCAGAGGAAGAAATAGGCAGCAATCTTTGCTATTCTGCAGCCTCTGCTGGTGAAACCCAGGCAAACAGGGTCTGGAGTGGACCTCCAGCAAACTCCAGCAGACCTGCAGCAGAGGGGCCTGATGGTTAGAAGGAAAACTATCAAACAGAAAGCAATAGCATGAACACCAATAAAAAGGACGTCCACACCAAAACCCTATCCAAAGATCACCAGCATGAGAGACCAAAGTTAGATAAATTCATGAAGATGAGGAAAAACCACCTCAAAAAGGCTAAAAATTCCAAAAACCAGAACACCTCTTCTCCTCCTAAGGATCACAACTCCGCCAGCAAGGGAACAAAACTGGATGGAGAATGAGTTGGACAAACTGACAGAAGTAGGTTTCAGAAGGTGGGTAATAAACTCCTCCAAGCTAAAGGAGCATGTTCTAACTCCACGCAAGGAAGCTAAGAACCTTGAAAAAAGGGGTTCCAAGATGGCTGAATAGGAATAGCTCCAGTCTACAGTTCCCAGCGTGAGTGACGCATTTCCAACTGAGGTACAGGGTTCATCTCACGGGGCTTGTTGGACAGTGGGTGCAGGACAGTGGGTGCAGCGCACTGAGCGTGAGCCAAAGCAGGGCGAGGCATCACCTTACCCAGAAACGCAAGGGGTCAGGGAATTCCCTTTCCTAGTCAAGCAAATCAGTGACAGAGGGCACCTGGAAAATCGGGTCACTCCCACCCTAATACTGCGCTTTTCCAATGGTCTTAGCAAACGGCACACCAGGAGATTATATCCGGCGCCTGACTCGGACAGTCCCACGCCCACGGGGCCTCGCTCATTGCCAGCACAGCAATCTGAGATCGAACTGCAAGGTGGCAGTGAGGCTGGGGGAGGGGCGCCCGCCATTGCTGAGGCTTGAGTAGGTAAACAAAGCAGCCTGGAAGCTTGAACTGGATGGAGCCCACCACAGCTAAAGGAGGCCTGCCTGCCTCTGTAGACTCCACCTCTGGGGACAGCGCATAGCCAAATAAAAGGCAGCAGAAATCTCTGCAGACTTAAATGTCCCTGTCTGACAGCTTTGAAGAGAGTAGTGGTTCTCCCAGCACGGAGGTTGAGATCTGAGAACGGACAGACTGCCTCCTCCAGTGAGTCCCTAACTCCCGAGTAGCCTAACTGGGAGGACCCCCGCAATAGGGGCAGACTAACACTTCATACGGCCGGGTACCCCTCTGAGATGAAACTTCCAGAGGAACGATCAGACAGCAATATTTTCTGTTCAGCAATATTTGCTGCTCTGCAGCCTCTGCTGCAAACAGCGTCTGGAGTGGACCTCCAGCAAACTCCAACAGACCTGCAGCTGAGGACCCTGACTGTTAGAATGAAAACTAACAAACAGAAAGGACATCCACACCAAAACCCCATCTGTACGTCACCATCATCAAAGACCAAAGGTAGATAAAACCACAAAGATGGGGAAAAAACAGAGCAGAAAAACTGAAAATTCTAAAAATCAGAGCGCTTCTCCCCCTCCAAAGGAACGCAGCTCCTCGCCAGCAATGGAACAAAACTTGCTGGAGAATGACTTCGACAAGTTGAGAGAAGAAGGCTCCAGACGATCAAACTTCTCCAAGCTAAAGGAGGAAGTTCGAACCCATCAGAAAGAAGTTAAAAACCTTGAAAAAAGATTAGACAAATGGCTAACTAGAATAACCAGTGCAGAGAAGTCCTTAAAGGACCCGATGGAGCTGAAAACCATGGCATGAGAACTACATGATGAATGCACAAGCTTCAGTAGCTGATTAGATCAACTGGAAGAAGGCATTAGAGATGGAAGATCAAATGAATGAAATGAAGCGAGAAGAGAAGTTTAGAGAAAAAAAGAATTAAAAGAAATTAACAAAGCCTCCAAGAAATATGGAACTCTGTGAAAAGACCAAATCTATGTCTGATTGGTGTACCTGAAACTGATGGGGAGAATGGAACCAAGCTGGAAAACACACTTCAGGATATTATCCAGGAGAACTTCCCCAACCTAGCTAGGCAGGCCAACATTCAAATTCAGGAAATACCAAGAACGCCACAAAGATACTCCTCAAGAAGAGCAACTCCAAGACACATAATTGTCAGATTCACCAAAGTTGAAATGAAGGAAAAAATGTTAAGGGCAGCCAGAGAGAAAGGTTGGATTACCCACAAAGGGAAGCCCATCAGACTAACAGCAGATCTCTTGATAGAAATTCTACAAGCCGGAAAAGAGTGGGGGCCAATATTCAACATTCTTAAAGAAAATACTTTTCAACCCAGAATTTCATATCCAGCCAAGCTAAGCTTCATACATGAAGGATAAATAAAATCCTTTACAGACAAGCAAATGCTGAGAGATTTTGTCACCACCAGGCCTCCCTTACAAGAGCTCCTGAAGGAAGCACTAAACATGGAAAGGAACAACCAGTACCAGCCACTGCAAAAACATGCCAAATTGTAAAGACCATCAATGCGAGGAAGAAACTGCATCAAGTAATGAGCAAAATAACCAGCTAACATCATAATGTGAGGATCAAATTCACAAATAATAATATTAACCTTAAATGTAAATGGACTAAATGCTCCAATTAAAAGACACAGACTGGCAAATTGGATAAAGAGTCAAGACCCATCAATGTGCTGTATTCAGGAAACCCATCTCATGTGCAGAGACACACATAGCCTCAAAGCAAAGGGATGGAGGAAGATCAGCCAAGCAAATGGAAAACAAAGTAAGGCAGGCGTTGCAATCCTAGTCTCTGATAAAATAGACTTTAAACCAACAAAGATCAAAAGAGACAAAGAAGGCCATTACATAATGGTAAAGGGATCAATTCAACAGGAAGAGCTAACTATCCTAAATATATATGCACCAAATACAGGAGCACCCGGATTCATAAAGCAAGTCCTTAGAGACCTACAGAGACTTAGACTCCCACACAATAATACTGGGAGACTTTAACACCCCACTGTCAACATTAGACAGATCAACGAGACAGAAAGTTAACAAGGATATCCAGGAATTGAACTCAGTTCTGCACCAAGTGGACCTAATAGACATCTACAGAACTCTCCACCCCAAATCAACAGAATATACATTCTTCTCAGCACCACACCACTTATTCCAAAATTGACCACACAGTTGGAAATAAAGCCCTCTTCAGCAAATGTAAAAGAACAGAAATTATAACAAACTGTCTCTCAGACCACAGTGCAATCAAACTAGAACTCAGGATTAAGAAACTCAATCAAAATCGCTCAACTACAAAGAAATTGAACAACCTGCTCCTGAATGACTACTGGGTACATAACGAAATGAAGGCAGAAATAAAGATGTTCTCTGAAACCAACGAGAACAAAGACACAACATACCAGAACCTCTGGGACATATTTAAAGCCATGTGTAAAGGGAAATTTATAGCACTAAATGCCCACAAGAGAAAGCAGGAAAGATCTAAAATTGACACCCTAACATCACAATTAAAAGAACTAGAGAAGCAAGAGCAAACACATTCAAAAGCTAGCAGAAAGCAAGAAATAACTAAGATCAGAGCAGAACTGAAGGAGATAGAGACACACAAAAAATCAATGAATCCAGGAGCTGGTTTTTTGAAAAGATCAACAAAATTGATAGATAGCTAGCAAGACTAACAAAGAAGAAAAGAGAGAAGAATCAAATAGACGCAATAAACAATGATAAAGGGGATACCACCACCGATCCCACAGAAATACAAACAACTATCAGAGAATACTATAAACACCTCTATGCAAATAAACTAGAAAATCTAGAAGAAATGGATAAATTCCTGGACACATACACCCTCCCAAGACTAAGCCAGGAAGAAGTTGAATCTCTGAATAGACCAATAGCAGGCTCTGAAATTGAGGCAATAATTAATAGCCTACCAACCAACAAAAGTCCAGGACCAGATGGATTCACAGCTGAATTCTACCAGAGGTACAAGGAGGAGCTGGTACCATTCCTTCTGAAACTATTCCAATCAACAGAAAAAGAGGGAATCCTCCCTAACTCATTTTATGAGGCCAGCATCATCCTGATACCAAAACCTGGCAGAGACACAACCAAAAAAAGAGAATTTTAGACCAATATCCCTGATGAACATCTATGCAAAAATCCTCAATAAAATACTGGCAAACCGAATCCAGCAACACATCAAAAAGCTTATCCACCATGATCAAGTGGGCTTCATCCCTGGGATGCAAGGCTGGTTCAACATACGCAAATCAATAAACATAAACCAGCATATAAACAGAACCAATGACAAAAACCACATGATTATCTCAATAGATGCAGAAAAGGCCTTTGACAAAATTCAACAGGCCTTCCTGCTAAAAACTCTCAATAAATTAGGTATTGATGGGATGCATCTCAAAATAATAGCTACTTATGACAAACCCACAGCCAATATCATACCGAATGGGCAAAAACTGGAAGCATTCCCTTGGAAAACTGGCACAAGACAGGGATGCCCTCTGTCACCACTTCTTTTCAACATAGTGTTGGAAGTTCTGGCCAGGGCAATCAGGCAGGAAAACAAAATAAAGGGTATTCAATTAGGGAAAGAGGAAGTCAAATTGTCCCTGTTTGCAGATGACATGATTGTATATCTAGAAAACCCCATTGTCTCAGCCCAAAATCTCCTTAAGCTGATAAGCAACTTCAGCAAAGTCTCAGGATACAAAATCAATTTGCAAAAATCACAAGCATTCTTATACACCAATAACAGACAAACAGCCAAATGATGAGTGAACTCCCATTCACAATGGCTTCAAAGAGAATAAAATACCTAGGAATCCAACTTACAAGGGATGTGAAGGACCTCTTCAAGAACTACACACCACTGCTCAACAAAATAAAAGGATACAAACAAATGGAAGAACATTCCATGCTCATGGATAGGAAGAATCAATATCATGAAAATGCTATACTGCCCAAGGTAATTTATAGATTCAATGCCATCCCCATCAAGCTACCAATGACTTTCTTCACAGAATTGGAAAAAACTACTTTAAAGTTCACCTGGAATCAAAAAAGAACCTGCATTGCCAAGTCAATCCTAAGTCAAAAGAACAAAGCTGGAGGTGTCATGCTACCTGACTTCAAACTATACTACAAGGCTACAGTAACCAAAACAGCATGGTACTGGTACCAAAACAGAGATATAGACCAATGGAACAGAACAGAGCCCTCAGAAATAATACCACACATCTACAACCATCTGATCTTTGACAAACCTGACAAAAACAAGAAATGGGGAAAGGATTCCCTGTTTAACAAATGGTGCTGGGAAAACTGGCTAGCCATATGTAGAAAGCTTAAACTGGATCCCTTCCTTACACCTTATACAAAAATTAATTCAAGATGGATTAAAGACTTAAATGTTAGACCTAAAACTATAAAAACCCTAGAAGAAAACCGAGGCAATACCATTCAGGACATAGGCATGGGCAAGGACTTCATGTCTAAAACACCAAAAGCAATGGCAACAAAAGCCAAAATTGACAAATGGGATCTAATTAAACTGAAGAGCTTCTGCACAGCAAAGGAAACTACCATCAGAGTGAACAGGCAACCTACAGAATGGGAGAAAATTTTTGCAATCTACTCATCTGACAAAGGGCTAATATCCAGAACCTATAAAGAACTCAATCAAATTTACAAGAAAAAAACAACTCCATCAAAAAGTGGGCAAAGGATATGAACAGACACTTCTCAAAAGAAGACATTTATGCAGCCAACAGACACATGAAAAAATGCTCATCATCACTGGCCATCAGAGAAATGCAAATCAAAACCACAATGAGATACCATCTCACACCAGTTAGAATGACAATCATTAAAAAGTCAGGAAATAACAGTTGCTGGAGAGGATGTGGATAAATAGGAATGCTTTTACACTGTTAGTGGGAGTGTAAATTAGCTCAACCATCATGGAAGACAGCATGGTGATTCCTTAAGGATCTACAACTACAAATACCATTTGACCCAGCAATCCCATAACTGGGTATATACCCAAAGGATTATAAATCATTCTACTATAAAGACACATGCACACATATGTTTATTGCGGCACTATTCACAATAGCGAAGACTTGGAACCAACCCAAATGACCATCGATGATAAACGGGATAAAGAAAATGTGGCACACATACACCATGGAATACTATGCAGCCATAAAAAAGGATGAGTTCATGTTCTTTGCAGGACATGGATGAAGCTGGAAACCATCATTCTCAGCAAACTAACCCAGGAACAGAGAACCAAATACCACACGTTCCCACTCACAAGTGGGAGTTGAACAATGAGAACACATGAACACAGGGAAGGGAATATCACACACAGGGGCCTGTCAGGGGGTGGGGGGCTAGGGGAGGGACAGCATCAGGAGAAATACCTAATGTGGATAACAGGTTGATGGGTGCAGCAAACCAGCATGGCACATGTATACCTATATAACAAACCTGCATGTTCTGCACATGTATCCCAGAACTTAAAGTATAATAATAAAAAAAGATATAGGAGTGTCAAACAATAAAATTACCAGGTTTCATCTAAAAAATAATAATAGGCAGGGTAGTGGTGAATTTGGGAAGGGAGTAACTGGGTGGGGAGCTCGCTGGGGACTTCCAGAATGACCTATTACTTGACTTCAGTATTTGGGAGGATTTTTGAGGTGGGAACCTATTATTTCTCCTCTTTTGTGTATGTATGTTATGTGTCAATAAAAAGTTTATATATATTAAAAAAAAACCCTGTAAAACCTGGGGATCGTGGCAAAACCCTATCTCTCCTAAAAATACAAAAATTAGCCAGGGGTGGTGGCAGGTGCCTGTAATCCCAGCTACTCGGGAGGTTGAGGTGGGAGAATTGCTTGAACCCAGGAGGTTGAGGCTGCAGTGGGCTGAGATCGTGGCCTGCGCTCCAGCCTGGGTGACAGAGTGAGATCTTGTCTCAAAAAAGAAAAAAAACGAAACCCTAGGAGCTGCTGCTGCGTGGAGAACAGTGTGTACAGATTCAAGATAGGAAGCAGGAGGCCAGTTAGTGGAGCGACCCCACGATGGTCCTGCTGACAGCTGGAGCCCCGAGTGAGTGGTAGGAAGAAGACACAGGTGGGACAGAATTGGCTGTGTCCAGGGGGTGTGGCTGGCAGGAGGTAGAGCACAGAGAAAGAGCAGGGGCAGGGATGAGTGTTAGACTTTTAAAATGTTTAACTTTTTTTTAAACCATATTTTTGGCAGTTAAACTCTAGTTCTATTAGTCATCATAAGAGAGTGTGACCTGGATGGGTACGGTGGCTCATGCCTGTAATCCCAGCACTTTGGGAGGCTGAGGTGGGCAGATCACCTGAGGTCAGGAGTTCGGGACCAGCCTGGCCAACGTGGTGAAACCCTATCTTGACCAAAAATACAAAAATTAGCTGGGTGTGGTGGTGCACCTGTAATCCCAGCTACTTGGGAGGCTGAGGTGGGCGAACTACTTGAACCTGGGAGGCAGAGGTTGCAGTGAGCCGAGATTGTGCCACTACACTCCAGCCTGGGCAACAAAGTGAGACTCTGTCTCAAAAAAAAAAAAAAAAAAAAAAAAAAAAGAGTATGGCCTGTATATGTCTACTTTTTGGAAATTTCTGAGTTCAATAATCAATTTTTAACATTTAAAATATTTAACTTTGCAATAATTGTAGACCGACAAGAAAGTGGCAAAGACCGTGCAGAGCGCTGCCATCTACCCTTCACCACCTTTCCTTAAGGTTAACATCTTACATCACCACAGTGGCTGAGAAAGACCAGGAAATTCCGAGGACGGCACTCCCAGCTCGCGACAGACCTCATCCGGATTGTATCCCGCTGAGGATCTCTCCACGGTGCTGGGTCCAGTCCAGGACCCCACACTGCGCTCACTCCCCTGCCTCCCTAAACCTCCTCCATTTGGTGACACGGTCCAGGGTTCCCCTTGTCTTTCGTGGCCTGGATGCTTCCAACGAGCATTTGTCATTTATGTTGCAAAATACCCCTTTCTTTGGGCTGCGTGATGCTTGCCCACGATTAGATGGAGGAAACATGCTCTTGGCAAGAACCCCACAGGCGTGATGTCGGGGTTTGTCGGTGCATAGCGTCAAGGCCGCTTGATGTCAAGGTGTCCGGCAGGGCTGCCCTTCACCTGAGCAGTGGTTAGGGCGGCGGAGGCTGGCTTCCTCCACTGTGCCTTTTCTGCCTGCTCCTCTCATGCTTCCAGTCTTTCTGTGTTTTCTGAAGCCACATAGATTCCACGCTGCTCTTGCCATTTCCCTGCCTGGGACTGGGATCAGACATTTCTCCCAAGAGCCTGGTTGCTGTTATGAGAAGACGGTGGTAGGAAACCAACGCCTGGCTGCAGATGCTGGTTTCTGCCATGCGTCATTGCTTCTGGGTCCTACTATTATTATACTGCTGTCTACTTCTCCCCTTAATTCTGTCAATATTTGCTTTATATATTCAGGTGCTCTGATGTTAAGTGCATGTATTTATAATTGTCGCATCTTCCTGTTGGATTGAACTTTTACTATTACATAATGTCCTTTTTTGTCTATTCTGACAGTTTTTGTCTGATATAAGTATAGCTACAACTGTTCCCTTTTGGTTACCATTTGCTTGGGATATCTTTTTTCATCTTTTCACTTGCAGCCTATGTGTGTTCTTAAATCTAAAGCAAGTTTCCTACAGAGAGCATATTGTTGGGTCTTGTTTATTTAAAAAAATTCTGTACAGGCACTCTGTCTTTTGATTGGGGAGTTTCATTTCTATTTAAAATAATTACTACTAGGGAAGGATTTAGTATCGCCATTTTGTTGTTTTCTGTTAGTTTCACAGTTCTTTTGTCTGTCTTTTCCTCTGTTGTCTTTATATCTTGTTTTTTTTTTTATTGATATGCTTTGAATTCTTTCTCTTTTTCTTTTGTGTAAGTTCTACAGTTTTTTCTTTTGGTGTGTTTGGTTACCTTGGGGACTTACATAACATATAACAGTCTATAACAGTCTGTTTTAAGCTGATAGCAATTTAGTTCAATCACATAGAGCTCTGAACTTTCACTGTCGCTCCTTCTTCATGCCATGCTCTCCTTGTCACAATTTATAACTATTTAAATTGTGTATTTTAATGTTTTTTGTTATAGTTGCTTTAAACATTTTTGTGTTTTAATTTTT
This sequence comes from Macaca thibetana thibetana, assembly GCF_024542745.1. Classification (NCBI taxonomy): domain Eukaryota; kingdom Metazoa; phylum Chordata; class Mammalia; order Primates; family Cercopithecidae; genus Macaca; species Macaca thibetana. The sequence continues at coordinate 140,769,998 of NC_065585.1, forward strand.
ATACTAGAATGAAAAGTGATTTACCTACCACTATTACAGTAGTATAGTATTCTGTATGTTTATACATTTGCCTTTACCAGTGAGTTTTGAAATTTCTTGTGTTATCATGTGACTGCTTGGTGTCCTTTGTTACTACTTGAAAAGCTTTCTTTAGCATTTCTCGTAAGGCAGGTGCAGTGGTGACAAACTCCCTCAGGTTTTGTTTGTCCTGGAAAGTCTTTATCTCTCTTTCATTTTCGAAGGATAGTTTTGCCATATATAGCATTCCGTGTGAGCACTTTTTTTTCTTTGAGCATTTTAAATATACCATTCCATTCCCTTCTGGCCTCCAAGGTTTCTGTTGAAAAATCCACTCAATCGTAGGCATGGAGAGGCTCCATTGTATGTGACAAATTACTTTTCTCTTGCTGCTTTCAAAATTCTCTCTTTGCCTTTGACTTCTGACAAATTGATCATAGTGCATCTTGGTGGTACTTCTTTCGGTTTTCCATATTTGGTTTTTCATGCTTGTTTGATCTAAATGTCTATTTCCTCCCCCATATTTGGGAAGTTTTCAGCCATGATTTTTCTGAATAAGCTGTCTGGTTCTTTCTTTTTCTCTTCTCCTTTTCGAACTTTCATCATGTTTATAATGGCCTGCTTGGTGATTTTCCATAAGTTCTGTAAGCTGTCTTCATTCTTTTTATTATTATTTTTTGCTGTCCTGATTGAATTATTTGTAATAACATTGTCTTTGAGTTCACCAATGCTTTCTTCTGTTTGATCTGGTCTGTCGTTGAATCCTTCTAGTAAATTTTTCAGGTCAATTATGTTCTTCAGCTCCATAATTTCTGTTTGGCACATTTTAAAAATATGTCCCATCACTTTGTTGAAATTCTCATTTTGTTCCTTCATTGTTCTCTTGACCTTAGGGGGCATCTTCATATGCCTTGTTTTGAATTCTCTGTTAAATAAATCATATAACTTCATTTCACTAGGGTCGGTTTCTGGAGATTTGTTTTATTTCCTTGGAATATCTTTGCCTGAGTTTTCATTTTCCTTGACTCTCTGCATTGGTGCCTCTCTCAGTCTTCGTGACCTTGTCTTATACGTGAGAAGACCCCCACCAATCATTCAGAGATTCTGAGGGTCTCAGCCAATTCTTTCCCTTTCCAGAGAGAAGCAGGTACTGTGGTTTTTGCCTGGTTGCTCTGGCTGAGTCAGGGATGAACAACATGGCATCTACTAGTCTAAGCTGTCATCTCTGTCCTCCCCTAAGTGGCTGGACGGCTGGACCCATCAGAGCTCCAAGACTGGAAGGCTTGGAAGACAGATGCAGTTCTCTGTGCAACCCTGAAGAAGCTGAGGTGTGGGATGCATGGATCACTTCTTTCCTCCTCAGTGGGAAGCTGAAAGACGGAGTTCTTGTTTGCTTATTCTGTGCTGAGGAGGGATCCACCAGCCATGCCACTGTCTTCATTCTCCCCCAGGCAGCCAGAGTAGGCCAGACTCCAGCAGGCCCAATGCTTGCAGGTCAGAGACCTCTGGGGGCCCTCTTAGAAAGTTAGGGTGCTAGATGTACTGATCCTTCCCTCCCCTGGGAAAAGGTGGGAGCCAGGGGGTCTCTTCCTGATTATAGGGTGCTGTGCCAGGGTAGGAATTCTTGAGGGAATCTCCCAAGCATCTTTGGTAAGTCTGGTTTTATATTTTCCCAGGGTGCAGGAGATTTTCAATTAGTGTTATTTATTTATTTATTTATTTATTTATTGAGACAGAGTCTCACTCTATTACCCAGGCTGGAGTGCAGTGGCGTGATCTCGGCTCACTGCAAGCTCCGCCTCCCGGGTTCATGCCATTCTTCTGCCTCAGCCTCCTGCGTAGCTGGGACTACAGGTGCCTGCCACCACGCCCAGCTAATTGTTTTATATTTTTAGTAGAAACTGGGTTTCACGGTGTTAGCCAGGATGGTCTCGATCTCCTGACCTCATGAACCACCCGCCTTGGCCTCCTAAAGTGCTGGGATTACAGACATGAGCCACCGCACCCAGCCTAGTGTCTAAATTTTTGTAAAGGGAATTTTCCCACAAATTATTGTTGAACTGCTGTGTTTGTTGAGAGGAAGGAGGGCCCAGACCATCGTACTGCATTATCTTACTGAAATCGCTCCCCAAAAGATTTTTACTGTTGCAATGTATAATCACAAATGCTGAATTAATAAATAATTTGAGTACTTCATAATATAAATGTAAGGATCTGTAGACAGTAAAATCTATCATCCTGCTGTGATTTTAGATAATCAAAGTGTTTACTGAATGTCCATCCATTTGAAATTAAAATGCTAGTGTAACCGCACCATGTAACATCCCAGCCAACGGTACCCTGGTCAGCCGGTGATGCTCACAGAGAAGTCTGAGCCTGACAATTACTGTGGGATAATAAAAAGAAATGAGTTTATATTGCCCTTCCATCTGAGGAGGCCATAATTTAATCAGGAAGTAGAGAAAACACAGAAGATAAAAAATAACCATCACTGCATTAAATGGAACTACAGAAAAATGACACACGGAGAATTCTCACAATGGAAAATTTTCAACAGTTAGAAGTTTTCCAGTCATGCAATGGGAACCCTGAAAAGGAAATGCGTGGTGGGAAACCCCTTGGCTGGACTAGGAGGATGTTGGAAGTTCCTTCCAGTTACATCCGGATGGGATTTGGGGACCGCTCTCTGGACCTTCAGGGGGCAAAGGGGCAACAGGACCGTATTTGCATTTCAGGGAGCCTTTCCAAGCAGAAACACAGGGGTAAAGTCAAAGAGGCCAGAGGCACACATCAGGCCAATCGTCAATATAAAGATTTTAGACAGGGATAAAAAAATAGAATGTGAAGATTTTCAGAGTTTTCATAATTCAAGATTTTTACTGAACATAATCGAACATAATCTACCTTAGAGTAATAAGAAAGAGCCGATGGGTGCGTATTTTGTGAAGGCTCCTGGTAAATGTGAACTGGACTAAACTGGCAGTGGGGAACCGTGGAGATCTGCGACCAGGAGACGGCCCCATTAGGTGAGGCTGGGCGGGCGTGTGCTGGGGCAAGCCATCACAGCTTTCTGTGTGTCTGGGCCCAACAAGGGCCACGGTGGATAAGGGATAAGTGAGACTGGATACTCGGTGCCCCAGCTCCCAGCAGAATTGTGCAGCAGGAGGCATGAAGCTAGATCCCAGGAAACGTGCTCGGATTTCCAAGGCCTGTCTGCATGCCACCTTCTCCCTCCGCTCCTCCTCCATCTGCCACTCGGGGTGGCAGGCACCTCCCTGGGAGTCCATCGGAGTTTGTAGCCTGTGCTAGAATTATTGACGTAGAGGCCAAGCGTGGGTTCCAGAATCCACAAATGCGAAGCGAAGCAGGGCTTCCCTCTGCTGGGGTTGGGTGAGGACCTCCTGCTGGAGATCCAGGATGCAGTTGGGTGTGATGTGGGGCCAGGAGAGATGTGGTGTGTGGGGTGTAGACTGGGCTGCACACCCGCCTTTGGGTAGAGCAATCACACGCATATTTCCTGTAGGTCAAGTAGATGCGTGGCAAATATCAGGTGTGGGTCATTTTACCCACAATGAGTCCCAAAGAAACGTGCCCCACAGTGTAGGATCCAAACAGGCTGTAGGGGTAAACCGTGGAGGTGGGAGGCGGAGGAGGGTGTCAGGCAGGAAAAGGGGAGGTTGAGCCATCTCTCCATGTTAGAAAAGAAAGGAAGGGAAGACCACATCAGGATGCTCAAAAGAACTGAAAAATGCCCAGTCCAATGTCCAGTCTTAGAGAAGCAGTGACCAGAGACCAGAAAGGCCCTTTCTTTTTGCTCAGTCAACAGCCTTCTTTCTCCTCTGTCCTCCTTCACACCCGGCCCAGATGGACCCAGCATTAGGAAGAAGGAGGGGAGGGGGTGTGAGTGACCCCCATGCTCTCACCTCCCTTCCCTGTAAGTCCCTAGAAATTAATGTTTGAGGTTTGCAGAGGGAATGGAAGAACAGAACTTTGAATAAGAAAACAGACTGAAGGTGAAAAGACATCAAGTCTGTCTGCACAGGGCTAAGGGCTGGTGTCTTCACGGGCGGCACCTGAGATTGGGTGCACCCAGTTCTGCAGCTGCCGGCATGGGGATGGGTCCCGAGCACGGAAGGGCAAGAACATGTAAGATGTTTTCATATTGACATCCTCATGTTTTGAGTTTCCTTAATTATCCCAAGACAAGAAGCACATATGTTTGCTTGGTCCTCCAACACCACTGAAGATGGCTTCTCTAAGGCGGCTTAAAGAATGGTTAAGGGACAGAGATCCAGCAGTCCCTGGTAGTGACACTGACAGTAAAGGCCTCCGCCAGGGGTGGGGTTCAGGGATGCAAGGGACTGTCTGCTGTGGACCAGAGGGAGCCTCCGAACGGGCTGGGGAGGAAGGAATGTCCCTCAGCAGGACCCAGGAGCACACAGGTGGGATTCCCATTTTCAGGCGAATAGGACAGAACAAGATCTTGAGCAACCAATTTCTTAGAACGACAAACTCAGTTAACCATGAAATTAAAGTGGAACTTGAGAGTGTGGAATATACACTTCTCTTTATTTTAGGTAGCTAAAGTTACTGCTCTTCATGAAGAATCACAATCATTCGCTAAACTGATTTGAAGACAGATAACTGAGGAAGGGAAATCAGGTTTCAGCTGAGTAATCCGTGCTTCCAGTAGTCAGCAGCAAAATCACCATGGTCACCCAGCTGGAGAAATGACATCCCGTGTTTGACCACAGATTCCGGAAGAGAAAAGTCGACATGGAGACGGAAATAAGTTTCAGAAACAGTGTCTGATAATTACCAAGATAGAGGGGTGCCGTTTTATGCATACTTCATTATCCTGGCTACGCGATTGCTTCTATTATGGACTGAACTGTGTCTCCCTCTAGAAAAGGTCCAGGGAGATCCTCATCCCCAGTGCCTCAGAACATGACCTCGCTTGGAAATAGGGTCACTGCAGATGGAATGAGTTGAGATGAGGTCACCGGAGCGGGCTCCTAGGATGACAGTGCTCTTATGAGAAGAGAAGGGACGAAGATGGGGAAGGCCTTGGGAGGCAGAGGCCGAGGGCGGAGTGATGCAGCCATAGCCACGTATGCTGAAGAGGAAGGAGGGATCCTCCCCTAGAGACGTGCAGGGAGCGGGGCCTTGTCCACACCTTGATTTCAGACTGCTGGCTTCCAGAACTGGGAGAGAGTAAATTTTTATTGTTTTAAGCCACCCTGTGTGTGGTATTTTGTTATGGCAGCCCAGAAACTAGTACAGTCCATCCCCAAATGTAAATGGTGTTGAGTCGGAAGCGACCTCAGAAAGCTTCTATCCCAGCAATACTCAAATGCGCATTCCTCACTCTCCATCAAAGCAAGGGGTTCCCTGGTGCTAACAGCAAACCCCAACCACTCCCTGTGATGTGGTTCTGTCTCTAAGTATTCCCTTACTGTACATCTTCTTTAAAAACACCCTGGGATAGGTAGATTGCTCGAGCCCAGGAGTTTGAGACCAGCCTGGGCTACATGGTGAAACCCCATCTCTACAAAAAAACAAAACAAAACAGACAAACAAATTAGCTGGGCATGATGGCACAAGCCTGTAGCCCCAGATACTCGGGAAGTTGAGGTAAGAGGATCATTTGAGCCTGGGGAGGCTGAGGCTGCAGGGAGCTGTGATTCTGCCACTGCACTCCAGTCTGGGCAACAGGGCAAGACCCTGTCTCAAAAAAAATGACCTTGGAGACACAAAATGTGGTAATACACTAAGAATAAATTTCATTTCTGAAGCTTTGAAACACACATAAAATTATCGTTCCCCTCATAGCTGAAAAGTATAATAAAGCTGTTGATCACAAATTTATTACTATGGTAACTGCAACACAAGGATAATTTGTTTTTAAATGCAGCATTATTATTGGAAAAAACTGTACTTATAGGTTGCTAGGGGGCTTAGAAGACAATGAACCTAATGTTTTTCAATATCTTTTCTTATTTTAGTGCTACATGGTTTTTGCAGGAAATTTGGAAAATATTTAAAAGAAAATACAATTCAACCACAAACCCAGAGATAACCACTGTTAGGATTATTGTGCATTCATGCATTATTAGTTTTCACTGCTGTGTGCGATAGTTTGTGTGTGTCAACTAGGATGTGGTACCATGGCATATGGTCAAACACCTGCATGGATGTTGATGTGCAGGTGTGTTTTAGAAGAGATGAATGCTTACATTGGCAGATTTCCCTCCAAACTTGAGATGAAGTCACACTCTCTGGCCCAGGCTGGAGTGCAGTGGTGTGATCTCAGCACAATGCAACCTCCACCTCCCAGGTTCAAGTGATTCTCCTGCCTCAGCCTTCTGAGTAGCTGGGATTACAGGCATGCACCACCACGCTCAGCTAATTTTTTTTTTTTTTTTTTTTTTTTTTTTTTTTTTTTAGTAGAGACAGGGTTTCACCATGTTGGCCAGACTGGTCTTGCACTGCTGACCTCAAGTGATCTGCCCGCCTCAGCCACCCAAAGTGGTGGGATTACAGGTGTGAGCCACAGCACCCTGTTAAACACTGTTAATGTTTTAACAGTCTATACACATATTATTTACTTGACAATTAATTTATCTATTCAGTCCTTAATATGTATTTACTTACCGAATGAATAAATGAATAAATTCATATATTAGGTATCATATGCCAAAGAAGACAATGAACTCACAGAATACACTGTCTTTACTGTTAAGGAGAATTACATCTAAGATGACTTGTTTAGTAAAACTCACTGCTGCTTCAAGGTTAGCACCAGGTTCTACTAATGGTGTGATTCTACTTAGCTGTGTCCTGAAATCTTACAGATTGGACTCTTTTTTGCTGTATTCTCTTCATTCAGTACATTCTCTGGAATCCTGAAGTGTCAGACCTTCAACAGCCATTAGATTAAGAGACATGAACAGAAAGCCTTGTGTGAATTTTCACAGAAGTATTTAGCTGAACTATCTGTGCTGCTGCTGTTAGACATTCTGAAGTCCATGACAGTAAAGAGAGTGACTCATGTTTAAGGAATGATTATTCTGAACACTCTTCACCATGCAAATGTGAAAAATGCTTTGTCCATTGCGCGGCCAGACCTCTGTTAGGAGTCGTGCGATGAACTCAGGTAAGGCCCTTGGTTATGGGGCAGGAATGCACGTATCACAGTCAGAGGAAAATGCAGAAAAGTAGCTCACTGGTATACTGAAGAGCTAGTAAATGCACTTTGTGGCTCTGAGTGTTATCATGAATGACTTAGCTGTTTTTGAAAGTTAAGACTTCATATAATTAGAAATGGAAAAAAATGATGGTATTTTATCTATGTCTCTAAACCTAACTCCCTACCGAAAGCATGGGCTGAAAAGAGAAAGAGGCCAGTATTAAATAATGTTACACATTATAAAAATTTGAAAAAGTAATTTAAAGGAAGAAAAATAATTAATAGTGGCTATATTTGCACTAGTAACCTTCTCTCTCCTTCCTTTCATTCATGCATCCCTTGAGTCAAAGTGGAAATCAAAGTCAAAATTGCTGAGTGTTTAGAAATTAGTGACTGTAAAAGCATTATCTATCAATATATGTGTGATGTAGCTAAGATATATTCTTAGGAACACTCATAGCCTCATATACTTTTATTACTAAATATATTTTCAGATGAAGAATGAAACAACAAATAGGTCTAAGGAAAGCCAAAGAAGAAATAGCAATAAAAGCAGAAGTTAATGAATTAGAAAACAATTGAAAATGTTTAAATCCACCCACGAGCCACTTCCTCTCTGGCTTCACCCCAGATCACCATTTTCAGTTTTCAGGACAATCCCCCTGAAGCTGGCAGACCACTATAGGCAAAGGTACTTTCCCTGAGAAGCAAATCTATAAAAATCTTCTAAGAAAGTTATTTCCTGAAATTAAATCGTTCCTATAGATGAATGGGCAATGGATTTCTGCAGAGAGACCGGTACTTGGGATAAGGCTATGCCGCCTAAAATTAGGAGATTCTCAAGCTGCCCTTTGGAAGTAGGATGTTTTTAAGAAAGCATGCTGTTACGTTTTTAGGGAAACAGGCAGTAAGCCAGCGTCTGTGGGGTCCTCGCCCTCCCGCCAGGACTTTCCAGAGGTAGGGGTTAAACTATGCATAGTTTACGGGTATAGTGAGCCCATTAAAAAAAAAAAAAAAAATTTTGGAATAACCTCCATTCTAGTCAGAATCTCCTTAGCTGCACTGATGAAGATAAAAGCTTCAGAGGCAGCCACACCCCCAGAAAACGCCCCTGTGGCGCTGCCCAGAAGAAGAGACACCTCGGGAATAAGTAGACTGGTGGCTGCACATTCACAAGTATTTTCTCTGCCACACTCTGTGCAGCAGTGAAAACGTAGAGGTAGTTCCCCAACAGTAAAGTTAAAGTCGCGCAGCAGTGTGTCCGTCCAGTGACACCTGGACCCAGAGTCTGTCGCAGAAGGATGCATGTGGTAGGTCTGCAGGCGGGACTCTGACCCCTGGGGCCTTCCACGCTGGTGCCACATCTGTGAACACGTCACGCTATACAGCAAGCGGGCATGAAGGGTGCGGGCGGAATTGAGGTTGCTAACCAGCCGACCCTGGGGTAGTGAGAACCTCCTGATGACCCAGGCAGGCCCCTGCTCATCGCAGGAGCCTTGAGAGCAGAAGAGGAAGGCAGAGCGAGTTGGAGATCGATGTGGACATGAGACAGGAGGGGTCTGCAGAGTGAGAGAGACCCCCCACCCTGTCCAGCTGGCTCTGAAGATGCAGGCAGGGGCCAGAGCCAACACATGCCTGTGGGCGACCTCTGGAAACGGGGGGCTGACCTCAGCTGACAGCAAGGACACGGGGCTTTGGTCCTGCAACTGTAACACCTTGATGTGCAAGAAACCCACTCCCCACTCAGAGCCCCGGGAAGGGCAGGCTGCTCACACCTCAGCCTTAGCCCAGAGAGACCCGTATTGGGCTCATGACCTGCAGGACTTGGCTGAGGATAAACGTCTTGTTTTAAGCCACTAAGTTTGTGGCAGTTTTTATGATAGCAACAGAAAACTAACAAAATATTTGGGAGAGAAAAGGAAATTGTACAGTAATGCACACAGTGGGACCTCATGTTTATTGTAAAATACGTCCATTCGTGTACATTTTTATACACACACGAAAGTGTCTGGACAGGGTAAAATCATGGGCAGTGGATACCCCTGGGGATGGACATGGCAGAGACAGAGTGATACTCCACTTCACATAATTACATATTGTGTTAGCTCTTTACGATGAGTCCTAATTTTACAGTTTAAGCATCAGCTTAATAACTCATTTACTGAATGGAGTGCGAGTGTGCTGAGAGGCTGGCTACAGTACTGCCCAGGCACTGCCCACAGCTGGGTGGTGGGGGCGCAGGGCTGCCAGGTTTCCCAGAGACACATCTCTAGGGACGTCTCCCTGTGGTGAGCTCCCTAAACTGCATTTCTTGTTTGCACCTGCAATGGCACAGTTGGCTTAAAGAAAAGCGTATGTATTCTGTGGATGATGTGTTTTTAGGCTGCAGTTCTCTGTAAAGGGCTGGATGGTGAAACACAGCACCCACTGCAGCCCTCTGAGCTGACAGCCCTAAGGGGTATATATATATTTTTTCTTGCTTGCTCTGTTGCCCAGGCTGGAGTGCAGTAGTGCAATCTCAGCTCACTGCAACCTCCACCTCCCAGATTCAAGTAATTCTCCTGCCTCAGCCTCCTGGGTAGCTGGAATTACAGGCATGCACCACCACGCCTGGCTAATTTTTTGTATTTTTAGTAGAGAAGGGGCTTTGCCACGTTAGCCAGGCTGGTCTCAAACTCTTGACCTCAAGTGATCTGCCCTCCTCGGCCTCCTAAAGTGCTGGGATTACAGGTGTGAGCCCTCGTGTGCCCAGTCAGTATTAATGAACAAAGCAGGCCCCAGTCTTAGGAGCCTCCCTCTTAACTAAGGTCTTCATGAAAACAATATCAGTTGTAGCAGGTTAAAAACTAGATGTTGAAGTAAAATATGAGAAATATAGAAAGAACAGAAAAGAATAAGTAAAGCGTGAAATTTAAAAATGGAAGTTTTTAAGTTGTCTTTCCTTTTACTTAAGTTTTTGATTTAACTAAGGAAATTTTTTCTAATAGAAAAAGTTAGAATGAGACTAGAGTTGGTATGCACAAGAAAAAAGAAATGAGGTAAAAAGCGAAGAATTTACTAGGGAAACAATGAAATCCATGAAGAGATGTAAGGTGAGATACTGGGAACAGCACGAAACAGGTGGCTGGATAATGTCCCGCGGCCGTTCTTCACGGCTGCCTGTTGGGCCCGCCGGGTGTGGGGTTAGCTGCTTCCCCGATGGGCAGAGTCCCCAGGAGCAAGTGCCAAGTGCCATTCGAATCCCCAGGCCCTCACCTCGTGCCCGGATGCCTGTGCCTCTGATGAGAGACGTCATCAGAGACCTGGGAACCCCTAGGGTTGGACCGATCAAGAGTGCAAATGCTCTCTCCACACGTGCTGGCAACGGTTGCAACACAGGCTGGACCAGAATCTCCCCTCCGCTTCCCTCCAGCTGAGACTAAAAATGTGGAGCCAGCAGCCCATCAGTGGTGGAGGAGACTGTGAGAGAGAGGACACCTCCCCCGCAGGAGCACATAGCTTCCTATTCCCTGAAGAACTGCAGGTTGCAGGTGTGTGGCACGCACGAGGAGGCTGGCGTCTGCTCCCGTTTTGACTGATAGAACCTAAAGCAGCTTAAGAAATCGGGGGAATGTGAATCAGCTTTACACACGTCTTTTAAATTGATTATCTTTATGTTTAGGCTCTAAACATGATTACTTTATCGGCGTCGCTAATAGCAGTTCATTTATTAAGTTGATTATCAATAATCCCTGACAAGTGCATCATAAGACGTTGGTTTTATCCATTCATCCAGTGTGTGCGCAGCACGTGTAATGCCTCCCAGTGCAGGTGCAATGGCAGTGGTAAGTGAGACAGCTCTTGCTTTCAAAGGCTATGGCGACTCTTGGGAAAGCAAACAGGCGTGTGGCAGAGACAAGCACGAGCAGTGGAAATTCGCTGCAGGGGACCTAACTCCAGGGAGGCTTCCTGGAGGAGGCAGTCGGGGAGGAGATGGTGAACAGCCAACTTCAAGTAGGGGAGTGAGGAGGAAGAAAGCTGTCAGGGGAACAAGGCTTTCCGGGGCAGATCATGAAGGATCTGCACTGGGATATGGCAAACCCCCGCAACCGGAGCGTGGAGGGTCTCAAACAGAAAGCTGAGACATGAGATCAGCCTTTGACGTGAGAGGCAGGACTTGGAGCTGGTGGCCAAGACGTGCTAGGAGCTGAGTGGTGTGAAGGAAGCTGTGAAAGCCGAGATACCAAATGGAGTCTCAGCATCAGGAAACGCAGCAATGTCAGGATTGCTGGGCTTAGAAACACAGGAAGCGGCTCTGAAGGGTCTTTCGTCTTTCTAGATGGATTCCGCAAAAACTGTGATTTCTTTGAAAGGCTTCCGACTCAGATGTCAGCCTGACTCTGCAAAGTCTCAAAAGCAGCCCTGACGCTCCCTGCCTATGGAGGCACAGCCACCTGCCATGGTCCAGTGGACGCTAGGAGATCCCCGGGCCAGGCAACCAGCTTGCCAGCATGGTGGTGTTACACTGTCTGGAGCAAAAGGTGTTTCCAGGGCAGGCTGATGGGCCAGGAGGAATGTCTGAGGCCTGTCTTCTGAGCTCTTCTCAGATGCGTCCACCAATAGCTGGTGTTCTCTTGGTTACTCATTTGATCACCTCACCCAACCAACGGCAGATGGCAGGGAGAAGAGGCTTGGAGCCATCTCATGACTTAAATAGGCTACTCATAAATATATCCCCAAACGGGTGTCAGGAGGCTGAGGTCTGCCCCTTCTCTTCCTGTACATGATGAAAAATGTATATGACATATATATGATGTCATATTCATCACATACTCTTCCTGTATATGATGAAAAATGTACAAGAATACAGTTTATTTCTCACCTTGGAGAAACTGCTTCACAGGATTCTGTTGCATCCTCCACTATCCATTGTTTTGGAAGATTCATTTTTGGCAGTTCAGGTGCAGATGCTGAATCGGTCAATGTGTCTCACTCTCTCCATGGCTGTAAGAATTTCGGCAAATGCACGGTCACGCAGCCACCACCACAATGAAACATGCAGCCCTTCCTCTCACTGCAGTTCTAAGTTCCTGCTGCCCTCTTCTCTCACAGCCATGCTTCAAGAACTTCCTTTCTTGGGAGGCAGAGGCGGGCGGGCCATTTCAGGTCCAGAGTTTGAGACTAGTCTGGCCAACCTGGTGAAACCCTGTCTCTACTAAAAATACAAAATACAAAAATTAGTCGGGTGTGGTGGTGCACACGTCTAATCCCAGCTACTCGGGAGGCTGAGGCAGGAGAATCGCTTGAACCTGGGAGGAGGTGGTTGCAGTGAGCTGAGATCACATCACTGCACTCCAGCCTGGTTTGAGGGAACGAGACCTCATCTTGGGTGGCAGGGGGGAAGGAGAAAGAACTTCATTTCATATTTCTGGCAGTACTGGTCTGCTAGCAATGGATTTTCCCAGCTTTTTTTTTTTTTTCCTAAGGATGTCTTTATTTCACTTTGATTTATGAAAGATATTTTCTCTCAGTCTAGAATTCTGGGCTAACGTCCTTTCTTTTCCTATTTTAAATATGCCACTTGATTGTGTTCTGGCAAAATAGTTTATGATGAAAAGTTTGCTGTAGTTCTTTATTCTTCTGTATACAATAGTCTTTAATTTTCTTGGCTTTTTTTTTTTTTTTTTTTTTTTGGAAAAGGTTTTGTCTGTATCCTTTGCTTCTGTTAGTTTGACTGTGGTGTGTACATGTGTGGGGTTTTGTCTGTATCCTTCACTTCCGGTGGTTTGACCGTGGTGTGTGTATGGGCGGGGTTTTGTCTGTATCCTTCACTTCCGGTGGTTTGACCGTGGTGTGTACATGTGTGGGGTTTTGTCTGTATCCTTCACTTCCGGTAGTTTGACTGTGGTGTGTATCTGTGCGGGTTTTCTGTCTGTATCCTTCACTTCCGGTGGTTTGACCGTGGTGTGTGTATGGGCGGGGTTTTGTCTGTATCCTTCACTTCCGGTGGTTTGACCGTGGTGTGTACATGTGTGGGGTTTTGTCTGTATCCTTCACTTCCGGTAGTTTGACTGTGGTGTGTATCTGTGCGGGTTTTGTCTGTATCCTTCACTTCCGGTGGTTTGACCGTGGTGTGTGTATGGGCGGGGTTTTGTCTGTATCCTTCACTTCCGGTGGTTTGACCGTGGTGTGTACATGTGTGGGGTTTTGTCTGTATCCTTCACTTCCGGTAGTTTGACTGTGGTGTGTATCTGTGCGGGTTTTGTCTGTATCCTTCACTTCCGGTGGTTTGACCGTGGTGTGTGTATGGGCGGGGTTTTGTCTGTATCCTTCACTTCCGGTGGTTTGACTGTGGTGTGTACATGTGTGGGGTTTTGTCTGTATCCTTCACTTCCGGTAGTTTGACTGTGGTGTGTATCTGTGCGGGTTTTGTCTGTATCCTTCACTTCCGGTGGTTTGACCGTGGTGTGTGTATGGGCGGGGTTTTGTCTGTATCCTTCACTTCCGGTGGTTTGACCGTGGTGTGTACATGTGTGGGGTTTTGTCTGTATCCTTCACTTCCGGTAGTTTGACTGTGGTGTGTATCTGTGCGGGTTTTGTCTGTATCCTTCACTTCCGGTGGTTTGACCGTGGTGTGTGTATGGGCGGGGTTTTGTCTGTATCCTTCACTTCTGTTGGTTTGACTGTGGTGTGTGCATATGGGAGAGATTTTTCTGTATCCTTCAGTTCTGTGTGGGGTTTGTTTCCGGGGTTGATCTGTCTTGAGATTTTCTCAGATTCTTCAGTCTGTGAGGTGACGTATCTCGTTAATGTTAGAAATTCCCTGGCACAGCGCTTCCCACGTTTCTCCTGTTCTGCTCTCCCTTCCTCCCTCAGCTGGGCTTCGGGTTCTGTGTGTGTGAGAACATTAGATCGCTCTCCACAGCTCTTGGATGCTCTTTTCTGCCTTCCAGTTCCCACGCTTTTTCTCTGAGCCTCTGCTGGGTAATTTCCATGGACCTGTCTTCAAGGTCACTGATTCCTTCGTTATGTCGAGCCTACTGATGACTCATCAGGAAAATTACTGATTTCTGAAACCATGAATCCCATCTGTGGTCTTTACCTCTGCCTCTTTCTTAGAGTTCTCCTCTCTCCGCTGCTTCCCACTGAGCCAGGCCCACTGTGCTGCTGCTTGATCACATGACCATGGTTACTTTAACGGCTTCTCTGAGAGTTTGCGGGGACATCCATGCCACTTCTGAATCTTGTCTCGATTGCCCTGTGTCTTGAGAATGAGCTCTAATTTTACTATGTCTCCTAAGTTTTGATGAAATCTTGGTCATTGTGTACAGAACAGTGGGCATGGAGGTCAATGGTATTAGTGCTGGGAAGCGGACAGGGCTCTCTTATTCGATCGGGCTTTCGGTGGAGGTGTTGAGACCATCAGATGAGGTGCAGAGCTGGCTGAATCGTGCTGCCCTGGGGCTGCCTGTGCCACAGCACACACTTTACTTCCTCCAGAGCTGCCTTTTGCTGAGGCTGGTAGCAGGGCATGGAGAGGTTTTCTCAGTGCCCCCACTTCACCCAAACCAACCCCTCACGATAGGCACTTAGGCAATGTACTGTGTTTTTACAATGATGTGTAACACGCTAGTGAACGTGGCTGTATTTTTCACGTCTTTGCATGCTTTTCAGGAATTTCTTTAGAAGAAACTTTTAGATTTTCAGTTTTAAATGGCATGCTCTCCAAAAGTTTTAGTTATTGATAAGGTAGATGAATAGTCTTTGCTTGGCCTTTACTCATTTTTGCATAGAGTCATTCATTTTTTCCTTTATTGATTTGTAAGGCGAGCTTTATAGATTAAAAATACAAACATTTGTTACTTATATTGAAAAACTCTTTCCCAGGTTTTACTTTGGTGATAGTATTTTTAGTTTGCTTGTTGGCTTTTATCATAAATAAGTTTTCAATTTTATGAATTTAAAGTGGTATCTTTATAATTCTGCCCCATGGAATCAGGCCCAGATACCTCTTCTCCATCCCAAGAGTATAGAATACTCATATACATATGTGTCTATACATATACACACATATATGTGTGTATATATATGATTTTTATGCTTACATATTTAATCCATCAGAATTTATCTTTATATATGATATGAAGTATCTTTGAAATAAGCTCGTTTTTCTTTATAAATTTAAAGTGCTACCTTCACTAGAGAATGACTCAGAGATATTTAAAATTATTAGAGCTTTGACTTTTTAACTGAACTAAGCAGAGAAAAAAAGCAAAGGCCTCCAAATGAAATTATTTGGTCTACCTTTCATCACAATCAGAATTGAATTGGTTATTCAAGTATTTCAAATGTTAATACATAAGCAAGTCCAGTATCTCAAACACTAATACATAAGCTAATTTAGAAATGCAGTAAATTGGATTCAGCAGGACTTGGAATTTGCATTTCAATTAGTTGATAATAATTCTAAGTGGTGCTCTGCACATGGGCAGGGTCTGACCCATGGACGGGGCCATCAGTCCCGGGGATCGACCTTTCCAACTGGGGACACGAGGCCGAGAACCTGTACACCAGGGCATGAGACAGGTGGGACAGGATTGCTGCTTGTTTTTATTTTTAGTTTTGAGAGTGCAAGGCCTTCTGTTATCATGCACCATGTTAGAAAATACAGCAGGGCATAAGTGAGAGTGCTCATATGTATAATTAGGATGTGCATATTAAGTGATTAATGAGAAGACTGATTTTTTTCTCAGTTTTACAGCAGGAAGATAAGATGGTTTTTAACAGAATAATTCTGGCATAGGTGGGACATTTTGAAGTAGAATCCCTGCAGTCTCTGCAGAAGGAGTGCTCTGCTCTGTGGTCCGGAAGGAGGGCTGATAACAGCTAATTAAAGACCCAGCCTTCTTCCACTCCCGTACCAGGCAGTCAAAAAAGAACTGCTGACATAGTCCATCTCGCAGGACGGCACGGTCAGTGCAGGTGTCCAGAGCCTCCGGGGCCTTGGTGTGCCTGATAACTTCCGGGTAAGAACCTGAACCCATACCTATCAAATTAAAATTAAGTACAATTAGTAAGTCCATCTTCCCGTAACATTTGCATTCTTAACTACTGTTCAGGTGACTAGAAGTTGTTCGTGCACACCAAGAGGAGAATAAAAGCCTCACGGAGACAAGTGAACATTCATTCACATTTTTATCGTTTGAATCACTTGGCAACTTAACAGATTTTGTCAATCAGCTCCTGCTGGGAAGCTCTTTGGTGCAAAAAAGAGAAAAACACTCAGTGCACTGTATCCAATTACTTTCAATTCTGTTCAAAATACAATTATAGAATCACCCATTTTGTTTAAAGCAGCCTTTGGGTATAAAATAAACTTAGGATAAGGGTGTCTCTTTGTGTAATTTACCGGCAAAACGTCGTCAGATTACGTTAACGCAGATTTCCACACCTTGCCTCTGGCAGCTATGAGCACCCGTGCTGGTGCCAATGGCAGCTCCGAGGCACCGGGCGGGGGCTCAGGACCCTCGGGGCCCAGGCGGGTTGAAAAGGAAGGTCAGTGCTGACTGCGCTGAGTGCCGCCCGCTCCCCAGCACGCCGTGGGCCGCCGTGGGCCGCCGTGGGACTCCGAGGCTGCTGCTCCTTCCTGGGTTCTGCAGGTTCCTCTTACTCCCCCGGCCGCAGGCTGCTCTCGACACCTGTCCCTGCTGCAGGGACACCAGGACGCAGCCTCCAGCAAGGCCGCCTTTCCTCTTCCATTTCTCACAATAAACCTCTTGTTGGATGTCCCGTGACATTTACTTGAACTATTATTATTATTATTACTGTTATTTTGAGACAGTCTAACTCTACAGCCCAGGCATGTAATGGTGTGATCTCGGTTCTCTGCAACCTCTGCCTCCTGGGTTCAAGCAATTCTCCTGCCTCAGCCTGCCAAGTAGCTGGGATTATGGGCATGTGCCACCACACCTGGCTAAGTTTTGTATTTTTAGTGGAGATGGGGTTTTGCCATGTTGGCCAGGCTGGTCTCGAACTCCTGACCTCAGGCAATCCACCCGCCTTGGCCTCCCAAAGTGCTGGGATTACAGGTGTGAGCCACTGCACCCGGCCCCTTAAAAATTTTTTATGGTATATTGACAAAGTATGTGTATTTATGGGGTTAAAAAGTGTGTTGTGATTTTAAATACAATGTAAAAAATTAAGTGAATTAACATAGCTATCAGCTCAAATATTTAACAGTTGTGTGATGAAAACATTAGAAATTCACTCAGTGATATTGAAATGTGCAGTACTCAATTACTCGCAGTATTCAGCGTGCCATAGTGATCTAAAAACATGAAGAATATCCTCCCGTCTCACTGAGGCTGGTTCTTTTGACCCTTGTCTCTCCATTTTCTACACCCCCAGGTTCTGAACCTCCATTACACTCTCTGCACCTGTCAGTTCCATTGTTTTAGGTCCTGCATTTAGGTGGGGATTTGCAGTGTTTGTTTTTCTGTATTTTGGCTTATTTCATGTAACCTAATGCCCTCTGCTTCCGTTCATGTCTGCCTTCCCTCATTCGCCACAGCACTGCTCACAATCGCCAAGTCACAGAGTCAACCTCCGTCACCAAGGGGTGAGTGGATGAAAATGCAGTAGATACGGTGTGGAATACTAGTCACTCCTAAAGAGGAAGAAACTCTGTCGCTGGTGATGATTTTTTGTATTGTTCATAGCCTCTTGTTACGCATCATTATGACCTAACATTGTGTTTCTCCCTCGCTTGCCTCTCTCTGTCCCTGTGTTGTGAGTGTGTACACACGTGTGTGTTTATAGAAGACACTCAGTCACTAGCAGGAAGCACAGCAGGGGATTCCAAACACAACTCTTAGGCGAAGAAACATCTTCAAGAGAGACTCATTCGGTATTTTCTCAAGGACTGCAAAATCTCACGAGTCACATATTTATGTAGAGTGAGATTCCCGTCATCATGTGTGTTCGTGGGTTTCCTTTCTTGGGGCCGGAATGATCAGGTTGAACCATATACAATTTCTGCTTTTGAATATTGGCTGAATGTTGGCAGTTTAATGTGGGTCAGCCAACTTTATCAGTAAAGGTGCTTAGCTCAGCCTAAGTGGGAGCTTTTATTTGCAGTAACACACGATTTGGGTCATAATAAAATGGAAACGCCAACAAACTGTTTAATAAATGCGCTTGCTCAATGGATATTGAGGCTCTGGTGGGAAGGCCACGCACAGGACTCATCACCGAGGGACGTGACTCATCACCGAGGGACGTGACTCATCACCGAGGGGAGATTCTGCTGCCTCTGGGGGCGGGGGCAGCGCGGTTTAGCGGTGTAAAACCGAGAGACCTAGAGTTGACTTCCAGCAGCGGTGTGACTCGCTGAGACACGGCTCTTCATCTCTCAGGCGTGGGCCATGGTGTCTGCTTCAGCACCCTTACCAGAGCGGTGAGGGCTGGGATGGCTGTTGTTCTTGGTATACTACAAGTCCTGTAATTATTGCCAGCACTATGCCTAGTTCATCACTCTCCTGTCTCACCTTACCCCTCGTACACTAAAATCTGGTGACGCGGAACGTGTTTCCATTTTCTGATCGCACCTGAGTGATGCAACAGAGTTGGCATTCAACATGAAATAGTGCTATTATAAAATATCATTTCCCTCTCCCGTAAAAATGCTGCGTTTTGGGAACTTGGTCCTGCTCTACGCAGGGCCGATGCTCTCCTACCCACCGCTTACCCTCATGCTCTAGGCTGGACCCCTCAGTGCAGATGTGAGTCTGCAGAGAGACAAGCCCGGAGCTCCCGGAATGGGTTAGGAGTCCTGTCTCACGCATTTAGAGAGTACCTCACTTTACACATGTAAGTTACCTACACCGCTTGTGACTACTCACTAAAGGGCACGGGCTCTGTTAGATTCTAAGGGGTCGGCTCACGCTTTCTGTAAAGGGCCAGATGTGAGTATTCTAGGGTCTGCCAGGTGTCAGGGTGCCTCACACCTGCTCAGCCCACCTGAACCTGGGAGGCAGCTGCAGCAACATGGTGACCAGCGAGTGGGCCACATTCCAATAAAACTTTATTCACAAAACAGGCCCTTGGCCGGCCCTTGCTGGCCAGCCTCTGGACTGAAAGCTCCATTCTCTGGTGTTAATTTTCCTGCATTTGGGCACCAGAACAGCATGTGATGTTTCCTACATACTTCCCGAATAAACGAGCTGTTATTATTGATGATTAAATATAACTTAAGCAAGAACACGTTCCCCAAGCTGTGAAGCCCACAGACAGCAGTCAGGGGTCTACAGGACTTTTCTCTCAGACACTCTTCACCCTTTCTGTCTTCTCCATCTCATCAGATGCCCCCACAGTTCACCTTCTCTCCTCTCCAGCTCATCAGACACCCCACGGTTCACCCTCTCTCCTCTCCATCCCATCAGATGCCCCCATAGTTCACCCCTCTCTCCTCTCCATCCCAGAAGGTACCCCCACAGATCACCCTCTCTCCTCCCCATCCCATCAGACGCCACACAGTTCACCCTCTCCCCTCTCCATCCCATCAGACACCCCCACAGTTCACCCTCTCTCCTCTCCATCCCATCAGACACCCCACAGTTCACCCTCTCTCCTCTCCATCCCATCAGACACCCCCACAGTTCACCCCTCTCCTCTCCATCCCATCAGACACCCCACAGTTCACCCTCTCTCCTCTCCATCCCATCAGACACCTCCACAGTTCACCTCTCTCTCCTCTCCATCTCATGACACCCCACAGTTCACCCTCTCTCCTCTCCATCCCATCAGACACCCCCGCAGTTCACCCCTCTCCTCTCCATCCCATCAGACACCCCCACAGTTCACCCTTTCTCCTCTCCATCCCATCAGATACCCCTACAGTTCACCCCTCTCCTCTCCATCCCATCAGACACTCCACAGTTCACCCTCTCTCCTCTCCATCCCATCAGACACCTCCACAGTTCACCCTCTCTCCTCTCCATCTCATGACACCCCACAGTTCACCCTCTCTCCTCTCCATCCCAGCAGACACCCCCACAGTTCACCTCTCTCTCCTCTCCATCTCATGACACCCCACAGTTCACCCTCTCTCCTCTCCATCCCAGCAGACACCCCCACAGTTCACCTCTCTCTCCTCTCCATCTCATGACACCCCATAGTTCACCCCTCTCTCCTCTCCATCCCAGCAGACACCCCCACAGTTCACCTCTCTCTCCTCTCCATCCCAGCAGACGCCTCCACAGTTCACCTCTCTCTCCTCTCCATCTCATGACACCCCATAGTTCACCCTCTCTCCTCTCCATCCCATCAGACACCCCCACAGTTCACCCCTCTCCTCTCCATCCCATCAGACACCCCCACAGTTCACCCTTTCTCCTCTCCATCCCATCAGATACCCCTACAGTTCACCCCTCTCCTCTCCATCCCATCAGACACTCCACAGTTCACCCTCTCTCCTCTCCATCCCATCAGACACCCCCACAGTTCACCCTCTCTCCTCTCCATCCCATCAGACACCCCACAGTTCACCCTCTCTCCTCTCCATCTCATGACACCCCCACAGTTCACCCTCTCTCCTCTCCATCCCAGCAGACACCCCACAGTTCACCCTCTCTCCTCTCCATCCCATCAGACACCTCCACAGTTCACCTCTCTCTCCTCTCCAACTCATGACACCCCCACAGTTCACCCTCTCTCCTCTCCATCCCAGCAGACACCCCACAGTTCACCTCTCTCTCCTCTCCATCTCATGACACCCCACAGTTCACCTCTCTCTCCTCTCCATCCCAGCAGACACCCCACGGTTCACCCTCTCTCCTCTCCATCCCATCAGACACCCCACAGTTCACCTCTCTCTCCTCTCCATCCCATCAGACACCCCACAGTTCACCCTCTCTCCTCTCCATCCCATCAGACACCCCATAGTTCACCCCTCTCTCCTCTCCATCCCAGCAGACACCCCCACAGTTCACCTCTCTCTCCTCTCCATCCCAGCAGACGCCTCCACAGTTCACCTCTCTCTCCTCTCCATCTCTTGACACCCCATAGTTCACCCTCTCTCCTCTCCATCCCAGCAGACACCCCACAGTTCACCCTCTCTCCTCTCCATCCCATCAGATACCCCCACAGTTCACCTCTCTCTCCTCTCCATCCCAGCAGACACCCCACGGTTCACCCTTTCTCCTCTCCATCCCATCAGACACCCCACAGTTCACCTCTCTCTCCTCTCCATCCCATCAGACACCCCACAGTTCACCCTCTCTCCTCTCCATCCCATCAGACACCCCATAGTTCACCCCTCTCTCCTCTCCATCCCAGCAGACACCCCCACAGTTCACCTCTCTCTCCTCTCCATCCCAGCAGACGCCTCCACAGTTCACCTCTCTCTCCTCTCCATCTCATGACACCCCATAGTTCACCCTCTCTCCTCTCCATCCCAGCAGACACCCCACAGTTCACCCTCTCTCCTCTCCATCCCATCAGACACCTCCACAGTTCACCTCTCTCTCCTCTCCATCTCATGACACCCCACAGTTCACCCTCTCTCCTCTCCATCCCAGCAGACGCCTCCACAGCCAGCCTCTTGGGCATTATGGCGTCTGCACCCGTACTGTGGTGAACATGTGAAATCCAACTGAGCCTTCTCCAAACTCAGGTGGGAATGGTCAATTCAGAAATCAATTCTAAAACTAAGATAAATGAGGAAATGGATTAGGAGAACATGTTTGGATATGAATATTCACCTGCTACACATTAAAAATGCAGATATTTAAATGTGCCCAGATGGAAAGGACCCCAGGAGTGAACGTTACGAAAGGGCTGTGCGTAATGGAGCAGGATGCAGAGACGACATCACGGTGCCAGCCACAGTCATGGGTGGTGCTGGGAGTTCACGTGGGTGAAACCCAAGTCGTTCCCAGCACAGTTAACATGACTCTGGAGGCCAGGAGAATGAAGACAGCACATGAATGTGTACATGCCTCCTCGGTCTTGTCTTTCCTGTTTCATCTGAGGTCCCTGTGATGTGCTTCTGACATCTCCACTGTTAAAATCCTTCAAGGAAATTTTGTCCACACTCACTACAACTTAGTGTGCCCTTGTTTCCTGGAAACACAGGGTTACAGAGTGGCAACTATGGGAGTTCTCCCAGTCCTGGCTGTTTTCTTCCTTTTTCTCCTCTCCCCATAGTATCTACTCTGGCCTCAGCCACTGCCCTCCACAGAGCAGTGTCATGGGGTGAAGGCCACGGGGCTTGGGGCTGAGTTACTTTCAGCTGAGAGCCTTGGTGGCTTGCACAGCCTCCAGCACCTCACCTCCCTGAGCCATGTTTCTGTCCACAAAACAGGCATCATCAGAGCTTCCCTGAGTTCCGTAGCTGCAGCAATGCCATTGAAAATGGGTAAATGAATTACACTGGAATCCATAAAACGTAAAGGAATATAAGATAAACTAAGGTGCTAACAGGCAATAGCAAAAATGTGGTGATACCTCCTGGTAACATAATTTTTTTTTTGCAGAAATATTCATTACATTAACCCCAAAGAGTGACCCATGGGAGTTTCGGGGACTTTCAGGTTAGTTCCCAGCAGGCAGGGCATTGTCTAGACCCATCACACAGCTGTTGTCTGCGTTTTGTCATCCACACCACGGTGTCAGATTTAAGGAAAAAGAATGATTGGGGCATGCATAAATTGAGTTTGGCAGAATGCCTGACATTTGTTGGACTGATCAATGAAGCAATAAATCCTGGATAAATGGAAGAATGGACCCAACTGTTGCACCATCTCTGCTGAGTGGACGGCGGCACGGGGGCCACGGGCAGAGACGGACCTGTGTCTGCTGAGTGGACGGCGGCACGGGGGCCACGGGCAGAGTCGGACCTGTGTCTGCCGAGTGGACGGCGGCACAGGGGCCACGGGCAGAGTCGGACCTGTGTCTGCCGAGTGGACGGCGGCAAGGGGGCCACGGGCAGAGTCGGATTTGTGTTTAGAACAGGAGTAACTTAGGCAGCACGTCTCACCCATTTTCCTCACATCTGATCAGATTTGAGGCTGTGGAATGCTTTCTGGTCAGGTGTTAAGGGTTGTTGGTGGGTGAACTCCCAGAGGGTTTTGCCAGTGTTTAGGTGATGCTGTCAGGGGGCCTCGGGCTCACATCCCTTCGAAAATCCCTGGCTTTTCGAAGAGTTTCAACTACATTGGGTGATGGTGTGAGTTTTGCAAATGTAAAGTTCTGGGAGCGTCCTCTGAACATCGTTAGCACTGGAGCCTCGTACAGGACTCTGGGCCAGTCCCTGATGTGAAGAAAGGAAGGAGACACCGTCTCTGCCACTGAAGAATGAGGTGATAACGATCCTGGGGGACCCGCAGCAGTGATGGTGAATGAGTGGGAGAAGGAACCCATTAACATGAAAATGCCTTTCATAATTCTTAAAATTACGAAATAATTCTTAAAATTCTTAGTTCCTGCCCATGGTCTAAAAAGGCTTTTTTTTTTTTTCTTCTTTTCACGCTTTGCTTTCAAATGTATAGAATCATGAAGTGAATCACAAACGTTTAAAGTGTGAAGTTATCAATGGCTGTTTAGCTGGGGGTCCAAAACCCCAGGACTGAGGCTGGTCTGGCAGCCTTGGACCCATGAAGCATAGCTTCTGCATGTGTGTGCTTTTCCCCTGGAAGAGGTCTCACATAATTCATAATTCCCCTAATGTCTTTAAGTGCCCCAAATAAAAGGTGGGTGAGAGCCGACATCCAGTCCAATCCTTCACTTGCCTGTTGGAGCAGATGGGTCAGACAACTTGGCTCTGCTCCCAGCTCCGTCCAGCTCTCCAGCCCCTTCCTGGTAATCATGTTTCCTGGTTGTTTCCTGGCTTACAAACACCTCCTCCCCATTTCCTTCCAACGAGTCTAAGAGCTTCCCCAGGGTAAGACTTTGGCTTTGTTCTCAGCCACTCGTCCCACAAGCTGGCACCGACCACCCTCTGTGGAAGAAGAGGAGATGGATGGGCCTGGGCTGGGCAGACATAGGGCCTGGTCTCAGGGCATGTCTTGTCTGCCATTCCAACACTATAGCGCTTGAATTTAGTTGAACTAGGCAATAATGATAGAGTTCGGATTTGTTAAGTTCTAATTTGTAAGATTTGGTTGCAATTTAAAAGTTCACTTTTTCATCTTGTAAGTCAACAGTAATGAACAACTGGAAACACTGGAAGAGGTCACATGGTCACTGGTTCATCGCTGGGTGCACCTGGCGTGGAGAGAGACGATACAGGGAGGGCCCTGCGGCCTGGGGCTTTGTGTCTGACGTGTGGGTATGATTAATATCTCTTATGTGGCACTGGCCAAGGCTGAGAAGCAGCTCCGCCCTGGCTGTCCACTCGCCCAGGACCACACAGCTGGCCGCGGGAGGCGGGGGGGGGGGGGGGGGGGGGCTTCCAGGCAGTTCTTGGCATTAGCTCCCAAACTAACCTGTGGGACTAGCCGGCCGCGGGAGGCAGTTCTTGGTATTATCACCCGAACTAACCTGTGGGACTCAAGATTCACAGCAGCTGGCTGTTGAGAGTAACAGTCATATTTTCATGGTTCGTAGGAACTGCTGATTTCCCAAAGAGTTTTATCTGTCTATATTTTCAAAATTAAATTTATTAATAATAAATTTTGGGCAAATATGTAAAGTGTAGGGTTTTATCTTTATAAAGCTAGTCTACTTCCTCCCTCCCCTACAAAAAATGTGTTGCCTAGAAATGCACTTATAAAGTTATAGACAATGACAAAATTCCCTGTTAACGATTTTTACTCATAAAGACATTCAAACACACACCCGTATGCACACATTCATACAAACAGAGACGTGTGCTTGTCCTGAGGATAATTTGAATGATCAGAAAGATATAACGGATCACATTGGCTTTAAAATTTGAAATGAAAGTTGCCCAAGCATACTTCCTTAATTACTATGTGATTAATAAATAGCCAAAGCTCTGGTTGTTCTAAACCAAACCAAACCAAACCAACCAAACAAAAAACTTGAAAATTGATGGCCATGGTGTCTACTATTTCCGGCTTGGGAATTTGGTTTAAATGGATGGCACTCAGCTCACGGCGAAGGGGTTTTGCAGAGGGAGCCCGCGGACAGTGGGAAGCGCTTGGAGTGGGAAGGCAGCTGGCCTCACTTACGTCTGGTGCTCTCCAAGCGGTCTCTGTCCGATGGACTTCAGCAGCGGCTCCGGTCGGATCGCCGACTTTGGTGACGTCTTGGGGCTGGAGTCTGACTCTCCGCTCTCCTCGTCCCCCATGGCTTTAATGTAACTCCCGCTTCTCATTCTCCTGCAGGGAATCTCTTCATCTTTGCCACCGGTGGGGTACCCTCCCCACTCGTCCTGAGGCACCTAGGAGCAGACAGACACGAAACACACGTCAACTTTATCACTGAGAACGGTGGCATCAGCTCCTTTTTGGAAACAAATCCTCTACAATTCCATCAAAATATATCTCTTTACGGTCATTTATCGGTTAAAGTCAGATGCATAAAAAAGCATACCCTAAAAGGATATGAATAAAAACATTGGTTTTTCTTCATTATAAGTGATAGGTAAACATATGGATACAGTGAGAACATGTGAGAAAAGTAAGAGAAGAAGGAAACTTGCAATCTCAGCAGCTGGGAGAAAGCACTGGCTAAAATTTAGTTTATTTCCCTCTGGTATAAGAGGAAACTGAAACTTGAGAAACGGAATGAAGAAAAAAAGGAAGAAAAAAAAGAAAACAAGGGAGAAAATGCCTATCTTGTTGTCCATTTATATCTTATTTGCAAGCAAATAAAGGAGGACAGTTTTAACTCCAGAAGCCGAGTTCTATCACACATGCAAATTCTCAGCACTCAGAGTTGCAAAAGGATCTTGTCCAGCCACATCATATGCCAGCTGATATACAACTAAGCACCTGCACATGGAATATGTCTGCCTGTTACAGAACTCAGCACCCGTGCATGTTGTATACCTGTGTGGTACAGAGCTGAGCGCCCGTGCATGTTGTATACCTGTGTGGTACAGAGCTGAGCGCCCGTTCATGTTGTATATCTGTGTGGTACAGAGCTGAGCGCCCGTGCATGTTGTATACCTGTGTGGTACAGAGCTGAGCGCCCGTGCATGTTGGATACCTGTGTGGCAGAGAGCTGAGCGCCCGTGCATGTTGTATACCTGTGTGGTACAGAGCTGAGCGCCCGTGCATGTTGGATACCTGTGTGGTACAGAGCTGAGCGCCCGTGCATGTTGTATACCTGTGTGGTACAGAGCTGAGCGCCCGTGCATGTTGGATACCTGTGTGGTACAGAGCTGAGCGCCCGTGCATGTTGGATACCTGTGTGGTACAGAGCTGAGCGCCCGTGCATGTTGGATACCTGTGTGGTACAGAGCTGAGCGCCCGTGCATGTTGGATACCTGTGTGGTACAGAGCTGAGCGCCCGTGCATGTTGGATACCTGTGTGGTACAGAGCTGAGCGCCCGTGCATGTTGGATACCTGTGTGGTACAGAGCTGAGCGCCCGTGCATGTTGGATACCTGTGTGGTACAGAGCTGAGCGCCCGTGCATGTTGGATACCTGTGTGGTACAGAGCTGAGCGCCCGTGCATGTTGGATACCTGTGTGGTACAGAGCTGAGCGCCCGTGCATGTTGGATACCTGTGTGGTACAGAGCTGAGCGCCCGTGCATGTTGGATACCTGTGTGGTACAGAGCTGAGCGCCCGTGCATGTTGGATACCTGTGTGGTACAGAGCTGAGCGCCCGTGCATGTTGGATACCTGTGTGGTACAGAGCTGAGCGCCCGTGCATGTTGGATACCTGTGTGGTACAGAGCTGAGCGCCCGTGCATGTTGCATACCTGTGTGGTACAGAGCTGAGCGCCCGTGCATGTTGCATACCTGTGTGGTACAGAGCTGAGCGCCCGTGCATGTTGCATACCTGTGTGGTACAGAGCTGAGCGCCCGTGCATGTTGTATATCTGTGTGGTACAGAGCTGAGCGCCCGTGCATGTCGGATACCTGTGTGGTACAGAGCTGAGCGCCCGTGCATGTCGGATACCTGTGTGGTACAGAGCTGAGCGCCCGTGCATGTTGTATACCTGTGTGGTACAGAGCTGAGCGCCCGTGCATGTCGGATACCTGTGTGGTACAGAGCTGAGCGCCCGTGCATGTTGTATACCTGTGTGGTACAGAGCTGAGCGCCCGTGCATGTTGCATACCTGTGTGGTACAGAGCTGAGCGCCCGTGCATGTTGTATAACTGTGTGGTACAGAGCTGAGCGCCCGTGCATGTTGTATATCTGTGTGGTACAGAGCTGAGCGCCCGTTCATGTTGGATAACTGTGTGGTACAGAGCTGAGCGCCCGTGCATGTTGGATAACTGTGTGGTACAGAGCTGAGCGTCCGTGCATGTTGTATATCTGTGTGGTACAGAGCTGAGCGCCCGTGCATGTTGGATACCTGTGTGGTACAGAGCTGAGCGCCCGTGCATGTTGGATACCTGTGTGGTACAGAGCTGAGCGCCCGTGCATGTTGGATACCTGTGTGGTACAGAGCTGAGCGCCCGTGCATGTTGCATACCTGTGTGGTACAGAGCTGAGCGCCCGTGCATGTTGCATACCTGTGTGGTACAGAGCTGAGCGCCCGTGCATGTTGCATACCTGTGTGGTACAGAGCTGAGCGCCCGTGCATGTCGGATACCTGTGTGGTACAGAGCTGAGCGCCCGTGCATGTCGGATACCTGTGTGGTACAGAGCTGAGCGCCCGTGCATGTTGTATACCTGTGTGGTACAGAGCTGAGCGCCCGTGCATGTTGGATAACTGTGTGGTACAGAGCTGACCGCCCGTGCATGTTGCATACCTGTGTGGTACAGAGCTGAGCGCCCGTGCATGTTGCATACCTGTGTGGTACAGAGCTGAGCGCCCGTGCATGTTGTATATCTGTGTGGTACAGAGCTGAGCGCCCGTGCATGTTGTATATCTGTGTGGTACAGAGCTGAGCGCCCGTGCATGTTGGATAACTGTGTGGTACAGAGCTGAGCGCCCGTGCATGTTGGATAACTGTGTGGTACAGAGCTGAGCGCCCGTGCATGTTGCATACGTGTGTGGTACAGAGCTGAGCGCCCGTGCATGTTGTATATCTGTGTGGTACAGAGCTGAGCGCCCGTTCATGTTGGATACCTGTGTGGTACAGAGCTGAGCGCCCGTGCATGTTGCATACCTGTGTGGTACAGAGCTGAGCGCCCGTGCATGTTGCATATCTGTGTGGTACAGAGCTGAGCGCCCGTGCATGTTGCATACCTGTGTGGTACAGAGCTGAGCGCCCGTGCATGTTGCATACCTGTGTGGTACAGAGCTGAGCGCCCGTGCATGTTGTATATCTGTGTGGTACAGAGCTGAGCGCCCGTGCATGTTGTATATCTGTGTGGTACAGAGCTGAGCGCCCGTTCATGTTGGATAACTGTGTGGTACAGAGCTGAGCGCCCGTGCATGTTGGATAACTGTGTGGTACAGAGCTGAGCGCCCGTGCATGTTGTATATCTGTGTGGTACAGAGCTGAGCGCCCGTTCATGTTGGATACCTGTGTGGTACAGAGCTGAGCGCCCGTGCATGTTGGATACCTGTGTGGTACAGAGCTGAGCGCCCGTGCATGTTGGATACCTGTGTGGTACAGAGCTGAGCGCCCGTGCATGTTGGATACCTGTGTGGTACAGAGCTGAGCGCCCGTGCATGTTGGATACCTGTGTGGTACAGAGCTGAGCGCCTGTGCATGTTGTATATCTGTGTGGTACACAGCTGAGCGCCTGTGCGTGTTACATACCTGTGTGGTACACAGCTGAGCACCTGTGCGTGTTACATACCTGTGTGTTACACAGCTGAGCACCTGTGCGTGTTACATACCTGTGTGGTACACAGCTGAGCACCTGTGCGTGTTACATACCTGTGTGGTACACAGCTGAGCACCTGTGCGTGTTACATACCTGTGTGGTACACAGCTGAGCACCTGTGCGTGTTATACGTCTGCCTGGTATGGAGCTGAGCACCCGTTCATGTTATCTATCTGTGTGGTACACAGTTGAGCATGTTATATGCCCGCCTGGTGCAGACTTGAGCAACCACGAATGTTGTATATCTGTGTGGTATAGAACTCAGCACCCGTTCATGTTATATATCTGCATGGTACCAAACTGAGCAACTGTGCATGTTACACATCTGCCTGGCACAGAGGTGAGCATCTATGCCATTATATATCTGCCTGGCACAGAGGTGAGCACCTATGCCATTATATATCTGCCTGGCACAGAACTGGGCCCACGTACATGCTATATACCTGCCTTGCACACAGCTGAGAGCCCACACGTATAATATGTCCACCTGGTTCAGAGCTGGGCATGTGCACGTTACATGCCCGCCTGGCACACCATCAGGCACCGGCACTATATGCTCTGCCTTGTTCGGAGCTGGACGGGTGTGCATATTTTATCCTGCCAGGCGTGGGGTTGAGCAGCCCCCTGTGCTGTGTATCTGACTGGCCCAGAACCGAACCCGCGTGCATTTTATATCTCACCCACAACAGCCCCACAGGCTGCCTGCTGTGTGTTTGTGTTAAGTGTCTCTCTGAGGGGAGGGTAAGCCATGAAGACGACAACGCGGGCCAATATTCTGTTTCCATCCACCATCTGTGAAACTGGAAACCCGACGCGGCAATGAGCAAAACATCATGGAACTGGAGCGCGGTGGTTTGCGCCGCGGGAGCTGCTCTGTGCGGCTCAGGACATGGTTTCCTTTCCCCACGGTTCATTAGCTTTGAACAGCTCCCCAGAGGCTCTGGATAAAGTTCACTCCATAGGTCAAATTCACATTACAAAAGCAAAAGAACACAGCATGCAATCGCTGAGCGTAGAGAACTCCAAAGCTTTCCATAGCAACCGGATCATCACCCACCGTCGGTAGTCAGGGAACTAACGTAGTGTGTTCTTCATGCTGGAGAAGAGAATCTCCCCAAATGCTGTTTACAGAGAAAGAAAATAAAAAATTTCCATATTTAAAAAGTCTTCAGACAGGGTATTTTTTTTCCCCTGCTGTAAAATATTTAGATACTGAGGTATATTCTTTATATCATCGTAAAAGGAACCTGCTATCTTTCCAGTGTCCATATTGCCTGTGAGTCGATCGATAGCATGACCAGCAGGAATCTGCGTGGCTGGTGGTAAAGGCAGGTCTTTTGGCTGAAGGCCCCTTTATTCATTCCTAAATGCCGTGCCACACCAGCGCTCTGGCAGATCTGACATCTTCCACATTGCAGCCCAGGACAGGAGCCAAGGCAGAGGGAAAGCCGTGCTCATTTCTGTCACTCACATATCCTGGACTTCCAGCCTGGACGAGCAGGAGCTCCCCTTACCATGGACCCCGTGTGGCAAGGGATCCTGAACACCACAGAGTCCCGCAGTAACAAGGCACAGACACCCAAACAACACACAGTCCCGCGGTAACAAGAGGCAGACACCCGAACACCACACAGTCCCGCAGCAACCAAGCACAGACACCCGAACAACACACAGTCCCGCAGTAACAAGGGGCAGACAACCGAACAACACACAGTCCCGCAGTAACAAGGGGCAGACACCCGAACAACACACAGTCCCACAGTAACAAGGCGCAGACACCCAAACAACACAAAGTCCCACAGTAACAAGGCACAGGCACCCGAACAACACACAGTCCCGCAGTAACAAGGGGCAGACACCCAAACAACACAAAGTCCCAAGGTAACAAGGCAAAGACACTCGAACAACACACAGTCCCACGGTAACAAGGGGCAGACACCCGAACACCACACAGTCCCGCAGCAACAAAGCACAGACACCCGAACAACACACAGTCCTGTGGTAACAAGGGGCAGACAACCGAACAACACACAGTCCCACAGTAACAAGGCACAGACACCCGAACAACACACAGTCCCACAGTAACAAGGCGCAGACACCTGAACAACACACAGTCCCACAGTAACAAGGGGCAGACACCTGAACAACACACAGTCCCACAGTAACAAGGCACAGACACCCGAATAACACACAGTCCCGTAGTAACAAGGGGCAGACACCCAAACAACACAAAGTCCCAAGGTAACAAGGCACAGACATCGTAACAACACAAAGTCCCAAGGTAAAAAGGTGCAGACACCTGAACAACACACAGTCCCGCAGCAACAAGGTGCAGACACCCGAACAACACACAGTCCCGCAGCAACAAGGCGCAGACACCCAAACAACACACAGTCCCGCAGCAACAAGGCGCAGACACCCGAACAACACACAGTCCCGCAGCAACAAGGCGCAGACACCCGAACAACACACAGTCCCGCAGCAACAAGGCACAGACACCCGAACAACACACAGTCCCGCAGCAACAAGGCGCAGACACCCGAACAACACACAGTCCCGCAGTAACAAGGCGCAGACACCCGAACAACACACAGTCCCATAGTAACAAGGCACAGACACCCGAACACCACACCGTCCTGCAGTAACAAGGCGCAGACACCCGAACAACACACAGTCCCACAGTAACAAGGCGCAGACACCCAAACACACAGTCCTGCAGTAACAAGAAGCAGACACCCAAACACCACACCGTCCCTCAGTAACAAGGCGCAGACACCCGAACAACACACAGTCCCACAGTAACAAGGCGCAGACACCCGAACAACACACAGTCCCTCAGTAACAAGGGGCAGAAACCTGAACACCACAGTCCCTCAAGCCCCTGTGGGTCACAGTGCAGGTAGATCACAGCTGTAGCACCCCCAAGGTGGCCCAGACATACGGAAGCTCACAGTGACACCCCAGCACCATGCACACTAGAAGATCCAGATGCTGTGATGAGGAGAGGGTTGGACAGGATGGAAAGTTCCAGATTCTCCTTCCACCCAGACTCCAAGAGGCCAAAAGGCTCAGAAGAAGGATCCTGGCCTGTGACTGTGAGCTGGACAGGCAGCGTCTGCGGTCCTCTCCAGCCGGGTTCTTCTAAAGCCTTTATGACCTGGTGCCTTTTGCCCAGGTCTGCACGGTTCAAAGAGGAACACAGACCACGCTGAAAGGGAACTGGAGGTATTGTACGCGTCTGTTCTCACACTGCTAATACAGGCATACCCGAGACTGGGCAATTTATAAAGCAAAGAGGTTTAATGGACTCACAGTTCCACATGGCTGGGGAGACCTCACAATCATGGCAGAAGGTGAATGAGGAGCAAAGTCATGTCTTACATGGCGGCAGGCGAAAGAGTGCGTGCAGGGGAACTCCCCCTTATAAAACCATCAGATCTCAGCAGACTTAGTCACTATCATGAAAACAGCAAGGAAAGATGCACCCCCACGATGCAATCACCTCCCACCAGGTGCCTCTCACGACACATGATGACTATGGGAGCTGCAATTCAAAACGAGATTTCGGCGGGGACACAAACCATATCAGGTATTAATGACCTGGTCAAGGTAAAACTCCCACAGATGACACCGCAGAGCTGCAGAGCTGTAGGTCGGGTAAGAGAGGCCTGGGGCCTCAGCCACAGCAGGTTCTCCCAGCAAGAAATCAGCAATTAAGAAAACAGGCATACATTTGCCCATGTTTTGTTCAAATTTTGTCCATGTGAATTTTGGTTTCACATTTCCTGACAGTGAGGAAGTTGGAGCACTGAAAACAAGTGACTAAGGAAGAATAAAACATTCACAACTTTGGGGACTTGACGATTCTTATCTACGTGTCTTCAGGCCACGTGGTGGGCGGTGAAGCTCCCAGTCTTTCTGGAGATGACTGGAGGCCTTCGGACTGGTCATGTCCTTAGACTGGGCAACTTTCTTTCCATGAAGGTTCCTCAAGACAGTGCGACCCAGGGCCAGGGACTGGGGAATTGCTAATCAGGGAGAAAGGAGAAACAACAATACTACATCATAGGATATGACTTACAATATTTATTACAACCACAGGATGGATACTACCCAGCTATCAAAAATAACATTGCAGAATGTGTATTTAGTGATGAAAAGATGCTCATGAGGGGGAAAAGCAATTTTTAAAGCACAGTGTCCACTTGACCTTTTTATGCCTTTTAAAGATGTAACTGTGTTATGTGCAGAAACAGCCAGAAGATGTGAAACAGGGGCCGTCGCTAGGAGATGAGGGTTACGGGCTTTTCAATGACTTTTCCTTATATTTTCTAAATTGTCTACATGAACCCTTATGACTTTTGTAATCAACACCCTTATTTTTAATTTAAGAAAAGCCACAGTCCTCAATGACGTTACAATTCGGTACAGGAGATGGACAAGAAATGAGGGATAGCATCATTAGGGTGGAGAAGCCAGTGTGGAGGGGACACGTGTTGAAGGTCACTGTCGGCCGACGGGAGGGGCCAGGATCAGGGAAGGTCCTGGGGTGAGGTCCGGGTTCCCTTTTGTCTGAGCTGGACCAGCAGAAGGTGCAGGCAGAGGCGACGGGGCAGAGGGAGGCCCGGCCTCCAGGCTCCTGGGCACAGGGGAGCTCGCACTGCCACCCTCCCGGGAACGCGTGAAGAGCTGGGTTCGGGAAGGGAGGCTGAGGCTGGCTGGCGGCAGATGGAAGAGCAGCTCATCTGCCATCAGAGAAGAGATTCACTTTGGCAGGTTTATGAGATTTTTTTTGTGTGTGAATTAAAAACATGTTTCCACAAAAAACAAAGTAAAGATTTTTTTTTTCAGCAGCCTGCAAATTAACTACAAATGAGACCAGCTTGTACGTTTGTTTCTGATTTAAGAAGCCAATTTCGCAGGCTTTGACAGAAGAAATTTCAATACAGAAAGAATGTCAACCAGAGTCAGTTTCAAAGCATGAATTCAAGTACCAAATCCCCATTCCAAAGCGTATGTCTGGAGACTATCAAAAGAACAGAAGAGCAATACTAAAACACCAGCCTGCCTCAGCAAACAAATCTCTCTCCGTTTGTTACAGCGTTCGAACCCTGCAGCCCTCAGCCCAGGGTGGCCAAGTGCACGCTCTGAAACCCAAATGGCTTTATGGCCTTCAGTGAAGGAATGAATAAATTTCTTTTCACGACAGCTACCAGACTCTGCAAATCCAGTTTGCAGTCCTTGCTGCATTTCATGGCAATCAATTACCCTAATTACCTCCTTGCACCTCGTGATGGGTGATGTTCATAATTTCTAACAAAAAGGCATTTTCATAAGGGTGACATCAGCATACATTTCGATGTCTCCTGTTTCTTGCTTTAGGGATAGTTCAACACTGCACAAACTGAAATATCCTTTCTTTCTTCCAAGCTGCAAAGCCCAGGTGAAAGGGGCCAGGATTCCATCACCATATTCTCTTTGAGGCGCTGGAACCGAGGAAGAACATTATCGTCCATTGCTGCACGTTCCCGCAGGCAAATGTCTTCTGTATTCCTTCAAGACTTGTGCGTGTGTGTGTATGTGTGTATGTGTAATGTGCGTATATGTGTGTGTGTGTGCAGGTATATGGCTGTGCATGCACGCCTATGTGCGTATGTGTGTGCATGTGTGTATGTGTGTGTAATGTGCGTATATGTGTGTGTGTGTGTGCAGGTATATGGCTGTGCATGCACGCCTATGTGCGTATGTGTGTGCATGTATGTATGTGTGTGTAATGTGCGTGTGTGTGTGTGTGCAGGTATATGGCTGTGCATGCACGCCTATGTGCGTATGTGTGTGCATGTGTGTATGTGTGTGTAATGTGCGTATATGTGTGTGTGTGTGTGCAGGTATATGGCTGTGCATGCACGCCTATGTGCGTATGTGTGTGCATGTGTGTATGTGTGTGTAATGTGCGTATATGTGTGTGTGTGTGTGCAGGTATATGGCTGTGCATGCACGCCTATGTGCGTATGTGTGTGCATCTGTGTATGTGTCTCCCTCCTTCCGGGAGACTGTGGCAAAGGCTCCTGCCCATGCTTCCCTCCTCCCCCGCCTCCTGACCCATAGGGGTGTCCCTGGGGCCTGGGGTGTGGCCTCACCCTCCTCTGGGGCTGTGAGTTGTGAACTGTCTTTCCTACGGTTGTCTCCAAACCTGTGGGCCGCACCACAGCTGAGTCTACAGAACCCCCATCTAACCCGCCTGTGACTGGGCACACGTGACTGGGCCCCTTGGCCCCGTCCAGCTCCTCTCACCCTCATGCTGATACTAGGAATGGAAGCCATGGGCTCACGGACACCGGGAGGCCACCAACGGAGGCGCTGCATGCCCGGCATGACCCCAGCCACACAGGAGTCCCAGGATGCGTGGATGCCACACTCACCCCTCCAGGACCAAGGTGCCCGCTCCAAGCTGCTGGGAGGTGCCGGCCAACGGCTAAGTCTCTCCAGGGCGTGCCCTGAGCCCCTCAGCGGGAGAAAGCTGTCTCCCCCATGTCCCTCCCTGGGAAGAACACACAGGTTATGGCCTGAATTGTGTTACCCCAAATTCCTGTATTGAACCCTAACCCTTGGGACCTCAGAATGTGATTATTTGGAGGTGGGACCTTGACAGAGGTGATGAAGGTAAGATGAGGTCCCCAGGGTGGGCACTGATCCCATCTGCCTGGCGTCCTCCTAAGGAGGGGAGATGAGGTCACAGACAGGCAGAGAGGAGGCAACCCTGTGGGGATGCGGGGAGAGGACGGCGTCTGCACACCCAGGAGAGGCTCAGCAGGAGCTGGCCTTGGGACTCCACAGTCTTGGGCGCCAGCCGCCAGGACCCTGCAGAATGAATGTGCCTTTAGACCACCCGGGTGTGGATGCCCGTCATGGCACCTGAGCTGACTCATGTACCACCCAGGCTGGCGGCACGAAGGCAGGACGCCCACTCCTTGCCTTGGTGCGGGGACCCCTGAGTTCACACGGCACCCGAATTCTCTCAGAATTGGCCGCGACTCCTCCCCGCTGCTCACCCCTGCCCTCTGCCCCATCTGCGTCCTCGCCCCTCCATCACCATCTCCTTGTTGAGAGGACACCCGTGGCCATTGACACGTCCATCTCACCAGGGGCTCTTTCCGGGACCCTGAGGGAGGTTAGGCAGGCACAGTCATAGCCGTTTATTTCCATGGAAAGCCCCTTTTCAGAGCCCCCCGGCTGCACAGCTTACAAGAAGAATCCCACGCGTCTGTCTTGTTCTAAAGCTCACGCTCTTTGGATGACACCAGCGGTTCCCAATCTGGTAATTCTGCCCCCAGGGGACACTTGGTGACATCTGGAGACGTGTTTGGTTGTCACTAAATGGGGGTGCTTCTGGCAGGTAGTGGGTGGCGCCCAGAAATGCTGCTCGACATCTCCCAGTGCATAAGACGGACCCCACAAGCATCGCCCACTCCCATCCCGCCATGCTGGGCTTGAGAAACGCGGGGTGCGTGGCTGCGCCTCCCGGGGTGCACATCTCAGCGGAAGAGATCTTCGCAACGCTGTTCAATCCACCCTGGGGTCCCTACAACAATTTAGCTTGGGTGGGAAGTTTTTCCTTTCCTGCTTGTTTGTTGTGGTTTTTCCCCTGAGCCATTGAAACCAAGTCAGGATTAGGTTTAGGGTTCAGCTGCCCACTTCATTTTCTTAAGGACAAACTTGATTCCATTTCACTCCCTAACACCAAGACAGACGAGGGATGACTTAAATCGTAGCTCACTGGCCTGAGCTCCAACAGCTCCCAGTCCTGCTGCACTTTGGGCTGGGCCAGCCGTTCCAGGATCATTCATGGACCAGCACTGTGTGTGGACCACCAAGTCCATGACAGGAGACACAGACTCAGCGGGGACAGAGAACCCTGGGGCATCCACTGCCCTAGGAGGGAGAGAACAGAGCCAGACTCTGCCCAGCTGCACACCCACAGGAGCAGACCCCTTAGCTGTCCTGGGAGGGAGAGGTCAGAGCCAGACCCCATCTACCTGCACTCCTGCAGGAGCAGAGCCTCAGCTGTCCTGGGTGGGAGAGGACAGAATGGGACCCCATCCACCTGCACACCCACAGGAGCAGAGCCTCAGCTGTCCTGGGTGGGAGAGGACAGAATGGGACCCCATCTACCTGCATATCCACAGGAGCAGAGCCTCAGCTGTCCTGGGTGGGAGAGGTCAGAGCCAGATCCCATCTACCTGCACTCCTGCAGGAGCAGAGCCTCAACTATCCTGGGTGGGAGAGGACAGAACAGGACCCCATCCACCTGCACTCCTGCAGGAGCAGAGCCTCAGCTGCCAAGTCGAGGGCACCGTGCCCAGAACAAGGTGACCACTTGGTGACCCTCGTTGCTTAAATGCAGCTGGTTCCTCAGGGTCTTAGATCACAGAATACAAGGACCCAGTCACAGACCACAGGGTCTTTGTACCCAGTCACCACGAGGTCTCTGCATCCACGGCCACCTTAAGTTACATGTAGGCTGTGTCATTCTCACCTGGTAAACCTGGATAAAACAGCGCATGTGCCCACCCAGTGTTCCATGTTCACACGAGTCATGATTTCCAATGCGCTTTTCAGGACACTGTCTTGCATCTCATCACAAACTGAGGCACGCAGGATCGATGAGGCAGAAAGATTTACCAGACACAAGGTTGGTCAAAAACCCGAAACCAGACACCCTTCAATATCCATCAGCGTTTCCACAAACATTGCTGGAATTTCTGTCATGGGGATGAGAACGTGGTGGGTCCTAAGATGATGTCACTGAAATGTGACACAGCCCAGCGATCTCCCTGCCTGCCCAGCACCAAGCTGCTCCCAGCAGTGACATGCCGGGTCCCAGGACAACGGGGGGTGATGGGAGGAGTCCAGCCGGGGAGACAGTGAGTGGCCTCACGTAATCCGGGAGGCTCGAAGGCACAGGCCCAGCTCCCGCACTCCTGCAGATGGTCCCTGATTACATGAATGGGCTCGGTGAGCACCAGCGTGATCCTGCCAAGCCCTGTGTGACGTTTCTCAAGGTGAGAGAGGATTCCGTGGCAGTCGGGGCTGGGGGGAAGGACGGGGTGCCCCAGAGGCAGGGCCGTTGTGGAGGTGCCCCTCACAACACGGGCTTTGCCGTCAGGAGATGGTGTGGCCTGGGCCACAGGATGGGGAACATAGAGTGTGGGGGGCGGGCACACGTGGCTCCTGGTGCTGGTGCAGAGGCCACTGCTTTGTCCAAATGAGGCGTTTTAGGACTCACAGCAGATGGAGGGGGAAGCTGGTGGCCAGGTGTTAGTGCCGGACAGATCCAGACAAGGAACTCAAGGGGCTGTGGAAGGAGTGCAGGGCTGTGCGTTTGTGTCCAGAGCAGCTTAAAAGGGGATGAGAAGCTCCTCCCAGCCCTGGTGTTCCACTACGGGATTGGAAGTGAGGTGTGACCACACCCCAACTCTCCTATCCATTCACGGCCCAAGATCTACACCACGAGCCACTTAAAACAAAAGCACTCCTTTCAAATTGCAAACGTGCGTTAGAGTGGAGCACGGCCCGACTGGCTGGTTCTTCCGTTCCACTGAGCACTGGTATGGCTAAGGACAGGAACCAACCACAGCCATCTCCTCTCTCACTCTTTCGGCCCTAAAACTACAAATACCAAGTTTTCTGAGAAGCTTGTCAGAACTGTTGGTTTTCTGGAGTTGAAAGCACCCTATAAGCCACAACTCCAGCCTTTCTGAACAGGTGGGGACCTTCCTGAACAGGTGGGGACACTGTGAGGGTGGTGGGGTGGGGGACTGGGACACCTGGGTCCTTCCTGCTTGCCAAGTTCTGGAACATGGGACACTGAGGTGCCCAGAAAGATCCTTATGCTCGAGCCAGCGTCCTCTGGAACGTTGTAGGACACAGGTGCCCCCTCGCGAATCGGTACCGAGTGTGTTGGACCCTCCTAGATACAGAGGTAAAGTGGGACAAAGACAGCACCCGGGCCCGGGAGACAGATGGCGAGCAGAGGGACCCTCCATAAAGGCCAAGGTGGAGGCCAAGCTGAGCTGAGGGTGTGAAGGAAACAAGCAGGGAGGGGCCACCCAGCACGTGGAGGTGGCCCTGTGGCGGGAGGGCCAGAGGTGGCCCAGGCTGTCCCAACTCTGATGAAACTCAGGTTCCACCCCAGACCGGGCAGAAAGAAGCAAATGGCCAGCATTGTGCATTCCATGACAAACAAACAATTTATTTATTTATTTATTTTTATTTTATTTTATTTCATTTAGAGATGGAGCCTTGCTCTGTCACCCAGGCTGGAGTGCAGTGGCGCGATCTTGGCTCACTGCAACCTCCACCTCCCAAGTTCAAGCAATTCTCAGGCCTTGGCCTCCTGAGTAGCGGGGACTATAGGCACTCGTCACCATGCCTGGCTAGTTTTTGTATTTTTAGTAGAGACAGGTTTTGCCGTGTTGGCCAGGTTGGTCTTGAACTCCTGACCTCAGGTGATCCCCCTGCCTTGGCCTCCCAAAGTGTTGGGATTACAGGTGTGAGCCACCGTGCCTGGCCCCGTGACAAGCCTTTTAAATGCTTATTGTAGAGACAAGAAACAGAGGAGCCTGGCTCCGTTTTGTAAAAGATGGATGATTTTTCTAAACTACACCACAGGGATGACCTGGTGACCGGGGAGATGGATTTTTAAGACGTGTTTCTGTGCCTGACCGGAAACTTCACCAATGTAGTAGCTGAGCCTGGAAGGCAGGGATCTGCACAGCCTACAAAACAGACACGTCCTTCAGAGGAACGGCTGCGAGGAAGGGTCCGTACTCGGTGCTGGGACCCGCTGCAGAGGGCGGCAGCAGGGAGAGGCTCTGAAATACTTCACACGCGGGCGGGAAACACTCATGGCTCCGTGTTTTCATTCCACCCCCTCCCCTCTGTGTTCTTTTCTGCCGTTTGCTTCCAACACGTGAACAGGTAAAAAGCCTGACAGGTAAAACCCAAAGCCTAACTGGCTGCTGCCTGTGAACACGCCAAATAAAACGGGGGGTCTGAACCTCTTCAAGTCAAATAAAACCTAGGGTCCAAACCTCTTCCCCAGGAGGGCCAGGGTTGCAGCCGGGAGATGCCAGGTGGGGAGGACACTGGAAGAGGAGAAAACCAGGAGCGCAGGAGGGGGTGGGAGACTGGGATGCCGCAGAGAGGAGGCCTGAGGACAGCAGAGAAGGAGGCGGGGACAGAGGCCAAGGGCTGGAGGGGCTGCCAGGTCTTCTGTGGGAGGCAGCAGGGACCCTCTATCCCTCCATCTGACACCGCCGGGAGCCTTCCCGGGGAGGCAGCGTCTCTCCTTCCCTGCATGTCCCTGGGACTTTCTGTGGACTGTGGCATAGAGAGTCTTTTGCATCCGGAGCTAAGCCTCAGTGAATCCCTTCTGCATTCCTACAATGCTCATTAAAAGTTTGACCTTAGATGCTTAGTCTGCTGATACAGAAAAGATGAAAATAAGAGCTTTGTGAAAGAATAACGTGAGGTCAGAATTGCCTTTCAATTCCACTTAGTCTCTGTCTTGAACTACTTAAAAACAAGAAAAAAATCTTCCTCTAATATGAACCACATACTCTGTACAAACCAAGGGTGAAAATAAAAAGTTATCCTGTCATTCAGCCGCAAGTCTTCCCAGTAAAAAAAAGGAATGTAATTTATAAACATTACTTCTCTCTTCTAATTCTTTTAAATCTTATCCATACACTAGGACCCACAGACAAATTCCTTTAGTTTCACTATTTCCTGGCTGTGAAATAAAATCTGGGTTTGTGAGGACCCAGAAACCTAAAGTTTTCTACCAGAAAGTTTAATGCAATCGACAGGAAGGGACAGTCCTGCACAGGCATCTTTGAAAACGCCAGACATCAATGCAGCTGGGTCCTAAGACAGAAGCAGTCTGAGGAGGTGGCACACAGCTCCTGATATTCAGCTTCATAGATCATTCCACGAGGGTCCAGTGGTGACCACTGGGGACAGTGAGGAGGGGAGAGAAGTCACCGAGCTGCATCCCCGAAAGAGGTGGTTTCACTGGGAGGTGGATGTGGGGATGCAGGGAGTTTGCTACTGCAAGAAAGTGCCCTTGTGAACAAGCACCATGAAAGCCGTGGCTGCAGATGTCCTCCCATCCTCCAGGCAGTGCTTCCCAATGTTGGCACGATAACGCTCTGGGTTCAGTTTCCGAGGATGTTCACCTGAGTGGACATGAGAGGGAGGCTGGTGGCCATGGCAGGTGTTGTGCTGCATGCAGGGCCGCCGTCCCCCATGGAGAAGCAGACGAAGCTGTTTGCAGGGAAGCCCTGGTGGGTGTGAGGCCTGGTGGCTGCTTTCTTCTCTCTTTCCTCTCTGTCTTGTGGCCACGTCATTGAATTCCAGGGGGATTTCACCTCAATGTTGTGTCCCCAGAATCACACCTTTTCCTGGGGTCAAATCACAGCCTGTCATTCTTTTTTTTTTTTTTTGAGATGGAGTCTCGCTCTGTTGCCCGGGCTGGACTGCAGTGGCCGGATCTCAGCTCACTGCAAGCTCCGCCTCCCGGGTTCCCGCCATTCTCCTGCCTCAGCCTCCCGAGTAGCTGGGACTACAGGCGCCGCCACCGCGCCCAGCTAGTTTTTTGTATTTTTTTAGTAGAGACGGGGTTTCACCGTGTTAGCCAGGATGGTCTCGATCTCCTGACCTCGTGATCCACCCGTCTCGGCCTCCCAAAGTGCTGGGATTACAGGCTTGAGCCACCGCGCCTGGCCAGCCTGTCATTCTTTACCTGTTACTATAAAAAGACATCACATTTTGAAGTCTGGAAAATGCGTTTTGCTGGGACAACATCTCGGCCCAACCCAGGTCGCTCCCTGCCCTGCTGGCTCTCAGCGCTTGGCAGAGTTGTGGGGGGACCCCAGAAAAAGGGAGGTTTGACCTGGCCTCTGCCCTCAAGGCTCTTACAGGCTTGCCAGGAAACCTGGCTGATGAACGTAAAGGTACCTGGTGACCCACACATGTACGGTGAGAGGCCTCGGGGCAGGGAAGTCCAGCAGTGGGTGGCCGGCTGCAGAACAACAGGACCAGAGTGTCTGAAATGACCCCATGGCACGGAACTCAGACTGACAGACACAATCAGACCAACCAGCTGGTTCCAAACAAAGAAAATCCAGGAGAAGGACGAGCGGACAGACAGGAGAAACCTCAGCCTGAACGAGATGAAGAGGCTCAACACCAGCTGCCAGGTGGGCCCCTTCTCTGGATCCTGATCCAAATAAAAGCCAACAAGAGACAGCGAGCCCTCAGGGGAATGTGACCACTGACCAGGCTGATATTGTTTTCAATATCTCATAATGCAGGTGGTTATGCTTCAAAAGAAAGCATCCTCATTGTTCCGTGTGGATCTTTTGGAGATCAACACAGGCATATTTACAGTTGTATCTGTCTGCCGTGTGGGATTTGTCGCAGTGAAGCCTGGGTGGGAAGGCGTGAGTGCAGAGGGAATGAGGTCACTCTCGGAGGGATGGTGTTTGAAAGGGACTGACGGTGTGCAGGTTCATTCTGTCTCACTTCACCTTTGTGAATGATTGGTATTCCCTGCACCTACACCATGGAGTAGCTGTTGGAGGTGGAGAGAAGCGTGTGCCTGGGAGGAAGTGTGTGGGAGAAACTCCTGGGAGAAGGCAGGTCCAAAGGGCACAGGACCTGAGGAGAAGGCACGGATAGAAGGGCTGGGGAAGAGTGGCAGGCATTGGAGGCAGGTGACCCTGGGGCAAAACCTGGAGGCTCTGACAGCGTCCTGAAGTGTTCACTCAGGGAACAGACTATACACCCCAGTTACAGACAAAAACAAGAGAGCTGTGTGTCTGTGACAACGAGGAGACCGATCAGAGTGAACCCCAATTCTTTACAGCAGGTTTCTCTAAACAAGCAGACACAACTTTTGCATTTGGATATGATTAGGGTTTGCAAACAGCAAACAAAATTTGTGCCTCTTCCATTGCTATAAAATAATA
This sequence comes from Macaca thibetana thibetana, assembly GCF_024542745.1. Lineage (NCBI taxonomy): Eukaryota > Metazoa > Chordata > Mammalia > Primates > Cercopithecidae > Macaca > Macaca thibetana. The sequence goes on from NC_065585.1 coordinate 140,813,137, forward strand.
TTTTATGCAACTACCAATTTGTCTCTGAATAAACCTGCCTGCAAAGGCAATTTGGTTAGCATTTCCTTTCAGAACAGAGCTATTGAGACGTGGACGCTGGACCTGACGGCGATGGTGCCGCTGGAAGCATTTGCCACCACGACTCCCAGAAAGCATCACGGCTGCTGGTTCTCGCTGCCCCGTTAGTTGACTGCCCGTTAGCTCAGCCATCAACGTCCCGTTCGTTACTCCATGAAGACATCTCCAACCCAACGTGCAGCCCACAGCTGCTGCTCTAGGCAAGCAGGAGGGATTTGTGAGTTGGGACACACAAGTTATGTTTTGTTAACAGCACTATTGACTGAGGGGAGTCTTCACTTAGCAGCATCCTCAGAAGTAGCGTGTGCTTCCCAGAGGACTTCCCCAGTAAACTCCGGCATAGCACAATTCAGAGACAGAGAGGGAAATCACATAAAACAGACAATTCCGCAATACGCCAGCTCTAGGGATGTACCTTCTTTCATTTGTTTTTGCCTTTGGTAAATTCATTTAAGCCACACCCCAGAGACACAGAGGCCTTTTCCATAATCAGGCTCTTTGTGGTGGTGGGGCTTAGAGAGGCTGCAGTCAGCTGCAGGGAGTGAACTCACAAATGTCGCAGGCCCATTTCCATTAGGCCGGTCCATCAGCTTTCACGTGGAAAACATCCACATAGGCTAGTCTGTGTTTGCTGTGGTTGTTAAACCCTCCAGCCTTAGAGGCATTAAAGAAATGGCCCACTGTGTTTAGAGGGATGGTTCCCAGGAGGAATTGGGATCTCCAGAGGCCCTCCCAGAGAAGGCCGGAGTCACGCGTGAGAGCTGCCTGTAAATAACGTCTTGCCATTCCTGCAGCCCCACACACAAAGCCATAGCGTGCGGTCAACCCTCGAGTCTACCAGCAAATGATGGATAAAGAAGACGCGGTACATACACAGGGGACACTATTCAACCTTTGAAAGAGGGAGACCTGCCACTCTCCACAACATGGGGAAGCTGGAAGAAACTGCAAAGCAGGATGAGCCCGGCGCACACAGAGGCCACACGGTTGCTCTCACAGGTGGCATCTGAAACAGCTGAACTCATAGAAGCAGAGAGTGGAACTGTGGTTACCAGAGGGACTGGGGATGGGGAGGAACTGGGAGATGTTGGTCAACGGACATTTCAGTGAGGAGGGGTCAGCTCAAGAGACCTGTTGGCCAGCACAGTAGCATCAGTTAACAACCGTGTATTGAATACTTGGAAATCACCCAGAGTGGATTTTAAGTGTTCCCACCACAAAAGAAAAAACGTATGTAAGGTAATGTGTATTTTAACAGCTCAGTGGAGCGGTCCCAGAACATATCCGTCTATCAGAACATCCTGTTGCACACCCTAAATGTGTATGCAGTTGTCATCTGTCAATGAAAAATGGAATAACGACAAAACCACCTGCTGTGCCGAGTGGGCCTCCACAGGGCCCTGCGCCTGCTTACCTGGAGGTAGTGGCACGGCCTCAGGGCGGGCTTGGCGTCCTGGTGCAGCAGCGGCTTGTCCAGGTTCAGCGAGCTCTTGCGGTAGGCCTCCTTGGCCTGGCTGACCGTCAGCGTGGACCAGGAGCTGCGCTTCAGGTACTTGGCATCGGGCGTCAGCGCCAAACCCTCGCAGGCTGAGCATTTGACGTCGTTGTTGCTTTTGGAGGTCTTGAGGGACAGGTCCCCGAACGGGCTCTGCAGCGCGTCGGGGTAGCAGTGGGCCACCGGGCCCAGGTGGTGCCGGTTGAGCACGCTGGGCGTCCGGTAGGTGCTGTCGCTGTCCAGGTTGTCGTCCGAGCTCCACCAGCTGCTCACGCCGGGCCGGGGTTTGCCCTCGGGCTTGCGCTCCTTGCTCTTGCTCCTCTTGCTGTGCTTGGCGTGGTGGGCGTGGTGGTGGTCGTCCGCCCGGCCGTCCGCCTTGGTGCCGTTGGCGTTGCTCTTGGAGGAGCCCTCCAGCGAGTGCGACTTGGTGAAGAGCTTCTGCACGGAGTGTACCAGGTGGCGGATCCGCCCGGGGCTCTCGCTGCGCTGCTCGGCGGCCGCGGACGTCCTCTGGTACTGCAGCGTGTGGAAGCCGTCCCGGTGCAGCGGCAGCTGCTTCTCGAACTGGTCCAGCAGGTTGGCCGGGATGCGGTTGATCTTGGTGCCCGCGTGGGCCACGGCGCAGTCGTCGCGCGTGTCGTAGTGCGAGCTGTAGTGCATCCGCGGGAAGGTGCTGCTGGACACGTGGTCGCCCAGCACCACGGGCATCATCACGCACTCCGAGTGCACCGAGCTGCGCGGCGAGCAGCGGTGGCGCCCCCCGGGGCAGCTGTCCGCGGGGCTCAGCAGGTAGGGCGGCCGCGCGTCGGGCCCGCGGTGCAGGTGCTCGCAGTCCTCGGGGGGCGCCAGACCGCACGTGTGCCCGGGACACAGCGGCGGCTGGGTCCGACTTCCGGAGAGGCCCTTCATGCTCCTGGGCGCGGGCGAGTAGCGCTCCTCATTGAAGTGCTGCGTGGGCGACCATGAGTACTGCGGGTCTGCGGGGAAACAGAAACGGCATTCAGCACCCGGAAGCGCGGCGGAAACCCCCAGGCGCGGGGAAGGGGAACGTGTGACCCCCACCGTGGGCTGTGTTTTCAGTAATCAGTGTCCGTGTCTGGCCTGGGCACTCGAGAGGGCAGGTTTGTGGTTTCTGGTTTTTTTTTCTTTATTTTCTTTCTTTTTTTTTTTTTTTTTGAGACAGAGTCTTGCTCTGTCGCCCAGGCTGGAGGATAAGGGCGCGATCTCGGCTCACTACAACCTCCGCCTCCCGGGTTCAAGCGGTTCTCCCGTCTCAGCCTCCCAAGTAGCTGGGATGACAGGTGCCCGCCACTGCCCCGGCTAATTTTTGTTTGTTTGTTTGTTTGTTTTTTGAGACGGAGTATCGCCCCGTCGCCCAGGCTGGAGTGCAATTGCACGTTCTAAGCTCATTGAAACCTCTGCCTACCGGGTTCAAGCCATTCTCCTGCCTCAGCCTCCTGAGTAGTTGGGACTACAGGCAGGCGTCACCACGCCCAGCTAATTTTGTAATTTTAGTAGAGGCGAGGTTTCGCCATGTTGGTCAGGCTCGTTTCAAAGTCCTGACCTCAGGTGATCACTGGCCTCCCACAGTGCTGGGATTACAGGTGTGAGTCACCGCGCCCGGCCACGCAGTTGTTTTTATATCACAAAGTGTGAGGAGTGGAGAGGGAACACTGATGTTCCCAAATGGTTAATGACCAAGATTTAGCAGCTAGTAGATTCAACAGGTCTCTTGACAGCTGGATTTTGTGGTATTAAAGGAAATTAACAATTTGGGGGAAAAGCATAGTTGTATTTCACTTAGATTTCAGTTGCGTGGTACAGCTTAAGAAGTTTTAAAAATAGCATCTGGTATTTGATGGGTGATATTGTCTGGGAAGCTCATGTATCACATACACACATATTAATTGCGAAATCATTTGTTCAGTTCACATTCTTACAGGCCAGTGAGGATGGGAGGGGCTTTCTCGAGGCCCCATCTGTGTGGGGGCAGCTATGCCTCCTTTCCCAGAGGCCAGGCTGCATGCCCTCCCACCCGACTCCTCCCAGAGGCCAGGCTGCATCCCCGCCCACCCCACTCCTCCCAGAGGCCAGGCTGTAACCCCTCCCACCAAACTCCTTCCAGAGGCCAGGCTGCATCCCCTCCTACCAAACTCCTCCCAGAGGCCAGGCTGCATCCCTGCCCACCCAACTCCTCCCTGTGCCCTTCTTCGGCCTGCAGTGAGCTTTCCCTGAATGCCTGGGGGAGTGAGGCCGTGGCTACAACACAGCACAGCCTGTCTTATGGCCGCTGAGCCACCAAGGGGCAGGTCGCTTGCTCTCTCCTCTCTCCCTAGGAGGGCAGCTGGGCGCTGGGGTGACCTGCAGAGAAGGAGGATCTGCCAGCTCCACGGCCTGTTGCTCCCCCTGGTCTCTGCACCCACATCTTCCTCCTCCTGGCAGGCCCCCCACAACCCCACACCTGACTCCTCCATCCCAGGCCCCTCCCTTCCCAGACCCTCCTCCTTGTCACCAGGACCATCACGATGGCCGCCTCCTCTGTCTCCCTCTCCCCTGCCTCCACCCAGACATAGCCGTGGGGCTGTCCCCCTCAAATGCACCCCAGCCCATCCATCAACTTTTAGGGGAGCCCTGTCTTCTTGGCCTGTAACCAAGTCCACGGCTAGGACAGCGAGCTCCCTGCGGGCTCAGCTGCCTGCCTTGTGACAGCCATGGGCCACCCTGGAGCCGTGCCAGGCCCAGACCAGACGTCCGAGCTCTGTGATGACCAGAGGAGCTGCTGAGCCTCCCTCTGCCTCATGGTCCACACGTCCCTGTGAGTCTGCTGGGCCTTAAGCACACCGGGCTGCCATCATTTGTCGATGTCGCTGCCTGGGTTCTGCCGCCTCTGCTCCCAGGCCTGGAATGCATCCCCTGCATTCACTCCAAGACCCGGCTCCACACCACTCGGCCTTGCTGTGTGCTGTCCTCGAGGCCAAAGACCCAGACAGGAGCAAGAAGTGGCCTCCTCAAGGGCTGAGTGTGGCCATCTCCTCAGGAAGGGAACTATCCCCCGCACGTTTGTCCAACAGCTACCTCCCCTGGGCCATCTCCATGCCTCAGATCCCGGAACGAGTTCCTGCCTGCCAGCTCCCCTATCACCATAAGCGTCTCTTCCACTTGCTCCTCTCTCCCCACCACCCTCCGCAGCCTGAGACGCACCCCTGCCTGCAGTCCTGGGGTGAGTCCGTCCTGCCCCTGCACTCACAGAGCCGCCCACTCTGACTCCCTGAGCAACGTGGATGCCGGGGAAAGCAAGCGGAGTGATGGGGAGTGAGAGTTTTCCCATCGTGTCCAACCCCAACCCTCCAGATAACCAAGGCAAAAAAAAAAAAAAAAAAAAAAAAAAAACAAAAACAAAAAAAACCAAAAAACAAATCCCCTGCTGAGAAAGTTTACCAAATGACTAATCCTAGGTATAGCCTCGAAACGTCCCGTTTCACGATCCAGGGCTGCTGGCCGTCTGGGCCAGCATGGCCACGGAAACATGGGATAAGGAAGGGATGCAATTTCATGGGTCCTTGGGAAGTCAGGGACCAGCTTCTCACATCCAGGTGTGAAAGCAGAAGGGAAATAAAGATTTCCTGAGGGATCCCAAGACTGACAGCAAGGTGTGGGGCTGTTTCTCCCACTGAGGCCAGCAAAGCGATTTCTCCTGCATCCTCTCACAGTAAACAGTCTCCAGTTCAAGGATAAACAGATCCCTTAACTTCAAAGTGAGCCTCACTGTGTTATATTTCAGGTGCCCACGCCGTCCCACAGGAGCACCTGCTGTAACGGCCCGGCTGCGTCTTCCTTTCTCAAATAGTCAAATTATAACGAGGGCACTTTAATATATTGGGGGAATATTTAGATATTATTTTAATATAATTAAAAGCAAGTTTCCAAATGAAATTCAATATTCAACTGCTAAATAGCAAAACTATGTGCTGTAATCCAGACTTTACAGCAGCATAAAGTTGTCATCCTATTATCTTTTACTTTGTTTTTCCATTAATGTGTAATTTAATACAATTCTAATCTCCCTTCATATTAAAAAGCGAGTCCATTACTGCCCCACTCACGTATCCTATTTCTGCCTAATGTTTAGCCCAGAAGCTATCTTATGAATGTGGCTCCATAAAAGAACGGCATAAAAGATAAAATTTAACTGAAATGAATTAAATTTGATTGTGCCACATGTTGATACCACATTCTCATTTCCACTGTACAGGACTGGATTTCCTGATGGATGCATGGAAACATGTACTTTAAAATATTATCACAATAATGACAATGGCAGCATGCTGTAAACAGTGGCAACACTAGAACGTGTAATGAGCACTGAGCTAGGTTTTTTTGGGTTTTTTTAGATGTACACGATGTGTATAATAAATACTTAGGGGCTGGTAATTTCTTTTTGTGAAAATGAGGTCGCAAACACAAAAGGCGGAAAGCATCTTAGTTTCCTAATTTCCAGCTCTTCACGACACCATTTTTGTCATTAAGAGAAAAAACAGCAATTATAGTCATTATTCATGAACGTACAACCATCTCCCCAAATTCAGAATAGAATGTAAATGCAAGTCTTACTGTTGCACTTATAGGGCGGCTGGCCTACCCAATCTAAACAGCATATTGTGAGCGTAGGAATAAAAACGTGAAGAACGCAGTGAACGTTTACAGGGTGCACGCCATGCTTGTGGGACTGTTCCTGGGAGGTCCCCTCCAACCCTCCATCCCTTCATGGAGCACTTACAGGGTGCACGTCGTGCTTGGGAGGCTCTTCCCGGGAGGTCCCCTCCGACCCTCCGACAGTCTTCACGGAGCAGCGCTTACCCTGTTGCAGGCTGAGGAAACTGAGGGTGGATGGGCAGCATTCCCACATCTTACACTTGGCCGCTGATGGATGGGAAGGTAGTGTTTGGAGCCTTACTCTCCTACTTTCTTGTCCAAACCCAGCGAGTAGTTCCACACGGGGCTGACCTGAGCCAGCCAGCTGCCTGCACACCTCGGTGACGATCTCAGCCCAGGGCTTTGGGGAAAGCCTGCAGCTTACCCAGGGCAGCCACCAGTGTGAGAGCAGAGAGGAAGAGGCCGAGCACAGGGGTCCTCCCCAGCCTTCCCCTGACTACAGGCAATGGGGGGCCTTCCCACTAGGATTGCCAGTTCTTCCTCCCTGCCTGCAGCTCGTCTGACCCAGCCTTATCTGCCTGCATTTTCTTCTCCTTAGGAAAGGGATGGGGAGACCCTCAGCATGTATCTCTCCTGCCCTCCGTCCTAGAAAGAATTGCCCTGCTGGAAGTGGGAGCCTGCTGAACTTAAAGCAAAAACCAAACAAACCAAGACAAAACAGAACAACAAAAGCTTTATAAAGTGGACCATGGAGCGAGTTTCTAAATAAAAACTGATATACTCTACCACAGTGTATTTTTCACAAACTAGTTAAACATAAGCAACGTTTCCTCAGAAACTGTAATTGCAGTTGTTGAACATGGTGAGACAGCCCTGGTGGTGCTGGAGTCACACTGACTCTCTCGGCCATCCTGGTCTCTCCATCTGCTCTGCTGTCCCTTTCTCTGTCCCCCAAGTGATACCTGCTCATCCTGCTTCTCTTAAAGCCCCCCAGGCCCTGGAGCCCACCCTGCCATTGGTCAAAACATTGGTCAAACACAAGTGCAAACATAGGCCAAGGATCATAGTAAGAAAGAGAGATTGAACCTATTCCTGTATTTACTGTATGATGGTATGAAAGGCATAGTCCACCATATGGCAAAAGGAACCTATCTGAAGCCCCATTTTTAAAAAGTTCCTTAAAACGTTAGCAAAAAGTATAAGATTTGAATGCCAACAGCTGTCAAGCATTGTTGACAGAAATTGTGACAATCTAGATACATGGAAAGACATACCATATTCATGGATTGGAATGCTTAATCCAATGGTTAAGACGTGGTTAAGACAGAAAGAATTCCCAAATTAATGTACAGATTCTACACAATCCCTATCAAATTCCAGTTGGTTACTGCTTAGAAATTCAAAAGCTGATCTTAAAATTCACAGAATTTTAAGAAAAGGAAAGGAAAACTATAGCCAAAGCTAGCAGAATGAAAGAAAGAAGATCAGCACAGAGATAAATAAAAAAAGAAACAATAGAGAATCAATGAAATCAAAATTTTGTTTTTAAAAAATATCAACAAAACTGGCAAACCTTTACCTAGACTAAAACTCAAAATGTGAGAAAACTCAAATTATTAAAATCAGAAATAAAAGGGCTTGCCACTGACTTTTAAAAAATAAAAAGGATTATAAGAGAATGTTACAAAAAATACATGATAAAAATTAAATAACCTAGATGAAATAAATACATTCATAAAAAACACAAATTACTTCAAGAAGAAACAGAAAATCCCAACAGACCAATAGCAAGCAAAGAGATTGAATCAATAATTGAAAAACTCCTGACAAAGAAAAGTCCAGGACCAGATGGTGACACAAGTTAATTCTATCAATATTTAAAAAAGAATTAACACCAATCCCTCTCAAAGTCTCCCAGGACTAGAATAGGCAGGAATGCTTCCAAGCCCATTCTATGGTAATTCTATCAGGGCCAGAATTACCCTGCTAGCAAAGCCAGATAAAGACAAGAAAAGAAAACTATAGATAAATATCCCTTATAAATACAGATGCAAAAATCATCAAAAATAGGCCAGGTATGGTGGCTTATGCCTGTAATCCCAGCACTTCGGGAGGCTGAGGCAGGTGAATCACGATGACATCAAGAGGTCAAGACCATCCTGGCCAACCTGGTGAAACCCCATCTCTACTAAAAATACAAAAGTAAGCTGGGCATGGTGGTTTGCACCTGTAGTCCCAGCTACTCAGGAGGCTGAGGCAGGAGAATCGCTTGAACCCGGGAGGTGGAGGTTGCAATGAGCCAAGATCACACCACTGCACTCCAGCCTGTTGACAAAAGCGAGACTCTGTCTCAAAAAAAAAAAAAAAATCCTCAAAAATACTAGCAGATCAAATATAGCAGCATATATGAATTACACAGTGTGACTACATAGAATTTATCCCATCTGTGCAAGGGTGGTTTGACATAGGAAAATCAATAAATGTAATAAATCACTTTAATAGAACAAAGGGGAAAAGGCCACATACTCAACACAGTTGATACAGAAAAGGCATTTGACAAAGTACACCATCATTTTATGATAAAAACACTCAGAGAACTAGGACTAGAGGGAACTTTCCCAACATGATAATGGGCATTTGTGGGAAACCCACAGCTAACATCATACTTAATGATGAAGGGCTGAAAGCGCTCCCTGTGAGAAGAGAACAAGACAAGGATGCGCACTTTCACTGCTGCTCAGCAAAGGCACAGGTTACAAGAGCAAAATAAAAAATCAATTGTATTTCTATACATTAGCAATGAGAAACCCCAAAAGGAAATTTAAAAAGCAATTCCACTTAAAATAACATAAAAAATAATAAAATCCCTGGGACCACCTAACCAAGGATGTAAAAGAGGGCCAGACACAGTCACTCACACCTGTAATCCCAGCACTTTGGGATGCTGAGATGGGGGGATCACTTGAGCCCAGGAGTTTGAGACCAGCCTGGACAACATGGCAAAACCCCATCTTTACAAAAAACACAAAAATTAGCCAGGCATAGTGGTAGGCACATGTAGTCCCAGTTACTTGGGACTTGAGTCTGGGATTTCAAGGCTGCAGTGAGCCGAGCTTGCATCACTGCACTCCAGCCTGAGTGTCAGAGTGAGATTTTGTCTCTTATAAAGAGATATAGACCAATGAAACAGAACAGAGCCCTCAGAAATAATACCACACATCTACAACCATCTGATCTTGGACAAACCTGACAAAAACAAGAAATGGGGAAAGGATTCCCTATTTAATAAATGGTGCTGGGAAAACTGGCTAGCCACATGTAGAAAGCTTAAACTGGATCCCTTCCTTACACTTTATATGAAAATTAATTCAAGATGGATTGGAGACTCAAATGTTAGACCTAAAACCATAAAAATCCTAGAAGAAAACCTAGGCAATACCATTCAGGACATAGGCATGGGCAAGGACTTCATTCCTAAAGCACCAAAAGCAATGGCAACAAAAGCCAAAATTGACAAATGGAATCTAATTAAACTAAAGAGCTTCTGCACAGCAAAAGAAACTATCATCAGAGTGAACAGGAAACCTACAGAATAGGAGAAAATTTTTGCAATCTACTCATCTGACAAAGGGCTAATATCCAGAACCTACTACAAAGAAATCAAACAAATTTACAAGAAAAAAAACAACCCCATCAAAAAGTGGGTGAAGGATATGAACAGACACTTCTCAAAAGAAGACATTTATGCAGCCAACAGACACATGAAAAAATGCTCATCATCATTAGCCATCAGAGAAATGCAGATCAAAACCACAGTGAGATACCATCTCACACCAGTTAGAATGGTGATCATTAAAAAGTCAGGAAACAACAGGTGCTGGAGAGGATGTGGAGAAATAGGAACACTTCTATACTGTTGGTGGGAGTGTAAACTAGTTCAACCATTGTGGAAGACAGTGCGGCGATTCCTCAAGGATCTAGAACTAGAAATACCATTTGACCCAGCCATCCCATTACCAGGTATATACCAAAAGGATTATAAATCATGCTGCTATAAAGACACATACACACGTATGTTTATTGCGGCACTATTCACAATAGCAAAGACTTGGAACCAACCCAAATGGTCATCAGTGACAGACTGAATTAAGAAAATGTGGCACGAAGCCGGGCGCGGTGGCTCACGCCTGTAATCCCAGCACTTTGGGAGGCCGAGGCGGGCGGATCACAAGGTCAGGAGATCAAGACCACGGTGAAACCCCGTCTCTACTAAAAATACTACTAAAACATTAGCCGGGCGCGGTGGCGGGCGCCTGTAGTCCCAGCTACTCAGGAGGCTGAGGCAGGAGAATGGCGTAAACCCAGGAGGCGGAGCTTGCAGTGAGCCGAGATGGCGCCACTGCACTCCAGCCTGGGCGACAGAGCGAGACTCTGTCTCAAAAAACAAAAACAAAAACAAAAAAACAAAAAAACAAAAACAAAAACCAAAAAAAAAAAAAGAAAATGTGGCACATATACACCATGGAATACTATGCAGCCATAAAAGAGGATGAGTTCATGTCCTTTGTAGGGACATGGATGCAGCTGGAAACCATCATTCTCAGCAAACTATCACAAGAACAGAAAACCAAACACCGCATGTTCTCACTCACAGGTGGGAAATGAACAATGAGAACACTTGGACACAGGAAGGGGATCATCACATACTGGGGCCTGTTATGGGGTGGGGGAGGGGGGAGGGATAGCATTAGGAGACATACCTAATGTAAATGACGAGTTAATGGGTGCAGCACACCAAGATGGCACATGTATACTTATGTAACAAACCTGCACATTGTGCACATGTACCCTAGAACTTAAAGTATAATAAAAAATAAGTAAACTTTAAAAAAGGAGGTGAAAGATTCATACACTGAAAACTAGAAAACATTACTACTGAAAGAAATTAAGCAAGACTTACACAAATGAAAAGACATCCTATGTTCATGGATTGGCAGACTTAATATTGTTAAGATGAGGTAGGTCCTACACCAAGTGACCTACAGATTCCCTGAAATTCCTGCCAAAACCTCAGATGGCATTGTTTGCAGAAGTGCAAAAGCCAATCCTCAAATTCATATAGAAATGCAATGGGTCCTGAGAAGCGAAAACAATCTTGAGAGAGAAGAACCAGGTTGGAAGACTCACACTTATGGATCCCAAGAGTCACAAAGTGATAGTAATCAAAAGGGTGGGGCCCCACACAAGGGTGCACACATGGACCCATGGAACTGAACTGGAGTTCAGACATGCACCTGCACTTGTGATACTTTTGATAAGGGAGACAAAGTCATCCAGAGGGGAAAGAATAGTCTCTCCTACAAATAATGCTGGGATAGCCCAGTTTCTACACACCGAACAATGAATTTAACCCCCCATCTTACACAATCTGCAAAAATGAACTCAAGTGGCTTAAAGACAGAAAAGGGCTCAAACTGTGAAGCTATTTGAAGAAAACATAGATGCATTTCTTTGTGACTGTGAACCAGGCAATGGTTTTAGACATGTCACCAAAGCACAGGAAAAAATATAGATAAAATGAACTACCTAAAAGTAAAAACTTTTATGGTTTAAGAGATGGCATCAAGAAAATGCAAAGGTCATCCACAGAATGGGAAACATTTTTGTAAATCACATATTTGAGAAGAAACTTGAATCTAGAATCTATAAATCTGACAACTCCATTATAAGACAAATAATCCAAATAAAAATGGGCATCCAAAAAAAAAAGGAGCTGAATATTTCTCCAAAGAAGACGTCCTAACGGCCAAAGAGCACACAGAAAGGCGCTCAGCATCATTCGCCAGTAGGAAAATGAAATCAAAACCACAGTGCGGTGCCACTCAAGCCCCCAGGGTGGACAGAGGGAAAAGGACACAGTTCCAAACCTCGATGACGATGCAGAGAAACTGGAACCTCACGCGCTGCTGGGGAAGGGAGAACAGGCTGGCGGGTCCTCAAAAGGCTGAACACAGAGTCACCAAATGCCCCAGTGAGTCCATTCCGAGGTGCACATCCAAGAGAAATGAAAACACATCCAGGCAAAAGCCTGTGTAAGAATGTCACAGCGACATCATTCATAGTCGCCAAGAAGTGGAGACAACCTGAATGCCGCCCGACGGACGATTGGACAAACATGGGGGCTGCACCGCACGATGAAATCATTTTCAGCAATGAAAACCAGTTAAGCCCAGAAACGTGCTGCGCCAGGGAAGGGCCTTCAAAACCTTATGCCACGGGAAAGAAGCCAGTCACAAGGAACCACCAATGTACGATTTCATTTGTATAAAGTGTCCAGAACAGGCAGATCTCGAAACAGAAAACAGATTGTTGATTCCCAGCATCGCCCGGCGGGTGAGAGGGCAGGCGGCTGCTAAGGCACAGGGTTGCTTTTTGGGGTAAAGATGTTTTAAATTTATTAGAGTGATGGTTGCACATACCTGTAAATCTACTGAATGCCACCGAATTGTACATCCTAAAGCATGACTTGTATGGTGTGTTACTTCTATCCCCATAAAGCTCGAATAAAATAAATACACACACGTGATGGAGGAAGACATACACAGAAACTCAAAATCGAATATGGACACACTTCACTTAAAATTTTTCTTCACTTGCTTTAGAACTCAGTAAAAGCTCTGTTTTGTAAAATTTAGGAAAGCAGGTATGTTTATTTTTTGCTTCTAAATCTCCTCCTTCTCCACAGAACAAAGAATGTGGCTGGAGCTGTTTCCTGGGTTGCTCTGATCACCATATGGCTCAGAGACACATCTGAGGCTCTTAAATCAATAATCGAAGGTCCTGTGACAGTCACATGTGTCTTTTTTCTTTGCCCTTCATTCCCGCTTAACGTTCCTTGACCACGATTGTGGATTCAGTGGACATTCCATCATTCCGTTGTATACGTTTCTGCTCTTACTTCAGTTCCTCATGAAATGAAGCAAGGTATAAATTACTAAATCCGTTAACTGACCCGATAATGTGAGTTTGAGTTACACACAAATGGCTGATGGTTCTTTATCCCCCACCCAGATAACTGCTGAGGAAAGCTTAAGGGAAATCCTTAGATCCCATCTGGGTGAGCTGGCAGAGGGTCCGGAACCCAGTGGGCTCTGCTGTTTCCCACTCATGGGATCCAAGATCTGGTCCTGGGACAGCTCGCTGAGGTCTTGCATTTGCTTATCTGTTTGAGGCTTGCCTTTATTTTCCCATAGTTCAAAGGGCTTTAAACCGAGGCTACACCTCAGCATCACCCAGGAAGTGTGTAAAGGACAAATTTCTGGACATCATCCCAGGCGCAGCAAGACCATACCTCTGGGGTGCAGCCCAGGAGTCTGTGATATCAGCACATATCAGTAGCTACCAGGTTTACGCTCTGCATTGTCTTACATTAATTTTTATGTTTGATATTGTGTGTCCCAATTGGCCTCTTTAATCTGAGTCATGCTGTATACTTAGTAGAATTTCTTAAACTACCAACAGAGGTCTCAATGAATGTTTGATAATGGAATGAATAAATAAATGGATTAAACGTAAAGAGGAAGTGTGCATTAGGGGCTCAGTGGAGGTAAGAATTTGGGTGAAGCTCTCCTCTAGGTCAGTTGGCAAAGTTTTCATCCTCCGCAAATTTCCAAGGCTGGAATTGCTCCAAATAACACATGGTTAATATTTTCAAGCACTCTGACGCTCTTGAGAGGAAGGACTCCGCAGAAAATCTTGGGCTCCGTAGAAAATCCCGTCCCGGTTACCGAACTGTGGATCCCTGGGCCGAATTCTGTAGAAACAATTCTGCTGCTGTACTCACAGGCGCTTCTTTGTACTTTTTTATTTAAATGTTTTTGTAAGAAAAATTCTACTGTTTCTAAAATCGTAGCCCTAAATAGATGAGACCTGGATGTTTGTGTAGTTTCAAACCATTTTCAAAGGTAGAACTGTATTATCCAGCAATGGTTGTGTGGTTGCCGTATTTCATATTTCCAGAAGGTACAGGCAGCTTCTGAGAGGAAGCACCGCCGGTCACGGCCGCCCCCGCTGGGCTCTGGCCGCAGCGATGCCCCCTCCGTGGGGTGAGACACCAGCGTGTGTCCAGCTCCCTGGAGGGGTCTGCAAGGCAGCAGAGCGGTGCAGCTGCAGCCAACTCCAGCGCCCAGCCCAGGAGGAAGTTGTTACATCATGGTCACTAGGTGGGTGTTTTTTATTTTTGGGTTTTTTTTTTTTTTGCTTTTGTTTTGTTTTCTCATGAGGTCATAGAATTATAGAATTGGAGAGGTTTTAGATAGATCTTCTGTGGTATTAGTTTTAAAAGTGTTTTCCTGCCTTCCTTTCTCTCTCTTTCATTAATGACCCAACCCAGCCTTTCAAACAAAATTTACAAAGCACCTGCTGCAAACAAGGCACCGTGGTGGACAGTTAGTGAAACAGCCCCGGCTCCACAGTCTTCAGCTGGGAGGTGGTACTGGCAATAAACAGATAAACAGGCACACGTCAGACAGTGACAAACACTCTAAAAAACGCTGGGCAAGGGGCTGATCACCATGCGTGTCCAGGCTTTACCCCCTGGGACAGGTGTGGCGGGGAGGGCTTGACTGGGGCAGAGACCTAAGGAAGTAGGATGGCTCTCTGAGGGTCCTGGGTGGAGGGTTCCGGGCACGGTGCGCCACAGCTCTGAGTTGGTGCCTGGGGCGGCACTGCTAGGGAGGAGGACCACAGGGAGAACAGGCAAGAGGAGGCCCTGTCTGGGTCCTGAAGGGTGGTGCTGGCAATCACAGGACTTTGCCGGGCTTCTGAGTCTGGAGGCCATAGGAGCAGAGAAGAGATGGGAAGCCACTGACACTTGAAGGGGTCTCTCCGGCTGCTGAGGATGGACTGAGGGGTCTCGGGGGTACAGGAAGAAGACAGAGAAGGGAGGTCCCACAGGACGTGGGCCGTGGTGCTCATGGCACACTGTGTCCCACCTGCCAGCTCTGAGGCGTGTCACACATCCACACAAAAGGTCTTCTGTATCAAGCACAGCTAGACATGCAAAGCAATGCAATGTGGGCAGGTCTCGCTGTTGGCATCCTCCAAACAGGAAAGTGGGGCCTGGAGAGGGAAAAGGTGGCCCCATCACAGCTCCCGGTGAAGGCGCGGGATCCTGGCAAGGCTCAACGGACCCCCGTCCACTCCGCGTCACGCTTCTGGCTCCAGGCACAAGTTAAATTCTCACTCAGCTCGTGGGGATGGGCTTGTTATCCCCAAGGGCACCGAGATTAGAGCTGTCCATCACAGCAACAGTCGCTAGTGTTTTAATGGTGTGGCTACTTGTGTCACGTGGTAATCTGTTTTCCTCTTCCGAGTCCTTACCCAGATGGACTTGACAACTTGTCTGTGGGTTGAATCTCAATGCGGAAGGCATCCGGCCAACAGCAGCGATTATGCCCCAGAGAATATGTGCTGCCTGAGCTTTCTCAGAGTCTGTTGGTGGACATGCTGTTAGTTATGAAAACAAACGGAAAAGAATGAGTGACAGGCCAGGTGCCGTGGCTCAAGCTTGGAATCCCAGCACTTTGGGGGGCCAAGGCAGGTGGATCACTTGAGGTTGGGAGTTCAAGATCAGCCTGGGCAACAGGGTGAAACCCCATCTCTACTAAAAATACAAAAATTAGTCAGGCGTGGTGGTGTGCACCTGTAATCGCAGCTACTCAGGAGGCTGCATGAGAATCACTTAAGCCTGGGAGGTGGAGGTTGCAGTGAGTGCAGATCGCACCACTGCACTCCAGCCTGGGTAACAGCAAGACTCTGTCTCAAAAAGAAAAAAAAAAAAGATGAGTGACAGCTGTCATGACATGAGGGGCTGTGCCTCAGGGTGGGGATCTGAGGGCACTGCGCTGATAGATTCACACACATGTGCACGGGGGGCCGTGACTCTCTGGATTTCTGAGTGACTGTGGCCACGCTGCGGGGAGGGCTGCACCCTGGGGCTTTGCCTCTGACAAGAGAGGTTGGAATGAAAATGGTAAAATCCAATGGATAGAAAAGAGGGCCAGGGCATTCTAGACAATCTCAACAGAAAAGAGGTGGTGAGATGGGAGCGGGGGAGGAAGGATGGAGACATAAGCGCCTCCCTATCTGTATTGTACCTGCACAAAGTCGGCCTGCCCGGAGCAGCTTTCATCTTTTCACAAAATGGTTATCTTATCATGCAGCCTGAGCACTGAGCCTTAAAGAAATCAGCCTGGGGATCTAAGAGGAATTTAATATGCTTTTCATTTCCTCTCTATTCAGTTCTGCTTAGGGGCTCAGGGAATTCTGTGTTTGTGGAGAGAACATGTTTTAAAACGTGCACAGCCTTTTGGGGGCATAATGAAATGGGGGAACGGACAGCCTGGAGGTCAAGGGAGTCCTGCAGGTGAGAAATAACTTTTGAACACACTGTAGAGATTTTAATTAGTTAAGAAGTGTATTTGGGTGACGTAGATAGTGATAAAAAGAAGAGAGAATTGAGAATGAATGAGAGAGAAAACAGGAAGGAAAAGGAAGAAAAGGCAAGGAACGCAGGGAGGACTAAGGCCATGGTGTGTGGGACATGCAGCCCCAAGCCCTGCAGATGCCCCAGGCCAGCTTCTCATCCTCAAATGCAGGCACTCTGCATGAGGCTACAGCTGCCCTCACCACGGACAGCTCTCTGTTCCCCCGGCAGTGTCTTGCTCTGATTCACCTCCTTACTTACGGCCACTCCATCCATCTTTAAGACCCACACGTAAGAGCTTTCTTCTCCTATAAGCATCTTCCTAAACTCTCCTACCTAAATTTAGTTCTCTTTTCTCTGAACATTAGAATTTTATCTGCACTTTTCCTATGACATTTATTCCATCCATCCATCGGTTTATCCAACTGTCCATCTATCCTTCCTTCCTTCTTTCCATCCATCTATCTTTTCATCCATCCATCCTTTCATCCATCCATCCTTCCATCTATCCTTCCATCCTTGCATCCATGAAGCCACAGGCATCATGAGTTGCAGGCTCCACAGCAGATGTTGGGGATAGAGAGATGAGCAGGACGGTCCCTGTCCTACAGAAGCAAGGTGTGGTGTTCATAGTCTAACAGGAGAAACCGGTGAGTAAGACAATCCTTGGAACAGGGTTTCTCCTGCAGACAAAGGGGTACAGCTGAGAGACTGGGGCCGGGTGGTGGTGGCAGGCATCCGAGAATCAGGGAAGGCTTTGGCAGACATCCTTTGGAACTCAAGGATAGGAAATCATTTTAATGACATAAAAACTGTCATGGCCTCCCGCTTTTCCTGCCTTGTTCACCTCCACCCCAACCCACACTCACACACACACAAAGGCACACACAACTATGTGCACATGTGTAACCACACATGCATGATTATGCACATGCACAAACTTGCAAGCGCATGCAAACACACAGATACACATGCTTTTGTACACATGTATGCACGCATGCACACCCATTAGGTCGTAAGCTCCAAGAGAACCCAGAGGCTTGAAAGCCAGACTGCAGAGCAGCAGCGATCCACCACATACCAGCGGTGCCGCCTTGGGAGACTTCCTGACTCCTCCTAGGTGTGAAGGGCCCCTGCCTTGGAGGGTCATGGTGGGCATTAAATGAGCCAACACAGGGAAACATCCTGGACCATGCCAGGCCTGCAGCAAGCAGATCACATGTTAGCCACTGCGAGCACTGACTGCCCTCATGTCTCCTCTTGGGCCTGGCTGGTGCTTCCTACAGGGAGAAATTAGTTCAGTGGTGTCAAAATGAAATATTTGAATGGAAATAAAAATAAAGAGGCGGGAAAACTTGGGAGAGAAGTGGCAGAACAGGAATTGCGATGCTTTGGGCAAAAGGGAGAGGAAATGAATATGAGACCAAATGGGGTTCAGACTAAGACTTTGCTGACTGCATCTGAGGACAGGGCTACTCTTGACATCTTTCTCTAGAGAGTCCTCAGGGATGGTCAGGACGCAGGGCTGGCCCTGTGGGAATTTATACCACACTTCAGCAGAGGCGCAAAGTCCATCACACCAGGCTCAAAATGCTTCCAGATCAAGGCAGTACTCTGGTTTACGGAATGGAAAAAGGAAGATCTTTTAGTTCACTTGAAAATTCCGAATTTTAATGCATCTGCCTCTGTACGGCTAATCTGACCCCATGGATGTTAGATAATCCTTTTTTAGGAATGAATAAGATACTGGTTCTTAGATATGAAATGAGAGGCAGTTTTCATGGTCATCGGCATGGTGCTGATTTCATGTGATTCTGCTAACAATCCCAGGAAGTCATCAGTCACTACCCATGACTGGCAGATGGCAACATTACTGCTCCAAGAAGGTGACATTCCCAAGTTCGGATGGCTTGTAGGTGCCCAAGTTTCAGCCAGAACCACAATGCCCTGGCTTCTGCCTCTTCCACTCCATCAACCAACAGTTTTCCTGAATACTCTGGGTGCCCCCACCTGCCCCAGGTGCTTGTCTTGCTACACCGAGTTGACTCTCACAAAAGGTTTAATTCCTTTAATGGAGAAACTGGGGCTAATGCTACTCACGTGTCATGACTGTTACATTATAGCACACACAACAGACTCTCAGGTCGAGCCTCGAAGAGGATGGCAACGTGTCTGCCATGCAAGGGACGTAAGAGCAGTGCTTGTGCTGGCTGATCACCAATACCATCCATCCACAGCACCATCCATGCCCAAGTCATCCAGGCTTGGGCCCTGAGAGCCGGCACGGGACAGCCCATTGTCTGTTTTCAATGCCCTGCAAGTCTCTGGCACACGTCGATGCTCAACACTGTGTCCTAAGTGGAGATACGCGAGAATTCTGCTCAGAACTCACCTCCTCTTGCAACACCATGGCCATTGTGCCAAGGTGGATGAAAACAACACCATCTGATAAAACCACATCAAGAAGCAGCACACGAAGTATGCCTTAAAAATAACTCCACATTCGCCATTTTTGGTAAAACCAAATCCATCACACATCTTACTAACAATGCAAGAGTTCACAACGTGTGTGCCAGGCACACCCATCTGACTGCGTGAGCAACACGTGTGTGTGCCAGACATACCCATCTGACTGCGTGAGCAACACGTGTGTGTGCCAGACACACCCTGCATGAACACGTGTGTGTGCCAGGCACACCCACCCAACCGCATGGTGAACACACGTGTCGCCACACTCAGCCCTGTACCGTCCTGCCCTCCTGGCCGTCGTTCCTGACCCATCGTGGGGTGAGGCCAGGCAAGTGCATTTCACGTTGGTGGGTGATGGAGAGGATAAATCACATCCTCTTTCTCAGGGTGTTTGAAATCCAGACACTCAGGGCAGGAGTTTGTCAGTGGGGTCACAGCAACATGGAGAACAATTCAGCTGCCAGGCTCAATTCAGCTGTCCAGGGCTGAGGCCGTGATGACCAGGGCTGCAGCCCAGTCCTCTGCCTGAGTGTCCTCACAGAGGCGGCCACTACCCCTGGGGGGACTTCTGGGCGTCTGTCAGGGAGTGGCCAGCACTTGCTGAGACCGGGCCTGCCTCCGTCGATTCCTCCTGTGGCTCCACAGGACCTTGCCCTACAGAAGGTGGCTCCGGGTGCCTGCCCTTTGCAACCAGAAAGAGCTTAATCAAATGAACACCTGGGACACAAAAACAGTATGCTCTGGCAAATGGAATGAAAAGGCCACCTTGGAAATGGAGCTGGCTAGGAAGATTTCATCCATTCAACACAATCTCAGCTAATATTTAGGATTTCATTACCTTTTTTTTTTGAGACGGAGTCTCGCTCTGTCGCCCAGGCTGGAGTGCAGTGGCGCGATCTCGGCTCACTGCAAGCTCCGCCTCCTGGGTTCACTCTATTCTCCTGCCTCAACCTCCCGAGTAGCTGCGACTACAGGCGCCGCCACCACGCCCAGCTAGTTTTTTGTATTTTTAGTAGAGACGGGGTTTCACCGTGTCTCCATCTCCTGACCTTGTGATCCGCCCGCCTCCGCCTCCCAAAGTGCTGGGATTACAGGCATGAACCACTGCATTAACTCTTATAATATGTTCCAGAGTAGGTCATGCAAAGTCTGATTTCACACACACACACACACACGCACATTCACAGATGCACGCACATGCACACACACGCACGTGTGCACGCACACACACACACACACACAGCCTTGTGATTCATCTTTGACCAGCAGGTTCTCAGACCAGCAGGTTCAATAGCGAGATGGATAAAAAAATCCATCTTTAAAAAAAATCTTTAAAACAAAAATCCCCACTGATTCCACATATATCAAAGTTCTAATTTTAAAGAAAAACTGCTATAGATGTCTTTCAATTGGTACAAGGTGAACATAAGGAGTTTTGTGATTCTAAACTCAGGTGTTCAACTCTTCAAATCTTTTTCAGAATTTCATTACATTTTCGATTAAGCATTATGGTAAGCATATTTGCAAGTTAATTGCACTTAATTACCAAGTGACATCTTATTTATAGGCTAACTAAGTAGCTTTTAAACAGATCTTTATTGTAACTTTTGAAAACAATGACTTCCAAAGCACAAAAGAAAGCTGCTCTCAGTTGTAAACCTAATCTCATTATTCCTCAAGCCAAAAGGTCATACCTTACTCTCTGTGCTAGAGAATTTGCCTTGTGAAACACACTTTTCGCTTCACAAAAGTAATTATAATTGTTTCCCAAATATCTTTGAGTTTCCTTTGAAAAAAAATCAAGGGCTCCTTAATTTAAACCAACCAATCAATCTTTCTCTTTTACCTTTTATATGGTTTTGGGTGATTATATTTTTGCTTTGACACAAATTTATAACCTGCTGACAATTTCCAAATGTATATACCAGAATACAGCAAAAGAATGCTTGTCTTAAAACATTTGACTTTTAAGAATTATTTCATAAGCAAATGTAATTTTGAAATATGTATTAATAGTATTTTTTTAAAATAGGGTCTTGCTCTGCTGCCCAGTCTGGAGTGCAGTGGTGTGATCATAGCTCACTGTAGCCTCAAACTCCTGCTCAAGCAATCCTCCCACCTCAGCCTCCCAAGGAACTGGGACAACAGGCTCATGCTGCTGTGCCAGGTTATTTTTTAATTTTTGTAGAGACAGGGTCTCTCCACGTTGCCTAGGCTGATTCACAGTATTTTTAAGGTATTGTTGATGACCTTCTCAGTTTATCAACTTGAAGTTTTATGAAAATTAAGTTAATTTTAAGTTTTAAGATGACAGAAACTCATAATCCTTGGTCTAAACATTGCAACTTAAAATCCACATTTTAAATTTAAATAAAATTTAATATTTAAATTTAAGCCCTGAAAATGGTCAGACAGTATTTGTTCATTGCCATCAGTGCACAGAACATTTTTAGGAAAAACATATTCTTTTACTAAATGAAATGATAAATAGGCAACATCAATATGAATGTATGCCATTAATCTTCCCCCGCCCCGCAGAATCAGTGACTAACAACTGCACAGTTTTTAAAATGACACATTTCTTTGGGGGAGAATATCTCATTTAGGAATCCATAGATCAGGTTAGATCAGGTCTATGAATTTGAAAGAATCATCTGGAAATAGCGTTATATGCAAGGAGAGTAGACAGAAGTGCAGGTGAGTGCACCTCAGAGCCCGGCAAAGGTGTGATTTCACGGGGGCCATGCGCCGTGCTGGGCCGGTGGAAAGGCAGCCTCGCTCCTGAGGACTTCAGAAAGTTACACTGGACTTGTGTTCCTCTCCTAGGAAGAGCCTTTTTGTGAGTTCAGTTCCTTAAAATTGTTTCAAAACATTTGACTATAACAGAACCTTCTAACTGACGTCAGTAGAAAGCAGAGAAAGGGTATTTTCACAAACCCAATCTTTCGTTTCTACCTATTTTAAAAAGTAACTCCATTGTAAATCAAAGTGAAAGTTTTTGCACATTCTTTGAATCAAATAGATACATTAAAAAATTAAAATATGCTGTTATGATTAGGATGCAGTAAAGCAAGAATTGATTATTTGAGGGCATTTATCAGTTAGTGTGACCTTCTGAGAAATAAACTGAGCCAAATCTTAAGAGCCATAAAAATGTTTCCACCCTTTGGCTAGGTAATTATAGTATTCTATATGAAAATACTCTTGAACAAAGGCACCGCCCCTGCACAAGGATGTTTCTGTAGCATTAGAAAACCAATCTCGTATTGCTTATTTATTAACTCCCTGACACATTCTACAAAGGAGTTAATCTGATTTTGCAAATACAAATGAGAAAGTCAGGTACATTTATAGTGTATTCAGATATGAAGCAAGAGAGAGAAGGATCAGAATGGCAGTGGCACGGGAGGGAGGCTTCCACACAGAGTGTGTTCCAGGACCTCCCCCACGTTATGTGAAAGGAAAATCCAGGGGCCCCAAAATCACTAAGCTAAAAGGAAAAATCAAGCTGGGAACTGCTCAGGGCAAACCTGCCTCCCATTCTGTTCAAAGTCATCCCTCTGCTCACTGAGATAGATGCATATTCTGATTGCCTCCTTCAAAGGGCTTATCAGAAACTCAGAAGAATGCAACCATGTGTCTCTCACCTTCCTGTGACCTGGAACCCCCTCTGGACTGAACCAATGTACTTCTTCCATGTATTAATGTCTCATGTCTCCCTAAAATGTATAAAACCAAGCTGTGCGCCAACCACCTTGGGCACATGTCCTCAGGACCTCTTTAGGCTGTGTCACGGGTGCAGGTCATCAACCTTGGCAAAATAAACTTTCTAAATAAACTGAGACCTGTCTCAAATGTTCAGGGTTCACAGTTAGCTATAGGCATGATTTACACGTAGCTCTAACTTTCTGCCAGTCAATGCAAGGAGAGAAACAAAATTTAGTTATGCACACCCCAAGACCACACGAGTTGGTCAGAAAAATACATTTCAAAATCAAAAGAGAATTTTCCTCTTAGAGAATATTAAAATATAAAAAAGGAAATATACATCCTAAACACTAACATACCTAATTTTTTTTTGAGACAGAGTTTCGTTCTTGTTACCCAGGCTGGAGTGAAATAACATACTTAATATTTTAAAAATTTCTGTAAATAAGAAAACACTTCCTTCAAAAAATTATCAATATAAAATAATTTCATAGACATGAAAATACAAATTAATAACAAATAGCTGGAAAAAATTCTAACCTCACTAACATTCAAATCACTGAACTAAATGAAGAGAACAGCTTTTGAAATATAGGAGGTCCATTTAGCAAATAATTTCACCTGGAAACTTATTCTAGGAAAACTAGGAGAATACAGAATGAAGGTTGTCCTTATCTCATTATTATCTTTATGAAATTTGTCCCAGGTTAAGAATATGAACACACACACACACATATGCTCTCTAATATCTTACTATTTAATAAATGTGCCATACTTAACCAATTGCCTGCTTTTTTAGGGGGGAGGGGAGGAACGTAAGTTACTTCAAAAATAAACTTTAAAAGAAAAAAACACAAAGTTTCAGCACATTCAAGGAAATGTGGAATAAATTTGGAAACTTTATGGTTTCTTAATATTTATTAAACACAAAACATTGGAATGAACTTTCAAAGTGATGAAGGTTAGAAAACAAATGTTTGTACCTAACCATTTATATGTTAAATCCAAAAATGTTCTTTACAGTTGGAATTTCAGCCTACTGAATTCCTGATAGACCAGACCATATCACTGGCTGATATTCACACATAGGAAACAGTCTTTTCCGACCCCAAGTCTTCACCTACCTCTGCTGGAAGTGGGTAAGGTGTGCACGTGGAATTGTCATAATCATCACAACAATTTGAGTGTCTGTTCAAAGAGCAATTATTTGCCATTTTTTCCACATTTTTCAAGCTTAACTTCTGTAATTTTTTAATGTTCACCATATCAGCAGTTGTCTGGAATTTTTGGCAACTCAGGTCCCTCTCTTGGGTTTGACAGCACTTGGTGGATCACTCTCTTTGGGTAATAAATATCTTTGGATTTAGTGCTTTCCATAAACCTGAATTTTTTCTCAGTATTTGATGAACACTCCAACCTCTCAGCTCTCCTGTGGCTTCTGAAGTCTTTGGTCCATCTCGTCGGCCACCACTGAGAGAATCCGTGGTGTGAAAGACATCATGAGAAGGTGAGATGGCCAGGCTTTGTGTCTCCATCCAAATCTCATATTGAATGACAATCCCCATAATCCCCATGTTTCAAGGGAGAGACCAGGTGGAGGTCATTGAATCCTGGGGGCCATATCCCCCACGCTGTTCTCATGATAGTGAGTTCTCACAAGACCTGATGGTTTTACAAGGGGCTCTTCCCCTTCTCCTTCCTGCCGCCTTGTGAAGAAGGGACTTGCTTCCCCTTCACCTTCTGCCATGACTGTAAGTTTCCTGAGGCCTCCCCAGCCATGCTGAACTGTGAGTCGATTAAACCCCTTTCCTTTATAAATTACCCAGTCTCAGGCAGTTCTTTATACAAAGCAGTATGAAAACGGACTAATACAGAAGGATTTTTAGCCACTATAATTTTATAAACATGAGGAAGGTTAAATATCACATAAGCATTTTAGGAAATGCTAGGAATCAATAAGTGAGGAGAGAATTATTTTTTTAAAATTGTGGAAAGGCTTTTACCGTTTCCGGAGCACCACTATTTTCTGCCTGGAAGTCACCTACGAAATCAAGCATTTGTTTGCTTTCTGTAAAAGGGGAGCTCCCAGGCCTTCCTTAAGATGGCAGGACATTCCTTTCCCATGTTTCCTCCTTGGCTTATCCTCCTGTTTCCAAACAGGAAGGCCAGGCTCCTTACTGCCAGGGCCTCTGTTTCAGCTCAGTCATCTGGTCATCCACTCACCTGTCCCTATAGCTGGAATGGCAAAGCCAACGCTGACTGAGGACGGCTCCAGGTTGAAGGTGGTGACAGGAGACAGAGCCAGCGTCACATTTATTCTCAGCATCAGAATCACCTGGGGCATCGCAGGCCAGCCCCCTGGGTGGGCCCTGAGAATCTACATTTCTGTCAAGTTCCTAGCTGCTGCTGCTCCTGGTGGAGGCACCGCCCTTTGGGAAGTTTTCAGGGATGTGAGATCTCCCAGTGCTCTGGGCTTGGGAGTTTATGATGTCTTCTGTTCTGCTTTACTTTCTTCCTCTGCCCTCCTCCCTGGCACTGGGGTGGGAACAATGCCCTGTTCACTCCAGGCCTGGGCGGTGAGCCAGGAGCGTTCTTGGGCTCAGGGCCTCCTGGGGTACTTGTCCTCCTGCCCGGGGTGGGCTCCTGCTTGGGCCTAGACTCGGCCAGTGGCCTGAGGAGGAAAGCTAGAAAGCCTCGGGGCAGGTGTTCCAGCGGTGGAACCCAGCAACCCAGGAGGAGGTGCTCTTTTCAGCAGGTATCACTGCATCTGATGGGGTGGAGGCCTGGACCGCACAGCAGTCGCTGCCGTGGTGTGGCTGGAAGCCACGTTATTGCTGGTTCCTCCAGGAGAGGCAGTGCTTTCTGTATTTTAAGTCTTTTTCGGTGAGGACGTTTTTCTTTTAGCTGAAGTGTCATCACTGTACAAAAAATGTCCATGAAAATTGTATGTAATACAATCAGTTGAATGAACTTTCTTTTTCCTGCAAATACTTAAAAGAATAGTTGAATGTAAAGATGAGCTGTGTATTTTTTTCAAACAGAAAACATTAAAAATGGGTGGACTCTCCCTTGGGCTCCAGGTAGCACATGTCCTGGGAGATGCTAAATGCATGCACTGTGTCCCCCTGAGGGGGGTGGCGCTGACAGTGAGGAAGTAACTGCTGTGTGCAATACACATGTGCCATGGGAAGAGCTTTTTGAGGAACGAAATGAAGAATACCAACATGAAAAACTTACAGGTTTGTTTTTAAGAACCACCAAGGAATATTAGGGAGAAAGAAAATTACCAGTCAGATTACAACAATATCCTTCTGCATAGGTTTGAAAAATACGAATTATGATTTAGGATGATGCGTTCTTGCATTTGAGTCACATAACTGTGTGAGACACCTCTTTATGCCACCTACTAAATAAACAATCTAAAGAAGCTAAACTTAGAACAAGAGCTTGGGCTTCTCATAAACAGCTAAAGCGGAGATTTTCAAACATAATTAGCATCTGTAATTCTATGTTCTCAGGTAGTCAGGTTTTACAGCAAAAGTGAGTATCTTTGTACTATTGACAAATAAAAATGTTAAATTATCATACATTATTCATTCATTTATCTTTAATTCATCTTTTAAAATATTCTATTGGGATGCTTATTATATATACAGTATCAGTAAAGTGCCAGATATACGTGGATTGTAAATGAATCAATACAAATATCAATGCTGCATTTGCAGATGCGTTTCTAGTGAGAAGAGTGTGAGGTCACAACAACGCAGACACCACTGCGCCAAGGCACCTGCGTGTGTTCCGCTCAGAGTTCATCTGGTGCCTCCCTCATGTTCCTTCTTGGCCTGTGCCTGGAACAGACAGTAGAGGTAGCTTAGTAGGGAGAGCCCTCTGCCCCCTTGCCAGGTGACCGGGTCCTCACCCTCACACTTGCGGTACACACCTGAGATGCCCTCACACTCTATTTCCTGCAAGGACCCAGCCATTGGTTCAGACTCCCAAATTAGTATAAGGAGCTAATATGTTAAATACAGTGGTGACTTTACCTATGGTTTGAAATAATACAGTTACCTGGAATGAAATAATAAGTACATAAAATACATACACACAGTGCTTAAATACGTAAGCCATATTTGGCTGATGGATTCCAAGCCAGACACTTGATAGCAGGGAGAGTCCTGCCCGTCCTTGACCCCTCAAGCCAGCCCCACTCAAGCCGTGCGTGCTGCCTAGACACAGGCAGGAGTGTTTTACATTCTGGGTATTTCCGTTCCATTCCCACATAGATAGGTTATAATAGGAAGCATATTTCACTTCTCTTCTTTCCTTAGGAAAAATAGAAACTTTTCTCACTCTCAGAAATGCACTGAAATTTACCTATTTTACTTCCCTCTCCATGGCAATGAATCTGTGCTGATCCCAATTAAAGTCTGACAAAGACCAGAGCTGCTGTGAGACACTAATTTCATGTTTGAACTTATTCTGGCTTTCCACTGACATCCTCTTCCTGGCGCCATCTGTCCTGCACGTGAGAAGCGAGAGCTTGCCTGTGACGGTGACTTGCCTCAGAGATGTACCAGGCGGCCCTGCCCGGAAGGGAGCAGCGGGAGAGGAGGGGGCCTCTGGCTGGAGCCCGGGTGGATGGTGGTGTCACTCAGGCATGGGGCAGCAAAGGCTCTGGTGAGAAGACTTGAAAGCTGGGGTGGGATGTGTTATTTTAAGAAGCCTGGACAAGAGGATGAGGGGCACACCATGTCAATCACGGATTTATGAACTCACAGGAGAGGGTTGGATAGGATGTGTGAACGTGAGCCTGTGGTGTAGACGATGTGAAGTCCTGGGGAATGGGTGGGCTTGTGATGGCACCTGCTGCTCGCAGCCTAACTCAAGGCCACACCACTTTTCCTTCCCTTTTGTCCTGCTCTGTCCTCTCCAAGGTGGCAAAGTCATTGCCCCCCTTTCTAGGCTCTGCTGCAGGAGGGCTTCCCAGAGAGACCCCTGGGCCTGAGATGTAAATGGAAGTTATGTAGGGGAGTCCCTGGGAAGCTCTGGGTTTCCACTAACAGGGACAGACATAGCTCACACCACTGTAGCTCCCTCCTTCCTCTCTTGATGTGGAGTTAGTAGCTGGATATCTAGCAACCTCCTTGCAACCAAGAGGACTTAAAGTCATCCCAATAAGGACGGCAGAGTGAAAAGATGAAGAAAGCCTTTGTCCTCGGTGGCAGGACTCAGCGGTCAGCCAGGACTCACAGCTGTCCTCCTCGGGAAGTCTCACTATGAGAACAAACCAGCTTTGCTTGTTCAAATGATTGTAATTCAGGTGTTTCATTATCTGCTTCCAAAATAAAGAGGCATCACTGCCCATGATTACAGTCCTGGGCTCTGGAGTCTAAGATGAATGAGTCTAAATCCAGCTCCACCACTGACTGCCCTGGGACCCACATGCATTCCCACCCTCTGAGCCCCTGATTCCTCCCCTGTGAGGTGGGGAGACTCAGCCCTGCCCGGTAGGTGTGCAGGTAAAAGGTACGAAGGTTAATGCAGGTGAGGCGCTGCCACAGAGCAGGGCTATGGACACGTGAGTGTAAAAACACAGTCGCCACCGCAGTGTCCACCTGGGGAGTCAATGTGGGAGGCTCCAGCAGAGGAAGGAACAGCGTTGGGGAACCGAAGTCCACTGGGAACACCATGGGAACTGAGAGGTGCTCACAGCATTGTCAAAACATCATTACTCCCGAATCTGAAACTTACTGGCTGCCGCGGTGATGGTCAAAGGAAATGCTCACTGGAGTGCTTTGGAGTTGAGATTTTTGGATTAGGGATGTTCACTTGGTAAGTATATAATACAAACATTCCCCATTCCAAAAAAATTCCAAATCTGAAAATGTCTCATGCCAAACATTTTAGAAGAGGGATACTCGGCCTGCAGCATAAATCCACCTTATAGACAAAGCTAAGACACACCGAGGTCCCATCACCGCCCAACATCACACCAAGGTCCCATCACTGCGCAGTGTCACATGGGAGATGAGGCCAAGACACACTGAGGACCCATCACCACCCAACATCACATCAAGGTTCCATCACTGCCCAACGTCACACGGGAGATAAGCCAAGACACACCAAGGTCCCATCACTGCCCAGTGTCACACGGGAGATGAGGCCAAGACATGCCGAGGTCCCATCACCACCCAACGTCACATCAAGCTTCCATCACCCCCCAACATCACACAGGAGACGAGGACAAGACACGCTGAGGTCCCATCACTACCCAATGTCACACAGGAGATGAGGCCAAGATACACCAAGCTCCATCACCACCCAACGTCACACAGGCGATTTGGAGCATTTTGCTAAGAGGTTGGGAGTGAGCATATGCTGTATAAGTAGAGGTGAGATTAGGAAGAACCTCCCAGCATTAGCATCTCAAGGTGACTTTTAAAATCTACTATTCTTTCTGGGATACGCACATGGTTGGGTCTGGGAATTCACTAAATCTTTAGAAATGTGGAGCTTCTGCTGTGTAAGTCCTGAGTTCTTCCATTTCCTGAGGACCGCAGCTTTGAGGTCTGCCCACCTCCTGTTCCACCATCGCCAGGACTGAACACTGGGACTGGTCGCAATAACCGTGTAGCTCAGAAAAAATGGATGGAAAATGCTCCTGTAATTCCACCAGCTAACAGCAATCAATTTCATCCAGAAAAATACAACTAAAAAGCAATTAACCAAAAACATTAGATAATACTTGGTGGTAGTAACTTGTCAGATCCCTGGTTTGAGTTTTGAACTCATGACTTTAAGGTAAGTTCGCTCCCCAAAAGTTTCAACAATGTCATATGTTAAAAAAAAAAAAAGAAAAGAAAAGAAAAAAAGAGAGACAACAGAGTCCTAGAGACACATGGGTGAATGGCTTTGAAGTTGTTGCCCTGGGAGGCCTAAAAACAGCTGAAAATCCAGAAGCTGTACAAAAAGGACCAAGGAATTCGAGCACACTTAATACTTCTGAACAGAAAGAAAACAATGGAAGCAGAATAAAGGCAAATGAAAGCCAGGGAAAGGATTGGTTGCTCTGCCATGCACAAAATGACAATCTCCTCACAAAGCCACTGAGAAGTCAAGAAGAAAAACACCAACAAATGATTGGGGACAAACAGCCAAGGGCTGGAGGAGGGTTCACAGAAAACAGCACTAACAGGTCCCAGGATCATGTGGGAAGATGCTGAACCCACGAGTGGTAAGAGAAATGCAGACAGAAGGACCCGAGATGTTCACAGAAAGCCCAGGTCTGTGGCAAGGTGGCGGGAAGACCGTAAGCTGGTCTGATGATGACGGAAGGACCTGAGATATTCACAGAACGCCCAGGTCAGTGGCAAGGCGGCGGGAAGACTGTAAGCTGGTCTGACAATGATGGAAGAACCTGAGATGTTCACAGAAAGCCCAGGTCTGTGGCAAGGCAGCGGGAAGACCGTAAGCTGGTCTGATGATGACGGAAGGACCTGAGATATTCACAGAACGCCCAGGTCGGTGGCAAGGCGGCGGGAAGACTGTAAGCTGGTCTGACGATGATGGAAGAACCTGAGATGTTCACAGAAAGCCCAGGTCTGTGGCAAGGCGGCAGGAAGACTAAGCTGGTCCGACGATGATGGAAGGACCTGAGATGTTCACAGAAAGCCCAGGTCTGTGGCAAGGCGGCAGGAAGACTAAGCTGGTCCGACGATGATGGAAGGACCTGAGATGTTCACAGAAAGCCCAGGTCTGTGGCAAGGCGGCAGGAAGACTAAGCTGGTCCGATGACTGTGTCCATCTCACTGTGTAACGTCACTTGCACCCTTGGAATGGCAATGAGAAGGTTCTTTATGTGATTATATGGAAAGAGCTCCAGGATCTATTTTTTGAGAAGATGAGATGGGAACACAGAAACGCATGGAGGGATGACGCTGTGAGGACATGGGGAGAAGACGGGGTTTGCATGCCAGGGAGAGAGGCCTCGGTGGGAACCAGCCCTGCCATACCTTGGTCTTGAACTTCAGCCTCCAGGACATGAGAGAATCAATGCCTGTTGTTTAAGCCGCCCATTCTGGGCTACTTAGTTAGGGCTGCCCCAGCTGACTCTACAGGGAGCATTTCAGTTCTGCAAACAACGCTGAATGTGACTCACACTGCTTGGAATCACGGCTGGGGGCAGCCAGGCTCCTTCCTCCCAGTCAGCACCAGTGAGGCTCTACTTAGTCCCCTAAAGAGACAACCTTCTAAGGAGATTGGTGGACCACAAACAGCAAGGATCAGGGTCCCTCGCTGCCTGCCGGCCTCTCTGATGGGCTCTGGGAACATGAGGCTGAGCCTGACGTTCGCCCTGAAGATGTTCACCTTTAAAAGCCCACTCCGATCGCTGCTTGAAAGACAAGGCCAGCCCCGTCTGGGGATCAGTTCTGCTGTCCAGAGTGGAGGCACCGCTGAACTCCCGTGGGACGACGTCATGCAGATCAGAAACGTCTTCAGAAGCACGCACAGCCCAGTTGATCTGATGCTGAATCCGGACCCGCGGCAGAGTCTCCAAACGAATTCTGGTCCTCAGATGTTCGTTTTCCCCACAGATCCAACGGCTTAAGATTGTCTCAGGCCCTCAACTTCTCGACTTACAAGGGGAATTCCACGCGGTTACTGAATTGAAGCTGAATTGTTTTATTCACTGGATTTCTTTTAAATGCTATGAAGTGCAAGAACTGCTGGGAGGCCACCATGGATGGCTGTCCTGAGCTTGCCTTTTAGGGATGTGACGTGGGAGCAGAGACACTGCGGGATCTCTAGTTGAAGGACAGGACTAGTGCCATAATTGACAATAATAAAATGCAGACGGCTCCAGGAGTGTTCCTCGGGGGATGTGTATGGACCACCAAAGCCCTGCCCTGGAGATCCGGAGGCCCCCAGATGTGGGAACAGCTGTCCTCCAAACAGGACTCCATTTTCTACCCAGGTTCCATGCGGTGCCAGCCTGGGGCAGGGAGTCCTTCCCGCCGTCTGAGGCACAGCTCCACAGCCCCGTCCGGACCGGAGACCTGGCCGCCTTGGGGCTCCGTGGGTCTGTGTGGGGCACGGCTGGGGCTGCGTGAAGTCAGCAGTGGCTTGGCCAGCGTGGGGTCAGCAAATCCCCGTCTGTGCTGTGAGGCACGGGGTGGGAAGAGGGATAGTGACCCCGTGATGCTGTTCTCTGTCGAGTGTCTTGGTCCTTCCATCCCCACATCCTGCTCCCCAGCAGAAGCCAGAGAAGCAAATCCAAATTCGACGTGTGTGTGAGGGAGCTATGTCTTCATGCTGTGGGCCCCTGGCGGGACCATGGGCCCGGACCACCAGAGGGGGCCTTTTCCTCACTCCCGCCCCCAAAACTTATTGTACATGTGGTGTGAAAGCTCCCAGGTCTCAGGGGAGGCCTCACAAGCAGCGCCGTCTGTGGGTTCCCAGCCTGGGTGCGACCCCAGTGCTGCTGGTTCTGACCAGTGAACCTCCAGCTGCCCCCGGTCCTTAGTTTACGTGGCTGCCATGAAGAGCAAGGGGTAAGGCATTTAAATTACTTTAAAACATACACATCTGTCACCCATGTAAAAAGCTGCATCCCTTTTAGCAATGGAGAGCTACTCCCTAATTTTCATTCCAAAATGCATGATATCATATTTTTTCCCATGAGGCTATTAAAGAGAATAAATGGCTGTTGCTTGCTAATTAACCTGATTTATTTACTTAGAACCACTTGGCGCGTATAATTCGAAAGTTTACACAGCAGGTCACTGCCGTCTCCTGATCCGGAAAACTCATTCTCCCTCTTTCTGCTGAAATAGAAGCTCCTCCACTCGGCTCCCAGGTTCTGCTGGTGACTTTACAGGTGTCCCCTTAAATCCTTGCAATGGCCACACCGAAGCCTGTGCGTCCTGCTTCACTGATGAGAAAACCGAGACGTAGGGAGTAAAGGATCTGCTGATGGCCGCAGGCCCAGCCTCCTGGCCGAGGTGACGACCCAGGACCCGTGCGTGACGCTCTGACTGGCCTTGGCCCCAGCACTGTGGATCCCATGCTCTGAGCAAAGGGAGGTCCCCGGGCCCCCGTGGGTGTGATGCCCCGGGCCCTGCCTGCTCCACACCTGCCAGCTTCCCCATGCACTCAGCTGTGGGGAGGAAGGCCGCAACGCTGGCCTGTCCCTCTCCTAGGAGGGCGACCTCCATCTCTGCATCTGTCTCCACAACAGGAGGCGGCAGGGGTGTTGCAACGGGGCACTGTGTGCCGTCCCGGCAGGCCAGAACTCCTGCTCCCTTGAGATGTGCTTTCCATCCATGTCTGTGGGGCCACCTGCGCTGTCATCATGAGGTCTAAAGTGCACGGAGGGCCAAGAAGTCCTGTGCATTCTCCACAATGTCGCACACTGACCTGTCACTGGACTCGGGTCCTCGCTCCTCTCCTGGGCCAGGCGGCAGCTTCTGGTGGTCCCTGCAGCTGCGTTCCCTGCCCGTCCCCCGATGATGGACATCAGTCCGGCTTTCTCTTCTGGAGGCGTGGCTCTGATTTGCTTCTCCTCTTCACAAAACAAACAAAACCTCAAGGTGTCTGCGTTGCTTCGGTACACAATCCATGCCCTCCAGACAGCAAGGCCCCTGTCCTGGATCCACGCCAGAGCTCCGCTCATTCCCTGGATTTCTCCTACGTGGTCTAACTGCCTCTAGACCCCTCGGTTTGGCCTGAACGCTAAACAGAGTTCGTGGGGTGGGCTCTCTGTGCCCCCAGTCCGGGTGTTGCTTGTGTCTTCCTTCTGTCTGGAATTCCTTCACTGTCTCTCCACCTCCTTCCACGGCATCTGGGGAGCCAGGTCCTCCCATCTGTTGGACCTGGCTGTAACAAATTCCCACAGCCCAGTGGCTTCAAACAACCTGTCAGACCCTCAGTTTCTGCTGCACACATGAGGAGCTTGGTGGGCCTCACACCATCCTGGCAGCAAGGAAAACCCCAAGCAAACTGAAAATCAGTAACTCTCCTTCTTCATTCTTCAGAGAACTAAGTCAAGGCAAAGCACGGACCCAAAACTGGAGACACAGACAAGCGGGTTCTGGGAACCTCAGCTGATGGGAGCAGAACTCCGCAGGGCCAGCGCCAGGGACCTGAGCTGTTGCTGATGAATTTCTGGAGATGCCACCTGGACAAGTGAGAGAGAAAAACTACAGGGGAACCCAGTTATGGGGGACCTGCGCTTGGTGAATGTTACCTCCGAGAGCTCAACCAGGTTCCCACAGTAAATACTGAGAAAAATTTCCCCGAACTTCCAGCCAGCAGAGGGGAAGGGAACTATCTTGGAAAATGCCAGGGCATTGGGTGTTTCTAATGAGGTTTGCCCTCAGGGGAAACTTGCTAACCAGACCCCACCCTGCTGGGGTTTATCAGAGCCTGCCCGCCTGTCGAAGGAAAACACTAACTCCAGCCCCCTGCAACCACCGTGTCCCACCTACATTAGAGAAAGGGGCATCTGAGGAGCTCTGGGGAAGGCAGGCCTGGGGCGCAGGCTGGCTGACAGAGGGGACTGGTCACTGGACCCAGGGACACCTCCCCAACCCACATCTTCACTCAGCAACAGGGCTGCTGCATCCCAGGGGAGACAGAGCCAAGAATGCCGGAGCAGGTACTGGTCTCGGACACCCACAGGTGCAGTGAATCTGGGCTGATGTCCGGCAGGTAAAGACGAAGCCTCACACACCAGGCCAATCTCCCCCCTCAGTTCCTTCCACCCAAAGCTGAAGTGTTTTGGCTTTCAGCAAAATCACCACAAGGCGTACTTCAGCACAGAACATGCAGTTTGAAGAAACGGAGCAAGCATCAGAACCAGACTGTTACATGGCAGGACGCTGCCACGTCAAACCCAACTGGGAAAAATGGGCGAAAGGTCTAAGCGGACCCCACCAAAGAAGACACTCGGATGCCAAGTGGGCGAACCAAAGATGCCCCATGCCGCCTGCCGCCCAAGTATTCCCAATTAAAACAAGACACCACCTCACCCCGACTAGCATGGCCAGAATCCGGACCCCAACAGCACCAGACGCCGGCGAGGATGGGCCCCACGGGAACTCTCCTTCATTGCCCGTGGGAGTGCAAAGCGGTACAGCCACTTTGGAAGAGACTTTGGCGGTTTCTTACAAAACTAGGCACTCTCACCATGCAATCCAGCCATCACACCCCGAGTTATTCACCCAAACAAACTCAAAACTGACATCCACACATAAACCTGCACACAGATGTCTATAGCAACGTTATTCCTAACTGCCCAGACTTGGACGATGTCCTTCAGTAGGTGAGTAAACTGTTACATCAGACGGTGGAATATTATTCAGTTGCTAAAATGAAATGAGCTCCCAAGCCATGAAAAAGGTTACACCCTGTTTGAATTCATGGGATGTTCTGGAAAAGGCAGTGAAAGAGTCAGTGTTTGCCAGGGGTTAGGGACGGGGAGGGAGGAACGGGGGGAGCACGCAGGATTTTTAGGGCAAGGAAACTGCTCCGTGTGACGCGGCAGTGGGGGGTCCACACCATTACACACTCGTCCAAACCCACAGGGTGGACAACGCCACGTGTGAGCCCTGACGTGAAGGATGAAGGATGGCTTTAGTCACTAATGCATCGATTCTGGCTCATCAGTAGTGACAGATGCACCACGCCAGTGCGAGGGGTGAAGAGCTCGGGAAACCACTCGGGGTGAACCTCCTCCTGCTCCCCAAGCACTCTCTGGGTTTCCCAATCGCGGCGCTCCCCTCCACGTGCCTGTGTTTTCCCATCTTCTTCCCTCTCTGAACCATGAGCTCCGGGGTTGGGGCCTGCAGCTGTTCTCCTCAGCCACTGTGGACACACCATCAATAGCTGATGAATCATTGATCTCGTCGTATAATCACTAACACGCCTATCAGGTGTATGGCCCATGGTGTGCCAGGAAGCAGAGACGGGGACGACGTGCCCAGCACTCCAGGGCAGAGAGCTCTCGGTGGAGAAGGCTTCTCCTTCACATGTAACCAACAGCGATGGCCCACACCTCCTGCCCCTGCGAAGCAGCTGGGAGCTCCTCCTCCTTCCGCAGACTGGAAACTGAGGCTCCCCGGGCAGGTGTGGGAAGATGGACCCAAACCCAGCCCCTCGGGTCTAGGATCCCCACCCCGCCCATGCTCCCCTGCTCTGTGCCCCCAAAGGAGGCCATGGGGGGCCCTGCCGAGGCCATCACCTGCTGAGCACAAAACCCACTGTGACAGGCAGCGGACAGCCAGGTCCCCAGGATGCTGGCACCCCAGCTGGGCCGGGCCCACAGGCTGGCTTCTCGCAGGCAGGAAAATGCATATGGATCCCAGGCCCACAATGAACTCTGGACTTTTCTTCTGGGGTCTGGAACATTTAATCTAGTTTAGGCAAGAGGTTGCATCCATGGGGAAGGTGCACGGGGAGAGCCAGGCTCAGGGTCAACGGAACCGTTAAACAAGGGGATCAGGGCTTTTTCACTTCGACTTCAGAGAAGGCAGCTTGTGCCTCTCTAACGAAAGTCTCTTACTGGAGAGGAAATAAAGTACTGAGTTGAAAAGGGAGCTTTATCGATTCCATATTTTATTTTCTGATGGGTCCAACCTTGAATTTCAAAGTCTCCTTCAGCAGCAGGTTAATGAACTTGTCACGTAAAACACGGAGTTCCGGGCAGTAAGTGAACCTGGAGCTACAGTTTAACACACAAAGCACATGTTTAGATTTTATGTTTTTTTGTTTTAAAGATTTCCAAGTAGACAAGGTTCTGTGCTTTTGGTTTTCAGGCGTAGGATGGGACGTGCCGCTGTATAAAGCCGAGCTGACTTTGGTGCTCTTCACTTCCCAGGGCAGCGTTGTTAATTTTTCTGACACCTTAGCACCTCAGATGTGAAAGCTAAGCCTTCATATCCCTTCCTGGACTGCCAGCTCTGCCAGCTCCTTCACGGCAGGGACCGCAGGCTCCTGTCTGTGGCTCGTTGTTGAGATCCTGGCACTCAGAATTTTGGGATTAGCTGGAGGACGCAGGGTCGGGTGGGCCTGGGACGGACAGGATCCTCCAAGCAGAGCTGGTCTCATCTTAGCCATGCAGAGGGAGAAGCGTGGGCACTGGCGTGAGAATGTGTTTTACTAAATATCCAGATGCCATTCACTACCCGCCGAATGCCGACGTGCACGCACATACAATTATTTTCCAATAGCCAAAGATGGTGACTAGAATGCAAATATCTAACATTGGTTTGATATGGTTTGCAGAATCACTGTACAATTTACATATTATCACAATATTTGGAACCTGAGAAAAACAAGTCTCAAAGACTCCATAATTTACTCAAGAACCATGGTCCATGGCAGGGAGAACCAAATTTATATGACCTGAGCTCAAATCTAGTAGGAACATAAGGGTGTCTGGGTCCAAATAACCACACGGTCATTTATTAGTTAATCAAGGTTGGATGAGACTCAATTTCTTCATCTAAAAATAGGATAATCACCACAGCCATGCTCTTAGGAAACTCAAACATTATATAAATGTCAGCTTTGTTCTACGTGCCTTGTAAACGCACATGTATATATGAGGTGACTTGCTTTTTCCCTTCATAATTTGTATTTAAAAGTCCATTTTAAACCTCCACTTGGTTTGCCACAGCCACAGAATCAACAATTTGAAGACAAAAACAAACAACAAAACCCATAAGAGCTAATGTGCTGTGTCCTGGCAGATGAGGATGAAGCAGACAGATTTCATTAGGGCCAGAATGCAATTTGGGAGCAGTCGCCATTCCAGTTAGGGCTGGACGCTAGCAAACTCGATTTTGTGTCCAATTGGAAGGCTAAATGGTACGGACAAGTCACATAACACAGAAGCGTAACACTCAATAACCTGGACATGCCCACAGACGGTTCCAAATGAGGGCTGTCTGAGATGCACCGGACTCCATCATCTGGCAGCAGCCATCAGTTTTAATCACTTTTAAATTTTTCTACAGATGTCATTTCAACAAAATAGTCCACAAATCTGCCTTGAGTGAAATTCAGTTAGTCTTACTGACAATGGGCATTTGCTCCAGAAAGTTCCCAGGTACAAACAATAGACCGTGGGGAATGCTTATTTTGTGCAAGGTTCCCCGGTCCCTGTCTTATTCTATGACCCTCTTATTCCAGGGTTACACTACCAACGCCGAGTGTGAGCCCTGACGTGAAGGATGAAGGATGGCTTTTGTTTTTGGAAAATAAACACACATTTGTGATCCCTAGTCCAACAAGCAGCTGGACATCGACTTCTTGCCTATTTCCACACCACCAAAACTCCTAGCGTAACTGCAGAAAGGCTTGCAAATGCTGCCGCCTGCCCCAGGCAGGGCTCTCCTAGCCAGAAACGGGAGGCCCTTCTGGTGCGTGGTGCATTTTAGCAGGTGTGTGCCTGCATTCGGGTGGAGGGACCCCTTGCTGGTGGATGGGGAGAGCACTGGCTCAGAGGAGAGCTTCTCAGTTTTCCAAAGAGGAGCGGCTCTTCTGCTCTATCGCGCTGAAGGTGCACAGCTCAGCTCAGTGGAGGAAAGGAGGCCGGGGTGGGAGGGTCTCGGTGGAGCAGGGGGTGGGGAAACATCCTGAGATGTAAGGTTGTGCAGGATCCAGCAATGGGCACCCAGGGGTGCTGCTTGCCACGGCCCCTCCCTCATGGCATGCCCTCTGCTCCTCCTGGGCTCCACACCCGTTCTTCTACCCCTGCCTAGGTCCAGCCACTCCAAATCTAACTCTTCAGGGTTCTTTTTCCAAGCTCCCCACCCCACAGAGGTCTGGACTTCTTCCTCCCCATGGCTGCCAGAATTCACCTTGTAACATCACCCCTTCCAAAAGACAGAATGAAGCACTACATCCAGGACTCACCCTCCACCCAGAGCCACGCGGGTCCCCAGCTCACGTCCTCAACCTGGGGAATGAAGACTTGGACCTTGAGGCTGCGGCCTTCAAGATGGGGTGATTCTACTGAACCTCGATTCCTGGTGACCCCGGTGGTGACAAAGCCTTCCTCACCTCCGCACCCTGGGGCTGGTGGGGACCAGCAGGCCCTCGCTGCCTGAGACAGTGGATGAGGTGCTTCATTTTTCATGTATTTTATTGTTTCAAGCAAACAGAAGAAAATGCATCTACTCATCCTCTTGAAGCCGTAGGGAGTTTCACCTGCTTAAAAATAACTTCAGCACCAAAAGGCACAACCCTGATTGTGCCTTTCACTCATTCTTGCACTCATTCACTCATTCGTGTACTTTCACTCACTCACCCACTCACTCATTTATACACTCATTCATTCATTCACTCACTCACTCATCCATTCACTCACCTGCATATTCAGTCACTCATTTGCTAACTCATTCATTCACTCATTCATTAACTCAATCACTCAATCAATCACTTATTTATGAACACACTCACTCGTGTACTCTTTCACTCACTCACCCACTCAGTCACTCACCCACGTACTCAGTCCCTCATTCAGTCACTTAGTCACTCACTCACTCATTCATGAACTCACTTATGTACTCTTTCACTCACTCACCCACTCTGTCACTCATTCACTCACTCACAGCTTATATACTCACTCACTCACCCAGTCACTCACCCATGTAGTCACTCACTCAATCACTCACTCATTCATAAACTCATTCACTCACTCAGTCACTCATGAACTCATTTATACATTGACTCACTCATTCACTCGTGTACTCAGTCACTCATTCAGTAATTCATTCACTCACTCATTAATGAACTCAATCACTCATTCACGAACTCAGTCACTCACCCACGTAGTCGGTCACTCATTCACTCATTCATGAACTCACTCATTCATTCATGAACTCATTCACTCACTCGTTCATGAACTCACTCATGTACTCTTTCACTCACCCACTCATTCACTCACTCATTCATGCACTCATTCACTCAATAAGTCAGACACTCATCCAGTCACTCACTCATTGTTCACTCCCTCCCTCACTCATTCACTCATTCACTCCCTCACTCATTCGTGTACTCTTTCACTCACTCAGCCACTCATTCAGTCACTCAGCCACTCATTTACTCACTCACTCATTCATGCACTCATTGACTCAGTAACTCAGTCACTCATCCAGTCACTCATTGTTCACTCCCTCCCTCATTCACTCCATGTACTCTTTCACTCAGTCACTCATTCGTGCATTCACTCATTCACTCCCTCCCTCATTCACTCCCTCCCTCATTCACTCATTCATGCACCCATTCACTCACTCATTTATGTACTCTTTCACTCACTCACCCATTCAGTCACTCACTCACTCATGTACTTATTCACTCATTCACTCCCTCCCTCCCTCCCTCATTCATGCACTCATTCACACACTCATTCATGTGCTCTTTCACTCATTCACTCAGTAACTCACTTATTCACTCATTCATGCACTCATTCACTCATTTTCACTCAGTGACTCACTTGGTCACTCATCCACTCACTCACTCATTCCCTCCCTCTTTCCCTTCCTCACTCAGTCACTCACTCATTCATATACTCAGTCACTCATTCATGTACTCTTTCACTCATCCACTCACTTGTTCACTCCGGCATTCACTCATTCACTCATTCTCACTCAGTAACTCAGTCACTAATCCAGTCACTCCCTCACCCGGTCATTCACTCACTCGATCATTCCCTCCTGCACTCACTCACTCACTCATCCATTCAGAGAACTGAACATTTTAATGAGCCCGTCCCTCTGTGAGATGTAGAGGAAAAGGGAAAAGAATTAAAGAGTCCATAGCACAGTACGGAGGGAATGGGAGCAGCGAGCAGACTGGAGGGGCAGACAGGTCAGGCGTTTTGTATGTGTCTGCATGTTTATGCATGTGTGTACATACATGTGAGTGTGCCTATCTGCATGTGCATGTGTTTGTGTGTCTGCATATTTGTGCATCTGTGTGTGTCAATATGTGCATGTCTCTGTATTTGTGTTTTCATGTCTGCATGTGTCTGTGTGCATGCACCTGTGTATGTGTGTGCATGTGTCTGCATATTTTTTCATGTCTGCAATTGTGTTTTCATGTCTGCACGTGTGTTTGTGTGTGTCTGCATGTGCATGCACCTGTATGTGTGCATGTATATGTGTGTGTCTGCATATTTTTGCATATCTGCAATTGTTTTCATGTCTGCATGCGTGTGCATGTGTCTGTGTGCTTGTGTCTGCATGTGTGTGTGCATGTGTGTTCACATGTGTGAATGCCTGTGTGTTTATGCATGTCCATGTATGTTCACGTATGTGCATGTGTATGCTGACTGCCCTCTCTTCAGGGAAGGGATAGGACTCCTTTCTCTGTGCCCCTCCCAGGATGCCTCCACGGTTTCTCTGGCCCAGGTCCTTTTACCCCTCAAATGAAAGAAAGACACCTCAGCCCTGAGACTCAAGTGCAGGGTGGGCGTGCTCATCGGCTGCAAAACAATCAATGCAACAACTCTCCCTTGTTTCCAAGGCTGCCTTCCATGTCTCCTCCTTCCTTGTTTTCTCTTTGGTTGGATGCATCCATCCCATTTCAGGCCACACATGCATTTTCTGCATGTCGGTCTCCCTGCAGGGATAGATATCCCTGCGCGTCGGTCTCCCTGTGTGTCCCCTCCCTCCATGTCGGTCTCCCTGTGTGTCCCCTCCCTCCATGTCGGTCTCCCTGTGTGTCCCCTCCCTCCATGTCGGTCTCCCTGTGTGTCCCCTCCCTCCATGTCGGTCTCCCTGTGTGTCCCCTCCCTCCATGTCGGTCTCCCTGCATGTTCCCGTCCACTGGCTGTGCCGTTGCAGCGGCTCTTCCCCTCGTGAGGTCGGCTTTCATCTCCCCTGGGTCCTGCCGTGTGGCTCCATCAGACTCTGGGTGGCATCACCCTGAGCGCCACCCCCCAGACTCAGGCCGGCCTCCTTTCCTGTCCTGCTGGGAGATGCAGCAGCCACACGGGCTAGGAGCTTGGGCCTCCACGTGCAGCCACATGCCCATACTCACTGACTATGGGACTTGGTCTGTCATGTGCTGTCCCCTCCCTTAGGATGGGGTGACAGCAGAGTGAGAGGCCACACAGCTGTGGAGGGATGAGTGACATCGGTGAGTGTAAGCAAAGACCTCCAGTGGTGCCTGGAAGGTGACAAATGCCCATATATGACTGATAGAAGTTTCACACTCCTGACCACATCTGTAGCTCTTAAAGATTATCGCTATTCATATTATTTCCTTTTATATTCTCCAACACAATATTTTCTCGCTGTTCCTTGATACAGTTGCTGAATTTTATACAATTTCATCAAGTTTTAAAAGTGGAGCTTAAAACGTGCTCTCGGGTTCTGTGTTACGTGAAACAGAAAGTAGGAACCGTGTGTGACGTTTAAAACGTCTGGGCTGTTCCGGGTTCCCCTTCACTTTGCAGGATGCGGGATGCCTTCTGGGAATACTGGCATAAGAAAAAATGAGAGTTGCCTTTAAATTCAGGCAGAAAGAGGACATTCGTATTGGGGAGAAAACATACCTCTGGCTAATTCTGTACAATTCCTCTTTCCCGTCACTGTGAATTCCTCAACGTCTAATTGGGTGCAGGCTTCGCTTCACTCGGGCTGCTCACGTGGCCATGAGACACCACCCAGTGCCTTCTCCAGAGTGGGGGGCGCTCAGAAGTCAACAGTTAAAAGAAAACTGTGACCCACATCACGTAAGATAACCCAGGAAGGGGAGGGGATGTGTGAGCTCCTAGTACCTTTCAGTTCAACATCTCAATCACAGTGTGTAGGCAGCAGGGTTTCGGTAAATGCTCAAATGGATGGATGAATGAAGGCACGGATGGATCGGAGAGTTCCACCGCCATTGTCTGGAAAAAGGATGTTTCCTGTTGGCCCTTGGACTGTATGAATGTGCCCATGGGTGAAACTGGGGGAAGGGTGACCGGGATTTCTCTGTATTGTTTTTGCAACTTCTTATGCATCTATAATTGGTTATTAAAAAGTGTTTCTTTTAGTTATGGGGAATTGCGTATGATTAGGAAACTTTTACTGAGAAAAATTGCAGTTCCCAAAGGGCTTACATGACCAGGAGGGCTTAGCAAGGTCTCACCTCAATTTTTAGGTTCAGAAATTCCATGCTGCGATTTTCCAGGCAGCATTTGTCTCTGGGAGATGGGCAGGTGCTATGCCACAGAGGCAAACCGCTTGCCAGTGAAGGGGTGATGGCCCCTCTGAGCTGGGCTGTGCTTGCACCTCTCCCACCAGCTGTTCCCAGGGAAAGGCAGAGCTTATCCCACCGAGCCTCCCTGGGGCTGGCCTGTGACCTCTCCTGTCCTCCTCCGCTGTGGCCTGGGACACCAATGTGCACACGCAGATGGTACAGGGTGGCGGTGCGACCGGGACCTGGGGCCTCACTTCCCGGGATCAGGGTCATTGGGAAGACAATTAGAAACCTAGAGTGTGACCTTTCTTTAGAAAATGTTGGCAGTAGTCACCCAGTTTGTCTGATTAACCTTTAGATTGATAAGTCAAAGCTGTGAAGGTGAGATCTCTACTGCATGGGCACAGCGGGCTGGGGTACTCACGCATTTGCTGTCAGCTGAGCCTCCTGGAATTCTCAGCAAGGAGCATGCTTGGCTAGAGCAACTGCCATGGTGTTTGCTTTTAATGGACAGCCTCAGTGCAGGCATTTCGCTGCTGCATCAGGCTGCTGTGAGGTGTCAGCGTCTCTCGAGAGAGTGCGTGAGTCACAAGTGCAACCCGAGGGTCTTGTGGGCTGTGATTTTCCGATGCTAGACTCC
Source organism: Macaca thibetana thibetana (assembly GCF_024542745.1). NCBI lineage: Eukaryota > Metazoa > Chordata > Mammalia > Primates > Cercopithecidae > Macaca > Macaca thibetana. Next base: position 140,856,859 of record NC_065585.1, read on the forward strand.
AGAGCAGGCATGCACCGAGGTCAGGATGGAACTGCCACACCCACAGCTGACACCCATGCTGGGCCCCATCCCTATGCCACTGACGACTTCCACCATTTGCCTGAACCGTGATCACTAGCTGGTGATTTCTGCTTATGAAATTGTGTGAAATAAACAACTTTGATCATGTTGTCAAGGTAAGTGTAATAACATTCATGGGTTATTTTTTAAGTTTATGGACATTTGTTTCTTTGAAATTTATGGTGGAGGAGCACACATTCTTCTACGATGGACGTTTGTTTGCTAGCAACAGGCTTTCTGCAATGTGAGCGTGTTGTAACCCAGCCGTTCCCATCAGGGCTTCTCCCGATGAACCGTGGACCAGACGCGCTAGGGAGGCCATCAGCCCTCAGCCCTGCCTACCTGGGCTGATGCCTCACAGGGCTGAGGAACACCGTTCTCTGGGAGACTTCTGAAGACTGTTAGCCAAATGTCTACTGCTAACTGCAGCTAGCATTCATCCCATGCCAAATCCAAGGGGTGGTAGGAAGTGCACATAAAACATGCATGCTTTTTGTCAGGCTCTGATAAGACTTGGAGCCTAATGTTTCTCTTTTCAATTCCTAAACAGATTTTGTGGTTCACCTTTGATCATATGGCCTATTGATTGTCCTGCATTAGACAGCCCTTACGTCCATGGAAGACTGTCCTACACTAAACAGCCCTTACGTCCATGGAGGATGGCCATCTACTGACTGTCCTATACTAGACAGCCCTTATGTCCATGGAGGATGGCCATCTACTGACTGTCCTATACTAGACAGCCCCTACGTCCATGGAGGATGGTCATCTACTGATTGTCCTACACTAGACAGCCCTTACGTCCATGGAAGATGGGCATCTACTGATTGCCCTACACTAGACAGCCCTTACGTCCATGGAAGATGGGCATCTACTGATTGCCCTACACTAGACAGCCCTTACGTCCATGGAAAATGGTCATTTACTGATTGTCCTACACTAGACAGTCCTTACGTCCATGGAAGATTGTCCTACACTAGACAGTCCTTACGTTCATGGAAGACAGCCATATACTGATTGTCCTACACTAGACAGCCCTTACGTCCATGGAAGATGGCCATCTACTGATTGTCCTACACTAGACAGCCTTACGTCCATGGAAGACGGTCATCTAATGATTGTCCTACACTAGACAGCACTTACGTCCATGGAAGATGGCCATCTACTGATTGTCCTACACTAGACAGCCCTTATGTCCATGGAAGATGGTCATCTACTGATTGTCCTACACTTGACAGCCCTTACGTCCATGGAAAATGGTCATCTATTGATTGTCCTACACTAGACAGCCCTTACGTCCATGGAAGATGGGCATCTACTGATTGTCCTACACTAGACAGCCCTTACGTCCATGGAAGATGGGCATCTACTGATTGTCCTACACTAGACAGCCCTTACGTCCATGGAAGACAGTCATCTACTGATTGCCCTACACTAGACAGCCCTTACGTCCATGGAAGATGGTCATCTACTGATTGTCCTTCACTAGACAGCCCTTACATCCATGGAAGACTGTCCTACACTAGACAGCCCTTACGTCCATGGAGGATGGCCATCTACTGACTGTCCTATACTAGACAGCCCCTACATCCATGGAGGATGGTCATCAACTGATTGTCCTACACTAGACAGTCCTTACGTCCATGGAAGATGGGCATCTACTGATTGTCCTACACTAGACAGCCCTTACGTCCATGGAAGATGGGCATCTACTGATTGTCCTTCACTAGACAGCCCTTACATCCATGGAAGACTGTCCTACACTAGACAGCCCTTACGTCCATGGAGGATGGCCATCTACTGATTGTCCTATACTTGACAGCCCCTACATCCATGGAAGATGGTCATTTACTGATTGTCCTACACTAGACAGCCCTTACGTCCATGGAAGATGGGCATCTACTGATTGTCCTACACTAGATAGCCCTTACATCCATGGAAGATGGTCATCTGATTGTCCTACACTAGATAGCCCTTACATCCATGGAAGATGGTCATCTACTGATTGTCCTACACTTGACAGCCCTTACGTCCATGGAAAATGGTCATTTACTGATTGTCCTACACTAGACAGTCCTTACGTCCATGGAAGATTGTCATCTACACTAGACAGCCCTTATGTCACGAAAGATGTCCATCTACTGATTGTCCTACACTAGACAGCCCTTATGTCCATGAAAGATGGTCATCTACTGATTGTCCTACACTAGATAGCCCTTACGTCCATGGAAGATGGGCATCTACTGATTGTCCTACACTAGACAGCCCCTACATCCATGGAAGATGGTCATCTACTGACAGCCGCTCCGTGGCTGTGTCCTCCAGAGCTGCACTCCTGAAACCTCCTGAATGCACTTCTACACCTGGACAGGTGATGCTGGGTTACCTGTCACAGCGTAAAAGCAATGACAATGATACTAATCATGGTAAAACCCAGCATTTAATGAACACTTGCTGTGAGCCACACCTTGTTCTGAGGTCTTATATTGCCATATTCAATTATCTTAACAAACAAAGAATGAGAAGAACAGGGGAGTTGGGTGAATTGCCCAAGTTCCAGGGGAGGCTTTGCCTGCAGAACCTGCCTCTGAGAACCCACGACGCGCACTGCTTCCTGTTTCAAACCCCGAGACAGCACAAAAGCGATTTCCTTTCTCTCCACCAGCCCGACTGCTGCAAGGCATTGCTCCTGCCAAGGGCTTTCAAACTTTTAGGATTAGATTCCACAGTAAGATGTATATTTTACATCAGAACCTAACACACCCACACACCCCCACACACACCAAAAAATGTTTCATTAAACATGTGCCCCTATTATCCAGAGTGTACTTTGGTATTTTCTAGTCTATACTTTTTTTTTTTTTTTTTTTTTAATGAGTCTTGCTCTGTTGCCTGGCTGGAGCACAGTGGCATAATATCAGCTCACTGCAATGTCTGCCTCCGGGGTTCATGCTATTCTCCTGCCTCAGCCTCTCGAGTAGCTGGGACTATAGGCGCGCACCACCACACCTGGCTAAGTTTTTGTATTTTAGTAGAGACAGAGTTTCACCATGTTGGTCAGGAGGGTCTCGATCTCCTGAGCTCATGATCTACCCGCCTCGGCCTCCCGAAGTGCTGGGATTACAGGCGTGAGCCACCGTGCCCGGCCTAGTCTACATTTTTCTGTTGTATTTTTGTTTCCATGTTAAAATTTGCTGGTAGTGACCCGGTCACTTGAATTCATGGCTCGTGAATGAGTTGTAGCCCACGGTTTAAAACTCAGTGCTCTAAAAGAACTGCAGAACAGAAGCCGTTGACAATGTGACAACATTAGGTCCTTAACTACAAATGATCACCTCTGGAGATCCTCTGAATCCCCGGAGCCCGAGCCTGTGCCCCGTCCGCCCGTCCGCCCGTCTTCCCCGGGCGCTTAGTCGGCACTCACGTGCCTGCTGGCTGTGTTTTTAGGGAACACTGTCAGTGCTTCCTGTGGGCACTGGGTTCACTTCCCTCCAGCAGTTGTGGATTCCTTATTTCTTTCCAACTCCTCCCCGACGTTGAACCTGCTACGTATGTCTGGGAACTTCCAGGTCATTCCCACTGGCACATCCCACAGCGGAGAAAACACCAGTAGCTGCTGTTTGAATGGATGCCAGAGCGCGTGGAGGCAGGAATGATCAACAGCCACATGTGTGTGATGGTGGGGGCTTGCGGGGGGTGGCAGGGGTGTTGGGGGGCAACTTGGGAGCAGGCACCGCCCGGCGGGAGGCAGGGCCAGGCTGGAATGTGTGATGTTTAGGAGAAAAGCTGTAGAATGCACCCCAGAAATTCAGATAAAAACCCCGGCATCCTAAGTTTCACAAATGTTAGATATGTGTAACTTTAAAAGTATCTGATGTGTTTGTGCGGATACCAATTTAAAAATGGGCTTGTTAAAATGCAGTGCTTCCCAGTGAGCCTTCCTGTGATTAACTGACACTGACCTTCCACTGCACGTCACGGCCCCTTTCCTGTGCCACAGACCAGGCGTTTCACGTGACCACGTGTTTGATGTCACAGTGGAGAAGGAGCCTTCTCCTCCTATGGTCACGGTGCTCCCACTGGGCAGTGTAGGAGGGACAAGGTTGAAGCCCGAACCTCCCAAGAAGTGTGGCAGTGGAGGCTACAGGACGCCTGGGAGGGAGGGTGGTCAGTGGAGGAGGGTGGTCAGTGGAGGAGGGTGGTGAGTGGAGGGACAGTGGTCAGTGGAGGGATGGTGGTCAGTGGAGGACGGTGGTCAGTGGAGGACGGTGGTCAGTGGAGGAGGGTGGTGAGTGGAGGGACGGTGGTCAGTGGAGGACGGTGGTCAGTGGAGGGACGGTGGTCAGTGGAGGAGGGTGGTGAGTGGAGGGACGGTGGTCAGTGGAGGGACGGTGGTGAGTGGAGGGACGGTGGTCAGTGGAGGACGGTGGTCAGTGGAGGGACGGTGGTCAGTGGAGGAGGGTGGTCAGTGGAGGGACGGTGGTCAGTGGAGGAGGGTGGTCAGTGGAGGAGGATGATGAGTGGAGGAGGAGGGTGGTGAGTGGAGGAGGAGGGTGGTCAGTGGAGGAGGGTGAGTGAGAGGAGGAGGGTGGTCAGTGGAGGAGGATGATGAGTGGAGGAGGAGGGTGGTGAGTGGAGGAGGAGGGTGGTCAGTGGAGGAGGGTGGTGAGTGGAGGAGGAGGGTGGTCAGTGGAGGAGGGTGATGAGTGGAGGAGGAGGGTGGTCAGTGGAGGGACGGTGGTCAGTGGAGGACGGTGGTGAGTGGAGGAGGGTGGTCAGTGGAGGGACGGTGGTCAGTGGAGGACGGTGGTGAGTGGAGGAGGGTGGTGAGTGGAGGGACGGTGGTCAGTGGAGGACGGTGGTCAGTGGAGGGACGGTGGTCAGTGGAGGGACGGTGGTCAGTGGAGGAGGGTGGTCAGTGGAGGAGGGTGATGAGTGGAGGAGGGTGGTCAGTGGAGGGACGGTGGTCAGTGGAGGACGGTGGTGAGTGGAGGAGGGTGGTCAGTGGAGGGACGGTGGTCAGTGGAGGACGGTGGTGAGTGGAGGAGGGTGGTGAGTGGAGGGACGGTGGTCAGTGGAGGACGGTGGTCAGTGGAGGGACGGTGGTCAGTGGAGGGACGGTGGTCAGTGGAGGAGGGTGGTCAGTGGAGGAGGGTGATGAGTGGAGGAGGGTGGTCAGTGGAGGGACGGTGGTCAGTGGAAGACGGTGGTGAGTGGAGGAGGAGGGTGGTGAGTGGAGGAGGAGGGTGGTCAGTGAAGGGAGAGTGGTGAGTGGAAGGACGGTGGTCAGTGGAGGAGGAGGGTGGTGAGTGGAGGGACGGTGGTCAGTGGAGGAGGGTGGTCAGTGGAGGAGGAGGGTGGTGAGTGGAGGGAGGGTGGTGAGTAGAGGGAGGGTGGTGAGTGGAGGAGGACGGTGGTGAGTGGAGGAGGAGGGTGGTGAGTGGAGGAGGACGGTGGTGAGTGGAGGAGGAGGGTGGTGAGTGGAGGAGGAGGGTGGTGAGTGGAGGAGGAGGGTGGTGAGTGGAGGAGGAGGGTGGTGAGTGGAGGAGGACGGTGGTGAGTGGAGGAGAGGGTGGTGAGTGGAGGAGGAGGGTGGTGAGTGGAGTGAGGAGGAGGGTGGTGAGTGGAGGAGGAGGGTGGTGAGTGGAGGAGGAGGGTGGTGAGTGGAGGAGGAGGGTGGTGAGTGGAGGAGGAGGGTGGTGAGTGGAAGGACGGTGGTCAGTGGAGGAGGAGGGGGTGGTGAGTGGAGGGACGGTGGTCAGTGGAGGAGGGTGGTGAGTGGAGGAGGACGGTGGTGAGTGGAGGAGGAGGGTGGTGAGTGGAGGAGGGAGGGTGGTGAGTGGAGGAGGAGGGTGGTGAGTGGAGGAGGACGGTGGTGAGTGGAGGAGGACGGTGGTGAGTGGAGGAGGAGGGTGGTGAGTGGAGGAGGAGGGTGGTGAGTGGAGGAGGGGGTGGTGAGTGGAGGAGGAGGGTGGTGAGTGGAGGAGGAGGGTGGTGAGTGGAGGACGGTGGTCAGTGGAGGAGGAGGGTGGTGAGTGGAGGAGGGACGGTGGTCAGTGGAGGAGGGTGGTGAGTGGAGGAGGACGGTGGTGAGTGGAGGAGGAGGGTGGTGAGTGGAGGAGGAGGGTGGTGAGTGGAGGAGGAGGGTGGTGAGTGGAGGAGGACGGTGGTGAGTGGAGGAGGAGGGGTGGTGAGTGGAGGAGGAGGGTGGTGAGTGGAGGAGGAGGGTGGTGAGTGGAGGAGGAGGGTGGTGAGTGGAGGAGGAGGGTGGTGAGTGGAGGAGGAGGGTGGTGAGTGGAGGAGGAGGGTGGTGAGTGGAGGAGGAGGGTGGTGAGTGGAGGAGGACGGTGGTGAGTGGAGGAGGAGGGTGGTGAGTGGAGGAGGAGGGTGGTCAGTGGAGGACGGTGGTGAGTGGAGGAGGAGGGTGGTGAGTGGAGGAGGAGGGTGGTGAGTGGAGGAGGAGGGTGGTCAGTGGAGGACGGTGGTGAGTGGAGGAGGAGGGTGGTGAGTGGAGGAGGAGGGTGGTCAGTGAAGGGAGAGTGGTGAGTGGAGGGACGGTGGTCAGTGGAGGAGGGGGGTAGTGAGTGGGGAGGGTGGTCAGTGGAGGAGGGTGGTGAGTGGAGGAGGGTGGTGAGTGGAGCAGGAGGGTGGTCAGTGGAGGAGGAGGGTGGTCAGTGGAGGAGGAGGGTGGTGAGTGGAGGAGGGGGGGGTAGTGGTGGAGGAGGGTGGTCAGTGGAGGGAGGAGGGTGGTGAGTGGAGGAGGGTGGTGAGTGGAGCAGGAGGGTGGTCAGTGGAGGAGGAGGGTGGTCAGTGGAGGAGGAGGGTGAGTGGAGGAGGGGGGTAGTGAGTGGAGGAGGGTGAGTGGAGGAGGAGGAGTGTAGTGAGTGGAAGAGGGTAGTGAGTGGAGGAGGGTGGTCAGTGGAGGAGGAGGGTGGTGAGTGGAGGAGGGGTCAGTGGAGGAGGAGGGTGGTCAGTGGAGGAGGAGGGTGAGTGGAGGAGGAGTGTAGTGAGTGGAGGAGGTAGTGAGTGGTGGAGGAGGGTGGTCAGTGGAGGAGGAGGGTGGTCAGTGGAGGAGGAGGGTGAGTGGAGGAGGAGTGTAGTGAGTGGAGGGAGTGGTGGGGTGGTCAGTGGAGGGAGGAGGGTGGTCAGTGGAGGAGGAGGGTGGTCAGTGGAGGAGGGTAGTGAGTGGAGGAGGGTGGTCAGTGGAGGAGGAGGGTGGTCAGTGGAGGAGGAGGGTGAGTGGAGGAGGGGTGTAGTGAGTGGAAGAGGGTAGTGAGTGGAGGAGGGTGGGTCAGTGGAGGAGGGTGTGAGTGGAGGAGGGTGGTCAGTGGAGGAGGAGGGTGGTCAGTGGAGGAGGAGGGTGAGTGGAGGAGGGGTGTAGTGAGTGGAGGAGGAGGGTAGTGAGTGGAGGAGGGTGGTCAGTGGAGGAGGGTAGTGAGTGGAGGAGGGTGGTCAGTGGAGGAGGAGGGTGGTCAGTGGAGGAGGAGGGTGAGTGGAGGAGGAGGGTAGTGAGTGGAGGAGGGTAGTGAGTGGAGGAGGGTGGTCAGTGGAGGAGGAGGGTGGTCAGTGGAGGAGGGTAGTGAGTGGAGGAGGGTGGTCAGTGGAGGAGGAGGGTGGTGAGTGGAGGAGGGTGGTGAGTGGAGGAGGGTGGTCAGTGGAGGAGGAGGGTGGTGAGTGGAGGGACGGTGGTCAGTGGAGGAGGGTGGTCAGTGCAGGAGGAGGACTTGGTGGCTGAGGACCTGGGCGAACGTATGCCTGGGAGACTGAGGGTGGATTGCTACCTTTTTCCTAGACAGAAACTCAGCACATCACTGCTTCCACTATGTCTAGACATTTCCCTGCAGGAAGTAAGTATGGACAATAAAGTGACAAGAACAGGTAGAGCCAGGTTTTTGTTTTATGAAAGAACACACAAAAGTAAACAAACATCCCAAAGGGAATTCCTGTGAGACAAGATATGGATCATCACTAGAATGAGACGCTGGTGCACTTCAATGCTGGGGCGATGACTAAAGCTATCTGAGGTCCCATTATATAAACGTGTTCACAATCTGTGTGCCTGCCAGGCGGAAAGCTCTAAGTATTATTTCAATATTCAGGTATTTCAAAATCACACAGTGTGTACATTTTCTCAGTGTTATGCTGCATATATAATATGTGCTTAATATTCTTTGATGATTTAATCTGCCTATTGTTTTCATTTCATTTTGCATTCATTTATCAATGCAAAATTTGGGTCAATATAACAATCTTCATAGATGCAAATAAATTACCAACTCTTTACAACTAGTTTAAATATAACATTCAGGAAAATGAAAGAAAAATGCCATTCTTAGAAGTAACATCTATAATGAGCCAATGTTACAAACGTTACTAAGAGGGCAATTTAATTCTAGTGTGTGTGAAGGTCTTCCCTAGAAACCTCTCTTCTGGAAAAAGTGGGATTTTTCTTTTTCATTGTATTCATTTTGAATGTGCCACATTAATCTATTTTATTGGTGACTTTAATTTTATAGAAAACTTCCTTATCCTCCTATATTTCACAGCCATTTTCCCCATCATAAAATTACTTTTCATACATTACACTCTATGAGCTTCAGAGAACGCACATGTTCTTAAGAGGTAATGGGTAATAACACAGGCATGGACGGCTTTATTAATTCATCTGGCACTAATGGTATCTTAAGCGCTTCAGCCAATGCCATTCAGCTTTCCTTGGAGCTTTTGGAGACTGAGGGCAGTTGGAAAAAAAAAGATTGATGCTTTGAAATAGGACCAGAAGCAAATGTCACTTCATTGCTTTATGACTTTAACCTATACTGTGCTATAAAATGTCCCCCCGCATTTTGGAAATGATGGTTACTCATTTACTGTAATAGCATCAAGATCATTATGAAGTGTTTTTAATTTTAATTTGACCCAGTAGAATTATAGATCCATAAATTTGTGACTTGGAAGATCCCTTAAAATCATCATTTAACTCTCTCAGTTTAAAGATGAGGAGATTGGAACACTCAATTTGGAAAAATAAATGACTAAAATGATGCTATTTGCTCCCAATGTTATTAGGATAGCGTTAGGAACCTAACTCAGATATCCTTCCCACCTTCGTTCCTTCCTTCTTCCTTTCTTCTTGTGTTTTTTGCTTTTACTCTTAATTATCCTTTCATATGTTTTATATCAGGATTCTCAATCCTAGGGGTACATTAGAATGATAAAGGAATAATCCAGGAATCCCACTTCTGGGTATTTATCTGAAGGAAATAAAATCGACGTGTGGAAGGGGAATCTGCTCTCCCGTGTTCATTGAGGTGCTGTTCACCGCAGCCAACACACAGAACCAGCCTCAAGCCCATCAGCAGAGGCACAGATAAAGAAAACGTGGAATACCTACTCGGTCTTGAAAACTGAGAAATCCTGGCATTTGCAACAACATAGATGAGCCTGGAGGACATCATGCTAAGTGGAACAAGCCCGGCCCAGAAAGACAGAGGCCATGTGACCTCACTTACACGCGGAATCTGAAAGCAGAGAACTCAGAAGCAGAGGGTGGTCACCAGAGGGAGGGTCGGGGGGAACCGGGAGGGTGTTGGCAGAAGGCTGCAGCATCTCAGTTAGACGAGAGGAGTAAGTGAGGAGGTCTAGGTACCACACGGTAAATGGTTTGTATACTTGAAAATTGCTAAGAGATGAGATCCTAAGTGTTTTCACAAGCACAGGATGATGATAAGGATGTGAGGTGGCTAAATGTTAATTAGATGTTAATTAGCTTTGACAACTCATCTTACAGCATATACCTGTATCAAGACGTCACGTTGTACACCGTAAATATACACAATTTGTATCTGTGAATATAACTTAATGAAGCTAGAAAAAAATATTTTTACAGTAAAACAAGAAGCGTTTCTTCCATTTAAAAAAAAAAAGCATCAGGTAAAGGACTTTTAAAGATGACAGTAGCCAAGTCCTTCCTCAGACAAATACATCAGATGGAGCCTGGGCACTAGTATGTTTTTAAACTTTCTCCAGGGTGATCCTGACTGACATAGAACCAGGGTCAAGACCTAATATTTCCGTGAACAGGCTAAACAGACTCACTGGAACCAGTGCGTCCACCTTCCTCACCAGGTGCACTTCCGCACAAATCTTCGACTCCAGGTCACCGCGCGTCTGCGCCCGGCTGTTTCAGCTCCCTGGGCTCACCAGACGGCTACAGCGGCTCCTCCCTCTCCCTCCACCCACGCGCGCCCCAAGAGGGGAAAGCCAGGGTCCTCTCAGCCAATCGTCACCAAATCCTCTCATTTCCTTCTTTCCAAAGCTTCTAACATCTGACCCTTTTCATTCTTACAACCGCCAACCCTCACCCCATGGCAAGACCATAGAGGCAGCTCGCAAAGCACACCCCGTCCCTAAGCAGTGTGGAGGTTCCTCAAAAGGAGGAAGCATTGGTTCACCATGGGTTCTACCAATTCCACTGCTGGACGTTTACCCAAACGAACCGAAAGCAGCAACATGGGGAGAGAGCTGCACGCGTGTTCACAGCAGCGCCATTCACAACAGTCAAGGAGAAGTGACCCGGGATCTGTCCACAGAGGAACGGAAACCAGTGTGGTCCATCCACACAGTGCAGTGTGGCTCAGCCTCCAAAAGAAAGGGCATCTGACACATTGACATGTGCAGTAACAAGAAGACATTATGCCGTGTGAAATGAGTCGGTCACTAAATGACAAATCCCGTGTGGTTCCACTTCTAGGACGGCCTCGGAGCAGTCAGATTCAGAGTCAGAAAGCAGGATGGGGGTGCCGGGGCTGGGGAGGGGAATGGGAGTGAGTGTTTCATGGGGACAGAGTTTTACTTGCCGAAGAGGAAAAAGTTCTAGAGACGGAGGTGCTGATGGCTATACAGCAACGTGAATGCATTTAATGCTGCTGAACTTACTTACAAAGGACTGAGATGAAGAAATGCTTTCTGTTTCTACAATCCTGCCTGCACCAAGCCACCCGTGTGACATTCTGCCTCCTTCGCCCCCCAGCCTCTCCCTTGATTCTCACTTTGTGTGCCTGTGGAATAAACAAGCTCTCAACCTGGGAGTCCAGGGTCGGAATCCGGGCAAAGCTGGCCTCCCCAGAGTGACTCCTGCACTCTTGTTTCGGTTCTGTGCCCCTTGCTGCAGCCTCCAGGTTCTCACTGTGCCTGTGCCCAAGAGAAGGCCCCTGGGGCACGTGGGGGCCACTGCTATGGAGAAGAACTGGCATAGACACAACTAGGGCATTAACATTGTCCAGAGACAGTGCAAAAGGCAGCTGAGCTACCTCCAAAGCCTCAAGAAAACAAATGTCAAATGAGTCACATGCATTTGGAAGCCTCCCTAGGCAGACTGAGTAGTGAAGATTCATCGCGATGGATTATTACCAGAGTGAGGTTTGAAAAACAGATGCCTAATTATTCCAACACAATAGCCATTGCTGCTTCCTAATGAGAAGTTGAAATACTTTCACTCGTCTATTTCCAAGTGAAGAGAGGCTGTGTAGAACGTCAGTTAGCAACAAATTTAGGACCCAGTTGCAGTGGATAATGGACTGTCATCCTTTACAACTCTACCCATTTCCATCATCTTACATTGAAAAGCAAACATTTTTTGGCGGTATTTTTCTTTAACAGAAATCACAGCTTTATGTAAAGTGGACTCCTTCAATTTTCTGCATTATTCTTTAGGCAAATCAAACCAGCAACAGATGCATTGGCTAAAAGTCCGAATTACGTTTTTAAAAATGCACATTTAAATATGAATTGAACTTGTGATCCATGACCCAGCCCTGAGTGCTGTCACCGCAGACAGCCATCAGTGGGTTGAGGAAGAGGCCAACAATCTTTTAGGTTAGAGAATAACCACAGACAGCAAACCTCTTTTAGGCTAGAGAATAACCACAGACAGAGCCACTGATGGGCTTCCGTCTTCAGCTGTGGTTTGTCGTTGATTGTATTCAACCGTTTGATGTCAAATGTATTCAACATTTCACATCTTTAACACAAGCATTTGGCCTTCTTCTTGTAAGCATAGCCCCATGTCAAAAGACTGATGGAAAATATGGCACCAGCTTTACTGTGCCAGTGGCAGCTCAGAAATGAAATTTCCACGTGATTTTAACCAGCACCAGGGAAAGTATGTCGTGGCAGCCTCTCCCCGGGTCCTTGGAAGGAAGAGCACAGTCATACTCAGCATCCAGACCCCAGTGTGTGGGGCTGGCTGGAGAGATGAGCTGCTTCCTGCCAAGGAAGGGCTATGTGAAAAACGCAAATATGGGAGCTCCCTGCTTCCTGAGGTTGCTTTGAATACGTTTAGTCACAGAGGAGCAAGGGAAGGAAGGGTCCTTCACCTCTGGAGACATGCATTGTTTATGTGAACGGCTGCCTGAGTTCCTGAGGGCCAGGAACAGCTCTTCCTCACCCAGCACTTCTGTAATGTTTAAAAACTATTATTTTTGGAAAAAAGTGTCCCAATGTACTTAGTTCTTTTTAGCTCCCTTTCTAAAGGCAAACATGCTAACGTGTGTTTGTGGGAAGGTCCCGATGGTGGGAGCTGCCCGGAGCGTGCCCGGTTCTGTCCGGGCCCCGCCACAGTAGGGCTGACGAAGGTACTCTACCTAGATCCTCTTCTGCCGGCCCTGGAAAGCTGATGCCCGGCTGGACCAGGTCTCCACCTTCTTCCTCTGCAAAGACAGAAACAAAGTCACTCTTTAATGCGTTTCTGGTATAGACTGCAGTCACTCCCAGCACATCTTCAAAAGCCTCCACACTCAACACAGTTCAAACATGACGGACACCTTCGTATTTCTTCAAACGTCACTGCTCAGAGCCCAGCATTTTGTGCCAATAACCTCAGGAACAACCACTGTTTTCTGTAAGGAAGCATTGTGACCACAGATGCACGTATTTCTCCTACCTAGACACGGACGTAGGCAGTGAGTCCCAATGATTCTCAGCTTTAACTCTGACCTAACTTCAAATTTATTAGGCCTTATTTGCACTGGAACAGACTTCAGTAAAATCAGCCCACTCTGTCCCTGGTTCCTTGCAGCTGGGTGAGTCCCGCGAGGGCCCCGCGTCGTCCATGATAAAGACTTTCCTTCCTGTCTAGAAAGCTTCACGCCATTCGAAGCCTCATTTTGCAATGTTCAAAGTCTGCAGTTGTGGTCTTAGTGTTTAATATTAGTTCATATTAGGTCCACTTTGACCAAAACACTGATTTCATTTCCCTCTGTTGGGAGATCATCCAGGTCACTGGCATTGATTTTCCATTGTTCACTCTGTGCTAACAAAAAAGCAGACATCACTTTCTTAGAATGATATCACCATGTGGCTGTAAAAGGTCTTGGGGTCACTGAGCACTGTCCTCCGTCCATGTGTGGGGCAACAGGGACCTGGGGAGACGGATGAGCTTGTGATTTTATTTAACTGGTCCCTGGGGAGCTGGACTGAGCGCCATCCAGTGGCTCTCCTCCCAATGTGCTCTGCCCAGGAAACCAGGTGCCAACTCTCCAGGCCGCCTTGGTTTCTACCTGGCTGCAGAGGCAGCGCAGACACAGCCGGATCCCAGGGAGGCTCTGCCCCACACCAGCCACAGTGAGAGGGGTGGGGAATGGCCTGAGGAGGCGGACAGGGAGCATCAGATAAGGCAGCATTTGGCACCATGTTACACATGCCTGTAAACATGTTATTTATGGGGTATGTATCAGAACGATGACACATGTATGTACACACATCTTTGTCACCACTTTGGCATATGTGCCCAAAATATAATTATAAATATGATTGCAGGTTCGGACTCTAGGCATGTATTCACACATACATGGGTTTCCAATGTTCATGGACAGGCTTTGAGGCACATCTCACATTTGCCCCCACCCCTGACCCAAGTGTTAGATGCAGTTAGCCAGGCTGTAGTCTGCAAAAGGATTTACTTCAGAACATGATGCTGGAGCCACTTACACTGCTGTCACCACCCCTGTTTCAGCAAATCGGCATCTGCTGTTTTCAGTGAGTTGGCAGAAGGTCAGGAAAGGAAGATGACAGATTTGGAATGTGAGATGCTGATGAAGAGGATACAGTTGCCTCTCAGGTAATGTGAACTAAGATTTCATTTTATGGGATTGCCCAGTTACAGCTTTTTAAAAAATATACACGTATAAGAAGTAGCTATGTGAATTAGGTTAAGTATTTTACAAGACAGCTCATTCAAATGATTTAACATAACTCAACCCCATTTCTTCAAGGCTAACAGCACTTTTTGCATACTCTAAGTTGCATCTTTCAGCTAATGAAATACATCTGCCAAATGCCCACATTAAGTATAACATAAAGCCACAGACTGGAATGGTCTCATTCATGTAAAAATAGGATGGACAGTTCTAATTAAGTACAGTTTCCATGGAGACCATCATCACATGTGTGAGTAATGTGAGAACAGAGCATCCAGCTAGGTGAGAATGGAATTTGGGGATAAACTAAAACAATGGACCCTCAACCTCCGCCCTCCTTATGCCCGAGTTTCAGCACACATGCACACTGAGACAAGGCAGGGCTCTCACCAGGTGGACTTGAAGGATGGGCCAACATCACACAGTTGCAATGACAAGCACGGGCGCTCTGCTAACACCACCAGCAGCAGCAGGCATGGAGTTTAGCAAAGCCACGTGCTTCACACAGAGCACAAGCTTGGTCTCAGAAGCCTGTGCTTTGCTCGAGGAACACACCTAATTATCTTGAGAATGGCACTCCAAAGATGAGGCGTGGGGACGTTCGAAGGTCAGCCCTCGAACTGGAGGAGTACAAATGCTTTGCTGCCTGATCTCCTCCCACCTGCCCTTGCTGTTTATCGGATGAGATAATAGGAGGTCTGAAAGCCGCGTGGCTCAGGCAACATGGCCCAAAGTTAAAAATCCAGCATGGGCTGAGAGTACATGTATGGAAGGTTTCCGAGTGTGGTGTGGCCTTCCAGCTAGGAGAGCTTAATGTAGCATGTGTGTCGGTATAACTGTGGTTACCATCCTTCCTTATCTAACGAGGCTTTGTATTCCCCCCCTTCTCGGAGGTTCTCTTCCCGTGGCTTCAGTCACCTGAGGTATGGAATGAGCGATTTTGAGAGAGACAACGAGACCACATTCACACACCTTTTATTACAGTAGATTGTTATAAGTGCTGATTTCATTATAGTTATTCAGATTACTCTCTTACTGTGGTTAACCTACCAGCTGAGCTTTATCATGGGTGCACACACACAGTGAGTTCTACACTCCGGCTTTCTTCTTGTCTTGCCCAAATTCCTATCCAGGGGGCCTGGGGAGTCATGCCCTACAAACCATGGAGTCTCACTAGAGGGGTTTTCTTTACCTGCATAACGTGGCTCACTTTCCAACCTGACTCTGGCACCACATCATGTGACAGATAAAGAAGGAAATAAAAATATTTCAATCCTGAATGTGTGGGTTTTTTTTTTTTTTTTTTTTTTGCCATATCTTGAAATAGTCCAGGAAAATCTACGTTCTAAAGAGTATTCCCTTCTTTTTCCTTCCTTTTCCCAGATCCAGGAGAGAACTGACTCTGGTAAGAAGCACTTACCATCCATCCCCTCTGCACCCTGCTGCCGGGAGGCTTCCCCTGCACAATGGGAACCGTGTCTCCATAACTCCTTATCTTCACCCAGACATTGCTTTCTATGGATTCTAGGTCTTTAGACAATAATTTAACTCTTTCAATCAACAGCCAGTCGGAAAATGTTTGACTCCATAATGACTTGGGAGGCCCCACTTCCAGCTGTCCCGCCTTGCCAGACCCAACCAACGTACATCTACAGGTATTGACCGATGGCTTATGTCTCCCTAAAGTGTATAATACCAAAAGCTGTATCTTGACCACGCTGGGCATGTGTTCTCAGGATCTCCTGAGGGCTGTGCCACCGGCCATGGGTCACTCATATTTGGCTCAGAATAAATCCCTTCAAAATACAGAATTTGACTCTTCTTGTGGACAATAGGAAAAATCTACCTACAAGTGCTGGCACTGGCTGAGGTTTCAGGCATCCGCTGGGGGTCTTGGAACATGTCCCCGTGGACAGAGGGGACTAGGGTACTTCTACCACGTTCCCATCCCCAGTCCAGAACACTCACTGGGCAAGAACGCTGTTCGCCTGGACAGGCGTGGGTAGGGCCATGTTCTCCTCCTCCTCACATCTTCAGCATCTGGGACCTTGGGGGAGAAATGTTAATGACCATCTCAGCCACCTCAGAAATGCCCTTATCTATGCTTAAAGAGACACAGGAACCCTCGTTCTTTCCGTAGATCTCTCTCTCTCCTGGCCGCCTCCTATGAGGGAGGAGAGCGGTTTGCTCCACCGACCATGGGAAAGATGGGCCGCAGGGCCTAGGAAGCCAGCCTGGCTGCCGTCATAGAACCACAGCTCCGCCTGCGCGCTGAGACCTTCTGAAATCAGGCGACGGAGCTCCCTCCACCTGGCGTCCTTATTTCCCACGGTCCAGACTGAACACCTCCCAGGGAGAGGCTCGGTGCCGACCCAGCCCCTGCCCACGCTGATCACGCTGCGACACTGACAGCGCCGACCTCCCACATCACGTTTCCGTGGCAAAACCAGACACGTGCCTTCCACTGAGAAGTGCTGGGAATCACCCATTCACGCGTGGGATGCGCGTCTGTCTTCACTGGAGAAACGCAACTTTCACCACGGCCACTCCACGTGGGGCTTCCTCACTCAGGCCCCTCACTTCGGTCCCTTCTGGCAGAATGCGCTTCAGGAGTCGCCTTTCTCACCTGCTGGAGCTCCATGAAGGCCGCGCTCCGTAACGCGTGGGAGACCCCTTGAACCGTGTTCCCTAACGCGTGACCCGGAGACCCGGTGAACCGTGTTCCCTAACGCGTGACCCGGAGACCCCGTGAACCGTGTTCCCTAATGCGTGGGAGACCCTGAACCGTGTTCCCTGACGCGTGACCCGGAGACCCCGAACCGTGTTCCCTAACGCGTGAGACCCTGAACCGTGTTCCCTGACGCGTGACCCGGAGACCCCGAACCGTGTTCCCTAACGCGTGACTCGGAGACCCCGTGAACCGTCTCCCTAACGCGTGACCGGGAGACCCCGTGAACCGTCTCGGGGAAGCTGCAGCAAAGCGGTCGAGCGATTCCGTGCCCCGGTGCTTCCGCGGAGTCCGCACCCAGCCCTCCCCCAGCACCGCACCCCTCCGGGCCCAGCAGCGGAAGCGTGGATGGCGTGTGCGGTGCCTCGGGTGCCGCCTGGAGAGCGCGGACCTGCCCCGCGTGGACACAACACAGGCGCACTTTCTAGCATTTCTGATCACCCTTGAGCTTCAGAGAAACGGCTGTCCTGCCAGTCCCCTGTGGCCCAGCGGGGTCTGGTGGGTCTGAGGGTCTGTGACAGCCCTTAGTGAAACACAGGGCGCCGTGAGCACTGCGGGGTACCCACGTTGCCTTCCTTTGCTAAGTGATGAGTCGTCTCAGTGTCACAAGCTGCTCACGCTTCCTGGAAGGAAGACTCCGGCCACGCGCCGTGAGAAAGGAAGGAAGTGGGAGGCTTCCCAGAGCCGCCCTCAGAGCCCTGGGCCCGGGTGGCCGCACCATCAACACTTTCCAGTGAGGAAATCAGCACCAGAGAGGCAGAGCGCATATGCAGAGGACCGAGGTGCAGCCAGACCTGTGGGTTCCAGTCCCCACAATCCTCCAAGTTCAGAGGCACAGACAGACCTGCGGGTTCCGGCCCCCGCAATCCTCCAAGTTCAGAGGCACAGACAGACCTGTGGGTTCCGGCCCCCGCAATCCTCCAAGTTCAGAGGCACAGACAGACCTGTGGGTTCCGGCCCCCACGCACTCCTCTTGGTGCCCCCACAATCCTCCAAGTTCAGAGGCACAGACAGACCTGCGGTTCCGGCCCCCATGTGCTCCTCTCAGTGCCCCCACGAGGCCCTGTGATGCTTCCACCAACACCACAATGTCTCATGTAGAGATTCTGCACTGACCTGCAACGGGGCTCTCCTGAGCCATGATGGAGGGAGGCAGAACACTCCCCCAGTGAAGAGGCAGAAGAGATGAAAGAAATGACTGTGGGCAAGCGAGTGACCGATGGGCCATGTAGCTCCAGGGTAGACTTACTTGTGAGAAGAAACCTGACTTTCAGGGAAGCCAGTGGGTGTTTTACATTCTCTTTGTATCAGGTGGGCTCGTGTTTCCGGGCACTTGAAGGAGGACCGTGCTGGGGGCCCCACATCACCGTCAGCCACACCTGGGCCAATCCTTTGCTGTCAGAGGCTCTTGGGACAGGCCAGGGAGCCGGCACCCAGTGGCCACCGGGCCGTCGTGTGCTTTGCAGATGGACACACACTATTTAACATAGAGATGCACTGAATTCGGGTGATTAGTGAATCGCACATCACCTGCAGACACTAGAAACGGACAGCATACAGGGGAAGGCCCCGAGCACAGACCCAGCACAGCCACCACACAAGCTGGAACTGCCTGTAAGATGACGAGCGTCTGTGATCTGCATCCTGAGAGGCAAAGATGTCCAGCTCAGCACAACCACAGACCAAAGCCAGGGTCCTCCAGGAAGATCTCCGTGAAGCTGAGCCTCAACTCTGCGGCTGGAGCTCCGTGTGCTCTGTTGTGTGGTGGCGTCTGTTTGGAGGAGTTGCATTGAGTGGCATCTGTTTTCTTTTCTTTTCTTTCTTTCTTTCTTTTTTTTTTTTAAGATGGAGTCTGACTCTGTTGCCCAGGCTGGAGTGCAGTGGTGCAATCTCAGCTTACTGCAACCTCCACCTCCCGAGATCAAGCAATTCTCCTGCCTGACTCCCCAGTAGCTGGGACTACAGGCGTCTGCCATCATGCTCGGCTAATTTTTGTATTTTTAGTAGAGACAGGGTTTCATCATGTTGGCCAGGCTGGTCTCAAAATCCTGACCTCGTGATCCACCCACCTTGGCCTCCCAAGAAGTTGGGATTAAGGCGTGAGCCACTGCGCCTGCCCAAGCAACCCCTCATTTCTTAAAGACTTGTCCCGTGAATGCCCAGCTGCGAGGTTTGGGAAGGAAGAGGAGGAAACCCACACTTTAAATTGACAGGTTTTAAACTCAAAGCACAAACCGCATCTTCCCGGGGAAGCTGTCTCTAAATCATGCTAATGTGGAAGCAAAAGGAACCAGTTAAGCCTTCAAAGTGTCGGAAGGGAAAACCAGGTTCACACATGAAAAGGGAAATTGCTCATAAGAAAATACTGGATTTCTTGGTGAAAAAGGAAACAATAGTATTATCACCTCACAGACACCAGGAGAAGGAAAGGATCCACTTTCGTCCTGTGTGTAGGCCCTGCAGAGTGTTTGTTATGTGTTGATGGGTTCATCCCACTGCCCCTCGATGCAGAACAGGAGGGTAGGCGCCCTGCATCCTCCTGGCATGGCGGGCCAGCCCCACCATGGTCAGGAGATTCAACACGTTCCCGCCAGTGTGGTGATTCCACACTGCACTTTTTATAGTACAGGCCTTTTTCCAAATGAAATGGACACAGAACCCCAAACCATAAAACATGCTGTCAGCACTGCCCTGGAAGAATCGGGGTAAGATGCAGGGTCCTGCCACGTCCACCCCTTCTGCATCTACCTCTGCCGTGCCCACCACCCGCCCCAGCTTCTCTATGGGACCCAGTTGCTGCCCAGGGAGATGGTAGGAGGCAGTGGGCTTGCTTCCTTTCCATTTCTGAAAAGCACGCTTACTTCCTTTCATTGCCAGTAGGACGTCTTCTGAGCTGACGGATGTCTTGGCTCACAGGAGGATTAGAATGTGAAGCCTTCACCATTAAACCAAGGTTCAGAATCTGGGGAACTTCACCAGGACCCTCACGGCCCCCACACACGTTCAGCTGTGTCTCTGGGTCTTCCCTGGGGTCCGTCCCTCTAACTGTCCCATTCTGTTGCTTCGTTCTCATCCAGGGAATCTCTGGGCTCACAGAAGCACATCTGAAAGCCACGGAGATGGAGGCAGCTGCCTATGCGCTCGGTCCACAGAGGCGCGTCTCAAAGCTGCGGAGATGAGGGCAGCCGTCTGGGCTCCTTGGGCGCTGCCTCTTCTCCCCTAGTTCTTGCTACACGGATCCACCTGGTTCTACTGCGCAGCTTGAGCTCACTCTCACCTCGCACCCTGCCCAGATCCTCCTGGACTTTCCTTGAGGCTGAATCTCTGTCCAGCCTGCCCCTGGGATCCTGGCATTTTCTCTTGCCTGGGTGAGAACTCGGTTTCCATCTTTCCCAAGGAATGCTAACTGTTCCCCTATGCGTAGGGTGGGATGGCAGTGGAGGGTGGAGGGGGGGCTGACATGTGCCTCTGGAGATGTGTGGAAAGGTATGGAGCGTGCCTGTCTTGGAGTTCTCCCTGTTTTTCTCAGACCAACTGCCCTACAGCTCTCCGTGGTCTTACACAACCCTTCTCCTTATTGGCCTCCCATGGGTAGCACGCAGGTCTTCACGCAGAATCAGCTGCCTCGCCATGAGCATGGAGCCGGGAGGGTGCCTGGTTGGAAGTCAGGGAGGCATGGGGTCCATCCCGGCCCCTCTGCCCCCAGCTGTGAGGGAGGGTCAGGCCACGTGCTCCACAGCACCTCCTCATGGGAGGAGGAGACAGGCGTGGGCCTCGGCTCTTGGAG
This sequence comes from Macaca thibetana thibetana, assembly GCF_024542745.1. Taxonomy (NCBI): domain Eukaryota; kingdom Metazoa; phylum Chordata; class Mammalia; order Primates; family Cercopithecidae; genus Macaca; species Macaca thibetana. The sequence goes on from NC_065585.1 coordinate 140,877,632, forward strand.
TCACTGCGAAGGTGCAGTGACAGTGTTTGCAGAGCAAAGTGCGGTCTCCATCGGGTGTCGCCCACAGGAGCTGCTTCCGGGACACGCAGGGAGCACTCAGCAGAAGCAGACCTCCGAGAGTCCACGCAGAGTTCAGCCATCTGAGCTCGCCCCATTTCTAGATTCTTCTAACTCTTGAAAAGTTTACTTTTACAGAAAACACGCTCGAGCCTACATTTGAGCCGCTTCCGTAATGACAGGATTTGAAGGCTGTTTAAATTAGGGATTCATTTCTGCTCCGATAGGACAATGACATTGATTGGTTTTAATGCCGGCTTCCTCTTCCATTTCACTCGCAGCTGTGCACCAGCCGCGCTCAGCCACCGCCGTAATGATTACTAATGGCTTTTCTTTGAAAACCATAGAAATGCTCCTAATTTTATTTTGGACCGAGGATCAAGTCTCCACAGAAGCTGCCCCTAAAGTCTGCGGAATTTTTACCAGTGGTTAAATGTCACTTAAATCAGGCCAAGAGAAAGTCTCAAAGTCACTAATGAAGCAACCCCACTCAACTGAGAATGACAATCAGTGCCTCTGTCAGAACAGATGGCCGCGAAGGCGCACGACAGCCGGGCCCGCGCTCCAGTCACCAGGTGCGTGCATGGCCCCCTCGCCTCCCGCTCCCGAGCTCTGCAGGCCTTACCAGCTTAAACACTACCGTGCCTTCCGATAAATTACAGCATCATCTTCCGAAGGAATGCAGTTATGATTAACAGCAACATACACTTCACTTTGCATTTTTTCTGGACTCAGAAAAAAAATTAAAAAGTGCCGAAGCAGAAAGGCGCACTATTTCTTAAATATCTGAAAACTTCACGATGAAATCGCATCTGCCTGCGGTGAAACTTGAACATCGTTCTCATGAAAAGTGACACTACTTACATTTTATGTAACCTGTTTCAGATCTAAATTCCAAACGCATGCAGGGTTAGGTCTCTTGTACTATCATCTATACTTAATAAAGTTTTATACCAAAGATACCTTAAGGATATGTCCACCATGTTTACCCAGGAAACACTACTTTAAAGACAGAGTAAAGGGCATTTCACAAACCTTAGAAAACTGTGGCCTTCAAAACTCAGGCTACTGCTGTTCGTGCTCACTTTCTGAAACAACCTCTGGGGTCGGGGGGAGCAGCCTGAAGCCTCTGGGGTCGGGGGGAGCGGCCCGAAGCCTCTGGGGTCGGGGGGAGCAGCCTGAAGCCTCTGGGGTCGGGGGGAGCGGCCCGAAGCCTCTGGGGTCGGGGGGAGCGGCCTGAAACCAGCCTTAGCGTTTCTCTTGCTCCCTGCATTGGAAGTCCCTGGGCAGGGCTGTCAGGCAACACGGGACACCAGTTACATGTGAATTTCAGAGAAACAGTGAACATTTTTGTCATATATTTCATGCAACATCAAATGTTTTTCTGAAACGCAAACCTAACTGGGTGTTCCTGTATTTTTATTGGCTAAATCTTGCCTCCCTAACCCTGGGGACCTTACAGGAGGACACAGGCCTCACGCCCCAGCCCAGAGATCCCGCTCATTTGTTGTGGCGTGGGGCCCAGGTCAGCTCATTTGACAGTACCACAGGTGAATCTATCCACAGCCGGGGCTGAGGCCGCCAATAAGTGGGGCAGAACAAAAGTGCTTAACCGAGGGCCCACTTCACCTTCACCCACTGAGCCGGCTGCCGCCCAGGGCTGCCCCACCTCTGTGGACCTCTCTGGAACCACTGCCTTTCCACACAAACACAGGACTCTCCCATCACCCTCTCTCAATGTCTTTGTTACACAATATGCTTTCTGGATAGAACTTTCTCAGGCATTTTAACATGAAAAAAATGTTCACTTTGAAATGCTCTTAACTTCTTTAGTGGGTGTGTATTGTCTGGATTTCCTGCAGCTGATGGATGCCTGGGATTGGTTTCTGTCCTTCTCCACAGGTGCCATTTCAACCCCACACGTGAGGTGCTTCGATGTGGCAGGAGCAGTGACAGCTCTAATTATTACTGACACTTGTTCTGCGTTTTGTGCAAATGACTTCAGGGTAAGTTGTGACACCCATTTCTTTTACTTTAAAAAAAATCGAGGCTGGGCACAGTGGCTCACGCCTGTAATACCAGTACTTTGGGAGGCTGAGGCAGGCGGATCACGAGGTCAGGAGTTCAAGACCAGCCTGGCCAACATGGTGAAACCCTGTCTCTACTAAAAATGCAAAAAAAATTAGCCAGGTGTGGCGGCAGGTACCTGTAATCCCAGCTACTTGGGAGGCTGAGGCAGGAGAATTGCTTGAACCCAGGAGGTGGAGGTTGCAGTGAGCTAAGATCGTGCCACTCACTCCAGCCTGGGAGACAGAGACTCCATCTTAAAAAAAAAAATTGATATGCCTTGATCTTGGAATGTCCAAGTAAAGCAGAATGGTTAAGTAAATTATGGTGCGATTATCATGCAGAATGTTAGAAAGCTTCTAAGTGTTTAGAAATTCCCATCATAACGTTATGTGAGAAATGGTATACGCAAACTCAATACAGTTTGTGATCTGAGTTTGCTCTGGAAAATGTCTGGTGGCAATTAATCAAGATACGGCGATAGTCTCTGTGCAGAATTATGGCCGCATTTTATTTTCCTCTTTAAACATTTTGTGCTTTCCAAATTTTCTCCCACCAACCTGTATGCCTAAGTATAAAACATTGTAAAAGTACTTGGCATCCAACAGTCTTTGGTAAAGACAGCATCTGAATTGTCTTCCTTGTCGGAATGACGTGGCCTGGAATGAAAAGCGTGGTGGTAAAGACGTGCAGCTTCCTTCCTTCTTCCTCTAACGTGGGTCAGCCCCGAGTGACTGCTCTGTTCCCTCACACAGATGGTGGCAGCTCTGCCATCTAGAAAGATACCCACAGAACAGTCCTTCACTCATCCACTCCGCCAGGGACCGGTGCCATCGATGCACAGCGCGTCTTGCAGGAGACTCAGAGACAGTGAGGAAGACGTGCTGCCCTCAGAGCTGACGGTCCTGCTTTCCCACGAACTCCAGCTCCACACATCAGAAGCACGTTGGTCGCATTAACGAGCAGCTCAAATTTCAGCATGGAAGGTTGCTTCCCAAGCTTTTACAGTCCACAGGTAACACGGAGGAGGACATACTTTCTTGGGCATCTAGAAAAGCAACTCTGGAGGATGCATCCGAACGGGGCGACACCCTGGTTCCTTACGAAGTTGGACTGTGTGCAGAAGCTAACAGCACAGATTACTTAAGCTGAGTCCCAACTGAGTCTATGGGGTCTATCTGGTGTCTTCCCGTAATCGATTTCCAAAAACGATCTGAAATGGTAGCTGTGGGGATGACGTGCCTGCACTTGCTCACCCAGCCTGAATTCAGGTCCCCTCTGATGCTCCCTGCATGCCCCACTATCTCCAGGACAAGAGTCAGCCTGGGGCGATCTCTGGACATCATAGTCGCTGACTGCAGCTGCCTGAGAGGAGGGAACACACACCCTCTGAATGCGGAAGATAGAACGTCGTCACGCCCATGGTGCAGAGGAGGAGAGTGAGGTTTGGAGATGTTACGGAATTAAAATCCCACAACTACTCCGTGGCAGTACTGACGAGAACCTGCATCCTCAACTTCTCTCTGGCTCCACAGCCCCCGTTTCTGCCTGTGTGGTGTGTCAGTATTTACTGCTCACCTCTCGGCCTTGGCGGCTGCAGCCCACCTCAAGCTATCTGTGGAGCTGCTTAGGACCCGTCCTTGCAAAAATAAAGGGGAGATGAAGCGTGGGCCAGGCACCCTTCTGACTGGCCTTTCAATGTCTCTTTTGGGTGCTCAACTGCCCATTCCCATTTCTCTTTAAGCCTTTTCTGGCATCAAAATCTGAGCTTGGAAAAGAGACCTGCCAAGCTCACCAATACTGAGTACGAGTGGATTCCAGTGGCCTCCATGGAACAGCCACCCTGCTGCGTCCTCCTGCTATAGCCAAATCCCAGACAGGCATCTGTGTTCCGGAGATGAGGCCTCTCCGTGAGCTGCCGGGTAGGAGTGTGCAGGGCGTGGAGGACTGTGTGGGAGGGGCGTATGGAAGAAGGACTCCCAGCCTCCCACCCAGCTCCTCAGTGGAGGCTCTGCCCCAAGCGGCCTTGTCAAGAAATCCACAGCTTGAAACCGCCAAGGAACTCAACACCTCCGCCCTCCTCAGGGAAGACTCTTGGCGATGATGGAAACTCCTTTCAAAGCGATCATTTCAACAATGATTTCCACAGGGATGATTTTACCCAACGGAACCTGTCCTGGTTCAACAATGATTTCCACAGGGACAATCTCATGTAACGGAACCTGTCCTGGTTCAACAAGGATTTCCACAGGGATGATCTCACCTAACGGAACCTGTCCTGGTTCGACAATGATTTCCACAGGGACAATCTCACCTAACAGAACCTGTCCTGGTTCAACAACAATTTCTACAGGGACGATCTCACCCAACGGAACCTGTCCTGGTCCAACAACGATTTCCACAGGGACGATCTCACCTAACGGAACCTGTCCTGGTTCGACAATGATTTCCACAGGGACAATCTCACCCAACAGAACCTGTCCTGGGAATGAAGTTTAGAGGGATGATCTGAGGACGACGTGGCAGAACAGCTCCAGCAACTGTGGTGACCACTGTCCTCCCAGTTACAGGTAAAGGGACCACCACGCACCTGCTGGAAGGTAGGTAAGCTTCACCGACTACTCGTATCCAACCAGTCCTTGAGGGTGAGGACCTAAGAATCGGCGCTGTGTGGTGCACGCTTGGGATGCAGCAGTGCACAGGTGGGACCCGGCCTGCGGGCTCACAGCCAGGCAGGAGAATCATGTGTGAACAGACGATTCCTACGCCACGAAATCAGTTCAGTCATGGACACACGTACTGGGAGAGTGACTCATGTTATCTGGGTTAGACGGACAACCTCACAGCGCAAACCAGCTTAAAAAGCACATCCTTCTCTTCAGTAACACTATTTTAAATCTGCACTCAGTTGTCCTGCAGAATTGAGTCAACTCAATCGACTATAGATAGAATTTATTATATAAATCTATATACCAGAATATTTCGCAGCCAAAATAGTATGTTTATTCTCATTTTCTAAATTAAAGCACCTTCAAAAACTTGATTTGTGGTTGGTTGTTTTCTTCCCTAAATCTCTGTAAATACCCACTTTCAGTACTATTTACCCATAAAACTGAATTTTGATCTATATCCCCAGGCCTAGCCATTATTCATTTATTCCACTCTGGGTATTAATAACAGTGAATGGCATTTGTTAAAAAATGACAGATGAAACCAGTTTCCTATTATTCACGGACCAATCATGCCTGAGACATCATTATTCTTGTTTTAAATACATCACATGTCAAGCTTACTTGCAGAAAACCAAGTAAGCATAAGGTTTTAGCACGGCACCTAGATTGCAATTCATTTTTAAAGCCTCGGATTCTAGATCGATTGTGTTTTAACAGGTTACAGAGCTCCTGACCTGAAACTTAACCAGGCCATGGCAGCTTGGCGGGCCCCGATATTGTTTCCACCTCCCCAAATAGCTGGCCTCCCTGGGTTACCCAGCAGCATCAGGAATGCGGAGACACACGTTCCAGGCAGAGGCTGTTCCAGTTTTCCCATCTGTTGGTGCTTCTTGAGATTAGCAGCTGCATAAATGCATGTGTTTTACTGCGTGTTTGTGACTCACATGCATGATTTTCACGTTGCCAGCTCCACTGGCAGTATATCCGCCTTCGGCAATTTATGTTTTCTGCGCTGAAAAACCCTGGCAATTTCATCCCACTTGGCATGAAATGCTCAGATATTATTTTGAGTTGGAAGAGCAAGAGGAGACAAATGCAGGTCTGCTAGTGTTGCGACTCTCTGCATCGCAGCCGATGCTGAACTGTTCCTAAGGAAACCGAGAAACTCCTCCATTTCTTGGAATGTGCTGAGCAGACAGCCTTCCGTAGGGGCTCTTTCCCTTCTCCAAGGCAAATGGCTTTCGGAGTCTGTGGAACGTGACAGGCTTTGCACCTGCCACTGCACAGCAGTCCTTTCTAAACAACACAGATCCAGAGAGGACACAGCCCTAACGGCCTCCGGGAGCTGAGATGTCACATTCTCCTGAACAGACTTCCGGCCCCACCTGTCTTAGCTGCCATTTGCAAATGCTCTTTGAACACGCAGACTGCACAGCTTTCCATCTGCCATCATATGCCGGCCTGATTTGCTCAAATCCAGGCTCTGGTTCTTATGATTTGGGGCAAGTAATGAAAGCCTTGGTTTCCTTATCTGTAGGATGGGTCTCATGCCATTCGTGCCAAGGGTCGTTCTGAAGATGAGGTGAGGAAAATGTCCATGCAGCATCTTGGCGGAGCACGGGACGCGAGCAGAGATCTTGAAGGCCACGCTGATGACTGATCTTCCTTTTTAAAATTATTATTGAGATGGAGTCTTACTCTGTCGCCCAGGCTGGAGTGCAGTGGCATGATCTCGGCTCACTGCAGCCTCCACCTGCTGGGTTCAAGTGATTCTCCCACCTCAACCTCCTGAGTAGCTGGGACTACAGGCGCCCACCACCACGCCCGGCTAATTTTTGTATTTTAGTAGAGCTGGGGTTTCGCCATGATGGCCAGGCTGGTCTCAAACTCCTGACTTCAAGTGATCCACCTGCCTCGGCCTCCCAAAGTGTTGGGATTACAGGCATGAGTCACTGCGCCCAGCCTGATGACTGACCTTCTATGACCTCCCTGGGCCCTTTCAACACTTCCCTTATCCTCCCTGTGTCAGTAGGGGCAGGGCTTCAGACCACACCTGTCTTCCCACAGTGGGACCTGGGAGGGGAACTGAAGCGTTCTCCTTCAAGGAACCAAGAACGGGGATAAACCAGTGTTGCCATCTTCACATGGATGCAGCGTGGGACATGCAGCCTCTCCAAATTTCCTTAACTGCGTCTACTATAAAAATCTGCATCCAGCGAGTCCATGACTTACATTCATGCTTTCCCTACTTCCTTTCTTATGTAAAGCCTCATGGCACTTGTGCCTCTAAACTGGTTTTCCTTGAATTCTGAATATGCATGAACGCTCTTAAAAATATTTTCTGCATTTGAATCATAGATAGGTCCTGCCTATGCTCTAGGTGGAAAAATGATATGGAAAAATCTGCAATTCATTAGCTGCATTTTATAGCATAGAGTGGGTCTGGCTAATCAACCTAATCTAAATTATACGCAAAAAGTATATCATAATTATCTGGCAAGATGAGAGGAAGGGAGGATAAAAATAATTTTACGGAAAACTGACCGGGCAGCTGCATTAACGTCGTCCCAATTTCCAAGCTCGTTTCTGAAACTTCCTGTCAAGGCGCATTTGAAAGTGTCCACATCACTTTCTAGAGCTCTTTAAGAGAGGCCGCGGCAACGCCTGATGGTAATGTGAAATTTTCATCCTCAATGCAGTTATTCTTAGCGGAATTTAAGGTAATGCCTTCTTACTGACATTGCAGCCCCTGTGACAAAATGAAGGAACGAGGGGGCAGAGGGCAAAAGAGACGGCAGAGCAGGGAGGGGAGGAGGCTGAACGGCTGAGAGACCAGGTCTGCTCTCTGCTGCCAGGAAATACTGTGGTAACAGCCGATGACTCAGGGTGAGAGGACACGAAGCCGTCTCAGAAGCCACAGAAGGCTCTGCTGCCACCCCTCTCCCTCAAATATGATGCCCAACTATGGTTGGTTTAATTTTTCATGGATCTCTCATAAGAGTTTACGGACTAACAACATGAATATCTTTCTATTAAATGCCTTAGCCATTTTCACCAGAAATTCCTGTCCAGCTCCTAAGTTGGGTCTGAATTGGTTTTACCCTGAGGACTCTGAATCAGTGTGAACCTGCTTTGAGTGTCTGGATGGCTGTTCTGGGCTCTCAACAAAGGCCTCAGCCATTGTGATCAAAGCATCACACGCCCTGGAGGACCCGGGTCAGCGGGCACCACTCCGGGGCAGAGCCGTCCAGTCCCAGGCCTAAGCCAGCAGGTTTCCAATTTCCCTTTTCCTTTTCAAGTGTCCGTGGGCAATGAGGATCTAAGGAACTCATGTCCGTGTCTTAAAATAATCACGGATGTTTTCTTTTTTAAATCAGAAATGATGAATTCTGGAAATCAAGGCCATTGACTCTGCTGGATCAGGCAGTGATGCGGGTCTGACTGCTGACAACAAGCCCTGCAAAAATGATAGCCATGGCTGAGCCAGCTCACTGTTTATTCAGAAGCTCATGGAGCTCAGAGCCCAGGAGGCCTTGGCCTTGGTACCTGGAGGGCCTGCCCTGGCTGCTCTCTGCCACCTCACCAGCTCCTCAGCCCACAATGGCTCTCAGGAAGGAAGCCGGCTTTGTCTTTTGTCCTTCCAGCTGCCTCCATGCCTTTGGGGTCCTCTTCCCAGAAGAGTGTTTAAAATGGGGCAAAATATCCCAGTTTCCATATCACGCTAAACCCATGGGCAAGAACGCCGTTGCCCAGCTTTTAAAAACTCTTTAAAAATGAGTTTCATTCTCATTACTATACGGTGTTGCTATTTTTGAAACTAACAGGCACTAGTCAATGAACAATTGTAGCAAAACACAGCTCCCAGACCCCTTACAAAAGCCCTGTGGTCTGCGCCTGTCTCCCTGGTCCCCGCGTCCTGCGCCTGCCTCCCTGGTCCCCGCGTCCTGCGCCTGCCTCCCTGGTCCCCGCGTCCTGCGCCTGCCTCCCTGGTGCCCAGTCCTGCGCCTGCTTCCCTGGTCCCCGCGTCCTGCGCCTGCTTCCCTGGTGCCCAGTCCTGCGCCTGCTTCCCTGCCCTGTGGAGATGCCCTCAGGTCCTGCTCCCTGAGCCTCCTCCACAGCAGTTCAGCTTTTGGGTCCGTCAAGCGAACACCAGGTGTGCTCATCTCCACGTGGCGCCTGGAGACTCTGGAAACACACTGCAGCCTCATGCACGTCCAGCCCAGTCTCTGCCCACCACGGTCACTTCCTCAGCCATGGAGCAGATTCTAAAGGGACGCATTTTAAAGCCTGGGCTGGGTCACTTCCTCATGAAAACCTGAGTTTCCCCACAAAGTACAGACTCCCTGGACCCCTAAGGGCCTCTCATCAGCCACCAGCGCTCGGTGCACAGCTGCCCTTCCTGCCGGCACCGAGCGTGGCTCATCTCCCCCGCTGCCGCCGGGCTCCCCTCCGGCTCTCTGGCCGCACGCGCCGGAGGCCTACTCAAGCCAGCTCCGGGGAGGAGGCAGCGCAGGAGGGAAGAACAGGTGCGCCAGGGCCCGAGCGTGGGACGTGAGGATGGCCGGGCTGCGGGAGGGCCGAATGCTCTCAGGCCATCCGCCCTCCTCTCCTGGGTCCCTCTCCTCGCTGGTGTCTTTGCTTCCTTCTCTGTCATCTCTTCGTGCGTCTCCGTCCTCCTCTGGTCCAGCCTGATGCCCATCGAGGGTCCGATGCCCATCCCCACATCCACCCACGGCTGCCTGCAGGTCCTACTCTGTTTGGGGCGGGGAGACGCCGAGCGTTGCAGCTGTGGAAGGAAGCGCATCCCAGGTCGGGTGAGGCTGGCCCAGGCGGCCGTGGGAACCACCGCGCAGGGAAACCGTGGGGAGCGGGCGGGAGAAACCCAGCCGAGCAAGCGGCCCACCCTGTGTCTGGCCCACGAGAGCGAGCCAGGCCGGTGAGCTGGGCTTGTTGAGCCTTTTTTGTTAACTACAAGATCCTCTGCGGGACTGCCCTGTGAATAATTAAAAATGCATATAAATTGCTTCGAGCAGACATCCCATACATTCCAACTGTGATGATTTTAAATACATTCTTTAAGAAGAAATGCAATGATTTTCAGCAAATGCTAGGCTGTGTTTCTAGTGTAAAGACACTCGAACCAACCACAACAGACAGAGGGTGGAGAATAGAACTGAGTAAGGCAAGCCTCGCACAGCGTTGACCACCGTGCTGTCCGGCCCAGCTATCAAGAAGCAGATCAAACGGCTTTTTCCGCGTTTCTTTGAAAAGGAAAAGGGTGACTTGAAAAAGCACGTGTTCTGAATTTCAAAATATCTTTGAAACCCACATGTTCTGAAGCACATCACATTTGATATAACTGTGTGATTCCTTGCAGGCTGCCATGTGAGCGTGACACGGGATGACAGATGTCACACAGCCACTTGGATGCTTTCATTTCTTGTGAGCACGGTGACTTTCCAGCCCTGCTGTGAAGACGTGACCAACTTTCCCCCAAGGAAAACAGTCCTGATTCCACAGGAGGGCTGGGGGCAGTCACTGGGGCCCCTCCCACCTGGCCCTTCTCCACCCACCTGGTGGGAGGAACCCTGGCATCAGAAGGATAATCGGGTAGGGCTGGAAGCTTGAGCCTGAGACATGATCAACCCACTGGGTGCCCTGACGTGAGTTTAGTTTTCTGGGCCAGCCAAGGAGTCAGATATTTTTACAATTCCTCTTCTGAGAGTCTCATGTCTTAGAAAATAAAATTTGGCCGGGCGCGGTGGCTCACGCCTATAATCTCAGCACTTTGGGAGGCCGAGGCGGGCGGATCACCTGAGGTCAGGAGTTCGAGACCATCCTGGCCAACATGGTGAAACCCTATCTTTACTAAAAATACAAAAATTAGCCAGGTGTGGTGGCACGTGCCTGTAATCCCAGCTACTCAGGAGGCTGAGGCAGGAGAATCACTTGAACCCAGGAGGTGGAAGTTGCAGTGATCCGAGATCACGCCATTGTACTCTAGCCTGGGCGACAAAAGCAAAACTCCATCTCAAAAAAAAAAAAAAAAAAAAAAAAAAGAAAAAACAAATCCAATAAAATATCATCTCACTTTGACTTTTCCTCTTAAGATTTTTCTGGCAAAAGGCTTTGCCATTGGAAAGAAAAATGTAAATCTTTCCTATCTCCACCTCCAGGCTGGTCTCTGAACGGCCACACTCATCAGTTATCACACTGTTTTGTTTGTTTTAATGGCCTGTCCATGGATCATATAAGAAGAGCATAAAACTAGGCTCCAGGAGGTTTTAAAAACGCCTCCTTCAGTCTTCTTTCATTTTTGCTGTTTTTTTTTGTTTGTTTGTTTTGTTTTGTTTTTTGAGACAGAGTTTCGCTCTTGTTTCCCAGGCTGGAGTGCAATGGCACGATCTCGGCTCACTGCAACCTCCGACTCCCGGGTTCAAGCGATTCTCCTGCCTCAGCCTCCCAAGTAGCTGGGATTACAGGCAGGAGCCACCATGCCTGGCTAATTTTGTATTTTTTTTTTTTTTTTTTAATTAGTAGAGATGGGGTTTCACCATGTTGGTCAGGCTGGTCTCGAACTCCTGACCTCAGGTGATCCGCCCACCTCAGCCTCCCAAAGTGCTGGGATTACAGGTATGAGCCACTGCATCCGGCCTGTTCTTTTATCTTGTTAACATAACTCTTTATTTGGCAAATCATTGATGAGTGATGGACTGGGCCAGGTCAGGGCTCAGCCAACTGTGTGTTTGCTTCAGTGCTGTGTTTCTGGGTTTAAGCAAAATGTGTGTGTGGGAACGTGCCCTGCCACGAGTGCACAGAGCTTCTGCCAGTAAAATGTGACCCTGAGTATTAGGAAGAAAGACGGAGTCAGCACTGAGACATCCCCATCACCCATCCTCTTCCTTTTCCAAGAAAATCTGGAGGCAAATCCATTTAAATCACGTGTGGACTCCAAGGAGACATAAAAACAAGACCTGGCTTTTGGAGACTCAAAACTGACATCTAGCCCCGTGTTTCCTGTGCTCTGAAAAGCTCAGCAGGAGGATGGGGGATGTTTGGCACAGTGGTGGTTAAAGGCTCCACGCCTGCAGCCAGACAGCTGGGGTTCGGCTCTGCACTGCGCGGGTGTCCCTGGGACTCACTGCCTGCCCTTGGCATCCGTGCCTCTCTCTGCAAGAGAGATACTAATTGCACCTGTCTTACAGGGGCTGTTGAGGACTAATCTATGTGAAACATTTAGCACAGGGGCTGGAGCGCTTGTGAAAAACAAAAGTCACGCCAGCACTACCCAATTTAGATACACAGCTGAGATACTTTCACAATGAACCCCACCGGGGTAAATAATCATAGCATTCACATTTTCCAGCCCAACAAAGTCTCCCAGGCCAAAATTTCTGTTCGCTATTCATATTACTTTATCGCAAAGCACAGACCCCAAAAATTAACAGCCAGCTTGGACTGCAGGGGGCTTCTGATGAGGCGCAAGGAAAAGACTACCTTGAAATCAACTATTTTCTTCATCTTACGGTTGGCCAACCCCTTTGCATAATAGGAATGATAAAGGAGACAGAAATGAATGACTCACTGAAATGAAACAGCAAACTCTACCATTTATTGCTTTCAAGAATTGATCAGCAGGGGAAATGGAACACACAGCCTTCCCCTTTGCTCATGAATTAGGTCCTCCGTCAAGTAAACGCCACTTTCCCCACCCCCTTTCAGGATGGATCCAATGTTCAGATGCCCATTCGCAATTAATTAGTGGCTAAATATGCCGCTGTGTTTTCACACCTTGGCAGTAAATCCTGCCAGCTTCCCAGGACAATGCTTCCTATGCAAAAACAAACAGAGGTCACTTTCATCCCAGAATGCCCAGGGGATGAAAGCTTGAGAGGCAGATAATCATCCCTGCGCCCAGCATCTTACTCTGTCCCCACCGCCCCCAGTCCCCATCTGGTTTGGCGGCGGAGTAAAGGTCAGGAGGTCCTGCAGGTTTTGAAAAGGAGCATCGTGTTAGACGTGACTGACTCCGAGACTCACAGCCTCTCTTCTCCTTGAAAGGTTGCTGGAGAAACGCTGGCCTGCTGGCTGCTGCCCCGGGGTTGCTCCCCTGCCCGGGCTCACCCTGCTCCACCCTCAGAGGCCCTTGTGCTCTCAGCTGATTCTATGCCACTGGAAGCAGGTGCTCCTTTCGATTGTTTCAGCGTCATTTGTGGAATGCCAGTAAATTAACATGTCCCCAGAGGTTATTTTCTGTAAGTCGGACGTGGCTAATGCTGCGGCCTGACCTTCAGTTTCTGGGATGCGCCGTGATCTCCCTCAACCTCCAGCTTCATGACTCGTTCCAAGCTACTTTCCTCTTCCTTTGTACCTGGCTAATGACTGATCTTCATCAAGGAGGGGGCTGGACTGATGACCCTCCATTCACAGGCCTTTCGGGATTCCCAGCGACATGCAGCTCTCACGCTGGGGAACCAGCTGGTGGCCGGGGGTGGCTGCCATCCAGATGCCGCGTCCCGGACCAGGTCTATTCCGCTGGTTTGACCATTGCCCTGGGCATCTCCCGTGTCGATGGAGAGAGGGATAGAGAAAGGAGGGCCTTGTGGAGCAAGAATGGCCGGAATCATGGACGCTGTCGGCCACCTGCTGAAAGCCGGGGCTGAAAGCAGTGCCCTTCACACTGCGAGGAGCTTCTGAAAATCTCACGGAAACTCTGGGAAAATACGCTGTCTACACACACCACGTCTCACATGAGCTGAGGGGTTCTCATGTTCCTTCATGCCTGTATGTGTCCTCCTGGCTACAGAGTCCTGAAGGAAAGGGAAGGAGGGCTGGCACCCACACCCCAGACAGCCCAGAGGAAGCCACCAGCGTCCCAGCCCGAAGGAGAAGTAAACAAAGACGGCCACAGGCTTGTGGGTAAGATGAATGCAAGAGAGTGGACAGACACCCGGGATTAAAAAAAGAGAGGACATTTCATTAATTTGCAGCAGTTACGTTCCCATGATCAAGAGCTCAGGGACTGTTTGCAAAAATCGTTTCTTGAAAACTTAGTGCTGAATCACGTAGGCAACAACTGCCTGTTTGGTCAGATTTGCAGGAAAACGTAAACAGATTTCAGTTAGAGACTAGACTTGAACCGCCAGCCCAGTCCTACGGGCTTCCCACCAGCTGTCAGATGGCAACGGTCTCCTTACTATCCACACGGGTCACATGCAGAAGGCCACTACGATTTTAACTGCCGGGTTAAAGCCTGATGCTTCGGTGAAAGATGGCAAATGGGGAAAAGAAACGCAGTGACTTCTGAAGGTCACATTTGCCCCTTACATTGGGGGAATGAAAGTAAATCAAACCCTACATATGGAGGGCGACAGGCAGCACCAAACCAGGCAGGTAATCCCCTGCCTCCCACCACTGAAAATGCATTTTCCACTGGACTGACAGGTGCTCTGTCTCGGGCAAAATGACTCAGGGTCACTCTGCCATCCTGACACCGGCATCCAGAATCAGGTCTATTCATTCCATGGTCGGGACTATCATTTCATTAGGACACTTTTTTTTTCTTTCTCACCTTTCAAATTATTCTGGGCCACATAATCTGATTTCTTGTGGGCTCTGAGTCTGTGAACCCATAATAATCCACATGTTTAAACATGAGAAAATAAATGTCAGGGAAGTAAATAAGTGAGCTATTTTGGATGCACATTCCTGGGTGCAGATCGGCAGAAGCAGGCTGTTTGTCATGGCCACAGACAGGTGAGCTGTGAGGAATAGAAACCACAGCAGACAGGCCCTGAAGACGACCGCCGGGCTGCCAGCTCTCAGGCTGTGCAGCTGCATTTCTGAGCCAGAATTTCAATGAAAGAACAAGGTTCCTCATGGTTAAGGCTGAACGGAGAAAGCGAACTTGAATCGGTCCAGCAGGGACAGGCAAAGCGCAGATTCACAGGGGTGGGGAGAGAGGCTGGCTTCAGAAGGAAAGGACAGAGCCGGAGCGTGGGGAGGCGGCCTGTCCAGCTGGACCTTCCACGGCTCTGCCACCAACACGGCCTGGGACAATTCACATCTGTCCAGTACCCTGCATTACGGTCGGTACCTTCCAGCCATCATCTGAGACCTGACCTAGGCAAAGAGGGTGGGGTCTCTCATCCTGGACAGGTGCACATCCACCCCCACAACTCCCACCTCACATCCAGCTGGTGACATTCCCAGCAGGTGGGTCGAACCCCCTTGAGATAAAAGGCTATGTGTGCAGTGCCTGTGGCAGTGACATGATTGATTGTGTCTGCGGTGGAAGCTCTGCTCTGCAGGAATGACCTAAGAATAAACCTGTCTTCACAGGTGTTTAGATTCCTGGAGGATCACATGAAGTGTGCAGATCACAATGTCCGTCTGACTTGGCAGAATGGGCTGGTGGGTGGCTGACAGCACTCAGCCATCATGGGTGGGTCTGCAGAACGGGCTGGAGGTGGCTGACAACACTGAGCCATCATGGGTGGGTCTGCAGAATGGGCTGGTGGTGGCTGACAGCACGCTGCCATCATGGGTGGGTCTGCAGAACAGGCTGGAGGTGGCTGACAGCACTCAGCCATCATGGGTGGGTCTGCAGAACGGGCTGGTGGTGGCTGACAGCAGGCAGCCATCATGGGTGGGTCTGGCTCCAGGTAGTAAAGAAGGGGAGAGACTGGCTTCTGAGGAATGTCACCGATGGGGACAGCACTAACATTTGCCCTGGTGGTGGGGGAACCGTGAGGAGGTGTGTGATGAAAATACCCAAGCTGGTCTCAGTGGAAATCAGTTTGACTCAGCTCAAAATACCCACGCAGCGCTCAGCTGAACTATAAAAAAACAGGAAGGAACAGGCAACGCCCTCGCAGTGCAGAGGGGAGAAAGGAAGTCGAGGGCGCGATAGGAATAGATTTACTTTGCGATGCAGCCGAGAATGTGCTGCAGGAATATTATTAGGATTGTATTGTTCTCTCATGTAGATGTACATGTAAATAAGACTTCAGAGGGATTAAAAAAAATCATTCAGATGACACTTCAAAAACGTACAGAAATGGAACTAAAAGCTGAGAGATGTACCACGGCAAGCCATGGGTCCATGAAAGCACCTTGGCTCATGAAGCCAGTGGGAGTCAAAGCAGGTCTTGAGTTTCAGAGAGCGAAAGGCTCACTGTCTTGTTCTTCAGACACTGGTTACTGTACCCCCTACACTCCCAACAACCAGTGATGCCCCCTTTTGAAGGATGCCTTGGGCCCCTCATATTTCCTTATTCAAAAGGAGTGTTGGCCAGCTCTGCCTCCTGCAAGATTAAACTCGAGAAGAGTAACTACAAAACTATTTTTCTTTATAATGAAGAAGACATTTTAATGACGTTCTAGAAGAGCTACTTCTAAGATTTCCTAGGGGAGAGAAAAAAAACAAGAAATGGGACCTGAAAATTGAACCTTTCCATTTGGTTACAAAGAGTAATGATCTTCTATAAATCGCACACTAGAAGAATTATTGAATAGTTGATGAACAGTAATTCTTTCTGACAAGCCTTTTGCTGACCTCCCCAAGCCAGCAGGTGCCACTCATGTTCTGCCGTGGACCACGTGAGGGTTCCGGCTTCCTCTCTGCTGTGGCCTTGTGGTGGGTCCTGTGACGACAAGCAATGTTCCTCGGTTCTGAGGATCAATGACTTTGTAGGGCTTGGGGGTAGTGACCTGAGTCAGTATGGAAGATGTTTACTCCCAGCCCTTCATCGATCCTCACAAAACAACCAGCAACCATCAGCCGGGCGCCTCCAAAGCAAAACGCTGGGGGAGGAGTGTTCTCATTTTGATGACTGGTCACCACGATGGGCTCGGTTTTCCATTTCCTACCTAGGGCACTTCAGGGGGGATCAAAAGGTATCAGGCTGCTCCGTGATTTCTCAGTAAAGCTGTTAGAATTACAGCTAAAACCTGCTCCCCTCCCGCTTTTTTTCTTTTTTAACGTTTATTTTAGAATTGAGGGTACATGTGCAGGTTTGTTACATGGGTTGATTGTGTGATGCTGAGGTTTGGGGTACGACGGATACTGTCACCCAGGTAGTGAGTGCCTGGGACACCCAGTGTCTTATTCCCATCTCTGTGTCCATGTATGCCTAATGTTTAGCTCCCACTACGAGTGAAAATGTGCAGTGTTTGGTTCCTGTGTTAATTCACTAAGACAGTGACTCTGGCTACACCTGTGTCTCTGTGAGGACGTGACCTCACTTTTCTTCATGGCTGCATAGTATTCCATGGTGGATATGTACTATATTTTCTTTATTCAATTCCCCTTTGATGGGCGTCTAGGTTGAGGCCATGTCTTTGCTACTGTGAATAGTGCTGTGATGTCTGTATGGGGGCATGTGCCCTTTGGAAGAACGATTTATTTTCCTTTGGCTACATACCTAGTAATGGCATTATGGGGTCAAATGGCAGTTTAACTCTCAGTTCTCTGAGCAATCTCCAAACTGCTTTCCACGGTGGCTGAGCCGATTTACATTCCCACTGGCAGTGTGTAAGCATTCCTTTTCCCCACAGCCTTGCCAACATCTGGTTGTTTATTTTTAACCTTATAACAAAAGCCATTTCTGACTGATGTGAGATGGTATCTCGCTGTGGTTTTGATTTGCATTTCTCGGGTGATGACTGATGAAGAGCATTTCATCATGTTTATTGGCCACTTGTATGTCTTCCTTCTTTTGAGAGGTGCCTACTCATTGGCCATAATCAAAGAATCAAAAAATAATGTTGGTGTGGATGTGATAAAAACAAAACATTTCTGCACTGCTGGTGGGAATATAAACTAGTACAACCACTATGGAAAACAGTGTGGAGATTCCTTGAAGAACTAAAAGTAGATCCACCATTTGACCCAGCAATCCCACTCCTGAGTATCCACCCAGAGGGAAAGAAATCGTATGAAAAAGATGCTTGGACACACGTCTTTACAGCAGCACAATCCACAATCACAAAAACGTGGAACCAGCCCAAATGCCCATCAATCAACGAGTGGATAAAGAAACTGTGGTATACACATACCATGGACTACTAATCCGCCAAAAAAAGGAATAAAATAAAGCCGTTCACAGCAACCTGGATGGAGTTGGAGACCATTATTCTAAGTGAAGTAACTCAGGAATGGAAAACCAAATATTGAATGTTCTTGCTTATAAGAGGGAGCTAAACAATGAAGCTGCAACGGCATAAGAATGATATAATGGACTTTGGGGACTCAGCGGGGAGGTGGTGAAGGATAAAACACTACTCACTGGGTACAGTGTACACTGCTCATGTATTAGTCTGTTTTCACGCCACTGATGAAGACATATCCAAGACTGGGTAATTTGCACAGAAGAAGAGGTTTAATGGACTCACAGATCCACGTGGCTGGGGAGGCCTCAGTGATGGTGGAAGGTGAAAGGCACGTCTTACATGGTGGCGGACAAGAGAGAATGGGAGCCAAGCCAAAGGGGAAATCCCTCATAAAATCATCAGGTCTCGTGAGATGTACTCACTGCCGCGAGAACAGTATGGGGGGCCCACCCCATGATTCAGTGACCTCCCACACATGTGGGAATTATGGGAGCTGCCACTCACGATGAGATTTTCGTGAGGACACAGCCAAACACCACACTCAAGACAGCACATCCCATCACTCCAAAGCTTGCTTGAGTCCCACTGCAGCTAAACCCCTCCCCAGTCTCCAGCCCCTGGAAACCACAGATGCGGCTTTTTCCCTTCAGTTCTGCCTTTTTGGGAATGTGATATGTGTAGAATGAAACCATATGCAGCCGTTTTCTGGTGATTTTACAACGTGGACCACCTGAACACCTTCGCCTCCAGCCCCCTCCCTCACTGCAGGCTCCGTCCTCCGTTCCTCTCGTCCCTGAGTGGTGCTCCGCTGGCTGGAGGAACCTCCTTCTGTTCATCTGCTCAGCCCCTGAAGGGCACTGGGTGGCTATGGGTTTCTGGTGATTATGAATAAAGCCGCTATAAACATTTGTGGGCTGGGCACGGTGGCTCACAGCTGTAATCCCAGCTCTTTGGGAGGCCGAGGTGGGCAGATCGCCTGAGGTCAGGGGTTCAAGACCAGCCTGGCCAACATGGCAAAACCATGTCTCTACAAAAAATACCAAAATTAGCCAGGTGTGGTGGTGGGTGCCTGTAATCCCAGCTACCTGGGAGACTGAGGCAGGAGAATCGCTTGAACATGGGAGGCAAAGGTTGCAGTGAGCTGAGATTATGCCACTGCACTCCAGCCTGGACAAAGCAAGACTCCGTTTCAAAAATAAAATAAAATAAAATAAAATAAAATAAAAACAAAACTTGTGTGAAAGATGTTGTGAGGACATAAGTTTTCCTTCATTTTAGGGAAATATTTAGGAAGGGAATTGCTGGGCCACGTGAAAAGTGTATGCTTAACTTTTTAAAAACTGCTAAACAAGTTTCTAAGGCAGTTGCTCTGTCTTGCATCTTATGGGAGTTCAACTCACTCCGCGTCCTTGTCACCCCAGTTAGTGTTTTTCTAATTTTAGTCATGATAGGGTTAACTTTCTGCAGAGGCCACTGTGGCTGGCTGGCAGCTGCACCCCTTGCCTCATCTGTAGAAAATACCTTCTGAGCTTTAATTCTGAACCTGTATATGTCGAGGGTTGTTTACATCGTGTGTTATTCCATCATCCTCAGTCTGACCTCAGAGTCTCCATTGCTGGCACTCGGGGCCTGAGACCCTGACATTTCCTGCCCCGTCTCCTTGCTTCTAGCCTTGTCCTTGTTTAGTGATGTCAAAACAAACAAAGTGGAAGCAATTCTGGAAATATGTAAACCAGACCACGTCATTCTCACTAAAAAACAAAACAAAAATCACCAACATAACAAAACCAACTACGAGAGCCGCACCCGCTTTGGGATTTACCAGAAGGGCCTGAAGGGATGATGGCACCTGCGCCCCTGGCCTCCCTCCCAGCTGCATCCTCTCCTGCTCCGGCCCCGCGTCTGGTGCACAGCTGCTCTACTGCGTGGCTCAACCCCAATCCCTCCCAACACGGTGGCAGCGTCCCTCCTGCTGCAAGGGTTTCCTCCAGCATCACCTCCCCAGTGTGGGCCCCGTCTGAGCTCTGCACGTCCTGCTCTGTGTTCTCACCGCGGAGGGGCACTTGTTCACGCCTCAGGCCCTCTGTCTCACTCCCACGCTCAGTCGTGGCTGCTGTGAGACCAGGGCTTGTCGGTGCTCACTGCTTTATCCTTAACGTAGTGCCTGGCACAGAGACCGTAGCTAAGTGCATGTTTATTTAATGAAGGATTAAAGAACAATTTACTGATGTTGTACCGAGCACAAGAAGCGGTTGCAATCATAACCATTTACGGACCGCAGGCCTGTGTGGAACCCCGCGCAACTGTCACGGCACGTGTGAGGTCGTGGAAGAAAAGAAGACTCGGAGAGGTTGATTTTGATTTCACCCAGCTTTAGCCACAAAGGTGGGATGTGAACCCAAGGCTGGGAGTAGAAGGGTGAATTCCTACACGGCGTGGCCCGTCACGAGCTGCTGATGGATACGAACCCCTGCTTGGTCTTGAAGAAGAGGCATTTCCCATGGTCATAAAGGGAGGTGTGTGGGGTGGTTGTTTGAGGCTCCCTTAATTCAGGGGTGAGTGGGCTGTGGACAGGAGGTGAGAGGAGGTTAGGGGGGAGGCTGGGGAGGGGAGGGGGTTGCAGAGGCTGCGTTGGCCGTTGTGCACAAGCCTCTGACAGAGGTGAGGCGGCTGGGGGTGTCCTGGGTCACAGTCAGATGGAAGCCTTGTTTGGGAGCTGTGCTGGGGACAGAGTGCTGAGGTCAGTGGCTGGCGGGAAAGGCTGAAGGGGTCGGGAAAGGCTGAAGGGGTCGGGAAAGGCTGAAGGGGTCGGAAAAGGCTGCATGGGTTGGGAAAGGCTGGAGGAGTTGGGGAAGGGGAGGCCGTGGTTGGTGATGCCTTCATCACAGAATATCCACACGGAGCTATGGGCTCTTAGAATGGCAGGATTGTGTGGAGAGATTAGTCACTTTCACTTCTATTCTGCTAGAGTATTTATTCAGTGGCTTGGGATTTAGTCAAACATCAAATATTTAAGAAAGAATAGAATAGGATTCCAATACGTGCCTCCGCGTGTGACTGGTCCATGGATTTAGTTGAATCTAAACGATTCTGTGGAAATACTCAGAAGAGAGTCGGTGGAAGAAGGTGGTGTTTCAGCAGGGATGATATTAAACATATCTATCAGCTGCCACTGCATCGACTGCTCAGAATAATTCCAGCTCCCACCGTGGTGGGCTCGTGTTGTAAGGAACCAGTGGGCCCGATTTGGTGGCACCAGTTGAGGGATGGGGGATGGTGCTGGGGGCCGAGAAGTGCTGGATGGAGCACCTGGCCACCAGGACTGAACACAGGCGGCACAGCGTAGAAGCCCAGAGAGACAGCGGAGTGAAGCATCCACGGTCCGGCGATCCTGTCTTTGAGCAGCCACAACTGAGGCTTTTCTTTGGAGACAGGGTCTTGCCCTGTGACCCAGGCTGGAGTGCGGTGGCACGATCATAGCTCATTGCAGCCCTGACCTCCTGGGCTCAAGTGATCCTCCTGCCTCAGCCTCCTGAGCAGCTGGGATCGCAGGCACACACCACCATGCCTGGCTAGTTTTTTTTTTTTTTTTTTTTTTTTTAAAAGGGATGAGGTCTCCCTATGTCGTCCAGGCTGGTCTTGAACTTCTGGGCTCAAGCAATCCTCCTGCCTTAGCCTCCCAAAGTGTGGGATTACAGGCATGAACCACCGTGCTCGGCCCTCAAGTGAGTTTCATAGGAGTCTGTGTTTTGTGCAACTCCTAGAGAAATAACGGAGAAATAACCGAGTGTCATACGTGGACTTGTAAAGTCGGTTCCTCTCAAACAACAGCAGCACTTCAAGGAGGGCCCATTGCTGGGGTGGATTTTATTTAGGGCAACAAATAATAAATGTGATACAACAAAGAATTCCCAGGCACATGTGGAGGAGGTACTTCTGACGTGAGAATCATCTTGGGGTGAGGCAGGTGCGCTGCTGACTCCACGTTGCCCGAGAGCTGCCAGGCAACACACGTGGGAGGTCTGAGGAAGGTCAGCGCGGGCAGCGAAGGAGCAGGCAGGATCCTCAACAGCAGCGTCCCTCTCCAGGCTGCTTTCCAGTAGCTTCCGAAGAAAGCTTTCCTGCACAGGAAATGGCAGAGATGTACCACACTTTGCTGCCCTTGGTGGCCACGCCGAGGGTCTCCTGAGGAGGTGGTGACCATGCATTAACAGCTGGCTCCTAGGAGTCAAAATAAAGCCCTCTTCGCTCTCGTACAGGGCCTGCTGGGCACAGAGCTGAATGCCACAAGGTGTCGTCCCAGGAGCCAGGGTGGCTGCTGTCATGGCCAATGCGCTGGCCACAGCCACCCTTCACTGTGTAGGAGCTGGGCGAGGGGAGGAAACCCCGGGCCTGGAGGGTCTGCCAGAGCTCCCAGGGCAGGCCTCTGCCTGGTGCTCACATCCCAGCCGGACATGTGGGGTGCCCAGCATGGATTTCTTTCATAGAATGAATGACAGGACGTGTCATGGGTTGAACTGTGGCCCTAGAAGGACGTGTTGACAGCTTCACCCCGGAGCCTGTGACTGTGACCTTGGCCTTTGCAGTGGCCCCAAGTTCAGATGAGGCCGTACAGAGGGAAGGTGGTCCCAATACCAGGACGATGTCTTTCTCAGGAGAGGGAGAGGCTGGAGTGAGCACAGCAGGACGGACATCGGAAGAGAGGCCAGGCCGGGCTGGGCAGCGTGGCCCCAGGACGATGGTCACCACAAGCTGCTGGCATCCATGGAAAGTGGGAGGGAAGAGGAGTTTTCAGAGCCTGCAGCAGGAGCCGTGCCCTGCCCTGCCCTGCCCTGCCTCGGCTTTGGTCTTCTGGCATCAGAACGGCGAGAGGATGCCTTTCTGTGCTTTACGCTGCCCAGGCTGGAGTCACTTTTTACAGCAGCCCTAGTAGATAAAGCGAGGAATGCCCTGGCCCCAAAGCACAGGCTTCCTGGGTTTCCTTCAAGGGCGGAGGGATGCCGTGGTCCTGACCTGGTGGCACCAGGAGCCTAAGACTTGGGATCCATGCGTTGGAACAGGGGCGGTTCTCAGAACCAACCACAGCTGCTGAAGACTCAGGGCCAGCCCAGATCCATGCCGTGTGAACGGGGGCAGTTCTCAGAACCAACCACGGCTGCTGGGGACGCAGGGCCTGCCTGGACTTCCCTGCTCCTGTGACCCTGCGTCCACGTCTTTGGCAAATGATTTCTGAAAGTGTCTCTGCAGAGGGGTCAAGATGCAAAAGCCACAGCACCCCCGCTTCGCAGCACAAAGATTCTTAGAATTGGAGGGCTGAAAGAAGTAGCACGGTTCTAGCTCGGTAACACTTGCCAAAAATGTGTAGCCTCAGAACTTACTAACTTACTTACTTATTTATTTATTTATAGTGAAACAAAGCTGTATGATGTGGTCGCCTCCTGACCAGAGGTGGTCTGGGATCTCAGAGCCAGGTCAGCCTCCCACCCTGGCGTCACCCCTGCAGCAGGGCGTGGGACCCCAGGGCGCTGTGGGACACAGTTTGAGAACCACGGTGGTCTCCGCCGCTCTGCCCCCTTTACTGGCAGCAGTGAGCTATGGAGAGCAGCCAGGCCACGCTCCCTTTAGTGATGGGACATCGCCGTGGTTCTGTGCTGGGGGCTAAAATGTGCAGGCTTATGGGAAGGTGGGCAGGGCAGTCTGTCTGCTTGACACAAAGGCTCCCTGAAACTCTCCCTCTGCACACGCCAAACGCCCATGGTCTCCCATCCACTTAGCAAATGCCAGCTTGTGCCGGGCTCTGCCAATGTGTTGGGGGTCTGGAGCCGAGGTCATGGAGCCCCTGCCCTCAACAGGTCTAGTGCGGGAGCCTCTTGGTGAGTGGGGGTCCTGGGTCTGTCTGGAGCTCCCGGGAGGTATCCTGCGGAGCTAGAGGGCAGAGCTCTGGGGGCTGTGGGAGGCCGTGGATGGGAGGTGCAGTCACATGGGGATGGGTCTGAGGGCCGGGGCCTGCAGGAGGATCATAAGGAGGGCTGGATGTAGAAATGAGGGTGAATGGGGATGGGGGGAGGGGCTGTGAAGGACACTCGGTGACATCGGAGAGAGAAGCCACACGTGACGACGAGAGACCTCCCAGGCCCCTGCCAGACCCTTCTTCCCTCTGGCTGGATCTGGGACTGACCCTCCTGGACCCCCCAGGCCAGGTCCCTCCTCCCTCTGGCTGGATCTGGGACTGACCCTCCTGGTCCCCCCAGGCCGGGTCCCTCCTCCCTCTGGCTGGATCTGGGACTGACCCTCCTGGTCCCCCCAGGCCGGGTCCCTCCTCCCTCTGGCTGGATCTGGGACTGACCCTCCTGGTCCCCCCAGGCCGGGTCCCTCCTCCCTCTGGCTGGATCTGGGACTGACCCTCCTGGTCCCCCCAGGCCGGGTCCCTCCTCCCTCTGGCTGGATCTGGGACTGACCCTCCTGGTCCCGGACGTCTGTCCTCTTTGTCACCCAGCAAAAATCCCATCTGCCCACATTCCCCCCAGTTTCTTGAGGCTTCAAAGTGTTCAGCCTTTCAGCCTCTTTTTTAAAAAATTAAAAATCACTTCTATAACTAGCTCTCTTTTAAACTAATTTCTAAAAGGTGTGTTTAGACTCTAGTTAAGGGGAAAAAAAAAAAAGAAAAGAAACAGCTTCTCCCTGCCCTGGTAGCTCCTAGGTTCTGGCCACTTCCTGAAAAATAGTAATTACCACACGTCTCACCGATCACATTACAGTGCTGAAATTAAGGTTTTTATCACGTGTGGGCCAGACACACACACACACACACACACACACACACACACACACACACACTGAGATGTCTGGAAAAGTTGTACCCTGGTTCCTGATACCCTGTGCCAGGAAAAAATATTCCCTTTTGAGCCACTGTGTCCCCACACAGTCAGGGCACGCGCAGTTCCAGGGGGCAGATTTCCAGCCTGAGAGGAAAAGGGAGGGAAATGTCTCCTGGGGCAGCCGCGGGAGCCGTTGCTGAGGACGAGGGTCAGATGGGCCTCGTCACTGCTCTGCTTGGCTCAGGTCGCCTGGCACCAAACTGTCAGTTAAACCTTTCCAATCCAAATGATAAAATCTTCTTTTTTTTTTTTTTGAGACGGAGTCTCGCTCTGTGGCCCAGACTGGAGTGCAGTGGCCGGATCTCAGCTCACTGCAAGCTCCGCCTCCCGGGTTCACGCCATTCTCCTGCCTCAGCCTCCTGAGTAGCTGGGACCACAGGCGCCGCCACCGCGCCCGGCTAATTTCTTTTTGTATTTTTAGTAGAGACGGGGTTTCATCGTGTTCGCCAGGATGGTCTCGATCTCCTGACCTCGTGATCCGCCCGCCTCGGCCTCCCAAAGTGCTGGGATTACAGGCTTGAGCCACCGCGCCCGGCCGATAAAATCTTCTTTTCCGAGAAGCAAAGGCCATTCTGTGAATTAGTAAAGAGTCTACTGTTTTATTTTCCTGTCTGGTTTGACCCCCTCTGACTATTTATCCACGTGGGTCAAGAGCACACTTGACTTCAGCCTAAACGCTCCAACACGAACGCGGTTAATTTATTACTCAGAAATGCAGCGTAGGTCGGACAGCACAAGCAGACGGGAACGTTATGGCAGATGCAACCGGCTTCCGCCTGTGGTGCCCCCGTGACTCCCTCGGCCTCTGCTGTAACGTTGGGGATCTTTCTCTGACCTCCCGCTCTGTTCACTGCTCTTTCTCTCCCCAAGGCAGGGCCCTTTCCTGGCCTTTCTGTCATGGTGTTGGCCATAAAGGCATCTCTGACCCACCTTTCTCATGTGAGTTCCAAGACCCCCACCCCGGAGGGTCCCGCCCACACCAGGAGGACGGAACGCAGCAGAGAGGCCGGGAAGAGTCTGCACACGCAGGCCTGGCTGGTTTCTACCCTTGGTCTGTCAGCAGCAGACAGCACAGCGACTTTGTCCAGTGCCATTTCCACACGGCTGTCTGTGCCTCAGTCATGCCCATCCACACGGCTGTCTGTGCCTCAGTCATGCCCATCCACACGGCGGTCTGTGCCTCAGTCACGCCCATCCAGTGGAGTCTCCACAAAAAGCCCTAGGACTGGGACCGGGGATTTTGTGGCGCTTCCAGACACCTGAACCCGTGAAGGTTCCTGGAGGGTGGTGCCCTGGGAGGCACAGAAACTCCACGCCCCTTCCCTCTGCTCATCTCTTCGTCTGTATCCCTTATAATACACCAGGAAACCTAAGTGCTCCCCAGAGTTCTGGGAGCCACTCTAGCAAATTAATGGAACCCACGTGTGGGGGCTTGTGGGAGCCTCGATTTACCGCTGGCTGGTTAGAAGCTCCTGGAGCTTGTGATGAGCATCCAAAGTGATGGGTGGTCTTGGAGACCCAACCCTCACCCAGTGGGACCTGAGGCTCCAGCCAGGAGGCGTCCACCGCGGGGCCTGAGGCTCCAGCCAGGAGGCGTCCACCGCGGGGCCTGAGGCTCCAGCCAGGCGAATATGCTGAATTAGGGGATACCTGGCCGGTGTCCCCAGCAGAGCTGATCACCTGCTGGGTGGTGGGGAGAAGCCCCCAACATTTGGTCATGGAAGTCTTCTGTGTTGGTTGCTGTTGAGTGAGAAAATAGGAAAAGCACTGTGGTTTGTTTTCCCTCATCTGGTTTGTGCTTGTCTCTACTCAGATACTACTTTTTTTTTTTTTTTTTTTTTTTGAGACAGAGTCTCACTCTGTTGCCCAGGCTGGAGTGCAGTGGTGCGATCTTGGCTCACTGCAGCCTCTGTCTCCTGGGTTCAAGCAATTCTCCTGCCTTAGCCTCCCGCGTAGCTGGGAATACAGGCACATCACCATGCCAGGCTAATTTTTGTGTTTTTAGTAGAGATGGGGGCTTACCACGTTGGCCCGGCTGGTCTCGAACTCCTGACCTCAAATGATCCACCTGCCTCAGACTCCCAAAGTGTTGGGGTTACAGGCGTCAGCCACCGCTCCCGGCCCACTTGAACTTTAAAGTTACTTCCAACTTCTCATGGAATGGGATGAGGGCAACATGTGTTTGAGCCATTTGCTGGGAAGTAACATTTCCTTCTTGAACGAATCCTTTCAGATAAAATAGATCCTAGAAATTAGAAGCTGCTGCTGTGTTGGGGGCGGGGCCTGCTGTATCTCATGGAGATGAGGCTTGTTCAGGCGGTAGCCCTGGCCTCTGCGGAGAGACGTGGCTCCCTGGGCCTGAGACGGCACATTCCTGGTCCCCTCACCTTCCCCACTGGCAGCCTGAGTCCTGGAGGCTGAATTACCCCAGGATGACTGAGTTGGGGAGGAACTAAAGTAATTCCCATCCACCCGAGGCAGCCACAGTCCTGTGACAGCAGCACCTTCTCCCAACCCGAACACCGCCCTTCTCCCTCCTCCTGGCCACCGAATCAGCTGCTGCACCCAGCCCAGGTGAGGGCTGCTGATTTTGGTTTGTGGAGGCAGAAACCCAGGCCAGGCTTTCCAAACTCAGTTCTGTCCAAATTGTACCCTGGCATTTATCTCTGGAGAGAGTCCTTTCTGATCTGCACCGACCCAAAGACTCGTGTGGAAATTATACTGAATAAAACCCACTGGCCGGTTTCCAGGTTTGTAGATTGCAGTCTTCACCCGTAAAGTATCTTCTCTGATTTAGTAAAAATCATTCTTTACTTTTGATTCCAACCCAATGTCTCCAAAGAGACTGTGGCACAAAACAAAGTATAAGTTTTTATCTCTTTAAAGTTGAGAAAATGTTACCCTAATCTAATGTATAAAAAATGCACAAAAAATTATCCGTCTTCCTGCAAAAAAGAATCAAATTTTACAATTCCATCATTAAAAACCTGTCATGAAAACCATCAATGAAAAGGCCACCAAGTCACCATGGCTGTGCTATGATCCACTGTGGCTCCGGGACGGCGGCTGTGACAGAGGAGGGAGAGGCGCGGCCCCTGCCTGAGCCCCAGCTGTGCAGCCGGAGGCAGTCGCCTGACTTCTCTGGGCTCTGCTGGCTGCATCAATAAAGCGACATGTTCATCTTCAAGGGGCTGTTGTGAGGGCGACACGAAATAAGCTGATAAAAGTCCTACCCAGCATCTGACATGTTACATTTACTCCACAGATATTTGTTTGCAAAATCAGAGCCAATGGTTTAGTTTCTTCATAGTAAATTAAAAATACATATATAGTCATAAGACACAAGTTCGATCATAAGTCACTCATCCATGGAGAACATGGCTCTGGTGTATTTGAGCAAGTGGTCTTCAATGGAGGATTATTTCACAATGACAGGCTCAATTCTTAGGCCTATGTAGTTCCACGTTTCAAAGGAAGCATGGTGCGGACAGAAGCCCAGGGCTGCGGAACCGAGTCCGGCCACGCGCCAGCATCCTTCGTGCTCAGGCTGCACCTGCTCTTGACACGGGGCGGTTACTCTCCGGGTCCCTCTGCCAATTCTGGGAAGTGAAAGCGTTTACTGACTTCACTCCATTACATAAAAACACCCTAGGTCCCGAACTTCTGTGAGTACTTTTTGCCCTGTGGGAGGCTGACGTGAGTGGATCACTTGAGATCAGGAGTTTGACACCAGCCTGGCCAACATGGCGAAACCCCATCTCTACTAAGAATACAAAAATTAGCCGGGCGTGGTGGTGCACACCTGTAATCCCAGCTACTCGGGAGGCAAAGACAGGAGAATTGCTTGAACCCAGGAGGCAGAGGTTGCAGTGAGCCGAGATCACGCCACTGCACTCCAGCTTGAGCGACAGAGCAAGATTCCATCTCAGGAAAAAAAAAAAAAAAAAAAAAAAAAAAGAAAAGAAAAGAAAACAAAAAAGAAAAAAACAAAACAACAGAATTTAAAATTTAAAATGCCAGAGGGGGGGCTGGATGGACCTGACAGCTCTGTGACTGCTCTAGGCCTGCTCCCATTTCCTACATATGTGCAATTAATCAATTTTATAAACAATACATGCTTGGTATTGCAGTTAATTTGAAGAAGAAATGAGCCCAAGCTCATTTAAAGTTTTCCTGACAGTGACAAACAAGCGTGCATGGAATAGAACATCTTTCAAGCATTCCTCAGTTGCAATGTTAATTACAGATAATGAATATCACGACAAGTGACAATCTCTGAACGTGGTGCTTAAAATATCAACATGCTCAGCAGAATAGGATGACCCCTCGGGTAGATGCCTGTAAACCAGCTGACTCCTGTCTGGGACACATGCTGGTCTGTGGGGTGACCACTCAGGTCTATGCATGTAAACAAGCTGGCCGTCGCTCCTGTCTGGGACGCACGCTGGTTTGTGGGGTGACCCCTGAGGTCTATCCATGTAAACCCAGCTGGCTGTCGCTCCTGTCTGGGACGCACACTGGTCTGTGGGGTGACCCCTCAGGTCTATGCATGTAAACCAGCTGGCTGTCGCTCCTGTCTGGGACGCACACTGGTCTGTGGGGTGACCCCTCAGGTCTATGCATGTAAACCAGCTGGCTGTCACTCCTGTCTGGGACGCACACTGGTCTGTGGGGTGACCCCTCAGGTCTATGCATGTAAACCAGCTGGCTGTCACTCCTGTCTGGGACGCACACTGGTCTGTGGGGTGACCCCTGAGGTCTATCCATGCAAACCAGCTGGCTGTTGCTCCTGTCTGGGACTCACGCTGGTCTGTGGGGTGACCCCTGGGGTCTATCCATGCAAACCAGCTGGCTGTCGCTCCTGTCTGGGACGCACACTGGTCTGTGGGGTAACCCCTGGGGTCTATCCATGTAAACCAGCTGGCTGTCGCTCCTGTCTGGGACGCACACTGGTCTTGCACATTGGTGGGAAAGATGCTGAGTGGCCAGAGGCCCTGGCAGAGCCTCCAGAGCCCCATATCACGGGGACGCCTGGCCCTGCTCTCTGTCCTGGGACGCCCTGCATGGCTGCCTTCTCCCACTCGTGTTTCCATGTCTGGATGCAGAGAAAACTCCCTGTGTTCTCTCGAAGTCGACACGTCCTAGGTGGGTCCTGAAGGCTGTGTGCAAACCCTGTCCTCCCCGGGGGATGCTGCTCGGAGCCCTGTCCTGCGACCCGAAGCCCCACACAGGGCTGCGCTGCTGGAGGCTCAGAGATTGTTTTGAGTTTGATAAAAAGTCACGGACACATTTACACACCACTTTGCAGAAAGTGTTAGGGTTTCATGAACTCCCTAAAGTCTGAGCCATTAGTCATGACGCCAGGTAGCAAGGCCTGTCTAAATATGTCAGGTTGAACCATGGGAAGCTGACATTTGTGAAGGTCAAAAACAGTGAAATATCAGTCATCTCATCTGATTCAACACAATCAAAGGCCAGGTATGATACACGTTAGAATAACTTCTACCTGAAGGCATGAAACAGAGTAAAAGGTTTTATCCTTACTGTGGGGAAGGTGCTCAGTTATTCAGAATACTAAACTAACTTCAATGACCAGACTACTACAAACTCAAAAATTTTGTGTGTTTCCAAACATGTTGCAGGAAGGCAACATAGAAGATCTTATTAAGATCAGACAACAGAGGCCGGGCGCAGTGGCTCACGCCTGTAATCCCAGCACTTTGGGAGGCCGACGCGGGCGAATTACGAGGTCAGGAGATCAAGACCATCCTGGCCAACGTGGTGAAACACTGTCTCTACTAAAAACATGCTGGGCGTGGTGGTGGGTACCTGTAGTCCCAGCTACTCGGGAGGCTGAGGCAGGAAAATCACTTGAACCTGGGAGGCAGAGGTTGCAGTGAACAGAGATTGCACCACTGCACTCCAGCCTGGTGACAGAGTGAGACTCTGTCTAAATATATATATATGTATGTATGTATGTATAAATAAAAATAAAAGATCAGAGAACAGAGACAACTGACAGGAGTTCAGCTTTTATAATTTCCCTGCCTCATAGTTTAAAGCTATTTCGTGAGCTGCAGAAATGTACGTGCCCTTGAAGATAGAATTAACAACGAAAATGACAAGCAGTGAGTTCTGTGGCTCTGCAGACACCAGCTCTCTGCGGCCATCACTGAGGCATCCTGGAGGGAGGAAGGGCAACCTTCCGGGGGAGGGGGTGGCACAGGAGGGGTGGGTGGGCTACAATATTTGGCTTTCATGGAGGAAGTTATGCTTTGTGTTACAGGGAAGAGAAATATGGCAATTAATGCACAGTGAGGAAAAATTGCCTGTAAGAAAGATACCATTTTTAGTAAATACCAGATATCAGTTTATTTCAAAATGAAGCTGGTTTGCGAAAAACCATCTGTCTTATCAGAATTAAAGTTTCGACTTGCTGCCATCAGCTTGTCCTATTAGTATTCAAAGTAGATTTCTGGGCTACTAATTAAGGATACAAACCTATGTTTCTAGGAGACCGGGTACAGACAAATATGCTGGAATACATTTCTCAGTAAATCTCTTCTTACGGTATACGCAGCCTCCATGAAAACTGAGAGTTTCATTTTAAAGCAGGAACAATGAAGAAATCTAGTGGAGACGTTTGTTTTCTCTCTGCAACTATTTCTGTGGTTGCCAATCAGTGAACACATCGATGAATTATGACTATAACTCGAGAACAACCCCTCGGACTTCGATCTTGTAAAAAATGTATATAAGCAAAACAAATAAAATGGGATGAAAAAGAATACACAAAAGGCCTACTCCAACATATTTCATCTGCTTGAATATAGGATGCCTTTAAAAATCTTGCAACTCCAATAAAATAGGAGTCTTTTATCAAATCACCGGGGGCATGGAGGGAACAAAGAGGACCGCATTGAAATGAAGCCCTGTGATCTGCAGGCCCGGAGCCGAGCAACCCTCTGAACTCGGGAAAGGCTAATTGCAGGCCCGGGCGCCAGCACTCATTAATGTGCTGTGATGCGGTGCCACTGAGAGACCGCTCGGGGCCGGAGTGCAGGCACCCGGGCTCATCAGCATCACAGAGCTCCCTGGCAAAACCGACGTCACCAGCGCACAGCCTGCTGAAGTCCAACCACCGGGGCCGTCAGTGCTGGCTGGTCACATAAAACATCCTAGACAACTCGTCAACCATTGGTCTCATTTTTATTTTTCTGATGATGCAATTTATGTTTCTCTGGTGACACTTTTTCATTAAATTGCTTAGTGTGCTGCAAAAAGGCGATGCTTCTGATGGTAATTTTTACAA
Source organism: Macaca thibetana thibetana (assembly GCF_024542745.1). Classification (NCBI taxonomy): domain Eukaryota; kingdom Metazoa; phylum Chordata; class Mammalia; order Primates; family Cercopithecidae; genus Macaca; species Macaca thibetana. The sequence continues at coordinate 140,909,731 of NC_065585.1, forward strand.
ACCAGTTTTTACTAAGAAATGGGCCCTTTCTGGGACCACACTGTCACCATCCTTGGAGTTTGATTGATCCTTGGAGTATGATTTGGCAGATTCTTGATCTGCTGTTTGCAAACAGCAGAGCAGACACCGAAGTCAGTTTTGAACCAGTATGTGATCGCCTTGAAGACGCTCTGCTGTACGACTCACCCGGCGCCATTCATCGGGAAGATGAAAGAATTTCGGCCGTATTTAAAGGTGCGATGAATATGTACAGGGTGGCAGCCTGGGAGAAGTGTGTGCGTGGAAACATTCCATAACCTGCAATGCTGCCAATGAGGAAGGCAGTGTGCAGCGCACTCGGCGCTTGGCAGAGAGACCAGGGCATCCTGTTGGCAAAATGCTGCAGGATCCACGGCTTTCTTAGGAAAGAGGTGGCTCAAAAACCTGCATGAACTCACATCTGAGTTCAGCGCGACGTGGGAGTCAAGCTTTGATCCATTGAAAGCTCCTGGGAGGGACCCAGGAGTCGGCCAACAACAGATTCCTCAGAATGCAACCAGCGAGAAGCCATCGGGCTGGTGGGCATCGAGGGGAGTCGGCTCGTTTTAAGACAAGATGATGTGTCATGGGTCGGACCACGTGCTGGGGGCATCGGGTCCAGCCTCTCAGTCATGTGTATGGATTTCGTGCCGGGCGGAGGGCGAGACAATGAATAAGACAGACCCACTGCCTGCCGTCCTGGAGCCTGTGGTCTGCCTAGGACGCCACGGCCTTGCTGACGGGAGAAGGTGGTGCCTTCCACACACTCGCTCAGCAGCGTGATGGAGCTCGGGTGAGGGTCAGGAAGCGCCTCTGGAGGATACGACCCTTAGTTAATGAATACATGGGTGGAGTGCCCCTGGCAGTGGGACCGGCCCTGGGCTGAGACAGCAGGACAAGCTCAAAGACGAGGTGCGCTCTGCCTCCGTTGAGGCCACGAAGAAAAGCAAAAGGTACTGGCAGCACCTCTGTGTATCGGGCGGCCTGATTTCCTCCTCTCGCCCCCAGGTCGGGCGTGAAGGACACAGGCAAAGCTGTCTAGGCTCACGTCTGAATATTGACATCTTCCCTTCAGTTCTCTCCCCAACAGCTGAGTCCTGACAGGCCAGGGTCTACCTGGGACCCCGAGGGACAGGGGGACTCACGTGGACTCCCGTCTGCAGCGGCCTTGACCCCGCCATCGGGAAACCCCACCTGTGGCCAGGCAGCTCCACAAACCTGCCCCAGCGAGCAAATCAGTGCCCGACCCACCTGCACCTGACTGGGCGTCCATGAGGAGCGCCGTGACCCTGGGCACTCACAGACTTGGTGCCAGCATCTCCATCCGGGCTTTGGACGGGCTCTCAGGGCAGCCGCTCACAGGGTTGCCACGGGCCCATCGCGTTGCTCAAACTACCCCTCACGGCAGCCAGGGATCTGATGACCTGTCTGGAACCTTCCTTGCATCCCACATCTCACCCTCCCCAGACCCCCAAGATGTAGCTGACATGCTCATGGGTGGCTGTGGTTTACCACGGATGAATGTGTGGAAATTGGGGGCCCGATTGGCAGGGAAGCTCAGAAGTGGCCACTCTTCCTGTCCTGGCCATCGGCTCATCCTGTCTGCATGACGGGAGGGTGGGCCACAGGACCACAAAGGCCTCAACCTTCCGTCATCCTGATGGGGTGTCAAAGGTCTGAGTGCTCACCAGGAGTCTCGGGGCCACTGACTTTATTCCTTTTCTACCCGCCTGTTCTGTGACTGAGATGCTGCTCATGACCTCAAACCACAAAACAGATATCTCAGCCTTCAGGCAAACACATATGTCAGCCCTCAAGCAAACAGGTATCTCAGCCCTCAAGCAAACAGGTATCTCAGCCCTCAAGCAAACAGGTATCTCAGCCCTCAAGCAAACAGGTATCTCAGCCCTCAAGCAAACAGGTATCTCAGCCCTCAAGCTGAGCTCCCTTAGAGGATAAGTGAAGTCAAAGATGTCCTTTGAGTTTTTGGAAGTGTCCAGCCCCTGGAATGGAGCTCGGAAATGTGTAGGGATATCATTTGAGATAAATCTTGGCCTTCCTTGCAATGATCACTCACGTTGGTCGATCCCAGCCCACCCAGGAGGACGCAGCGCTTTCTGCTCCTCTCCTCCGGGGCGGGTTTCTGGCTTGAGTCACTGCTACAGCTGCTGCCCCAGAACGACCTGCCCTCCCCTCTGTGAAGTCGCCGGCAGGAACACCCTTGCCCTCAAACTCATGCAGGGACGGTAGGTTCAGTACAGACAAGAGAGAAAAACATCAAAACGTTACAGAGGAAGATAAACCTCAGAGGTGTTCAGATTGCCACAGATGCTCCTGTCCGGCAGCTGGGAAAGCTGGCAGTGGAAACCGGCCACCTCCCAAGTGGGGACTCTGTGGATGACATCGAATGGGGACACCCTGCCGGGCGGCTGTGGACTGCTTGTCACACACACACACACACACACACACACACACACACACACACACACACACACACACACACACACACACACACACGGGGTTTGTGAAGATCCGAATCCCATTCCCAGCCCAGAAAACGTTCCCAAATCTCTTTGCATGTGGTTTCCATAGCTTCATCGTGCCTCAGATTTCAACTCTGCAATCTGTCATTCAACAGTGGTAACTTTCCGCTCTGCCTTTCGGCTGATCCCACTGCCTGGCAGGAGGCCACGCCGGCGGACATCGCCTGTGCCACGCGCCACATCTGGCTTTGTGTCTGTGCACGTGTCCACATTCCAAGACATGTAAAACCCCAAAGACAAAAATATCCCAGCGCATCTGAATATCCCGTTTCCATGGAGACGGAAATCAAAGTGAGCTGTCTAACGAGGGGGCGTTTTTCTCTATAATTCTTGCGTGATGCCTTCTGGGTTGGGAGTATGTTGAAACTCCTGCTGGTTACTAGTCCAAACACATTTTCTAATATGCAAGTCAATATTCTCGTGAGAAGAGTTGATGAGGCTGATTCTCCCGCTTCTCAGGCCCGGGTAGAGGGTTCGGCTGGGTGGACGGTGGTGGTGCAGGCACAGGTGGAATCGTGCTTCTTGCAAAGGACCCCAAGAGATATTCTGTAAGGTGTCACCGAACTCAGTTTGCAAATGACTGCACTCAGGAACAATCCACTTAATTTCTGGGTGTTTTACTCAGAATACATAATGATTTTCAATGCAGCCCCACGAACACTCCAGCATACACTCCGTTCTCCCTCTTACGTATGGAATAATTAGTCGACCCTAACAATAACCTAGTTAAAAAGGTAAATTTCATTATGGGCTGTGTTGCTTTCTCAGACACTTGTGAGAAATACTCAAGAAGATAAATATGATGAAGGAAAAGACTTTTTCTCCCACTGGGCCAGTCACACACCTCCCCAGACTCCTCCTGCTTCTCCCCAGCCTGACCAGCCGGCACGGCCCATTCCCGTCACCGTCACAGCCCCCAGTTCTGCGTGCCTAAGACCTTCCATCCTGGGCTCAGTGGGCCGCCCCAGCCCTCTGCCCAGCGCACTCCAGTACCCAAGAACGTTACCTTTCCTGGCATCTCAGCTCCCAAGCTGTCTCCTCCACCAGGGATTTCTCTTCTGGTCATTTGTGTCCATCTGCACCCCAGAGAAATGTCTAACCCTTCACAGACGGCACTCAGTGTCTCTTTCTTTGAACTGCGGATGTCTCATGCCTCCTTCCCATCCGTGACACCTGCCGCCCGACAGGTATCAAACCCCCGTGATCCACTGCATGGTGGGAGCACAGAGACCTTCGTAATAGACCCGGCCACCCGCCTTTTACAAAAACAGAGACTCTTTAATGGGCACCTTCCTGAGATAATCTGGTTTCATAGGCTGGGGTCCATGGACCTGCGTTTCTAAGAAGCTCAGGTCCCCAGAGATGCTGGTCCGGGAAACCCCTGGAGAACCACTGACCCAGCCCAACCCTGGCTGCTGTGGAGGTGACGGCTCAGCCCCTGGTGCAGAACCCGCAGGGAACCTTTGCTGATAATGTTTCGGGTCTACTGCCTCCTAAGTGCTCTGTTTCCCTCCAGAATTCTCCATCTCCTCTCCCCTGCGTCCTACCTCCACCCTTTGCCTGGGGATTTGAGCCAGACCACTGGGCCTCCAGCTCTCCCCCGAGTGCCCAGCGTCCCACATGCTCACAAGCGTCAGGCATCCTAGTGGCCCTGAGATGACCAGATTCCAGGTCCACTGGTGCTGAAAGCATCATCCACTGTTTTCATTCTCCTTCCCGACCTGGGGCTGATGAACCTGTCGCACGCACAGCCTCGGCTCCGGGCTGGTGTTTGATGCTCTTCCCATAAGCACCTCTGTCCTGTGCACACCTGCGTGGAGGGTGCGTGGCCCTTCACTGTGCAACAGATTGCCCGGCCACAGAACACCGGGCCACAGAACACCCGGCCACAGAACACCGGGCCACAGAACGCCTGGCCACAGAACGCCCGGCCACAGAACGCCTGGCCACAGAACACCTGGCCACAGAACGTCTGGCCACAGAACGCCTGGCCACAGAACACCTGGCCACAGAACGTCCAGCCACAGAACACCTGGCCACAGAACGTCCGGCCACAGAACGCCTGGCCACAGAACACCTGGCCACAGAACGTCCAGCCACAGAACACCTGGCCACAGAACGTCCGGCCACAGAACGCCTGGCCACAGAACACCCAGCCACAGAATGCTCAGCCACCAGGCTACGCCTCAAACTGAGACAGTGTCTTGACAGACAGCTGGAAGACACAGTCCTGGCACATGTGTGTTTGCTACAACCGTGCCCACTGGCAAACTTACGGATGGCTCAGACCTGGATGCCTCGGCTGCATGCTGGACGGGACGTGGACAGAAACCGCAGTTCCCGTTCTCTTAACTAGATTTTGTTGTTGTTGTTGTTGTAAGAATCAGACATGGGAGTGGTGCACAGAGAGCGTGGAGGTGTTCAGAATTGTTTGGGTCCATTCGTGATGATCGCAGGAAACGTGGGCCCAGCTACCTAGTGGGACGTCTGGACGTTGGGAGAATGTCAGGCCTCAGGAAGATGTGGGAGTGGTTAGTGTGGAGGGAGGTCCTGGACATAGACGGAGTTGCAGAGGCGGAGGCAGCAGAGGCTGCGTGATGGCTGAGAAGGGGCTGCTGGGGACCTTGGTTTTCCATGTGGGGAGGAAAGAGGATCCAGCAGCAGAGGCAGAGGGCAGTAGAGGTGGAGGGAAGCCAGGAGGGGACACGTCACGGAGGCGGAACAGGTGCCTCGGGTTTGATGAGGCTGGGGTGGTGCCGAGGTGGGGAAGGATCAAGGTGGGACAGGGACCCTGGCACTGGTGCCCTTTCAGAGTGTGCTGGGGCTGATGGATGTGAGAAAGCGTCAAGCAAACCTCAGGTCTGGCAGGAGTTGGCATGAGGACTCAGTCATGCACGAAACCTAGAGGCACTTGGAGAGGAAAACGGGTGCCGGCCTTGGCTGCCTCCTCCCCCAGGGACTGAGTCTGGGGAGCTGGCTGAGTTTTAGTGGTGTGGTTATACAGAATGTTAGTTATGCTGCAACAGGCCTGTTCCTTCTTCAGGTGTAGAGGAAGGAACCAGGCTCCAAATATGGCAGCAGCACTGGCAGTGGCGGAACATGCTGGAAAGGAGTGACTCCAGTCCCACCCATGGCCTACAGAACAGGAATCCACATCTCACAAGGCTCCAGCACTGGCAGCAGCAGAACATGCTGGAAAGGCATGACTCCAGTCCCACCCATGGCCCACAGAATTGGGGTCCACACCTCACAAGGCCCCAGGTGATTTGTGTGTACCCTAAGGCTGAGAGGCGCTGAGCCAGAGCCAGATGCAAGACCTGGTCATGCACGAATGCCACTGTGATGAGGCTCTGAGCACAGGCGAGCCGCTGGTTCTGGAGACAGGCCAGCTGCAGGGGCGACCGCAGCAGGATTAGCTTCAGGCTCTGCAGGCGGCCAGGCCGAGTCACAACAGATGACATGAAGAATGCTTCCCGAGAATGGAGGGCTTATTCCAGCCACGTCCATGTGGGTCTCACTGCCTTCCTTCCTTTGGCTTCCTTGTAGCCCCAGCCAACAGAAAAGGAAACTAAGGCACGAGGTGCTTCAGCAGTTAACACACAGCATCAAGGCCGACCTCGCACGGAGGCCACCTGGGTCTGATGACGAGGTCCACACCCTTCCTATCCCTGTCACTTCCCGGCCTGGGGGCCTGGCTCACGTGGCACTTGCAGGTGACATCTTCAAGGCCCCTGGGGAGTCCCTTGGACAAGGGCTTGGGGGCTCCTGGGGTTCCTCTGAGTGCCAGGAGGCTGAGCACCTTTGTCCATAACTGCACACGCCCTCCCATCACCACGGACACCAGCACCGCTGTGGGGTCAGACGTCTGCCATTGCACTGATATCACCAGTCGAAAGCACTCAGGCTGGGCCCCGGGCAGTGTGGCTAGAACTCCCCTGAACTGAGTGAATTCAGGACCTCCCCTGCCCCCCACCGCCCACATGCCAGCACCAGGGATGTGGCAACAGAGAGATGCACCCCCCTGGGCCTCGGGTCCCTCAGGGAGGCCTGGGCCACGCCGTGGAGGATCCCAAAGGCAGACACTGAATCCTGATGACTCTCTAGTCAGGGGTCCCTGGAGGTCGGTCCTGGCCTAGGACATATTTGTGTCTTTTATAAACAATCATAGACTTACTGACTCCATCACAGACAATGTAAAATATTTTACTACAGGAAAAGATAGAGGAGACTTTAGCGAAATGTTCCCTCTGGGTGATGGGTTCAGGGTCATGTTCTTTTTCTTTTTCTCTTTCTTTCCTTTCTTTCTTTCTCTTTCTTTCTTTCTCTCTCTCTGTCTCTCTCTCTGTCTTTCTTTCTCTAAGTAGGATATGTGTTACTCACGTAACTTTAAAAACCACCATGGGTATCCACAGGACCTCTGCCAAGCGAGCCAGTGATGCCCTCGAATTCGGCGACACTGGGGCTCCCTCGTCACGGCAACCTTACGAGGTTTGACGCATTTCCAAATGGAGAAATTATACAAAGAGAAGCAACATAAAAAGTGTTCGACTAAGCAATTCATAGACGACTGTTTATTACGGTGTGTCTTTTAAAATAAATATTATTATTTTGTTCTTTACCAGAACAAATGCCTTCTAAATATTTGCCCAAACAGCACTTTTCTGTCTCCCAGGCTTTGGAATGTTGAGCACAGCGATGCAGCCACGCTGCGTGGAGGACGCTGCCTGTCGCTCGGCCCCCTCCTCATCCCTCGGCCTGGGGACGCTGGTCATTTGGAAACGCAGTGTCACATAATTGTAGAGTGGGAACAGTGGAAGCTTAGACAGGAAAACAGGCGGGCAGGAGGAAGCGGCCCGGGGCCTTGGTTCATAGAAAGGCAAGTCCTGCCAGCCCCGCAGTGCCCTGATTCCGGATGTGTCCTCACAGCCCCGCCACAGCCACCGAGGCCGCCCACCTCATCTTCACGGCAGCCGACTGCAGCACGGCTCCTTCTCTGAGGCCCTCCGTGCCTCTCTCGTTCACATCCTGCATCCTTATAGCAAGGCCTGTCCTGGCGGCTGGTGTCATCTGCACACCCTGCTCCCACCTTCTGCTGAAATCTTGGCCTTTGCAAGTGTGGCCCAGGGACCGGCAGCCTCAGCATTGCCTGTTCAGAATGCAGAGTGCCAGGCTCAGGAATGGGATCTGGGCGCAGGCTGGGCTCAGTGGCTATGGTGACTGGAAGCCAGCAGCTTGGCTGTGAGCGCCTCTGACATCCCAGGTCCACGCACGCACGTTCCGTCCCGTCCCACTGCTCTTCCCAAAACGCTGAGCTCTATTCCCAGCTCTGTCAAACTCGAGTCCCCCTGGAAGTTCCAGCTCCAAGTCAACTCTGAGAGAATTTCTGCGGCTGCCTGGGCTGGACTAAGCACGCCGGCCCATGCCCCAGTGACCCTGCACTCTTTAGCCCGTCATAGCCCGACCCTGTCTCAGAACAATTACCCCGGAATCACGAGGGTGAGGACTTAATTGGTACGTGTAGAAACCTCTCTGGCAGCAGGAGGCTCAGCTGGGCTGAGACGTGTGCTGTGTGGTCGGTGTAATCAGGTAAGTGACTTTCCCCATCGGGGAAGATGAGAGGAAAGAATAGGAATCAATAGTCATTAGGCCAGGATGACAGGCACCAGGCATTCCCAGAACTGCCCTGGTGGGGGGCCGGGATGTGCCATCCCTGACCCCTGCTGAGCCTCCCCATCACAGCCTACAGCTCTCAGAACACGCGTCAGCTTTTCAACCACACTGTGTGTGACCTCAGGACACAGACTGTTTCCTTGAAGGCCCAGCAGTGGCTGAATGTTTGACCCACTGTGGAGACATCTGAAATGTGACCTGTTATTACGGGTGAGGATCAACATTAGAATCCAGGCTTTCTTCAAATCTTTCCATGGCTGGATCAGGGCAGTGACTGATGTCATGCATTGATTTTTGTAGGCACTGAGGACGGAAATGCTGAACAAAAATGTTGGGTCTCCAAGTGAAAAGCACATTTAAAAATAATAGCAAAGAACTGTCAAAGTGTTCTAGTTGCTCAGAAGTATTAAATTTATTTAGCTGTATTATTTTGTGGGTGATAGTGTTTGTTTGAGTACCTAAGAATGACCTGGCTGGGCAAGGTGGCTCATGCCTGTAATCCCAGCACTTTGGGAGGCTGAGGCAGGCAGATCACAAGGTCAAGAGATCGAGACCATCCTGGCCAACATGGTGAAACCCTGTCTCTACTAAAAATACAAAAATTAGCTGGGCATGGTGGCGCACGCCTGTAATCCCAGCTACTTGGGAGGCAGGAGAATCGCTCGAACCGGGAGATGGAGGTTGCAGTGAGCCGAGATTGTGCCACTGCACTCCAGCCTGGGCAACAAGAGCGAAACTATGTCTTAAAAAAAAAAAAGAAAAAGAATGACCTGGCTTGAGGCATGATCATGAAATGCCTACTATGCCTGACTACAGGAGTAAGCAGGGGAGAAAGGAGACTGCAGATGGTGAAACTGAGTCAAAATCATGAGATCATCAGCCTGAAAAATGGGGGAAAGAAGGCCCTGAAAGAGGGATGATGGAGAAGGAGGTGGAGGGAGGGTTCTAGGGATCATGGAGCATTGTCAATGTGCTCTTTGAAGGATCATGCACACTGTCTCTTTCTCTCTTACAAAATCCCATAAGCAATGCAAAGACCCACCATGCAAATGATGGCATATCAAAGACGTCAAAAAAAAACAAGGTTAGGGAAGGCCTTAAATATGGAAATATTGTAGACACTGATCTTCAGAAATGAAGAAAGCCACAATGCTGCTCTTCAATAATGATTTGAGTATTTGGTAGTGTTGTTAACAGTTACAAACTCGAATACCATGTAAGTGCCCACTAAGATGGAGTTGGTTAAATTATATTTCAGTCATATTATTGAAGATTATGACATTTAGACAGGTGCAGTGATGCATGCCTATAATCCCAGAGCTGTGGGAGGCCAAGGAGGCCAAGGCAAGAGGATCGCTTGAGGCCAGGAGTTCAAGGCTCTAGTGAGCTATGATCGCACCATTGCACTCCAGCCTGGGTAACAGAGAGACAAAAAGCACTGGAGCGGAAGGTAGAGGGAGGTGTAGGGAGGTCATGTTTTTTCTCCTCCATCCACATATTCAGCATGAGTGGAATGATCATGAACACTGGAAAACTCGTAATTGGCATACTTCTGATAGTCCTAGAAAGCTTAAGTCACAGCTCTGTCTTGTTACAGAGCTAAAGTTGTCATTTATCATCAAGAAAGGCTTTTATCAGTACCACTTCCAAGTCACTCACCCTGAACACTGTTGCCATGAGACACGGTTTGGCTGTGGCCCTGTCCAAATCTCATCTTGAATTTAACAATCCCCACGTGTCAGAGTGGGGCCAGGTGGAGATAACTGAATCACGCAGGTAGTTTCCCATATACTGTTCTCGTGGTAGTGAATAAGTCTCATGAGATTTGATGGTTTGATAACCATTTTAGTGGTTCCCCTGCACAAGCTTCCTTGCCTGCCACCATGTAAGATGGGACTTTGCTGCTCATTTACCTTCTGCCATGATTGTGAGGCCTCCCCACCCGTGTGGAACTGTGAGTCCGTTAAACCTCTTTCCTCTATCAACTACCCAGTCTCGGCTATGTCTTTACTAGCAGGGTGAGAACAGACGCATCCACCACGCTACCCCTCTGTTGCAGGAGAAGAGTGAGTGATGTGAGAAGATGTTCATGAAGCATTAAGTGAAACTGGTAGAAATAAACCCAGGTGCAGCTGGAGAAGGGAAGGCTGGAAGTATTAATATCCAAACATCACCCGTGATTATCTTTGGGCGGTGGGATTACATGTCAATATGTTTTCATGTTGATCTATGTTTTCTAAGTTTTTCTATAATGATTATGACTTTCACAACATAAAACTTTTCACGTTTTTTTTAACTATATACTTTCCATGTATTTGTAGTATTAAAATGATAATATAACTAAGGGTTGTCTAGCAAAGAGAAATGCACTAAATATTAAAGGAATGATAAAGTTAATTTAAAAATCTTAACTACAAGAGCTTCCATAAGTATGTAAGCAGAACTCATATTTATAGAAAAAGATGTAAGCACATTTACGTGATACAAATAGCTAGACTCAGGATCCTGTGGTTTATGGGACAATCCCAGTGGCTGAACCCACAGCAGCCCGGCAGGTCTATGCCTGGATCTATCTCCTCCTCCAGTGGATGAACCCACAGCAGCCTGGCAGGTCTATGCCTGGATCTGTCTCCTGGTGAGGACAGAGGAGACACATGCTCACTCTGTCACTCCTGAGTTTAAGAAGGTGCCCTCTGGGCCTGTGTGCACAGTTCCCCTTAGAAACTGGTCACACTCTTGCTGTGTCAGTTTGCTAAGGATAACGGTTTCCAGTTCCATCCATATCCCTGCAAAGGACATGATCTTGTTCCTTTTCATGGCTGCATAGTATTCCATGGTGTATATGGACCACACTGATAGGTGCAGCAAACCCCCAGGGAGCGTGTTTACCTACGTAACAAACCTGCACATCCTGCACATCCCAGAACTTTAAATTAAATTAAATAATTTTTAAAAAAGAAACTGGTCAAACTTGTGAAAGCCCACTCTTACCATATGTTACAAGCTGAGAGGGCAACTTTCAGATTGAACAGTGATCCTAACGATCCTAAATTTGAGTTTTACTTTTTCTTTTTTTTTTTTTTTTTTGAGGTGGAATCTCACTCCGTCGCCCAGGCTGGAGTGCAGTGGCGTGATTTCAGCTCACTGCAACCTTCACCTCCCGGGCTCAAGCAATTCTCCTGTCTCAGCCTCCTGAGTAGCTGGGACTACAGGCACCGCCACCACACCCGGCTAATTTTTGTACTTTTAGTAGAGACGGGGTTTCACCATGTTGGCCGGGATGGTCTTGATCTCTTGACCTTGTGATCCGCCTGCCTCGGCCTCCCAAAGTGCTGGGATTACAGGCATGAGCCACCGCACCCGGCCGAGTTCTACTTTAAATGGGGCCATAGGTTAATCACTCTCAGAAACAGTGAACAATTAACAAAAATAGCGGCATGAAGACATTTCGATTATTTAACAAGCACAGACATAAGTAATGTAATTTTATGCAATTTAAAAATACAATGATAAACAGTATAGACATAATTAAGTCTGCCAGAATTTATGAAAACTCAGGATACATTTTAATGAAAAGATTAACACTGAATAAATATTGCACATCAATTATATTAATACATCTCTTTGTTCAGATAATACTTCCTCAAAACTGCATTTCTTGGAGCTTTTTATTCTGGGATTATGTTTTGAATATAAACTTTTCCCTTCAGTATCTTTTCTGACTTTAAGACACAACTACAAACATTTCATTTTTCTATGTAGGCCCCTACTGTTTGGCTGAAAAATCCAGGCGGGGAGGGTTTCACGTAGGCTTGTGTGCTTTTGCATTATATTTGTTTTTATAAAAGATATTTCAGAAGACAGTCCTCCAAACTTGGCATGAAAGTAGCAGTTTAGGATGTCCTAAAACACCCCTGGGCACTCCAGAGAGTTCCGTGGTTGCTGGAATATAAACAGAGCCATTGGTCCTCACAACCCGGGCAGTGCCCAGCCTCGTCTGCAGGTTCATCTGCCTGCCTGCACCAATGTTGGGGTTCCTTCTCTGTGAAGAGACACCAGGGACCCTTCAGGACCCAGACGGCGGCTCACCCGACAATCCATGCCCAGCCAGTCACGAGTTCAGCAGGATTTTTATTCAGGGGAGCCCACGAGTCTTTTATAATTTCTGACGTTTTCCCCCTTTAGTCTTAGATTCGTGTCACAGCAAATGTGCATCGTGTAACATTTGCACGGCTAACAGATTCCGCTCAGACTCTCTGGGTTTCTCACTGCTGGGTGAAGAGCTTCTAGTGTTTCTCTGCATTCGGCAGGGCGGGCAGCACACTCACAGCGGAGTGCCTGTGTGCCGTCCCGCTGGTTTTACACCTGTATATTTACATTCACTTTTGAAATGTAATGCAAAATTCAATGTGTAAAATATTGAGTCCATTTCTCATGTGAGTCCATTTTAATGTTAAATTCAAGAAACTGTAACATCCTGAATTTAAAAGTATGCTAAAGTGGAACTTGAACTCAAAATAGATCCCCGATTTACACCACAATTTAGGGCTATGTCTGTTTTATATTTGGTGGGAATTGTATCAGGGTCTTTTCTCCCCTTTAATAGACTTTTTTTCCTTCTTAAAATGAAGAGGAGGAAAATCGCACATTTCCGCTTTCTAGAATAATGGGACCCGAGAGGCAGCTGAGCTCAGGGCTGAGGAGAGTCTTTAAACCACATTCGTATCTTTACGTCCTCGATCCATCACTTACTAGAGTGTGGCTCTGGTGACTTGCACATCGTAGGTGCTCAAACATCAAAATATATTGTGGCCTTAATAAAAACTCAGTTCACAGTCATTGTCTAGGGATGAGGACATTCAACCCGTCCACGGTCTCACGTCTCTTCACACAGGAGGCCTCCAGAGCGAGTGCCCCACTAGGCAACCTCTCTGCTCTGTGTGCACACGTGGCTCATCCAAAGCAGACTGAGGGACGGTGGGGAGAGGGTGGGCAGGAGAACCGCTGCTCACGTTGCTGTTTCCGTTTCAAGACCCCGTCTCACTGCGCACTCCGGACTTCTGCCTGCAACATTCTCACTATTTGTCTAGAAAAAAAGGTAGTAAAGTGACTGAAGACCATGTTGCTGTGGGACTCAGCAAGGCCCACATTAGGATCTCAGCTCGGCAACGTAGCCAGGGTGGGCCTCCGAGGATGGGACTGAGCTCCAGAACCCTGGTCAGCAAGGCTGGGCAGCAGGGCCTCCTGGGTGGGCTCCCGTGAGGAACTAGACAGGATACGCCGAGGCTCCGGAGGGCACATGGTACACAGCAGGCCTGTGGCAATGACGATGCTGTCAGCATCCACCTCCAGCTCCCACGGACAGCGCGAAGCTTCCTCCCAAAACCCCCACAGCGTCCGTCCCTCCTTCCCTTCCCTCTGCCACCAGAACCTGGCTGCCACGTGCTGTTCAGTCCTGGCCCCGGGGACCCTGCTCCCGCCTCTAGAGGGGAGCGGCTGAGTGGACTATGCTTTTCATTCATTTTCTTAAATTCTCAGCACCTAACATGCCACATGGCTCCATAAATCATCAAGGAGGATGAAGTCACCACTTTCTCAGCCCAGGATGTGCCTTCTCTCCTCTCCCATTTACACTCCACACTAAAGCTTTGTTTCCTCATAAGCAGAAGCTACTACAAAGTGGCCAACCTTATTTTAACAAAATGTTCCTATTTTCATGCTTCACAGTTGTGAATGTGTTTTTTTTCTAACAAAAAAATTAGGGAGAAGGTGAATATTACGATATCGTTATTAGAGCCCATTCCACTTCCAACCAGTTTCTGCTCATGAAACATTGTGGATGGCAGTTTCCATAGCAACGAGCGACGTATCTTTAGAGCCTGCTGCTGCCTCCGTTCTAAGAACTGCATTGTTACCACAGTCTGTGCATGCGGAAGTCATTTTCTGATGAAGTGTGTATTGTGATACATCAGATCCTGCCCTTGGGGGAAAAAACTCTGGCGAGTGTTGCCCGGCTTTTGCTCCATGTATAAAATAGTTCTCGGTTCTCTCCTCACTGCTAGTTTCACTAAAATATTTTTGATATCAGTTATTCTTTTGAAAAGAAAAAAATTCCTTGGTCAAAATCTAGTGGTGAGTCACCACTTACATACGTACGGGGGGGTTTCTTAACAAGCCACAGCTCTTTGGGCCTTGTTACTGTTAAGTTAAAATAGTAATTTTATTCTTTGGAAAAACTCCCTTAGCAACCCACTAAAATGGCCTCCTAAGCAGCAAATCTGATGAGATTTAAGACAAAAATGCTAATTGTAACTGGTCTTCTGGTTTTAATTCTCAGTAATGGAAAGATCCCTTACCCTTCCTCCTGTCCATGACAAGAATAGGTGGGGGGAGGAAACTAGGGTTGGGGAAGACTTCAAAGTCTGAAACACACACTATTTAAAATGCATTTTAAAAGAACCAGGTGGCTCGCGCCTGTCCTCCCTCATAACCACACCCACACGATGGGAGTGCTCCCTCCGGCACTTCCTGGGACAGGAGTACTGACCTCTGGGGACCAGCAGTTCCTGGGACAGGAGTACTGACCTCTGGGGACCAGCACTTCCTGGGACAGGAGTACTGACCTCTGGGGACCAGCACTTCCTGGGACAGGAGTACTGACCTCTGGGGACCAGCACTTCCTGGGACAGGTGTTTCTGGGGACCAGTTCCTGGGAAGGAGTAACACTTGGGAGCTCACAACTTGAGAAATCCTCTGGGGACCACACAATTTGGGGGACCAACTTCCTGGGAGGCTGACCTCTTTTTCTGAAGTGAAAACACTTAGCTCACAACTTGAGAAATCCTCTACACATAATTTTCACTTAGGCCTCTTTTCCTACTTTGGTTTTTATTTTTATTTTTTGAGATGGAGTTTTGCTCTTGTTGCCTAGGCTGGAGTGCAATGGCGTGATCTCAGCTCACTGCAACCTCCATCTCCAGGCTTCAAGCAATTCTCCCACCTCAGCCTCCCGAGTAGCTGGGATTATAGGCACCTGTCATCAGGCCCAGCTAATTTATTTTATTTTATTTTTGTATTTTTAGTAGAGATGGGGTTTCACCATGTTGGTCAGGCTGGTTTCGAACTTCTGACCTCAAATGATCCACCCCCCCTTGGCCTCCCAAAGTGCTGGGATTACAGGCATGAGCCAAGCCGATAATATTTATTTTTAATGTATAAACTAGATGCATATTTATAGAAAAAAAAAAAGCTGATGGAGGGGAAATAACTTTTCCTCACACGATGAGGAATCACAAAAGGAAATAATTCACCACTCAGATAGTATTCTGTGTGCTCTGATACATCCGCTCATGTGAACTGAGGTGTTCCGGGAAGGTAAGTCGATGTCAGAACCTGCTCAGAAATTCGGTAAAACAGCGTTTCACTGAAAACACGGTACAAACCAGTGAGGTTCTACTTTCCATCATTAGAAGTAATAAGTACAGTCATGTTCCACTTAATGAGGGGACACAGAGAAACGTGAGGTGGCCTCGTGGTTGTGTGAGCATCGTGGGGCACACTGACACAAACCCGGATGGCGTGGCCCCTACATGCCCAGTCTGGACGCAAACCCCGACCGCGCCGCCCCTACACACCTGGGCTGGACACAGACCCGCACGGCGCTGCCCCTACACACCTGGGCTGGACCAGACCCGCACGGCGCCACCCCTACACATCTGGGCTGGACACAGACCCGCACGGCGCTGCCCCTACACACCCAGGCTGGACCAGACCCGCATGGCACCGCCCCTACACACCTGGGCTGGACCAGACCCGCATGGCACCGCCCCTACACACCTGGGCTGGACACAGACCCGCACGGCGCTGCCCCTACACACCCAGGCTGGACCAGACCCGCACGGCGCCGCCCCTACACATCTGGGCTGGACACAGACCCGCACCGCTGCCCCTACACACCTGGGCTGGACCAGAACTGCATGGCACCGCCCTTACACACCTGGGCTGGACACAGACCCGCACAGCGCTGCCCCTACACACCTGGGCTGGACCAGACCCGCATGGCACCGCCCCTACACACCTGGGCTGGACACAGACCCGCACGGCGCTGCCCCTACACACCCAGGCTGGACCAGACCCGCACGGCGCCGCCCCTACACACCTGGGCTGGACACAGACCCGCACGGCGCTGCCCCTACACACCTGGGCTGGACCAGACCCGCACGGCGCTGCCCCTACACACCTGGGCTGGACACAGACCCGCACGGCGCGCTGCCCCTACACACCTGGGCTGGACCAGACCCGCACGGCGCTGCCCCTACACACCTGGGCTGGACACAGACCCGCACGGCGCTGCCCCTACACACCTGGGCTGGACCAGACCCGCACGGCGCTGCCCCTACACATCTGGGCTGGAGGGCACACGCTTCCTGCTCCCAGGCTGCACCTGTACAGCGTGTGACTGCACTGAAGACTATAGACAACTGTCAAACAGCGGTAAGAAGTTGTGTATCTCAACATGGCTCCACATAGAAAAGCTAGAGTAAAAATATGGTAGGAAAGGTTAAAATGGTATGTCTGCAGAGGGCACTCGCCATGAATGGAGCATGCAGGATGGGAAGACCACTCTGGGTGAGCGGGTGAGTGGGTGGGTGAGTGGGTGAGTGGGTGGGTGAGTGGGGAGTGAATGTGGGGCCCGGGACATCACTGTACGCTACTGTAGACTCTACACACACTGCAAACTTGGGCTACATTCAATCTTTAAAAAATATTTTTCATTCCTCAATAATAAATTAACCTTAGCATACTGTGATGGTTAATACTGAGTGTCAACTGGACTGGATTGAAGCATGCAAAGTGTTGTCCTGGGTGTGTCTGTGAGCGTGTTGCCAAAAGAGAAGAACATTTGTGTCAGTGCCTGGGAGAGGCAGACCCACCCTCAGTCTGGGTGGGCACCATCCCATCAGCTGCCAGCACAGCCAGGATGAAAGCAGGCGGAGGAAGGTGGAAGGCCTGGACTGGCTGAGTCTTCCAGCCTCCATGTTTCTCCCGTGCTGGATGCTTCGTGCCCTGGAACATCAGACTCCAAGTTCTTCAGTTTTTGGATTCTTGGACTCACACCAGTGGTTTGCCAGGGACTCTTGGGCCTTTGGCCACAGACTGAAGACTACACTGTTGGCTTCCCTGCTTTTGAGGTTTTGGGACTCAGACTGGCTTCCTGGCTCCTCAGCTTGCAGAGGGCCTATCGTGGGAGTTCACTTTGTGGTCGTGAGTCAATTCTCCTTAATAAACTCCCTTCATATACATCTATCCTATTAGTCCCATCCCTCTAGAGAACCCAGACTCATACACACACTGTAACTCTGGTACTTTATAAATCTTATTTTTAAAACTGTTTGACTCTCTTGTAATGCTGAGCTTAAAACACAAACACATCGTACAGCTGTACAAATATTTTTAATATTCTTATTCTATAAGCCTTTTACTATTTTTAATCTTTAATTTTTAAATTTACTTTTTAAACTCTCTTGTTAAGCACTAAGACCCAAAAACACATCAGCCTCAACCTGCACAGGGTCAGGACTGTCGACATCACCATCTTCCATCTTCACCTCCTGTCTCACTGTTAGGACTTAAGGGGCAGTGACGGTGACAGACATGGAGCCGCCATCGCCTACGACCACAGTGCCTTCTTCTGGACACCTCCTGAAGGACCTGCCTGGGCTGTTTGCAGATAACGGTTTCCCACAAGCAGAAGGAGCACACTCTAAAATAATGACGAAACGTACAGTATCCTAGACGCATACACCGGCAACACAGTCGCCTGTCAGCATCATTGCAAGATGCACTGCGCGTCCCTGTGTGGCTACACTTCCGTACGGTGGCTGCACAGGGGCTTTCTTCACCCGGGTAAGTCACACGTGAGTCACCACTGTGCCGGCTACGAGGTCACTGGACGGCAGGAGTCTTCCAGCTCCATGACGATCTTACGGGGCCCCCGCTGCACCTGCAGTTTGTCTTTGACGGAAACACGCTTGTGTGGTGCGTGATGCAGTCACAGCGCCGGTGTGGGAGGCTGTAAAGCCCTTGCCTGCTTCCCATGGCACTTAACGCCTGTTTATTCTTACAAAAAGGCTGTGTTGCCCTCATTCCACTACCACCCAAAAATCTACAAAACTTGCTCAAGTCACACAGCTGATGTGGAAGATCTGGGGCTTAAACCCAAATATCCTAACCCCAGATTATGCTTGTTCAGGAAATACAAGAGGACAGAGTAGGCCCAAGTAGGTTGGAAGGGCCGTGGGTTCCTAAGCATCCAGGAGCAGTAAGGACGGCGGGGCCAATGTGACCGTTGAAATGTTGGCAAAGCTCACGTTTTAGGAAGAATAACACAGAGTACTGAGTGTTGTACATCTGGATCCACAAGATCAAGAGTCCAGGGCCAGAGGCATGTGACATGCAGACCAGGCACACCCACTCCTGATCAGAGCCCAGTGATAATAATGAGGATGATGACGGCATGGAGAGGGGAGAGGAGGAAGCGGGACAGGAGGAGGAAGGAACGATAATGCGTGTTACTCATGTTCACGGAGCATTTTCTGTTTCTCAAAATGCCAATGACTGCCGGGCACAGTGGCTCACGCCTGTAATCCCAGCACTTTGGAAGACAAAGTCCGGCAGATTGCCTGAGTCTGGAGTTCGAGACTCAGGGGCAACGTAGTGAGACCTCATCTCAACTAAAACACAAAAATTAGCCGGGTGTGGTGGTGCACACCTGTAGTCTCAGCTACTAGGGAAGCTGAAGTGGGAGGATTGCTTGAGCCCAGGAGGTTGAGGCTGCAGTGAGCCAAGACTGCCCCACTGTCTTCCAGCCTGGGAAACCGAGTGAGACCCTGTCTCAAAAAAAAAAAAAAAAAAAAAAAAAAAAACAAAACCAAAACCCAAAATGCCGACACTCTCCCAGGCGGTATCTCAGTGACCCTGAGGTGGACGCGGCAGGATGCTACGGGCTCTCCCTTACACAGGAGGTGGGCCAGGCAGGTGCAGCACTTGCTGTCTGCGTGTGCGGCTACCTCCCCGCATGGCCCTTCTGCCTGTTGTCTCCTGTCAGCCTCCTGGGTGACTCAAGGACCCCATCTCTGCAGACCCAGATTATCTGCGGGGAAACAGAATGAGATTTCCTCAGGGCCAGAGAATCCACGTTTGCCAAGATGAAACCCACTCAGGAAAAGAGAGCGGCTGAGCTGCTGATGGTCACATTAATCCTCCAATGCCAAACCCTCAGCCCTGCAGCGGCCTCCGCCTCTCCGTGCTCCATCTGCAAAGCAGCCACGCCCACAGCACAGGGCCTCATTTGGTGCCATTTCTGGGACTGTGTAAAAACACTTTCTTGCAGGGCATGGAGAGGCTTAGTGAGATGCCCACGTCCCTTCTTTCTCTCCACTAACATATTTACATGAAGAATCTTGGCTTGTGGTTTGCAAAGAGGTTATTCTCGGTTTCTGAGAGTGTAAGCACCCCAGGGACTGCAGACAGCACTGGATTCCATATGCATCATGGAGAAATTTAGAACAAATAAGCAAAGGTTTATACCATTTAATAAAAATTTGGATTCCGACAAATATGACCTGTTCAGCTGTCAACACAATATCTGAATTCTCCTAGCAAAAAAAAAAAAAAAAAAAAAAAAAAAAAAAAAAAAAAAAAAAGCCAGTTTTGCCTCATCTGTGTATTTATCTTCAGTGTCTAGCAAAACTCCAGGCACCTAATCAGTGTTCAGCAGTTTGCTGAATGTGTGTTTGTGGATACAGGAAAAAATCCAAGTCAGTCGTCAGCTGTGTTTGCTGCCCAGTGTCCAACTAGGCACCTAACTGATTAGGACTATTCTTCAAATGTGTCATCCAGCTCGAGGACCCACTTGGGTGGGCTCGCCAGACAGCACCCCCTGTACACTCGCACACCACAGCAGCCTCACGGGCTCAGCAGCAAGCACCTTTGCAAAGGACCTTTCTAAACCGCGTGGTTCGGGTGCGTGGCCGTGGTCACCATGCAGTGGGTGCATGGTAAGGACCAGCCCCTCCTGTCTGTGGCCCACACAGGCCGTGTGCTGCCTGGGACCGGAAACCCCGACAGCCATAGCTGGACCAGTACAGGGGTTGCTTCGGAACGTGTAGAGCAGACACCTGGATGGGTTCTGTTGCCAGAGGCACCGGGAAGCATCTTCAGTGACTTATTTTCAAGGTGAGCCCCCTCAAGAGTTCATGGAACCCAAGTCCAGCACCTTCCTGGAGGCGGGAGCTTCCTCCCTGCTGACTCCCACCTACACACGGCAGACACGTGGCTCAGCCAGGGAGTCCCAAAGCCTGTGTTAAGTGCCCTGGGACTAAAACTTGGCAGAATCGTGAGGAAAGCAGACTGTGGGGGTCACCTCCGTGGAGGTCCAGCCGCGGGTGGGCCCGCTGGCAGGTCATGGAGGTGCCCAGAGGCCCAGCATCTCACTGGCCAAATTCACAGCATGCCGACGTGACAGACGCAGAAGAGAACAGCTCAGAGCCAGTGCTTTCAATATGAAAACTTCAAATGTGTTTTTACAATTAACTTAAAAGGCCTTGAATTTCTAGAACTACAACTGCAAAAGACAAAGTTTCATAAATTCCACACCCTTGACTCCCTCGTCCATTTCTTTTGTCTCCTCTCCCCAGTCAACAATTTCACTGGCAATTTCAAGAGAATATGCCCCATGAATCTTTATGGGAAAATGACAAATAGACGTTTAGACAGGACTGTGGCTTTCTTGATTGGGTTAATCCCCAGACTGTAGCTTCTTTCAATTAAGTGGATGTTTCATCCCCTCTACCATTATTTTTTTAAGGTGCATAGAATTTCTTGAATATAAAAGCAGTTTCTCAGACTAAATTTGGCAGGTGCTTTTGTAGAGGAAGCAAAGCAAAGCAATAAAGAATTGTTAAATGCTGCAATCTTCATCTTGGCCACTGGCTTTTACAGCAACGAAATATGGGGCAAAACAGCAGAAAGAGAAATGCTTGTTTCCATATGAGTGTGTGAGGTGGAACTAGCCCCGAATGATGAAGCACCTGGGTTGAGCCCCGATGGACGGCAGCTGTCGCGGTGCCGGCTGGCGTGGGGTGCTGGGTGCCGGCAGCGTTCTCAGGGCTTGGTGACCATCGACACGGAGGCATCAGAAGAGTCCATGTCATGCACGCATCAGTGTCTTCATTTTACAAATGAAAACACCAAAGTAAAGAAAGGAAGGCTGAGTAAGCTGCCCAATAGCCCAAAGAGAGTAAGCCTGAGAGCCAGTGTCTCCACTCGGCTGTCGGACTGAAGGCTACACTGCAAGGACCAAGCCCAGTCTCCTCACCATGCCAGTGAGCCTATGATAGGTCAGCCGACTCCTTGCACGGGTGGACGTGGCCAGTGCTGCCTTTGGCCTGGGAACTCGTGCATGAACAGCTGCTGAGCACCAGGCAGCTGGTCGCCTCTTCCTTTGTCCTTTCTCTTCTTCTCGCTGCTGCTGTTTCTATGCATTGCCCGTCCACCTGGTCAGCCAATGGGACTGAGCTAGACACGGTGCTGGCGCCCAGTAGGTTGTCAGCATGGATCAGAGGTGCAATCAAGGAAGATAGTGAATAAATAGATGAATAAAGCCCCTACTCTGTTACTCAACATTAAATTTAGTGAGTTTTAGTCTTTAAAAACATCCCAAAACATTGAATCGGGACTTATGCATAATGATTCTAATGGCGTGTCAGATTGACACAAGATGTAACTTTTGCCAATGGCCTGTAACAGGCATGAAAGACATTTCAGCTCAGTGACTTGTATTTGAATCGTGTGTGTTTCTGTTCTCTGTATACTGGGCTGTAACAATGGAAATAATAGTAGCCGCCTTTGCTTCCCATTTTACAGTTAACAGGCATATTTTTGTTTCTATGTCCAAATATTTCCTTTGCTCCTTTCCGTAAGAGGGGCATGAGTGCTAGCCTCATCTTGTAAAAAGGAAACTTGAAGTGAAAGAGAAGATAATGATTTGCCCAGAACCCCAGAGACAGTCAACAGCCGAGTCAGAATTGGAAACCAGAGCTTTTCATTATTCATTCATTATCGCCTATGCCTGATATCGAAGACGCTGCCGTGCCATTCCTGATTTAATGTGTCAGACATGTTAGGGTCGTCTTTTAAAAACTAACAAAGGACATTTTAATAACTGTTCATCTTATTTTTGGATCTGCAGGTTGAAGCTATTTCTGAGTGGAAGAAAACTGTGATAGAAAAGAATACTTAAAATGATTAATTTTTCTTCAAGAAAATATGAAAGGCAGGTCACAAACTCCTCTGAATCTCATAGAACAGCAGTCATAGGCAACTGTGACACTGAGATCCATGGTCTGATCTTCATTTTAAATACAAAACCTCTGAGGCCCAGAGGCAATGGGATTTGTCTGAGTCACCTTAGCTACAAGGCCTGTAGACCTAGGCTTTGCGAACATCAATCTTTCTAGTCTTCTTCCACTGGAAGCCCAGCTTACAAGTCCTTTGCCTAATGTGATTTCATCAAACCGACCTTGAAGAAACATCAGCATGATTTCCTTGTATTTGAGAAAACACCCACACATTCACAATGCAACGTAAATGTGGCTAAGTTCCTCTATAAAGCAATGAAGCCGCTTAAGATTTAATCTGTACTATTATTTTCTTCTTATTTTTAGCAAGGCGGATTTCAAATGCTTATTTAGAATCTAAATTAAAATCTAACCAAAGGAATCACAGATCATTGGTGACATATAGGGATTAAAATATTTTTGCAGAGGATGTCATCTTTAAAGTGAGTACTGAAACCTCCTAATGAGCCATAAAATTATCCTAAAAGGCAAAATGCTGTGGCAGTGGTTTATTTTACCACACTGTAACATAATTATTCTCACTAGAAATGAATTCTATGTTCATATATATATATGTGTATATATATGCATCTCTTCCCTTCTGTCTGTTTTTGTTCTGCGGAATATTTTCAGGTGCGTATCTGAAAATTATAGAAAAGGCCATGTATGATGAAGGTAAAATGGGTTCTGAGCATGGGCTTGACTCCACAATGAATGGCCAGATCACCTTGGACAAATCAGATGAATACTGCTTATTTTTTTAAGGACATAAAAACACTGCTTTTCTGCCTCAGTGTGAAGCATGCACTGAATATCCTCTATGTGTAAATGAAAAGCACTGGGATTTATGGCAGGGAGGAGAGGTCTGCTTGGAGAGTTGTGACACATGCCTGCTGCAGGCTCATCCCTGCTGGTTTTTACTGTGCTGACACGGGGCAGTAGAACACATTTCTCCCCTCCTCTCAGTGGCTGTGGATGACTGTCTTTAGGATTAGTTCTTGTAAGTTGTTATTTAAGAATGTTTCACAGAAGAGCAGTGTTCCATGTTCCTGAGTCATCTTCAGCTTACACATCGTCAGCACATTAACCCAGCCTTTTGTATCTCTTATGTCTCCTGTACTTTGTGTAGTATGGAAGCCACAGCAATGAACAAGACACAATCCTGGACCCCATGAGCTCACAGTGAGTGACAGCAGCCACCACAGTGTTAACAAAAGTTTAATTGGGAGGCCATTGGGCTGGGATGGCCCCAGCACTTTTGGTTCCTATGTAAGCAAACCAAAGTCCCATGTAAATGGTGAAATGAAACCAGAGACCTTACCAATCAGAAACCACCAGCTCACCTCTAAGTAGGAATTCTACCATTCAGAAACTGCCAACTGACCTCTAAGTAGAGACGCCACCAATCAGAAACTATCAATTAACTCTAAGTAGGGATATTTCTAACTAATCTGACATGTTTTGTTTTGCTTCTAGGAACAACTTATGAAAGCTTCTGTCTCACCTCTCAAGCCCCAGAGAAGTGCTACACTGCTTGCAGTCTGGTGCTGCCCAATTCATGAATTGCTGTCTGTTCAAATAGATTCCACAGAATTTTAATGTGCCTAAGTTGATCTTTTAACAACAGAAATGCCCAAACCTCAGGAAAACAAGGATGGGTCACCCTAGATAGCTGAGCAGGGCAGGGGAGGATGTCCTTTGCATGGGAGTCACCTAGCTGGTAAATGAGCAACTGGATGATGGACCATGCATGCCAGATTTTGTTTAAGGCTCTCCCATGATGGTGTGCAGCACATGTACTGATATGAGCCACATGGCCTCTTCCTGCCTGCAAAGTTTCCACTTGGCACATTTGCTGGCATTGAGCCATCCTTGCATTCCTGAGATAAACCTTACATGATTGAGAGCCATCACTATGTTAAAAGTATGGGCATATGCATATTTATTAGGTATACATATGCATATTTCTGTACCTGTAATTGTCTGTCTTATTTAATATTTTCCATCTGTTCCCAGCAGTCAATCTGACCTATAATTTTCTTTTCTTATACTGTCCTTGGCCTGTTTTGTTACCAAGAATATACCATTTTCATGTTAGCCAAGTAGCTTTCCCCTCTTTTGTATTCCCTGGCACATATTCACTCTCTCTTTCTCTCTCTCTCTCTCTCTCTCTCAAGGAAAGAGAGATCCAATTATTTAAAATTATGGCTTTATTTACCGGTAAAAAGTTTATTTGCATTCTCACTGAATTGTTCAATTTAATTTTTTAGACAAATTGTCCTTTTTATCTAGCTTTTTAAATTTTGTGTCATAAAATTGTTTATTGTATATTTTTTCAAAAAATTATATTTCTAATAGGTTTTAAATTTTTTTTCTGATTTGGTGAGTTTTGATAGAGACTATTTTTAATGAACTAGCATTTTGTTTTCCATTTTGAGTATTTTTATTTTATATTTATCATTTTCTTTCTCTTATTTAGTGTACTCTGTTCTTTTTCTAGCCCATTTTGCTATGTAAGTCATTTATTTTTATTTTCCAATAAATACATTTAACTTTTAAGGCTGCAATCTAAGTTGCATTTTAGCTGTCTTCCTACAAATACATTTTATATTAATTCCAAGTATTTTACAATATTCATTGTGGCATTGTTAAGTCATGAATTATGGAGAAGAGTACTGTATTAGTCCATTTTCACACTGCTGATAAAGACATAACTGAGACTGGGCAATTTACAAAAGAAAGAGGCTTATTGGACTTATGGTTCCTTGTGGCTGGGGAGGCCTCACAATCGTGGTGGGAGGTGAAAGGGCATGTTTCACATGGTGGCAGACAAGAGAAGAGAGCTTGTGCAGGGAAACTCCCATTTTTAAAACCATCAGATCTCATGAGACTCATTCACTATCAGGAGAACAGAGCAGGAAAGACCCACTCCCATAATTCGATCACCTCCCACCATGCTCTTTCCACATGTGGGGATTGTGGGAGTTACAATTGAAGATGAGATTTGGGTGGGGACACAACCAAACCATATCAAGTGCTTTCTGTTGACATTTGATTATTTTCAAAGATATGAGTATGTTTGTTTATATTATTTCTAACTCAATTGCATTACATTATGAGGGAGCAGCTGCATCATATTTATTCTTTAAAATGTTTGTAATTGATTTTGTTACTCTTTGGGGTATGCTTAAAAAGAGTGTTTATTCTATACTTGGTAATACATATTTATCATATTACATTTGTCGTTGTGTTCAAATCATATATATCCTCACTAATTTGTCTGCTTGAGCAATTCCTTTTCTGAGAAAATATACTGAAATCTATAATTGTAGGCTAGTCAATTTCTCCTTATTTTATTAAATTTAATCCTAGTTGTAAAAGGCTTATTAGTTCATACTTGTTATTCTCCTGATTAATTGGATTTTTAACTCTATGTAGTCTTTATCCTTTATTTTGTATTTTGCCTTTACTAAAGTTATTTATTAAAGATCTTAACACATTTTACCTATTGAAGCCACTTCTTTAAATTATTCAAATAAACATTCATAGGTTTTAATTGTCAATAAGACACAATTTTTTTATTGATCTTTCTGCTCATTGTTGTTTCTTGTATTCTGTATCTTCTGTCATTATTTTTTTCTGCTTTCATATGCATTGCAGTAATCTTTCAAGTAGAATAGAAGGTTGAATTTTTGTATATCTGACACTAAATTTTTTTTACAACTAATTTACTTAGACATGAGATTTTAGGTAGGAATTTTATTTTTCTTCGAGATGTGGAATCCATAATTTGACCTTCTTCTTGCATATGTTTTTGCTAATGAAGAATCTATTATTGGTCTAATCCTTGCTCCTTTGTAGATTCCTATCTTTCTGGGTGAGATTAATAAGAGTTTCTCTTAGCCATGCATGGTCTTGAGTTTCACATCATCTGTCCAGGTTGGGGATTTTTCCTTCCAGGCCTCAGGCAACAGCTGAACACTTTCAGTCTGGATGGGTGATGTTATCCTGGTCACTTCCCAGTCACTCTTCCCTGGATACAGCTTCTCTGTCACCCTCTGGGATCTTTTCTTCTGGAATTCTGCTAACTTGTTGGAGTCTCTACATCTTTCCTCCCTAGCTCTGGGCTTCTGCTTCATGCTGTTCATTTGTTTGTATTCCTCAGCCATGTTCTCATGGGCAACTCAACATTTCCCTCCAGATGGACTTTGAGCAGATCTAGTCTGGAGTCGGTCCTTCCCAATGTTAGGTCTCCAAATTCCTTGGTCTCCTCGTTTTTCATAGACATCTGTTCTTAACTCACATCTGCCTCTCTTCTCATCATTTTTAATTTGCTGATGTGGGTATTGGATGAACAAAGTCAGTTCACAATTGTCCTGCTGCATGTGTGGCCTTGCGGTGAGTTTCTCCAGCAGCTGAGCTGGTTTCTTCCTCCTCTTACCCTACACTGATGATTTCTCCCAGCCTTGGGGGATGCTCTCCCTGCAGTTCAGAGCTGGGCCTCACTCCACACTGAGGACCCCACACCCATCCCTTCACCTTGCAGGTATAGCATGTTCTGTTCGGTGCTGTCCTCCAGGTGCCTGGTTTCCATAAGCCCTACATCAGGTCTTGGCTGTTTTGCTTTTCTCCAGTCTCCTTTCTTCCCTGGTTTCAGACACTGAGCTCCAGTCCGCATTCCCCTCTCGGGCACTGAACTGAACTTCTGGCTGTCTCTGTTTCTGGGTCTAGGGCCCTGACATCCCCTGGGCTCATCCTGCAGTGGCTGTGCTGTGGGTTTATTTTTCTCATGGTGCACAGATATCCTTGTCTTGGTTCATGAGCCCACAGGGACCAGTTCCCTACAGGACAGGAGCCTCATCTTGCCGTCAGGGCAGCATCAAGGGTTCACGTGATAGCTCTAGGCTTATGGATGACCATGTGGATTGTGCACCAAGGCTGTCTGGGATCTGGAGAGGTCCACGTCTGCTCCAAGGGATCCAGAGGAACACCTTCTGGGGCCCCTGCGGAGATGCGCCCAGCTGTCCATCTGTGTCTGTCCTCAGGGAAGACCTAAGCCCAGTGTTCCCATCAGACACTTCTTTCTTAGTCCCAACTCAGTTTCCTGATGGGTCCCTGGTACCACAGGCGATGCTGTCAAGTAGCACAGCTAATGTTGTACCTGGCCAGCCTCCCAGGGAAGATGCTAGATGTTAACACCAGGTCCCCTTCTGACAGATCAAGCACAGGCTTTTATTAACCCCCCATTTGCCATGGGCATGGCTAAGTCCTTTATATTCTTTAAAATACAGACATATATTTTCACTATCATTGAAGCGAGTTAAAAGATTGAATTCATAATGTTATCATGAGGCTATGGATTTAGGCATAATTCATAAATTTAAAAATCCTTATATCACCCAGTGCTGAAATATAATTTTAAAAACTACCTTAGTTGGCAAAGTACTATACAAGTTTACTAAAAACTAAGTGCTTAAAACTTTTTAAATGTTTAAATTGAGGTCAGCTACATGTAAGATTCACCATCATAGCCATTTTTGTCTATATTAGTGGCATTAAGCACATTCTCATTGTTGTGCAGTCATCACTACCATGATCTCCAGAACTTTTCGATCTTCCCAAACTGAAGCTCTACTCCATTAAACACTCCTCCTCATTCTCCCTCCCCAGATGCTGGCAGCCTCCCTCTGACCTGTCTGTGCATCTGACTCCTCCAAGTGCCACGTGTAAGGGGATCACACCATCCTTGTCCTATCTGGCCTTCTGTCTGTGCATCTGATTCCTCCAAGTGCTGCATGTTAGAGTAATCACACCATCCTTGTCCTTTTGTGATGGCTTATTTCACTCAGCATAGTGTCCTCAGGGTTCACCCAAGTCATAGGCTGCGTAGAATTTCCTTCCTTTCTATGACAGGGTAACATTCCATTGGGTGGCTATACACAATTGAACATTTTCATTTTATTATTTCATTTGGAAATCACAACCACCCCATATGCCAAGTATCAATATGATCTGGCTAAAGAAAAATGAGAAAAATGTGTAACAAGGGGCTTGGCTCATAGTGGACCCTTGATATGTATGTCTTAATAAGTCTCTGTTGTCTTTAGATTGAAGAGTTAGATGCAGACTACAGAAGAGACCTCCTTTGGCAGTGACTTTCTTACCTATGCCAAGCCATCAGCTTAAGACTAGCTGAATCTGTAGAGGTCTCTCGACTTGCATGAAAGAGAGAAACAGCTGCAGGCTCATTCTGTGTTCCTTCACCCATGTGGAGCCTGCTTTAGTTCACAAGGACGTTCACCCTGGTGTCCTCTGAGTGCCACAGGAGAGTATCTCACATGGGAGGAGAACCTCCATCCAACTGGCTGCCTGATGCGAGCTTTGAATAATCTGGCTGCTATTTCTGCAGAATTCATTCCAGTCATGTGAGTTGATCACAAGAGTACATCTATTTTTCAGCACTCCTTCCTCATTTGGGTTCTTCTGAATGCAGGATATTTTTGCTTTCCTGATGTTCCCCTGCAGGGAATGGCTGTAGACGTGCAAGTGTCATGTGAAAGAGGGATTAACTTGCTCGAATTTCTCCTGTAACAACTAGAAGCTTGGAAGTGCATGGGTCCATTGTTCCTGCTACTAGCCCTGGACGTCTTCCCCACCCGCCTCTCTCCCTTGGAGTGCTCATGCACACTCTGTTGATGGTGTTAGCAGCTAACATGCCAGGCTGTCACTGCACGGAGCAATTCCTCCAAGAGTTCAACAAGGGAGCAGCAGGTCCCAGCAGCCTCCGCTCCCAACATCGTGTTCCCTCATCCTGGGGGGTCATGCTTTTCAAAGCCACTCACAGTCAACACTTGAGGAGTATTAAGCTTGGGCCTGAAAGCGCTGATGCCTTGACAAGCTGGTGCCAGAAGTGCATGGAGCGGTATGGAGATGGCAGGGCAGTGGTCACCAGACCTCGTGGAGCACAAAGTGGACTTCGGCATGTGGTGGGAAACGCAAACTCCACTCTCGATCCCTCCTGGAAGCGGAACCTGGGGTGGTCCTGGGCTCTGCCTCCACCTGAGCTGCCCAGGTGCCTGGGGGAACCTGTCTGTCCCATGGACTGAGCGGGGCTGGGGTCAGGGAGTGGTAAGAGCTGTGACTAAGTAGAGTTCTGAGCTCTACACACCTGTGTTTACATTAAAAAACTCAATCTCTGCTGGTTGAATTCAAAACTATATTAAACTATTAACTTGCCACCTGGGCTTTAGCTGTTGCAATTCATTCATTATTTTAAAAACACATATTTCCACCTAAAAGATTTCCACTTGTCTACATTGTTGTGGCAGTCTGAACATTTTCACCTTTGTTTTGATGTCACTATGATGAGCACCATGTATCTTGATGTGCTCAAGATGTAGCCACAGTCACATGTACCATGCCCCATGCCTGGACCACCTCCCCAGGCTAAGGGGCCCCCCGGACAGAGCTGGCCTAGGGTGAAGTGAGGAGGGAGCTACAGCTTCCTCAGGCCTCACAGTGCTTGATTCTGGAACAGCACAGTACCCAACTCTGCCCTGAGCAGCTCTCACATTTGAAGACTGTTTGTGGATGAAACACTCCCATGCCCTCAGCCTTTCCCCTGCTAACGAACTGACACATCCCCCCCCACCCCCAATCCTGGCTGGTCTCAGCATGCTGAGTTCCCTGAGCACTTAATTAGCACCTGCTATGTACCACCCCATGGTGGCCAGGGAACACACACCAGCCACGCCCTCCGGCCTTTGCCAATAACGGTGAGTCAGCTTCTGAAGATGCATCTACCCCGTCTGTTCCACCCACACCTTATTTTATTTTATTTTATTTTTTAATGTCAAAGAGAGCCTTTTCCAAACACTCTTCTGCCTTCATGGGATCAAGACGCAGATGTACATTAAGTCTCTAAAGACAGGAGAGGTTTCCCTGGCATCACTTGCTCTTAGTGAACCATGCTCAGTCATGGTCATCTTCGCTTTTCTCCCTACGTATACACAAGTGTGTCATTAAGACTTGAGTTGTGTAACTTCGTCTGCAGTGGACATAAATTTCACAGGTACATAATTAATTGCCAGAATCCACTTCTTCCCTATTTTGAAAACTAGAATGACATTTTTCTATCCCTGGTCTTCTGGTATCTTTTCCATATTCTGTAACTCCTAAAAAATACCCTTTGAGAGTGGCTGTGTCTTTCCCACCTAGCGACTGTGAGACATTAGGAAATGCCCTTGAGACCCAGCCATGTGGTCCATGAAACGGGGTAGCTGTCCTACGCACCCTATCCGGGGCCTCTGAGATTCCACAGAGTAATGAACTTGTCTACATTGTCTACACCTCATCTACACCTCGCCCTCAGTGCCTGGTGTGCATTAGATGCTCAGTAAATATCAGCTATTATGATTGCTAACATTTTTACCTGCCACATTTTTTTCTTTTTTTTTTTTTTGAGATGGAGTCTCGCTCTGTCACCCAGGCTAGAGTGCAATGGCGTGATGTAGGCTCACTGCAAGCTCCACCTCCCGGGTTCAATTGATTCTCCTCCCTCACAGCCTCTTGAGTAGCTGGGATGACAGGCATGCGCCACCATGCCTGGCTAATTTTTGTATTTATAGTAGAGACGGGGTTTCACCATGTTGGCCAGGCTGGTCTCGAACTCCTGATCTCGTGATCCGCCCACCTCAGCCTCCCAAAGTGCTGGGATTACAGGCGTGAGCCACTGTGCCCTGCCCTACCACTTTTATAATAGACGAACATTCTTGATCATCACTAATCTCTACTCTCATCTTTTGCAATCATTACTCTCTTCAATATATGAAAATAGAACTTTCCTAATATTCCTAACTTTAATGAAATAACTAAATTCCCCCCACCCCATGGAATACTGTGGTATTACAGAAAGGCTGAGTACGTAGCATGAAAGTGATTCTACGTATTTTCAGGTTGTGTTGGCCTATATATTAATTCTGTGTGTCTCATGCGGGTGTTATTATTCTGGGAGCCTCAGAATGGGATGTTGATTGATGAACTGCAGTCACAACTTCATTCAAACACAGCTGGAAGATTCTGATGCATGCAAGGCCTATACACAAGCTTTTCAGTTCAAAAAGCACTGGATAAAAAAATCAAAGAAGAGCAAATGACAGGCTGTGTTCACAGATTACAGCAGCGCTCACACACACGACATGAAACACACAGATGTTAGAGCCATCCTCCAGGAAAAAAGAGCTTGGCTTCCTGTTTATGAAGCACAAAATTCAAATGTCTG
The DNA here is from genome assembly GCF_024542745.1 of Macaca thibetana thibetana. Taxonomy (NCBI): domain Eukaryota; kingdom Metazoa; phylum Chordata; class Mammalia; order Primates; family Cercopithecidae; genus Macaca; species Macaca thibetana. Next base: position 140,941,641 of record NC_065585.1, read on the forward strand.
AAAAACATATTTTGGATAAGTGATTTTACCATTTTCTACTAGTCACTTGTTGGAGAGACTGAAGTTTTCTCCAGTGTATTCCTCTGAGTTGGAAAGTCTATAACACAACTTGCATCCTCCTCAGGGGAGCTACAGCCCATGAGAGAGGACCCTGCTCTTTGGGAAGCAACATTCAGTACAGCCTCAAAACAGCCGATCGAATGATTACAATGCAAGAAAGAGAGACCCTTGCCACACCTGCAGCGCAGGCAATGAAGACACCAAACAGGACTGCGCAGATGGGGAAGCGCCTTTGAAATGGCACCAATAGGTCTAAACCTGGATGATTATGGGATTTTAATCAAGGTCACTGTGGGAGGGCCAGGTTAACAAGATTACCACCGAGCCAGGGAGCTGAGTTATGTGATAGATTTGGGAAAGAGCAGTGGCTATATGGGGTTGGAGTGGAGGGCATTTTGGCGAGACGGAATGCAGTCGGAAGCACAAATTGGGTCCTGAGAGCGTGAAACCTTAACCCACAGGCTTTGGCTGTGCTCAACACAGAAGATCACATTTTAAAATATATTCTGGATATACTGTAGATAGCTTAAACATGCTTTAGTAGGATAGTGACATGCATAGAGTTGTAGTTTAGGAAATTTTCTATAGGATGAATTGGAATTAAAAAAAACTCAAAGTGCTGAGATGACCTGGGACACCAGCATAGAGTGGAAGAAAATCGCTGAAGTGAGGTGGCCAGAAATAGGCTTCATTTATGTGGACTTATCTAAACACTGTTGTGATGACTGACTTCTTGCTCAGAGCTCCTAAAACCCCACGGCTTCCCAAGCGATAAGGGTAATAAAGGTTGAAAGGACAGTCCTTGGTCATTCCCAGCCAGCCCTTCAACCACACCTGAGTTTACACTGATGCAAAGACTCCAGGTGGACCCCGGAGAGCCTCAGGATAGGGCAGTCCCCAGGGAACTAGCCTTGTGATTAGAGGATTGGAACTTCCAGCCTCTCCCCACCCCAGACCTCCCGGAAGGGAAAAGGGACTGAAGGTTAGCCGGATCAGGGAGGGTCGGTGATTTAATCCACTGTGCTTATCTAATGAAGTCTCCATAAAAAAAATCCTAAGGATTTCATTCTTTTTGCAGCTGAACTGTATTCCACTGTGTCTGCCTACCCCATTTCTCATGTTCTTTCTCCATTCTTCTGTTGATGGATACTCAGTTTGATTCCATCTCCCGGCTATTATGAATGGTGTCGCTCTGATACCACTTCTTTTGGCTGTACACCCAGTAGTGGGATTGCTGGGTCATATGGTGGCTTTTAGTTTTTTGAGGAACCTCCATGCTGTTTTCCACAGTGTCTAGACTCATTTATATTCTCACCAACACTGTAAGAATTCCCTTCTCCATATCTTTGCTAGAACCATTATTTTTGGTCTTTCTGGTTACTGCCATTCTAATTGGAATGAGACAGTATCTCACTGTGGTTTTGATTTGCACTCCCCTGGGGATCAGTGATGCGATGCTGGATGCTAAACATGTGTTCCTATACCTCACCGTATACCTTATATACACGTATCAATGTGTAATACAGGACTCACAGATATGTACAATTACTATGAGTCAACCAAAAATAACCATTTATAAAAGGAAAACAAAACCTACACACACGTATCAGAGTGTAACACAGTCTCCCACAAATATGTACTATTACTATGATTAAAAGTAACAATTTACTATAATTATAGTAAAAGTAACTTTTACTATAATTAAAAGTAACAATTTTAAAAAGGAAAAACAAAACCACCAAGGGTTTTAGAGTGCTTGCAGAGGGCTGAAAACAGGAAGGTGATGCCCAGAGAGGGCATGGAGGGTCCACTTGGCCCTGGCCTCTACCTCGCCCCATGCGCCCCTTCCACCTGGCCGTGCCTGAGCAGCAGCATTTATACAGTGTGGGTAAATATAAGTAAAGTGTTTCCCTGAGTTCTGTGAGCCATTCGAGCAAATCACTGAACCAGAGGTGGGGCCGTGGTGAACCCCTGATCTCTAGCCAGCAGGCCAGAAGCCAGACTTGGGATTGGCCCGGGTCTTTTGGGGCTGCGTCCTTAACCTGCGGGGTCTGAAGCTAAGCGCAGGTGGTCAGTGTCAGGACTGCAATGAATTAGAAGATACCCAGTTGGTGTCCTGGTAGTGGGAGAAACTATGCATGGGAAAATACCCACACATTTGGCGGTCAGAAATATTGGTGTAAGTGTAGCAAAGAAAAAAAATGGAATTTTTCTTGCATTTGGTGTCAAGAAAGAAGCACTTTTTTCACTTCTATTTGGCGTCAGAGTGCAGAGAGAGCACTGGCAGCCAGCTGAGGCTTCCATTTTAACTGTGAAAGTAGAGACATAAATTGTGGGTTTAGGGTTAAAAGAGAGAAAGAAGTTAATGATGGCTATAATTTCACACTGACTACAGAAATAATCATTTTTTAAAAAACATGCCAGAATCAAATCCATTCATTAGCTATATTTTTTAATGACTAGAGGATATTGAATATAAATATCTAAAAGATGAATATGTTCATGTTTGAGGCCATCTAAAGTGAAGCTGTTTAATTTTTAGACCATACTATTTAATCAATGACTTAGTTATTACATATAGAATATCCATATCTTAAATGTTCAGTAGTGCTGACAGTTACATCATCATTCTTTGGGCCACCCAAGATCAAGGTCTTTGAAAATGAATCCGAAGGAGATTGCTGTGCATGAGGCCGCACCGTATGGCTGGAGATCTTTCATTTGGTGGAGGGGCAGGAGTTACATTTATTTTTGCTAATGAGATAAGAATATTCTTGAGGGCATCTAATCCTCCACTTCCCCTGTCCAGAATGGGACTAAAGACCCCACTCTCCAAACGTGATTTCAGATATTTAATTCTTTGTTTCACGACAGACGCATATCAGTGGTAGCTCTGTTTTGAAAATGTAATATTTTATCAGAGCGAAAGGCTCCTGGAGCTGCACTTGTGTGTTGTGAACTCTGAATTTCTGCCAATAAAGACGAGGTAGTAATCGAATTCTTCAAATGCATTAGCTGCATTTATGGCGACATTGATCACTTTCTCTGAAATCATTCCAGGACCCTCTGGTCTGTTCATAGGTCTCCGTTGCTTCTGCGCCTGGAGCCTCACCGAGTGAGGCAGGAGTGAGGCCTGTTGCGCCCCCGTGGAGCCTCGCCGGGGCAGGAGTGAGGACCCCTGTGCCCCCCTGGAGCCTCCTTGAGTGAGGCAGGAGTGAGGCCTGCTGTGCCCCCCTGGAGCCTCCTTGAATGAGGCAGGAGTGAGGCCTGCTGTGCTCCCTTGGAGGCGGCCACGCAGTGAGGTCCTTCCGAGCCTCCAGTTTATGTGTCCGCATTTTCTCCTCCCCTCCCCCGTTCTGGGCTTCGGATCCGCGGTGCATTCACACCTGCGCTATGCACTATGCCTGCCCTGGTGGGGCCCGTCGAAACCACTGTTACCACATTAACCTTCACAGTGAGAGAACACAAAGAGCTGAAGTCAGAGAAAAACATGGTTTGCTTCAAGGAGCAGAGGCTCCGTGTCCGGATCAGGATAAAGGCAGTGACAATGCTGCTTGCTTCAAGAGCTTCTATGAAAATGTGGTGAGAGGCTGTCCAACCTGTGCACCGCGCAGACGCTAAATGGACGCTGGTCTCCCCCCACTCAGACACTAAATGGACGCGGGTCTCCCCAGGCTTCAGCTTAAACGGACGCCGGTCTCCCCCCTCCACTTCAGACACTAAATGGACACCGGTCTCCCCTGCCTCAGACGCTAAATGAAGCTGGTCTCCCCTCCTCAAGAAGCTAAATGGACGCCGGTCTCCTCCATGCGACTCAGACGCTAAATGGAGGCTGGTCTCCCCCACCTCAGACGCTAAACGAAGCTGGTCTCCCCCTTCTCAGACACTAAATGGACACCAGTCTCCCCTCCTCAAAAAGCTAAATGGACGCCGGTCTCCTTCCCCCGACTCAGACTGAACGCCGGTCTCCCCACTCAGACTCTAAATGGACGCTGGTCTCCCCCCTCAGACGCTAAATGGACGCCGGTCTCCCCCCCCAACACCCCCACCCCAGACGCTAAATGGACGCCGGTCTCCCCCCTCAGACGCTAAATGGACGCCGGTCTCGCCGCCCCGCCCTTTCTCCTGCTCAGCCCGCCAGGGGGAGTGTGGGCGGGAACCCTGACGGCTGCACGGAAGAGTGACGGGGACCCCCAAGCCTGGGCTCGCAGTCCCACAGCCACAGCCGGCTGAGCTGGGCCTCCTCACTCAGCAAATCTGTTTCCTGGAACCAAAGCGCATTCTTTGCAAGTTTGAGAAGCGTTCACATGAACAGGTTTCAGGGAGAGAAGGGATGAAGCTCAGGCTTTGAAACCAGTGTCTGAGGAGAGACAGAAAGGGAGGCCTGCACGGTGCTGACGAGCCGCATTCCACCGCCAGGCTCTCCTCTTAGGCAGCCAACGTGTCTGATTCCTTGTTTTACTACCTGGTTTTGGATTCCTTGTTTTACTTATTAAGCTACCTGATAGACACTTTGGATTAAAATGTCAACATGGACATAGAGTTTCCATGTTGACATTTCTATGTTGAGGTGACAAGAAACTGTTGGTTTTCATGGTGACGTTTTCAAAGAAGGGGTGGCTGTGGAGACAGAGGGGTTCTGGTTCCGACCTCGGGTGGCTCATTCAGCCGGGCCAGAACTCCGTGTCCTCCCTTAGGAAACAGGAGCAGGAAAATTGGAATCTCCCGCCTGATGGACTGTTCTGAGGATCAGACACGTTTACGGAAAAGTTTAATTCGCCTTAGAAACTGAAGTATGGCTGCACTGCAGAGGTCTGAACCTCCCTCAAGTGACCAGGTATATCTGAAATAGGAAGACGGACACCTGCGCTGACCACGGGAGGCGGGTTTCCACGGCTGTGGTGACAGGAACGTACAATCCCCCGCCAAGCCTGGCTGGTCGCCACTCTGTAGAGATGCTGGAATCATCTGGTGGCCACTCTGTATTGACATTGGTATCCAGGCATCGTCTGGGGACAGGATGGCTTTGCACTGAAAATACTTTGAAAAGTCTCTTTAGCAGCTCAAGCAGATATTATACAGGATCCTCTATGTTTTTGTCATCTAAAAACATCTCAAAGTCTGCCAAATAGTTTTGCATTTTCCACCTGCTTCCCATTGGCAGGGGTAGTCAGTTTTGTCATCCATCACCCTCCCCCAATTTATATGTTAAAAAAAATTCTTTTAGTCACGAAATTACCCCTTAAGGAGTTTCTACCCTGTTTGTGGAATTGTAAATTAGTTCAGCCACTATGGAAAGCAGCTTGAAGATTTCTCAAAGAACTTAAAACAGAACTACCATTTGACCCAGCAATCCCCTGACTGGGTATATACCCAAAGGAAAATAAATCATTCTATCAAAAAGACACCGGCACATGTATGTTCACAGCAGCACGATTCACAATAGCAAAAACATGGAAGCAACCCAGTGTCCATCAACGGCGGACGAGATAAAGAGACAGTGCTACCTATACACCATGAAATTCTACGCAGCCATAAGAGAGAATGGAATCACATCCTCTGCAGCAACATGGATGCAGGTGGAGGCCTTAGTCGCAAGTCAATTACTGCAGGAACAGAAAGCCAGACACCACGTGTTCTCACTTACAAGTGGAGGCTAAACATAGGGCACACATGGACGTGAAGGTGGGAATAGCAGACACCGGGGCTACCAGAAGGGGAGGGAAAAAGAGGCTGGGCAAGAAACACCTTCCATTGGGTTCTGTGCTCAGTGTCTGGGTGAGGGAATAATTTGTACCCCAAACTTCAGTGTCATGAAATAAACCCATGTAACAAACTTGCCCATGTACCCCCAAATCTAAAATAAAAGTTGGAAGAATAAAAATTAGCCCTTAAATCAGAAAGAGACTCACTAGAGAAAGTCATAAGAAGATAATTAAAAGTGAAAGTTTTGTATTCTAAAACCAGCTTAGGGCTGCCTGGAGTCAAGTTCACAGATTAAAGATAGAGACAGCCCACAGGTTGGCAGAGTAGACTTGCCTGTTGGTACGCATGTGTGTGTGCATGTGTGTACTTGTTTGTAAGTGTGTGTGCACATGTGTGTACACGTGTGTATGCATGTGCACCACAGCCAAAGGCTGGACAAGTATAATACAGGATCAAGAATCAATCAAAATGCTTGATTCTTCTTCTTCTCCTCCTCTTCCTTTTTTGAGATGGAGTCTTTCTCTGTTGCCCAGGCTGGAGTGCAGCGGCAGGATCTTGGCCCACTGCAACCTCCACCTCCCAGGTTCAAGTGATTCCCCTGCCTCAGCCTCCCAAGTAGCTGGGATTACACGTGCCTGCCACCATGCCCAGCTAATTTTTGTACTTTTAGTAGACATGGGGTTTAGCCATGTTGGGCAGGCTGGTCTCCAGCTCCTGATCTCAGGTGATCTGCCCGCCTTGACCTCCCAAAGTTTTGGGATTACAGGCATGTACCACTGCACCCAGCCAGACACCTGATTATTTAACAGGAGGTTCCATGCCTGTAAGGCAAGACACGCTGAGGGCAGAGGCCACCTGGACATGCGTGGATGGTGGGATCCTCAGAGACACCTGGCCTACAGCTCTGCTCAGTCCCTCCCCGCCACCTTCTCCTCTGGTGTGGACCCTGCGCTGGGACCCCCAGCCTGGTCAGTCCCTTGTGTCCCTGTGCCTCTTGCCTCCTACAGTTGACTGGCTTTGTGGGTCATGACCTGACTCACACCCTGGACCTTGCATTTCTGGCTTGCCCTTGACAGGTCCTCACTACCTCTCCCTGGCTACAGCCTTCAGCCTTATTGGCCTCACTTCACCCATCATGCTGACAGCTGTGAAACACACCCTCCAATCACATGCTTGGGGCGCCGTGCCAACCTCACGAGAGTCCACAGAACACTCCTGCCATGCCAGTTTCCGGCTTTAGCACTTTCTCAGGTTCCATCTTTATGAATATGTCAGTTTCTCTCAACAGACAACTCCCCCCAACTCTGAATATTCCACTTTCTCAACAGCCTGTAACTCTGACTTTACAGACCTTGAAAGAATGCCTTTCCCCAGCACTAACAGCAGAGGAAAAAGCAGAATTCCTGGACATGTCACCAAGTGTCCATGCAGTGCCCTGAGCTGCACTTTTTGACTATTTGCTTTAAATGACAGCACCCTATTGATGGTGTCTTCAGGGAACAGCTTACAATGACTTTGGGGCTCTTTTTGAAAAAAAGTGATAAACAAGAATTCACCATTTAATAAGTATACCATTGACATTGCGCATCTGCACGTGCCTCTTCTCAGGCTGTGCCTCACCAAGGCCCACCTGGCAGGCGTGTGTGTACTCATGGAGCTTTGTGACAGCCGCACAATCTATCCCCATCATCCTGTCATTGCAGCTGCAGAGGAGCTACATATTGGGAGACTGGGTGGTGACCTTTGAGTTCAAGACCATTTATCAAAGATAAGAGTGACTCCAATCATTGATTACTGAGATTTTCATTCCCTTTCATATTATTTCTCCATCCAGAGAAGGGCCTTCAAACATTTCATGTTTCTGAACTTTAAGGCAATATTTTTCTGTGACAAAAACATTTTTTCATTTCCATTATAACTCTATACTTGCCAGATTTAGTGGAAAGTAATCTACAGCTTTTTGAGAATCTAAGTAAAATATGCATAGTGACTTTTGCTTGCCCTTAAATTGGATTTACTTTGAAAGTCTTTTTTATGCTTCTTGAGCATTTAAACTATATTTTCCTTTCTTCAATAGATGGTTCATTTATATTACAATAGTAATTCAGTTTCTTCCTCTGTTCTCATAAATATCTATCCATTTATTCATTCTGCTTCCCATCCTTCTATCTTTTGCTTCTTCCTTTATTTACTTTAAAAATACTATAAATAAATAGCTAATAGTAAAGGTGTTGAGACATACAAAGGTGCTACAGAGAGCAGGGAGACAAGCCATGACTTGGAAGGAGCCACCATCCAGTAAAAAGCACAGAGGGGCAAATAGAACACAGGGCTGTGAGTTCCAGAAGAGGGATTTTCCAGGGGTCACTGGGAGCACCAAGGAGGGAACAGCACTGTGGTCAGGAAGAGGAAGCCCTCTTCACAGGGGAGGGGACACTTGAGCTGGGTACTGAAGGATTTTCCCCACACTGTGGTCAGGAAGGGCAAGTCTGTTTCACAGAGGAGGGGACACTTGAGCTGGGTATTGAAGGATTTTTCCCAGTGGGAGGGAGGGAAGTCAGAGACAGGAAATAGCATGTGAAAGGCACTGTAATCTCAGGAAATGGCAGGTGGCCCTGGGCACTGGAAACACAGGGCATCTGCTGGGGAGGACTGTGAAGAGGGAGGGTATATTAGAGCCAGAATGGCCATCACAGCTGGCAATTGCCTTGTGACTGCAGAGGTCTTGCTAGGTGCCCAAGAACAGCAAGAAAGACTCAATAATTACATGCACTGACTCTGACCTTCACAAAAAGCCTGTGATCTTCACAGTGGGTTCCGTTGCTATCACCATTTCTCAGATGAGGACACTGAGGCAGAGAGGGGTGAAGGAACTTATCTGAGGGCTCACGCTGGAAAGACTGGGGCTTACCGAGGATACACAAGGCCAACCTAAGAAACCACACTTTTATTCTGCAGGTCAAGTAGCAGCAGTGGGATATTTCAGCATTGAATTCGTGAGATCAGATGCATGCATTTAACAATGTAACAAATTATGTAGAAGTGGGTGAGACTCCCAGAACCTTCTGGAACCTCCACATCTATAGGAGAGATGGAGGAGAAAGAGCCTGGGAGACAGGGAGGTTGAGGGAGCGAATGGAGCCTCAGAAGGCTAGGGAGGAGGAGGCCTGAAGAACAAGCAGGCCGCAGAGTCTAGGGCCCAGAGTGGGAGGCTGGCGGGGGACCTCCCCTTCAGCACAAAAGTTCCAGTGCTGGGGGCTCTGCAGAGGGCAGTGGGAGCCATAGCACTGGGGTTAAAATGGGAGCACAGGTGAGGAAAAGGGAGACGTAGCAAGCCCAGCCCAAGCTTGAGAGGCCTGGAGGCAGGAATGGAGAAAGGGCAGCGACTCCAGGGAAGGTGAGGGCCCATGGCAGGACATCCCTAGCAGGAGGTCACCTGGCCATAGCATCTGCGTCTTCCAGAGCCCTTGCTGTTGCCTTTAGGTTTTCGGAGCATGCGTCTGAACGTGGAGGATACTGGCGTGGCAGCACCTACCCCCACACTCTGTGTCCCACTTGCACAGGCCTCGATGGGTGTGCTGCACCACTAGGGCCCCCATGACGGCTCACGGGGGCAGAGCTGATTAGGGAAAATTCACCCTTAGTGAGAGAGACTTCATGCATCGCTTTCCATAAATTCAAGTTCTGGAAAGTTCACGAAAATAATTTTAGAAGCCCTTAAATGAAGCAGACACGCAGCTTAGTGAGCCTGTGAAATGTGTATTCTTGGCATTGTTTGAAGTTTAGCAGATGGTTCAGAGCAGGAGGGAAATGAGTGGATAAACCGGGCCAGGAGCAGCGCGAGGCCCTCAAGTCTACCACCTGCAGGTTTTGCATTTCGGTTACCTCATCTAATCTGCCCAAGGCTCCACCAGCACGGTGTATGACTCCATCTTCCTGCCAGTGTTGCCAGGCCAGGGAGGCGGAGGTAAGCAGGCTGGAGCTACATCGTCAGCACAAGTGGGGCCGAGGGCCAGCCAGGACTGCCTGGCTCAGGGGTCAAGTCCTTCGTGCTTTTATGCTGTCTTATGTGGAAAACCCGTATGTATCAACATTATAATTCCCTGCCTTCAAAACCATACAACATTTTTGGTGTTTTGATTATTCCTAACTCTGTTTTCTTTGACTTATAATGGTATATAATGTAGCTATTCATTGCACATTGTTAAAAGATATATATAATATAAATATAAGCACTTATTTTCAGACCAAATTACTGCAATGAATAATTTCTCTGTGGTTAAGCAGAACAATTAGCATACGATGATTTTAATTAGGAGATGTTGGGTTTCTAGAACAAGAGACCATGACTGAAGACCTGTAGGGAACGTTTGGCATATACAGGTAGCTTTCCATGGTGACACTTCGGTCACTTTTTATGCACTGAAACTCAATAAATAAAGCCAGAGCAATATTAGTTTAGCTGATGAATCAAACTAATGTACAACACTATGCAATTATAACAAACTAACGATTACAATCTCTTAAACAGAGATGTAAAGATATTTACATGTTCACCAGGAACTCAGCCTTCCTTCCTGGATAAGACAACTCAAGGAAGTTTTTTAAAAAAATGGCTCCAGAGTGAGGCAAGGAGGTTCCCACAGGGAAAGGTGACCATAATCTGGGAAAATCCCTGAACAAGAAAACTAAGTTCCGAATCAGCATCTCTGGATCCCTTGACCTGGATGTGGGGTTTGACGCAGGCCCATGGGGTGGTCCCCGAGGCCGTGTGTGAAACACACTTGGGTGCTGTTGCCTCTTCACATTTACAAGCTCTCCCAGGAGTTTTAAGCCATAGTTTCATTGTATTTCATTCTGAGAAGGGAGCTGACTTGATGCTTTAACCCGACCTGTGCAGAAATGCAGTAGCCTGTGGACGGACTCCTGCAGGAAGCCTTCCTCCAGTGACCCCATGACACTGTGGGACACGACAGTAAGTTATTACTACAGAAATATGTGAACTGCGGGGACAGAATCAAAAGGAGGTGCTCAGCGAGTATTTCACAGGGGTCAGAGCGGCGTCCGCTCTGCTGTGAGCTCCTCACCGTGAGGCTGCCTGGGCCACAGTGCCACACGCCCGAAGCCATGCCTGCGAACGTTACCTTCTGTGTCACTATTACTGTATCCTCGTTGCCAGTGCCTCCCACTGCAAAGATTCTGCTCTGAAGCCAGTGAGATTCCAGCCACTCCCAGATGATCTGGGCCCTGATGGAAGCTTGAGGTCTCCTCAGCAGATCGAGGGCATGTTCTGAAACCGCCCCTTCCCCTTGGGCACTCAGTGTCAGAGTCGGACATTCCTGGGGAGGACACCGTTTGGCGTGTGGACCTGATACCGTTGCTTACTTAGCCGAGGGTCTACACACCTGCAGCGGTATTCGTCGGGGTTCTCTGGAGGAATGGAACCAACAGGACTCACAGACACATAACAGGGGGGTTTATTTTCCAGACTGGATCATGTGATTATGGAGGCTGAGAAGCCCCACAGCTGGGGACCCAGGGCGTCGGGTGTGATTCAGTCTAAGCCCAAAGGCCCTGGCACTGAGGGGCTGCCGGTGAAAGCCTCAGAGCCCAAAGGCCCTGGGGCTCCAGTTCAGGAGAAGAGGAAGGTCCCAGCTCAAGAAGACAGGAGGTCCTCCCTTCCTCTATCTTTTTGTTCTACTCTAGCCCTCGTGGACTGGGGGACACCCGCCGGCACTGGGGAGGGGTCTGTTTACTCATTCCCCGATTCAAACGCTGGTCCCTTCCAGAAACACCATCACAGACACACGTGGATAATGTCTTCCCAGCTCTGCGGCATCCCCTATCCCAGTCTAGGCGATGCAAAAGATTCACTATCACACGGTGACAGGCCGGGAAGTGTGGAGGGTTCTGAGCACGTTCGTCATGCCCAGCTCTCGTCTTGAACTTGTGTCTAAAGAATTTCTGAAATCAGTCTTTACTGAGCCCATTTCTTCACGTTGATCCTCAGCTGATCTACACAATTCTATGCTGAGGACCAGGACTGCCAAGGGGAGCTGGGCGCCTGCTACAGTGAGGAAGGGACTGGGCAGTGGTCCATTCTGGAACTGAGGCAATGCTGCTGTCTTTTCACAGGTGGATGTATCTTTCAGGGAATTAACTGACGCTTCCCCAACAGACATCGATTAAATGTCCACTGTTTCCAACACAACGGACCCTGTGGCCCGGGCAGGTGGGCAGACGGGCATCATGGACCACTGCTGCCCGGCTTTCCTCTCTGTGCCCTGCACACCTGAATGTTAAAACGACAGTCAAATCTTCTCACTAATGCAGTGAACGTGACAGACGAAGGGTTTCTCAGGGGTAGAGCTGCTACGAGTTCCCAAAACCTGGCTTTCCCGGGTTCTGCTCTCACCAGAAAACCCTTTACACTGTCCTGTGAAAGCCTGAAACGAGGACTTGCTAGGAGGCTTCAAACATCCGAGACGCGTTTTCAAAGAAGTTATGCACGAATCCATGTTGCCTGCTCCAGAAAACAGGCTTAGAAACTCCAGTTGCTGAACAGTCAACACCGTGTGTGTCTTGCTGCTGGAGTCCCAGTGGAGAGCAGCACCCGCATCATCCAAAGCCCAGAGAAGGACCCTCTGCAGGGCCACGAGTCCCAGTGGAGAGCAGCACCCACAGCAGCACCTGCATCATCCAAAGCCCAGAGAAGCTCCCTCTGCAGGGCCACGAGTCCCAGTGGAGAGCAGCACCCACAGCAGCACCTGCATCATCCAAAGCCCAGAGAAGCTCCCTCTGCAGGGCCACGAGGGCTTCAGGACTCGACACTGTGCCCAGATGCTTATGGAGATTATGCCAGGCCCCAGGTGAACTAAGAGGTTGCGAGGAACTTGGAGCTGGGGCCTGGAACTGACTTCTCCCCTGATGAGAATGCAGACGCATCCCGAGGGAAGGGGAAACCTTCAGACACTCTGGGGAGTGAGGAAACAGACCCAGGTCATCAGGAGGAAGGGAAACTGAAATGGCATCGAGAAAGTGGAAGATGAGTTGGACAGTCAGGCAGATGGAAAGAGCGTGAGGATTCCTGTGTTCTTCAACTCCAGGAATAAAATGTTAGCTGCAGATGCTGGAAAGAAAGAGTGAGCCAGAGACTGGGCTTGCCTTGACCTCAGTGAAGACCAGCTATTCTCAGGGGATAATTCTATCCCCTGGGGGGCATCTGGCAATATCTGGAGGCATTTTTGGTTGTCCTGACTGGCATCCAGTACTGAGTCCAGTGATGCTGTTAAACATGCTGTGCTGTCCAGGACAGCCCACCCCAACCCCCAACAGGAACTGTTGGAAGTCCTGAGGTGGACCCTGCGGCGCTCAGTAAGCACTCAGTACACAACTCTGGAGGACGAGGAGGTGCGCTCAGTAAGCACTCAATACACGACTCCGGAGGACGAGGAGGTGCGCTCAGTAAGTACTCAGTACACGACTCTGGAGGATGAGGAAGTGCGCTCAGTAAGTACTCAGTACACAACTCTGGAGGACGAGGAGGTGCGCTCAGTAAGCACTCAATACATGACTACGGAGGACGAGGAGGTACGCTCAGTAAGTACTCAGTACACAACTCTGGAGGACGAGGAGGTGCACTCAGTAAGCACTCAGTACACGACTCCAGAGGACAAGGAAGTGCGCACAGTAAGCACTCAGTACACGACTCTGGAGGACGAGGAGGTTCTGAAAACCTCAAATGCCTTCCTGAGGCCTCGGATTCACATTTAGAGCAAAACTGATCTGTCTGCATTTGGGGGGAATAGTTGTAAAAAAAGAGTCACATTTAACAAGACGCATGCCCCATTCCAACACACATACATTCACTTTGGCAAAGTCAAATCGCAGATGCTCAGGGGTTCCAAGCTGCAATTATCCAGAAGAAAGAATACAGCCCACGAGCATCGCTGCCGTGCAATCACCCGGCACAGGCCCGGTGCCTTTGCTGAGACGCAGAAGTGCTGACCCAGGCCTTGCCCAGTCCCCAGAGATGCACGGAGGCCCAGCCGTTCATTAGCAGGCCTGTGTGACTCCCCATGGGTTTCCACAACGTGTAGGGTCACAATTAAAATTCAAAGTTAATATGAAAATAAGCAGAGTCTATTTTAGGCCTTTTCGGACAAGGTCTATTTGCTTTCACTCGGCTGCATTCTCACGCTCGGCAATGAGGCACAGCAGGACAATGGCACTTAGAAGGACCACATAGCGTCCGAGTCAGCGGACTGGGTTCTCCTCCCATTAGCAAGTCAGGCCGACGCAGGCTGCAAGCTTTCCCTGAGTGCCGCGAGTTGATGGGAAGAAAGGGAAACCCTCCTCCTGGGAGTGCAGGTAACGGGCAACCCTGCGCCTCGACCGGGGATCTGGACTCACACAGGAATGACTCATACTCGCGTCCACTTCAAGGCTGCCCTGTCTATCATCTGGGTGTTCCAATGGCACCTGAGCCTGGAACCCAGGGGTCTTGCTTTCTAGGCCCTTCTCCGAAAAATGAGAGATATAGATGAGGCGATTCAAACAGGTCTTCATGCTCTCAGTCCTACGACCCGGGTTTTCTGAAAGATCCTACAGCATGGCAACAACGGCTTATTTTCTCATAGACACGCACGGCTCCTCCATGGCCCCTCGCTGGTCGTCCAAGGTGGACGCACAGGCGTGCGGGAGGGTAGGACACACACTCGGGTCGTGGAGACGCAGCAACGCATTTGCTGCCTCCGCTTAATGAAATGATTGCTTCTAAAGATAAACTGGTTTGAGAAAGGGTGTTGTCTTCAATCTAGGAAAACTAAATTATTTGCACCAAAGTGAGCTCCTTAAATACTGGAGTAAAATCAAGAACAGAAAACACATCGCCAGACCCTCTGCCCTCTAAATCTTTTATGAACCTGTCTCCTCTTCCAGAGCAGCCCCCCCGCCCAGCTCCCTCCTGGACTCTGGACGGGGTCAGCTCTGCGAGGCATCCACGGTGGACCATGTGTTTGTAGTGCTCCAACCGATAAAAACACCAATCTTACTGTGATTACGCTGGGCCAAACCCGATATTACCATTTTCCATCATCCCTCACTTTGCTTGGCACTGAGTCACGCCTTCCTGACATCCCATTTGCAGCCACAGCCTGGTGTCTCCGAATGAGCTGCACGTCCCTGCACAGATCGGATCTGGCCTCCAAATGGGGCATCCAGACGCACGGGTACTGCCAGGATGTTCTGCAGGGTACCCCAAAACCCCTACCTCAGGCCGTTTGCTTTCTTGCTCCAAGTCCTTGAATGCCCCATTGCCTGGTTTGGAAGCTCGTAATGTCTAGCCTTGGATTCAACATCCTGGACAATGTCTCCATGGACACTTCTGAGTGAATCTTTCCTGCTCCCATCTAGCCAACCAGGCATCTCATTATCCCCAGACATCTCTGCCTCCAAAGCTTCTTCCTACTCTTGGAATGTGTTCTTTCTTCTTACAGTCCAACTCATTTTCGAGGTCCTGTTGTCTTCACCCAAGGCACCTGTTCCCGATGACCTCACATGGGGGGGGTGCAGCTGCTGCCCCTTCGTCCCGCCAGCGCAGACCCTGGGTCCTTCTGATTTCGGTGCTGCCACGCTGGCTGTGTTTAATTTGGCTCCCTAGGCTGCTGCCTGCCTTGCCATTTTATGAGGATGGTGATGCTGCCTTGTAATTCTTTACGACTCTTGCACACAGCACAGTGTGTTTGCATTTGCTATGGGCTCGCTCTGTGGATAAGAGACTTGAAAAATGGTTTTGTAACAGAGGGTTGAGCTGAAATCCACCTGCAGTTTTCTTAGGCACAGCCCCCTGGCAAATGCAAAGATCCTCGCTCACCACCGTCGCCCAACGAGAGATTCCGATCAGAGCCTGGCGGCTGAACGGAGGTGAGAGGTGGACGGGACTGCAGTTAGAGGGCAGAAGTCCAGTCCCCACACGGGCAAGGGAAACAGCACACAGAGCCCAGATGCCTGCATGCATACAGGAGCACACAGCTCAGACAGATCGCAATTTTCTAACTGTAGTGCAGGACACAGAGGTCCCAAAATACACAGCAAAGGTTTCTAGGTGGGCCTGGAACTAATCCTGATGTTCTGAGTTCATGGCCATCTGTTTCATTTTATGCTTCCAAAAAACTTACTCCAGCAAAAGGAATAAAATGAAAAAAAAAAAGTATTATTTTAATAAATGGAGTTTTAAAAGGTCACACATAAGAGTTTGTAAAGAAACACACCACAGTGTTGTGTAGGTGACAGACACATTTCCGCGCCTTCTGGAGACACCCAGGTGAGAGGCTCCCGTCTGGTTTCCACCAACATGATTACTATGGCAGAGATCATTCCAGAGTCAGTGGTTTACATCTGCAGAGCTCATAGAGTGCCTCGATTTAGTTACTGACTTTTGGAAGAGCTTCTCCTCTAAGCCTGATACTCCACCAGGGCCCTGTGATCCCCATCAATGGATGAAATGTTGGCCTGTGAAGTTTTTCCTGCCTGGAAGCATTTCCGGGCAATGTCCACCCAGACATGCTCCGTGGGTGCAGACAAGAGCCTGCGGTTGCTCCTGTTCACGTGTGAGGAAGAGCTGTCCATGTCGGAGCTGGGTGCTCCGCAGCCCCTCTCTGTGGGACGCCTGCTAGCTGTTTTTCAGCAATCACCGTTGTCTTCCGATTCTCACAAAGTGACAGATCTAGGTCTGTGGTGGATCTGGGTCTGCGTTGGATCCTTGCAGGGAAGGCTCGTTCTGGGTCTCCACCCGGGTTGTGCCTCCAGGTCCCCCAGCTGTTCCACCGTCACCTAAGAGGAGGTCTGGAAAACAGCTGTCCTTGAGGACGTTCTCACAGACACACAGTGCTTGTCTGTCCGCTGCATCCATTCTGCACAATCTGAGGTCTGGAAACATTTCATCATTGGCTTTTCCTATCCAAGCTGCTGAGCCTGGTGGGATACAAATCAAAGAACTGGGCAGATTGGTTCTGCTACAAACCTGTGGTCTGCACAGAGCAGCCTCATCCACACCTCTTCCAGCTCTGGGTGCCCTTAGCGGGGCCCCTCGTCGACTCCCGAGTGATCATTCCAAGCTTCGCCACGCTCTCTGACCTCTCCTCTCTGCAGAGCCTCTGGCTTCCCTGGGATGCTGCAGCTGCCCTCCCCACTGACAGGGAGGGAGCCATGTCCCCTTCCCATCGTCCTCCTCCTGTGTCCCGCTCCTCCCATTCGGCATTTCCCATAAAGAGGTCCACGTGCCTCCCGCCATGAAGAGGTCCTGCACTTCCACACCCTTAGTCTGTGCGACCAGAGCCCTCCATACCCACGGCCTCTGCCTCTCACAGCCCTGACGCCGTGAGATGCTGACACCAGCCCCAGCCCGCACGCACTGGCTGCATCCACCTCTGGCTGGTGAGTCTCTAGCAGCTCTGGGCCCACAGTGTTTGCTCATGCACTGGGGACCTCCACGCCTTGATCCCTAACCCACTAGTAACCCTAACTGCGGGGCTCCAGGCCCCCACATGAACCCACTCACAGGACATCTCAGCTTCCAGCGCCACCAAATGCACAGGCTCTTAAACTGACATCACTGGCCTCCTTATGCCTTTTCCTGGTTCCGACTGTGGCACAGGTGAGGCCCTCCACTGAGAAAAACCTGGTTGCCCTTCCTACCCGAACCTTCCTCTCACCCTTCACCCCTCTCAGTGACCAACCACCTCAGGCCAAAACCCGGGACCCAACTTATCGCCTCTTGATCTTCCTCACTTCAAAGTCAATCAGGCACCTGATCTTTTTGCGTGGGGTAGAACATACATGAAATTGACCATTCTAGTCATGTCCGATGGTGTAGTTCAGTGACGTCAGATACACTCACTGCTGTGCAATCACGACCACCGTCCATCTCCAGAACCTCCTCAGTTCTGCGAACTACCCCTCAGGCCCCGTGCTCCGGACCGCCAATCTTAATGCTGTGACGTGCATCTCCAGGTGGCTCAAACCCAGCCTTCTCTGCAGCCCCGTGGCCACTGCCCAATTCAGGGGTTTCTACTCTCTGTGAACTTATTCCATTCTTGTAAATTCCAAATTTTGTCTTTATACTAATTTTTCATGTATACACTTTTACAAAAACCCAATAATACTACAAGCCTTACGAAGAAAATCAGCAGACCTGCCTCTCAGTCTCTCCACCCTCTGCATGAAGACCTCATCCCACAGGCAAGCTCACCTCTCCCAGCCGTTTTCTTCAATACCATCTTCCTTACTGATAATGATCACGACGGCTCTGCTGTTTTGCTATATGATGCTTGAGCTTTTCAGCCACACCAGCAGTCCATGCTGGTATCTAGTTCCCCTCTTCTCTGGCTTACCAATATGACGTTCAATTTAATATTTAGTATTAAAATTATTTTTAGATAAATATTGTTCAATGTCAATCTGCATAATGAGCTATTATTATCTATCCTCATACAACATTTTGCCTTCCCTGGAGTTATTACTTTATTTTTAATGTGCATAATTTGTATCATTAATACAGTTTAAAATTCTCTCAACATAGTCATATCATTTTTTTCCATCAGTATAGTAAAACCCATTCAAAAATCAATCCTTTTTTCTTTGGATCCCACCCTCTTGCCGCACTCTGTGCCCGTGTGGCCTGGGCTTTCCTCCCCATCCTGAGTGTCCCCTCAGGCTCCCACCTGGCTGGATTCCCGGTTCCCGGATCCCCACATCTTCCCTTGTCCAGGTTTCTTCTCTCGTTTCTGGGCCAGCATATCCCCCGAATCTTGCTGAGAGAGGGAAGGGGAACCTCAGAGACTGCATGGCTGGCCTCACACTCTCCTCTCACATTCGGCCGGTGGTGTGCCTGTGTCTGGAGCTCTGGAGCAGCCACCACTTCTCCAGGGTCCTGGAGGGAATTCTGCAGGTTCTCCCAGCTGTCCCTGCTGCCCTGGAGAAGACGGAAGCCGTCCTGTTTCTCCATCTGTCTTTTCTCGCTGAAAGCTCACAGGCTCCCCCGGCTATGCCGGTGTATGGGAGTTTCCCAGTGGTGTCGGCCTACGTTGTGTTCGTTGTTCTGGGGAGTTCATGCTCCTGTCATCTACAATCTCACCAACTTTGGGTCTGGTGATTTTTCTAGAATTTCCTTTTCCTGGACAACTTCCCCACTCTGTGTTCTCTATGCTCTTTTGAGAACTTTGTCTTCATATGTTGGAGTTTTTGCAAAGTCACTCTGAGCAGCTCATCTTTTCACTTATTTTCCATTATTTTGCCATTTTCCTGTTTTCTGGGAGATTGTTGTTTTCAATTTTATTTTCAAAATCCCATGTAGATTAAACCATATTTTTGTAATGAGAGATTTAATTCCTAGGAGCACTTGCCTGGGAATTGCTTGTATCCTCAGATCTCATTGATTCTGGTGTTAGGACTTTGGGTGCTGCTGGCTAGGTTCCCGTGGCTCCAGGAGATGCACCAAGTTCTCAGGGGCCGGGCACAGGCCGGGATAACTGTGCACCAAGCTCTCAGGGACCAGGCACAGGCCGGGGTAACTGTGCACCAAGCTCTCAGGGGCCGGGCACAGGCCGGGGTAACTGTGCACCAAGCTCTCAGGGGCCGGGCACAGGCCGGGGTAACTGTGCACCAAGCTCTCAGGGGCCGGGCACAGGCCGGGGTAACTGTGCACCAAGCTCTCAGGGGCCGGGCACAGGCCGGGGTAACTGTGCACCAAGCTCTCAGGGGCCGGGCACAGGCCGGGGTAACTGTGCACCAAGCTCTCAGGGGCCGGGCATAGGCCGGGATAACTGTGCACCAAGCTCTCAGGGGCCGGGCACAGGCCGGGGTAACTGTGCACCAAGCTCTCAGGGGCCGGGCATAGGCCGGGGTAACTGTGCACCAAGCTCTCAGGGGCCGGGCATAGGCTGGGGCAGAGGAGGGTGCAGAGACTGTGCAGTCACAATTTCTGCTCTTTCCAGGAAAAAAATTAAACTCTGAAAATGACATCCCGAGCCACTTCATCCCTGAACTTTTATGAATGCTTTGGTCACAGTAACTTTCGCTTTAACAAATATAGACCTGACATGGCAACTTAACGAATTCTGACCTAGTTCTTCTATTAATTGATACCTAAATAAGCGTATCTTCTTTCCCAACGTCTGAATAAGCCAGTGAATAATGAAAAACCCTTTATTCTTGGGGTCACATATTTCATCACTAAGTACAGACACCAAAACCCCAGACACGCATGTGTGGGTCTCCTTCATGAATATATCACATCAGAGAAGAGAATGGGAGTAAAATGAGCTTCCTGTCAGAGTCCACCGCCAAAGACGTCTGCCGCTCTGTCACCCATGAAGAGTAAAGAGATTCGTTAGTTTACTCTGCTGGAAAGGGCTTGCTGGGAGCTGCTGGTGGTCATCTGACCAGGAGTGTAATTCATGCTTCCTGTCACTGTCAAGTTAAAGTTAATATGGGCTCTGATGTGGCCATTCAAACACCACGAAGTTTTCACTGACTTTGCAGAGAGACAGCCTCAGCCCCGGGCCAGGCGCACGGCAGCCTATCCAGCCCCAGCCAGTAAAGGGAGCCACGGAATTGGGATCTGGTCGTTAATCAAGCAGCCTTTGAGCTTCCCCAAAAATAAGACACAGGCAGGGAGGCTAAAGCTCCTCAGACTGGTAACATCGCCGACTTCGTGTGTCCTGAACCATTTCCTTCCTTGAGCGAAGGCCAATCAGCCTCCACCTCTGTGTTCTCGTGTGTACAAGGCAGGGCTAACGCATCCCAGACCATGTGACAGAATCTCTGTATAAAAGTCTGAGATTTTTAATGCATTTCTCCTTCAGGGTTGCTGCCCTGTATGTTTTCAGCATCCGGCACCAAGTGGCAGCAGAAGCACTTTTCCAACACCTTTTCCATATTTGACAATTTGAAGTACTGTAATATATTCTCCAAACCTTATAACTTGATGACTTTTCAGAAAGCATGTAATTATTTTTTCAAAATAAAAATCGCTTATTTTTCTGGTTACAAAATTAATGAATATACCTGACACAATTATAAATTTGCCAAAATAGATAAAGGAGATGATCCCTGCAATCTCACAACACAGATATGGCACTGCTCACGTGGTGAGGAATATCCATCTGAGAGTACTTATGTCCAAAGATCCTTAGATTTGTGTTCCACAAAGATAACACTGCATATGCTAATTGTATCAGCCTGATTAACATAATATTATAATTTCTCATTGATTGGGGTCTCCCTCTCTACACACACACACACACACACACACACACACTTTGTATACATACATCCCTTCCATAATTGTAATTGCCTATAGAACTTTTTTGGGGTGATATACTAAAGTTTATTTAACCAGTCCTCTTTGATGAAGCATTCAATATGGCTTCTAATTTCTTGCTATAATAAACATAAACTATACATTTTTCTTTCCCCCCTTTGAGACAGGGTCTCACTGGGTTGCCGAGGCTGGAGTGCAGTGGTATGATCACGGTTCACTGCGGCTTGGATCTCCCGGGTTTACACAATCTTCCCACCTCAGCCTCCAAAGTACTGGGACTACAGGCACACGCCACTGCATTGCTAAGTTTTTAAAAGTTTAGTTTTTGTAGAGATGGGGTCTCACTGTGTTGCCCAGGTTGGTCTCGAACTCCTGGGCTCAAGCGATTCTTCTGCCCCTGCCTCCCAAAGCTCTGCGATTACAGCTGTGAGCCACCATGCCTGACTGATGATACATATCTCTGCACATATATTCATGGACACTTGACCCTTGAACAACATTGGGTGGAACTGCTGGAGTCCACTCATATGTGGATCTTCTTCCTCCTCTGCCACCCCTGAGACTGCAGGAAAACCTGTCTTCTCCTCCTGAGCCCACTCAACGTGAGGACGGGGATGAAGGCCTCTGTGGTGGTCCATTTCCATTTAATAAAATGTAAATGTATTGTATTTTATGATTTTCATAACATTTTCTGTCTCTAGCTTAGTTTACTGTATGAATACAGCATGTAATACATGTAACAAACACAATGGGTGTCAGTGACTGTATTATTGCTTATGCTTCTGGTTAACAGGAGGCTATCAGTAGCAAAGTTTGGGGCAATCAAAAGTTATATGTGGATTTTTGACTGCATGAGAGGGTTGGTACCACTAACCTCTGCTTTTTTACAAGGGTCAACTATGCATTTATTTGATTTTTTTCAAGACTGCATACATGTAATCTAAAAAACATTGTGTAGACTTTATCATTCTTGGTGCTGGGGTTCAGGGGTAGACAAGAAACATACATTTTATATTTCCTTAATGTAAATGTGTAGACATGGAATTCCTCTCTGAATGGCTATGCTTACTTTGGAAATGTCACACACACACACACACACACACACACACACACACACTAGAATAATCCTCATATTTGCTAAGGAAGAAAATCCTAGCACTCACGGCAACCCGATGGAGCTGGAGGACATGCTGCTGAGTGAAATAGGCCAGGCACAGAAAGGCAAACGCCGTGTGGCCTCACTTATTTGTGGAACTAGAAAAACCCAGATTCCTACAGAGTAGAAGAGTGGGCACCAGGGCCCAGGGAAAGCAGGATGGGGAGATGCTGATCAAAGGACATAAATTCAAGTCACAGGATGGGCAAGTTCTGGGGCTGCACTGTCCAGCCTGGATGGGGATGGGTGTGTTAATTTACCCGGCTGTGGTCATCACTGCACAAGGTAAACTGACATCAAACCATCATGTCTTACTCCTTGAGTACAAAACAGTTACGCTCAGTTCAAATTGCCAAACTGACCCACAGAAATGTTTAATATGTAAGCAGGAACCGTAACGGCCCATTTTTTCGTATCTTTGCTAACATTGGCTATTATTAATCTTTGCCAATCTGAAACAGCCAACAATGGAATCTTATTTTCATGGGCACACACAGAATTGGTGGTGAGGTTGAACGTCCTTCACTGTCTCTGCTTGTTTCTGGACGTCCCGGGGAAACACCTGTTCTGGCCGTCATCCAGCCATGTTTGCGTATGAAGCATTTTCCGTCGGTTACGAAGAGCAACTCCTCACCATATGCTGTGAGCCCTTTATTTTTAATTTCCTCTTAAATCTAATTTTGATTTAGAAAGGAATTCCTTATGTTATTTAAGTAAAATATAAATGTAAAAATATAAAATGTAAAGAATAGCCTTTTTTCTTTTTGGCCTTTTGGGTGTTTTTTTTTTTTTTTTTTTTTTTTTTTTTTTTTAAATCATGTTCAAAACATCCAACCATTTCTGAGATGATACAAATGGTCACCAAAATCATCTTTTGCAATTCTTATGGCTTTATTTTCTTAAGTCTAAGCTTTTAGTCTCCATGGAATTTAATAAGATAAGGTATTGTGAGTTCGATGTCACTTTTTTCCAAATAGCTATCCCTGTGTCCCAGTTAATACCAATAGTCATTACTTTAGCAAGAGTGTAAAGAATTTTTCAAAGTAGCTCAGCGCTACAGAGTCCCAACTGAACATGACACCTCGGTGAACTTTTAATTTCTGAAGCAATTTGGAGTAAGACGTGGTTGGGTGTTCATGCTGATCCTTCATGTGGCCTTTAATTCATGTCGCTTTGTAACCAGGTGAGATCCAAAAGGCCCGCACGCTATCTCAGAAAAAAGCCTCGCTTTTCACAAGTCTTTTGTGCAGTTGAGCATCTCTGGCAACTGGAGGGGTGGGTTTTATGTACGAATTTGTGCTTTTCCAGTCTCCTTAGTTCAACTCAATGGTGATTGAAATGCTTCTGAAGTAACCTGCGATTTATTTCACAATTTCTGAAGAGACGGCTGCTGCTAACCAGGTGCATGTAATTTGCGATGCAGGAAGCAACAAAGCCTGACTCGCGTCGGCGCCAGCAGCCCCACATGCACCGCAAACACTCATGTTCATGTCTCTGCAAAGCACTTTGCTGCCTGAAGTGCCAAGAGACACCCTTTCCCACATTCCAGAACTCTTTTCAGGATTTCTGCGCATGTTCATTTGAAAGTGTTTATTGAACTACTGCTACAAACCAGTGGCTTGGCTGGGACATAAAAGAGAATGAGACCCAGAAAAGGCAGCCGCTGACCCCAAGGACTCAGCAGTGGGCAGGGCAGTGATCTCCTGACCAGGGTGCAGATGCTGGGATGGAGCCAGGCTCAGAAGAGACTCAGAGAGCACCCCCAAAAGAGCAGGCCCCCACCGAGCAGGAGGCGAGGGACGGGAGGGCACCCTGAACTCAGCAGGCCCTCACTGAGCAGGGAAATGAGGTTGTTGGCTGCTCCCTGGCAGCCCCTGCACAATTGCCCTTCTCCCAGGCACAGCTGCCATGCGAGCCTCTGTCACTCAGGGCACTGGGGACTCCGATTTTAAGTGCTGGGCCCCTGCCAGTTAGAAAGTAAACTCTTTCAGGGCCTGGAACGAGTTTTCCCATCTGTATATGACAAAGACCTCCAGGGACCTGGTTAAAAATGATGATGGGGGTTACCGTTCTTACAAGAAGAGACTGAGTATGACACGTTAGTGTACACAGCAGCACGCATGGTGGCTCAGTGAACGAGTGAAGGAAGCGGGAAGAGGAAATTCGCCATGAGGAGAGGGCTCAGCGGCCAGAAGCTGCCTCGGTCTGAATCCCAGCCAGGTATTTAGTCTCCCTGCCTGTTTCTCCACCTCTCAGTTAAGGGATGCCAGGCATACGTGCTGTGTGGGGCAGCTGTGCCAGGGGCATGACTTAGCAAAGATGTGGCTGTTAGGCCTATGCCTGGCACAGAGAAGGTGACTTAGCAAGGATGCTCTCAGGCCTGTGCCTAGCACGGAGCTGGTGACGTAGCAAAGATGTGGCCCTCAGACCTGTGCCTGGCACAGAGCCGGTACTGCATGGACATGAGCTAAAATGTGCGAAGGCAGGAGGGCTCAGGCTGATGGCAGCGGGTGTCCCCACGAGACCGACGTGCCACAGTCTAGTGGGGCTCAGGGAAGAACCGGCCTCATCTCCTTACTTAGGTGTGCATTTCATGGTCTTGTAGCTATAGAAACTACACCTTTTTGGGAAAGAAATTGAATTTTTTCATTTTAATTCAAAAAGAAGCTTTATCCATAGCCCAATGTCAGCCCAAGGGAACACATGCTTTGGTGGATCCTACAGGGCTAACACTGAGCTAGAAGTGATTGAATTTTTTAACAACTTGGAGGCCAAAGAACAGGGAAGTGTGAGTGTTGAACCGGCCGACCACAATGCCCTGAAGAGGACGGTGCAGACTCCTCAGGGAAGAGAATCAGGATTTGAAAGAACCTGGGGAAATCAAGGAAATGCCAGAAACTACGTAAGAAAAGAGTGAAAAAGCGAGAATGGAAATAGAATAAAAGCAAAACGTGACTTTCCAAAAATGAGGGTGATGAAAGCATAGAGGAAGATGGAGCCTGTTCCCGCCCAACCCATGTGTGCAGGACAGACAGGTGAGGCCAGATGCACGCGGGGTGGACAGGTGGACAGGTGAGGCCAGGTGTGCGCAGGACAGACAGGCGAAGTCAGGTGTGTGTGGCAGGGACAGGTGAGGTCAGGTGTGCACAGGACAGGTGAGGCCAGGTGCACCTGGGGTGGACAGGTGAGGCCACTTGTGTGCAGGAAAGACAGGTGAGGTCAGGTGTGTGCAGGACGGACAGCTGAAGTCGAGTGTGTGTGGGATGGACAGGTGAGGTCAGGTGTGCGCAGGACTGACAGGCAAAGTCAGGCATACATATGAGGGACAAGTGAGGCCAGGTGTGCACCTGCATCCAGATATCTTGAGACGGGTCACTTCAGCAGGAGCACAGCAACTCCTCTCTGAAGAAACGTGCAGGTCAGGTCTCGGGGCAGCTGTCTGATTCAGCGGCTACTAAGAGGGACCAAGCCTGAGGGTGTACGGCAGCCAAAGGCCCTGGGGGACACTGCCCTGGGGGAGGCTGCGTCTGCACAGGGGTGCATGAACTCCATCAGCTGATTTGGGGCTCCTCCCTGAGACAGACAAGGTAGGTGCAGCTTGGCCGAGGAGATGCAGGCTCCAGGCCTCCCCCTGGGCACACTTCCATGCCTATGTTTGGGTTCTGCGTGGAGCTTGAGTCTTACATCACAAAGGTGAAAAAGATTAAGAAGCTGTGCTGGACCAAGAATACCCGAGCTGGCAATATTATATTATCTTGGGAGGAGACAGGAGGGAACTGGACTCAGATCCACCGACCCCCATCCCGGCAGGGCCCTCCCCGCAGGCCCTCGGGGCACACTGGGTTCTGACAGGCTGGGGTGTTACCCTCTGCCTCCCAGCTTCACCTTTCCTGGGATATGAAGACCTGTGCATTAAGCAGCCCCCTCCTGGCTGGCCCCAAACACCTCTGCTGCCCTAACCCTACAGCTGCACACCACTGACCTGGAGGCGCCAGGCAGGGACAGATGCTGTGGGGCTGGGCCCCGGGGACTTCCTCTCGCTGGGACGCACACGCCTGTCTGGAAGCTCCGCACAGAAGTGGCAGCCGCCTCACTGCCCTATTCTAATTGAAGCAGCCAGGGACCACGCACAGTAGCTGACACTGTGGTTCTGTGGGAGCCTGTGGCCCCTTGGTGCACTTGGTTAATTGCATGGTATGATTACAAATCAGTTCCCATTCCTTCAGAACCACGTCTGCACAAGGGGCCACGACGAATCCTTCGATTTGGGCCCCGCTCTGAGGCCATTTCCTACCCTTGCACATTTCGCTTTCACGGCCAAATATGCTTGCAGTAACAAGAACAACTCCACCTGCTGACCACACATCCCACCGGGCTCAGAGTGAGGGTCCTGTCAACCCTGGGAGCCGGCGTGTCCCCACCATCCACCGACCACACATCCCACCGGGCTCAGAGTGAGGGTCCTGTCAACCCTGGGAGCCAGCGTGTCCCCACCATCCACCGACCACACATCCCACCGGGCTCAGAGTGAGGGTCCTGTCAACCCTGGGAGCCAGCGTGTCCCCACCATCCACCGACCACACATCCCACCGGGCTCAGAGTGAGGGTCCTGTCAACCCTGGGAGCCAGCGTGTCCCCACCATCCACCGACCACACATCCCACCGGGCTCAGAGTGAGGGTCTCAGCAGCCTTGGGAGTCGGCGTGTCCCCGCCACCCGGCTGCCCACCGCCACCTGGCTCCCCCTTCCTCAGCAGGAGGAGAGCAGCTTCTGAAAGGGAGCGTCTTCCTCTGAAAGCGCCTCAATTGTACCAGCAAGGCCTCCAGCACCGTCGGAGCTCTGAGTTCTGAAGCGCAGGTCGGCCCAGCTTCCAGGCTGATTCATTGCTGCCAGCAGGCGGGCACAGAGGCCACGCGGTGGGGTGCTTTTCAAAGAAGCTCCTCTCTCCACAGGCCCTGTGGCTGATGCTCTGTGAGGGACTGTGGTGCACGGGAGCTCACAGAGTGAGAAGAAAAGGCACAGAGACCTGGTTTGTCTCCCGGGAGGTGGCTCATGGCTATGAGACAGCGCATCCCGGGCCCTTCACCCACAGCTGGGCTTCAAGGACTCTTTCTGAATTTACTGCCTCATTCTGATTCCTTTCATGGCTGATGTCTGTCTTATTTGAGAAACACTGAGCCCAAATGTAGGAGGTGGGGGCTCAGTTCTCATGCCATGGAGAGGTGATGTTAAGGATCTAATTTCCTAGAGATGAACAGTGCCTCAGTGGCATTCTCCCCAGTGACCATCTGCTGTCAGTGAGGACAGCGCTCTGGCTGTGGTTGTGGGCTTGGGATCCCACTCATGAAACAGGCGAATCATGGAAGACGAAGTGCCAGGCCATGTGGCATCAGCGTCCCACGCACGGCTGTTTTCCTAAGTGGCCTCTGCTTGGACCGATTCGGACTGCAGTTGTGACGTTAGGTGCCTCGGTGCCCTGCAGGGATTTCCACCGTCCAGTCTCCACTTTATACATTTTGATAATGCAAAGTAAAACTAACAAAGTCAAGAAGGATGAATAATTACAGAATCGAAACGAATCAGAGATGAACTTGGGGTTCAAATCTTTAACTCTGCCACACAGTTACATCACCGGAAGGGTTTTTAATTTTCAGAGAATCATAAAGCACAGCCCAAACAAATCCACCTGAATGCCCTTTGTTAAGTAAATTGGAGCAAACAGAAGCCTCAGAACTCCTGCTGCTTTCAGAATGACTCTGGTGACCTTTTGTGCAATTATCCTACAGAGAAAGCAAAATCGGCTCTGGTCCAAGAACAAAAGTCGGCCTTGTAATCAGGGAGCTGCCTCCCTGCTGAGGTCACTGGACCCACGCGTGTGTGTTTGGGGGATTGTGTGGGACCACCCTGGGACAGGGAGAAGGCCCCACCTCCACCACACAGCCCTCTGCAAACCTAACCTAACCTCCACCACACAGCCTTCTGTAAACCTAACCTAACCTCCACCACACAGCCCTCTGCAAACCAAACCTAACCTCCACCACACAGCCCTCTGCAAACCTAACCTAACCTCCACCACACAGCCTTCTGTAAACCTAACCTAACCTCCACCACACAGCCCTCTGTAAATCTAACCTAACCTCCACCACACAGCCCTCTGCAAACCTAACCTAACCTCCACCACACAGCCCTCTGCAAACCTAACCTCCACCACACAGCCCTCTGCAAACCTAACCTAACCTCCACCACACAGCCCTCTGCAAACCTAACCTCCACCACACAGCCCTCTGTAAATCTAACCTAACCTCCACCACACAGCCCTCTGCAAACCAAACCTAACCTCCACCACACAGCCCTCTGCAAACCTAACCTAACCTCCACCACACAGCCCTCTGCAAACCTAACCTAACCTCTACCACACAGCCCTCTGCAAACCTAACCTAACCTCCACCACACAGCCCTCTGCAAACCTAACCTAACCTCTACCACACAGCCCTCTGCAAACCTAACCTAACCTCCACCACACAGCCCTCTGCAAACCTAACCTCCACCACACAGCCCTCTGCAAACCTAACCTAACCTCCACCACACAGCCCTCTGCAAACCTAACCTCCACCACACAGCCCTCTGCAAACCTAACCTAACCTCCACCACACAGCCCTCTGCAAACCTAACCTCCACCACACAGCCCTCTGTAAATCTAACCTAACCTCCACCACACAGCCCTCTGCAAACCTAACCTAACCTCCACCACACAGCCCTCTGCAAACCTAACCTAACCTCTACCACACAGCCCTCTGCAAACCTAACCTAACCTCCACCACACAGCCCTCTGCAAACCTAACCTAACCTCCACCACACAGCCCTCTGCAAACCAAACCTAACCTCCACCACACAGCCCTCTGTAAATCTAACCTAACCTCCACCACACAGCCCTCTGCAAACCTAACCTCCACCACACAGCCCTCTGTAAATCTAACCTAACCTCCACCACACAGCCCTCTGCAAACCAAACCTAACCTCCACCACACAGCCCTCTGCAAACCTAACCTCTACCACACAGCCCTCTGTAAATCTAACCTAACCTCCACCACACAGCCCTCTGCAAACCTAACCTAACCTCCACCACACAGCCCTCTGCAAACCTAACCTAACCTCCACCACACAGCCCTCTGTATATCTAACCTAACCTCCACCACACAGCCCTCTGCAAACCTAACCTAACCTCCACCACACAGCCCTCTGAAAACCTAACCTCCACCACACAGCCCTCTGCAAACCTAACCTAACCTCCACCACACAGCCCTCTGCAAACCTAACCTAACCTCCACCACACAGCCCTCTGCAAACCTAACCTAACCTCCACCACACAGCCCTCTGCAAACCAAACCTAACCTCCACCACACAGCCCTCTGCAAACCTAACCTAACCTCTACCACACAGCCCTCTGCAAACCTAACCTAACCTCCACCACACAGCCCTCTGCAAACCTAACCTCCACCACACAGCCCTCTGCAAACCTAACCTAACCTCCACCACACAGCCCTCTGCAAACCAAACCTAACCTCCACCACACAGCCCTCTGCAAACCTAACCTAACCTCTACCACACAGCCCTCTGCAAACCTAACCTAACCTCCACCACACAGCCCTCTGCAAACCTAACCTCCACCACACAGCCCTCTGCAAACCTAACCTAACCTCCACCACACAGCCCTCTGCAAACCTAACCTAACCTCCACCACACAGCCCTCTGCAAACCTAACCTAACCTCCACCACACAGCCCTCTGCAAACCTAACCTCCACCACACAGCCCTCTGTAAACCTAACCTAACCTCCACCACACAGCCCTCTGCAAACCTAACCTAACCTCCACCACACAGCCCTCTGCAAACCTAACCTAACCTCCACCACACAGCCCTCTGCAAACACCCCACCCTTGGGCTTAAACCTCAGGTTGCATTTTGTGACCTATTGGGTTACAATAAAGAGAAATAAATGACTATTCTATAGGGATAACTTTTCTCAGAGAATGCCCATTACACTAATTCCATGTGTCCGGCGCTTCACGTGCTGTGGAGAGCATTCTCCGCGCGTGTGTACACATGTGGCAGCGGGCAGCAGGGTAGATCCGTGCATTGAACCTGACCTTCCTTGCAGGCTACGTTTGTGTGTGAGGAGAAGACACGGGAAAGGCACGTCCCTGAGGTGGAGAGGTCACCACGGTGCACTGACTAAGCTCCTAGCTGGCGGACGCCCCATGGATGTGGAAGGACTTCACTGATGGTCCAGATTGGAACCCCCTGCAAGAGGAAGTGAGGTGAGGGTAGAGAGAGCGCCGCTGTGGCCGCCTCATCGGTGAAATGATCTCACTGAATGTTGACAAAAACCACATCTCGGTGAAGGGAACGATCGCCCACTGCCCTCTCTGTGGGCAGACGTGTCGACAGAAACACAAACCTGACCCCGAATTTGGGTCTCCGCAGACGCGTCTCTGCGTGCAGCACCCCCGTCCCTGTCAGGCAGAAAGCCCAGGAGACGCACGTGGCACCCGGCTCTGCGTCTGGCGCTTCCCAACCTGTGGCCACGGTCCCGGCGCGGCGCCTCCGGAAAGGCCGGCCCGTCAGCGGCTGCGCGCTGCGCTCAGCTCCCGACACCCTCCCGGGGGCAGGTCCGCGCTGCGCACGCGTGGTGGCGGCGTCTCGCCTTGAGGCAGGTCCGGGCTGCGCACGCGTGGTGGCGGCGTCTCTCCTCGAGGCAGGTCCGGGCTGCGCACGCGTGGTGGCGGCGTCTCTCCTCGAGGCAGGTCCGCGCTGCGCACGCGTGGTGGCGGCGTCTCTCCTCGAGGCAGGTCCGGGCTGCGCACGCGTGGTGGCGGCGTCTCGCCTTGCCGCAGGTCTGGGCTGCGCACGCGTGGTGGCCGCGTCTCTCCCCGAGGGGCGTGGCTTTCTCCAGCACAGAGTCTTGCTGTTTAGTCAGTCACTCAAGCAAACGGTAGCAAAAGCAAATGCTCCAACGGTCAAACCAAATGAGACCCCTAGAGACGCCCCCGCCCCACATGCTGACGCCTCCCCAGCCATGGAGATCTCGTGGAAATCACTCTCACGAACGAAGTCTCAGTGCTCCAGAAGAAACAATAGGAGGAACATGGATTTGTTCATAAAGGGCGGCTAAACTATGAACGAAACTGTCATCTTGCATACATGGCCATGTAGGGGAGCACATAACCCCGCATCCTTTCACTGACACATTTAATAACACACTCAGAGTGCCCTGTACGGATCTTTAAACGGAACCCCTAAGATTTCACAAAGAAGAATGAAACACAGCTGAAGGAATTCTGGCATTGAAATGAATTTTGATTTGGTTGTATCTAACCCCATGTTCACTTGGGAAAATGTACTGCCTCTCTTGCAGTACAATAAATAAGAGTTTAATGATGAAACACTGGAAATATATCACAATTTTCTCTCTCTCTGATCTTCCTCTAACCCACGCCATCCATGTCCAACTTATTGAAAAGCATTAAGATAACTGGTTTTGAATCATCGGACAGGTCACTCCGGAGAGTGGCTTAAAGTCTCCGCACTTTCACGAAGTGCTCCTGGCATCTAGCAGGCAGCAGCCAGGGATGCTCCTAAAATCCTGCAGTGCACAGGACGGTGCCCACGCAGAGGAATTACCCAGCCTGGATGTCAGGAGAGCTGAGGGTGAGAAGCACTGCTGTGGAGGGGACCCACATGACATTCGTCTTCCCCATACCAGGAGAGGGAGGAGTGAGGGCAGGACGGTGTCTGCTTTGCTCGCTTGCAGAGCCGGCCCTCGATAAGTGTTGGAAGCACATTAAACAGTGTCCTAGTGTTGGCACCACGGCGACTGGCGTCCTAGTGTTGGCACTACAGTGATCAGTGTCCTAGTGTTGGCACTACAGTGACCAGCGTCCTAGCGTTGGGCGCCACAGTGACCAACGTCCTAGCGTTGGGCGCCACAGTGACCGGCGTCCTAGTGTTGGGCGCCACAGTGACCAGCGTCCTAGCATTGGGTGCTATGGTGACCAACGTCCTAGCATTGGTGCCCTGGTGACCAGCATCCTAGTGTTGGGCAACATGGTGACCGGCATCCTAGTGTTGGCACCACAGTGACCGGTGTCCTATAATTGGGTGCCATGGTGACCAGTGTCCTAGTGTTGGCACCACAGTGACCAGCATCCTAGTGTTGGCGCCACAGTGACTGGTGTCTTAGTGTTGGTGCCATAGTGACCAGCATCCCAGCTGGTCCCTCTGCCTAGACCTTCTCCCTGGAGAATCCGTCTGCGCCATAAAAGTCTGTTCCTGTCATGGATCCTTAACGCCCTTTGCTGCCTCCCTACTACTTAGAGTGCTGGTTCTCACAGAGCAGCCCTGGGACCAGCAGCCTCGACTTCCCCTGGAAACTCTCAGTTGTGGCCCCCCAAGCCCTGCCCAAGAACCCCTGAATCAAGAGGTGTGGGGTGGGCCCAGAATTCTGCTTCCACAAGCCCCCGGGTGACTGAGGCTCACTGAAGCTGAGCACCACCGGCCACGAGAAAGCTCCAATGTAGGAAACCAGCTTCCTCCTGGCTGCCCTCATTTCTTATTCTAAAGCGAAGGCAGAAAGAAAAGTTACAGTGTCCAACTTACTTGTGTGAATCCTCTGTTCTGGCACTGGACACACAGAACCTCAGTATAACTCAGAAAGGCACCCACAGACACGGCCGAGACCCAGGTGTGCGCATGACACAGACACGGCTCGGACTGATGCTCCTTCTGACTCTCGTTCTCACAGAACCTCAGTATAACTCAGACAGATACACAGACACGGCCCAGACCCAGGTGTGTGCACGACACAGACACGATGTGGACCGATGCTCCTGCTGACTCTTGTTCTCACAGAACCTCAGTATAACTCAGATACACAGAGACACGGCCCAGACCCAGGTGTGTGCACGACACAGACACGGCTCGGACCGATGCTCCTGCTGACTGTCGTTCTCACAGAACCTCAGTATAACTCAGACAGATACACAGACACGGCCCAGACCCAGGTGTGCGCACGACACAGACACGGCTCGGACTGATGCTCCTGCTGACTCTCGTTCTCACAGAACCTCAGTATAACTCAGACAGATACACAGACACGGCCCAGACCCAGGTGTGTGCACGACACAGACACGATGTGGACCGATGCTCCTGCTGACTCTCGTTCTCACAGAACCTCAGTATAACTCAGACAGATAACAGACACGGCCCAGACCCAGGTGTGCGCACGACACAGACACGGCTCGGACTGATGCTCCTGCTGACTGTCGTTCTCACAGAACCTCAGTATAACTCAGACAGATACACAGACACGGCCCAGACCCAGGTGTGTGCATGACACAGACACGGCTCGGACTGATGCTCCTGCTGACTCTCGTTCTCACAGAACCTCAGTATAACTCAGACAGATACACAGACACGGCCCAGACCCAGGTGTGTGCACGACACAGACACGATGTGGACCGATGCTCCTGCTGACTCTCGTTCTCACAGAACCTCAGTATAACTCAGACAGATACACAGACACGGCCCAGACCCAGGTGTGTGCACGACACAGACACGATGTGGACCGATGCTCCTGCTGACTCTTGTTCTCACAGAACCTCAGTATAACTCAGATACACAGAGACACGGCCCAGACCCAGGTGTGTGCACGACACAGACACGGCTCGGACCGATGCTCCTGCTGACTCTCGTTCTCACAGAACCTCAGTATAACTCAGACAGATACACAGACACGGCCCAGACCCAGGTGTGCGCACGACACAGACACGGCTCGGACTGATGCTCCTGCTGACTCTCGTTCTCACAGAACCTCAGTATAACTCAGACAGATACACAGACACGGCCCAGACCCAGGTGTGTGCACGACACAGACACGGCTCGGACTGATGCTCCTGCTGACTCTCGTTCTCACAGAACCTCAGTATAACTCAGACAGATACACAGACACGGCCCAGACCCAGGTGTGTGCACGACACAGACACGATGTGGACCGATGCTCCTGCTGACTCTCGTTCTCACAGAACCTCAGTATAACTCAGACAGATACACAGACACGGCCCAGACCCAGGTGTGCGCACGACACAGACACGGCTCGGACTGATGCTCCTGCTGACTGTCGTTCTCACAGAACCTCAGTATAACTCAGACAGATACACAGACACGGCCCAGACCCAGGTGTGTGCACGACACAGACACGGCTCGGACTGATGCTCCTGCTGACTCTCGTTCTCACAGAACCTCAGTATAACTCAGACAGATACACAGACACGGCCCAGACCCAGGTGTGTGCACGACACAGACACGGCTCGGACCGATGCTCCTGCTGACTCTCGTTCTCACAGAACCTCAGTATAACTCAGACAGATACACAGACACGACCCAGACCCAGGTGTGCGCACGACACAGACACAGCTCGGACTGATGCTCCTGCTGACTCTCGTTCTCACAGAACCTCAGTATAACTCAGATACACAGACACGACCCAGACCCAGGTGTGCGCACGACACAGACACGGCTCG
This sequence comes from Macaca thibetana thibetana, assembly GCF_024542745.1. Classification (NCBI taxonomy): domain Eukaryota; kingdom Metazoa; phylum Chordata; class Mammalia; order Primates; family Cercopithecidae; genus Macaca; species Macaca thibetana. The sequence goes on from NC_065585.1 coordinate 140,976,462, forward strand.
GACTGATGTTCCTCCTGACTCTCGTTCTCTCGGAAGGAAGGAGGGCAGCAGGGAAGAGGATTTTAACATATGCCAGCTGCAATTAAGTGGCCTTTCCTATTTGGTAATTAATATTTATTCATGAAACAATTTGAATAAAATTGTAAAAAATGCCACTACCCTGAAGGTTTTAGGAAATCGGCAGCCGTGAGTCCTGCCGGAGGGCTGCTGGGACAGTTTCCAGCTGCAGAAATGACGAGTGACAGCGGCACATGCCTGGGAGGGAGGAGGAGGCCTGCAGGTGAGGCCCAGGTCCCAGAGCTGCCCCCAGCCACCCACCCCATCACCTGGCAGGTGCCTGAGCAGTGTGGGCCTCAGTCCCCCCACCCGCGCAGACAGCAGGCTGCACCACTGAGTTGACCTGCAGCATTGAAATGCCCAGTCTATGTTGGTAAGAAACTCTTTCCTGTTCTCCCTGGCTCCCTTTTCAGAGCAAAGTGGCATATTGAAAAGGGCCCTGCGCTCTGTCACTGGTCTGTGTGACGCCGGACTCTCTGGGGCCCAGCTTCCTCATCCTGACACGCAAAACAGTCAAGCTCACTTCCGGGGTGAGTGGACATTCCATGATGCCCATAGAATACAGGAGAAATGCACAAATATCCACTTCCCCTCTCAAGTGGCAATGACGTGTGAGCTCAAAGCCCTGGCCACAATTCTGTTCTTCCAGCTCAGCCCTAAGATGTCCTGTTAGCAATGATTTATTAACCTCAAATTTCAACATCCAGTTTCATTACCATCAAATTTAAGAAAACATAAAAGATCTTTAAATTCCTTCTTTTCCATTCAAGTCCTGGGAAGTGAGAGGGTAATAGAGTTCTGCAGAAGAGATTTCCAATTACAGAAGCCACAAACCACCACTGCATATTAATCCCGCAGTGACCGGGTAGCAATGCTCTGGGCACAGCACCAGCCTGAGTCATCCTGCCTTTCTGTCCATCGCCCATGCCTGGAGTCCAGGAGCCATGCCTGACTTCTGCCAAGCGGCAACTGCTCGGAGCCTCTGCCCTGGCGCAAATGCCATCCGTGTGGATACAGCACCAGCCAGGTCCAAGTCAGGAAAGGAAAGGAGCGAGTCACTAGAGATAGAGGCCGAAGGAAAGGCTTACGGCTAAGGCGAGCATCCGTTTAGTTCCACTCAATGCCTGTCTGAGGACCGCTGACCAGGTGCTGGCACTGTTACTGTGTACAGGATGGAGGCAAAAACATGTCTTGGCCGGGCGCGGTGGCTCAAGCCTGTAATCCCAGCACTTTGGGAGGCCGAGATGGGCGGATCACGAGGTCAGGAGATCGAGACCATCCTGGCTAACATGGTGAAACCCCATCTCTACTAAAAATACAAAAAACTAGCCGGGCGTGGTGGCGGGCGCCTGTAGTCCCAGCTACTCGGAGGCTGAGGCAGGAGAATGGCGTGAACCCGGGAGGCGGAGCTTGCAGTGAGCCGAGATCGCGCCACTGCACTCCAGCCTGGGTGACACAGCGCGAGACTCCGTCTCAAAAAAAAAAAAAAAAAAAAAAAAGACATGTCTTACTCCCTTCCTTGAGGAACGACACGTGCATCTGGGAGGCAAGAAACATGCAGGATGGTTTATAAAAGCAATGACAGTGCCTCAGCCAAGGCTGCTTCCGATGACAATTACTGTAATCATATTACATGAATGGTATTAGAAGTGGCTGACACGTAAAACACTATCCATGGTGTAAAGCGCTGTTCTAGGCACCTAACACACAGATGAACTTATTCAAATACTATCCATGGTGTAAAGCGCTATTGTAGGCACCTAACACACAGATGAACTTATTCACTCCCTACAGCAGTCCTGTGTGGTGCGTTACTCATCTTTTATGCCCATTTTAATGATGTAGAAACGGAGGAATGGAATAGCAGATTTCAGGAACTTGCCCCAGGCCAGGCAGTGGTAACTGTCAGAGCCTGGGTGCCGAGTCCGGCTCCTACATACACCAGCAAAACAGAAAAAAAGAAAGCAAGAGTGGAGGGGTTGTCTGGGCTGATCCCAGGAGCAGGTGCCTTCAGATGGCTTCTAATCCTCGTTGGACGTGACAGCTCCCCGTGCTCCCTGTAGCAACCAGAGGGTGATAAAAGACAGCTTTTTTCGTTTTTAAAATTGATTTTTCAGCATTTTATTTTAAGCAAAGGAAACACAAATAAATATGTGACTTATTACTTAAGTATAGATGGTTTAAATAGAAGATAAAGGAGAGTGGAATGCCCCAACCTATTTTATGTTCATTTTCCACCTCACTATTTTGAAAGCACGAATGGTAAGATAAACAGTGAGAAGTCCTGGACGGTGTTAAGATGGTGATGAGATGATGTGACCCCACCTGCCCAGGGAGAGCAAGGGTTTGCCGGGGATGAATCGCGCCACGTGACTGCTGCCAACTTTCAGGGAACTGCTGAGAGCCTGTCAGAGCCGGGCACTGTGGGACGTCACCTCCATTTTCTAATTGTCTTCAGAGTCGGCCACTCTGAAGGGCAGTGCTGAGGACACTGAGGGAGAACTGTCAGGGAAAGATTAGGGCTCAGTTCGGGGAAGACCTTTCCAACTGTCATAAATATCCAAAGACCTGTGGGAGAAAAGCTGCCTGGGGACAGTGTTAGTCACCCCGAGAAACAGCCAACGGGGGCTGGACCATGACTGGGGAGGATGCTGCTGAACTCAGGGCTGCGGCCAACTGCGTGAAGAAGCCCTAAGGCTCCCATCACTCTGAGAGTTCAGGACTCACGAATTCTCCATGCCACTGCGTTGCGTTGCATTGGCACCGCTGCTCACTCTGAGAGTTCAGGACTCACACGTTCTCTGCGCCACTGTGTTGCGCTGGCACCGCTGCTCACTCTGAGAGTTCAGGACTCACACATTCTTCATGCCACTGCATTCTGCTCCACATTTAGTCCATAACGTGTGTGTGCTTTTCTCGCTTGTTTGCTTCACTGTTTTACCTCCAGCCTGTTTGTTTCTCTTATGTTTCTTCACTTTGGGAAGAACAGAGGGATCCTTTACAGGCAGCACCAGGCACTCAGTGTCCTCACCTTCTGTGCACAAGGCCCCCGTGGCATGTGTGTGGTGCTGGTGTGAGTGTGGTACTCAGCAATGTGGTCAGTCAAGCCTGGCACACCTGGCACGTGGTTTAAATAGAAGATAAAGGAGAGTGGAATGCCCCAACCTATTTTATGTTCATTTTCCACCTCACTATTTTGAAAGCACGAATGGTAAGATAAACAGTGAGAAGTCCTGGACGGTGTTAAGATGGTGGCTATATAAATCCTCAGGCTGTGGCAGCTGCCTCTGCACGCCCCGGGACAGCGTCTTCCCACCAGGCTTGTGCTTTGCGCCTCCAAGTGTCTATCGTGGATCCACGAGAGCCTCAGAGAACCAAGGCATTTTCCTACATCACTGCTGTGTGCTTTGCACAGATACAAAATTTTAAAAGAGTTCAGAGGCTACAGAACTTGGCGGGGCTAGGATAATTTGGAAAAGGCTTTCCAAGAGCCTAGAGATTTGGACAGGGCTCGCGAGGTGGGTGCGATTTAGATGTGAGAACGGAGTTTCATGCATTCCACCAAAAAGAATGTAGCAGGATGAGACATCCTGTAAGATATGGGCACTTCTAGAATTTACACTGGAGGCCAAATGAAGTAGACAGGGAAACATGGGGAAAGAATTTTTGGTGCAAAACCAACTCTGAGGGCCCGAATTGTGGCCCCCAAATTCTTACGTTGAAGCCCTAACCCCCGGGACCTCAGAATGTGACTGCATTTGAAGACAGGGTTTTTAAAGAGGTGATTAAGGTAAAATGAGGTCACTGATGCAACAGGACTGGGGTCTTTACAGGAAGGGGTGACAGGACACAGACACACACACAGAGGGAAGACCATGTGAGGTCACAGCAAGAAGATGGCATCTGACAGCCAAGGGGAGGCCTCAGGGGAGTCCAGCCCTGCCCACCTCACCATCTGGGACTGCTGGCTTCAGGACTGTGAGAGAATAAATGTGGAAACCACAACATCTGAGGTAATTCGTAATGACAGCCCCAGCAGAGGAACACCAAACTTGAAAGCTTTGATCAAAAGCTATCTGTTATGTTATAACATAGAACTGTGGGATTCCAATGTGGATTTAGGGTTCTGCGTTCTCTGCAGTACTGTAAGCTCTATGCAGGAAGGGGCTCTGTGTGCAGGAACTAGCTCAGTGTCTACCAGTGTCCCAAGCCAGGCACCGGGCGTCACGTGCACAGAGCTCAGGGTGACGCCTAGTATGTGTGGAGGACAGGAAGGGACAATCAGCTGTGGATGCTGTATTACAGGAAGAGGCCACCTGGAGCCATCGGAGTCAATTTGACCTTTGTGCTGGGAAAGCATCAGAAATAGATGGTTCCAGGCTAAGCAAAAGTTTACCTAAATGCTGCAAAGATGACTTGGATTTCAAACCAGCACGGGCTGTTGCGGCTGTATTTCTGGAGTCAGCAGATAACGAATTATTAGATCACCAGCTAATGAGATAACTCTGTAGCATACCAAGTGCTTTATGCCAAAAATAAAAATAAAAAATTGATATACGGCACCAAAAGGACAAAAAGACTCATAAACATCTTAGTCACCCTGAAAGATTTGCCTTTATCCATTTTTAATTATTAATCCTCCCAAAATAGGCCCACATTTAATAAACGGAGGTCAGACTTGATGGTATATTCTACAAATATTTACTGTGATAATCCTCTGTGTATTTCCACATTTTTCACAGAGCACAGCGTAGGGGAGAGCTTTGCCCACAGCTCCCCATGTGGCCACAAAACTTACACATACATACATGCACACACACACATATACACACATACACACATATGCACATGCACATAGACACATAACACACAGATATACACACATGCACACATGCATACATACATTCATACACACATGCATGCACACACATACACACATGAACTTGCACACATACATACAGACATGAACACACACAGACATGTACACACATACATATGCACATGCACACATACACACAGATATACACAGACATATGCACATGCACATCCATACACACATATGCACACACATACATGCACAGATGCACACACACATGCATACACACACGGATATATGCACACACACGTACATATGTGTGCACATATGCACACACATGTGCACACACAAATACATACACATGCATACACACACAGACCTACACACATACAATTAGCACTCAACGCAACAGCAACACAGGAGGCCGCCGTGATAGGAACGCACATTAAAATGTGAAAGCGGAGTTAACCCCCAAAATAAAACCAGACAGTCCCCATCTGGGGACTGAGGAGGGAGGTGAATTCTGGTGGCAGAGCCGGTGCTGGCTCCATGCGAGGCACTGAAGATCATCCAGAACAACTTAGCTTGTTTGGGTATCTGACTTCTCTGCCCCCTCTTCTCTCTCACCAGTTTATATATGATTTATGTCTAGACACAGGCTAAATAACTTGCTATTTGTGATAAAATCTTGATATTTAATCCAAATACACTGTAAATACACAACAGAGTGATTTTCTGAACTGCAGTGAAGAACGTTCCGCAATAGGGAACCATTTTAAATGAGACACTCATTAAACACTCTTTGTTACAAAACTAAGAGGTAGCATAGTTTCCATGCATAGCAACCACAATTACCTTCCAAAATGCTTTTTCTTAGCAACGTGTGAGTTATGCCTTTCCTGACATTTTAGAACGGTGAGAGCAGCTCTAGAGGGGAGGTGACAATGATCCCACTGTCCTCTGCGGCTCCCAGTAGGGTGTGCCTGGACTTTTGGGATTCCAGCTGCTCCACAGGCATGTGCCGGGGCGGGGAATTATGAATGAGGCTCTGACAGGAGTGTGTGCTAATTCTGTGTGCTGGTTGGTCTGTGGATTTTCCCAGAGAGACAGGAACAAGTTTTCAGCAGATTCTTAAAAGGTTTGGGATGAAAAGGAGAATCCAAAAGAATCTTCTTTAGGCACTGATTCCTCGAGAAAGCTTTTGAGTTGCATGTTTTGTGTCATGTCACCTATGGTGACTCCTACGAAGTCACCAGGCAATGGTCAAAATTCTTGCCTTTTGATTCAACGGCCAACCCCCATTCCTAAGAGAAACTATTTCTCAAAAGACGATCTGCGGTTCCTAAATCATAGTGGCCGCTGGGGTCTGTGGTCACTGCGTGTGTGTTGGAGGGGGTTGCCATGTAAATGTTAACACTGTTATTTACATGGCATTTCTCGAATCTCTCAATAACTCACTTCACCACACACACCCTTATTCCATTTTTCTTATTCAGAGCAAACGTGCTGCAGGGACCTGAGACAGAAGGCCTAGCCTCCAGGATGATGCCTGCTCTCCGTCCTTGTGGGGTGCAGGCACCTCCTGCCACTTCCCAGCTCACCTCCTGTCCTGCCCCTTTCTTCTGCACCAAGTGAATTCTGCCAGCGCTCCACGCCACTGGGTTCCCCTGCTCTGTTCCTGTGCCCCGTACTCTGCTCTGCCCGGGGTGCCTCTGCCCCATCCCTCCCCTCACACTCTGCCTTGTCCCAGGTCAGCCCGTTCATCCCCAAAGCCTCAGCTCAGGACGACCAACTCCAGGAACGCCTCCTGGGCTGCCCCTCCTTCAGACGGGGACCCATGTCTGTTCTTGCTGCCCTGAGGACACAGTGTACTTGATTCTCTCACAACATGCCCTTGCAGAGTGACAGTTCTCTGGGTGTGCAGCCCCTCCAGCCTGGGAATTCCTAAAGAACAGGAGACGTGTCTCATGCACCTTTATCTCCAGTCCTTAGCACTGGATATGGTACAAATGGGTGATAAATGTTTATTTTATGAAGGAATAAACAAATGCATGAATATTGACAGTACAGAAAGCAGCACATTACAATTCATTTTTAAAATGGAGGCCAAAGGAGAGAAAGAATAAAGAAAATAGGAAACTTTTCAACTTGTAAAAACTTAATGAATCCCCAGCACAGGGTCTGGCCTTTGGGTGCGCAGTGACATAACATAAGGCAGACCCGCCCCTGCCAGCTGCGGTTCATGGGACGGCACGTCTGTGGCAGAAGCCAGGCTGGGCGGTGCCACAACGGGAGGTTTCGCAAGGACGATGGACATCTGAGCAATTTCTCCACAAAGAGACGTGAAGCTACAGTTATGTGGCTTCTGCCATCGCCTGTTTTTCCTCCTGGGCAGGCATTTATTCTGGGGAGTTAGAGAGAGGTGACACTGTATTTACATCTGAGCTGCAGCCCCCCAGGGCCCCGGCATGCGACGGGGCACAGCTCTGGTCCCCCACGTGCCTTCTCGCAGGCTCCCCCTCCTCAGGGGCCTCAGAGCTCCCAGGAAATTTAGAAATTTAGTGGCCTGGGCTGCAGCGACTCCATCTACTGGGACCTGAGATTGATTGTGCTTGGCTCGGCACACTTGGATGCTTGGTTCTGGAGACAGGTCAATGCCATTAATAGCTAGAGGACATCCAGGTAGCAGCTTTTAGTGGTGTAGCAAGAATTATTGTACCTGGGCAAGCAAACTTCCCGAAGCCATCCCCACAGATTCTGCAGGACCTGCCATCCTGGACCCGGGAGGGCACCTGCTCACTAACTGCACTTCCTTCTTCATTAGGAGCGAGCCCTGCGGATTCCAGTGGGCTCCATCTGCCCCTTCCACCTCCATGGTTGGAGAGGAGAGCCAGGGGAGACGCAGGACTCCAAGTGTCTGCCTGCTCCCCTGTGCCTGTTTCCCAGTATCTGGGGACCCTGGACCACCTGCAGCCTTGGTGCAGAGACCCCCACACTCAGCACCTGAGCCACATATCCCCAGAGCTCGAGGCTCTGAGTGAGGGGTTCCTAAGGAGTGTCTGCCAGACGCATGTGTGGACTGGGTAGAAGTGACCACACAGGTCCCAACACACCCCTTGACTTCCCCAAACTGCAGATGGCTTTGTCCTGACTGCAAGCCTCTGACCTCCCACTTCATGGAGCATTTACTTGATAAAACTATGTCCTTGCAGGGTTTCTCTCTGGTCATCTCAGATGTAAATCTTCTGCTGGACTCTTCCTAGCTGTACCCGTCTCTGAGGGCCGGGTAGCCGTCCCTGTCAACACAGGCATGGGGGGGGGGGCCTGTGCCCAGTCTCTGGGGAGGGTGGGAGCCTCGCAGCTCTTCCAAGTTTTAAAACTACCCCCTGCCATGAAGATAAGAGAGTTTGCTCTTCCTCTGGGAAAGGCCGATTGGCAAACGCAGAGCCCCGGGAGCCTCGTCCACTCAGACGGAAATGCACAGCATCACCTCTCTCTCCAGCTCTGAGAAGCCCTCCCGTCCTTCGTTCAAGGGGAGGTGAACTCTGGCTGAGTCCGGGGCTGTCTCCCCTGCTGCAAGTCTTAAGCGGAGGCTTAAGTCTTGCGGGTTGAGCTTTGCCCAGAGCAATTTTCACTTTGACACAATGCATTTATGTCACTGACAGAACCACCGGAGAGGTGGTGCGCCAGCCCCTGTCGCGAAGATGAGGGAATGAAGTTGAGAGACGCTGCCCTCCCAGCCCCAGTCCTCCAGGGAAAATGTGTCTGCTTCGCTGTCCCTCATGCCCTTCCCGTGACCGGCGCCCGTCTCCCTCTTACAGCGGCGCCCTTTCACCAGAATCCGGGGTTCCTGAAGGTCAGGGTGGAGGAAGCCCCCAGGCCTGCGAGGCCACTGCAGCGCACAACCCTCATCTCCTGCTTGGCAGCCCTTGGCGTTCAGGAGAACGATCCCACTCTGAGTCTGGGTTCTCTCACCCCAGCTCTGTTCCCACCTGGACCACAGGGCACCCCTCCTCTGGGGGCAGCTGGCTTCAAGGCCACCTGAGGCAAAACTCACAGCTGGGATCCAGCCCTGGGGCACCGTCCACCCCTCCCCTCTGTACAGGGCTCCTTGATGCAACGTGTCATCCAGCGGGAGGAGGCAGGGGAGACAGGGATTCGGGAGGGAAGGGAGGTGGGGCCGAGAGCTGTGTTATCCCAGACATGGGGTCTCCACCTGAAGGAGGTGGGGGTGAGGAAGACGCCCTTGGGGCTCCATGAGGATCAGTGAGGGGTCCCCCCCCAGTGCACCTGACAGAGGGTGAGGGGCTGGGAGGCACCCTGACTCTTACTGTGCCACGGCCAATAGCCTGGCTGTCACTGTCAGGGAGGGATTCTCCAGCCAGCACAACCTTATGGGGAGCAGGTGGTCAGAAGGGGCCTCCCAGAAGCATGGCAGGCCAAGGCCAGGCTGGGCAGCCGGGCTCTGTCACGCCGACAGCCTCTGAGGCCTGGCTGAGTCGCCCGTGGGTCCCACACAGCAAGGCTGCACCTCAGCCATCGCAGACGAGCTGCCGGCACTTCGGGTTCTCTTTCCTTCTCTGCAGCTTCTCTCCATGTCCTGACTGTTGTCCCCACCCAGCAGCAAGGTCAAGAGGGCCAGAAATCAGAGAAGATTTGCAGATCCAGATCCTGACGTCCCCTGACAGGGCTGTGAGAAGACAGCCAGGACCAGGTTCCTCTGGAAATGCTGGGGATCCCACCGCCCCTGCGGGGAGACATGCCCCGAGCTCCTGCCACGATGGCTTTTTGTGGACAAGGCCATCACTGGGCGGTGGAGGAAACGCGTGTGGGGGATGGAGGGCTAGCGTGTGCCTCTGTGTCCTCCTGACCAGCAACGTGGAGGCAGGAGAGGCAGCCGTGGGCACGGGGGTGCTTTCGGGATGCTGCCTGTGCCGCCCGTACCTTCGTGTGAATCTCCTTTTCTTTCTCAGAAAGGAAGGCTGGCGCCTGCAGCCTGGCAGCCAGCTCCACCTGCAGATGGTTTTGTGTGGCCCACGTGGTATTTTCTTTTTATGAATTACTTGCCAACTTCTAAAAATGAGAAGATTTCAGACAGAAACCAGATTTTTGGCTTCTCTTTAAAGCTTAGAGGGTCTGGTGGTGCAGGCCTGTGTCCAGCGGTGGGGCTGAGATGTGGCTTCCTCTGCGGCTGCCCAAGGCCCTCAAACCCCCTGAGGCTACTGCCCTGAAATGAAGAACACTAGCAGGACAGACAGACAGACAGGGAAGACGAGAAGAGAAGACAGACAGATGGGAAAGATAAGAAGAGAAGACAGACAGGGAAGATGAGAAGAGAAGACAGGAAAGACGAGAAGAGAAGATAGACAGACAGGAAGGATAAGAGAAGAGAAGACAGGGAAGATGAGAAAAGACAGACAGATGGGAAAGACGAGAAGAGAAGACAGATAGACAGACAGGAAAGATAAGACAGACAGGGAAGATGAGAAAAGAAGACAGACAGATGGGAAAGATGAGAAGACAGACAGGGAAGACGAGAAGAGAAGACAGACAGACGGGAAAGACGGGAAAGAGAAGAGAAGGGAAAAGAGAAACTAGCAGTTGACTTCAAAACGTCCAACACAAATCACCAGGAGAAGACTGGAAGCCCAGGCGGTCGCGCTTAACCCCAAACCCACGGTGTCAAAGAAGTAAAGAAATGGATGCTGTTGCTTGAAACTAAGGCTTTCTCTCTTGAATTAAAAAGCAAATAGGCAGAAAATAGATTTTGGTTATTTCGGGGCTCAGCACTGCCTGCCGCTATAAAATGCTTTCAGAGAAAGCTGAGGACGGTGCTGGCATTAAGGGGAGAGATGGCCTCATGTCACTTTTCCATGGCGACTATGGCCGTGAGAGATCAGGGCTAGCCCACAGTTAATGTGGAAGCCACGGCTCACAGGGACCACACAGTGAAAGGGGAAGTGAGGACACTGATGAGTGTCCTCGCCTGAGGCTGCATGTGCACCACTCCGGCCCTTACCAAGTCTCCCAAGGGCGCTGTGACAGTGGGGCTGCCGTCTGCATGGGACATGGGAAGATGGACGATCAAGAAGTGGCAACCTGCCTGAGGTCGTGAGCTGTAAGTGGCAGGACCTGGGTCCAAACCCGGGTCACATCCCTAAGACCCAGGATTCGACCCTTTTACCTGCCTGGCCCTGAGTGGAGCTGCCACTGTGGGGAACGCCAGGTCCCACCCATGGTTCCCCAGGACTTGCTGCCACCTCGGCTGCCCCTGCCCCTCCCCTGCCGGTGTCGAGATGGTGCTGCAGATGCCTCGGAAGGCTCAGATCACACAATCAGTCCCAGCTGCACCGTTCTCCATGAATTCTCTTTCATTCTCCTAAACTTCAACCCCAGACACCGAACTTGCCGCGGTAGCAGGGAAGGGCCACTCCACCTCTGCAGCCAGCACCTTCCCGGGAGACTGCCTGGCTGAGGCAGCACAGTTAGTGCCCAGGAGAGCAGAGAAGAAACCAGCGGAAATGAAACCGCTGGAGCCGGGCTCAGGCCTGCGCTGAAGACGCTGCACGCGCACTTTTCTCTTAGAACTCGACCCACGGAGGCGGATTCGGGGAGGATCTTCTCCTCCACTGGAGTTTTCTACAGGTTTCTGACTCGCAGCTTCCTCATGGCTCAGTTACCCTGTAGGGCCTTGCACGAAGGTGCTTGACATCAATTTAGTAAATGAAGAAAGCTAATAATCAGACCCAGGGGGTCTTCCATGCACTGTTTAAACTATGCAGTGAGTTAAGAATGTATCAAGTTCAATAACATATTTAACATCATTTCCCTAAAACAATGATGAGCAAGAAGAAGCTGAAGAAATGTTTATGCAATTCTCAGCACCAGATGGCTACCTACAGAGCTGTGTGTTACAGTAATTCTGAAGATAAGGGGAAAAAACTACAGAGATAAGAGTAATTTTTAAAGGCAACACATAGATTTCTGTTTATTTGTATAAAGCACTAAGAAACATAAATCCATGTCCTATACATAGAATCTGAAGTAGAGACTTTGGATGGATAAAAGCCGACTTTAAAGTTGTGTGTCGGGGAGAATTTTATTCATGAAATATCGACTGGAGAAGCAAGGTCTCCGCTGTCTTTGGGGAGTCACCCTGCCGCAGGGACCATGGTCGAGGCTACACATTTGCAGTTGGTGGTTCGACCCCTGCAGACACTGTTGCAAATCTCGCGTGGTGAGGTCCCAGGCAGTGACCACCAAGGACCATCTCAGCTGGTCAGCACCATCACTGTGAACAGCCGGGGGTTGGCCCCGGGCACAGGCCACACAAAGCTTAAAAGGAAGGGATCACAGAAGAGTTTCCGTCCCCTTCTCAGGATGAAATTTTAAGCCTGGCAACATTTTCTGTAATCACCCACTTCCCTTTTAGACACTTGGCGCTGTGCTTCTCAAACACACGTGAGTGAGGAGAGGGTGAAACCCTGTTCACGTGTCCGGTGGGACCAGCGCATTCCCGGGTCTCTGTTTGGATCTCCCACTCGTGTGCAGACGGCCCACGCTCTGCCTCAGGGCTCTTGTTTCCTCGTGCCTCATGGGCAACTGTGTCAGGCTACACAAGAGACTGACCATCACGATCAAACAGGAGTTTGGAAGCTACCAGAACACGGCTGCTGATCCCCATGGTGGTGTGTGTTTCTCGGTCTCTGAGGGCTGCAGGTGCCCTCAGGATGTGGGAGATGTGCGTATGCCCCTGGTTGAATCGGATTCCCTGTGTGCTTTTCGGGTTGCTGGACTCGGCCTGCCAGCCCAGCTCACCCAGACGGGCAGCTGGGGTCCCGTGCTGCCTCTTGGGGGCGAACAATCAACCCTGAGCCATGTCCACATGCAGCGGGGCAGGGTGGGCCCTTCAATTTTCTTCCTGGAGTGGGCAAAACTCTCTGGGCACCTGGAGGACACCCATGCCCTCTACTCCAACACAGGCGCAGGCAGACGCCGAGAGAAGCCTTTAGCTGCACCCTGGGCTGCTGGACGATTTGTTGAAAGCACCGTCCGGGAGAAGCCCCGCCCCGGGGAAGCGCCGTCATGGAGAAGCACCTTCCGGGGAAGCCCCGCCCCCGAGAAGCCCCGCCCCGAGAAGCCACGCCTCTGAGAAGCCCCGCCCCCGAGAAGCCCCACCCCCGAGCGCATCCGGGAAGCAGCAGGTCCTTAACCCTTATGCATCTGCACCAAGGTCACACCCAGAAAGACAAATCCCTGCAACCGCTCCCCTCCTCTCCTCCGAACGCCACACGAAGAGCTTCATGGATTTCCCCAGTGGACGTGGATGAAGAGTGTGGAGAATCAGCTAAAATCTACCTACTTAACCAAACCCTCCTGATCAATACAATTTTAACCTCAGGCCCGGGTCCCACACCAGATCTCTTGAGTTGTCCATCCTGCTTTCTTCCTGTAATCCATGATTGCACCTGACATATTCTAAACAAAAGCTGCTGATTGGAAATGAAAACGTTAGGAGAAAATACTTCAGTGAAATAGTTTAGACTCTCACCTCATTCCACTCACCAAACCTTTCACAGCCTCTTTTCCTTTGTGCGTCCACATCCTTTTGAATAACTTTTCACCTACAAAGCTACTTCATGAAAGGATGCACCTGGGTTTTCTCTTTTATTTTATAATCTTCACTTCTACCCGAGCTTCCTCCTGGGAGGGGGCTGCGTTCTCCTCCTGCCTGTGCCCCTACTCCTGGAGCACCTGCCAGCCGTTCCCCTCCTTCCTCCATTTGGTTTGTCAAGGAGTCCTGAGACGGCTCTCTAAGTCGATTGGGTCTGTCCTAAACTTCACCAGCAAAGGAGCCAGAACACCCGGGTGCTCTCAGCGTGGGGAGCCAACATCCACGTCAGTTAGATGCAGGTGCAGGGGCAGGTGCTGCTCCCCATGGGGGCCCGCCCCCTCCCTGAGCTCTGAAATCCACAGCCCTGAAGCCCAGCGTATGTCTGAAGAGCACTGCACGGCAGCACACGGCTGCGCAGAACCACAGCAGAGCACAGCGCTTGCTGGAGGCGTCTGCTGTGGTGCCCGGTATCGCAGCAAGGCTGGCGTCTCACATTATGAGAGTTAAAATCCATCAGAGGCAAGAGGGCTTCTTTTTAAAAATTTCTATTTTGAAAATGTGTAAGAGGTTAAAAAGCATGCTTTCCAGGAAACTATGAGAATATTTTCCGCACTAAAATGCCAGGGCACCTGTGAGGGGGGAAATATTTGCTGTCTCACTACTATAGATGGTATTATTACTCACCAGCAATAGGAATAGCAGTCACTGTACATTAAAGGACTCCTGATAATTGCAGTGACTGTTTTAATAATAAATCACACACACACCCAAAAGATTCGACACCAATGGATGCATCAGGAAGGGGTTGTAACTGGTTTAGGTGAGCGGGGGTGTCAGTGTGATGAGTTGGCCATCCACTAGCCACTCTGTGGCATTAGCCAGTGAAGCACTACCTTGAAGGACACCCCTTCTCCAAGGACTGGCACATTCTGCAGTCTGAGAACCGCGAATGTCTGCACCAAGACCACCCGGGCCCACCCTTGTGACCGAGACCCCCGGCGGCTTGTTTCCTGGGCCACAGACTGGTGTAGAGCATATTTCTTCTGCAGTAGAGCATTGTATATTAATTTTGGATTGCTCATCTGCCTTAATGTCATGGATCAAAGTCTGCAAGCAGAACAGACATTAACAGGGAGGATGATTTCTCCCGCCGGACTCTGAGCTCTGAGCCGTACCCCGCTGTGTGTTCCCAGTTGTGAGCACAGCCTCAGCCCTCGCAGCTGCTCACAGGTTTGCTGAATGAACATGCGGTGTAGACATGGACGCTGCAGACACAAGCGCACACCCTGAAGACGAGGTGTTTCCTGGTTGTGCAGGCTTGGCTGTTATCCTTTGCTTATACTCACCTCATTCACTGACTGTCATGGTTTCACCATATCCCACTGTCTGTTTTTCCTCCATACTTGGCCTTGGCCGTTACCCTTTACTGTAGTGTCACATTGTGGCGAATGATCATTTGCTCATACTCATCTCATTCACTGACCGTCATGGTTTCACCATATCCCACTGTCCGTTTTTGCCTCATACTTTACCATCCCTGCACATCTCCACCATGTTCTGCCTGGGGGGCCACAGGATAACTCTCGCAGTGTGCACCCCGAGGGAGGAGTGCTTCCTGGCATCCCATCCCAGGCCACCAGCACAGACAGAACCAGGTCCCAGAGTCCAGACCCCCAGAGATGCCCACTGCAGCCTCTCACTGGCATTTCCTCTGAAAGCACTTTCACATGGTTGTATTTTTCTGGTTGGAATCCTAAACTTAATGAGCTTTCACCATCTAGAAAATGAGGATTTGTTTCACTGCCTGTAAACGTTCAAACCATAAGGTGAGGGGATCGATACAGCTGCAAAACCAGAGGACAGCTGACAGCAGGTGAGCTTTCTGCACAGTGACTCCCCAGGTCCCATCTCCCTGAGCAAAAGCTTTCAAAGGGAGTCTCTCCGGGGGTCCACAGAACAGCATCAACCACAGGGCGAGAGCCATGGAGGGGCTGTGAGGTCCACACGAACCGTCTGTCAACTCCCAGTGGGGCCCACCTCGTCCAGGGACCTGCACTGGTTGGCATAGCGTGAGGGCCGCCCCACGCTACACAGTGGCCCACAGTGCAGTGGCCCCAACCACGCAGGGCAGGGAGGGGGGACACACAAATACCCACAGGAGGAGCCGCCTGTGCTTCCCAACACGCGTGTGCTTGAACGGCCTGGGCATGGAATTTTGCTTAATGTGAATATGAACAGGTGATTATAATGCAGACAGTGATCCCAGGGTAGGAGTGAAGGGGACTAGCTTTGAGGGACTGGCTGGTGGGCATGGCTAGGACCTTGGGGCTAGGGCAGGGGTGGGGGTTGTGGGAGGAGTCAGGGAGCCACCCAGCTGTGGGGCACTTGTCCACAGGGACAGGGCCAGTCGTGCTCAGAGCTCTGTGGCTACCAGTCAATCAAGCACTTGTTTTATTTTTTCATTAAAAAATATTCATACTTGGCTGGGCACAGTGGCTCAAGCCTGTAATCCCAGCACTTTGGGAGGCCGAGATGGGCGGATCACGAGGTCAGAAGATTGAGACTATCCTGGCTAACATGGTGAAACCCCGCCTCTACTAAAAAATACAAACAACTAGCCGGGTGTGGTGGCGGGTGCCTGTAGTCCCAGCTACTCGGGAGGCTGAGGCAGGAGAATGGCGTAAACCCAGGAGGCGGAGCTTGCAGTGAGTTGAGATCCGGCCACTGCACTCCAGCCTGGGCGACAGAGAGACTCCGTCTCAAAAAATATATATATATTCATACTTGGCCAGGCACAGTGGCTCACGCCTGTAATCCCAGCACTTTCTGAGGCTGAGGTGGGTGGATCAAGAGGTCAGGAGTTCTAGACCAGCCTGACCAACATGGAGAAACCCCGTCTCTACTAAAAATACAAAATTTAGCCGGGTGTGGTGGCACGCACCTGTAATCCCAGCTACTCAGGAGGCTGAGGCAGGAGAATCGCTTGAACAAGGGAGGCGGAGGTTGCAGTGAGCCGAGATTGTGCCACTGCACTCCAGCCTGGGCGACAGAACGAGACTCCATCTCAAACAAACAAACAAACAACAACAAAAAAACACTCATACTTGCTTAGATAAAAAAAAAAAAAAAAAAAAAAAGAATCTCTGATAATCTCACCACCCAGAGACAACCCGTTAGTGCCTGTTAGGACACAGGTGCTCTCTGCCTGTGCCCTGCACACTGGCACGCAGGTGCTCTCTGCCTGTGCCCTGCACACTGGCATGCAGGTGCTGCCTGTGCCCTGCACACTGGCACGCAGGTGCCACCACAGCCACGGTGATTTCTGCTCTGCTTTGCTACTTAAAACATACAACACACATTTCCGTGACTTTCTGCCTTCATCCACAATGTCATCTTAACAGCCCCAGAGTCTTTCATTCCATAGTATTTTCTTTTCTTTTTTTCTTTCTTTCTTTTCTTTTTTTGAGACAGTGTCTCGCTCTGTCGCCCAGGCTGGAGCACAGTGGCACAATCTCAGCTCACTGCAACATGCGCCTCCCGAGTTCACACCATTCTCCTGCCTCAGCCTCCTGAGTAGCTGAGACTACAAGCCTGCACTGCCACACCCAGCTAATTTTTGTATTTTTAGTAGAGATGGGGTTTTGCCATGTTGCCCAGGCTGGTCTTGAACTCCTGGCCTCCAGCAATCCACCCGCCTTGGTCTCCCAAAGTGCTGGGATTACAGGTGTGAGCCACCACGCCTGGCCTCTATAATTATTTTTTTTCTTAAATTATATCTCACTGTTGAACAGGTTGTTTTTAACGGTTCATGCTGAGGGAATATCCTTTAAGGTAAATTTCCAGAATTTCAATTTCTGGGTGAAGTAAATGAGTATTTTTAAGGCTTCTGATACAACATTTCTCCCCCCTGAAGACTGCATTTATTCATCCTTCTATAAACAGTGCTGCCCATTGCCACTCCATCATAAATAGAAGAAGCACTAGGCTTTTAACTTTTAAAACATGACCACTTACTTCATTGGCAGTGATGCTGGATTTTTTTTAAAATAATTTCTAGTATTTTCTAATAATTTCTAAAGCTAAATAACTGCTTTTTCCCCTTTGCCAATATTTTCCCCTCTAGGGATATTAACCTGCATTTTTCATATTGATTTGAGATATTTTTCCTGTATTAAAAATTTGGTGTCAATGTGTTGCAAATATTTTTCCTGCCGTGTTTCTGCCTTTTAATTTTGCTTACAAGGTTTTTTGACCTATAGAAATTTGAATCTTATGTTAAGTAAATTATGTTTCTTACTATTCCTAATTCAATTTCATGCTTCTAAAGGCTTGGTAATCCAAAATTTGCCTCTATTTTTATCATAGTACAAATACTCCTCACCTTATAGTGGGGTTATGTCCTGACAAACCAACATAAATGGAAAACATTGTAAGTCAAAAATGCATGTAATACAGCTAAGCTACCAAACATTATAGTGTAGCCTGGCCAACCTTAAACATGCTCAGAACACTTAGATGGGCCTACAGCGGGGCAAAATCATCCGGCACAAAGCCTATTTCATCATACAGTGAATATCTTACATAATTCATTGACCACGATACTCACAGCAGAAATCAGAAGGGTTGTGAGGGACTCGAAGTACAGTTTCTAATGAATGGGCATTACTTTCGCAGCATCATAAAGTAAAACAACCTTATCGAACTGCTGTGAGCCGGGACCGTCTGTCCCTTTATTCACACGTGTCTAGAGAAAGCCTCCTGTGTACACAGCCCTGCGCTGGGAGCTGAGCACGGAAGGAAGCTAATGCAGGACATCCTTACCTGCCTCTGAGAATCAACCACACACAGGTGTGGGAAGCAAACGGATACCCTTAGGGACCTGCAACCTCCTCCGATCACAGACCTCGGGGTGGGGGGTCCTTCGTAGCTTCCTACTGTCCAAGGCAGCTCATGCCTCTGAAAATCAACAGCACACACAGGTGTGGGAAACAAACGGATACCCTTAGGGACCTGCAACCTCCTCTGATCACGGACCTCGGGGTGGGGGGTCCTTCGTAGCTTCCTACTGTCTAAGGCAGCTCATGCCAGTTCAGGACACTGCTGAATCCAAAGAACTTCTCCCTTCAACTGAGTCAAAATCTGCCTTCGATCCTGTCTACATGTGGATATGGATTCAGAGCTCTGGAAGAGTCAAGGAGCACCCCGATGGGAGGCTGAGCTGGAAGCCCAGAGAACCCATTCTCAGGCTCTCTCAGCCCTTCTCTCTCCTTCCTCTAGGACCTCCTGCACCTCCACAGAATGACTGAGGATGGGATGAGCAGACGTGGGTAGGGGCTGGAGAGTGGCATCCCAGACTGGAAAACTACCAGCCTCAGATAGGCAGGGGAAATGCATTTGCAGGGCACAGAGAGCTGTAAAACTCAGGGCAGAGAAGTCATATAAAGAAGGAACGTGGGCAAGGCCAGCCACGCCCCAGTCAGGATCCAAGTCTTTACCTCAAAGCTTATTCAGAGAAATGGGCCAACTGAAGCTTGTTGGTTCCAGGAATTGACATACTTAGTAATTATTACAAACTTGGATGAATTAAAATGGTATTATAATAAACACTCTAAGAATCTTAATGCCATGGTGGCACTTAAGACGTCTGTCTGAGGTGGGAAGAGTCTTCGGGAAGTGATAAGAGCTAAGGCCCAGCGGTGACCCCAGGAAGGGGAGGGAAGGGCAGGTGCAGGGGGACTTCCTGGGGACAGGAGGAGAAGGCCCATGAGGAAGCTCCTGGACTGGAAGGCGGTTTTTGCCAGGTACGATAGAAACCACGGGTGTTTGGGTGTTTACTGGCTATTTGTACTTCTTTTGGTGAATTTCATGTTCATTTCCTTACCCACTGTTCTATTGGAGGATGCATGGCATGGAAAAGTCAGTGTTCTGGGGATAATGGAAAAAACGGAAGCTCTGATGGAAAAGAAGTGCCTGAAATGCTGACCACACGCGTGGACGTGGGAGGCAAGGATCTGAAAGCAAGGCTGAGAGAGAGAAGGGACCACAAGGGAAGAGAGAAATCGCTCTTTTCCTTCGTTCCTTACCAAACCTCCCTTTTACCACTGAGAGAAGAGGCATTTATTGGGCGCCAGCGAAGAGCTCATCGAAGAACTGGCAGTTCCAATGAGAACCTAAATCCAGTCCTGGGGCCACGTGGGCTCAGCTGGGGCAGACCAGAGGTTTGTCCAACTGCGATGGCGAGGACCACGTCAGGGGCTCCTTCCAGACCAGACACTGCAGCCTGAGGAGCAGCCGCCAGCAGCGGACGGGGCCTCGGCCCCAGGGCTTGCCCTGCGATCGGGGTCTCAGCCCCGGCGGCTTCCCCTGTGATCGGGGCCTCGGCCCGGCGGCTTCCTCTGCGATCGGGGCCTCGGCCCCAGGGGCTTCCCCTGCGATCGGGGCCTCGGCCCGGCGGCTTCCTCTGCGATCCGGGCCTCGGCCCCAGCGGCTTCCTCTGCGATCCGGGCCTCGGCCCCAGCGGCTTCCTCTGCCATCGGGGCCTGCACAGCCACAAGAGCATGAAGCAGTCGGGGAGGTTTTTATTTCTTCCTGCATTTTAATAACCAGTTGATTTTACAAATATGAATAAATTATTGGCACCTTATAAATGCTTTAATATCGAAACAGCTTCAGTATTAAAGTCATCATTTTGTTCCCTTTTATATTAGCTGTAAGGTTATATGTGTTTGTTTTGGTTGCTGAAAAAAAATAGAGCCTCTATAAAGTACAGCGTGTTTGTAAGAATCTGCCTAGAGATAGAGGCAAATGTGTTTGCTCTGAATATTAAACAAAGATATACAGTCTATGCAATGTAACTGAGGTACAGAATTTATTATATAGCAACAAAAGTTGTTGGAGCAATTCAAGACGTGTGATGAGTCCGCGCCTCTCTGTGGAGTCACTGGTGGTCGGAGGGAAAGACGCCGTCCTTCCTCTTCCTGCCTGCGCGTGTGTGTGGGCGGGAGGCTCACGACAGAGTCCTCTCCAACACCTGGTTTATGGATCTCAGCTACTGTAATGTCACATTTTAATATGTAATGCGAATGTACAGCACAGCTGCGTTTGATAAAGCTGTGTCTGTTTAGGTGAATGGGAAGGAAAGAGACCTGATGGGCTTGCTGGCCCCTTAAAAATGGCGGCACTCCGAGGTCAGGGGATCGAGACCATCCTGGCGAACACGGTGAAACCCCGTCTCTACTAAAAATACAAAAACTAGCCGGGCGTGGTGGCGGCGCCTGTGGTCCCAGCTACTCGGGAGGCTGAGGCAGGAGAATGGCGGGAACCCGGGGGGCGGAGCTTGCAGGGAGCTGAGATGGCGCCACTCACTCCAGCCTGGGCGACAGAGCAAGACTCCGTCTCAAAAAAACAAAACAACCACAAAATAAATGGCGGCACTCTCTGAGCAGCTCACCCCTGAGGTGACTTTGCAGGAACAAGTGGCCGCATCTCCACCCTGCAGCTAATTTATCTCACTATGAGTTCCAGAAAGATAAATGATTGCTGAGAATATTTAAAAATATCTCTAAGCAAGGCGACAGACCATGGTGACCATTCTTCAGTATAATTCAGGTCACATCCAAAATCCTACCCTGAGACGATGCCACAAGATTCCAAAGGCACAAGCAGGCCATGGAGGGGGAAGCAACCAACGTGTGGTGGGGACCGATACTGGCTCGTGCTGAATGCATTAACATGCTGCACCACATTCAGAATGGGTTGGGTCCTCTGCACAGCCACCATGAGTGCAAGACATCAGAGCACGGGCACTCAACCTCCACACAGCCACAATGAGTGTGATGCAGCTCTGTATGGGAACTCAACCTCCACACAGTTACCATGAGAGCAATGCAGACGTGTATGGGCTTTTGACTTCCGTGCAGCTACCATAAGTACAATGCAGCTCTGCCGGGCACTCAACCTCCACACAGCCACCATGAGTGCAATGCCCATGGTGTGGGCACTGAACCTGTCCCATCTACACTGGACACAGGAGCTGGTGCCAGAGTCTGGACCCTGTTTCTATGGGCAGCTCAAGGGCTCGGAAGTCAAGCGCTGCCTTGTATCTTTCCTGCCTGGAGTCATTTCACGTCTCTGAGTTTACTTCCTTCCTAGAGGTCAACCACTAGCGATGGCGACAAGCAGTGCACTCCAAGCACACCCACTTAATGTTACAACAACGCTGAGGTCAGCATTACAGGCATCGTTACACTGATCAAAGATAAAAAGCCTGGGGAAGGTCAATAACCGGTGTTTGAAACAACATCTGTCTGATTCCAGAGCACGAGCCCTTCGCGTCTGTCCGATTCCAGGGCACGGGCCCCTCGCGTCCGTCCGATCCCGGGGCACGGGCCCCTCGCGTCCGTCCGATCCCGGGGCACGGGCCTTTCACGAGCCTCTGTGCATTTTCCTGAAGTGGGGTCATTCCCTGTCCTGCCCACTCCTCAGGGCTGCTGTGTGCTGATGAGACGTGTTAACACACGTGAAGGACTATGACAACCAAGGAATCACATCAACACAGTGTTTTCTTAAAACAATTAAGATGGCTTATCAGATTAAAAATTTTATATAACAGAAAAACTCATGCAAAGTAATAGCAAAAACTATTTTCAACAAAGGGACAAAGAGTGAAATCGTTTGTATATTTTGTAGTAGATGTAGTTTCTTTAGATTTTGGCAACTAGGACAAAATGGGGGAAATTACATCCAATGTACTTATTCTCAACAGCAGAGGAAAGCAATCTAACAAGTGTGTTTGGCAAAGAGAGACAAAACAACTGCACACACTGCACGGGCGGAACTGAACCTGCATCTTAAGTAGAGAAACAGAACCGCACACTCTGCATGGAAGGAACTGAACCTGCATCTTAAGCAGAGAAACAGAACCGCACACTCTGCACGGAAGGAACTGAACCTGCATCTTAAGCAGAGAGACAGAACTGCACGCTACGCTCTGCACGGAAGGAACTGAACCTGCATCTTAAGCAGAGAGAACAGAACAACCGCACACTGCATGGGAGGAACTGAACCTGCATCTTAAGCGCAGGATACAGTAACACTCCTCAGAACTCTACTTCATAGAAAATGTACTGTGCCCTAACGAGTTTCCTTGGTCTCAACACTGCACCAAAACTGAATTCTGTCATTTATACACGCAGCTAAGCTAATTGTTCCAGAGTCATGAAATTTGCAAAGGGCCAGATAACTGAGCTTTTAAATGATTCCTCTGAAAGATGCATGGTCCCAATATCAAATTTGGAAGGAATTTTATTGAAAGTGATTAATGGGTGGTCCAGCCCTTTGGTAGTGCCTGGTGATGTTGAGTCGTCTTCACCAAGACCCTGTCTTTGACTGGAAGTGGAATATTTCGGTCCAGGAGAGAGGCCAGCCTTCATATTCCAGTCTCTCATTCATTAGTTCAACAAACATGTATTCTGTACCTGCTGTGAGCCAGGCACATGCCCAGTCCTGCACAGATGCCTCCGTTACCAGTGATCCCCAAGGAGGAGAGCAGGAAATGGAGCAGAGCACAGCCTTACGATGTAGCAGATAGACCAGTGCCCGGTTTTCCTGAGCACTGAGAGGTACAGGCACTCTTAGTCTATCCTAGGAATTACTCCATGAAATCTCTGTGACACTCTTATGGAGAAAATGTGAATATTCCCATTTTACAGATGGGGAAACTGAGGCACAAAGTGCTTCAGTAACTAATGTCAAACAGGTGAGTCTGAGTCCAGGCTTTTACACACATGGCCACCTAGTATGGGGAGCAGCTTCTCAGAGACAGCAACACTAGACCTCTCTGGAGGATGCATGGCTGTACCCTGGCCGTGTGCGAGTTATGAGGTCAATGCAGGTGGCACCATGGAGGCCGTTGTCTGCACAAACCTGCCAGCAACCCAGAATGCCCGGGCACGTAGCTCGAGAGGAGGCTGGGCAAAGCGTGCAGCTACAGATTCTACACGGCACAGGCCCCGCAACAGGGTCCCCAGTACACAGACCCAGGACAGTGCCCTGAGGACACGGACCCAGGACAGTGCCCCCGGTACATGGACCCACGACAGCACCCCGAGTACACGGACCTGGGACAGGGCCCCGAGTATACGGACTCAGGACAGGGCCCCAAGTACACGGACCCAGGACAGGGCCCCTGGTACACGGACCCACGACAGCGCCCTGAATACACGGACCCATGTGGGATTCCCAACATCTTTTTCAACAAATGAGAAAGTAAAAATGAAAACGCTATTCATTTTCCCCTATTATAAAATAACATGTAATTATGAAAGAATGGAATATCAGGAAAAAAAAACAGGTTATTAACTAGAATACATTTATCTATCTATCTATCTATCTATCTATCTATCTATCTATCTATCTCACCACATGGCCTTCAACCCCCCTTTTCTTACTTTGTTGCAGGACAGTGAAAATTTTATCACACTTCGTTGCATTCTTGAGCTGCAGTTTGAAACCCACGGCTGGAAGCTGTGAGCTTCTCAGGACATTAATGGATTTCTTAAAAATAGATTTATTGTCATGGGCTGAATTGTGTTGTCCCAAAATTTATATACTGAAGCCCTAACCCCAATATGACTGTATTTGAAGACGAGCCTTTACAGAGGTAATTAAGGTAATGTGAATTCATTAGGGTGGGCCCTGATGCAATCTGACTGGTGTCCCTCTAAGAAGAGATTAGGACACAGACAGGCACAGAGGGATGACCCTGTGAGGGAGAAGACAGTGTCTGCATGCCCAGGAGGGTGGCCTTGGGGAAACCAGCCCTGCCGACACCTTGGTCTTGGACTTCCAGCCTCTGGGAGTGAGGAAATACATTTCTGTTCTTTAAGCCACCCCAGTCTGCGGTGCTTTGCTCAGGCAGCCTGAGGCGACTCACGTAGTTATCTTACACAAAGTAAATAAATGTGTAGCCTTGACCAAGGGAAGCGGGTGAAATCTTAGTTAATAACCTCGTGAGTTATCTTATTCTCTCTGTCCTGCAGCCATTAACGCCACCAGACGTAAGACACGAGCACTGAATGCCTGACCGTGAACGTTTCCCATCTACGTGACATTTGCAGGCATTATTCCGTTACTGTAAAGACAGGACCTGTTCTTTTCTGTCAACGAACTTGAAACATCTGTGAATAGGACGCCGATAAATACAGGTCTCCTCTGTCCCCCACATTTCTCCGTACACCTGCCCTCGGCCACGAGGGAGAGCCCTGGCATACATCACGTGGCAGGGAGCTGGCACCCGTGAGGAGCATGAGAGGGCCGAGCTCCCCCTACTCCCTGGAGCTGGAGCATCACCCGCTTCGTCACGGGCGGACGTGCGGGGAGGATCTCATGCCACAGCAGGCGTGAAGCCCACAGCACTGCCGCTGCCTCTTGGAGAGGCCTCTTTTCCACCGTTGTGAACACTGGACCCTCTAGCGGCCCTCCCCATAAAAAACGTTCCGAAAGTTGACTGCGGAAATCATCTCCCTACTTTTATCGAGGAAAAACAGGACGTGCATTTACTTGGTGTGCAGTGAAGGGTTAATATTGCCAAGAAAGGGCTGGTTTTGACCAGCGCCTGGGGTGACCTGTGAGCCTTCGGGGCTTCCAGCCTGAGGGAGTCCTTGCTTATCGAGGCCCTGGGCCACGTGGTACCAGTTTTCCCTCTGAGGGGGCTGGAGACTGGGCATCTAGGCTCAGTCACGTGGGCACCCCAAGCCTACCTCGTGGACCCCAAGAAAACCCCAGGACACAGGCTCGTGGACAACTCCGGCTGGCCGTGCCTGTGGGTCTTGTCGTGTGTCACTGCTGGGGGATTAAGCACGACCTGTGTGACCCCCGGGAGGGACACCTGGAGGCTCAGGCCTGGTCTCTCCAGAGCCCTGCGCACCTCTCACTGTGGCTGATTTAATTGGTGCCCTTTTGCCCTGTGAGGCCACAACCATGCACACTGCTCGTCTGTGTCCTTCTGGCGTATCCTGAGCCTCCTGGTGGTCTTGGGGACTTCCGCACGCTTGGTGAATAATTAAGCACCATCTACTAAGGACTGGCCAGGGTGTGGGTCTCAGTTTGTGAAAATAGGAACAAAAAGTACAGAAATTAATGTGGCAAGAACAGATTTCTCAATAATCTCTGCGCTTCCAGCACCCCACACCCAGGCATGAGCACATGCCGGAGCCTAACATTTACAGAAAAACAGAAACAGCTGGTGCCTGGCACCTGGTCTCACGGCAAAGATGACAGAAAGCAGTTTAGAAGGAAAGCAAAAGGTAAGGGAAAGAATTGTGACTTGGAACTCAGAAATACGGTGCTAACTTAATCATGAGAGAAATGACAAACAGGCACCACAGGACTCTTTCCGGCACTTTGACACACATGCCGTATTTCACAAGCTTGTTAATTTTCATTTTGACGTTCTGTTTAGTCATTTGCAATTAATGTTAAGAGAGGAATATAAAGTTAGGGATGAGAAATAACAGAAAATTCAGCAGTCGCATGTGATAAAGCTCTTGCTGAAATGCCAGCTCGGTGCACAGCCAGCCTTTGGCACTAGTACATGTCAGGAATCAAAACTTACCCTACTACAAAAGTACAATAGATGCGACACACCACATGGCCCACAAACCCAAACTATTAACACTTGGCCCTTCACAGAAAAAGGTAGCTGAACTGTGCTGTGCATCATTTAACAACAACAGGGTGGGTCAATATTATGGACGCTACAATGTATTACCTAAAACTTAAAATCGGAAGACCTCCCGCACATCACAAATTAAACGCATCATTTGTGGGACCCAGTAATTCACGAAATTGCTGGAAATAATATGTGAGGTTGGGAGGTTTGCAATCCAGTCTCTGATCTGCCTGAAGCAAGTCACTTTAAACCTCACAACCGGGCCAGGTGCGGTGGCTCACGCCTGTAATCCCAGCACTTTGGGAGGCTGAGGTGGGCGGATTGCTTGAGACCAGGGATTTGGGACCAGCCTGGGGAAGCAACATGGTAAAACCCCGTCTCTGCAAAAAAATCAGCTGGGGGTAGTGGCACCTGCCTGTTGCCCAGCTACCTGGGAAGCTGAGGTGAGGAAATCACCTGAGTCCGGGAGGTAGAGGCTGCAGTGACCTGAGATCACACCACTGCACCCCAGCCCTGGTGACACAGCGAGATGCTGTCTCAAAAAACAAAACAAAGCAGAACAAATCAAAACACACAACAAAACAAAACCTCAGACCTCAACTGCTTCACCCGCAGGCTAGAATCCCACAGTGCACCCACTGATTTCAGCTCCCATAAGTGATAGCTCCATGTTCTGTAGGCCACGACCTCCGCAATGCACCAGGACCTGGGGATGGAGGGACCCTGTGGACAGCATTCCTGCTGCAGCTGGCGAATGGCACCTGCTAGCACACCGTGTTAACGTGCCCAGAAGGGCGGTGACGGGAGACACCAGAGGGTCAGGGGCTCATCTCTGTTTCCCTGGGAGCCCCTCTGGTCAAGACAGCCAGCAAGTTCATATTTACCTGCAAGGATTCGGGGGAAGACCACACAGAACTAACTTTTGTACTGGGTCAGCCATAGTCATCTCCTTCCCATCTCTGATTTTTTCAAGACATGGCTTCAACTAACTCATCCAGCCCACACTGTAGGCAGAACTGCTGATGCGGGGTTTCCGTTAAATACGCCTATATGTGTTTCAGAGAGGAGTGATTTATGAAGCTAATGTTCAATAACAATTTGGCTATGAATAATTTCTGGGTAAGAACTATCTAATAAAATTAAATGTACTGCAAAAAGAAAGTATGCCAAAAGGACTGCAGGTCTCTGTTGAAAAATGCTGGGGGATACAAAACACGCTTATTTTTCAAACAAAAGGAGAATATTTGAAAACTTATTTCATATGTATCTCATTTTTTTAACTTTGATTTTACATTCAGGGGTACACGTGCAGGTTTCTTACACAGATAAACTTGTGTCATGGAGGTGTGTTGTACAGACTATTTCATCACCCAAGTATTACGCCTAGTGCCCTTTAGTTATTTTTCCTGATCTTCTCCCTCCTCCCACCCTCCACTTCCCATAGGTCCCAGTGTGTGTTGTTCCCTTCTATGTGTCCATGAGTTCTCATCATTTAGCTCCTACTTACAGGTGAGAACATGCAGTATTTGGTTATCTGGGATGAATGCTTAGGAACACACACACTGGGTCATAAGGTAACTCTGTTTAACTTTGTGTGGAATTTCCAAATTAAACCACGTGGCTGCACCATTTTTCGTGCCCACGGGCTGTCTCTGAAGGACCCGGGTTCTCCAGTCCTCACCAGTACTTGTCATCATTCATTTTTCAATCACAGCCATCCTAGTAAGAATGCAATTGTATCTCATCTTGGTTTTGATTTGAATTTTTGTAACGATTCATGATGTTGAGCTTCCCTGTACTTAGTGGGACATTTTAAGGCCTTCTTTGGAGAACTGTTTATTCAAGTCTTTTGCCCATTTTTAATTTGAGTGGTCTTTTTCACCGGTTGGAAGAATTCTTTACACAATCCAGACACTAGAGTTGTCTCAGATAACTGATTTGCAGATATTTTCTACCATTCTGTCGGTTGTATTTTCACTTTCTAGATTGTGTCTTTTGAAGCACAAAAGATGTCAATAAAGTTTAATTTGCCTGGTTTCACCCTTGTGTTGCTTGTGCTTTTGGTGTCACATCTAAGAAACCACTGCCTAACCATTTTTGGGGAGATGAATTAATGCATGAATCAAAGATGAACCCAAGCATGCCATCTTCCTGCTCCTCTTCATCACCACCACCATTATGATCATCATCATCATCTTTTTTTCTTTATTCTCCCCCATCCTTTTCCTCCTTGCCCTCCTCCTCCTCTTCTTCTCCTCCATTATTATGTCATCATCACCATAATCATTATCACCATCACCGTCATCATCACCATCCTCACCACCATTATCCTCAGCACCATCATCCTCACCATCATCATCACTGTCATCAGCATCACCATCCTCAGCACCATCATCACCATCATCATCCTCGCCAACAACATTATCATCACCACCATCATCCTCACATCACCATCATCACTGTCATCAGCATCACCATCCTCACTACCACTATCATCCTCATCCCCATCATTCTCACCATCATCATCACCATCACCAACGTCATCACTGTCATCAGCATCACCATCACCATCCTCACTACCAATATCATCCTCATCCCCATCATTCTCACCATCACCATCATTGACATCATCACTGTCATCAACATCACCATCACCATCCTCACCACCACTATCATCCTCATCCCCATCATTCTCACCATCATCATCACCATCCTCACCACCACTATCATCCTCATCCCCATCATTCTCACCATCATCATCACCATCACCATCATCAACATCATCACTCTCATCAGCATCACCATCACCATCCTCACCACCATCATCCTCACCATCACCATCATTACCATTGTCATCCTCACCAACACCACTATCGTCACCACCATCATCATCACCATCATCATCCTCACCACTACCATTATCATCACCACAATCACCCTCACATCACCATCATCACTGTCATCAGCATCACCATCCTCACCACCACTATCATCCTCAGCACCATCATCCTCACCATCATCACCATCATTCTCACCATCACCATCATCAACATCATCACTGTCATCAGCATCATTATCACCACCCTCACCACCATCATCCTCACCATCACCATTATCACCATCATCCTCACCACCACCATTATCATCACCACCATCCTCACATCACCATCATCACTGTCATCAGCATCATTATCACCACCCTCACCACCATCATCCTCACCATCACCATCGTCATCCTCACCACCACCATTATCATCACCACCATCCTCACATCACTGTCATCAGCATCATTATCATCATCACTGTCATCAGCATTACCATCATCACCATCCTCACTATCGTCTCATCCCCATCATTCTCACCATAACCATCACCATCATCATTATCTATTTCATCTTCCACCTCCTCCTCCTCTCTCTCTTCTCCTCATCGTGTCACACACTGCCATTACTGGTTACTATGTACTGATCACCAACGACTATTCTAGGAACTCATCACCTCCGCTCCTCAGTCCCATTTGGTCAATAATATCTTCATTTTCGGATGGGATAACTTATATTTAGAAAATATGAATTGCTCAATGTCATTTTGCTAGTAAAAAGCATGTTTTTCTGATCCCAGAATAAATACCTTTTAGCTACTCCTTAAATTACTTTGCAGTGAACATTAGGAAAAATGTGTGTATGTATTAAACGAACAACAGCTCTTAAGTAGTTTATTTAAAAAGGCTGAGAGGAGCCCATTGCCTTCACTGGTAAGCTGAGAGGTCACTGAATGCATCTAACTTACTTAGGGGTGAGAAAAGAGTGGCTCAACAGAAGCAAGACATGGGCCTCGAGGGGCTGCAGCCTCTTCCAGATGCATTGGAGGTGCAGAAGCCACAGAGGCTGCTGGTGTCCAGGCCCCTGTGAGTAGTTGGAACAAGCTGTGCCAAGCCCAGAGCCCAGCCAAAGTCCTTCCTGTGCTGGGAAAAGCTTCTGGTACAGAGTTGTGTGCATTCCAGTGGCACACCGGAACGTCCTCATAACGGATGTCTGTAAAGATGAAGGAAAGAGACCAGACTTCTACCGGCTGGTTCCTGGCAGCCTGTGGATGCACAGTGCCTTTCCTCCTCCTCCTCGCCACTTTTCCTCCTGTCCCTGGCAGCCTCTGGATGCACGATGCCTTTCCTCCTCCTCACCACCGCTTTTCCTCTAGCTCTTTCCTTGCTTTCTCTCCCCACCCCTCTCTCTTCTTCACTTCCACCCTTTCTTCCCAGAGCCAAGGTGCTTCAGATCTCAGAACTGCTTGACTGTTTCCATGCTAGCACTGAATCAGCGTCTTCAAAGTAAATCCAGTTAAGAACATAGTTACATTCAAAACCATCCATTGAATACATTTATTTAAAGCTCAGAACAAATCCACAGAAAGGAGGGACCCATGGGGTCACCAAGGTGGGGAGGAACAGGGTGCTATTGGATGCAGCAGCCAAGACTGCAGGTGTGGAGGACCAGGCTTGACTTGAGACGGGCTGACCACCCAGCACTGCTCAGAGTTTCGTTATATCGTGATGTTTTCCCCACTGGGGGCTCTTTACCTCGAGTTCAAAGACAATCCGGGGGTTGCTGAACCACCGTCGTGTGGGAAGACAATCCGGGGGGTTCCTGAACCAGCGTCGTGTGGGAAGATAATCTGGGGGTTCCTGAACCAGCGTCGTGTGGGAAGACAATCCGGGGGTTGCTGAACCACCGTCGTGTGGGAAGACAATCCACGGGTTTACTGAACCATCATGTGGGAAGACAATCCGGGGGTTGCTGAACCACCATCGCGTTCGCCATTTTGCACAAGTGCATTTTCACCCGTAGTCTGGGGACAGCACTGTAGATGTGGATGCTTGGAGTCACACACAACCCCTTCCTTTCCAGGAGGACCCAGGAGGTTTCCCCACGTGGGAAACTGGGTGAGATTTCTGTCTGTCTTGTTGGATTATCACGTATGCCGGTTTTCATTTTCTTTTTTCCTCTGGTTTATAATTTTTTGTTTTTGCCACGTCAGTATTCTAAATCTTGTAATAAGCGGTGCTGCCTTCTCCAGGACAAGTTGTCTCAACCACAGCAAGGGTAGAGGATGTAATTTGTCTTATAAATACGTGTGTGCGCTGATTCTGTTTCAGGCTCTGTTTGAGGGGCCCAGGATCAAGCTGGAGAAAAAGCACGAAGCCCTGGCTCTGGGGGCCCTGATGCCTCCTGCGTCACCACGCACAGCCCCGGCTCTGACACACTTTGCTTCCCTTAGTTTCGTTTTAGTTGCGTTTTCTTATTTATCTGAAACTTGTTTTATTGTGCCACAATAAATCCACTCTGGAACAAGGAAGGGCATAAATAAACATGGCAACAAAACACATACATCATACTCAGGGTTCCCTGGGCGTCCTGCCTCCTTCACAGACAATGTGTGTTCTTCCAGGATTGCTCTTGGCTCTTCCTCTATCCATCAAACTCCTACTCATCCATCATGGCCAGTCCAAAGCTTCCCTGTTTCCTGAAACTCCCACCCAGCACCTCACCCTGCCCTGCCAACGACCACCCTCCTCCTCTGAGCTCATTTAGCAGTTGGCACGTCTTTCCGGGCCTCACGTCTGATGCTGCAATGTGATTATTACCCATTCCTCTAGGGGAAGCACATCGTCCCGTTCGGTTCTGGGTCTCTGGACACGGCATGATGCCAGCCCACAGAACACACTCGGACGTGTTGCGGAGTGTGAACAGGACTGTCTCAGAGTGAACACGTAACGCGAAACTCGATCTTCTAAACTCTTTGTCCACTGTGGCCAGCTGAGGGTCATTTCTCCAGCAGCAGCCTCTTTCAGGCCACCCTAAAGCATCCAGCCTTCTGGTCACAGCTGGTTTGGAGCCTGAAGCCTCCTGATGGTTTAGGTGTAGACTGAAGGAGAAGGGCCACACTACCTCTGCTTTGTCACTCCCAAGAAATCCAGAAATTATCTGGGCAGCGACTCAACAGCCGTGTCCTGGATGAGGAGTTCGCTTCTGCAGAAACGTCAGACCACAGTTCCTAGAACTAACTGTTCCTTCAGGTTTGCCCTGAATTTCTAGACAATCCAGCACCAGCTACGATTTACTTAGATGCTTATAAGATTTCTGTGTTTTCAAGGCCTGATGGAAGTGTCTGTGAGAGCTGGGTCCCGGGACACTGCCTGATGGGAGATGTCGAACCGGTGCCCCCACAGCGAGGGCCGAGGCAGGGAGGAGCAGACAGAACATTCAGAGAAAAGGGGTGAGAGAGGCAAGACGGGGGTGTTAGTGAGGCAATTTCGTGTCTCCTCCTTTACACCATGTCAACACACGTATCATGTATTTATCATGTTACATTATGGCTTCTGGTTGGTAGGAGAAATAGCTGCCACGTGGTGCTGCGGAAGGCACACGGCCTGGCTGCCATGGAGGTGTTTACCCTGGAGTGCCGGGAATGCCGACGTGGACACACACAGGTCATCCCGCCGGAGTCCACACATGGCCCACGGTGGGCACATCTGTGCACTGGGGGGTGGAAGGCAGGTGGGGAGGGGCCTGCCTCTCACACTCACGTCCGCGTGACGTCCTCACTGGAAGCTGCTTTAGGAATCACACTAGTGCCTTTCCCAGAAGATTTACGGGAACAAAAAGTAGGCACGAGAAATCCACAGCACATTCCCACAGCACGTATTTACAGAAAATTCACCGAACCCTTGAAGTATCCACTGTTGGATGTGGATGGTTTTGTTGATGTCATTTTTGAGTTGGTGACAGGTGGATGAGGGCTGATGCCAGGAACGCTGGGCCACCGTGTTGGCTCTGGGGGAGCTGCCAGGGCTGCGTGGAGTGGCAGCTGCTGACCAGTGTGGCTTCTCAGCTTAATCAGCTCAGCTGTGCAGCTAAAAGCTGTCCATTTTCATCACAGGAAACATGTCCTCTGCTTTCAAGGCAGCCCATCGGAACGTCCAGAACCGCACCGAGGAGAAACGCAGACATCACTGTGCGTCACTCTTTCCGGTCCAGGCACAAGCTGTTTGGGGCTCTCAGGGGCGCAGAAGTCTCTCGGTGAAATCTGGACACCGTGGGCCTTCCTCATGCAAGGAAGCCGCTTCCCCAGCCGTGCTGGCCCCTGAGCCACCGCATCTGCACCTTCAGCAGCCCCGGGGCCGAGCCTCGCAGTGGGAGGCAAGGATGCACCTGGGACCTGAGTTTCTGTTCCGCCTGCTCTGCTAGAGAAGTTCAGGTGGAGATGGACCACCCCGCGTCTTACCTCCTCTGAAAGAAAGTTCCCCATTAAAATCAGGTGTGAGAATAGGTGAGAATCATATGAAACCGAATTTGAGGCAAGTCTCACATAAGCAAGTCCAGACCTGCCTGGGGAGCCCACGGTTACATCAGCACACAAATTACCTCCGAGTGCCTTTCTCACTCCACGGGCGTCGCCTATTATGAGGGCTTGATATGGACTCCACAGGCGCTCAGGCAATGGGGGTGTCTGGGCGAATGAACCCCGCACACAGGACTTACGGGAGGAGAAACAGAGTGTGAACTCCGTCCGTGGAAGAACTCGCAAAACATCGCTATTCAGACCGTCGGACAATGGGATGGGAAAGTGTCAGGGACAGGACCACAGTTGGATAAATGAAGACTGTGCTGGACATTAGAGCGTGGCAGCAAAATCTCTTCAACCTCTGCTTCCTCCTCCCCAGGGAAGGGAGACAGGGAAACACCTGCACCCCGGCCCTGACTGTCCCTGTGTCCTGAGAGGACAACAGCAAAAGCTCTTCAACCTCTGCTTCCTCCTCCTTGGGGAAGGGAGACGCCCACACCCCAGCCCTGCCCGTCCCCGTGTTGAGACTCGAGGCGCCACACTCTGCACAGCCCACCAGGGCTCTGCTCCTCCTGGCCAGGGTAGCAGCGGGTTTCTCCTCCTTCCATCTCTGAAATGTGCAGGAGGCAGTCTGTGGAGGCTTCTGGATGGTCCCTGATGTCTCTCCTTGTGCTCATGCCTGCAGCCGGGAATCCATCTGCTTAGGAGGAACAGACCCCCAGGAGGCGTGAAGAGCCTGACCTGCCCCAGATACCGCCACTTTCAACGCCTCGGGAGGTGCCACAGGGCTGCCCCTGCCCCGGCGCGCCACACCATTGGAGGAAGGTGGGCCTGCTGTGAGGGGCCACGTGCTGTGGACGGGAGTGGGCTCTGCTGGGGGCTCTGCTGGGCTCTCTGAGGAAACACCAGCAAGTGCTCCCACTCCAGACACGCCCGGCGCCTTCCACACGCGTGTCTGCTGCACCCAGCAGGAAGCTGATGTGTTTTCATTCGTTCCAGCCACGCTGATGTGACGCTCGGCTAGGAACGGTCCAGGACCCTAGAGAGCTACCTGCAGCCTCCATGGCTTTGCCTTGCCTGGGGTGTGAGAGGTGAGGCTGAGCTCACCAGTGACTCAGAGGTGATTTCTGAACGCTCCTTGTGTCTGCAGGCCGAGCCTGTGGAGGCCAAAGGCTGGTCACGTGGATGTGGGGCCTGGAGGGGAGGACTGTGCTTCTCAGAGCATGTGTGACAGCCAGGGGCAGAGAAGCTCCCTGTGATAGCAAGTGTGTGTGCATCTGTAGGAGTGTGCGTGCACTGACACACGTGCAGATATGAGTACACAGAAGTATATACACTCTCACACACACATGCATATACGCACACATGCGGACACACACACTGACACACACGTGCAGATATATGTACAGACATATATACACACACACATACACACATGCGTACACTCACACGCAGACACACACACTGACACACACGTGCAGATATATGTACACAGATGTATATACACATACACATACACACATGCATATACTCACACATGTGGACACACACACCATCACAAGCACACAATGCACATAAACACAAATACAAATACACTCACATTTGCGCGCACACACACTCTCACACATCCCCATTTCTACACCAGGACACACATTGGCTGCGGTAAGGGAAGGCGGCTGTTGGGAATGGGCTGCGCCAGGCTGTGGAAACCCCTCGCAGAGGGCTGCACCCCCACACTGGTTCACCAGCGAAAGAAGGAAGATGCCGCCGCCCGCTCCCAGCCCTGGCCCACCCTGGGGCTGTTCGGGGGGTTGGCAGCAGGTGGCTGTGCCCTCCGCGGTGGCTCCCTAGGGACTGTTTGCTGACATGCGGCCCCCGACCCCAGCGCTGCTCTACTGGGAAGGTTGCAGGCCTGAGAGGAGGGACCCACGGCCGCTCTCCCTCCGCCACTGCCTGTTCACAGATCCCAGAAAGGTGCACGGATTTACACACGTCTGGGATGTGAGAGGTTTGCCCAGGCCGTGAGCAAACCAAGACGCGTTTTAAATGTTGGAAGGACCCTCTGTAAGTGGGTCATCTTTCACGTCCGGGATATTTTAACCACGTTTGTCATATACCCAATATGTTGCCACCAAACTGAGATTAAAGAAGCATCCAAGAAAAACACAAGACGGATTCTATCACCAAACACTGAGGTGGATGAACAACAAAGTCTCCAAACGCAAAGAGTTTACGAAGAGTGTCCAGAGCCTCGCCCCCGAGGTCATCAGAAAAGGTTTCCGGGGCAGGAGGAGTCTGTCGTTTGCCCGGCACGGTGTCTGGAAGGAGGGCAGGTTTGTGAAGGGGAGGGAGGGACACGTTTCAGGCTGGGGTCTGTAGGAAAGGCCTGTGACCTGCCCGCTAGCCCACTCCAGGCTGTGAAATAGGTGTGTGAGGAGAGCGTGCAGCCGACCCACCCAACCAGTGTAACCCCAGACACTGTGGCTCCCAGGACCTCTGAAGGAATCTGTGGCCTTACTTACAGCACACAGTATGGCTTCGATCAGCAAATCAGTGCCGCATCACTAGATTCCTGTCATCTAAGAACCCACTTTCCCAGTGTGCTGTGATAGCCATTTGATTATTAACACAGATGAAAGAAAGTGTGTATGAATATCCAGCACGTGGCTAAGCCAGCCAGGAGCAGCCCGTCCTCCCTGACATTGCAGTCGCTTCACGTTCCTGTGAAGCGGTGCTCCCACCCAGAACTCAGTCCCTGTGAAGCAGTGCTCCCACCCAGAACTTGGTCCCTGTGAAGTGGTGCTCCCACCCAGAACTCAGTCCCTGTGAAGCGGTGCTCCCACCCAGAACTCGGTCCCTGTGAAGCGGTGCTCCCACCCAGAACTCGGTCCCTGTGAAGCGGTGCTCCCACCCAGAACTCAGTCCCTGTGAAGCGGTGCTCCCACCCAGAACTCAGTCCCTGTGAAGAGGTGCTCCCACCTGGACTGGGAACTCCGTCCCTGTGAAGCGGTGCTCCCACCTGCCCTGGGCGTCAGCACCACGGCCAGCACCTGCCGGCTCCTGCCATCACCTCATCACTCCCAGAGCCACATCTCTCGCAGGGGCAAGATAGAAAGAAACCTTGGCCCCAAATGAGGGACCGTGACCTGCCACAAGCATGGGACATGGAGCAAAGCCGCTTTAATGGACACTCATTCTGTCCCCGTCGGGGGGCGGTCCGCAGCTCACTCAGTCCCAGCCCCAGACAACCAAGTGAACCAGACGGGGAGAGGAAGCTCTGGGGTTCTACTGCACGGCAGGGTGACTAC
The DNA here is from genome assembly GCF_024542745.1 of Macaca thibetana thibetana. NCBI lineage: Eukaryota > Metazoa > Chordata > Mammalia > Primates > Cercopithecidae > Macaca > Macaca thibetana. The sequence continues at coordinate 141,013,268 of NC_065585.1, forward strand.
GGCTCACAGCAATGAGTTGTGCATTTCAGGAGAGCTAGAAGACAAGGTTCTGAAATGTCCTAGGCCTGTTTGGTATGAGACACATGGTGGGAAGTCCAGCCCCAGTTTGATGGGGCTCACAGCAGTGCTAGCTTGGGCTCAGGCAGGTGCAGCCGGGGCTAATGCACCCCCAGCCCCAGGGTTTCTGCTGTTAGAAGGTGGCCTCACGCACGGCTCATCTTCGTTCACCCCCGGGGTCTCTGCTGTTAGAAGGCAACCTCATGTAGGGCCCGTCTTCATTCCCCTCGGCTACCTCAGGACCCGGCACAGAACCAGGATGGAGTAGACAGTCAGTAAGCATCTACTGAATTGAATTTCCCCAAATAGAATTCACTTGCTCTTTGAACATGCACACACATGCACAGACTCTCTAAATGAAACACTTGGGAAGAAAGAACTGCAAAATTTCAGAAATCATAGAAATAATATTTTGATCTAAAATGACCTTAAAAATGGATCTGGCTGAATCTAACCAACTGGTGAATAAAACATCGAAAATGGATATGGATTCTAAACGAAATGCCATTTAATCTCAGTCAGCCGGAAAGTTCAGGAATGCGGCATTCACGGGCACACCTGTGCGATGATGAGAGTAAACGTCATTCCGTGAAACAATTTCAGAAATTAAACATACTTTTAAAGACTGACTAAAAGACATTGTTTTTAACCCATAAAGGTTTTTCCAAGTCTCTTGAGGACCCCAGGCTGATCTGGGCCCAGTTTGGTCCGTACGTTTGAATCTGTCCCCTTCTGAAGACTTTTCTTCCCGCTCGCCTGTCGCAGTTTAGCCGAGTCATTATCAGAGCAGCACACATATGCCCAGCACGTGGACTCTGCCTCCAGCTCTAAGGCTGAGAAGAGCCTTCCGCGTATAATCCACAACACAGCTCCTCAGAGTGTTGCAGAGAACCAGACACTGTATTCTTTATTTCATGCCATTTCCCGAAAGTTTCTACCACGTGTCTCAGCAAACCACCGAAGTGTGCACATGAGCATCTGTGTTCCGCCTTTCTCAGAAACACAGCTCTACGTAAACACCCCGATACGTAAGCGGCATACCGACGTTTCCACCATCTCCCATTATTATGGGGAGCTTCGTTCATTTTGCTGTGGTTGTTGATCTGTCTTTACTAAGAGTTTTTAAAAAGAGTGAATAATGGTGATCACTGAATTTAAGAATATTAACTGTAAGCCCGGACGCAGTGGCTCATGCCTGTAATCCCAGCACTTTGGGAGGCCAAGGCGGGCAGATCACCTGAGGTCAGGAGTTCAAGACCAGCCTGGCCAACATGGTGAAACCCTGTCTCTACTAAAAAAAAAAAAAAAAAAAAATTACACAAATTAGTCAGACATGGTGGTGTGAGCCTGTAACCCCAGCTACTCAGGAGACTGAGGCAAGAGAATAGCTTGAACACAGGAGGCGGAGGTTGCAGTGAGCTGAGACTGTGCCATTGCACTTCAGCCTGAGTGACAGAGTGAGACTCCATCTCAAAAATAATAATATTAAATGTACAGCACTTTGGGAGGCTGAAGTGGGTGGATCGTGAGGTCAGGAGTTTGAGACCAGCCTGGCCAATAAGGTGAAATCCTGTCACTACTAAAAAAATTTAAAAATTAGCCTGGTGTGGTGGCGCATGTCTGTGGTCCCAGCTACTTGGGAGGCTGAGGCAGGAGAATAGCTTGAACCCGGGAGGCGGAAGTTAGAGTGAGCGGAGATCGCACCACTGCACTCCAGCCTGGGCAACAGAGTGAGACTCTGTCTCCAAAAAAAAAAAAAAAAAAAAAAAAAATTAACTGTAAAAAGGCCCTTGTTACAGAAACACAGTCTCAGCCTCACCCATAAAGCCTGAAGGGCTCTGCTCTGTCTCCAGGGCCCAAAGACACGAACCAGCAATCCCTGTGGTCCTGTACAGTCTGAGGAAGATGCATCAGAATTAATGAAAAAGTGGAGAATGGATTCATTCACAACATGTTAATTAATTAATTAATTAATTAATTATTTATTTTGAGACGGAGTCTCACTCTGTCGCCCAGGCTGGAATACAGTGGCACAATCTCAGCTCACTGCAACCTCTGCCTGCTGGGTTCAAGCGATTTTCCTGCCTCAGCCTCTTGAGTACCTGGGATTACAGGTGCGCACCAGCACACCTGGCTTTTTTTTTTTTTTTTTTTTTGTATATTTAGTAGAGACAAGGTTTCACCATGTTGGTCAGGCTGGTCTCAAACTCCTGACCTGATGATCTGCCTGCCTCGGCCTCCCAAAGTGCTGGGATTACTGGTGTGAGCCACTGCGCCCGGCCGACAAGCATGTGATTTTTAAGAACACTACTTGCATGAATATAAAATGCATCCCCTCAAAAATAAATGGTAAACAACTGCCCTGCCCTGATCCCCCCAAAAAATAAACGGTAAACAACTGCCCTGCCCTGATCCCCTCAAAAAATAAACGGTAAACAACTGCCCTGCCCTGAAGGCACCTTTGTCACAGGCCTGGCCGCCAATCTCAGCGGTCAGTGAAAAGTGAAAATGCAGATCCCCCGTTACTGAAAAATTATTAAGAAAGCCAGGATGTCAGCAGCGGAGCATTAAGCCCAGCACAGGGCCCTCTTGTGTGGCTCTCAGGCCAGGGGAGCCACCTGCCCATCACTGCTGGGAGGCTGAGCACCTCGGGCCAGCGTCCCTGGGCATCAGGAAGGTGCTGCTCCAGAGCACGGCAGCTTCGCACACATCACAGCCAAGATGGGGGCTTCCTCTTCTTCCTGTGGGCAGCGTGCCTTTGAAATTAAAATGCCAGAAGCCTTTCAGCCAGTCAGAGACACCTTTTGTGTTATTCTACAGACTAAAATGATACACATTTATTATTGTTCTAACCCACTATCAAAACAATGGCTTTCAAATAAGATTCAACCTAATTTCTAGCAGAATGTAATGATTTTTCTGTTGCTGCCTCCACTCCACTAGTCGGACGATATGGGCTTCTACTTCAAGTAAGAGAACAATGACCCCTCTAAGGGCCAACGCGTCACCTCCCTGAGGGTCCAGCACAAGTGGGTCACATGGCGTGTCTTCATCTACACTGTGTGGCCACCTGTATACACACTGTCTTTTCTTTTTATTTTCTGTTTTTTAATGATACGTTTGCTTTTCCTAAAACTGTCACATAGGAATCATTCAGTTTTACTGCATATTTGGCTTGCTTTCTAGTTACCAGAATTTACTGAAGCACATATTTCTTGTATTTCCCAGTGTCTGGAGATTTTGTTTCTTCCCAGAGTCGATAGAAAATGAGTGCCCATCTGAAGTCTGGGCCTTGCTATTGGACTTCAGAATACCTCTTATAGCACTCAAAGGGAGGAAATTCATCTCCCCACGAGGCCGCGTGACCTTGCAGTGTGTGTGGTGGACACGATCCGCCAGGCAGCAGGTACCACGGGGCACACACAGGCTGCTTGGCTCCTGAGTGCGAGCGCCCAGACGCCCCCCTGGGATAAATGGCGGCTCAAACACCAAGCCACTGGTCTCACCTGGGAGGCTCATGCTCGCCGAGTCTGTCGTGCAACCTGAGGCTCAAAAGAACAGGCAGCTCTTCCTGTTGACCATTCTCCTTGAATCTTCCTCCACCATGTTTCTTTCTCTTTTTTTCTTTCTTTCTTTCTTTCTTTTTTTGTTTTTTTTGAGACAGAGTCTCGCTCTGTCACTCAGGCTGGAGTGCAGTGGTGTAATCTCAACTCGCTGCAACCTCCGCCTCCCAGGTTCACTCCATTCTCCTGCCTCAGCCTCCCGAGTAGCTGGGAGTACAGGTGCCTGCCACCGGGCCCAGCTAATTTTTTTGTAATTTTAGTAGAGATGGGGTTTCATGGTGTTAGTCAGGATGGTCTCAATCTCCTGACCTTGGCCTCCCAAAGTGCTGGGATTATAGGCGTGAGCCACCACACCTGGCTTACAATGCTTCTTACACTTGTGAGAGATTTAAACTTTTTAAAAAGGTCAAGTTCAATTTCTCTGGATCTATTTTTCACAAACTATAGCAAGTGATAACTAAATGACCAGAAGTCACTAAACCAATAAATAAGACAAAGAGATGTAATGATGGCTCAGGCATACTTCATTCTGATGAGCCCAAAATACTCTATACAGACTGATGACCTTTTAAATGAAACTCACTGCAGCCCCCCGGAGCCACAGGTGTGGAGCTGTGAGGCTGTGCAGCGAGGGGTGGACCCATTACATCCGCCTCGGCCAAGGGACCCTGACTGGTCACTTAGCTTAGCCTCACCTGTAAAATTGCAAACAACTACACAGCAGCATTAACGTCCTAAATGGTGAAATGTGAGATGCCTGGGAACCCTAATCTCGCTCAGCATCAGGAGGATGGAAGGCAGGCTCGCTCTCAGGAGAGGGCTGGGCCATGTGGAACTAGGGCTCTGCCTCCAGGGGCCGGCCCGGGATCTTCGCTATGGAAACATTGGCTTCAGAATCACTGCCTAGGTCTTAGTTCACCCTCATAACCCAAGGCCTGTGTCATTGCTCAAGACATTTTATGTTGGCTAAAAAGCTGATCTTGTGTAACGGTTTTTTCCACCTATTTCTCTTCTCCCTCTATTTTCACCGTGTTTAGATATTTCCACAACACCACATACTACAACACGGAAGGGAGGAAGGTACTGTGAAAACTGGGCATAAATCAGAGTCACGCGAAGAAACAAGAGCTGGAAAGAGCCGTGGAGTTAGTCTCTCCAGTTGAAAAACCAAGACGATGGAACTAAGGTTCAAGCATGTTCTTTAAAGGTTTTAACTTCCCCAATGGAAAGCTCCTGTTCACTTGGCAGGTCCGGACCGGGACCGAGACCGAGACCGAGACCGAGACCGACACCGAGCGAGCGCCGTGTCCTGAGTCCCAAAGGAGAGGCCGGGCTGGCCTCCTGGGCCCGCGGGCACCGTCCTGGCCGGGGGCTCTGTGCGGGGCCTTGGAACCCACGGCGCCTCCCTGTCCCACTCCCCCGGGGCGACCCCGCGTCTCCGCTGCGGCTCCGGCATCCGGTTCTCACGCGCCGTGGACTCGCGAGCGCCTCCTGCTGGAGTCACGCCCCTGCGTCACCACCTCCGAGTTCTCAGCAACTGTCTCGGAATCTGGGGGTTTGCGAACGAAGCGCATGGGACCGGGGAGCACATCCAGGCAGAGGGGACGCGGCGAACCACAACGCCTGCTCCTCCCGCCCTCCATCTGCGCAGCCTTCGCAATGTCCTGGGAGCACAGAAGCCCGGGAGATCCACAGTCGTGGACCCTCGGCAAGGCTCAGCCAGAGCAGAAGGCTGTGCGCAGGACAGGTGAGCGGGACACACCAGACCCAAGAAGTCAGGCTTCCCCTTCAAGCCGGACCGAGCTTCAGAAGCTCAAAGAAGGCAGCAGCGTCCGAGAGACGTGGCGGTCCGGGAATCCTATGACACCCCTCCCTGGTCACCTTACTTCCCTGAGCCGGCCGACCACCTCTGCTGAAGACGATGACTCAGAAAGAAAAAGAAAGGGCGGCCCAGAGCTTCCTTCCTTTCATTCCTCCCTTGCTCATCAGTGAGTCAATGGGAGAGAGTTTTGTTAAAATGTAGCACACTGTGAAGTGAAATTAAAGTACTTATTTAGTTCAATATTTCCATTGTTCCAGGAAGAACAAAATATATGTGCAATACTGAAATACAGATTGTCTAATTTCAGTGATTCTGCACACAAGTTAAATGCTCTTTTATTTTTATTTAAAACTGCTGTCACACAGTATAAAGACAAATGGTAAAAGCATACTAATAGTTTAGACTTCTAATCTTTATTTAAAATAGCATTAAGGAGCACATAAAAAACACCATGGCAAGTCAAGAAACCATGGAAGAAGAAAAAAGCTATATAGTTGAGTCCATTTGTGGCCATTTTTCCTGCTTATTGAACAAGTGGCCCATATTTTCATTCTACGCTGGGTCCGAAAAACTAGATGGCTAACCCGGAGGCAGAAACTCACGTTTCCATGGGCCTTATAGCTTAGTGGGGAAGATAATGATTAGACCTGTAGTTACTACTACAATAAAGATTACAAAATAGAAGAAGGAGATCAAAGCAGGAGACGGTGGCTGGAAAGCCATCTCCATGGACGGTCCTTGCCAAAAACGATCCAAGAAGAGTTGAGGACAACCCTTGACACAGTAATTTAACATTTCACCCATCTCAGGAAAACAGATCTGAGTTTGCCATTTTTCTTTAGCAAGCTGTACCAAAGTTGCTTTAAACTCTCTAGCAATACACGTGAGAGGAATAATGAAAACCCCAGCAAGCACTGCTGGAGGCTGCTCTGTTCAGGCTCTGTAGGGTATGTCTCCTTAATTCTTTTGGGAGAGATCCCTTTTGCATCCCAAATCAAGTAAAAGCAAATGTTAACTAGATTTAATTTGGGCTGAGCTAGCAATTTATGCATACAGAGTTTGTTAAAGATAAATTCACCAAGCACCCCAAATCTTGAAACCTTAGGAAACAGTGAAAGTTCACTTGGCTGGGCGCGGTGGCTCAAGCCTGTAATCCCAGCACTTTGGGAGGCCGAGGCGGGCGGATCACAAGGTCAGGAGATCGAGACCACAGTGAAACCCCGTCTCTACTAAAAATACAAAAAATTAGCCGGGTGCGGTGGCGGGCGCCTGTAGTCCCAGCTACTCAGGAGGCTGAGGCAGGAGAATGGCGGGAACCCGGGAGGCGGAGCTTGCAGTGAGCCGAGATCGCGCCACTGCACTCCAGCCTGGGCAACAGCGTGAGACTCCGTCTCAAAAAAAAAAAAAAAAAAAAAAAAAAAAAAAAAAAAAAAAAAAAAAAAGAAAGTTCACTTGACCAGCAGGTAGCTCAAAAATGCGCTATAGCAGCTGGGCTGCAGGGCTGCAGGACCACACCCAGGGACCAGTGCTGCTGGAGGTGGGACAAGCCCCCCTGCAGGCAGATGGCTGGACACGCAGGCAGCTTAAACTCTTAGATGCTACGTTGTATGGGAACTGCCTCAGTCCAGGAAAGAAAGCTTGGTGAGACCATCGGACCTCTCACTCTTGGGGTCCTGGAATGACTGTCTCATTGTGATGTTGAGCATCTCAGGACAGCCTCGCTGAGAAGACCATCCACTACACCAGCTCTGGAGGGCTGGGGAAAAGTGTCCCTGCAGAGCTGAGTTTTAAATTAAGACTGGAAAGACAAGCAGGTGAGTGTTGGGTGAGGTGGAGGCCGAGGATGCCAGGCAGGGCATCCATCGGTTCAGCTCGAGAGGTCTAAACTGAGAGAACCATCTGCCCTGGGAAGTACAGGGATGGTTTGGGATATTTGTGAATCTGTAATTCTCATCCTGAGTCTGCCTCCAGGGCAAGGCTGAGCCAAGCAGGTCAGCAGGATCCGGAAGACGAGGCTTGTAGATTCCTCCTTTATTCTTGTGCTCTCTGCAGCAAGAAAACAAGTCAGCTCCATATTTAATGGGACTGCCAAGATGAATTTCATTTTAGATGCTGTGATTCCCGCTCCTCTGATATTTTAGGAAGAAAGACAGGAACACGGAATTCGTGCCTGCCCAAGTATCTCATGTATGTTAAGTCCTCAATAGTTAAGGGATTCTGAAACGGCTGAAAAGGACATGGCTCAAGGACACAGGAATTAATCCCAGTCAAATGGAGATTTTGAGAGGGTAACACTTGTTGTCCTTAAATTGCAAACCATGCAGCTTAAGAAACCCCTATAGAGAATGGATGGAACGTTGTGTCCTGGACGGTTTTACATCTTGAGCGATGTGTCAATGGCTAAGATGATCTCGGAAGAAGGTGCCTGCTCTGCTTGTGGAAACATGTTGCTTGAATGCCGTGGAAGAATTTCAGACAGTAACGCAGACGAAATGTTGTGCATTTTTAAAAGGGCAGCTGAAACATCAATCCAGTTACAGTGTTGTACAGTCAAACTCAGGACTAAGTTGAGTCAGAAGAGATAGGATAGGAACGTGCTGTCTGGCACAAAATGATCTAGAGCGCAATGAAAACCATGTTGTTATTGAATTACAAACACCGTTTGGTTCTTACAGGGGAACAGACAGCAGTTTGTCCTCATTTGGGAAAGGTTGAATCATGTTCAAAGCAGCTTAACAGCAAACAGTCCGTATTCAAAATACAGACTTTGGGGTTGCCTTCTGCCCCCTTCAATGGACACTTTTACTTCCCTAAGCCAGGGGCCCTAGAGAGATAACTTCAGCCTTTCCTGTTGGATATCACAGCAGACGCACACTTCAGTTGCCAGATGAATCAGGTGTAAAGAAACAGCAACTTCTTTACTGTGTCGAAACTCCCTACATCAATCCTATTAAATAACAATTGGGCTTTTTGAAAGAGGCAGAGCATAAATAATAAACAAATAATTAGGAAACGTGATCCATGAAATGCCCTCGTTTCAGCTGCTAGTACAGCCAAGCCCTCAGCTCCAAACACACGTGCTTAGGGAAGGAAACACGATGTGGAACTCTTCCTTCAAAGATCCAAATAAAAAGGCGTCCTGGGCAGCACAGAGGGTGACTCAGTCATTGGAGCACAGGCAGTGCACCTGTCTCAACTGGCAAGTTGGGGATTAGTCTAGGACAGGGTGCTAAGGATAACTGTCCTGAAGAGGCCACAGGGCATCTGGGCATTGCTGCCCGTTCCATATCTACATTGAGGTACAGCAGGAGCTGATGCTGCCTGCCCTGCATTCGAATCCTGTTCAGCAGGAGCCACTGCTTCCCACACCGCATTCCCCTGGCACCGCATCTGCACCCTGGTACAGCGGGAGCCACTGCTTCCCACACCGCATTCCCCTGGCACCCCATCTGCACCCTGGTACAGCGGGAGCCACTGCTTCCCACACCGCATTCCCCTGGCACCGCATCTGCATCCTGGTACAGCGGGAGCCACTGCTTCCCATACCGCATTCCCCGGCACCGCATCTGCACCCTGGTACAGCGGGAGCCACTGCTTCCCACACCGCATTCCCCGGCACTGCATCTGCACCCTGGTACAGCGGGAGCCACTGCTTCCCACACCGCATTCCCCGGCACTGCATCTGCATCCTGGTACAGCGGGAGCCACCGTGTGCGGCGGGAGGAAGAGTTCCCTTGTCATGGTTGTCATGTAAACTTACAACCAGGGCCACCCAGACTCAAAGCCAGCCCCAGTTTAACAACCTTCCCTCCCAGAGAATGAGCATCATGATTGTTTAAAAAGCCTTAAAATGTGTGAATTTCAGGCCGGGAGTGGTGGCTCACACCTGTAATCCTAGCATTTTGGGAGGCTGAGGTGGGCAGATTGCCTGAGCTCAGGAGATCAAGACCAGCCTGGGCAACACGGTGAAACCCCGTCTCTACTAAAATACAAAAAATTAGCCGGGTGTGGTGGCTGGCACGTGTAGTCCCAGTTACTCAGGAGGCTGAGGCAGGAGAATTGCTTGAACCTGGGACGCGGAGGCTACAGTGAGCTGAGATCGTGCCATGGTACACCAGCCTGGACAACAGAGCAAGACTCTGTCCCCCACCCCCCCAAAACAAAACAAAATGAAACAAAGCAAAAAACAAAAACAAAAAAACGTGAGTTTAACACTATCAACATCTATTAAGCACCCATTCTGTGGGGCATGGAGGGGACAAAGGTGAATTTTAAAAATAAAATGAATTACAAGGAGTTCATAATCTACAAAATGAGGCAGACGCTCTGATAATAATACACAATATGATTATAATAATTATGCACTGTGACAAATGACACATCATACAAACCTACATATATAGCACCGTTAAGGAGAAAGTGATTAACTCGGCTTATCAGAGAAGGCCCTGATGCAACAGGGAGGATCCGATCTGATCTATGTTTCCCAGGGCAGGAAATGCAGGGAATTATCTTCGGCTGAAGGAATAACACGAGTGAAATCACGGAAGCAGGACGCAGCACGCCGGGCAGGTGCACGCATTTCCACGGATCAACACGTGTGAGTCACAGAAGCAGGACGCAGCACGCCGGGCAGGTGCACGCATTTCCACGGAACAACACAGGTGAAATCACGGAAGCAGGACGCAGCACGCCGGGCAGGTGCACGCATTTCCACAGATCAACACGTGTGAGTCACAGAAGCAGGAGGCAGCACGCCGGGCGGGTGCACGCATTTCCACGCACATTTCTCTATTAATACGTCCTGATTTGCGTTTGTTGTATTTATTGTGGTAAAGAATGAACATTTTAAGTTTGGGATTTCAAAGTTTTTTCAGTATGCTTGGCTTTTAACTAAAATTATATTTTTGGAAAATATGAAATACTCTAATTTCTATTAAATGATGTACATCTGAAATATTTAGTGGTTAATTAATTCACAATTAAATAATTCAGCTATGTTGAGGGAATAGTTTGCTAGAAAAAAAGTATTCACTTAATATCAAGTCGGGACTATTTTTTTTTATCATTAGTTCACTGCTATCTAGGGTTTCTGCTAACTTGTAGGCTCACTTACAAAATAAAAATCCATTGGGGATTACAACAGATATAAATTCTAATCTCTAGAATTTAAGCACGCTTCAGGGCTTAAGCTAGATTTTAAACCACAACATAAAATTAAATGCCTGTATTTATTGAATCAGTTTGTTTGGTTGCTCTGGAAGCTGAAGAATAGGTCTGAGAATATTAATTCCACTAATTGAAAATAAAGGAAGGAACTCCTGTTTATCCAGAATCCACATAATCACCAAGCACATTATTTTCCTTAGAATTCCAATTACACATTTTCCCCTTTAGAATTCTAAAGTCAGAGAATCACTGAATTTTGGATTTTATAAACGAGGAAGCTGAGTTCTAGAGAAAATCCATGAGTTGTATGCATGTGATTTTAAACATCCCAAGAAAAGCTTCAGTTCCTTTCTAATACTAAAGGTGAATATGAAAAAAAGTATCCTGATGTAAAAACAATTATCTGCTGAATTCCTGTGGGCTGTGGAGGAAAGTTAGCCCAGGACTTAGAAGGCAGAGGCTGTGAACAAGTCCTCTCATGAGAGCCAAGCAGCATGGCGGTCACAGACCATGCACACGCACATGGACGCAGATGCACGTGCACACACAGAGACACACGGATGCACACACACACAAATGAAGAGGCACATGGATGCATGCACACACATATGCAGAGGCGCACGGATGCACATGCAAATATGCAGAAGCACATGGATGCACACGCATATATGCAGAGGTACATGGATGCACACACATATGCAGAGGTACATGGATGCACATGCAAATATGCAGAAGCACACGGATGCACACACATATATGCAGAGGTACACGGATGCACACACACATATGCAGAGGCACATGGATACATGTGCACAGAGACACATGGATGTACGTGCACATGCAGAGGTACACAGATGCACGCACAGAGGCACAAAGATGCACGCACAGAGGCATGTGTATACACAGATACATGCACACACGTACGTACACACCTGTGCATACAGACATGTGCGCACACAGATGCATGCACCGAGAGAGACACACATGCGCACACACAGACACACACAGGTGGCGGCACCTCCAGCCTTGGCTGTGGCATCACTGTTCTTGAAGGCCTATGGCTTGGGGGAAGACCGCAGAAGCATTTGGAGAGATCTGGCCATGACTGGGGTGGGTGTGCACAAGGTGCTGGGAAGTGGCAGCTGGTTCAAAGCTGAGAGCGACAAGAACGTCATGCTTGGGGACACCTGCAATGAATCCCGTATGACCAGAACTTATAGTACGTTCAAGAAGTCGAGAGAGCTGAGCATGAAGCACCAGGCAGAGCTCAAGCACAGGCGTGGCTATCACATCAACGCGGGACCCACTGCTCCACGCCCGCACGTTGCCCGTTCACTCATCTGCCAGGTGCCTTCCCAGCCTCAGCAGACAGACAACCCGGGCTCCACCCCGCCCAACCTTCTTCACTGTGTCTCTTCCTCCTCCTCCAGTCTGGCTCCAGGGTTCACAGTCATCTGTAGGTTAAAACGCTTTAGTTCCCTCGGGTCCTGGCCTCTTTCCTGGACTCCAGGTGTCTCTGGGTAGCTGCCGCCTTGGCACGTCTGCTTGGATCTTTACTACACTCGCTGGGGCTCAGGGAGGACCCACGACTTTCCCTGCAAATCATTTCATCCTTGCCCTTCCCCATTTCCGGAAACAATGCCGCAATGACTAACAACTCAACGCTCAGCTGGGACACAGGCCGTCCCTTCAACGCTGGTCTCCCTTCTTCACCTCAGTCTCGTGGGCTCTACTTCCAGAATGCACCCAGAGCCCAGCCACTCCGAGTTCCTCAACCCCTGGGCCGCAACACCTTTCGTCTTCATGTACACTCATCTTTGTCTCCTGACCTGTTCTCCCCCACCCCCATTACTCTACCAGCATTTGGCACCTTCAGGAACCCACAGCCCACTCTGGGTAAAAGCGAAGTCCCAGCACATTCTCAAAGGCCCTGGGTCACCCATCGTCCCCGTCTCTTCCCTCCGGCTTTGTCTCCCGTGGTTTTCCAGGCTGACCACAGTGCTCCAGCAACCTGACCTTGCCGTTGTCTGACATGCGATCTACATTTCCTTGTGGTCTCTGACCCCTTATGGGCAACAGCTCCCTGCCCAGAAACTCTCCCCCAAAGCTTCTGATATGTCTTGGCGCTTCCCGTTGTTCTGACATCTGCTTGAATGCGCACGCCTCAGAGAGGCTTTCCCTTAACTGACATGAGCCCCTCCCCACTCACTGGCCAGGCCCTTTCTCATCTCATCACAGCCGATGGACATCCGGCAAGCCTACCTTCCTGGGAGAAGACAAGCTCCTTGAAGTCAGTGATTGTGACTTTTAACTCATGCTGTATTTCCATAATGAGTGCTCCACTGGTTCCACGTCAGCTGCCTCCACACCCACTCCAGTCTCTCCTGGGGTGCAGAGCTGGAGGACAGAGGATGGGTGAGTGGGTGGACAGACAGACACACTCATTTCCTAGAATCCTGCCAGGAGGTTTCCACACGTGGCCTCTGTCCCAGCACCTGCATGAGCCTCTGATCTGGGATTTGAGTCAGAGAAGGTTGACCTCAGGTTTCAAGGAATTCACTTTACCAGCACACATTGTGACAGAGGTGGTGGTAACGATTCCAGAGAGCTCAGCTCAGAACTCAGCAGTTCACTGGGGTGGCAGCAGATGCCCTGACCAGGGAGAAGGGAGGGGAGGCAGTGAGCACAATTTCCCAGCGGAGCCTGGCCCTCCAGCCCTCGGCGACCTCAGAGGCCACTAATCCCACCAAGTCTCCATTCTGCTTCAGTGAGCAACAGGGAGCCCATTGTTCACGTCTAAGCTCACACTGATACATCACCCAAATCTCCTGAAAGCCCCAAAAAGCAGACGCTACATCGATTCCCATCTCACAGGTGAGAAAAAGCCATGCTGAGAATTTTGGCTTAATCCTGAAATCTATGGGGACCCACTGAACCCTTCTAAGTGGTGGAAGGACATCACTAACTCTGCCTTGTAGGAAGACCGTTCCAGCAGCTGTTGGGGAACATAGTGGAGGACCCAAGGATGAGAGGGAAGGGGGGCTGATCACTGACAATGGATTAGTTGGGCAGCGCAGCCCCCTCTTCCATCCCGACACGCACACTTTTCCACTCACGCGCGACATAAATCACACTCATATTTTGTTAATCTAGCTATAAGTTAATCTAGTAATAAGCCATTTCGCAAGAAAAGAAAACCATAATTAAATACATATGTTTTATTTTCTCAGCACTCAGTTAGGTTTGCCAAGGAAAAGCTATTGCCAAAAACAGGGACCGGTATCCACTTGAGGCAAACATCCCCACAGCAGAAACAGGGCTTTGAAGCAAACTACAGTCACGGATGTGGGGGCCCGCAAAGCAAAACCTCCTATTAAACCTGCTAATGTGAACAAGGCCTCAGCCACAACGGTGCGTTACTGTTGACTCATCGCTTTGTGTGAACTCACTAAATATTTGATGCATATCACAGCAATTCAGGCTTCTGGTGGCCGCTGGCAGCATTCTGCGTTCCTCGGTGTGCAGATGCGTCACCCCAATCTCTGCAGGCATCGCTGGGCAGCGTTCCCGTGTGCGTGTCTGTGTCCAAACCTCCCTCTTCAGAAGGGCACAGTCCTGCTGAGCTGGGCCCACCTTCTCCAGCACGGCCTCTTCCTAACCAGCTGCCTCCGCAACGGCCTTACTTCCAAACCCAGCCACACTCTGAGGCACCTGCAGACAGGATGTCAGCAGGGAATGTAGAGGCACAGCCCCCACCCAGGATGGTGCTCGCCAATGACAAAACACAATCACACGGACCCTCCTTCCTGTCTCCTTCCGTCCTTATACAGCAGGAAACCTCATCTTATCGCACAAGACGCTGGGACTTAAGGCATTCCAAGGCGGCTTCAACCCATGGCTGGAAGCCACATCCTCCAGGTGACTCTTCCGTCCTCCCCTCCACCGTCCTCCTCTCCGTCCTCCCCTCCACCGTCCTCCCCTCCACCGTCCTCCTCTCCGTCCTCCTCTCCACCGTCCTCCCCTCCACCATCCTCCCGGCTGGCCCAACCCGGCTGGAGCCCAGAGGCCACGTGGAGACACCTGGAGCCCCACAGGAGAGCTCAGCGTGCCCTCTTGGGCTCTTTCTTTTACAAATGGAGAAAGCTGTGACGCTGGGGACAGTGTAAGCCTAGCCAAGCTCTGGTGGCCCTCACCAATCCCTAGAACCACCTAAACAGGACTCACAGACCATAAAATTTACATTCTAAAGTGTACCAGTCAGCGGGTTTTAGTATAGTAACAAAATTGTGCAGCCTTCACAGCCATCAAATCCCAGAACATTCTCATCACCCCATTAGCCCCAGTCCCCTGCCCAGCCCCTGGCAGCCCCAGCAGCCTCTGTGCCCTGCAGCCCTGCCTGTGCTACACGGTCCCCATTCATGGAATCCCACACTCAGTGGCCTTCCGTGCTTCCTTCCCTCCACGCCGTGCATTCGAGGAGCACGCTCCGGCAGCTGTCTGTGCTCCTTTCCTCCTCACAGCTGGGAGGGGACGTCCCACTGCCTGGATGGACCACATTCCTTCCTCACTGCTTGCCTTCCTGGCTCCCTTTCCTCCCTTTTTCTGAACTTCATTAGCTTCTACTGTCTTCAGATTAGATACTTTTTAAGAATGTTTTTACTCTTGCTACATCCCCCAAATCCTAACCTGGGGTTGGACACAGGGAAGGCACTTCATACGCACTGTCCCCACGAGCGGCAGAGGCAGGAACAGATGCGTCCATCGGCCCAGCCGTCAGGAGAGCTTTGTGTGGGCACAGGGTGCCGGGCAGCCCCTGCCCTCTCTGCAGGGTGTGGCCCCACCTTTCCGGGCACCCACAACTTCCAGTGGAGCACCAGGTGTGCAGCTTGGTTTGGACACAGCAGGTTTTCCAGCCCGAGCAGCCTCCTCCATAACCGTGTGGCTGCCCACGGGTGTCAATGGAGACTGAGAGCTCCCCTGAGCCAAAGGGTAAGGATGCTTAGAAGGTTTGACCTGGAACGTGTCTAAGCCACAGAAACAGACGATCCGGTGTCACTAGCCTTCCCACTGCTGTGCTTCTAGTCCATGAGTCTGCACAATGAAAACAGTAAGATTCTATTCAATATGAATAGGAGCCACTCAATTTTCATTTTGAAAGTGGTAAGTTAATATATTGCTTGGCAGTATTTAATTTATAGCCACAGATCCCATTTTCGTAACATGAGAGAACTGCCTTTCTACATCGATGGGGGAACCTGTTCCCCACATGAGGTGAAAAACCGGCCCTGACAATGGACCCCTGTGGAGGCCTGAACTTCGAAGTCGGGAACAGCCTTTTACAGGATCAAAGGTGCGACGACAGCTGCCATTTTGCTAACTGGCATATGGGGGACACGAAGAAACGAAGGTCACTAACAATCTGGGTGTACTAGATATGGACAGTGCGGAGCCCTGTCGGAGAAATACAATACAAAGATGGTTTTGAAAATAAACTCAGGAAAGTAAAACTGAACTGATAAAGCCATACATTCTTTGACAACCTAAAAATCAAGCTTTTTATTTCGTATTGTTGCCTTGATTTGGAGAAATCAGAGTTTGAAAGAGGACCCTTCAAGGGTTGCAAAGAAATGAAAAGCAGCAAAGCCCTTTGCAGACCCCTGTTTATGAGACGCTGCCCTCACACGGGCTCCATTTTTAAAAAGCGGCCGAGTTTCTCGAGTGTAGACCCCTGTTTACGAGACGCTGCACTCGCGCTGCACTCACACAGGCTCTATTTTTAAAAAGCGGCCGAGTTTCTCGAGTGTTGGGAATTATCCCAAGTTATTTCTTCACTCTCTTCAGGAAGCTTTACTCTTCTCAAAATGTTACTTACTAAATACGGTTCTATGGTGTCACTTTCTGAAAAAACCTCTCTTGTAAAAAAGTATTACTTAGAAAACCATCGCCATGAAGCAGTGTTCTGAAAGTCCTATTAATAATTAAAAACACACAACGGTGGCTTAGAGCTGCTGGGGTAGGTCACCCTTTCAGTGGGCAACTTGTGCCTTCCCAGGTAGGGCACGTGGGAGCTGTAAAAGGAAAAGTGTAGTATTTTTCTTCAAAAGGGTTCAGGATTTATTCATGGAAATTCAGAGGAGACTTAGGTTGGAGATAGGTTCAATCCTTTGTGTATCCTTCCTAAGGAACAAATGAAACTTCCAAAAAATTCAGAAAAGAGAGAAGTGGCACCATAGGGAGATCCCTGAGAGTCCTCGACCTCAGGGGCAGGAGGTGGACTGGGGTGGGAGAGGGGCCCCCAGCAGTCCGGTCCCAGGCGGACGGACCCTCCTTACACCAGACCATGGGCTGCCCCAGTTCTCCAAGACCCTCAAACTAATGCATACCTGAGAGGCAGCAACACAAGAGTGATGTTCGGTAAGTCGGATGGTGGCCGGAGGGTGACTCGGCCAAGTCTCCCCTGACATGTTAAAAATGTTATTTTTTAGATGGAGAAATCCCAAAATGCTTTTGTGACAGCACAGACAGCTCTAGAGTGTCATTATTTTAATGGAGTTTTAAAAAATATTGTGTGCCCTTTAATTTCATTACTGTGACAGAATATGCACTTCCGAGGGGAAGAGTCAACGGCAAAATCACTTCAATCTGCTACAATATGACGTTGGCCTCCAGGTGCAAAGAAAACTTCGCCTTTTTTTTTTTTTTTTTTTTTTTTGAGGCGGAGTCTCGCTCTGTGGCCCAGGCTGGAGTGAGCGGCGCCATCTTGGCTCACTGCAAGCTCCGCCCCCCGGGTTCCCGCCATTCTCCTGCCTCAGCCTCCCGAGTAGCTGGGACTACAGGCGCCGCCATCATGCCCGGCTAGTTTTTTGTATTTTTAGTAGAGACGGGGTTTCACTGTGTTTGCCAGGAGGGTCTCGATCTCCTGACCTCGTGATCCGCCCGCCTCGGCCTCCCAAAGTGCGGGGATGACAGGCGTGAGCCGCCGCGCCCGGCGGAAAACCTCTTACTTTTTAAGGGTCAGTGACCAAAAGTATTTCACATATCTAACTCCACAGTAACCCAATTAGAATGGATAACTGAAAAGTGTGTGTTACTATGACATCTAAAGCAAATAAACATGTGTTTCTTATCATACAGTTTCATAAGATTTTATGAAATATTTTAATTTTTAAAATCTGAAACCAACATTTCACATATCTAATTAAGTCAGCAGTAACTCAATTAAAATGGATAACTGAAAAGCGTGTGTTGCTACAAATTCTAAAGCAAATAAACCTGTGTTTCTTATCATATGGTTTCACAGGATTTTATGAAATGTAATAATTTTAAAAATCTGATAACCAATAGTGAAGTGAGATCAGTTTGTGTGGAAAGTTTCTGTATGGTGGTTTGTGGGAGTGAGGTGGGTTTCAGCCCTTAGTCTTTGATGTCACTGATGAATATGACAGGGGGATGATTATCAAGGCTCAGTTTCGGTGCCGGCTGAACTTGGGTCTTGCTTCCTTCTCCCCTCCCCTGACAGAATTCAGCCTTCCTACATCTGATATTCAAAAATCTGACCTTTTCTAGTCTCTGATTGAAACCCTCTTTTGTTCTTTAGTGACCATCGGGTTCAGGTGGGACTTCGGGCAACCCGGGACAGAGCCTGCCGCTGTGACGTCTGAATCCACCCCTGACTTTCTGGACTGTTACCAGATGGCCTGAGGAAGTGTCATGTTGGTCGGTAGGCAAAACGTTTACGAGGAATCCATCCTCACTACTGTTTATCCATTCTTGACTTTTCTTCAAAGATTTATCAAAATTCTGGACTTTACAATTCTCCATAATTAAAGGTGAGAGTATAGGGGAGAGTATGGGGGAGAGTATAGGTGAACGGCACATGTGCAGACAACCGGAGGGTTCTCTAAAGACTCATGGATTCCTCCAGAATCCAGTGGTGAAGACGACCAATTTGTTTATTCTAAGTGTCAAGTTTTACATTTTAGCTGTTCAATCAACACTGAATATATATAATGCAGACACGCACTGAACAACAACGAAATCATTTAACTGTTAAATCAACACTGAATGTCCATAATGCAGACACATGCTGAACAACAACGAAATTTCAGGCACTCATGATTGAGAAACCCCGCACCCCTCTTCACAGACAACTTTTGTTACAGGATTTCTGGCCTGTTTCATTTTTCAGACATGTTCTATGTCTATATAAACAGATATAGGTAAATGTCACCCCCCAAAGGGGCAACACCAAATATCTGACTGGGTTCAGGGGCTCTGGCACACACTGGGCAGCACAGACCGTGGCCGGCAGGCACATCAGGGTGTGTGTCTCAGTCCTGACCTCACAGAACACAGGACATCTGGGGTTCTGCGTCTTGCTATTTTTCAAGGAGACACACGACCTTTGAGATCAGTCCGTGCTGCACGTAGGGCCTGGCCTCACTCATTTTACGGGCTTCACGGTGCTCCCAGCACAGATGCACAGTGAAGTGGTCGTTTTCTTACAGATGGACACTCATGCTCATTTCCCGTCTTTCATTCCTGCAAACCCTGTTGCAAGAAGCAGCTCTCCTTCTACATGTGTGAGCATGCGGGCACTTCAATGGGATGAATTCCAGGTTAATTAACTGAGTCGAAAGGTATGTGCATTTAATTTTATTTTTTATAAATATTTTTTATTCTGGTAAAGTACAGATGACATAAATTTGCCATTTCACTGATTTTAAGTGTGTAATTATGTATCATTAAATACATTCATAATGCTGCACATCCATCATATTTCCAAATAGAACCTCTATAATCATTCAGAAATAACTCCCATTCCCTCTCCCTCAAGCCCCCAGAAACCCCAGATCTATTCTTGTCTCCATGTGTGTTTTCTTCTCGTTGCTTAAGAGTTCTTTGTACATTTGGATACCAGTCCATTACTGGATGTGATTTGCAAAGATGTTGTCAAATCTGTGGTTTGTCATTTCATTCTCTTCACTGTCTTTCAGAGAGCAGAAGTTTTAAATTTTAATGAGGTCCGATCAATCTTTTCTTTCCTAGGCTGCCTTTGGTGTTGTCTCTAAAAACTCATCACCAGACTCAAGGTCACCTGGTTCCCTCTGATGTTAAATTCTAGAGTACTGTGTTTTACATTTAGGTCTGTGATCCATGTTGAGGTAACTTTTATGAAAGAGTTGAGATCTGTGTCTAGATTTTTGGCCCAGAATGTAGCCTATCTTGGTGAATGTTCTGTGTGAGCTTGGGGAGAATTTGTGTTCTGCTGCTGTTGGATGAAGTAGCCTACAGATGTCAGTTAGATTCAGATGACTGATGGTATCACTCAGTTCAACCCTGTCCTTGCTGAATTTATGAATCTCTGCCTGCTGGATCTGTCAATTACTGGTAGCAGATGCTTAAAATCTCCAACATTAATGATGGACTCATCTATTCCTCCTGGCAGTTGTATCAGTCTTTGCCTTATGCATTTTGACACGCTGTTGTCAGGTGCATATACATTAAGGATTGCTGTGTCTTCTTGGAGATTTAATCCCTCTATTATTGTATAATGTTGGACCAGAAACTGGATGTCTTGGCTGTGGCTTTTCACAAATGCCCTTTATCATATTGAGAAATTTTCCTTCTACTTCTAATTTTATAAGAGTTTTTATCATGAACAGTTATGAGATTTTGTCAGATACCTTTTGTGTGTCAACTGAGATGTGCAGGTAGTGTTAATTAATTTTCTTAAACTGAACCACTTTTACATTCCTGGAATAAGTCCCACCTGCTCACATGTCTAAACCTTTTAATACACTGTTGGATTAGGTTTGCTGGTAATCTGTGGAGAATTTCAGCATCTACATTGATAAGGAATATGGTTTGTGATTTTCTCTTCTATGACCATTTTTATCTGGCTCAGCTACCAGGGTAATGCTGGCTTCAAGGAATGTGTTAGGAATTGTTTCCTCCACTTCTATTTTTTTGGAAGGGTCTGTGGATTTGTGTTGATTCATTTTTATATGTTTGGTGGAATTCACCAGTGAAGGTATCTAATTCTGGATATTTCTTTCTGAGGATTTTTTTTATCATTATAGATTCAATCTCTTAACTTATTATAGATCTGTTGAGATTTTGTAACTTGTCTTCAGTCAGTTTAGATCATTATCACTGTTTTATAAATTTGTCCATTTCATCTGGGTTAGCCAGTTTATTGGTGTACAACTGTTCATAGTATTGTCTTAAATCCTTTTTATTTGTGTGGTCGGTAGTAATGTCCCCACTTTCCTTTCCAATTTTAGTTATGTCTTCTTTTTTCTATGTCAGTGTCATTAAAGGTTTGTCAATATTTTGGTCTTTTCAACCAACCGACTTCAGTTTTGTTGGTACTCTATTTTTTAAATTTAATTTAATGATCTCTTTTCTACTCTGTGTTAATTCCATCTGACAGCTTTCTTCTCGTTCATTGTGGTGTAAAATTAGGTTATCTGTGCTGTTTCTTCTTTTTAAACATAGGCTATTAATTTTCCCCAGAGCACAGCCTTTGTAACCATCTATAAGTTTTGGTATGTTGTGTTTTCATTTTCAATTATCTCTAAATACGTATTTCCTAACTTATCTTGTAATTTCTTCTTTGACCCATTGTCAAATTTCCAGTTTTCCTCCTGTTATTAATGTCATTGTGGCTAAAATGTTACTTTGACAAAAATTAGGTGGGTGTGGTGGTGGGTGCCTGCAGTCCCAGCTACTCAGGAGGCTGGGACAGGTGAATTGCCTGAACCCAGAAGGTAGAGGTTGCAGTGAGCCGAGATCGCACTACTGTACTCCAGCTTGGGTGACATAATGAGACTCCATCTAAAAAAAAAAAAAAATACCTCTGTATGATTTTAATCTTTTACAATTTATTGAGACCTGTCTTTTGGCCTAACATTTGGCCTATTGTGGACAATGTTTCATGTACACTTGAGAAAAATGTGTATTCCCATTGTTGTCAGGTGGATGGTTCTATACGTGTCTGTCCAAGCCCCATGTTTCTTTGTTAATCTTCTGTGTAGATGTCCTGCCTACTATTGAAAGTGGTTCATTCCAGCCTTCAACTATGACTGGAGAACTACCCCTTACTTTCTTCAATTCTATCAATGGTTGCTTCACATATTTTGGGACTCTGTTTTTGATTTTGGTACATATATCTTTAAAATCATTATATCTCCCTGGTGAAATAGACCCTTCTGTCAAGGCTTTGTCCTTGGTTTTCTTAATTATTGTCTTTTTTGTTGATTTTTTTGGAGTGAACTATTTTGATTTCCCTTTTGTTTCCTGTTGAGTATATATTTTAAAATACTTTCTTTGAAGATAAATTTAGAATATTAGGATTAAACATAGAACCCCAGATTTATAACAGCTCCATTCCTCCCTTGCTGTCACAGGTTTCATCTTTTTTTTTTTTTTTTGAGATGGAGTAGCCCAGGCTGGTTTACAGTGGTTCAAGCGATTCTCCTGCCTCAGCCTCCCAAGTAGCTGGGATTACAGGCACCCACCAGCATGCCTGGCTAATTTTTGTGTTTTCAGTAAAGACAGGGTTTCACCATGTTGGCCAAGCTGGTCTTGAACTCCTGACCTCAAGCAATCTGCCCGCCTTGAATTCCCAAAGTGCTAGGATTACAGGCGTGAGCCACGGCGCCCGTCCTGTCACAGGTTTCACCTTTACACATTGAGTGCGCAGTAACGTGATGTATACTTATCTTTTATGCTTTCATTTTTTAATTTCTATAGCAACAAAAGGCGGGGTTACAAACCAAATACATAACATTGTTGGTTTTCCTCGTTACCCATGTATTCACTGTTACTGAAGACCTTTTACTTCACATAGCTTTGAGCTACTGCTGCTGTCCTTTTACGTCAATCTGCAAGATTCCCTTTAGCATTCTTGTAGAGCAAGTCTCAAGTTTCATTTATCTGGGAATGTCTTACTTCCTCCTTCATTTTGAAGGATAGTTGTACTGACTATAAACTTCTTGATTTTTTTTTAAGAACTTTATTATCCCATTCTCGTCTTCCATGGTTTCTAGAGAAACCAAGAGAGAAGCTTTTTCTGAAAAATAAATAATCATCCTTTGTGTGTGTGATGAGTCACTTCTCTTCTGCGGCTTTTGGGATTTTCTCTATCCCTCACTGGTTTGATTATAACGTGTCTTTTGCAAATCTCTTCATGTTTATCTGACTTGAAGTTCATTATGCTTCTTAGATTTGTATATTCATATCTTTCCTCAAATTTTGGATGTTTTTGGCTTTTATTTTTCCAAATATTCTTTCTTTTCATTTCTTTCTCTCTTCCCTTTTCTGAGACTCTCGTAATGTGTAGGCTGATCAGCGTGATGATGTTCCACAGGCCCTCAGGTTTTGGCTCCCAGTTCTTCTCTTTTTCTTTCTGCTCCTCAGGCTCCACAATTTCATTTGTCCCATATTTATCTGTAGACTCTTTCCTCTACCTGCTCAAATCTGCTGCTGAAGCTCTATAGTAAATTTTTCATTTATTTTTCTCCAGATTGTCTGTTTTTTTTTGTTTGTTTTAATTTGATCTCTTTAATTTTCATTTTCTTCATACATTGTTTCCCAGTGTCCTTTAGTTTTGGGGCATATTTAAGAAAGCTTTAAAAAATATTATTTGGGGCCAGGTATGGTGGCTCATGCCTATAATCCCAGCACTTTGGGAGGCCGAGGCAGGCAGATCACCCAAGGTCAGGAGTTCAAGACCAGTCTGACCAACATGGAGAAACCTCGTTCTTTTAAAAATACAAAATTAGCCTGGCCTGGTGGCACATGCCTGTAGTCCCAGCTGCTTGGAAGGCTGAGGCAGGAGAATCACTTGAACCCAGGAGGTGGAGGTTGCAGTGAGCTGAGATCACACCATTGCACTCCAGCCCAGGCAACAAGAGTGAAACTCCATCTCAAAAAAAAAAAAAAAAAAAAAAAAAAAAAAAAAAAAAAAGATTTGCTTTGTTGCTCTGAATGAGCCATACTTTCCTGTTTTTTAAATATGTCTTCTAATCTTTTTGTTGAAAACTGGACACTTGGATATTAGAACGTGCTGTTCTGGTTCGGCTGTTTTTGATTGTTGAAGGCTGGTATAGTCTGTTTAGTGACTTTCCAAACTATTTTTTGAAAACACTGTATTATTTGCTGTGTGCAGTCACTGGAGTTCTTAGCTTGTTTCAAGCTAGTCTGATGACAGATATTTCATTAAATGCCAAGAGCTACAAACCAAAAGACAAACACACCTTTCCCATTCTCTGTGGGCACTCTGTCCTGAGGCACTTCTACATGTCGCCTGGCTTGCAACGAGCCCAGGGACCAGCTTGAGGGGAAAGTTATGGATCTTCTTAGGCCTTTTCTGCACACATTGACCTCGTGTGTGCATAGCTTTGTGCGTTCCCCCATGTACATGGGTGCTTTTTTGAAAAACGGTGGTAAAATATTCATCTTAACCATTTCATGTGTGTAGTTCTGTGGTGTGTTAGGGACATTCACACCATGGTGCCACCATCATCTCCAAAACGTGTCCTTTTCCTCATCTGAAACTCTGTGCCCGTTTCTAACTACCTAGTTCTTCTTCTCTCCAGCCCCAAGTCCCCGGCAGCCTCCTTTCTACTTTGTCTTTATGAATCTGACTGCTTTCATACCTCATGTGAGTGGAATCACAGTCACTCTCTTTTTGTGACTGGAGAATTTCATTTGGTAGACTGTCTTCAGGGTTCATCTATATTGTGCCATGTGTCAGAATCTCCTTTCTTTTTAAGGCTAAATGTTCTTCTTTGACCCGTCTAGGCCCTATTTTGCTTGTCCATCCATTCACGTGTCTATTGTACACATGGGCTGCTTCCACCTTTGCTACTGTAACTACTACTGCTTGAACGTGAATATACAATTATCTGAGCCCTGCTTCCACTTCTTTTGGGTGTACGGCCAGAGTGAAATTTCTGGAGCATAGGAAAATTCCATGTTTATTTTTTGAGGACTCACCATATCATTTTCCATGATGGGAACATCTTTTTGTATTCTCACCAGAAATGCACCAGGTTTCTAACTTCTCCACATCCTTGCCAACACCTGTTCTCTTCTTTCTGTTGTTGTTGTTTTACAATGACCACTCTAATGTGTGTTGACATTTCCTTGTGGTTTAGCTTTGTATTGCCTTAATAATTAGTGATGTTGCTGTGCTTATTGGTCATTTGTAAATCTTCTTAGAGAAATATCCAAGTCCTTCGCCCATTTTTGAATCAGATTATTTTGCTGTTGAGTTGTAGTTATTTAGTGTAGATCTCAGTCCATTTTCAGATCGATATACGATTTGAATTTTGATATATGATTTGATATCTACTCCCACCCCATCCCTTTCATTCAGCTGAAAGTGTCCTTTAACGCACACAAGCTTGAATTCTTATGATGTCTAAATTATGTGTCTATTCTTCGGTTGCTTGTACTTTTGGTATCCAAGATCACTGTCAAGTCCAATGTCATAAAGCTTATCCTCTCTGTTTTCTTCTGAGAGTCTTATAGGTTTAGTTCTTATGTTTAGGTCTTTTATCTGTGAGTATTGTTTGTATGTGGTATAAGGTACAGGTTCAACTTCATTATTTATATGTTGATACCCAGTTTCTCCAACATAATTTATTGAAAAAACTGTTCTTTCTCCATTGAATGATCTTGGCACCCTTGTCAGAAATTATTTGACAATATACACCAGGGTTTATTTCTGGCCTCTCTATTCTGTTCCATTGGTCTAGATGTCTGTGATTATACCAGCACTTACCACACTATTTTGCTTATCATAGCTCTGTAGTAAGTTTTGAAATCAGGAAGTGTGAGACTCCCAATTTAGTTCTCATTTTTCAAGATTGTTTTGAGTATTTGGGATCCCTTGCAATTTCATATAAATTTTAGGGTGGATTTTTCTATTTCTCAAAAACCCACTATTAGTAGTTCTGACATCTTAACAATAGTAAGCCTTTCAATCCATGAACACAGCTGTCTTTCCATTCATTAGTGTCTTTAATGTCTTATAGCAACAGTTTATAGTTTTCGGCATACAGTCTGTCTCCTCCTTAGTTAAGCTTATTTCTAAGAATTTTTTAAATGCTATTATAAATGCAATTATTTACTTCTTTTTAAATTGTTCATTCTGATAGTATATGGAAACACTACTGATTTTTGTGTGTTAATTTTGTATGCAGACACTTTGCTGAATTCCTTTTTTATAACCTTTTGTATGTGTGTGTGGGGAATCTTTACAGTTTTCTAATATAAGATTATGTCATCTGCAAATAATAATTTTACTTCATTCCAATTTGGATGATTTTCTATTTTTTCTCTTTTTTTGCCCAATTTATCTATCTAGGACTTCTACTATGATGAATAGAAGTGGCATTTCCTGTTCTATAAAAGGAATTCAGCAAAGTGCCTGGATACAAAATTACATGCAAAAATTAGTAGGTGTTCCCTATACTATCAGAATGAACAGTATAAAAGGAAAATAAGAAAATAATCCCATTTATAAAAGCACATAAGTAGAGGGCAGGCAAGGGCACACTTGCCTTGTTCCTGACCTTACAGGAAGAACTTTCAGTCATCCGCTGTTGAGTGGGGTGGTAGCTGTGGTTACACAGGTGCTCTCGAATGTCCTGATTTACTGAAGGAACTCTCCCAGCTTCTGCTCCCAGGCTTTAGGTGGTATATGGTATGTTTTTGGTGTAATTTTTGTCCCAGCAGGTTGCTGGAGGCCTGCAGTGTTTATGGTATGTTTTCAGGGTAATTTTTGTCCTGGCAGGTTGCTGGAGGCCTGCAGTGTTTCAAACAATGTCCCTAATTTCTCTGGCCTGAGTTTCAAGTTGGGTGAAGCACAGATGAGGACCCTGCATTCTTCCTTACACAGACAGAACAGAAAAACACAAAAATGTATAAATAAAGTCCTTATAGACACCCAGGGATGACTGTAAGGGGTTTACATCTCATGAAAACTGTAAGGACTAATTTCTTTTAAGCCAAATGTAAAATAAACATATGAATTATCTAAACCAAACAAAATAATGCTGAAGATCATAACTTCAGTAGCCCCACAAAATCCCAGAAACAACAGCCACTAAAGATGGGGACCTGTGGAAGGCCGAACACCTCACATATGCTGTCTCTCATTTTCACAACTCCCTAACATTGAGAGATGCTACTTTCATTTTTTAAAGAAGGAAGCTAAACTCAGAGTCAAGAAGTCACTTGCTTAGGTCACTGAATGGGAAGTGGCAGAGCAAGCTTTTTACCCAGGCCACTGATGCTCCCGAGAGATATTCCTGGGATAACCTCCAGGTGGGGTCACCTGCCAGCCCCTACAAAGGTGGAAACCAAATGTGACACCTCCTGCACAGTTATTCTTAGCTGTATTTGTCCAACTCATATCTGTGTTACTTCAGCTGGGTATATATATGATTATTACCTTATGCGCTATATATGTGAATGACAGACGATTATGTCAAGTGCGATTGCAGAGAACACAGATTGTGCTTTTCAGCTTATCTTGTGCAGTACTGAGGGGTGCTTAGCATTTATTATAATTGATGGTGATCCACAAAATATGGATTTATAAGTACAGGACCCCAAAATGTTCATGTAGCAAGAGGTACTTAGCTTTCGATAAATTACCCTTCTTGCTTTTATCGATCATCTTCCTTCATTCTCTCTCCTCCCACTCCATCAGAAGTACTTCCACACCGTATTTATCCTTAAGGTACAGCCATATCAATTTAATTATTATTGGATAAGAACAATTGCACCCATCTTTTTTCTTATCCTACTTTCTTCTTTTAAAACAAAACTGGATTAAGACCCACTGTTGCCCAAAAATCATTATGGAAGCTGTTTTCCTTACATCTCCCGCCTTTGCTGTCAGTGTTTAGTGCTTGTTTTTGGAACAGGTGGGTTGTCACTCTTTTTAAAATCTCATGTACAACTTTCTCCATACGTGAAACCTGGGCACTTGAAATTCCTCCTCGTTCTGTCAGGTGCAAGGGCTTCCAGAGTGAGAGATCCATGTCGTCTTCATCATCAGGGCTGGCTGCACCTGCCACCCTGGGTATGGGGCCACAGTGGCCAGCGTCCTGTGTCTCTGTAGACCATGCCCAGGTCTCCTCGAGGAAGAGTTCAGTGTGGACACAAAATCTGTCATCTCTTAGTTCCTTTCAAGGACACTCTGGCCTGCTCTCATGAAACCTTCCAGTGGTTTCAGTTGCAATTTCATGAATATTAAAATGGCCTCTGCACTGAAGAATGCAGTAAAACCCCTCTGCCCTGATTCTGCTGCTGACCTTTGCAGTCTGAGAAATGAGCTGTCTGGAAGAGGTTGAGTGGCTAAGCAGCCTTCTAGGGTCTGCACTCACCTCACAAATGGAAAAATTACCTCTTCCCTTCTGTGAGAGTGCATCAGCAGCTCCATTTACGAGGGAGGCAAATGGCCTCAAAACCCCATCTCCCTCCACCTCCTGGGCTCCGCTCAGGGGCAGGCCAGCCAGGCCTGCAGGGTGCCTCCTGAGAGTCCCGCCTTCTCCTCAGTGCAACGCAGTGTTGGGCAAGCACCAGATGCAGGACTAATTTAGCTCCTGTGAGAAGCAAAACCCCAGAGACCAGAGGAAAAAACACCAGGGAGGAGGCATCCACTCCTCCCAAGGAGACCCTGGGCCTTAGGGCTTCCTGTGGACTCCTGAGTGTTGGGGAGTTAGGAGTGTGTTCAGAGGCATGGACGGAGGACTTTCTACTTATTCTCCATTAAGAGAGGGTTACACCTTTAAAAAATAAATAACCCATTAAAGCTAATGCATAAGACCAGGGCAGTGCACAGCCCAGCAGGGTCTGTGAAGCTCAGATCTTATTTCCAGGTCAGAGCTCCTTCCCTTCCATGGGAAATCTTGGAGGAAAACACTCCTCTTCCCCTTCCTCCTTTTTCTTTTCTTTCGAGATGGAGTTTCACTCTGTTGCACAGGCTGGAGTGCAATGGCGTGATTTAGGCTCACTGCAACCTCCGTCTCCCAGGTTCAAGCAATTCTCCTGTCTCAGCTTCCTGAGTAGTTGGCACTACAGGTGCCGCCACCACGCCCAGCTAATTTTTTTGTATTTTTAGTAGAGACGGGGTTTCACTGTGTTAGCCAGGATGGTCTTGATCTCCCAACCTTGTGATCCGCCTGCCTCAGCCTTCCAAAGTGCTGGGATTAAAGGCATGAGCCACCGTGCCCAGCCCCCTTCCCCTTTTTGTTCATTGGCTTTTTCCTCTTCCAAGTACACTCACTCCCCTGCGAGGTGGAGTCCAGGAACATCCAACCATCTGTGTCCTTACGAAGGTCCATCCTCGCAGCCTGCGGCTGACAGCTAAGAAATGATTCCTACAGCGATGGAGTCTCCAAGGACGTGCATGTTTTTCTGAATCTACCAAAGGCACAGCAGAAGGAGGCGAGTTACATACAGCCTGAGGTTTTGGAAAACACCTGAATTAGAGCTGTGAACAGCGGGACCTTGGCATAAACCTTGTGTTGCGTTGAGGGGGCCTCCCACCACTGCCTCTGCTGTGGTCACAGCCCTTCCCTGAGGAATGAGGAAATGGAACCGGCCATGGCTCTGCTGCCGTGGGAAGAGAGGGGCACTGTGGCAAGAACAAGCCCAGCGCCTCCTTCAAACATCAGAGGCCTCCTGACATCCTCTGCAGGACTCATCCCAACCTGGAATCATCTCTGCCTTGTTTATTTGTAAAATGTGAAGCTTATGTTGGGCCCTTCCTTATCCTCCACCCTCTCCTAGCGTCCATCAGGCAGGGACGCCCATACACGGGCAGGATCGGGACCATCAGGATAGCAACAGCGAGAAAAAGAGTGAAAGCTTGGGTGTCACGTACTCGATGTCCAGCATGAGCCTCAGACCTACCTTGATCTGATCATCTTCAAAAAAACACTTTAAGAAAAAAAAAAAAAGTGGAGGTTTGGAGGGTGTCCTACATTTCAAAGCCGATCAGTTGCTATTGAGAGCAGAGCTTGCAGCAGAGATGAGCTTTTCCCGTGCCTCCTAGGCCCCGGAGCTCGGGGCATGATGTCCAGGCGGAGGCCTCTAGGGGAGGAGACAGCAGTTTCCATGGAAGGGGCAGGATGTGCTGCTGTCAGGACAGAGTCCTGCAGGAGGGCTCAGGTCTAGCTCCCACGTCAGGTATCGATTGGAGAAAGACCTCAAGCTCAGAGGACCTGCAGCCCTGGGGGAGCCAGAAGGGCTTGGCTAGCCATGGGACACAGCCACGCTACCTGTGAGAAACGGCCCGGCCTCTTCCACGGCCAGAGGAGGGGTTGGGGGGTGGGCAGCTCTGTTACTCAGCTGCAGAGGCCGCACAGCCAGGAGCTGGAAGCCACGTGCAGCCAGGCAGGGCCGCTTCCCACAGGTGAGGGTGGTGAGCCCCACCAGACGAGCGCAGAGTGGACGCCGAGCCGCAGGGAGGACGCTGAGCTCAGTTCACGCAGCAGGCTCTAGGGTTTATCTACCCGGTCTCGCTGGCTGGAAATATTCGCTTAGATAATAAGATAAGGATGAAATCACACATAGAAAACGAAGAGAACTGCAACACGCCGCACACACTTATTTCAGGGGCTGCTCTCGCTGTTCCCGTGCTGTGTCCCTGGATGTGAGGCCTGTCCTGTTCATGGTGCAGTCTCAGAAAACATGAGGGATGCCGCTGTCCCCATCTCCTAGGCTGATGTCCAGGAAGCTGCAGCTTAGACGCTGGGCAGGTGAACCTCAAAGCTGCACTCGGGATTCTCACCAAAAACTGGCCCCCTCACCTCCAACTCCAATTTGTGCTGACCCCACACCCGGCAGGGTCTGCTTCGCGTCGGGACTGAACAGGGACAAGGGGGATGGTCAGTGCTTGATAGGTACTGAGCACGGCTCTATGTCCCCAGGTGCTTCGCAGAGGAAAGATGGCATTCAACTCCTGTTATGCATCTGGGGTGGGCAGAGCCGCATTTCAGCCGTGCAAACAAATGCCAGTGTAGGGAGAGAAAACGTGTCTGGTCAAATCCAGTCCAGGGCCCCCCTTCCTACCCTTCCCCTCAGTCCCCTGCAGGGTCCAATTACCCACTCCAGGGGCCAGCCCACGTATATGTGTGTGTATGTGTGTGTGTGCATCTACACACTGTACACATATGCACACTTTGCACACAGACACCCACACATGTAAGGGTGCTATCAGCTTTTAATATTGCTAAGGGCTGAATTTGGTTTCCCTGACAAATCCCTATGCTGAACCCTAACACCCAGCGTGGCTGCGTTTGGCATGAGGAAGTAGCGAAGGTAAACCAAGGTAGCGAGACGGGGACTCTGATCTGAATGGATCAGGATCTTTCAGGAAGAGACACCAGCCTGTCTCCCTGAGGACACGGCGAGCAGGCGGCCAGGAAGAGGCCCTCCCCAGGAGCCAGGTCTGCCCACGCCTTGATCAGCCTCTGGAACGGTGAGAAAATTAATTTCTGTTGCTTAAGCTGCTCAGTCGGTGGTGTTTTGTTGTGGAAGTTCCAGCAGATTAAGACGAAGTCATTTGGGTTGATTTTCAAATTTTCCTTACATAAGAAAGTTGCTTCAGATCTACCCTTGACCTCCTTTAAAAGTGCAGCCCCGTGGGAATTGTAGATGATAATAATTATGATATCATTTGGTTTTATTCTGAGGAGCTCACAGTACTTTAAAAACATAACTGAAAAATATTAGTTTGGGAATAGCATTATTGCTTCTAATTTGCAGCCAACATCAGAAGACAAGCTTTTAAAATGAATGTCCCAGCAGGAACGAATCTGCTAGTTACTGAGCTGAAGGTGCGATCGAATTCTGAAAACCGTGTTTCTGTTGGAAAGGGCTGTTCCTCCATATGCGTTTATGCTCACCTCATGCAACCTGGCATTCCCAAGATTCCTAAGAGTATCACAAAGAGTATTATTAAGCATCCTCACAATTTTATGGAAAAACATTAGATGAGATCCACATGTGAAAGAAGGGCCATGAGACTCTGTTTCCGGATTTCTCACTTGTTTATTCACTTGTATGGTGGAGACGCCACTGAAAATCCAGGGAGGCCAGACAGACCATCCGTGTGGCACCCTGGGTGGCCTCGGGTGGGGGGTTCTGTGGACGGTCAGGATGGGCACCCACTGCAGAGCCCAGAGCTGTGCTGCCCTGCTTGCTACCCACCACCACTCTGAGCCCCTGAAATGCCATCTGGCATTTGGTCAAAACCAAACTTAATTTTGCCTACTTCTTTGTACCGTACACATTCACATGTCAGTAATCCAACTTAAAAGTTACCCACGAGGCTCCCATGCTCTGCCGGCAGCATTGGTCTAGATGGCAGTAACAGCCTTTGCCCACCTTTGCTCCCCTTGGGCCCCTCTGGGTCATTCAGCACGAATCACTGAGAGAGACACAAGTGCCGCAGCTCGACCCAGCCGTGGGAAGAGGTTCTCCCCCTGTTCCTGCCTCAGGCCTGTGTTACTGCCCCTGGGAGCTCGCTGGGACATTCGAATTACCACCACTTTTTCATGAGCTAGCCACGGCCAGCATTATATTGCCTCTCAAGACAGTCTTTGCAAATGGAAGCCTTTATTTTAATTTTTTTATAAGGGGATTGTCTTGCCCTTTTGTAAATTCTAGTTACCCCCTCTGCCGCACACGAATGCTTGTCCTGGGGCCCTAGGCATCTACTGTGGCCGAGGTGCCCGCTGCAGTATCCCCGGTGCTTAGCACCAGCCACGCTTCTGCAGGGTGCGTGGACGGGCAGGACTGTGGCTGAGGTGCCCGCTGAGGCGTCCCCCCATGCTCAGTGCCTGCCATGCTTCTGCAGGGTGCACTGCCTCTCAGCGCTCTCCAGGGCCACAGGAGCACACTCAGCTCCCTCCTGTGTGTCCCCATAAAACCATATTTATACCTCAGTACAGAACATGTCACATGGTGATCCAGGGCTTCCTGGTATCTCCACCGAGGGACAGCGACAGTGCCAGGCCTGGGGCCATTGCATGGAAGGATGCGGCCTCTGTAGGCTGCAGGACAGACGGACCAGAAAGTGGGCGCATTTGGTGTGTGGGGGGTTTAGATAACTTCAATTATATGACTTTTACTTGATCCT
Organism: Macaca thibetana thibetana; assembly: GCF_024542745.1. Classification (NCBI taxonomy): domain Eukaryota; kingdom Metazoa; phylum Chordata; class Mammalia; order Primates; family Cercopithecidae; genus Macaca; species Macaca thibetana. Next base: position 141,046,050 of record NC_065585.1, read on the forward strand.
TTATATAGATGCTGAAATAAGATCACGTCCTGGATCGTCCCTATCTCACATGGTGTCTGTTCACACGTGCCACGTTTCTCCTGTCTCACGTGGTGTCTGTTCATGCATGCCACGTTTCTCACCAAGTGAAATACACGATTTAAAGCTCTCACTGAAGCGCTGGTTCTTAGAGAGATGGCCAACAACCTCTAGACTCTAGAACATTCTCATCCTAAACAGCAGGGGAGACGTGTTTTTCTGACATACGTTTACACGGAAGTGTTAAGATGTATTTGTGGATACGAATGCATGCCTTCCGCAGGAGACTGGGGGTAAACTCAGTACCTGGAGGTCCGTGTCATTCTCATCGCTCTGACTGTGTCCTTTCTCAGGAGACTGGGGTAAACTCAGTACCTGGAGGTCCGTGTCATTCTCATCGCTCTGACTGTGTCCTTTCGCAGGAAACTGGGGTAAACTCAGTACCTGGAGACTGGGGTAAACTCAGTACCTGGAGGTCTGTGCCATTCTCACCGCTCTGACTGTGTCCTTTCGCAGGAGACTGGGGTAAACTCAGTACCTGCAGGTCTGTGTCATTCTCACCGCTCTGACTGTGTCCTTTCGCAGGAGACTGGGGTAAACTCAGTACCTGGAGGTCCGTGCCATTCTCATCGCTCTGACTGTGTCCTTTCGCAGGAGACTGGGGTAAACTCAGTACCTGGAGACTGGGGTAAACTCAGTACCTGGAGGTCTGTGCCATTCTCACCGCTCTGACTGTGTCCTTTCGCAGGAAACTGGGGTAAACTCAGTACCTGGAGGTCCGTGCCATTCTCATCGCTCTGACTGTGTTCTTCCTGCATTACTGTGAAGACATCTTTCCTCTCCCCACGTTCATGAAAACCGTGCAGCAAAGAGGGAGAAAAGGAACAGCATTTGCCGGGAACCTGCGCTCTGCCAGGCATGATCCGAGGCTTTTCCAGCTCTCCTGGAGTTCCATCCTTAGCACAGGCCCTTCGGTCTCCAGTTCCCATTATCCGGGATGCTCAACTCTGCCTTGGGATTGAATGACCTCCACCCCATCCCAGTGTCACGCAGCCTCCACAGACTCAGGATTCCAGGCCCGGCCTCTCTGAGCCCCGCATGAAACATCCCCTCCACAGCACTGCCCTGAGTGGCTCGGGGGCAGCTCTGGTGTGGCCGTGCACCTGCCACACCGTCCGCACGTCAGCGTCACGTTCAGGGACTCACGTGCCACATTTCCCACAAAGGAACCCAAAGGGCCTTTGATGCTTTAAGTGCCTCCTTTGCAAAGTGGGGAGGAAAGGGCTGTGTTCTCTGTTCCCAGGATGTGTCAAAATCCCACGTTCAGTAAGACTTTGCATAGATCATGAAAGCAGCTTTTATGCTATCCCAGAAAAATATTTATTCATGTAGAATTCCAGAAAGAATTTAATAAAATGCACACTCTGCAAGCTAGGCTGTGACAAAGATCAGCACGAGCACCAAGGCTCTGCTTCCTAGAGACACACATACAATCTGAGGGCTAAGAAATCTCCAGTGATAACATCTCCCTTGGATCTGGATAATCGCGATCCATTTTGTTTTTGGAAGTTACAAGGCACATGCAGCCAGCGTGCCATGGAGATTAAAGGAACGCTGAAAATCTCTTGAAGACACTCGTTGGAATTCATTTATAGAGTTATAATTGAGGTTCTAGAAAAGAACCCATGATAGAACACGGATCATATGTATTCAAGAAGAGTGTTGAATTTATGTCCATTGATTTCTAAGCTCTTGGTCATCAAGGGTCCCAGCCCACCTGCACCACGCAAAGGGAGTCAGAAACCCGGGGGCCTGCATTTCATCCACCATGACTCCACCCTGCAAAGCACCCTTCCGAAAATCAACACTCAGGGGAAAGCTTTAAAGGCACTGGGCGAACAGCAGGCAAAGCCAAAATAAAAGCATTGTTGGCAGACACCCTTCCAGGGATTTCATTAACGCGCCTGGTGACCTTCAAAGGCGAGTCGCACTCCTCCGCATCCGGCTGTCTCCTGGCAAAACCAGGATAAACTCTCACGTAGCCTGCGGGCATGTTGTGATGCTTCATTAATTAAGGCTCCTGAAATCGTTTCCAATTCCCAGGCAGGTGCCAGGAGAAGGTGTGTAAATGACGGCTTCTGCTATGAGCAAAACGGAACATCTCTTCCCACTTCCCTGTCATGAGGGGACGATGGTCAGGACACACCCCACAGCTCCCCTGCCCAGTGTCACCCGTCCTTGGGTGCACAGAGAGACTGAAGCCCTGAGTGGGTTTTATTCTGTTTGTCTTTAAAGGATCCAATTTGGCTTTTATGAAACATTTCAAAGCCCTTTGGGATTTATAGTCATAATCCTACATTGACCCACGGCACCCTGCCTTTGTGGAGAGCAGTTTCCAGGAGCAGGCGCCGACCAGAGCCCCTTTCACTTCAGTGGGGCAGGATGGCTGGGGTGCTCCAGCAGGTCATGGTGGACAGCGACTGTGCTTTCCGCTGTGGCTGGGGGCCCACAGCCGTTCCTGGCTTTCCTCCCCTCCTGGCGGCTGGAAGAAGCTGCCCAGGGAGAACTCCAGAGCCACCAAGGAGGGCAGAGCCTGCAGCTGCTGCGCTGGGACTCCAGGCCCATGGTCACCAGGAAGCTTGGTTTTTGAGGCTCTGTCATCTTCAATATGCAAATGTGCTGTGTGTGAGTATCTGCCCCATGGACAGAAAGAGGCGGCACGGAGGACTTTGAGGTTTTCAGGTTCCCGCCTTCAGTCTGATTGGCACTCACTCTTGCCACCACGTCTGCTGTAAGGGAGGCCAGAACATGCAGGCACCCAAGGAGACGGGTTTGTGAACAGCCCGCAGACCCCACTGCAACGTGGGCCCAGTGGATTTCCTGTTTGCTGTTTGCCTTTTAAAATTAGTTCCTTTCCCTCTGCTCAGCGATATCACCCTTCTATTAACAGTGACTATGTGACTCCTTTTTTTCTCAAGTGAAGTTTAAATATATTGTAAAATCTTAATTTATATCATATCCAGTATACAAGTCATCTACTGCTACATAACAAAACTTGGTGACTTAAAAAAATAAGCTTTTCTTCTTTTTCCTTTTTCTTTTTTCAGACAAGGTCTTGCTCTGTCACCCAGGATGGAGTGCAATAGCACAATCTCAGCTGACTGCAACCTCCACCTCTCAGGCTCAAGCAATCCTCCTGTCTCAGCCTCCCTAAGTGCCAGGATTACAGGTGTGCACCACCACACCCAGCCAAAATAAGCTTTTATAATCTAAATCTCTCACACATACAACATTATTTCAATGGGATGGCTTTATGTTTTAAACATTTGGTGACAGATAATAAAAAGCCTATTTACTCTTAATTTTAAAAATCCAATTCGACATTGACCCAGTAGTGCCGCGACACAGGTGGGACGCCACACCGTCCTCGCTGTCAAGAGCTCACCAAATCGCGGGAGAGAAACGCGCCTCCATCGCCAATCACACTTAGAACGTGACGGTGAGAATGTGTTTTAACACATGGTCTCAGTGACTCATCAGAAAAATGGGGAAAACAGTGCCTCAAACAGGAGACACCATAACAACCTCACCAGTCCCTCATGGACGACGACGGAGGATGCCAATCACAGGCCGGCTTCTCCGAGATTCTAGTGTGAACAGGACATTTTTTGCCTTAATAAGACAATGTTTACCAGCCCAAGGAGGATGTGACCAAGAAAATTAAATTCTGTGAAACCTGAACCGCCGGCAAGGGGAGAGGTGGGAGGTGATGTGTGGGCCCTGAGGGACCACCAGCTCCTCCACCGAGTCTTGTCTGAATTCCAGGAAGCGAAGGCGAGTCCATTCTCTTCTGCCCAGCAGGGAGTCCTGGTGGCAGCCAGCCAGCGAGCCACCTTCCCACAGCAACCTTTCTTTCTAATATGGTGTAAGGCACCTGCAGCCTGGTACTTGTTTTGCATCAAAATCAATCAGGTTCAGGACCTCAGCACACCCGTTTCTGAAGATAATAAACTACTTTTTAAATATATTGCTCAGTAAGAATACCAGATAGAAAGAAATACTAACAATATCCAATGAAAACAAAATTTTTAGTATGTGAAGAAGGAGTCTCTGGGATTCACTTCGCCCCAGCTCCAAAATGTTAATTATCATTTGTTGGTATTATAAAGAATGGGGAAGGGCTGAGGCTGGGCACTGTTTCTTTGATTTCTGAGAAATTCTAGAGACAGCAGGCATGATAATTTTTTTCTGTTCAGATTGGAGGTTAATGGTTAAGGATGTGACAAATAAATTTTAGCACAGAAGGAAATGAAGAAACACGTAGGTTATTTCAGGAAAAAATCCAGGCCCAAAGGAAGATAATGGGAAAATCTCCTGTGCCATTAATCTCACTGAGATAAACTGCACAGGAGCCCAGAAAAGGGAGGCACAGGGAAGGAGCCATGGCTGAGCCATCCAGGAGCCCTGCCCACTGCTGCCTGGCTGGGGGCCGTGCTCCACGCCCGGGTACCCCTGCATTGCACCAGGAAAGGGAGAGGGGATGTGGGCACGTGTGTGTGAGAGAGGGAGACAGAGACAAAAAGACAAAGAGACAGAAAGAGGAAGACAGAGACAGAGAGAGAGGGGGAGACAGGGAAGGATTTAGAGACACGTATGGATTAAAACTGGGGACCCTGCTCATGCCTCCCTCTTTCTCCCCCAGTGGGGGTCAGGTTGACTTACTCAACGTTTACTCCAGCTGCTTTGGACTCAAAACCCTGGATAAGCACCTGTCTTAAGCATGCAGAAAAAGAGAGACGAGGAACGGCCACCACGCTGTGGGGGAGACAGACATGCCCAGGGTCCCAATGCAGGGAGGACAGGTGCTTAGGGGCACTCGGAGGGGATGCTGACCCATGCACGGGGCACTCGGAGGGGACACCGACCTATGCATGGGGCACTCAGAGGGGACATCGGCCCATGCACGGGGTGGGCATTATTGCTGGAGGAGGCAGCGTAGGATTGGGATGTGTGGATGAGCAGGAGTGAAATGAAAGAGCTTGGGAAGGTGTTCCGAGAAGAGGGGTGACATGAGTGGAAAGGAGGCTTGAGACAGCAACACCAATGTGGCCAACTCCAAATAATTCCTGGGTCAGAAGGAAAGTAAAGCCCCATCCACACAGCCTTTCTCAGCCTACAAAGTGTCCAAGTGACGGAGGCTGTTACATTGGGTAACACAGTATTTGTTGTCTTTTTGCTCAACCTACTTTCAAAAATATTTCAGGGAGAATTTAAAATAAAATTATACCACATGTAAACAGAGGTTATTGAAAAGGTATAAAAGGAACAGACCGGGCCAGGTGCGGTGGCTCACGCCTGTAATCCCAGCACTTTGGGAGGCCGAGGCGGGCGGATCATGAGGTCAGGAGATCGAGACCATCCTGGCTAACAGGGTGAAACCCCGTCTCTGCTAAAGATACAAAAAATTAGCCGGGTATGGTGGTGGGCTCCTGTAGTCCCAGCTACTCGGGAGGCTGAGACAGGAGAATGGCATGAACTCGGGAGGCAGAGCTTGCAGTGAGCAGAGATCGTGCCACTGCACTGCAGCCTGGGTGATGAGCAAGACTCCATCTTAAAAAAAAAAAAAAGGAACAGACCGAAATTGTGTAGAGAAAGCAAAGAGATGAGCTATTCCTTCACCTGAGAAGTCAAGTTGATCACGCACACTCCCAGCTGCCCAAACACCGCAGCACCGTCCCAGCCTCCGACAGGAGGCAGCTCTCCCTGACCGGCGGGACAGGCCGTTTCCAGGTGGCTGATGGGACTCCGACATGATCCACAGGATATCAGACCACACGCTAGGGCCACCTCTTCTCCTGTCCTTCCACATTCCTTGGCCAGAAAGAGCCAGGGCAGAGGGAACCCAGTACCTTTGTTGTTTGTGAGTACAGGTGACAGAGCTCACTTTCTAGCCAGCAGAGGAGAGTGTTGATGAGCAAAGCCTCCTTCCCCCCACAGCCAGTGCTTCTGGAGGGTGCCCAGGGTTTTTGCTGTTTTTAATAACAGGCTCAGCTGACACACCTCAATTCATATGTCTTCAGAGTCAGAACATTCTACTGAATTTTCCTTATTGATGTTACATCTCCAAACATTTCAACCACTAGCATTTGTTTTTCACATCTTTACTGAAAACCTCTCATGTCCCTACATCTGTCTGGCCCCTGGATTCTGTGATTAAGAGTCTTTTGAGAGTGGACCTTTTGTAACAGCCAAAAGTTAGTCAAGGGCAAGACTGGAGAGAAGGTTGGGTGATCAGCCTAAGCCACACGACCTGCTGAGCAGCACAAGGTGTGGCTGGAGGGCAGGGAGATGGATTTGCTTGTATGATGAAAACCGGCCCCAGGGGGCTCAGTGTTGGGAGTGGTGTTGGGGTCCACAGCACACTGGAATACCCAACTTTGAGGAGGATGTGCATCCACTTATAGAGTCTTAGATTTTAAACTGGAAGGTATCTGGGGATCCCTTAGCCTGATCCCCTAATTTTAAAGACAGGAAATATGCTAAGAGTAGGCAGGGGCTTCCCCAGAATTACTCCCAGATTAGGAATGGCAGGGCTTCGAATATGCCACAAAAGCCCTCTGTGTCATGGGCTTCCCTCCACCACGGGAAATACGGCACTGAAGGGGGCCATACGTCTGCCTTTCATTCGTGCCTCACCATGCAAAATTTTCCCTTTGACCAATAATTCACTCTTACATGTGGAAATCATGACTTTAGAGAGTAACGCCCATGGTAGAAAAAGAGCTCCTCCTGCTTGCTTTTGGTTTCCATTTTCATGCTTTTCCCATCCCTTTATCTTGAGTCCACAAGAATCCTTACATGTTAGCAGAGTCTCTTGAAGACAGCAGATGTTTGGTTTGTGATTTTCCATCCATTCTGCGAATCTGTAACTTTTAACTGGAGCACTTACATCATTTACGTTCAACATTAATATTTGAGATGTGAGACCCATTTCCAATCATCGTGATGACTGTTACCTAGATATTAAGTTTTCTTCACGGGGTTATTATCTTATAGGCCCTGTGAGTGTCATGCTTCCAGGAGGTTCTATTCTGGTGCATATAGACCTTTCGTTTCAAGCTTTAGAATTCCTTTTAGTATTAGTTGTGGGGCTGGTCTGGTAGAAAAAGTTCTGTGGATAGATGTGGGAGGTGGTTGTTCAATATTGTGAATGTCCTTAACACCACTGAACAGTACACTAAAAATAGTTTAGGTAGTAAATTTCATGTTATGTCTATTTTTCCACAGTGGAAAAAATTAAGGCCATTTCTTTAAAACACACCTTACACAGTATTGTTTATGTTGACAGCTCCAAGCCATCAGACCTGAGCATAAGCTTTGTACACACAGCATTTTAGCATTTAAACTACATACTGTCTGGAGTGTAAAATGGATACATAGTCTACAGAGTCTCCCAGAAAACACAGGAGAGTGCATGGGAGGAAATTAAAGCTCAGCCACCGTCCTGCCACAGAGGCCTCTGCCTTCCTGGTCTTTCTGCTGCGTCCACTGTCTCCCCACGGGAGCACCTGTTTCCTAAAGGCCTCTGTGGGTAACTTGTCTCTTACAATTACTAACCTTTGATCCATTATAACGGGTTTAGAGCCTTATATGGTTTTATCCTCTGATGACAATTAAAAGCTATTAAAGATCTGGTCAATAGTCTCGTGGAAGGGCAGGAGCGCTCGTGTGCTGGTCAGACGGCCCGAAGTTCAAACCCTGCCATCACTACATAGGCACCATTTGTCAAGCGGGACCATCACATGCAAACTGCAGGTGTATTGTAAATGACAACTCGATGGAACTGGATGCACTGTGTAGCGTCAGGCGTGCGACAGACGTGATTCCTTTCCCGACTTTCTCAGCTTTGCTAACTCCCCGTCTTCATTTTGCTCGAGTCCGGCTGACTAGATCTGCTTAGAGAGGCCTGTGATGACTCATGTCGCACATTATATAACAGAGTCAGAGCCTCTTCTCTCAGCACCTGCAACCCAGGTAGGAATAAATCCCCAACACCAACCACGTCACTGAGATAATATGACAGGGACCCTGAACAGGGGTTGGTTAGTTTTCCACTTGGTGCATAGAACCTTTTTCAGCAGCTACTCCTTCCTTTATGACTACATCTTATCCCCAGAATCTACCATTTGATCTGTCTTGAGTATCAATAGATGGTCAAGAATATACTGAATTGAATAAAACCACTTACAAATCATCTTAAATATCTTAGGAGAGATTCTCTTAATTCCCATCACTGCTGGAATCCAGTGGTCAGAGGTCACGAGCAGGTTCTCCTCCTCCTCGTAGGTGGTCCACAGCACAGCGATTCCTGCATTCGCGGAGGAGGCTGAGCTCTCTGGGGGTTGCACAATCTCACAACATTAGCCCAGGGGAGTACTTCTGTAAGAACACTGCACGGTGGAGGCTTCGCCGTTCATCTCAAAGGCAGCAGGGACTACGTAGGAACGTAAGCCAGGCCAGCCCCCAGGAACAGGCATTCCCAGGACTGCACTGAAAACTGTGACAAGCAAAGCTACTGGCATCCATGAGGAACAAAAGGAGCAAGGCATGAGCTTTTACAGCCATATCCCCACACGCAGATCTTATTAATACTGTCCGGTGTGCAGAACGACTTAAAAAATAGAAGAAGGGAACCCTGCAAAATAGACAGGCCATATGCGTAGCAACCACTCTGTGAACTAACAGTGGAATTGAGGTGGAAACCCTGTGTCTCAAACTAAAAAAACATGACTTGTTAAATGTGTCTTCTACATGTAATAATTTTCATTTCCTCCAATTTGGTCAAATAAGTAGATGCCTCTATGTATTAGCAATCCTATAACAAACTTACTGATCCATGTAACTTATCCAACCTTTAAATGGTTTCTGATGAATCCTGCACTCCCAATACTGGCTACTAAGACATAAACACCGCTAAATGCAGACATTAGCTTTCTCCAGGCTAGAAACAGCCTGGGGTCTCAATTCAGAAGCCTTCATAGAGTACATTAGCATTGCCAGTTCCCAGACAGAAGCAATACCAGCTCTATCTGCCAACGTCAAAAGAGAAAACAGATTCAAAGGGATTTTTGTTTTCCTTAGAGGTTTTCTTAAATTCAGTAACTCGCATGCATAAATGACTTGCATTTTCTAAGTCCTGAACTTCATGTTAAAAATCTTACATGATTTTCTACAAAGCAAGCCAAGCAACTGAATTCATTTGAAGCCTAAGGAGCAATGAACATTGTGTAATAGTTCCCCTAACAGAACCATGTACACACACTGAACCGAAATTAGTTCCCCTCCTAACAGAACCACACACACACACACTGAACCGAAACTAGTTCCCCTAACAGAACCATGTACACACACTGAACCTAGATCCCCCCCTAACAGAACCACGCACACACACACACATTGAACTGAAACTAGTTCCCCTCCTAACAGAACCACACACACACACATTGAACTGAAACTAGTTCCCCTAACAGAACCACGCACGCACTGAACCAAAACTAGTTCCCCTCCTAACAGAACCATGCACACACACACACGCTGAACCAAAACCAGTTCTCCTAATAGAACCATGCGCGCGTGCGCGCGCGCGCGCACACACACACACACACACTGAGCTGAACAAATGAAGCAATTGGTTCACATTATAAAACTGACCTTTTTTTAAAAAAAAATAATTTGCTAAGGTTTATACCTGCCTAAAATAACTTGCTGATGGCCAGTTCAAGCATAAGCCCTCATCGTATTTAATGTTCTCATTCTACTGAGACTTGGTTTTCTCCTCGAATGCACTTGTGCAAATCAAGTCACTTTCCCCACATGGTCTAACAACTCTAATCCTTCCACAGGAGTTGATTTGAATCCAGAGACACTGGGGAAGTGGTTCAGCACAGCACAAAGAGGGTGCACTTTGAAGATAAGTGCGGATTAACACTCCAGTTGCTCCGCTTAATGCCTTGGAGATATGTTAGTGTTCTCATAGGGATTGAGTGAGATGCTGTACAGCCCAGCACAGATACACAGTTCAGGTCAGACTAGATCATTACAGCAGCAGAGGATGGTGTGGGCATGGAGAGGGGAAAGCTCTCACTGTCAAGCACCTCCGCAACCCAGACACAGGCCTCAGCCCTCCGTTTATGCAATGTCCTCATTTTACAAACGAGAAACCAGTCTACGGGGCAAGCTTTTCCAGAGAGGGTAACTGATAGAGCTTGCTTTGAACGCACCTTCTTCCTTCATTCTCTTTGCATTTCGATTTCTATATACATTGTATTCGTTGGTATATTAGTCTGCTGTCACACTGCTGTAAAGAACTGCCCAAAACTGGGTGATTTATAAAGTAAAGAGGTTTAATTGACTCAAAGATCTGCTTGGCTGGGGAGACCTCAGGAAACTTACAATCATGGCAGAAGGCACCTCTTCACAAGGCGGCAGGAGAGAGGATGAGTGCCAAGCAAAGGGGGAAGCCCCTTATGAAACCATCACATCTTGTGAGAACTCACTGTCATGAGATCAGCATGGCAGAAACCACCCCATGATTCAGTTATCTCCACCTGGTCCTGCTCTTGCCACATGGGGATTATTACAATTCATGAGATGTGGGTGCAGTCATAGAGGCAAACCATATCAGTTGGTAAATTATAAAAGAAAAATGTAAGTGAACAAGTCAAAAATAGAAGGGTTTTGGGTGTTTCTTTGAGACAAGGTCTCTCTCTGTCGCCCAGGCTAGAGGGCAGTGGTGCAATCACGGCTCAACCTTCTGGGCTCAGGTAATCCTTCCAAGGATTGGTGGGGCTGCAGGTGTGTGCCACTACACCTAGCTAATTTTTAAATTATTTGTAGAGAAGAAGTCTAGTTATGTTGCCCAGCCTGGTCTTGAACTCCTGGGCTTAAGCAATCCTCCTGTGTCGGCCTCCTAAAATATTGGGATTACAGGAATGAACCACAAAAATAGAAGTATTTAAGGTGTATTTATGGTCTATCACTTTGTTAAAGCAATCTGTTACAAGCTATTTTTCCCCTCTTAAAAAGCAGTGATTATTGTATGAATCAGCAGAATTATTTCCTGCAACAGGTGCATCTTGTTCACGTGGGCAGTGGACTATTATTACTCCACAGCACCAGATACTAGACACCTGCACAGCAGAATCCAGACAGGCCTTCCATCATCTCTAGGACAGTCTCTACTCACAAGCATATTCTTCTCAAATATCTTCCAAAACTAATCTAAATGCAGTGTTATTTTCATTTGTTAGTGTCTTTTTTGCAGTTCGACTGAGCTTTTTGAGAAAAATAAATCAAAAGGCATTATTAAAAAACAAATATATGTACTGTTTTATTTTTTAACAATGAATCATGGAAAACCATTCATATGGTAGATACTGAGATGTGTGACCTGTAGTTTAGTCATCTACTTATATTCTCAGTCCACGATGGGAGCCATTGGGAAGGTGACCAACACAACAGAACACTCAGAAAGATACGATGCAAGTGCCAAGTTTCCTCATTCCAGCCATGTGGAATTCAATTACATAAAAAATATGGTAGAATTTACACTACACATAACCTATTAAATGGCATGGGCAGGATATTGCTAAAATTTGGCAAAACACCAAAAAGCAAGGGAAATAAATCAGGATGCAGGTGGAGACAAGAACCTGGCATTTGCTGGCTCTGAGCCCTAAGACTCTGGTGCAACGAGATGGGCAGGCAAAAAGAAAGTAAAGGAACACAGAAGGTCAAGAATGAGGAAAGAAGAAGTGCTGGCTCATGACTGTCATCCCAGCACTTTGGGAGGCTGACGTGGGAGGCCAGAAGTTCCAGACCAGCCTGGGCAACACAGCGAGACCTCATCTCTCAATAAATAAACAAATTAGCCAGGCCTGTGGTCCCAGCTACTCGGGAGGCTGAGCCGGGAGGGTCAGGCCGTTGAGGCTGCACTGAGCTGAGATTCCAACATGGGTGACAGAGCAAAAAAAAAAAAAAAAAAAAAAAAAGAAGAACAAAGAATAAACAAAGAATGAAGAAGACAGGAAAAATGTTTTGTTTGGGATGAATGAAAGAGCAATAAAAAGAATTGAGAGAAACAGGCAGCGCTGAAGGGGATGAGTTGAGAGCTCATGGTCCGCATGGGGACTGTGGTCTGGTCTTGCAGCAAATCCTCACATCTTTGCATTAGCGCCAGAGCCCGGGTGACGGTCCACACACCTGCATACTCTCACCGTCTCCTCTCCATACTCCACCTCAATTACTGATGGGATCATTTTAATGGGTTCCTCTGAAGCAATTTAGAAAATCTCTCCTGGAAATGTAAGCCTGCAGTGGACTCCTCAAATGACCACCGGCAACCGTAGAGCCCTTTGTCCTGGAGATTGCTGCACTTAGCTGCTGCGGGAGACAGCCGCGCAGTCAGAATGCTCTGAGCTGTCTCACTTTCCTGCTGCTCTAAGGACTGGGCAATAGTAATTTTGAAACAACTTTTCCTATTATCAAGAAGGCCACATACTTGTCATAGAAAATTTGGACTCTATAAAAGAGAAGCAGGAAGATAATAGGAATCTAGAGCTCCAACGTGAAAGATAATCACTTTGAACATTACTTTAGCTACAGACGGACGCTCTAGCATTTTCCACGTTTTCAGAAATGTTATAAAACATCACATGGAAGGGCTGTGCATGATTTTATCACACGAACGGTGTAGCTTACTCTCATACTTTAAGTGTGGTAGTGCTAAAATTGCTTTTGTAAATAAAATGGCAGTAAATATGCTATACTTGAAGCTTTTTCTGAATATTTACTTATTTTCATGGATTGTGTCCCAGAATTAGAGTGACAAGGCCAAAGGGCATGAACATTTTCAAAATGCTTGTTAGGTGGCAAAAAGAATTTTTACAAAAGGAAAGCTGAATATTCAGTGAAAATTGTATCAGTATCATCGCTACTCATTTCTGCAGTTGAAGCAAAGGCAAATAGAAAACTGGAAATTATAATGAAGCAAAGCCGAGCGCCCGGGCTGAAAGGAACTGTCTCCTGCAGCTGCTTAAGTGATTCATCTTTTCAGTAGAGCAAAGGAGGATACATTTGTATTTTATTTTAAAATAACTCATATTCAATAAATCAAAACAAACATGTGATACCCAAAGACACATGTCTTTTATGAATGTGAAAAGCCTGGGCACTGTTGAGGGAATAGAAGAGTGACAAATCCAGGGCGCTGAGTTCAGGTCACACCACGTCCGGATGGTTCAGCCCTGGTGCATGCTCACGGATCAGCAGTAACTGACACCATCCCATGACCCTCTGGCTGTGGTTTGAACGTCTCTCCCAGGGCCGATCAAAGCCCAGTGTGGTGGAGCCATGTCACAGTTCAAAGGCCAGTGGGGTGGGGCTGCGTTCCTCCACACCTCTGTTCCCATCTCGTACAGCTGACCCCCCGGGGGAGCCTTCCAAGGAGCTGGGGCGGCCACCTCTCCCTGGTCAGCTCTGCCTTAAGGAGTGTGGGGAGCTGAATTTCATGAAGAACACTGGTGCTGTACTCTTGACTGGGTATGGATTTTATTAATAACAGCTCCCCAATGAGAATGAGGACGTGCTCAGAACTGGTCAACCCTGGGTCTCCACTCATGTCTTTAATACTGTCTGAGCCCTGCAGGTGACCTCAGGGAGCCCAGGGCTATCTCTGCCAGGGCTGATGCGTGTTCAGCCTATGCCCAGGGGACAGAAGGGCTGAGGAAGCGCAGGAACTTGGAATATTCACTGAGCGTTGAGCCGTATGCCACTGGGGGTGCCTAAGGGACTAGGAATAGAATCAAGGTCATGATGACAGGAAGTCACCCAAGAGGCTGCCTTCGCCGGGAGCGAGGGGGTGGAGGCACCTCCACCATCACCCATTTCTCACAGAACATAATGCAGCACATGGCTCAAAACCCACATCTACAACTTTGAAGGTATCTGCATTCTGAGGTTGTTAAATCAGCCCTGCTTAGACATTGATAGGATACAGACTAAAACTCGTAATATGCACACACACACACACACACACACACACACACACACATTTTTTAAAAGTAAATAATTACAGTGCGTTAGGCACTATGATAAGAACTTGACATACATAATCTCATTGAAACCTACAGCTTTCTCTGAGCTGGGCACTATTCTTATCTCAGTTTTACAGAGAAGGCTCGGGAAGGCCATTACTTGACCAAGATCGTGGAGCTATGGTTAGGATTCCCTGTCCACCTCCAGCTGGCTCCAAATCCACTTTCCCCATACAGCGTCTGATGCAAACGCAATGGACTTGTTCCCAGAACACGCATGTAATACTTGAATGTGATTTCAGGGATAGACCTGAAGATACCCTAAGCCCTAGGATGGCCTTTGCGTCCCATTTAAGAATCTCCCCATTACAGGTGACATCTGCAAACACGAAGCTTGCACGGCAACCTGACCCCAAGCTGCCCTTCCAGCCTGTTATCCTTAGACTCCTCTGCCCAGCTGGAGGCGGCACCAAGCTCTCCTACTTCCCCTCCATGCCCATGACCCATGCACCTGCCGACAGGGGCCCTGGTGGCAGAGGGGGTCTTCCCATTCTTCACTGAATGAAATTCCCCGTACTCCTCAAGACACACATCAAACGTCACTTCTGCCATGAAGTTCTTTAACTTTGAGCCACAAGAAATCCTTCCTCCTGTACAGACCCCCAAAATATTACTGTTTCCTAAATCCTCCTATTAAATACCTTCCTATTTAAATACCTAGTGGCATGTATTTTTCTGATACAGGGAAAATAAATAGGTATTTATTAAATAGAGATAAATAAGTATTATGATGCAGGTAGGTTTTAAGAAAATTTTCCTCAGTTAAATATTCATGGATCACTTTTAATTGCAAGGAAATAGATGGGAAGGGGTTAGGAGCACAGCTGGGCTATAAACTAAGTGCAGAGATGGTTCAAATCCTTAGTAGCAGGACTCATGAGATTTGATCAATAAAATTGGCTCATGAAGAGGAAACCTCAGAGGCACCCAAACCAGCTAGTGAACAGCCATCAGGAATGAATGAAAGGAATTGTGCGACCCCTGAAGCCACATTTGGGGATCAGTTAAGGTCACAAGAGCATTCACATACCAGAAAGCTCAGAACTTCCAGACCTTATGTGAGTGCATGTCAGCAGGTTACTAAATTCTAAGCTCCTCGAAGTCGAGAACTTCTGTTCACGTTACTTCTTCATCCTGGTGCAGTGGACAGAATGTAGGCGCCTCCTGGGCTCCCCGCCTCCTGGTGCTCAAACCTGTGTGTGAACCTGTGTGAACCCCTTCACTGGGGTGCAGGCAGGGCCTGAGACTTCTACCCAACAGAGGGTGGCCAAGGTCCTGGGTGTCTCTCCTGTGAGTAGGGGATACAGTGAGGAGGTTCCATCCTGCCTGCCACTTTGCCACTTGCTCTGTTGCTGGCTTTGAAGCAGCTGCCACGAATCCTACAGCCCACAAGGAGATAAATCTTACCAGCTGGCTGGGCGAGCTTGGAAGCCAGCACCAACTCAGCCAAGCCCCACAAGCTGACACCTTCACGACAGCCTTGCTGAAGACCCAGCTACGCCATTCCCAGACCCCGGACTCACACTCCAAGATGACACATGCGTGTTGTATTCCACTGCTAAGCTTACGGCAGTCTATTATGCAGCCATAGGAATCTAGTACACCTAGAATTGCAATTTCCCTCTGCAGCAGCTTCTTGGTATATTAATTAGGATACGTATTTCTGCCTTGAAGCTTAGTTTTGAACACATCTAACTTTCATACTTCTTGGTAAAATCAATTAAGACAGACACCGCAGTTAGGCCCACATATTTACATCAAGTGCCAAACAGAGCTTCGTTCATGGAAGGCAGTTATAAAATTTTATTGGATTGAAATTGAGTTGAAGAAGATTCTAGAACACAGAATCAAGGAGCTGACGAATCCTAATAACAAAATGATCCAAGGACGTTAGTGCTGTTCTTACAAAGGGCTTTCGAGGTTAAGAACTTCCTAACTTAAAATTATCAGAGATAAGCCTGTCAAAGCACACTACTGACACCTCTATTTGCAATGCTGCCCAAGTCCCAATTAGAAAAATACATTTTGTTCTTGTTTTGTAAATTTTTACAGTTAAAGCACATCCCCTGGGGTGAGTATAATTCATTTCTTCCCCGTTACTGCTAATGTTCTATATGTTATGTATCCTCGTCTTAACTGAAAGAAATCATAAGTGACTTTACTCGTGTACAATCATGGATTCATCAATGTGAAGGACATTTCTGCATAAATATCCCCTAAACATTAAATTGTCCAAAAAGTCATATACATAGTCTTCCTCTCCTCTGGAAAGACTAAGAAGTGTTTGTGTTTAATCAAATGGAACACTGAAAGTATTTTTATGGCTTAAAACCTTTCATTGTCAAAGGGATCTTCATTACATAATCCATTTATCAAATGAAAGGCAGTTGTTATAATTGCCTGTGCCTAAAACATGCAGATAGGAGGGTTACGCCACCAATGAGGTGAAGTAGAGGAGAAGGCACCAGCTACACAGGGATCTCCTTTCTGCAACAAATCCTTGGCTTGACTAAAGAAATACATCATTTTTATTAAAATCTGAATTTTACTAAACCCAAATTTTAAAGATTCATCAAGTTACTGACAGTACCAGTAAGTAAACAGAATGATATGCAGTTGTTTTGTTAAGTTAGCATAAGGATTTAATTGTATTGGAATTCATTTATCCTTCTCGGCATTTATCCCTCAACCAACAACAAGGAAAGTAATTGAGTATTGACCAGGTTCACGATTGCACCGATGACATGGCGAGCAGAGTCCCCAAAGAGCTGAGGCTCTTTCAAGTCAAGGACCATGCTGTCTAATTCTGTTCTTCTAATCACTGGAGCTTTGCAACTGGAAGAGATCTTAGAAAGAATATAGATTTTCTTTTCCACTTTTATAGGGAAGTTAATTGGGAGCCCAAGGGAGTGAGTGGCTTCTGATGTCATCCAGCTTTTTGATGGAGGAGAAAGAGCTAGAACACAGCTCTGCTGACTTCCGCGAGCACGGATGCCACTCCCTCACCTGACCTGGCCTGAGGCATCATCTGAATAAACGAGAAACAGAAAGGCATGTGTCCCGAATGTTGAAACTGCAAGAGGCTACTGAGAAGCTGCTACTGACAAAGATGATTAAAAATAATAATTTATTTTTTAAGATGTTTGATGAGCTCCCATCCCTACCAACTCCCTCCCAATACCCAATCTAGAATCACGTTAAATTAACGGAGATTCAAGATCACGTTTCTGCCGTGAACATCGTCACGGACAGGACACCTCTGCCTCACTGTCCTTGTGCAGTCCCTGCCCCAGCAAAGGGTGGGGAGTTGGACCCTTACAGAAACGTGCAGAGGAAGGTGAGGTTTCAGAGCAAGCCGGTCCTGCCAAGGGAGGAGGTGCTCCCTGACGTGGGCATGCTGATTCCTGCCCCGAGCTCAGTGCAGCTGCCTCCAGCCTGGAAGCCCACCCCCCACTCATTTGGGTTAACACCTGGATACTCGGACACTCACCCACCAGGTTAACAGCTGGATACTCGGATACTGACCTGCCAGGTTAAGACTTGGATATTTGGATACTGACCTGCCAGGTTAATGCTTGGATACTCAGACACTGACCTGCCTGCTGATACTTGGATACTCATCTGCTGGGCTAATACTTGGATACCAAGACAGCTCAAGAATCATCTGCTTCATAATCATTTTTTTTCTAATTCACCTGCCTCCTGGTAAAACTGGCCATCCCCATTTGACCCCACACATCTATCACAGGTCAGATGTTTGTTTTATATGCTTCTTGCTATATGTATTTCTCCATGCTCTCTTAATTTCCACAGTCTTGCTGCTTAGTCTAGAGCCTGCCAAAAACAAGCTGTCTAGATTTATTTGAAGTAACAAAAAAAATAATAATACAGTTTCCAAACCCTTGGGGAGGGGCTACATAGGCACAGATACACGTCTGCCACTTCAGAATGGGGAAGAAGCACATGTTATAAGTCACTCCTGGGTTCCAAAAATTCATTAGTAGAATAGTCACACTTGGAATGAACCACTATATTTCTGAGACTTCTAGATTCAATCATGAAGGAGTATACAGATGAAGCTATAGACGTATTCCCAAAGGTACGACTTATATCAGTAAAATGATTAGAAACAGCTTAAATTTCCATTACAAGGGACCGATTCCGTAAATCACAGTGGGCCAACAAAATGGAATAATATGCAACCACTAAAAATGATATTTAGGAACACATTTGATGTTATATGATTCCATTAAAAAACACCTACTCCCTACTCACGGCATTCCTGAAAACTCTGCCACGACATGGAAACCTAATTTTATTAATTTTAGTGAGAAAATGACAATGTCTTCCAATCCAAGATACTGAAGTTCTTTTTGCCAGTATAAAATATCAATTCAACAATGAAAACAACTTTACATTTTAAATAAGTACTACATTTAAAGAAAACCAACCAAGACATTTGGCCAATAAAATGTGAGCTAGAGTATCTCGTTCTACTCATCCAAGCAGACTTTCTAGAGGGATCCAGGGATGTGTGGCGGAAAGTCAAAGCATCGACACCAGATGCACCTGCCTTTGGGCTTCCTGGTCATCGTGTACTCAAACCGCACTTAAAGTGAAAACTATAGCAAGAGAAACACCTTCAGGGTAAAGTACAGGCGGAATACGTGAAGATACACACACAAGCAAAGTGAAGATGCCACCTCAGCAGCCCTCCCGTCCCCCCCCAACCTTTCCCTCCCCAGCACCCACTCAGCAAAGCCGGGCGGGTTTACCAACATGTGGCCAGGATCCAAACTGGTTCCATCTGACAGTGCCTGATGAAAATCTACATTCCAAGTCAATTCATGTGTCAGTCCAAGACCCTAATGTTGAACTATCACTTTCATAGTGTTTTGGGTACAAAAGCAGCTATCATGATTTTTTAGGTTGTTATAAAAGAAATATAACATTGAGAGCTAGGGTGGGGGGTGGTGGTAATTGGAGTTAGGAGAGAGAGCAAGTGCGTGAGCAGTGCCTGAGTCTCTCCGCGGCAGGATGATGGCGAGTTTCCGTTTCATTTTCCTCAGTTATATATTATGGCTGTTCTCTTTTGTAAGAAGGTCAAAGTAAAAAGATTAGAGAAATAAAGGACAGCATTTATACATGGCAAATACACATTAATGAATGTTCCCCAAAGGGCAATATTGATTTTTACAAAAAGCATCTTTTATTTTAGTCCTTATAGATCTCTCTCAAATCCTTATTTTGCATGAAATCTCATGTATTTTGCTCTTTTCAGATTGGGGACTGTGATGGTTAATACTGAGGGTCAACTTGATTGAAGGATGCAAAGTATGATCCTGGGTGTGCCTGTGAGGGTGGGGCCTAAGGGGATTAACATTTGAGTCAGTGGCTGGGGAAGGCAGCCCCACCCTCAATCCAGGTGGGCACCATCTAATCAGCTGCCAGCACAGCTAGAAGATAAAGCAGCAGAAAAATGTAAAGAGAGACTGACCTAGCCTCCCAGACTACACCCTTCTCCTATGCTGGACGCTTCCTGCCCTCAAGCATCGGACTCCAGGTTCTTCAGTCTGGGGACTGGGACTGGCTCTCCCTGCTCCTCAGCCTGCAGACGGCCTATTGTGGGACCTTGTGATTCTGTGAGTTAATATTTAATAAGCTCACCTGTATTTTTTATATATATATCTCCTCTCAGTTCTGTCCCTCTAGAGAACCATGACTCATACGGGGACAAAGTTCCAGAAGCCCTAGAGTGACAATTACTTGGACCCTTTTCCTATATACTTCTTACAAAGAGAGGTTTTGCAGTATCTTTTTGTCTTTGTGAAGATCTGGGAATGAAAATAAATTCAGTTTGCATGAAAACGATGCTGTTACGAGTTCCACCTGCATCTGGGATTGATGCCGATGTCTGATTGGAGACTGAAGTCATCTCCGGATGGCCCCGGGACCAGTGCCCAAGGTCTTGTGGTAAATGCGATGGATGTGAGCACTCCTTCAGCATCTGGGGTGCAAATCTATTGTTGTGTGTGTGTGTTTTTTAAAATTCCAAATTCCCTGCCCGAGCTAGAGTGTGTACCTGGTTCTATCTGCTCTGCAAGCATCTAGTAAGCTACTCTGCCTCTCTGAGCCCCAGTTCCTTCATTGCAGACTGAGGGATCTGGACCATGTGATCCCAAAGGAATTATTTTTCCCTCCTCTTAACATTGGGATCAGGTTTTATACATAATAACTCCAGAGCTGGTCTCTGTAACTCAGGGAGGCACTAGGACCATGACATTGAGCCAGTGCTCAAAATTAAAACACAGGTCCTCAGGGACCCTCTCTGCCTGGGCTGGAGCCACCACCACTGTGGGCTCTGTCTGTCCGTCTGCAGTAGAGCAAGCAACAGACAGGGTCATGAATCAGAGAGCTGGGACTACGGGCACTGTGGTCTCTGTCTGTCCGTCTGCAGTAGAGAAAGCAACAGACAGGGTCATGAATCAGAGAGCTGGGACTACGGGCACTGTGGTCTCTGTCTGTCCGTCTGCAGTAGAGCAAGCAACAGACAGGGTCATGAATCAGAGAGCTGGGACTCCGGGCACAGCAGCAGGCAGTGAACACTTACTTATGGCTGCGGCAATTCCTAGCGCTGGATGAGGTGGGGTCTACAAGGAATATTCATAAAGTAGTTGCTCCCAAACGAATTAAAGCCAGAGCGCATTTTAAGTCGGTAAATTAAGAGAAAGAGGGTTCCTTGCCTCCTTTTGTTTGGAATTATATACCAAATATCCAGCCTGAATGTTCGGGATGGAATTCTTAGCTTAGTTCAGCTTGACCACAGTTACAGCAAACAAACAAACAAACAAAAAAGATAAATGAAAACAACAATCTCAGAAAACAAATCCAAAGTCACTCATTTTATGGTTTATGTTCTTATATGTGTTGGCTTATTTTCATGAAATATGAAAATATTTTCACATGAAAATATGTGTGTATGTGTGGGGGCACATGTGTGGTTGTGTGTCATGCGTGTGTCATTCCAGTACATTTACAGTGGGTGGGGAAGAGTTCACGATTTTAAATAATTTTGTTAAATAAATTTAAGATTTATTTGAAATATAAAGTATTTATTTTAAGATTAAAATATTAAGTTACAAGATATAACTTTAGAAGATATAATTTTAGAATTATCTATAAATGTAAAAATGCCTGACTCTTGCAAATTCAGATATGCTGAACAGAGCCATTACACTGTTAGAATTCTAACGATTTTATCTCAAAGCCATTATTTAAATTGACAAGACTTTCATATATGAAAAATGATTACTGAATGACTCAGGTTTGGAACTGGTTTCAAAATCACAAAGAGCTTTAGTGAGCACACACCTTATTGTCCAGAGTCAGAGCAGATTCCCGGCTGTACATGAAGATATTAAAGTCCATAAATTTCATTTAAAGTCCCCCATTGGGAATTCTACACCAATGTCATTCCAGCCTCTGTCTTTGAACAGAATCCCACTTACCTCCCTGGGAATTCTACAACAAGTTTATCTTAATTTTACATGCAGCATATATCCTGATTCATTAGAAGCAGCTTTGAGCAGAGGTACCACGTGGGCTGGAGAATTTGGATTAAATTCAAATTCAGGCCAACATTTGCATGCAGTAAACTCCAAGGGCCTGTGCAGAGCCAGGGGCTTCTGGGAAGGATGGAGCTGCCTCTGCACCTGATAAAGCCGTCACTGCATGTCTGAACCAGCAGAGCAGGACGCTCCTGCCGGCCATCCACACCTGAGCGTGGGAACTGCTGCAGCTCGAGACTCCTGGTCACCCATCATGAGCCTAAACCTCGTCAAGTTACGGTGGGACGTAAAGGCACATTGACCCCCCGGGTCTCCACTCCACAGCCAGCTGTGCAGCCTGGGGTGATTCAGGAATGTGAGCTGTGCCTGATGCTCCCACGCAAATGCTCATCTGGCAGCAGGGACTCGAGTCTCCAGCAGGGCTCTCTCAGAGCAGCCCCGGCGGCTCCCAGACTTCCTACAGCTCCCACCTCTTTCCACACCCAAGTACTGGACATTAGGGTACATGTGTGTTTCTGGCTAGGGGAGGGCCCGCCTGTAGACTAACCCAGCCAGGTCCACTCAGACAAACACCTTCCAGAGACAGCTCTCCATAGTTATCCACAGCTACCATTTACTCATTTTTATCATAAGAATGGGCCTGAGATAAAAATTCAGGAGCTGGACCAGGATCAACCCCAGTGGTCAAATGGACTTTGTTGGAGATATCCAAGGCGGAGGTGGACCCAGATGGCTTTGGAACATCTACACACTCTAAACATTCCTTCCCAGGTTCCATAACCCACACCACGGAAGCAGCTCTTTTCACCTTTTATGGGGTCATGAATCTCCATGAAAATTTGATGGAAACTACACATCCTTCTGCCGCCAAAGCCTCTACAGACACTTACAACAGTGAGAGGGACTTGTAGGCCTGCAGCTCATGGACCTTCTTAGCTCTAGAGGGATATCTGTAGCATGATGGGAAGAGTCACCCATGGTCTGAGTTCTGCAGACCCTCGAACCTCAACACCATGCTCCTCAGGCCTGGCCTTCCTATAGGGTCCTGCGCACCATTTATCAAACGCCTCCCCCATATCCAGCACTTCACGATTGATTATTCCTCTCCACAGCTGAAATCATTTGTGCTGCTTTGGCACGATCATAAAACAAAGTTTAAAATGTTACAGAATTTATATGATATATAGATATATTTATATGAAACATAGATGTGAAATATATATTCTATATAAAACGTTTATATGTAATATATATGTTATATATATATAATGTTTTATATATAGACGCCTAACTTCTATATATAAAACTTCTATATAATATAAAAGCTTTCTTTTCCCGCTAGATCTCACTTTTTGGAAATTCCTTGGCCCCTACCACAATACACTGGCACACTGTGGACCTGCTATGCATTATATATGTTCACTCACATAAACTGAGTTGATGTTTCCATCTCTAACTGCAGAAATACCAACTCAAATTCAATTTGTCTTACATTTTACCTAGAATAAGGGTATTCTAATTGCTTTTAAAATGTGAGTACATTAACTTTCTTATTTTTTATTTGAGAAAATGGAGAATAATCATTCTAGGCCAGGCATGGTGTCTCACACCTGTAATCCGAGCACTTTGGGAGCCTGAGGCAGGCGGATCACCTAAGGTCAGGAGTTCAAGACCAGCTTGGTCAACATGTAGTGAAATCCATCTCTTCTAAAAAAAATACCCAAACTAGCTGGGTGTGTTGGCACACATCTGTAGTTCCAGCTAGTTGGGAAGCTGAGACAGGAGAATCACTTGAACCCGGTGGAGGTTGCAGTGAGCTGAGGTCGCACCACTGCACTCCAGCCTGGGCGACAGAACAAGACTCTCTTTAAAAATAAATTCATAAATATGTAAAAATTAAAAAGAAATCATTCTAATTGGATCTCCAGAATTTATTCATCTTAAACAACAAGTGTGTAGCCTTCAACCAACATTGTCCCATTTCCCCTCCCCCTGAGCCCTGGCAGACACCATTCTACTCTTGTTTCTATGAGTTCACCATTTGTGGGAACCATTTTTATAAAACAGTAGATCAATATTCATCATCATTACAGTACAACTATTGCTGTATTTACAACTCTTTATTGCAACTATTGATTGAATTTTCAGATGTTTCTCGGATGTACAACTATCTCGTTTGTGCCTGTACTTCCTCGGCACTCATGTAATGCCTGATAAATGGGCTTGGCGCAAGACACAAGAAGCGAATAATCAAGAAATGAACAAGGAAGTTCATCAAGTCAAGTCTCCAGAATAAAAATAAAACAGAAGTCACTGCATCCCCACTGTGTGCCACGCATTGTGCTTAAAGAGCATAACTTCCAAAATCTCATTGAGATGGGCGCCCTTTCACCCCTCCTGGCTGAGGACTCCAGACGCCGTGAGGCCACACCACGGGCTGGATGTCTCGCAGTGCGAGGTGGAGAAAGCCAGACTTTTACCAAGGCCTGTTTGGCTCTAATCTTGACTCCTAATGTATGCTATTTTCCCCTTTTCATGTATTTTTTTTTTGTGGGTTTATGATTTAATTATTTAATAATTTAATTTGGTAATGGTTAATCTGCCAAAATTCACCACCGCTGATTTCACGAAGATGTGCGGAAAGAATTTGAGAATTGCAATATTAGGAAATGGGTCATCCATCATTACAATTCCGAAATTTAAAAAATTACTTCCCATCTGCCTTTCTGCAACACGTCTAACAATAAGAAACAGAGTTTTACCAAGTAGCGGGTCAATGGCGTTTACAGTTGTGGAAACCAAATTCATGTAGAATATCCAGAAAATAAAAACCAGCCCGACAGCAGAGGCTTCACTCTGTAGACACACACAGAGAGGTAGACACACACACACAGAGACACACACACACACAGAGAGGCGGACACACACACAGAGACACACACACACACAGAGACACACACACACACAGACACACACACACAGAGACACACACACACACAGAGACACACACACACAGAGACACACACACACAGAGACACACACACACACAGAGAGGCAGACACACACAGACACACAGAGACACACAGAGACAGAGAGAGGCAGACACAGAGACACACACAGACACAAATAGATACATACACACACAGAGAAACACACACAAACACACACACACACAGACACACAGAGACAGAGAGAGGCAGACACAGAGACACACACAGACACAAATAGATACATACACACACAGAGAAACACACACAGAGACACACACACACATACACACACACAGAGACACACACACACACATAGAGACACACACACACAGAGAAACACACACAGAGACACACACACACATACACACACAGAGACACAGAGAGAGGCGGACACACACACACAGAGACACACACACAGACACAAATAGAGAGATACACACACACTCAGAGGTAGACACACACACAGAGAGAGACACACACAGAGACACAGAGAGGTAGACACACACACACACACAGAGACACACACACACAGATACAAATAGAGAGAGAGACACACACACACACAGATACAAATAGAGAGAGACACACACACACACAGATACAAATAGAGAGAGAGACACACACACACACACACAGAGACACAGAATTTTAAGGCAAAGGGAATTTTACAGGAGAACGTCAGGGTCTGAGAAGTCAGGTTCTTAAGAAGCCCCCACTTTGAATTAATGGTGAAGAGGTTAAGATGGCACCTGGTTCCTGGCCTGACTCTGTCCCAGGCTAGGCTCGGAGCCTGCATTTCTCCTAAGTCAATCTTGGACATAAGGCAAGAGTGGAAACAGAGGACATGTATGTTGGCCTGACTGTCCGCTAGGCTCGGAGCCTGCATTTCTCCTGAAGAAAGTCAATCTTGGACATAAGGCAGGAGTGGAAACAGAGGACATGTATACTGTAAACGATTTTTAAAGCAAAACAAATGCTTCTGCATCCTATAAGTCAATGAGGCTGTGATGATCAATAATCACCTTCATTCTCCCCATTGCCCACATTACAGGTTCTACTTCTCCTTCTATTTCTGGACATTTTTCAGAGCTGTTGTTCCAGCACGTCCGCAGACGTTGCTTCTCCACTGATCCGAGTCCCTTCTGTGTGTACGGTTCACAGCTCTCATATTCCCAGTCCCATGCTGTTGACCAAACACAGCATCCTGCATGTGGCTTCCCATCTTGGTGAGACAAGACCCACCTGTTTTTTAAGAATCAGAGCGGCCGGGCGCGGCGGTTCACGCCTGGAATCCCAGCACTTTGGGAGGCCGACGTGGGCGGATCACGAGGTCATGAGATCGAGACCATCCTGGCTAACATGGTGAAACCCCGTCTCTACTAAAAATACAAAAAGTAGCCGGGCGAGGTGGCGGCGCCTGTGGTCCCAGCTACTCGGGAGGCGGAGGCAGGAGAATGGCGGGAACCCGGGGGGCGGAGCTTGCAGTGAGCAGAGATGGTGCCACTCACTCCAGCCTGGGCGACAGAGCAAAACTCTGTCTCAAAAAAAAAAAACAAAAAACAAAAAACAATCAGAGCGACCCACGGCCAGCAGGAGAAAGCATTGCGTCACGGTCGGTCAACCAAGACGTGGGCTCTGGGTGGAATACAGGTGTCTGTGGGGAGAAGGAGGAGGTTCTACTTCATCAGGAGAGACCAGGACCCCAAGGGGAAACGGGAAAAGACCACCCGCTACTGCATGTTGAGAAAGGCAAGGCCTGTGATGAAAACGCTCCCCGCCCAGGAAAACACCGGTTTCAGGACGATTCCGTCCACACGCGGGATTCTGCATGTGCCTCTCCACGGTCCATGAAGAGGAAATGAAGATTGAGTTCAATGTTTTTTAGAGAATGAGTCACCCAGCGAGTTTGCCTTTTCGGTTCCAGGGCTTCTGGTGTGCCCATTACACCACGGTGATTCTCCAGCTTTAAAAATACGTCAGTATCTAAAACTCCTCGCCAGCCTTTTTTGCTTATTTCTAGGTTTGCAGCTTGAGTTCTGGGTCATCCGATCGCAAGGTTGGCTGGGGGAGGGGGTGCACAGTCATCCTATTCTGGGGTGATTTCCTTCCAAGGTCATTTTGCAAAGGTGGGTGCTGCAAAAATTTCGGTTCTTTGTAATTGCTAATGTTGTTAGATGTACCAATCAGAGAGGAGGGCACAATTAGGGATTTATAGCCACAATAATATGGGGTTTCAGGGCGAAGGGATTCTCATTTCTCCCAGTTACATAAACAGACAAAGAATATCTCAAACTCAGCTCGAATGTAGAGAAACAAGCCCTGGAGAAAGTGTTACAGGAAGGGGGACGGCTCTGACCTGGGCTCGCTGCACCTGCTCTGTGAAGCCACAGAGCCACGTGGTGCCACACGGGGTGGTCTTTCTAGCAGGTCTGGTCCTCCCTGTACCAGGAACCTCTGCAGGCTGGGAGCTCAAGCCTGGAACAGCCTCTGGCTCCTCCTCCCGGCACCCAGCATGGTGTCCTGGGACTCATTTACTGCTGTGAAATGCGGGCAGGAAAATGAAGAAAATCCAGGAGAAGGGCAGGGAAGGAAGCAGCGACAAACATGGCCCGGAGAAGAGGGGGCAGACGGGTCCACCGACAAAGGGGTGGGCCAACGTGCAGTTGCTTAGGAGCCCAGGATATTTAGACTTGATGAATTCACATCCGTATGCCCTACCAGTTCATCAGGGAATTCTGTTCCTCGTCTCTGGTCTCCCTCCAAGATTCATCTCAGACCAAGGATCATGGCGGAGTTGTCTGTAGAATCAGCTGCAGATAGAGCTGAGGGCCCCGCTGCTGTTGGCTCTGGCCATGTCATTCTACCACAAAGCCGACTGAGCTGGAAGGTCTAAGTCAAATAAAAGCTTCTTTCTCTTTGAAAAGGTCTTGGCACCTGCCAAGTCAGAGTGAGACCCCAGAACAATGCTCACATTTCCCAGTGTGCGACATGAGGTGCATGATTAGGAAATGTTTTTAACTTTTTAAAGAAACAAAGAGTAAGTTGAGATAATGTGGCTTCTGCAGCGACACGTAACTCTCAGGAAATCGAATAACCATTTAACATCTTTGTACTCCTGGAGCTCAGGAAGATAAGAATTCTCTTAAGGATACTTGACTCTCAGATGATCAACGGAAAGACGTTAAATTAGGGGTATTTTATGCTTCTTGTGAGACGGCATGAATGATGTTCTAATTTTACAACAAAGTTCTTGCTTTTGAGATGGCGACATTCTCACACGGAAGACAGCTGTCAGACTCTACCCCACATTAAATGTCTCTCTTTAGCCGATTTTTTCAATATTGCAAATGAGCTTATTATGAATTACTGAGAATAATTCTAATACTTCTTTTCCTCAACATTCAATTGCATATATTTCCATCTCCCAAATATGCTTCAAAATTCAACAATTAGGCATGTTTAGCAAAAAGAAAAGAAACGGTATTTTCTCTAATCACACTAAACCCATGGCCTGATATTTAAATTACCCAGTGACCAAAAATATAAAATATTTATGTATTCCTGAGCCTATCACTGAGGTGAAATTGTTTCAATGCCAGAATACCTGAACCTCTGATATTGGATATTATTTCTTAAAAAGAAAGAAAGTTGCAAATTAGCATTTGTGAATTTTATAACATTCTGCATAAATGGGTAATTGTTGCAGTCTCAGACACCAGATGGTGTGTACAATTCATCCCCATTTCACTGTCTTATCATATTTAATAGCTGTGGCATCACCTCTGATTCTAAATGCAGCACTTATATTGTAATAAGAACAGACGTCCATTAAGCCAGCTTTATGCATTTGATTCACAAATACATGGCTACGAAATGCAGAGGACTAGGGTGGGTGTGGTGGAGGAAAAATCAGTTTCCATGCTCACAGTTCCCATAGAACCAGCACTGAGCTCAGTGTGGGACACACATTTGGCCCCAACAGACATCTGCAGAGGAGAAAAAGGGAAGGGGTGTCAAAGGAAGCCCAACAGAGCTCTACGGAGGGGCCAGCGACAGGGAGGGCGCGGGGGTCTCATCGGGGAAATGGTGCCTGAGCTGACCCTGGAGGTCTTTTTCTAGACCTATTTATATATTTACTTACTTAATTTTGAGCTGGAATTTCGCTCTGTCTCCCAGGCTGGAGTGCAGTGGCACAATCTCGGCTCACTGCAACCTCCACCTCCTGGGTTCAAGCAATTCTCAGCCTCCCAAGTAGCTGGGATTACAGGCGCCTGCCACCACGCCTGGCTAATTTTTGTATTTTTAGTAGAATTGGGGTTTCATCATGTTGGTCAGACTGGTCTTGAGCTCCTGACCTCAAGTGATCCACCCGCCTCAGCCTCCTGAAGTGCTGGGATTAGAGGCGTGAGCTACTGTGCCCACATAGCTGACTATTTATTTTATTTATTTATTTTTAGATGGAGTCTCGCTCTGTTGCCCAGGCTAGAGTGCAGTGGCAAGATCTTGACTCACTGCAAGCTCCGCCTCCTGGGTTCACGCCATTCTCCTGCCTCAGCCTCCCCAGTAGCTGGGACTATAGGTGCCCGCCACCACGCCCAGCTAATTTTGTTTTTGTATTTTTACTAGAGACGGGGTTTCACCATGATAGCCAGGATGGTCTTGATCTCCTGACCTTGTGATCCACCTGCCTCGGCCTCCCGAAGTGCTGGGATTACAGGCATGAGCCACCGCGCCTGGCCCCTTTTTATTTTTAATACAAACTATTACACATCCCCTCTCCCCGCTGTGTGTGCAACTTCTGCTGGGATAACGAATTAATGAGCAAGCCATTCATTCTCCTAGCAGAAGCTGCACACACAGCGGGGAGAGGGGAGGTATTCCAAAGTATTCCTCAACAGCTTTCTCTTTGTTCATAAAACACACACACAAACACCTACACACACACTCAGTCTGCACTCAACACCCCTCCTCCCCCATCACTGTATCGTGCTTTTATTGTAAAGCCTTCAATGTCCCAGGTGCACCCACAGACCCGGACGTCAGTGTGTGGTGACTGAGAACGGAGGGTGCCTATTTCATATGTGGTTAAATAGCACTGGACAGACCAGTAGGGGCAAGATCATGAATGTGGAATTTCTCCAACAGAGGAAGAACGGATAACATTTAAGGAAGGAAATGATATGATCGACTTATGCTTTGGTAATAGTTATTTATGGCTGGCCATGAAGACCAGGGTGATGTGGAGATGGATTCTTGGAGCTTCTGAGGACCCTGGGAAGGGAGAGTAAAGATGCTGCTTCCTGCTCCACACCCTGCCCAATAGAGAGAATGTCACCCAGGGGAATCTGTGCTCATCTGGAAAGCAGAAGGGTCCTGCAAATATTTCCAATAAAAGCACGGCTGCTTGGATAAGTGCTTGCTAAAATGCCACATAAGCCAAAAAAGGACTGAAGTCAAGCAAAAAATTAAACTTTGTAAACTTGGCAAGAACCCCCTTCAGCAGATAGAAGACAGCGTCCCTGTTGGGAATCAGGGGCCAGGGAAACCCCTTTCAGAGCGTCTCTTCCTTTGCTGGGTGGGACCCACTCCCTTCGATGAGGTTGTGTCCTTAGACAAGGGTGCCTCCTGTCATAATTTTTCATTTGTTGGTTTCTCCTTGTAATTATTTTTTTCCTTTGCATATCTTGAATCTATTCTAAAGTAGATGGTTCTTAGAGCTTCTTGGAGCAGATTCCCTTTATCATTAAACAATGATTTTATCTATAAAAATACCTGAGTCAGCCGGGCGCGGTGGCTCAAGCCTGTAATCGCAGCACTTTGGGAGGCCGAGACGGGCAGATCACTAGGTCAGCAGATCGAGACCATCCTGGCTAACACCGTGAAACCCCATCACTACTAAAAAAAAAAAAAAATACAAAAAACTAGCCGGGCGAGGTGGCGGGCGCCTAGAGTCCCAGCTACTCGGGAGGCTGAGGCAGGAGAATGGCGTAAACCCGGGAGGCGGAGCTTGCAGTGAGCTGAGATCCGGCCATTGCACTCCAGCCTGGGTGACAGAGCCAGACTCCGTCTCAAAAAAAAAAAAAAAAAAAAAAAAAAAAAAAAAAAAAAAAAAACCGGAGTCATCCTACCATGTGCTTTGTGTTGTCTGAGCCTTTTTCTCTCCCTTCCCCTACCTGTCTCCTCTTCTATTCACCTTTACATTAAGTATTTTGCATTTTATTCACTCTCTTTATTGTCTCAGAAATTCTTAGACATTATTCCAATGTCATCTGGCATCAATATTGACTATAAAAAGTCTCCTGAAAATCAAGTACATTTGTCTGTATTCTCTCTGGCTTTATTGATTCTTTGTCTCCTATTCTGTGGTTTCACTTTAGAAGGCATGGGAGTGTCTGTACTTGTCTGGCTTCAGTCTTAGGAGTCTTTAGATCAAAGAGGCTGAATAAATGTCTTCAGTTCTAGGAAAATATTGGCCTCTACTTCTTTGACTAATGCCACTTCTCCTTTCTCCCCATTGTTTTTTAATTTCTCATTTAATTCCAGGCATGTGTTTGTGTTTCTCAAGCCATCTTCCATGCATCTTAATTCTTCTATTTCCCTTTATATTTTTTATGCAAAGTTCTAGGTAATATCCTAATATCTAGTTTCCAGTTTGGCAATTCTCTTTTCAGCTCTGTCTAATCTGCTTTCTAATAATATATCCACATAGTGGTCTATTTAAATGACCTATCTTGTTTCCAGATATTCTGTTTGTTTTTAAGTCTTTCTTTCCTCATAATAGACACTTCTTACAATTATGGCTCCTGTTTCTTTTGAAAATCTATTTAATACTTGTAAATGTATCCAATATCTAGGCAAGTCTATTATTTCTAGGGCTTTGGTTGTTCATTCTCCTGTTGTGTCTTCTTACTCCCCATATTATTCCATTTTCATAGTGCTATGAAGAAATACTTGAGACTTGGTAATTTATTTTTAAAAAGAGGTTTAATGAACTCAGTTCCACTTGGCTGGGGAGGCCTCACAATCATGGCGGAAGGCAAAGGAGGAGCAACGGCATGTCTTACATGGCGGCAGGCAAGAGAGTGTGTGCGGGGGAACTGCCCTTTATAAAACCATTAGATCTCGTGAGACTTATTCACTATCATGAGAACAGCACAGGAAAGACTCACCCCCATGATTCAATTACCTCCCACCAGGTCCCTCCCACGGCACGTGGGGATTATGGGAGCGACAAATCAAGATGAGATTTGGGTGGGGACACAGCCAAACCATATCACTTCCTTAAAGTTTCTTTATATGGATTATATTCTTTTCTGTATGTTTATCTAAAGTGGGTACTATTTTATAGTGGAGAAGTCCTTTGACCCCTATGTTGTCAAGAATTCTGTGTAGATAGTTTGTGATTTTGATTCTGCCAGAGCCCTTAGGCTCAGACACAATCATAATTGATTTTGGAACAACTTTCATATGAATGTCACCATGTTGTCCTTCTGCAACACACAGGTAATATAAATTCAGATCTCAGATCCATACCTGGAGTGTGCATTTCTTGTTGGTAACTTTATGTCCTACCAACGGCCCTGGATGTGTGATAAGCTTCTTCACACTTTCTCAGGCATGTTTTTCCAGTTCTTTTCTCACAAACAGGGAAGCTGGGTGAGTGTCTGGGTTTGATTCAAGAGGCTCAATTCCAGTGTTTCCACCACCCCTGCCTCACAGGACACAGACTGCAATCCCAGCCCCATCCCAGGCCCTTTCTGGGATTGCATCTCAGGAGCTACTGCAGCTGGAACTCGTGCTGATCCCCTGGCTGGAATTCCTTCTTAGTTATTGGGGCTCAGGGGATCTCCTTTCTTTTGTTTTCATCCAAG
Source organism: Macaca thibetana thibetana (assembly GCF_024542745.1). NCBI lineage: Eukaryota > Metazoa > Chordata > Mammalia > Primates > Cercopithecidae > Macaca > Macaca thibetana. The sequence continues at coordinate 141,078,650 of NC_065585.1, forward strand.
CTCAACTATGCACTGAAATAAATTTTGTTACAAATTGTACAGTATTTTATTTATTCTTATTGGGCATGGGACAGGGGTCAACTCAGTCTTCCATCTGGGGTAAGAGAGGAGCAGTATTCTGTCTCTTACCCTAGAGACTGTTTCCTGACTTCCACTAAAACCCTAACCATATTAACGTCCTAGAAGACAGACTGGCTGGAGCTGAGTCTGTTTTCCTTCAAATCTTAGTTGAACTTTTTAGTTCTTAAGCAACAATAATCACTGAAAACCACAAATAGCAATTAGAAAAGACCATTTTTATACAAAGCATTCAATTAAAAAGGTATGGTCTCAGAGAGGCGGGGTGGCAGCCCTCTTTGAAGAGGTGGTGCCCTTCCCCTCCACAGAGAGCAGGGAACAGGGCTGGGGGTACTTTCTAAGCTCTTCAATATGCAATTTCAAGAACCCCAGAATTGTTAAGAGGTCTTAAAACGTCAAGACGACACACGTTCAATTAAGGTTAAAAACAAAAAACCACTAACGAGACCTCATTGTTTTGAGTCACTTGTGGGGAAAATCTTGAATATCTTACATTTAAAAATCAAGAACTTCATGCTACTAACTTCAGGAAAACTTTCCCAATATCTTGATTATGAGTTATGAAGGGAGAAGAGATGGCCTGGGTTCCTCCTACCTGTGATAAAATATAAGATTCTGTTCGTCTTCCCAAAATGCTCAAATACAAGATTCTGTTCGTCTTCCCAGAATTCCCAGGGCAGCATGCAGATTGTGTTTTCCAATAACCAAAGTAAAAACAACAAAAATGAAAACAGATTTAGAAAGAAAATCTCGCACCTTAAACTACTTAGTTTTTTTTTAAGACTTGAATTTTGCTTTTAGCCTGGAATTTCTAAAACATTACCCAAATAATCCAATATATATATTTCTGCCATCACAAATCATCTATTGTGTCTTAAAATTCCAATCTTAAGGCCTCTGTTGCTAAAGAATCTTTCATGTCAATGTATCCCAACATTTTTGTAGCATTTTCTCATGCTACATTTATATAGTAACAGTAATAGCTTATTTTATTTCTTAGTTTTAATGGGGGCAAATAACACAGATCTAAGACACTGTTATTCCATCGCTGTGGATTTCAGATACGTTCTCCCGGCCCCACCAGGCATCATTATCTGTCTTCCTACCTCGGAAAAATCTATCTGCTATGGTAACAAATCAAGCCATAAAAATGTAAACCAACAGACAAATCCATGAACTGACATCTGTGACCCCACCCAATGTCCATAAATTTTCCCGTGTTCTAGTTGAAAAGCAAGTAGTGTCATGCATCTGTCAATAAAGTTTAAAAAGAATCATGTACTCTTATTTTCCTATATTAAACTGACAGATTATATGACACACGAATTTTTGCTGTGTCAAGATAAACCAGTCTGCCATCTTATCGCTCTATAGTATGTGGTTACTGCCTTTAGCTAAAAGGTAACAGGAATCACTAAGAAAATGATACAAATTGAGACCATCTTAGTATTAAATTGGCAGATTATTATGACAACTGAGATTGTTCTTAGTAAATTTATGATTATTATTAGGAGAGGTCTCTGAAAGCAGAACCTGCAGAAACTGCACTCCTGTTAAAGGCATCGAAACCCTCATTAAGCAAACTGCTGCTCCATTTTCACGCCACGCTGCATTTCAAGGATTTAGAGTTGGGCTGTCCGCATATTCTTGGTAGGAACAAAGGTACCAATAAATAACAATCAATCTATTAAACATTTTTATCTCATGAAAACATAGTCTCACAAGTTTCAAAATCTTGTAACACAGAACATGTAAGTAATTTGCGTATTGAGATCATGGTCTACATTTTATATGTAATTAAAATTTTAAGTTCTCTGAAAAATAGGCCACACCATTGCAGGGCCTCCCCGCTGTAGAATTCTGAGGTCTCCAGCATCCTGTAAACTTTGTCCCGGGTCGTGTTTGTTTGACAGATATTATCATCTGAGACCAGGCTAATTATTCAATCTGGATCCAAAGAACTAGGTCTCACTGAAAGAACTAATCATTAAAATGCAAATAGGTGTTTCCCACTTCACTGGCTTAGCCACCGAAGGCTGTTAACAGCTTTCTGACAAGAAAGAGAGACGCTAAATGAGTGGTGCCTTCACCTTCTGGATGTAATGAGTGCTGCACACCCACATCCAAGCCGCCTGTGCTGCCGCCAGCCTCTGGCTGGTCATTACTGTGCCACGACATTTGTGAGTTAACTCACAGAAGCTGCCTAAGAAATTATCGAACAAAAAGGCTGATTTCAGATTCCACTCTCCGCGCCCAGCCAGTTCTCACTTAGACTAATTACTTAAATGATTTTAAAAATGTATGAATATTCATATGACAGTGCTTTGCAAAAACTAAAACACAGCTGAGACCTCGCCATGAGCCCGTCCTCCTCCCTGATCTGGAGCAACCGCACTCACACGTCTGAAACACCCGGACAGCTTCAGAGAACTGCGGCCCAGTGGGGAGGGGCAGGCCAGAGCAGTGAGCCCCACCCCCAGCCCCCACTGCCCAGCCCCTCCCCCGCCACCCTTGGCTGGAGAGCCCCCCGACTTCTGTGGGGCTCCCCACCGGACAGTGGGACTCTTCTTATTTGGAGTCCAGTCTGTCTCGTTTTAAACATTTGGAAGCTGACCTGCCGTCCCAGTCTGTCTCGTTTTAAATATCCGGAAGCTGACCGGCCCCTAGAGCAGCAAGGAGCAGGTCTCTCCCCGTCCCCACCCCACTGTCACACATTTGCTGTGAGCTGACAGTATGTGTGGTGTGGAGGTCGAGCCAAGGTAGGTGACCAGGGGGAGCGACCCTGAGATTGTCCAGGACCGCACACTCTGGTCTGACGTCTGGTGGTGCCGGGCCTGAGAGGCCACAGACCTGAGGCTGGAGTGCCCCGAGGGAGCCAGCCCACCTCCTCATGCTCCGGACGACTCTGGTAGTCTCAAGTCAGCCTGGGCGAGCCAAGGTCCCTTCTAGAGTCAATCCCAGAAATCACCCAACATCCATCCCTGAGCCAGGACTCTGGGGTGATTTACCAGCCTTCATTCGGTCCAAACATCACTGATTCTGACTTATTGGGACCAAACTCTTCTTTTCATGACAACGCTAAGTGGCACACGACAACAAAACACACCCCACACAGGCCACCGTCCTTGGCAGAGGCAGACATTTGTTATTAGAAACAAGTAGATGAAAAGCAAGATGCAATGTGTTTAAACCACTATTTACAAGGTTTTATATTTCACAGTTTCTCTCACACACTGAAAACTCTCGATAGGGGGTTGGGGGAAAGAGAATGAAAAATGAACTCAAAGCATGACATGCTTTCCATAGTGGGAATATGGCAACGGAAGTATAATGATAAGAAATAACAAAGCTTTCAAACACCCAACAGACACGCTGCAGAATTTCATGATCCTCTGCAGCAGCCTTGGCGTCTCCAGGAGAAAGGACCTGCGGCTTCCCCATCACGGGAGGCCCCTGCCACACCCAGACCAGCATCCCCATCACGGGAGGCCCCTGCCACACCCAGGCCAGCATCCCCATCACGGGAGGCCCCTGCCACACCCAGACCAGCATCCCCATCACGGGAGGCCCCTGCCACACCCAGACCAGCATCCCCATCACGGGAGGCCCCTGCCACACCCAGACCAGCATCCCCATCACGGGAGGCCCCTGCCACACCCAGACCAGCATCCCCATCACGGGAGGCCTCTGCCACACCCAGACCAGCATCCCAGGCTCCACCTGGGAACAGCCCCCACCCACCTGACTCTAAAACATCACATTACTTTTGACTCTGGAAATGCCAGGGATCCAAAGTCTGATGTTTTGCATAAAAGTGAAGCTTAAGATTTTAAAATACACAGTAACTGACTTTATCGTGGATATATCTGTGCATTCCATGCCTACTAAATGACACAGGAAAAAGTTTTAAAAGCCTTGTCATATTTCCCTTAACCACCAAATGAGGGAATTGAGTGTTTGACAGAAGTTCCAAGTTAACCCTGTACTCACTTTATTTTATTTTTTAAATTGCGGGTCAGAGCCTTTCCAGTGGATGTGACTGAGCTTCTGTGGCCGCAAGTGTACAGAAGCCTTTAACATTCAGCTCTCGGAGTCACGGGTTGGGATCGTCTCACCTGTGGGAGCAGAGCTGGGCTGGGCTCTGACCCAAAGGCACACCCCTGGGGTTGGCAGCGTCCCGTGTTCCCCGAGGCTGACTCGTTTTCTAGCCAATTTGCCTCTTTCTGCTGAAAACAGACCTCGAAATCAAAGCTCCAGTTAATTCAGAGTCCCCATTAATAGGGGTCAGGCGTTTACCACATTTTCCTTATTCTTTCCAATTAGACCATCGAAAAATATTACATCAATGCTGGCTTTCACTAATTCCATTCCAAATAGTCAACAAATGACAGACTCAAGGGTCCCGCTTTGCCGCGTGTTTAAAACACATGAGACTTGCGCGGAAAGTGAAATAAGCAACACTGGTGAACGTCACTCATGGCCAGCAAAGGCCCCACACGCTCTCAGGCTGAGCCACCGACAATCGGGAACGGCTTCCCAGATCCGACTCAGCCAAGGCTCATTGGCATCTTGGGTTCATGCACTTAAAGCCAATAAGCCTGTATCCGCCTCTGTTACCTTGCAGAGACTGACGGAAATTTATCGATCCAGAACAAAAAAAAAAATAAAGACAATATTGCAATTTGATGGTAAAGCCAGTTCTTCTTCAGAGATGAGCAGCTCAGTCCTAACGCTCACCCTGCACTTTGCTTCCATTATTTGATTCACGTTCATATCAAACATCACACAGAAAGGGTCCTCAGTGTTCAAGGTTCTCAACACGTTTCATGGCAGATTGTCACCAGCCACACACCTGTGAGCCGCGCGGCCCCCGCCCACCCCAGGCAGCATGTCAGATACTCACCTTCCGGCTCCCCGCAGAGCGTGCACTGCGACTCTGAAACAGAGACAGAGAGAAGCGGTTACACCCACAGGGTCTCAACCATGCAGTTAAAGATTCAACAGCAGCAACAACAAAAGTACAACTTTGAGATGATGCCACTCGACCACCAGAGCCGGTGGACCCTCCGTAAACAAAGCCAGCTCTGACCTTGCACGCCAGCAACTTTTATTTCAAAAGCTTCCCTTGGCAAATGTTTTACAGATTACATTTTTACTTTTGAGAATTAAAAAAAACATTTTTTTTAAGTTCTGGGAGACATGTGCAGAACATGCAGGTGTGTTACACAGGTATACATGTGCCATGGTGGTTTGCTGCACCCATCAATCCATCATCTAGGTTTTAAGCTCCGCATGCAATACGTTATTTGTTCTAATGCTCTCCCTCCCCACTCGCCACCCCTCCCCACCCCCCAACAGGCCCTGGTGTGTGATGTTCCCCTGTGTCCATGTGTTCTCACTGTTCAACTCCCACTTATGTGTGAGAACATGTAATAACAACCTCTCTGTCATATGCACACAGCAAATATAGTTTTTTAACTGTATATGGCTGAACACAAATTACTTAGATGAAACAAGAATGGTATATTTTATCCCAGTTGCAATATTGAAACCTTGACTTTGGCTACAGCTCCGTTACATCTCCTTTCAGGCACAAGTTATGAGCAAATGTGTATTATCTTTCAGGAAAACACTGAAATCCATGGGTACGGACTGAGTCCCCCGTACGTAGGTCCCTGAGTGACTATGAACTTGGCTCTGTCTGCAGAACAGACACAGACGCTTTGGGAGCATCTACAGCTGATCCTCACACAAGGAAGCTGTAGCAAGTGCACAGAAACACAAGTGCAAGATCTTCGTGGGAAAGAATTCAGCCTTGGGGGCTGGGTGGGCCCAGGTTCAAAGCCAGCTTCCATCCACTTTCCTGAGAACATGCAGGCAGGTGACCTAACCCCCAGCCCTGAACTAGTGTCGAGGACCCTGAGCCCACAAGGGTGGGAGGGGAATGAGCAGGTGTGTCAGATATTAAGGCTGCAGGGACAGCGCTGGCCTGCACAGGCCCTCAGAAAGACACTGGCTCCTCTGCACCAGCCACAGAGGCACACACTCTGCCATCCCATGTGACAGCCCAGGGCCCATAGAGGAGACGCCACGTGATGCCATCTGGCCTGAGCCTTGAAGGACAAGCAGGATTTTAAATAGGAATCTGGGGAGGGAGCACAGACGTCCCAGGAAGGGCATGGACAAGGTGGACAGGCAGGGGACAGGCAGGGGACAGGCAGGGGACAGCAGCAGCATCTGCCCGGAGGGATGGGGCGGGGTGGGGGGCAGGCAGGGAGGTGAGCAGAGGGCGTTCAGGCGGGAGCGGAACATTGAAAAGGGAGTTGAGGTGTTGTTCAAAATAAAAATTAGGAGGCAACAAGGGATTTTGAGGCAGAGCCTCACAGGCTTTCATGGTTCCTCTGGAAGGTGACCTTGGTGGCTGGGCGGGGCGGGGACAGAGCCCACGCGGGGCCCGCATGTTTGGGGCTGGTCGGGCTCTGTGGGCGAGTGGGAGAGGGTTCTGGTGGAAAGGAAAGAACAGGAATCGTCCTTTAAAACTGTGACTGAGCTCTACTGAGCTCTCCCGACTTCGGGGAGACAGAGCCACACGCCTCGGGGTGGACCCTTCTGACTGCACCTGCCTTCACGGGCACCGGTGGAGGGGAGGGGAGAGAAGACGTGGGGGCCACAGGGCAGGACCTGAAGGAGCAGCCCTCGGATGCAGGAGCCCTGGGCCCAGGGCCACACTGCTCCGCATGAGAGGAATGGGACAGGCCATGGTCCACGCACGGGGCCACCTCCGTCCCAGCCATCACCATCCGCAAAGCCTGTGGAGGGAGGCAGGGCTCCTGTCACCGAGGGGACATGGGGCAGCCAGCTCAGGCTCAGGCCATCCCATCGTTGCCGTCACTGAAGCAGACCCTCAGGTTTAGTTAACCTGGAAATGCGGGCACCACCCCTTCACAAATTCTGCAGAAAGTGGGAAGCAGAGGCCTCTCGCTGGGGAACAGAGGGCCCACAGTCAGTTTCCCCTCGGTCTCCAAGGCGAGACTCTCCATGCTGGCATCTGACTGCAGGAGGCACGGGCACGACTGTGTCCCTGTGCACACACACAGTGCCCGGGCAGGAGATGACACACACAACACCCGGACAGGAGAAGTAGGACCAGAGGGCCGGAGAGTGAGGCCCATGGAGGAAAAGTCAGGAGCAGGCTTTGCGGGAATGCAGTGAACCGCATGGGCCAGGGAAGCTAAAATCCAAAAGTCAAAACTCGCACACTCACTCGGCCCCCGAAACCCAAAAGGGATTTTTCATCTCGTCTTGAGAAGAGCTAAGGCAGGAGGCTCCCGGGAAGGATGCCACTGAGTCATACGGACAAAAAACTGCTTTAAATAAGAGCACGAGGCCCTGAAAGTCTATTTTAGAGTCAAGATGCGAGAAGCCATCTTAAGCCATAGATCGCTTTATTTTCCCCAAACAAAAAGTCAATGCTGCCAATTATCGCCCCCCACGGTACGTTCATGAGAGCCACTCCCAAACTAGAGGCTCCGAGGAGGCCCACGACATCGGAGCCCACTTCATCTTATCTAATCAAGATGTTCCTAAATGTGACCACCGAGACCTTGGCAGGACACTCAGGAACACGGAGTGAACACAGGTGTCAGGAACTGTGGGATCCACTCCGGCCTCCCATGTGGAGGAGACCATGAGGCCTCGATGGACCCATCAGAGGCCACACGATGGGGACAGAGCGGACTCCCGGATGTGCCCCGGCTTCCCCCAGAGCAGGGCAGACGCTGGCTTCACCATGGTGCCTGTAGGAGGCACTGATTTCAGGGAAGGGAGAGGCCGACTGAGACCCGCAAGGCTGGGATCTGTGACCAGCCCTCAGCGCGGAGCCTGCAGGCACACCAGGTTCAAATCGGCCTCCCGGCCATGGCTGTCCCCACCCCGTGCCCCCAGGAGGGACTGGAAGCCTCATGGGCAGCTCACTCAGATGTGGATCACAACAGTGGTTCCGCACCTATTGTCCAACGCGAACCAAAATGTGCGTCGAAACTGACCACAGATTCAAGGCTTTCCCCAGAGTTCATCTTCGTCACAGGTCACATATGTTTAAAATCACCCAGCAAGCTGAACACACAGCAAGTTACTAACAGCAGCATGGACCCTTTCAACGAATTCTTCCCCAAGGAACACCCATTAAAAAAATATTCACAATGTAGAGAATTAACCTCGATACACTGTGGATCCATCATCATTAGTGCTGAGTCTCATTTAAATTAGGAGAAGCCTGCACTGATCTGTGCTAATTGACACAGATGGAGAAACCTGCCTGATGGTTTTGTGTAGGTGAACCCGTACCTGCACCACGTGCGGCCCAGTGAGAACCGGCTCCTTCCCCAAGCTCCAGACGTGAACAGCAAAAGCCCAGCCCAGTGTTTTCTGACACAAGGCGTCTTGTGTTAATCTCCTAGAAAAGAGGAAACTGCAGCATCTCCTGTGCAAATTCATAGAGCAAGTTATCTACGGAGGCCACTTTAAATGTCTGCACATATTTTTGGAGAGGCAGCTTTGAGGTCTGGGAAGCCGAGCACACACTCTCTCTGGATTCTGCATGGAGTCGGCCTCTGCAGTAACCGCCTTCCCTCCTCACACCAGCCCGGGGAGGGGCGCGCAGCAGCAGCCGAAGGAGCCGGGAGATAAAGGAGCCCCGGCAGCTCTCCTGGAGCCCCGGGAAGAAACGGCACGCACGGGAACCGCTCAGCTGCTGCAGCCGTGCGTGGTGGACACAGCCCGGGCCCTTGGCCAGAGCTCCTCAGGGTGAGGCCGAGCTCAGCATTGCTGGGGACGGGTCCTGCTTTCCTGAGGCTGGTTCTAACTCACCCATGAATGCAAAGAGCGTCTGTGCTCCTTCTATAGGAAGCCATGCGGGGACAGGCCCGGGCGTGGGCGGCGTTTGCCGTGGGCCGTGCAGCACAGGCTGCGGAGGGACAGCGGGATGAGGGCTGGCGCTGGGAGGCCTGGTGCCGGGAGGCCTGTGGGGGTGCCTAGATGTGAGGCCCAGCACCAGGCTGCTGTGACAATTGCATTAATTTGCTGCCTCCCCCGTCCTCTGTCCTCCTCTGCCTCCCTCCAGCTGTGACAGTGACTAAGAGAGGGGAGAAAACCGCCAACGTCTTTCCTCTTCCAAGTCTCCGAGCACATGGCAGGATCCTCTGCTGTGCTCATCAAGAAAGGCTCCATGTCAGCAGCCACCTGGAGGCACCGCGTCCAGCCACGCGTCAACAGGAGCTCTAGACAATAGCAGGTCTGCCAAGCCGCCACGGCCACTGCCCAGCCATGGTACCTGGCGGCCTTGCTAGCACTTCTCACACAGCAGAGGGCACGAAACGATGACGCTTAGTCAAGATTATGTGAATAGCCACTCACGCATGCAAGCACTTGACAGAACACAACCGTGTGACACCATGACCCAGGGCGTGACTGTGAGACAACACGCACACCACGTGACAACACCACAGTGTGACATGACATGACTGTGACTCTGTGACCCAGGACAACACAACACACCATGTGACAACACCACAGTGTGACATGACATGACTGTGACTCTGTGACCCAGGACAACACACCACACCACGTGACAACACCACAGTGTGACATGACATGACTGTGACTCTGTGACCCAGGACAACACAACACACCACATGACAACACCACAGTGTGACAAGTGTGACATGACTGTGACACCCAGGACAACATGACTGAGAAAACACAACAGGCCCACGTGACAACACAACCGTGTGACCACACAATACTGTGACGTGGCTATAGGACACATGACCCTAAGACAACATGATGTAAGAATATGCAACATGCCTACAGGACACAGCCGTGCGACGTGTGATAATGTGACGTGACGATGGGACACCACAACCCTAGGACAAGATGACAACGTGACTGCATGACAACCTGGCCACACAGCTGTATGACATGAGGACGTGTCTCCACGATCACATGACTGTGTTCCAACATGACCTGACGCAGAGGCCAAAAACCCCACTCATCATCAACTGAGTGATGCTTAAATGACAATTCAGCCAGGCCCCGTGGCTTGTGCCTGTAATCCCAGCACTCTGGGAGGTCCAAGTGGGATCACTTAGGCCTAGGAATCTGAGGCTGCAGTGAGCCAAAATACACCAGTGCACTCCAGCCTGGGGGACAAAGAGAGACCTTGTCTCAAAAATAAATAAATAAATAAATAAAGATAATTTGTGGATGCTATGGAATCTTCTCTGCTCAAATGGAAAAGTACCAAACATGAAAAAACAGAAAGAGCAAAAGGTAACACATTATCTCATTTTTATTTTTGGATGTGTATTCTTTAATACTGACTTAATATTCACAGAAAACCTACTTTGTGTCAGGTACTACGCTAGGAGATAGTCATTGATAATATTCTAATAACAATAGTCATGTATATTTATAAATGCTAAGTAAAAGCCCAGAATGACAGTAGATTTTTAGAAGTTATTTCTTAGGGAGAAATTGTGGTAACAATATTGCTGGTTGCATGGGTTAGGGAAGGGAGACAAGAATACAGAGTAACATTCTTGTGAACATGGGTTAATTTCTAATTTGAAAACCAATGTTTAAACTGCAAATAGTTGATGTATAAAGAAAAAATACCTGTAGCACAAAGCCAACCCCTAAATATTCACCCAGATTTCACGACTGCGCAACACACCCACGTCACACAACTGTGCTTATATCCCTTAAATTTGTACAAATGAAGGCAACACAACAAAGCCGCCTGCTGGCACGTTTCTCAGAGCGTCGTCCCGTCGTTACTGACGCCTGACTGTAATCAGGAAGCACGTTGACATAAGTATGCTCCAATGTTAATTAATAAATCGTGTGTAGGATAGTTCCTTCAATTACATATGCATTCAAATTCAATTCTCATTCAATTTTTTTTTTAATGAAGTTGAAAAACGTGAAGGCAAACCCAGGAGTGACTGGCTTTAATAAAGCAACGAACCGTTGGGCACGACCGTGAAAGTCAGATGCACAGACAGGGAGGGAACATGTCTTCTCTTTGCCTGAAGCTATTGCTTCTGGTCCGAGATAACTACCTGCTCAGGACCCTCATGTGAGCACAACCAAGCTCTCATGGCCAGACGGACGCACGGGTGCTCAGCTATCCTCAGAGGAGGCATTCATTCACTCCCTTCTTCCTTCAACGAACATGACCGAACATCTACCACGGTCCTAGTGTTGCTCCATGTGCTGGGGGCCGCCTGCAATCAACACAGGATGTCTCCGGCTCCCAGAGCTTTCATTCTGGAGTCCCTGACGCCTGCAGCTGTGGCAGGAGGAAGTGCACGGTGTGCAGACCCAGCGCTCGAGCTGCTCTGGAGACAAACTGAGCTCACGGCTCAGCCTCTCCGCTAGCCATTGTCACGTCCTGAAATGCCATATCTGACTTTGGGATGTTTCCGAGGGAGCAGATTTATCTTCAGAGTAAGCTTAGCCTAAGAAAGACGGCCGGGCTGGTGGCTCACGCCTGTAATCCCAGCACTTTGGGAGGCCGAGGCAGGCAGATCTGAAGGTCACAAGTTCGAGACCAGCCTGGCCAATACAGTGAAACCCCATCTCTACTAAAAAGACAAAAATTAGCTGGGCGTGGCAGCGTGCACCTGTAGTCCCAGCTACTTGGGACGTGAGGCAGAAGAATCACTTGAACCTGGGAGGCAGAGGTTGCAGTGAGCCGAGATTGCACCACTGCACTCCAGCCTGGGTGACAGAGCAAGACTGTCTCAAAAAAAAAGAAAATAAAGTTAAATAACTTTTTTAAAACCTCTAAGGAAAAACAAGGTCTTGGTATTATTCAACCCAAACATGTGCTCACTGCCTAACGGATGTGCACCCAGGGTTAACAACTAGCTAAAAAGTAAATGGCCCACCCTTGGATAACCAATAGTTTATTTTGATATCCGTTTAATCTATGAAACTCAATGCTGCTCATGACTCCAGTCTTACCAACTCCACGACCGCTGTGTGTGAATCATCAGCTTGTTTACGTCTTTCATTCGGTTCAGGAAAAGGATGCCCAAAGAAAGGAAGTGATTTGCCTCTGGTCAGCCATTCGTTCATATAAGGAATTATTCTAGTTTTGTTTTTAACAATTTCCAAAATATTTCATCAAGCAGAAGATTGTTTAGTGCAATCTCTTTCCAGCTTTTTATGTGCACATGAGAAATACGTAAGAGCAGAGGAATAGACGAAAGTCGTGTTTAGGCCTCAGTAGTTACGAAACGCCTGAAGAGACGACGTCAGGAACTAGATGGGCGGCACACGGCCGGCGAACTCCACTCATGGGCAAACGACGGGCCCGAGACACTCGCTCACGCAGGCTGAGACTTCCCGGAGGATGCACAGGCAGGCCCAGTGGCCCATTTCCGAGTCTGCCATTCTGCTCCTGAAATGCACTCCCAGCGCTGAGTTCTGAGCCTGTGGAGTTCTTGCCATTCTCTTCTCTCCAGCAACGATGCAGGGAGGATAGGGCGGTGCTTTCTCATTAATCCGCCACCCTCCTGGGGCGGCGCGCAGGACGCTCGTGTTCAGCTCCGTTTCCGGTGTTCTCAGCCTCTGTCCCAGCTGAGTCTCTTCAATGCCACAGCAGCAAAAAGGGCCTCTCTCCTAAACACGGATGTCCCCGGGGTCCTGCTCTCGCACTGTGGCTGAGCTCAGCCTTCACGGCCTCTCTGGGAAATTCATCCGACGTCAAGGTTTTCGCCTCCACTCATTTATGCCAAAGGTGTCCTCAAGCTTCAGAGGCACAGAGCCAAATACCCGGTGACTGCGTGCAGGTCCCACCTCCATCACTCCACTGCAGACATCTCTTCCCACCGTCCGGACCCAGAAGCCTCCTCCATTCACCTTTCTCCGCACAGTCAACCTCACCGTCCACTTCCGCCTTCGGGGCATCCGCCACTCCCTCTCTGCTATGCCCAGCCCTCCTGAGCTCAGCTGTTACCCAGGCGGGCACTGCCTCCCCTACAGATCTCAAAGGTCTTCCCGGCCACTGGCCACCGACGTGGGCCATCACTCCCACACTGATCTCAAAGGTCTGGCCGGCCACCGACGTGGGCCATCACTCCCACGCCGATCTCAAAGGTCTTCCTGGCCACCGACGTGGGCCATCACTCCCACACAGATCTCAAAGGTCTGGCCAGCCACCGACGTGGGCCATCACTCCCACGCCGATCTCAAAGGTCTTCCCGGCCACCGACGTGGGCCATCACTCCCACACAGATCTCAAAGGTCTTCCCGGCCACCGACGTGGGCCATCACTCCCACACAGATCTCAAAGGTCTTCCTGGCCACCAACGTGGGCCATCACTCCCACACTGATCTCAAAGGTCTGGCCGGCCACCGACGTGGGCCATGAGACTCACACAAGCGTCTGCACCGGCGTCAGGGCACGTGCCTTGTGTGGCAATGCCACACACATCCCCAGTGGTTCATGCTCAACCTCCAGGAGTCCTTCAAGTACAAATCCCTCCAATTCCATCTCCATTGTGTGAAAGCACATGCAACAGTCTTCACTAAACTTGGGTGGTGGGTTTAGGATTTCCTAATAGTATCTTAAGCATTGTGCATCTCAATAAAAACACAGTATTTAATTTTTCAACCTGATGCAGAAGAGCACGATGAATTCCCAAATCCAAGGGCTCTGTGCTGCTCCCCTCAGGGACAGGAGGCTGAGGAGACACACTGAGGAGAAGGCCCCTGTGCTCTCAGCAGCCGCAGATGGCAGGAGGCCCTGGTGGAGGGAAAGATGCCCAGCGGGAGATGGGTAAGCAGGTAGGGCCTCCAAAGGCACTATGGCTTTAAACTCACTTTCCTGCATAGAACTGTGAATAGTGGGAAATTCGTTTATATATGTCCAGACCGACTGCAAGTTTCTACAAGTCTACTATTTTATGGCTACGTTCTCGCCTTAATTTATTACTTTTGTCTGGGCCAATTGCCCACATCTTGAATATTAAATTGACCAAGTGCTATGGAGTAATTACAAAGCATTCAGAAGATACCTACGGGAGTCCTATTCATGACACATTTAAGATATTTAGAAAGCAAATGGCTTCATTTGAACTAAAAGGTAGACACTGATAGTACATAAAGAGCAGGAACAGTTATCAACATGAAATTTGGGTGTGGAAGTGGAAAGAGTTCTTCCTCAACACATGCATTTCTTGAACGCTGAGGCCTTCCCTGCTTGTCAGGCACAGGAGGCGCCTCTGTCCTCCCCACAGCGGTCACACTGGGACCACCCACGCTCGGAGCTCAACCACACCAGGGTCCCGTGCGCCTCGGGGTCTCCATGTGTGCCACTGTGCACAAAGTATGTCTGCCTCTGCCCTTTTTTTTTTTTTCCCTGGAAAACTACTCTTCATTGCTTTTTTAAAAGTGATTTATTCCTAACAGCTTTATTCAGATATCATCCACACGCCATCTGATTCTCGCACTGGAAGTGCACAGCTCAATAGCATACTCGCAGAGCTGTGCAGCCATCCTCACAATCAATCGCAGAACACTCGTCACTCCAAAAATAAACCCAGGCCCTTCGGCAGCCAGCCCTCATTTCCGTGCCCCCAGCCCCAGGCTACCAGTAATCTACTTTCTGTATAGATTTGCCTGTTCTGAACACTGCGTCTAAATGGAATCCTATCCGTGGTTTTCATGACCGGCTTCTTTCACTTAGAAAACGTTTCTGAGGTTCGTCTGTGCCGTACACGCACCAGTGCTTCATTCCTTTATTGCTAGAGAAGATTCCATTGCACGATGGACCACCGCGTGTTTGTCCACCCCTCCGTGTCCGGACACTTGACCTGGGCTGTTTCTCTTGGAGTACCATGAATAATGCCTCTGTAAGCAATCAGGTACGAGTGTTTTTAGTGGACATATGTTTCATTTCTCTTGGGTATGTACCAAGAAATGGGATTTCCGGTCACACGGTGACTCTATGTTTAAACTTATGAGGAAATACCAGGTGGTTTTCCAAAGTGGCTGCACGATTTTCTATTCCCAACAGTCATGGACGAAGGTTCCAATTGCTCCAGGATCTTGCTGGCACTTGTGATTGTCCGTCTCTGCCGTTACGGCCATCCTAACGGGTGGGCAATGGTGTCTCGCTGTATTTTGATTTGCATTTCCCGGCTGGCCAAGGATGTCCAGTGTCTTCTCACACCTTCTGTGGGGGAACTGCCTGTTCACGCCCTCCGCCCATCCCTTTCTCGGCTTCGTTGTCTTTTGATGTGTTGTAGGAGTTCTTCCAAATATAAGCCTTTTTACACATACACTTTGCAAACATTTTACCTCATGACGTGAGTTTTCTTATTTTATTGATGGTAACCTCTGAAACACACAAAAACTTTATTTTGTTAAAGCTCAATTGGTTTATATTTTTTCTTTTGTAGCTTGTGCTTTGTACTTTCGGTGTCATCTCTGAGAAACCGCTGCTTAATCTAAGGTCACAAGGATGCAAGTCCATGTTGTTTTATAATTTTATCTCTTGCCTTTAGGCCTTTGACCCATTTTGAGTTAGTGTTGTGTAGGGAGCGGGTGGGGCTGAATTTGGCGTGTCTGCCCGTGGGTGCCCAGTTGCCCCAGTGCCATTTGTAGAAATCCTACTCATTCTTTAGATTTGTTGTAAATATCAGCCCTTTGGAGAGGCAGCCTCAACCCCTCCATCGTGAACTAATCGTCCCTTCCTCTGTTTCTACAGCACCTCCTTTACAAAACTTTAATCTCATTATATTTTGCCTTCCTCCTCAGGAGCTCATACATCTGTATTCACACAGCCTTCAACGCATGGGCTCAGTCAATAGCGTGCGCTTTCGAGAAAAAATGGTCTATTTATTAAGCACCTCCACAGTGTGACAGAGCCTATGCCGGGCACTAGGGTGCAAAACGAAGTTGTCCAGAAAGGAGACAGGTACGTGCACCTACACATGAACTCTAACTGCATCGCACTCAGAGGCATCGAAGAGCCTCTGGCACGCACAGGAGCCCGCACCTGGGAGCATCTGACACCGTCCCTACGGTGGAGTGCGGAGGCTGGGAGCTGGAAGGTAGACCCGGTCACACAGGAGGGACTTGCTCAGTTTCTTTAACAAGAGAACAGATGCTGAGGCACTGGACTTAATCATGTGGAGAGTGAGGTTACTCGGGGGCCTAAAGAAAGGGAGTTAGATAAGTAAACGTGGACTCAGGAAGGTTTCTCTGGTGGCAGGGTAGGTGGCCCACCTGAGAGAGGAGACAGCAGGGATGAGATGCTCTGTTACTTAGGACTTGAGGAGGATCGGGGCATGACCGAGGCAGTGGTGTGGGCATCGGCAGGCTCCAGCCCCACTGAGTATGGGACGTGGGAACCACACGCCAGAGCTGGTTTTCTGAATCCTCTTTAGGGAAGAGGGGTCCAAACAAAATAATGTGAGGAAACCAGAACCTCAAGGATTTTGTAATTTATCATAAGCGAGAAGAAAAAATAAGAGGAAACTAGAATAACATGAAATGACAACAGAACATAAATAATGCAATGGCCAAGTTCAGAACATCTCTCCGCGGGGCCAAGTTCAGAACACCTGGCCTCAGATGGTAGAGGGTGCAGTCCAGGCAGCTACGCAAGAGGAATGACGTCGCTCACAAGTGTCTGGGTTTGTAGGTGTGTGCACGTGTGCCTGGCAGCTACCTCGCAGAGCAGAGCTGCACCAGCTCCCGCCTCAGCTCTGCACGGCACCAGCCCCTTCCCTTGAGGAGCCAAGCAAACCCCAGGGCAGGTGCCTGCAGGAGCTCTGAAGGCCAGGCAGGTCCTCACTCTCCTCGTGTGTCCACTTAACGTGAGCTGCATGAGCACACCCTGCCCTGCCCATGCAGTGCTCACGGTGACCTCCCACAAAGGACAACTCTTCAAGCAGTCAGGCAACAAAGTAAGGCAACATGGGGACGTGAAAACAAAGGAGAGAGCTCGCAAGTTTGCCTGGGGAAAAGATTCAGGAATGGCTCCCCAGAGAAGACGATGCTTGGGATGATATTTGAGGCATCAGAGAAGGTTCTGTCCCTCCATCCATCCATCAGTCCATCCACTGTCCATCCATCTGTCCAGCATCCATCAATCTATCCATCCACCTGTCCATCTGACCATCCATCCATTGGTCCGTCCATTCATCCATCCATCCATCCACCTGTTTGTCCATCCATCCATCCATCCATCCATCCATCCATCCATCCATTCATCCATCTGACCGTCTGTCCACCCATCTGTCCATCTGTCCATCCATCCACCTACCCACTCACTGTGGGCCCCTTACCATTAAGGAGGAGAGGGCATGTGAATCAGGGAATCCCAAGAACAAACACACAAGGTCAACGGCAACAAGTGCCACAAAGCAGAGGGCTCATGCAAGGGTGGGCCGTGTTCTGCATTGGGGGAAATGTACCTGAGCAGGATTCAAGAGGAAGCAGGCTGGGTGGGCGCAGCATTCCAGAGATGGGACATTTCATCAGAAACAAGGGAACAAGGTCCGTGGCCAGAAAAGAACAGACAGGCCAAGCCCTTTGCTGCTGACCCCTGGCTGATGACGCGGGGCCCTGCCCATTCATGGCCTTTCTAGCCATGAGCAGGTAATGGCATAGCTCCCCCAAATTCTCCAGAACCCCATCCTCGCCCCGTCACCTGCATCCTCTCATGTCTCTGACAACCAACCCCTCTCCCCACGACCTTCCACAAACACACCAGGCCTCTCTCAGGCCCTCAGTTCCCGGAGCTCTGCCAACTAACTGGATAAACTAATTAGTGTCTTCGTGTTAATTAATGTTCTGTTGTTTATATAAGCTATGGGATTTCTGTTCCTGCCGTGGTCCCTTTAGGTAGGTTTAGCTACAAACAAATTAAATCCCATTACACCAAATTATACTGGAATATATGCCAATCATCAAAGCACGTCTACCTGCATGCCATTCCCAGAGTTCCCTCAGAGACCGCCTCGTGCCATAAAGGAATGTTTAAGTAGAGGGAGTGCTCATCATTCATGTACCTTGTCATATTAAACTTCAAGAACATTTATTAGAAAAGTCATTTTAACAGTGTGACAACTACATTTTTCTCTACAATACCAAGTTGTGAAAATTAACTCATCAGATTTAAGAGTGTCAGTGCCTCTGAACTTTAAAATTAAACAAGACCAACCTGAAGGTTTCCAGAATTTATTAGTTTTTTTTTCACCACTTACATATGTTTTGCTGGTTAAAATCTAAACCATACACTCGCCCTGAAAAATTAAAATTATACAGTTAATTCAAGTCATTTCCACAAATTATAATGGAGTATTTCACAAACGCTTAAGCCCAGTGTGGAGTGAGAAGTCTCTAGAAGCTGACTGGCTCCCCCGGGAGAGAACTGGATCAAACGGCCCCACAGGAAACATGTTCCACTTCCTCTGTAGGGCTACTGCCCCTACAGGCCTCGAGAGCGACGGCAACGACGTCAAGGAAGAAATAAATACTGCCTCAGGGTGAGAGCTCCAGACACAGCACTGTGTGAGAGAACTACACACGGCGCCATGTGAGAGGGAACCAGACACGGGCCGTGGGAGAGGGAACCAGACACGCGCCGTGGGAGAGGGAACCAGACACGCGCCGTGGGAGAGGGAACCAGACACGCGCCGTGGGAGAGGGAACCAGACACGCGCCGTGGGAGAGGGAACCAGACACGCGCCGTGGGAGAGGGAACCAGACACGCGCCGTGGGAGAGGGAACCAGACACGCGCCGTGGGAGAGGGAACCAGACACGCGCCGTGGGAGAGGGAACACGAGCCGTGGGAGAGAACCAGACACGCGCCGTGGGAGAGGGAACCAGACACGGGCCGTGGGAGAGGGAACCAGACACGGGCCGTGGGAGAGGGAACCAGACACGGGCCGTGGGAGAGGGAACCAGACACGCGCCGTGGGAGAGGGAACCAGACACGCGCCGTGGGAGAGGGAACCAGACACGCGCCGTGGGAGAGGGAACCAGACACGGGCCGTGGGAGAGGGAACCAGACACGGGCCGTGGGAGAGGGAACCAGACACGCGCCGTGGGAGAGGGAACCAGACACGCGCCGTGGGAGAGGGAACCAGACACGCGCCGTGGGAGAGGGAACCAGACACGGGCCGTGGGAGAGGGAACCAGACACGGGCCGTGGGAACCAGACACGAGAGGGAACCAGACACGCGCCGTGGGAGACCAGACACGCGCCGTGGGAGAGGGAACCAGACACGCGCCGTGGGAGAGGGAACCAGACACGCGCCGTGGGAGAGAGGGAACCAGACACGGGCCGTGGGAGAGGGAACCAGACACGCGCCGTGGGAGAGGGAACCAGACACGCGCCGTGGGAGAGGGAACCAGACACGCGCCGTGGGACCAGACACCAGACACCGGCCGTGGGAGAGGGAACCAGTGGGACACACGGCCGTGGGAGAGGGAACCAGACAACCAGACACCGGCCGTGGGAGAGGGAACCAGACACGGGCCGTGGGAGAGGGAACCAGACACGCGCCGTGGGAGAGGGAACCAGACACGGGCCGTGGGAGAGGGAACTCCTAGACATGGCGCTGTGACAATTAAGTGTTGATCAGTGCAGGTGTCACTCCTGATGTGACGCTGTGAACTCACTCACTCGAGGGCACATGAAAGGCCCCAGGTGCACAACGCAGAGGCAGCTTGATCCTAACCACCTATGAGTTCCCAGAAAGGGTGTGACGTGCAACAGAATCACTGTCAGTGCAAAGTCAAGCTTGTGGGACATAATTTTAAGCCTTGTTCTCAATCTGTTCTGGAGATGGGATTATTTTAGTGGTTGTGCCACTGGTTACAGAAGTCCCAGCAGACACGTGCACCACCTATGACAACAGCCGCAGAGGACTTTCCCCTTCGGAGGCAGGACAAGAAAAGCCTTTTAAACTCAATTCCTTTTTATAGTAATAGGCTACAATGGTGAAGAACTTCTCTTTGACAATTTATCTCTTTAAAAAAGTTAGCTGCTCATTTGGGCCTTTCAATAGTGCTGTTACCAGTCACCAACAGACCAGTCAACATGGAGCCCATCCAGTGCAGGCCTACTGACCACCTGGTCAAACCCCGTCCTAGGACACCTTGAGTCCTTTTGTGTCATTAATACCATTATAATTATTATCTCCATACACATTTGTGTGACACTATCATGTGTAGAGGACAGTGGTTTAGCCTACGGATTAAAATATCTCTTTCCAATACTTCTATATTTAGGTACATTTTACATTTCCAAGTATGGAGTACAACTTCCTGTGGGACCCTGATGTTCTAAATATTTATATCCCCTTGTATTGCCCAGAAAGTCAACTGACATGTGCTCAACACACTCTTAGGCACCGAGATCATGTATCAATAACTAAAAACACAAGCAAAGCTTAGCAAGTCTTGCCCATTGGACCCAGAGCTAGACACCTCCGAGCCTGAGTTCCATCTTCACCCCTTGCTAGCATCAGGTCCCTTTGAGTGACCTCTGAAATCCTTCCAGGCCTCTCACATCACAGGGCTCCAGCTGCGGTCTATATCCCACCCTTCCCTGCACTCTGCAACTAGCCCCATTAGCCAACGATTCAGGCCTATGGTAGGCATGACATTTGCAATAATTACTAAGACAGACACACCCCTGCTCTCAGGGGGTTACAGCTGAGTCTTCTGCTATTGAATTAAGGGCTTCTTAGAGCACAGGCCAGGCCTGACTCATCTCTGTAAATACATCACATGGCAAATAGTCAGTGAAAGGTAGGGGAATGCATCCGGGACGCCCACACAAATGTTCACAGCAGCCTCATTCATCACAGCCAAGAGGCAGAAACAACTCAAATGTCCAACGACTGACAAACAGATAAATACAATGGGGTATACAAACAACACAGTATTATTTGCTTGTTAGAAGCATGGAGGGGGTGTCTATGAGGCGCTGGCACTGCTACCCCACAGATGAACCTTGAACACGTGGTGCTAAGTGGAGGAAGCCAGGCACAAAAGTCCACCGATGCCATATGGTTCTATTCCTATGAAATGTTCAGCATAGCAAGTTCATAGAGACAGGAAGTAGACTGGGGACTTCCTAGGGCTGGGCAGGGGGTGGGCCTAGAATGGGAGCGGTTACTAATGAAGATAAAGTATTCTAAAATTAGATTATGGTGATGGCTGCGCAATTGTGCAAACGCACTAAAAACCACTGACTTGCACACTTCAAAAAGGTCAACCATGTGATACATTTACTACACTTCAACAAAGCTATCCAAAAAGGTAAACCACGTGATACGTTTACTACACTTCAACAAAGCTATCCAAAAAGGTAAACCATGTGATATGTTCACTGCACTTCAACAAAGTTATTCAAAAAAGTTAGTGGATTAAATGAATGTGCGAATGAGTGAGTGGTCTCAGACAAGTTACTGAACATGCACCTTGTCTTGTGTTGAAAGGGAGAGTGTCTACAGAGATTTTGCAAGGATAAGTGAAATGTGTACATGAAAGCATCTTGTGGATTCCACGCTCAACAAATACAAACATCAGCCAACGTAAAGGATAAGTTGTCCCCGTACAGCCATAGCCCCCATCACCACACTGAGCCTCAGCCCAGCACGGTGATGCAAGAGGAAAGGAGCTGACGTGAAGTTCGAGAGACAGGAGGCACCCTCCCCTCCCCACAGCCTGCACCTGACCCTGGTGGCCACTACCATGAGGGTGCTGGAGAAAGGGATGGGGTGGAGACCTGGAATGACCAGGACGAGGATCGCTCATGTTGGCCCCAAAGAGCAGGCTCTTCACAGCCTGTGGGGCCAGAGGAAGACACTCCCATTCAGGGTCCAAACAGCAAAGCCAAGCCAGGAAAACCCACTCCTCAGCACTGGGTCCTTTTGTGTTGTGGGCCAGCTCTTGCTGACTGATGACCCCAGCAGGTGTGCAACGTGACACTTTGTTCTCCAGCTGCCCTGATGGCTCAGCACCACCCAGTCATGAAGGGGACAGTGCTGGATGAGAGCTCCTCAAATAACCATCCCAGGCCCTTCTTTAAATTAAAGTTAAAAAGGAATTCAAAATATTGGTTCACTACTTGTGTGGTACTTTCAGATTCCCATAGCATTTTTTTTTGGGGGGGGGGGGCTTCTGTCATTTATAATTTTATTTTGAAAGATTTAAATTTAATTTTTTCAACTTTTATTTTAGATTCAGGGGTACATGTGCAGGTTTGTTACCTGGGTCTATTGCAGGATGCTGAGATTTGGGGTATGACTGAACTTGTCACCCAGCTACTGAGTATAGTATCCAACAGTTTTCCAACACTTCCTCCCGCCTTTCCTTCCTCCTCTAGCGGCCCCCAGGGTCTACTGTTGCCATCATTATATCCATACTTCCAAATGAGAACGTTCGGTATTTGATTTTCTGTTCCTGTGTTAGTTCTCTTAGTAGAATGACCTTCTGCATCCACATTGCTGCAAAGAACATGATTTCATTCTTTTTATGGCTGTGTAGTATCCCACGGTGTACAAAGACATTTTCTTTATCCAGTCCACCTGTGTTGCACACCTAGGCTGATTTCCTGTCTTTGCTATCGTGAGTAGTGCTACAATGAATATGTGAGTGCATGTGTCTTTTCAGTAGCACAATTTTGTTTTCTTTTGGATATACAGCCGGTAATGGGATTGCTGGGTCAAATGGTCATTCTGAGTTCTTTGAGAAACCTCCAAACTGCTTTCCACTGTGGCCGAACAAATTTCCATTCCCACAAACAGGATATAAGCATTTCCTTTTCTCTGCAGCCTCACCAGTATCTGTTGTTTTTTGCCTTTTTAATAATAGCCACTCTGACTGGTGTGAGATGGTATCTCATTGTGGTTTGATTTACATTTCTGTAACAACTAGAGATGTTGAGCATTTTTTCATGTGTTTTTTGACTACATGTATGTCTTTTAAGAAATGTCTGTTCGTGTCTTTTGTCCGGTTTTAATGGGGCTATTTGTTTTTTGCCTGTTCAACTGTTAAGTTTCTTATAGATTCTGTGTATTAGACCATAGCTTGCAAATATTTTCTCCCATTCTGTAGGCTGTTTACTCTGTTGATAGTTTCTCTTGCTATGCAGAAGCTCTTTAAGTTAATTAAGTCCCACTTGTCAATTTCTGTTTTTGTTGCAGTTGCTTTCAAGGACTTAAGTCATTAATCCTTTCCCAAGGCTGATGTCCAGAATGGTGTTTCCTATTTTTTTCTTAGGATTCTTATAGTTTGAGGTCTTACATTTACATTTTTAATTCATCTTGTGTTATTTTTTGCATATGTGGAAAGGCAGGAATCCAGTTTCATTCTTTGCATAAGACTAGCTGGCTATCTCAACACCATTTACTGAATAGGAAGCCCTTTCCTCATTGCTTATTTTTGTCGACTTCGTCAAAGATTAGATGACTTTAGCTGTAAGCGTTCATTTCTGGGTTGTATATTCTGTTCTGTTGGTCTATGTGTCTGTTTTTGTACCAGTGCCATGCTACTTGGTTACTGTAGCTTTACAGTATAGTTTGAAGTCAGGTAATGTGATGCCTCTGGCTTTGTTCTTTATGCTTAGGATTGCTTTGGCTATTCAAGCTTTTTGGTTCAACATGAATAGTTTTTTTTGTTTGTTTTTTGTTTTTTTTAGTTCTATGAAAAATGACATTCGTAGTTTGATAGGAATAGCATTGAATCTGTAGATTGCTTTGGGCAGTACAGCCATTTTAACAATATTGATTCCTCCATTCCATCATCATGGAATGTTTTTATGTTTGCTTGTGTCATCTATGATTTATTGTAGCAGTGTTTTATAGTTCTCCTTGTAGAGATCTTTCACTTCTTTGAGTTAGATGTACTATTAAGTATTTTATTCTTTTTGTGGCTATTATGAATAGGATAGCATTCTTGATTCGGCTCAAAGTTTGAACTTCACTAATGTCTAGAAATGCTACTGATTTTTGTACATTGATTTTGTATCCTGAAACTTTACTGAAATTGTTTTTATCAGTTCCAGGAGCCCTTTGGCAGAGTCTTTGGGGTTTTGTAGGTATAGAATCATATCATCTGTGAAGATAACCAGTTTGACTCATTGTTTTCTTATTTGGATGTCTTTTACTACTTTTTCTTGCCCGATTATTCTGGCCAGCACTATGTTGAATAGGAGTGGTGAGAGTGGGCATCTTTGTCTTGTTCCAGTTCTCAAGGGGAATGCTTTCAGCTTTTGCCTATTCAGTATTAATGTTGGCTGTGGGTTTGTCATAGATGGCACTTATTATTTTGAAGTATGTTCCTTTGATGCCTAGTTTCTGGAGGGTTTTTATCATGAAAGGGTGTTGGATTTTATCTAAAGGTTTCCCAGATGTATTGAGATAATTGTATGATTTTTGCTTTTAATTCTGTTTACGTGGTGGACCACATGTATTGATTTGTGTGCACTGAACCAACCTTGCATCCCGGGAATTAAGCCTACTTGATTGTGGGGAATTAACTTTTTGATGTGCTGTTGGCTTTGATTTGTTAGTATTTTGTTAAGAATTTTTGCATCTGTGTTTATCAATAAGCACAATTAGAAATGACAAAGGTCACATTACAACTAATCCCACAGAAAAACAAAAGATCCTCAGAGACTATTATGAATACCTCTACACACACAAACTAGAAAACCTAGAGGAAGCAGATAAATCCCTGGAAATACATAATCTTGCCAGATTGAATCAGCAAGAAATATAAACCCTGAACAGACCATTATTATCAAGTAGCAAAACTGAATCAGTAATAAAAATCCAACTTAAAAAAAAAAGCCTCAGAACGATGGATTCATACTTGAATTCCACCAGATGTACAAAGAGGAGCCGATTCCTATTCTAAAACTATTGCAAAAAAAAAAAAAGAAAATCCAGGCAGAAGAACTCCTAACTCTTTCTATGAAACCAGCATCACCCTGATACTAAAACCTTCTTTAATTTTCTCAATATTTTATAGTTTTCAGAGTATAAGTTTTGTAATTGTTTTATTACATTGTGTTCATTTTTGTATTGTTTGTTGACGGTATACGTGCATGCAATTGAGTTTTGTATGCTGATTTTGTATCCTACAATCTTGCTGAATTCAGTTATTATTTCTAATAATTTGTTAGGAAATTTCTAAATATTTTCTAGACAACTTTATATTACTTGCAAATAGACACCATTTTACTTCTTCCTTTCCAATAGGAATGCCTTTTCTTTTTTCTCACCTGCTTTTCCTGCCTAGAACCAGTACAATGTTGAATAGAAGTAGTGACAGCCAGGATCTTTGTCTTGCTCCAGGTCACTGAGGCAAAATTTTCAGTCCTTAACCATTACGTATAATGTTAACTGTAGGTTGTTCATATGTGTTCGTTTAAGGTGGAGGATTTCTCTTCTATTTCCAGTTTTTTGAGTGTTATTTGAAGAGGTGTTGAATTTTGTCAACTACTTTTTCTACACCTATTGAGTTGATCATGTCATTTTCCCCTTTTTATTCTATTAATATGTTGCATTACATTAATTGATTTGCAGATGTCAAAACAAACTTGCATTCCTGGAAAAAATCTGGTTGGGTATGTTCTATGTTGCTGGATTCAGTTTGCTGGTTATTTTATGGAGGACTTTTATATCTACATTCATAAGAGACACTGGTTTGTAGTTTCTTATGATGTCATTGTATGGTTTTAGTATCAAAGAAATACTGGCTTCACAGAATGAGGTGGGGACTCCCTCCAACTTCTGATTTTGAAAGAGCATATGGAAGATTGTTATTAATTTATCCTTTAATGTTTGGCAGAATTCACCACTGAGACCATCTGAACCTGGATTTCCTTTGGCACAGTTAGCTTGATTATTAATTCAATCTCTTTCCATGTTATAGATCTTTTCAGATTTCCTTTTTGTAAAGTTTTATTTTTTAAATAAATTTGATTGTGTATACTTAAGGTATACAACATGTCATAAGATGCATATAGATAGTAAAACAGTTACTACAGTGAAGCAAAATAACATATTCATCATCTCACATAGTTACCCATTTTGTGTGTGTATAGCAAAAGCAGCTAAGATGTATTAATTTAGCAATAATCCCAAATACAGTTCAATTTTATTAGCTATAATTCTCCTGTTTTATGATAGATGTCTAGACTTCATCTTACATATCTGCTCCTTTGTACCCTCTCACCTACATTTCTCCTTTTCCTCTCTCTACCCCATCCCTGATAACTAGTTTTATCTCTTTATATTTGACTTTTTAAATTTCTAAATTCCACATGTAAGTGAAATCATGCAATATTTTTCTTCCTGCATCTGGCTTATTTCATTTAGCATAACAACCTCCAGGTCCACCTGCATTGTCACAAATGGCAATGCTTGAAAATTGCTTGAACCTGGGAGGTGGAGGTTGCAGTGAGCCAAGATCGTGCCCCTGCACTCCAGTCTGGGCGACAGAGCAGTACTCCATCTTAAAGACTTAAGTGTTAGACCTAAAACTATAAAAACCCTAGAAGAAAACCTAGGCAATACCATTCAGGACATAGGCATGGGCAAGGACTTCATGACTAAAACACCAAAAGCAATGGCAACAAAAGCCAAAATTGACAAATGAGATCTAATTAAACTAAAGAGCTTCTGCACAGCAAAAGAAACTACCATCAGAGTGAACAGGAAACCTACAGAATGGGAGAAAATTTTTGTCTACTCATCTGACAAAGGGCTAATATCCAGAATCTACAAAGAACTCAAACAAATTTACAAGAAAAAAAACAAACAACCCCATCAAAAAGTGGGTGAAGGATATGAACAGACACTTCTCAAAAGAAGATATTTACGCAGCTAAGAGACACATGAAAAAATGCTCATCATCACTGGCCATCAGAGAAATGCAAATCAAAACCACAATGAGATACCATCTCACACCAGTTAGAATGGTGATCATTAAAAAGTCAGGAAACAACAGGTGCTGGAGAGGATGTGGAGAAATAGGAACACTTTTACACTGTTGGTGGGACTGTAAACTAGTTCAACCATTGTGGAAAACAGTGTGGCGATTCCTCAAGGATCTAGAATTAGAAATACCATTTGACCCAGCCATCCCATTGCTGGGTATATATACCCAAAGGATTATAAATCATGCTGCTATAAAGACACATGCACATGTATGTTTATTGCGGCACTATTCACAATAGCAAAGAGTTGGAACCAACCCGAATGTCCATCAGTGACAGACTGGATTAAGAAAATGTGGCACATATACACCATGGAATACTATGCAGCCATATAAAAGGATGAGTTCATGTCCTTTGTAGGGACATGGATGCAGCTGGAAACCATCAATCTCAGCAAAATATCGCAAGGACAAAAAACCAAACACCGCATGTTCTCACTCATAGGTGGGAATTGAACAATGAGAACACTTGGACACAAGAAGGGGAACATCACACACCGGGGCCTGTCGTGGGGTTGGGGGAAGGGAGAGGGATAGCATTAGGAGATATACCTAATGTAAATGACGAGTTAATGAGTGCAGCACACCAACAGGGCACATGTATACATATGTAACAAACCTGCACGTTGTGCACATGTACCCTAGAACTTAAAGTAAAATAAAATAAAATAAAAATACAAAACAGAGAAAAAAGAAAGAAAGAAAATAAGCAAGACTCAACTCTAGGCTGTCTTCAAGAGATTCATCTCACATATGAAGACAGCCATAGGCTCAAAGTAAATGTATGGAGAAAGATCTATCAATCAAATGGAAAACAAACAGGTAGAAGAGTTGCTATTCTTATTTCAGAAAAAAAAAAAACAACCAAGCAACAGACTTTAAACCAACAATGATCAAAAAGGACAAAAAGAAAGGCATTACATAAGGATCTTATTTTTATAAGGCTAAACAATATCCCATTGTGTGTGTGTGTGTATAAAACAAACATATAAAACACTGTTAACAAAAGAACAGATGATATATATATCATATACATGATATATCTATATATCTATATAGGTATATATCCATCATATATATCATATCTCATATATATGATATATATATATATCACAGTTTCCTTACCCATTCATTTGCTGAGGGACACTCCGGTCATTTCTATATCTTGGCTATTGTGAAATATGCTGCAGTGACCAGGTGAACAGGGAGTGCAGATACCTTTCTGAGGTTGTGATTTTGTTCCCTTTGGGTACAAGCATTAGAGGGGTTGCAGGGTCATATGGTAGTTCTATTTTTACTTTCCTTAGGAACCTCCATACTGTTTTCCATAATTGCTGCACAAACCGACATTCCTGCCGAAGTGTTTGGGGGTTCCCTTTTCTCTGCACTCTAACATTTGTTATCTTCTTTTTTCATAGCTACCCTATTCAGTGGGCATGAGGTGATATCTCAGTGGTTTTGATTTGCATTTCCCTGAGGATTAGTGATGTTGAGCACTTTCAATAGTTGTGTGAAAAGTGCTCAACATCACTAATCCTCAGGGAAGTGCAAATCAAAACCATGTTGGCCATTTTTATATCATCTTTTGAGAAGTATCTATTCAGGTCCTTTGCCTATAGTTTATTTTTTAAGTTCCAGGATACATGTACAGGACATGCAGGTTTGTTACATAGGGAAACATGTGCCATGGTGGTTTGCTGCACCCATCAACCTATCACCTAGGAATTAAGCCCCACATGCATTAGCTATTTTTATTGATGCTCTCCCTCCCTCTTGCCCCCGACAGGCTCCAGTGTATGTTGTTCTCTTCCCTGTGTCCATATGTTCTCATTTTTCAGCTCCCGCTTATAAGTGAGAACACACGGTGTTTGATTGTCTGTTCCTGTGTTAGTTTGCTGAGGATAATGGCTTCCAGCTTCATCTACGTGCCCGCAAAGGACATGGTCTCATTCCTTTTCGTGGCTGCATAGTATTCCATGGTGTACCACATTTTCTTTATCTAGTGTATCATTGATGGACGTTTGGGTTGATTCCATGTCTTTGCTATTGTGAACAGTGCTACAACATACGTATGCATGCATCTTTATAATAGAATGCCCATGTTTTAAACTGAGCTATTTTTTATTTAATTATATAAGTTCTTTATAAATCTTGGATATTACCCCCTTATTAGATATATGACTCAGCAATTCCTCTTCCATATATACCACATATATCCATATATACCTATGAGAAATTAAATCACCACCTTGTAAATATCTTTTTAAAATATTAAAAATGAAAAGGAAAAATTATATATATATATTTATGGCATACAGCATGATGTTTTGATATATGTATGCATTATGGAATGGCTAAATCAAGCTACTAAATCTTTTTTGTGGCATGAACTTAAAATTTACTCCTTAGCAATTTTTATTTATACAATATATTATAAACAGCAATCACCACAAGGTACAATAGATGTCTTGAACTTATTCCTTCAGTGTAACTGAAATGTTCTGTCCTTGGACCAAGAGCTCCCTAATATTTCTTCTTATTTTTGGTAGTATGTGCCTAGTAGAAATTTGTTCATTTCATCTACGTTACCAAATTTATTGGCTTAAAAGTGTTCATCATACTTGCATATGATTTTAATTTTTAAAGTCGAGATATAATTAAAAAACATAAAATTAACCATTTTGAAGTGATCCATGTAGTGGCATTTAATACATTCACATGTTCAACCACCTCTGTCTAGTTTCAAGACGTTTTCATCAGTCCAAAAGGAAACCCCATCCTAGTGAGTGACCGTTCCCCATTCTCCTCCCTGCTCTGCTGCTGGCAGTTACCTCTCTGTGTTCTGTATCTGTGGATTTACCAATTATGGATATTTCATTGATGTGAAATCATGTAATATGTGACCTTTTGTGTCTTGCTTCTTTCACTGAGCATAAGGTTTCTGAGGTCCTTCCTCCGCTGTAACATCTACCAATCCCTCACTCATGTTCATAACTGAGAAACGTTCCGTTGTCTGTATATACGCATGTGCTTACCATCCACCCCTGTGGACATCCAAGTAGTGCCCCTTTGGCTATAACGCAAGCACTGCTGTGAGTTGGAAGCTCCTGCACTGGTTTGGGCACCTACTTCCACTTCTTTTGGGCAGACAGGCAGGATGGCATTCTTTTCCATGTTTAAGTTTTTATGGATAGTGAAAACTTAAACTCTTTTCCACAATGGCTAAATAACTTCACATTCCCAACAGCAACATATGAGGATTTCAACTTGTCCATATTCTTGCTAACTCTTATTACTTTGCTTCCTATTAATTTTGTCACTGATAACCATCCTAGCGGGCGTGGTGGAGCACTTCATTGTGGTTTTGACTCGCAACTCCCCAGTGACTAGTAGTTTTAAGCATCTTATCATGTGCTTGTTGACCATTTGTATATCTTCCTTGGAGAATGTCCATCCAGTCCCTTGCTCATTTTAAATTTAAGCTTTTTTTGTTGTTGAATTGTAAGAGTTCTTCGAATATTATAGACACTATAATTCATTTTATTCTTGTAAGGTTAGTGGGAATCTCTCTTCTTTCATTCTGGATTTTAGTAATTTGAGTCATCTTTTTTTCTTTATGAGTTAATTAAAGGCTTCATAATTTTGTTGAGCTTTTCAAATAATAAAGTTACAGTTTCATTGATTTTTTTCTCTCATTTTTTGTATTTGATATTTTATTAATTTCTGGTCCACCCTTACACACAACAATTGTGAGATGAAATAAACACCTGAATGTGAAAGCACCTTTAAAAACTAACTTGTGTATAAATATGTATTAATTCAATAATTATTTAAGATGCTTTCTATCTGCCAAGCAGGCTCTGTTCTTGGTGCTTGGGATATGAGAGTGAAAATTTGTTCTACATGATGGTACTTAAAAATATGCATATCAATTATGTCTCTTATATGAAAGAACTGTACCCTACTCATCTTTATATTCCTTTTTCATGGCCCCCATTAAATGTTCCATGAATGTCAGGTAAATGCTAAAATAAGAGATATTTTTATTATCTGTCATTTTCTTGCAATTCCTCTTAGACAATGGCTCTTTGAGAGGAGAAAACCTATCTTAACCATTCTTGTGGTTTAAATTCTGTCTGCCACGATGCCACAAACATATTGTATGCTCAAGAATATCATTTTGATTAATTGCTTAACTTGAATCTGCCTTCATATTAATCCACATCAAGGGGAAACAAAAAAGGAGAAATCAAAATTAATAAAGTAAAATAATTAAGGTTAAGAAAATATCCTTATTGTTTTTAGCAACGAGGGCTATGTCTTCTGTTTTTCTCCATCTCACACAGATTGCCAGAGAACAGAACATACAGATGCTCCATAAATATACACATATAGAACATACTGGTGCTCAATAAATCTCTACCTACTGTTCAATTGTTTTTCTCCTTGGAATTCCAACAGGTTAATTATCCCACTTCCCTTAGGGACAACCGAATAGTCATCACACAACCCTCCATCATCACTGCAGGGGTCCACAGTGGCAGACAAGTCTCGCTCTTCCCTTTCAGGAATCTTGCTGTGGGAACACAAATCAGTGCGTATGTCTCTAGTGTTTAAGGCACTTACAATTTTTAATGCCATGTTTTTTAAAAAGAGAAAGTGAAGATCAACAACCCTGGTCAAACCATTCTTTCAAGCAGCCCTCCTTAGACAATGATCTTTTTTCTTTAAAATTTTTAACTTTTAGTCATCTTGTAGAAGAAAGAGAAATGTCATCCACCCACTAATTGTTTCAAAGTACTTCTTCTCCCCACCCTGAACAGTAGTCACTGTTTAAAAATTGCAGCACCTCGGAGAAGAGCCAAGATGGCTGGCTCCATGCAGGTAGGAAGTGCTTCTCACAGAGACCAGCCCATGGCGTAGACCAGCACATTGCGAACAGATCCTTGGAAAAAGGGCTTTGAGCGTGGACGGTGAGGACACAGATCCCTGGCTGGAAGGGGAGGAAGCTGGGAACCCTGTGCAGGGTTGCTGGGCAACAGGACTTGTTATCGGCCTTGAGTGACTCCAAGGGGAGGACTGAGAGAAACAGGCCTGGAATGACGCACTCTTGACCTGCATCTCCTCGATCCCAGCTTTGGGAGACCCAGTGACCCCCACAGACATCTGAGCTGGCAGGGAGAAGTGCCCACGGAGTTGGCAGACAGAACTCCAGAAGATTTAGTGTGGGAATGGCTGCAGTGGAGCTCAGCCATGGGCCCCCATCCCCCAACGCTTGCCACACTCCCCTAGGTGGCTTTAGGCTTTGTTAGCTGTGGGACCAGAAGAGAGCAGGGCTGGCCGGCCCCTGGGATGCAGCCAGTCTGATCTGAATGCCCCTCTGACTGCTGGCCTCTTCCGGGCTCCCTGCCTGGATGCACCCATTTGCAGCACAGCAACAGCTGCCCAGCCAAGTCACTCATCAGTAGCCACAGCCATAGCCCTCTCACCAGCAGAACCCGCCTGTCCATCAGAGCACTTCTGCAGATAAACCCCCACCAGTGCACACCCACTCACAGCCTTCCCCCGCCAGCATGCACCCACCTGCAGCCTTCTCCCACTGTGCACACCCACTCACAGCCTTCTCCCACCATGTACACCCTCCTGCAGCCTTCTTCCACCATATATACCCACCCGCAGCCTCCTCCCACCGTGTACACCCACCTGCAGCCTTCCCCCACCAGCATACACTTACCTGCAGCCTTCCCCCACCAGCATGCACCCACCCGCAGCCTTCCCCCACCATCATGCACCCACCTGCGGCCTCCCCGTTCTGTCTTGCCAGCACAAACATGCGTGTGCACTTATCATCTCTCTACAAGGGCACTTTGGCTAGCAGCCCCCACTGGAGTGTTGTTACCAGTGGACTGACTCAACTGCATGCTGTCTTCAAGAGACCAGGAGATTATTCTCATATGTGAAGACAGCCATAGGCTCAAAGTAAATGTATGGAGAAAGATCTATCAAGCAAATGGAAAACAAACAAGAGGAAGCATTGCTATTCTTATTTCAGAAAAAAAAAAAAAAAGGCTTTAAACCAACAATGATCAAAAAGGACAAAAAATGGCATTACATAATGATAAAGGTTCAATTCAACAAGGCTTAACAATACTAAATATATAGGCACCCAATGCTAGAGCACCCAGCTTCATAAAAGAAGTTCTCAGAGGCTATGAAAAGACTTTGACAACCACACAATAATAGTGGGAGATTTCAACATCTCACTGACAGTGTCACACAGATAATTGAGGTAGAAAACTAACAAAAATATTTGGGACTTAAACTTCACACTTGACCAAATAGACCTAACAGATGTCTACAGAATACTCTCCCCAACAACAACAGAGTATATACATAGTCTATACAGAATATATAGTCTCCTCATCTCCACATGGCACATACTCTAAGACTGATAACATCCTTGGCCACACAGCAATTCTCAACAACAAATTCAAATAAACCCAAATCATACCAACCACACTCGGACCACAGCACAATAAACACAGAGATCAACACCAAGAACATTGCTCAAAATCATACACATCATGGAAATTAACCTCCTCTTGAATTACTTTTGGGTAAAGAATGAAATTAAGGTAGAAATCCAAAAATTATTTGAAACTAATGAAAACAAATATACAACATGCCAGAATCTTTGGGTCACAGGTAAAGCAGTGTTAAGAGGAAAGTTTATAGCACTAAATGATTACATCGAGAAGCTAGAAAGATCTCAAATTAATAAGCTAACATCACACCTAGAGAAACTAGAAAAGCAAGAGCAAACCAACCCCAAAGGTAGAAGAAGAAAAGAAATTGCCTAAATTAGAACTGAACTGAACAAAACTGAGACACAAAAATCCATTCAAAAGATCAACAAAACCATAAGTTGGTTTTTTGAAAGAATAAATAATATTGATAGACCACTAGCTAGATTAAGTTTAAACAGAGAGATCCAAATAAACACAATCAGAAATGACAAAGGGGATATTACTGCTGACTCCACAGAAATACAAAAAGCCCTTGGAGACTATTACTCACACCACTATGCACACAAACTAAAAAACCTAGAAAAAAATGGATAAATTCCAGGAAGCGTACCATCTCTCAATATTGAACCAGGAAGAAACTGAAATCCTGAACAGACCAATAATGAGTTCTAAAATTGATTCTGTAATAAGCCACCAACCAGAAAAAGCCCTGCACCATACAGATTCACAGCCAAATTCTACCAGACATAAAAGAAAGAGTGGATACCAAACCAATAAAACTATTCCAAAAAATCAAGGAGGAGGGACTTCTCCCTAACTCATTCTAGGAGGTCAGCATCATTCTGATACCAAAACCTGGCAGAGATACAAAGAAAAAAGAAAACTTGTGGTAAGTATCCTGATGAACATAGACGCAAAAATCCTCAACAAAATACTAACAAATCAAATCCAGCAGCACATTAAAATGCTAATCCACCATGGTCAAGCAGGCAATATTTATTCCTGGATGCAAGTTTGGTTTAACAAACATAAATAAATGTGATTCATCATATAAACATAACTAAAAATAAAAAACACATGATCATCTCAATAGATGCAGAAAAGGCTTTCAATGAAATTCAACATCCTTTCATGTTAAAAATCCTCACAAACTAGTCATCAAAGGAACTTACCTCAAAATAAGAGCCATCTATGACAAAACTACAGGCAACATCATATTGAATGGGTAAAAGCTGGAGGCATTTCCCTTGAGAACAAGAACAAAACAAGGATGCCCTCTCACACTACTTCTATTCAACATAGTACTGGAAGTCCTTGCCAGAGCAGTCAGGCAAGAGAAACAAATAAAAAGCATTCAAATAGAAAGAGAAGAAGTCAAATTGCCTGTCTTTAGACTATATGATTCTATACCTAGAAAACCCCATAGTTTCTGCCCAAAGGCTCCTAAAACTGATAAACTTCAGTAAAGTCTCAGGATACAAACTCAACGTACAAAAATTAATAGCATTTCTATACACCAATAACATCCAAGCTGAGAACCAAATCCAGAACACAATCCCATTCACAATAGTCACATAATGAATAAAATTCCTAGGAATACAGCTAACCGGGGTGGTGAAAGAGCTCTACAATGAGAATTACAAAATTCTGAAGGATATTAGAGATGAAACAAGTGAATGGAAAAACATTCCAAGCTCATCGTTATGAAGAATCAATATTGCAAAATGGCCATACTACTCAAAGCAATTTACAGATTCAGTACTATTCCTATCAAACTACCAACATGATTTTTCATATAATTAGAAAGAACTATTCAAATATATATTGAAACAAAAAAAGAGCCTGAATAGCCACAAAAGTCCAAAGCAAAAAGAACGAAAGTGGAGGCATCACATTACTCAACTTCAAACTATACTACAAAACTACAGTAACCAAAACAACACGGTACTGGTACAAGAACAAAATAAAACAACAGCAACAACAAAACACAGACACATAAACCAATGGAACAGGATAGAGAACCCCCAAATAAAGCAGCACACCTACAACCAATTGATCTTTGACAAAGTTGACGATAACAAGCAACTGGAGAATGGATTTCGTATTCAATAAATGGTGCTGAAATAGTTGGCTAACCATATGTAGAAGATTAAAACTGGGCCCCTTCCTTTTACCATATACAATAATTAACTCAAGATGGATCAAAGCCTTAAATGTAAAACCTAAAACTATAAAAAATCTGGAATAGAACCTAGAAAATACCATTCTGAACATAGTGTTGGCAAAGATTTTATGATGATGCCTCTGAAAGCAATTACTACAAAAACCAAAATTGACAAGTGGGACCTAATTAAAGAGCTTCTGCATAGAAAAAAACTATCAACAGAGCAAACAGGCAACTTACAGAATGGG
This sequence comes from Macaca thibetana thibetana, assembly GCF_024542745.1. Taxonomy (NCBI): domain Eukaryota; kingdom Metazoa; phylum Chordata; class Mammalia; order Primates; family Cercopithecidae; genus Macaca; species Macaca thibetana. Next base: position 141,114,707 of record NC_065585.1, read on the forward strand.
AGAAAATATCTGCAAATCTACCCATCTGACAAAGGTCTGATATCCAGCATCTACAAGGAACTTAAATCAACAAGCAAAACACAACCCCATTAAAAAATGGGCAAAGGACATGGACACTTCTCAAAAGAAGACATACATGCAAGCAACAAGCATATTTTAAAAATCCTCAACATCACTACTCATTATAGAAATGCATATCAAAACCACAATGAGATACCCTTTCACACCAGTCAGAATGGCTATTACTAAAAGTCAAAAAATCGCAGACATTGTCAAGGTTGCAGAGAAAAGATAACACTTAATTTATATTCCCACTACTGGTGGGAGTATAAATTAGTTCAGCCACTGTGAACTCATTTAAAATTCCTAGGAATATAGCTAACCGGGGAGGTTAAAATTCCTAGGAATTTTATGGAATTCCTAGGAATACAGCTAACCAGGGAGGTAAAAGATCTCTACAAAGAGAATTACAAAACTGCTAAAGGAAATCAGAGATGAAACAAGTAAATGGAAAAACAGTCCAAGCAGTTTAGAGATTTCTCAAAGAACTAAAACTAGAACTACTATTTGATCCTGTAATCCAATTACTGGGTATATACCCAAATGAATATAAATCATTCTACCCAAAAGACACATGCACTCCTATGTTCATCCCAGAACTATTCACAATAGCAAAGACATGGAATTATCCTAGTGCCCAGCAATGATGGACTAGGTACAGCAAATGTGGTGCATATGCACAATGGAATACTATGCAGCCATAGAAAAGGAACAATATCATATCCTTTGCAGGAACATGGAGGCATCTAGAGGCCATTATCCTAAGCAAACTAACACAGGGACAGAAAACTAAATACTGCATGTTCTCCCTGATAATTGAGAGCTAAACACTGATAATTCATGAGCACAGAGAGGGTAGCAACAGACACCGGGGCCTACCTGAGGGTGAAGGGTGGGAGGAGGGAGAGTGTTGAAAAACTACCTATCGGGTACTATGCTCACTACCCAGGTGACGAATTTTTTTGTACACCAAACCCCAGCTATGCAATCTACTCATGTAACAAACCTGCCCATGCACCCCAAACCTAAGGTAAAAGGTGAAGAAAAAAGCAGCAGCATCATCCTTGCCAGGTCTCATTGTAAATGAGAAACGGTACCTATGTGTGGAATATCCATCTCGTATTTACCTTGATTTGTAAATTATTTTCCACCAACTAAGATAGAATAGAACTCATTCCCTAATTAGGTTACTACTGTTCACTTCATATCAGATTCAGAAAAATCTGAGATTTTTGGTGGGGGAAGAGTCGATGATGTATGAACAGTTATGAGAGAGAAAGGGAGGGCTAGGTAATACGAGAGCTACAGTACAGTTTAAGGCGAAAACTAGATAAAAACTTGTTGGTGGTTAAAAATCAACTGAGGGCAGGATGTGGTAGCTCATGCCTGTAATCTCAGCACTATGAGGGGCTGAGGTGGGAGGATCGCTTGAGCTTAGGAGGTTCAAGGCCAGCCTGGGCAACATAGTGAGACCATCTGTAAAAAAAAAAAAAATTGAAAAAAAAAATTAGCCAGGCATGGTGACACATACATGGAAGGTTGAAGAGGGAGGATCTCCTGAGCCCACAAGGTCAAGGCTGCAATGAGCCAAGATTGAGCCACTGCACTCCAGCCTCGGCAAGAGTGAGACCCTGCCTCTTACAAAAAAATCAATTAGGAGAGAGCCTGAGTCCCTGAAGTATGGACGTGCCTTCCTGGATGTCAGAGCCCCCTGTATGAAGCTGACTGAGCTATCTGTAGTTACCACTCAACGTCTAGGGTAACTGAGACATCAGTTCACGTGAGACCTGAAGACCCCAATCTGACATGGTTAAGTGCAGCTATTAGTCCCCTGCAGATGTGTGCAAACATGCGAATACACACTCCCTGTCTAGACACACCCTTTACAACTGAGAAAACAGAACCTCCTTTCACAAATTAGAAGTAATTCAAACTTGGAACCAACCAACATGCACAGATGCACCAGAAAGCTCCTTCCAAGCACTGTGTGAGCCTAGACGTCTCCAGGTGATGTGCCTAATGAACCCATACAGGTACCTGGACTTCTCCAGATAATGCACCCAAATGAGTCCATCAAGGTACCTGGACGTCTCCAGGCAATGCATCCAAATGAACCCATCAAGGTACCTGGACTTGTCCAGGCAATGCACCCAAATGAGCCCATCAAGGTACCACTCTCAACCTCCATGATCAGCTTTAGACCTTAACTCTCAACCAACCTCACCTATCAGCCTCCCATGATCATGCTCAGAAGGTGTTGACATGTCAAGAAGACAATTAACACATTAATTTGACTTTCTCTTCTCCTACTCACAAATTCTTTATCTTAATTCCCAATTTGATTTTTAAGATTTTGTTTACCTTTCCAAAAATGAGACTCCATTAATGACTTCCTTCAATTCTCCCCCTCTTGTACCATATTTTTGTGAGTGCCCCAAAGTTCCTCACTTGACAACATTTACTGTTTCCTGCATGGATGAAGTTGTTTTTCCCTTTTGTGTTCTTATACTATTTCCACAAGCCTTAGAGAGAGAAGTGGGCACTGAGATACAAGAGCACAGATTGCTTTCCTGAAACGAGATTGCACTGCATTTTTAAACGCATGTTCTAGTATGTTTGAGCCGGAGGAGGGATGCACCTGCCCCACTTAAGTTCAGGTTATGGCCACAAACGTGGAAAACACAACAGCAGCAACAGATGGCTTTAATTCATTAGAGAATGTTATGTGGAAGTCAAGGCTAATTAGAAAATCTTGATAGTAGTAACAATAGCAAATATTTATGCATTCATTCACTCTACATAGACTTGAGGCAAGCCTGCTGTGTCTGTGCTAAGAACTAGGTGCTGTGCATGGAATGAAAGATGCCATCCTTGTTAACAAGGACCTCAGAGCCTAACTGAAAACAGACAATAGGGAAGAAGCAGACACACGACCAGTTAATTGAAAGAGACCACACGATAAATGAGAAGGCGGCCATGTGAGAGGTAACTTCACTCCTGGGATCTGACTTCCGAGTTGCGGTCTTACCTCGGCCACTGCCCTCTGCCTCAGCATCTCCTACGTAAAGTGGGGATAATAATCATAGCTGATATTTAAAACCACCGAACAGCCCAGCTTGCTGCCTGCAGTCCCAATCTACCAGTTGTCCTTCTGTGATCAACAGCACCTGCTCCCTCTGGAAGGCACCCTGGGCTGGTCATGGAAAAACGATTGCCTGAGTGGCCGGGCCGCAGATGGTGAGCTTTTGTCCTGGAGCTGTGGTTTTGACGGCTCTTCCTTCTCCCAGTTCCACCTGGTTGGTTAGGAGAGACCCTGCTGAGGAGGGCATTTAAAATGAGACTCGAAGAATAAAAGGCCCCTGCTGGGAGGCAGTTCTGGGAGGCCTGGCACGGAATGAGGTGTGGAGGGAAGGGGGCTGGGAGAAAGTGCGGTAAGAGGCAAGGCCCCTGTAGAGCGTTCCAGGGGAGGAGCCTGGGGAAACCACATGCAGGTGAGGACAGGTGGCTGTGGACAAGGGAGGCACAGAGGCCACGGCCCAGTCTCTGAATGGATGCCAGGGCAGAGGTGGCCTCTGAAGGCTGGAGATGGGAAAATCACATGGTCACCCTGAGCTCACTGTGGAAAAGGAACTGGGCCAGCAAAAGCAGTGAGGGCCCGAGTGATGGGGTGGAGTCTGCTATGTGCTGGTCTTCTAGGCAGGCAGGGATCACCTGTATCAGCTCAGGAAGCAGCGGTGGCCAAGCGCAATGGCCACGGGAGCCCCTGGAAAGACGGATGCTGGTGTCCAGAAAGCACTTCATGGAAAGCTCTTGGTCCCCGACAGTCTGATGGGAGAGGGCCCTTGAATACTAGAGAAGATATAATTCCTGCACCATTTAACCTGGATCAGAGCCCAGAGAAAGAAGGGAAGCTCCCTAAAGAACCCCGCTTACCCCTGCTATCAATATCTGAGAAAGATGCTGCAGAAAACCTACCCAGCAATCTTAGGAATACAGGTGGAAATCCCTCACAAACACGGGTGATGTAAATTCAGGAATAGTTAACATTATAATGGGAGCAACATGGTGAGTACAGCAAGGATTTACTCTGGGACATTAAGGATGTAATATTAGGAAATCAATATTTATTGCCATAAATTAATAAAGACATACTGGGTTATCATTGCAATATACAGTGGAAAGGCGTTTGACGAAATTTAATTTCAAAACTTGATCAAAACTAACTTTTAGTAAAATCAATCAAATGTGGGCCTCCTGAGTTTCTTAAAGGATGAACATCCTGAAGCCTGTTGTTGACATGCAGATTCGATCCCAGGAAAGCCACAGACAAGACTGAGTATGACGCCCGCAAATGAGCTAATAACATCCCGCACACAGCAAGGAAAACACACCGTGACTTGCGGATGATGTGATTCTCTTTCTAGGAAAACCCAGAGATCTTTGAGACAGTGAAAAGTTTGTTAAGATGCCGGATACTCACCGTTCTGTGGCCTCCCAAATTCTCATCATAAGACAACTTACAGAATTTAACTAGAAAATCTCTGCCATAAGAGCAACAACGGCATATAATAGAATAAACCTCACAACAGATGTTTGTGACCTATATGAACAGCACTAAAATTTTCCAAGGTTTATAAATAAAGAGTTGTATCAACTAAGAGATGTGATGTTTTTGAGAAGACGAGTAAATATTATACATGTCATTCTTAAGAAACATGAATTTAAGAACATTAATCCAATTAAAATTCCAATCATGGGGGGGGGGTGGGAGGAAGAGAGAGAGAGAGAGAGAGAGAGAGAGAGAGAGAGAGAGAGGTCTTGGCAAAAAGGTACTGGAAAAATAAAGAAATAAGAAGGTTTCTTAAGCACACCTGGGGTGATGTCAATTGCTGGCAACAGTCCTCCAAAACCCAGATATAAGTCACTTCCTCCAGGCAGCCTTCCTTGATGAGCACGTCTGCCTCCTCATTCTAGACTGCAGTTTGTTAATACGTCTCTCTCTCCACTACACTGCGAAGTGTGTGGACACTGAGATTTCATCTAGCTCATCTGTCTATGGACAGTGCTACGTGGCTCAAAAGTGTCTCATTCATACTAACTAGACATCAAATAGATCTCTACCAAATGAACGATTTTTAAAAGCTCAAAGGACGGCATCGCCTGTGCCATAACCTGGAGTTCTCTTAATGCTCCATGGGTCTCAGCCCGAGAGGAAGGATGACCTCTTGTGTACCTCTGGAGACCGAGCAAACCTTCCTAATGTTAGTTCCCTTAGAACTGAAAGCAGCTCCAAGTCCGATCCCTTCTTTCCCTGGTGAGATTCCAGGTATCTGAAGGGTGAGACAACCTGCACATCTTTGAAAGATCGTCAACATGAGGCTCTTGGGAATGTGGCGATTTTGCCCTTTTCTTGTTATTTCATTTCTTTTTCTGCACATTCGGTATTCTCTGAGTCACTGCACATCCCCAGGTTTAAATGTTTTCATTTACTCATAAAATAATTGTGTGCCCACTCTCCTCTATGCTTTAGGACTGTGAATCAGGTGGAGAACCAAGAACCAAGAGCCTTGTGTTCCCACAGCACCAATCAGACCTGCGTCCTGACAATGGTGGCCTGGAGCGCGAGGAGCATGGAAAGCGATGGAAGCAAATGATTATTTTTATTAATTTATTTTTTGAGACAGTCTCGCTCTGTCATCCAGGCTGGAGTGCAAAGGCATGATCTCGGCTCACTGCAACCTCCACCTCGTGGGTTCAAGCAATTCTCCTGCCTCAGTCTCCTGAGTAGCTGGGATTACAGGTGCCCGCCACCACACCCAGCTAATTTTGTGTTTTTAGTAGAGACGGGGTTTCTCCATGTTGGTCAGGCTGGTCTTGAACTCCCGACCTCAGGTGATTGGCCTCCTAAAGTGCTGGGATTACAGGCATGCGTCACTGTGCCTGGACACAAATGAGTATTGATTAATGGATACGATGATGTGGTGCTAACACCTCACATAAGCTGTTTACGTGTTTAAAACAGAAACTTTAAATATAATGAGAGTACTTTATATCATCATCGAGAAATTTTTAATGAATTCTGGATTTAATTCAAAATCCAACTGCTCCAGGTTTAAAAGCAAAATCCTTTTTGCTGCACCCAAAGTTGTTTTTCTGTGCATCTATCTTATGGAAAAACAAGACCGTTGGCTGGTGGTGTTCATCACCCCTGCAAAAGCCCTCACAGGCTCCACTGATCAGACCCACTTTTAACAATGTCCCCAGGGCCACCCTGTCTTTGCCACAAAGGAAGGAGGATTTTACTCAGGAAATGACAGAAGTGATGGGGAGGATCTGCAGGTCGGGGGCTCCTGAGAACGCTGTGCTGGACGCAGGCTGTTCATGTGAGGTCATGTTGCAAAACCACGGAACGTTGTTCAAAACAAGCTTGGAAATGCCCTCAAACCACAGCTCACCCTCACTTGATCTCCACTTGCCCAAAGCTGGCGGAAGAGCCGAGCCTACCAGGTCCTCCCTGGTGTGGGCTGCCTGTCCTTTAAAGACAGCCGCAGCCTCGCTGGACGCTGGGGAGGATCTGTCCTTGAACCTAATGGAAAATGGCATTGATTGCTGGGCAGAAGGGCAGTGTCCTGGGAGGGACACGGCTGCCCAGACTGGCAGAGAATCTGGGAGGGAGGGGGAGCCACAGGGGAGTGACCTTACAAAGTGTCCCAGACGGGAAGACCGACCACACGGGGCCCAGGGGAGCTGTGGGAAGGGACCCAGGACCCACTTTGGCCCTGCAGGGGTGCCGCCATTGGAACCAGGACTGGGGTTGGGGGTCAGTTTTGCCAGCTTCCCTTCTTTGGCCTCAAGTGGCCCCAGACTCACTTCTAAAATACTCTCAAGGCAGCAGCCATGGCAAAAGAGAACCAGGCCCCAGAGGGAGCCCCCTCCATGCCACACCCCACCTGCCAGAGAAACTTTTCTGCACACTCCCCACACAGGAGGCCTGTGCTGTGCTTGCTGGAGGCATTCTATGTTTCAGCAGAGCTGCCTGCCCCACCTCAGGGCTTGAGCCCCCATCCTTCCCCCCACACACCCCTGCTACTCTTGAATGAACATGGAAATTCTTTAACGGGGTCGGCCCTCAAGACATCTCAAGCTCCTCTGCTGCAGGCTGCATCCAGTTTCTTAAACACTGCACTGGTTTTGTCTGGCCCTGGACGCATGCCCTTCCAGACAACCAAACCTCCTCCTGCCCCAACATCAGCTGAATCCCTGCTATGCTTCCAACATCACCCCGTCCTAAGCCGGCTACTCCAGGAAGGCCACCTGAGCCCTGGTCGGATGGGACGCTCGTCACATGCCCAGCAGAGCCCACTCCACAGAACCTGGCCTGGAACCTGGGGGGTGATGATGTGTAAATCCGCCACCACTAAACACCAAGCAAGGCCCAGCACCCTACCTGGGATTAAGTCAATCACAGGCTCTTAGGCTCAGGGGTTGGAAGGCGCCGGGGCCAGGGGGATCGCTGAGCAGTATGACAGACACTGAATCCTGGAGATTATGAAACTGGCATATTATTTGAGTAGCTAAAAAGATAAAATTTCTCCAGTTGAAAGTGGTCAAGTGCCACTGATGACACGCCGTTTCTCAGGGAGGGAGGCGGGATTACGAGGGGGTAGGACTTGCCTGGGGTTCTGAGTAGCTTCTGTGGAAGAGTCCTAATATCTCAGTGAGCTGTGACAACTCAGGATACAGACAAGTCAGACCGTCACAGTTGTGCAAAATAAGCTCACTTATGACTAATTCCTGGAAAAACATCTTTAAATGTTCTCCTTTGATTATAAAAATGACTCATTAATGACACGTTCAGACATTCCAAGAGTGCTTGGAATAGGGGGTTACTTTCATGACATCACCTAAACTTAATTACCTCCCCAAAACCCCATCTCCAAATACCATCACATTGGGAGTTTGGGCTTCAACACAGGAATTTATTAGAGTAGTATAGAAATGGATTAATTGTATTTATGAAAACGATTCACTCAAGAAACATTGATGGAACAGCTAATGTCCACCATGGGCCCAGCACAGATCTAGGACTACATATGCAATGATATATCACAAACCTGATCATCTTTTTGGAACTTAAAATGTAGGGAAGGAAAAAGCCAATAAACAAATAAGCCTATAAAGAAAAATTACACTCTATTTCTGGGTCCTCTATTCTGTTCCATTGCTCTACATGCATATTTTTATGCCAGTACCATGCTGTTTTGGTGATTATAGCCTTACAGTATAGTTTGAAGTTGGGTAATGTGATGCCTCCAGATTCATTCTTTTTGCTTAGTCTTGCTTTGGCTATGCAGGCTCTTTTTTTGGCTCTATATAAATTTTAGGATTGTTTTTTCTAGTTCTGTGAAGAATTATGATGGTATTTTGATAGGAATGATATTGAATTTGTTCATTGTTTTTGGCAGTATGGTCATTTTAACAATATTAATTCTACCCATCCATGAACATGGGATGTGTTACCATTTGTTTGTGTAATCTATGATTTCTTTCAGCAGTGTTTTATAGTTTTCCTTGTAGAAGTATAGGGATCTTTCACATCGTTGGTTAGGTATATTCTTAAGCATTTTATTATTTATTTATTTATTTACTTTTGCAGCTATTATTGTAAAGGGGTGGAGTTCTTGATTTGATTCTCAGCTTTGTCATTGTTGGTGTATAGGAGTGCTACTAATTTGTGTACATTGATTTTGTGTCCTGAAACTTTACTGAGTTCATTTGTCAGATCTAGGATCTTTTGGGTGATGAGTCATTAGGGTTTTCTAAGTATACAATCATATCATCAGTGAACAGCAACAGTTTGACTTCCTCTTTACCAATTTGGATGCCCTTGATTTCTTTCTCTTGTCTGATTGCTCTGGCTAGGACTTCTAGTACTACGTTGAAAAGAAGTGGTGAAAGTGGGCATCCTTGTCTTGTTCCAGTTCTCAGGGAAAATGCTTTCAACTTTTCCATGTTCAGTATAATGTTGGCTGTGAGTTTGTCATAGATGGCTTTTATAATCTTAAAGTATGTCCCTTCCATGCCAATTTTGCTGAGGGTTTTAATCATAAAGTGATGCTGGATTTTGTCAAATGCTTTTTCTGCATCTATTGAGATGATCATGTGATTTTACAGCCAACTGATCTTTAACAAAGCTAACAAAAACATAAGTGGGGAAAGGACACCCTATTCAACAAATGGTGCTGGGATAATTGGCAAGCCACATGCAGAAGAATGAAACTGGATCCTCATCTCTCACCTTATACAAGAATCAACTCAAGATGGATCAAAGACTTAAATCTAAGACCTGAAACCCTAAATATTCTAGAAGATAACATTGGAAAAACCCTTCTAGACATTGGCTTAGGCAAATACTTCATGACTGAGAACCCAAAAGTAGATGCAACAAAAGCAAAGATAAACAGATGAAACTTAAACTAAAAAGCTTCTGAACAGCAAAAGAAATAATCAGCAGAGCAAACAGACAACCCACAGAGTGGGAGAAAATCTTCAAAAACTATGCATCTGACAAAGGACTCATATCCAGAATCTTCAAGGAACTCAAATCAGCAAGAAAAAAAAAATCCCATCAAAAAGTGGTCTAAGGACATGAATAGGCAAATCTCAAAAGAAGATATGCAAATGGCCAACAAACATATGGAAAAAACGCTCAACATCACTAATTATCAAGGACATGCAAATAAAAAAAACACAATGTGATACCACCTCACTCCTGCAAGAATGGCCATAATTAAAAAATAAAAAAATAGTAGCTGTTGGTGTAAATGTGGTAAACACGGAACACTTCTACACTGCTGGTGGGAATGTAAACTAGCACAACCACTATGGAAAACAGTGTGGAGATTCCTTAAAGAACTAAAGGTAGATCTACTGTTTGACCCAGCAATCCCATTCCTGAGTATCTGCCCAGAAGAAAAGGCTCATTATACGAAAAAGATACTTGCACATGCATGTTTATTCACAATTGCAAAAACACAGAACCAGCCCAAATGCCTATCAACCAACGAGTAAAAAAAGAAAATGTGGTATATATACACCATGGAATACTACTCAGCCAAAAAAAGGAACAAAATAATGGTATTTGCGGCAGCCTGCATGGAGTTGGAAACCATTATTCTAAGTGAAGTAACACAGGAATGGAAAACCAAACATTGTATGTGCTCATTTACAAGTGGGAGCTAAGCTATGAGGATGCAAAGGTGTAAGAATGACACAATGGACTTTGGGGACTCAGGGAAGGATGGGGAGGAATGAGGGATAAAATACTACACATTGGGTACAGTCTACATGGCTTGGGTGCACTAAAATCTCAGAAATCACCACTAAGTAACTTTTCCATATAACCAAACACCATCTGTTCCCCAAAAACCTATTGAAATAAAAAAGGAAGAAGTGTAGGTTTAGGTAAGATTGTGAAGGACACATCTAGGAATGGAGAGGGTGAAACCTGGGTGAGCTGTGTGTGTGGTGGGGACAGGAGAAGCCTCTCTGGGAGGGTGGACAGGAGAGGTTTCACTGAGATAGTGCTCACTCAGCACTGAGATGGGTGACAAGGAATACTGGTGGATGGAGATGGGGGCAGACCAGGGACAGGGATGGATCGTGAGAAGGCTGAGGTAGGAAAACCTTGCTGTGTCAGGGACAGAAGAGGGGCCTGTGGAGCCTCAGCCTGCAGGTGCAGACAAAGAATGGTAGCAGCAATGGCAGAGAGGTAGGCAGGGCCCATTTCTCCAGGACACAGCTGGTTCCTGTGACAGGCACTCAGGAGACCAGGAGGGCGTGGAGATTAATTACTCAGTCTACCCCAGCCCACGGATGGCTGGAGATTAACCACTCACAGTCTACCCCAGCCCACGGATGGCTGGAGATTAACCACTCACAGTCTGCCTCAGCCCACGGATGGCTGGAGATTAACCGCTCACAGTCTGCCCCAGGCCACAGATGGCTGGAGATTAACTGCCCACAGTCTACCTCAGCCCACGGATGGCTGGGGCTTAACTGCCCACAGTCTACCTCAGCCCACGGATGGCTGGGGCTTAACTGCCCACAGTCTACCTCAGCCCATGGATGGCTGGAGATTAACCGCTCACAGTCTGCCCCAGGCCACGGATGGCTGGAGCTTAACTGCCCACAGTCTACCTCAGCCCACAGATGGCTGGGGCTTAACTGCCCACAGTCTACCTCAGCCCATAGATGGCTGGAGATTAACCGCTCACAGTCTGCCCCAGGCCACGGATGGCTGGAGATTAACTGCCCACAGTCTACCCCAGCCCACGGATGGCTGGAGCTTAACTGCCCACAGTCCATCCCAGCCCATGGATGGCTGGAGCTGCAGGAGTGCCCAGTGGTGTGTGGCCAAGAGACTGTGGTGCTCAAACACCCAAACATCAACCATCACGGCACCTGTACATACCCTTCCCACAGCGTCTTCCCTTCAAACTCCTTTGTGATCCACCGAGAAGCTCACGGTAACATCACCTTGGGTGCAGAGGAGTTAACAGGATTTCTAAACACTCAGGGATATCCCGACTGAGATGGCTGCCTGAACTTCGTGTTTGATTTGCTGATGAAATCCCCAAGGTCACCCTTCACTTTTGTTTCCTTGAGATGGGGTCTTGCTACATTGCTCAGGCTGTACTCAAACTCCTGGGCTCAAGTGATCCTCCTACCTCAGCATCTCGGGTAGCTGCAATCTCAGACACGTGCCACTGCACTCGGCTGCCCTTTATTTTTGAAGGGAATAATATGTCCTCGAGGTTTGATGTATTCTCACTCAGGCGGAGTGAAATCCTCCTAGGATTCCATGAATTTCCAGTCACAAGACAGCCATGTCTCCCTCCCCCATCATAAGGACTCCATTTGGAAATTGAGATGCTGAGAACCTGTCCAAATCCCAATGCTCCGGTCACCTGCTACCTGCCCGGCCCTCCCCCCTCCTACCTGCGGCCTTTCCCGAGGCGAGGTGAGCAGAGAATGGTTCACACACCACGGGTCCCAGTGGCAGCTCCTGGTGCCTCTGTGTTATAGAAAAAGCTCCCAGGGTTCTTCCTAAGAACAGACCCCACCAGTTGTCTGGGAATTAATCAGTGGCCACAGAGGGTCCCCCTGTCAACCACCTGGACTCCCTCCCAAGCTCTTTGAGACTGGGACGTCATGTGTTTCTAGAGCCTTTTCAGGAAGAGCCTGCACTTCCAGACCCTTCCTTTTCTCAAACAGCCAAGACCCTGAGGAACAGGCTGCCCATCACCTCAGGGGCTACCCCCCACTCCTCCTGTTGGACACACCTCCTTGACATCAGCTGTAAAACTATCACTTTACTGAGGCAGAGCATCGACTTCTTACCCTACAGTTACAAACATAAAAACAAAACCGGTTTTATCTTAGCAGAGGGAAAAACGTGACGGACCTTTCCAGGACAAGGGTCGTGAGACACAGAAATTCCCATCTGGCCCCTCGTTGACAGACAGGGACCCAACCACATTCCGGTTCCCTGTGATGCAGAGACCGGCCCTAATGACTGCAATCACGGCTCCGTTCAACAAACGAACGACTGGACGTTACAATGGAGCCGTCAGCCCCACTGAATTAATCCTGCTGAAGGACCGTTTTCATCTGTTGCTCCTGTTCCAGGCAAGCAACCCTGGTCGGCTCCGGGACCAAGTCCAAGTTCTGGAGAGGGCCGGTGTTCAAGGCCATTCGTAATTTAGTTCAGCCTCATAAATCTAACTTATCTCTCTTTCCACTCTACTGCCCATAAGAACCTCTGATTCACAGTTTTTCTTCCCTGTCCCTTGCTTTCTCCTCTCCCATCACCTCATCCATCTCCATTCCTCCCTCATTTCCAGGCAGATGTCAAGGATCTCACACGAAGGATGGGGAAATGGGCTGGGTTCGTTGGCAAATCAGCCAACGTGCAGTTTCCAGCCTGTCTCTCCGGTCCTTTGGGCCTCAAAATTACCCACAGAAACTAGCACATCGTAGGTGTACATAGACGGATACACACACATACATGTGTTCTTTGTCCAGGTTCACCAGATGTGAAAATTAGATCGAATAGATGAAGCTATGCGCTAAGTTGCTCAGGGCCACACACAGTCAGTACGCGGTCAGCCTGGCTTCCAGCCAGCGTCCACCACCACTCACACCCACGAGCCATCACTTCACTCCAAAGTCCATCCTTCTTTAACTCCCTGAATCCCTGGGTTCTTCCACACCACGGTCTGTAATTGTTCTCCCCTGAGCAGTTCTGATCTCAGCAGATGATGAGATTGTCTCATCCCGTTTATTTCCAATCTCTCGAGGAACCTAACACAGCATGGGGCACACAGTAGGAGCAGATAAAAACCCGCTGATATTCTGTGATGGGTGTGACTTAGCCCCCTTGCTACTCAAACTCTGGTCTGTGGACCGGCATCGCTGCCATCCATGGCAACCTTTTCAGAGATGCAGAATTCAGGTCCCACTCCAGACCCGTGAGTCAGAATCTGCATTCTCCTGAGATCCTCAGGGGGTTTCTAAGCACATCAATGTTTCAGAAGCACTGCTTTACCCTACATGCTCAGTTCAAAAGAACGCTTTTTGGAAGTGACCTACCTTTTGACACTTGACATGCACACACCTCGGGGCAGGCTCACAGGTGAGCAGGCTCAGCCCTGACACGGGCACCTTCCACTCCTCCCTAAGTGAGAAGGAGCCTGCCTCCAGCCAGCTCCCCGACTGCCGCACCATCCACGCACCAGAACACACAGGACAGCCGCTGGTGACACTGGCTACATGAGAACAACAGTGATCTTTTCTCACTGTGAAGTGACAGGAGAAATCATTTGTGCGTGTGGTGGGTATAGAGCGAGAATAAGGAGGTTTCTATAACCTCAGTTCTTCGCTCCGTTGGCCACTCCTTCCAGTCACAGTGGGATGCGACCTCCGGTGCCTGGCTCTGTGGGCGTTACACTCATGTGAACAGAACTTCCACATTTGCCTGAAATCCACCCAAAGAATGAATACATCAAGCTAAGTTCCACTGACAGAACAGAAAGGCCGTCGCACCCAAGAAGTCACTCACGACCGGGGCCGGGGCTCCTGACGTTCCCTCGGCCTCCTGCAGACCTGAGGCACTTGGGTGGGGAGGGGCTGTCTTCTTGCCCCAGGACCAAGGGGACCTCGTCATACCAGAAAAGGGATTGTGCTACCCCCGCCAGAGTCCGCAGAGGGGCGCCCAGATCAGCAATGAACAGCATTCACTTCTTTGTGGATAATTAATGTGTGTTAATAAGAATAACAGACCAAAAACAAAAAAATCCTAAGAGGAACGGACAAGCAGCCCATTTGGGAGAGCCTGAGAGCAGCTTCCGGAACTGGCATGGATGTGGGTGCCTGGCAGATGGACAGGGCAGGGGTGAGGAGAACTCTGGAATCACCGGAGCACACAGAGACCGCGATGTTGCTCAGCTTCTCGGGGTGCACGCGCTCACCCCATCCAGGAGAAATGCGTGTCCCGAAGAGGCGCGGGTGGTCTGCGGGCAGCGGCCGGTTAACAGCTTAGACAGGGCATGGCTGCTTTTTCCTCCAGCTGCATCTGATCAGGCATGTTCAGTGGCTTGGGCGATTGTCATTTGGGCGGATTCAAGGCGAATGCCTGAGGCCTCTGGATCTCACACAGGTGCAAAGGAGACCGAGGGGGAAGCGCTGGGCAGTAGGGGTCCTGGGGCCCCACTTGCCACCTTGACTGTGACAGCTGAAGGGGGCACTGCCTGGCCCCCATCCCCAGAGCTGTCCCGTGTTACAGCCTCTGTGGCGTCTCCACACCTCCCATCTGCTGGGGAATTCCTATGCATTAGAGATGGACTTGGAATAAATGTATTAAAACATGTTTTTGTATGCCTGACATCTCCTCCTTCCTACAGAAAAGGTAATGATTCCCCATTATAAGAAACCCAAATTGAAACCACACGTCCTCACAGTCCTGAGGGCTCACGCGTGCCCCACAACAGCAAGGACGTCCACTGCACAACAGCTGCCACGAGGAGCCGTCCCTGCCCCTGGCCCAGGCCTCACCCCCAATACACACACACACACACACACACCACATATATGCACACACACACTCCACAGATATGCACACACACACTATGCATCTATACATACAGAATACATGCATACACATACACCGACAGATACATCACACCACACAGATACACAGATACCGTACACAGGTGCACACGTGCACACTTATACATACCATGCGTACACACAGCACACACACTGTACAGGTGCACACGTGCACACTTATACATACCATGCGTACACACACCACACACACTGTACAGGTGCACACGTGCACACTTATACATACCATGCGTACACACACCACACACACTGTACATGTGCACACGTGCACACTTATACATACCATGCGTACACACACCACACACACTGTACATGTGCACACGTGCACACTTATACATACCATGCGTACACACACCACACACACTGTACAGGTGCACACGTGCACACTTATACATACCATGCGTACACACACCACACACACTGTACATGTGCACACGTGCACACTTATACATACCATGCGTACACACACCACACACACTGTACATGTGCACACGTGCACACTTGTACACACGTGTATACACACACCAGACACCGCACACATGCACACATGTACACATGTGTACACACACATACACACATGTGTACACACATACACCACACACACACACACACAGGAGCACCCCTGTGTGTCTGTGGATGCCGCCTTGTGATGAGGGAGGGCACAGCATACAAGCCCCTCACAGGGAAACGCGCTCTGGGTCCAGCTCCATTCACTGGATCCCACGGCCTGGGCCACATCACAGGCATCTGACAAGCAGACACTGAACCAGGAGCACCGCGCGTGTGAACCCCTGTGTGAGCCGCACCTGCATCCACCCCTGCCGTGCCAGCGACCACATGCCGGGTGTCTAAAGCAATCTAGATCCGTCCGGAGATGCGATGTCCAAAACGGACTCCCTGGGCTGAAGCACACTGTCCCCAGGACCCGGCTTCCTTCTGGAGGCTCTGGAGAATTTTCCTCCCCTTCCAGCTCCTCTTGGCGTCTTCATCCCATCCTCGAAGGCCTGAAGGGAACAGAAGGCCGTCCCGTCCCGAGGAAGGGGGACTCCCCAGGCCTCTGAGCAGCAGCAGAGCTCCGGCTGGTTCCAGGATCGCCGCCGGCCTCACCCCCGGGCGGGGATGCTGAGGACGTGGGCTCCGTGGTGGGGACTTGCCAGCCTCCAGTCACACGCGGGCATGCTCCCCTGGTTCTGTGTCTCTCGAGAACCCTGATGGACACGGGGCTCCCTCCTCAGCGGCTGCAGCCTCCCCGGGGCTCCGTGGCACCTGCCTCTTCCTCCCACAGCTCCAGGCCTCGGGGACCGGAGCGGCCTCCCCGGTGCTGGTCTCTGGGCATCTCGGCACCCGCCCGGCCGCGCGCGCCACACACACCTCTAGGTGTGGGTCCCTAACCGTGGGGTCCACCTTCCAGCAGGGTCCAGGGAGACAGCTGTGCCTTCTTTCCCCAAGGCTGAGCGCAGCGCCCTGCCATGCAAAACACGCTCCTTGATCTGATTCGCCCACCGCCGGAAGCCAGCAGCAGATGCATCATTTGATGCCAAACCGAAGTGTGTGAACAGAAAACAAAGTCAAAGCTGCTACTCTCCATTCTCTCAGAGTCTTCTGGAAGCTTCCGTCGAGCAAGTTAGGAACCCGTGTTATCAATTAAAGCTCTGTAAATCTGAATCCAGGCTCCCTGATTTCAATGTGTCTCTAAATAAGATCCAACCTCTGAAGGTCAAGGTCTGTGCACTCCCCCGAGGCTTTGTCAAACCAACATTTGCAATTTGCCGTCCAGTGCAAGTGACACTTTGGTGGCGCTAATGGACGGGTGACGTGGGACCTGCAGGCGGGAGGCTCTTTCCGGAGGTCCGAGGGGTCCGCGGCTGAGGAGCTGGTGGGTCAGACCAGAGCACAATCAGCATCCAGGCCCTTCGGCCCCGAGGAACAAGAGGCCAGATGGATGGTTTATGATGAATAAGCATCGCGGTGTGAACGGAAACACCATGAATCATTTCAGAACAACTGCTAGCGACTGTCCTTGAGGAAATACATCGAAAAGCACAGTTTTAACAAGCACTGAAGATGAATTAGGAGCCGGGGCCACGGGGCTGAGCTCAATGAGAAAAGAACACGCAGGAGCCCAGAGCAAGAGGCTGGAGAAGGTGCATGAAGCCTCGCTGGAGAAAGGGGCAGACGAGGGAAGGACACCAAGCTGTCCCAGGAGGAAGCTGACACCCGGTGCTACGTCTCCAAGATGAGAGCACGGGGGCCATGCAGGCCTGTACAGGAATCTGCTCCCGGCCCCCACACCCTGGTCCCTTCCGCCTGCGTCCCTCCCGGCTTCCCTGTACCGAGTCGTCCTCGTCCTCCTGTTCTCGGGGTCACCCCCAGCCTCCCCACACTTTTCCACGGGACGGACCCCTCCTGGGACCCGGCCTCCATGGGGGTTGCGGGGCGGGGGGGACGATCCCTTCCACCCCGTGGCTGTGTCGTCCCCGGGGGAGGGGTGGTGCGGAGATCACGCTCTCCACCCAGTGACACAGCTGAGGACTCTAAGACTTATTTCTTAGGTGTTTCTAAGACTTATTTTTTTTCCTCTTCACTGATCTGAAAATAATCATTGTTTAAGTGTTTCCATACACCTTCCATTGTGCGAGAGTTCCCATGCTAGAGTGTCCTAGACACAAACATTTCGCCCGAGAGCTGCCAAGTGCAAATACCCGTGAGACTCTCCACCGTAAAGTGGGGTTTTTCACTGAAAGGACAGCATTCACTTTCTAGTGCTCGTCTGGCAGGCATGAGTGTGCATCACGAAGATGGCTTTTCCCAATGTCATTACTTTTCTGAAGCCAATCCTGAGTTTCCCAACCTAGAGGCCTGGAGGTGGCTGTGCTGTGATCCGGACACATACCAGCCTTCACTGGACTGTGTGTGCCTTTACTGTGTCCTCCTACCCTACTTTTATCCAACATTTTAACAGGTCCACTAATTTGTAGTGAATACTCACTTCTCTTCTGTAGTCCTGGAATCTACTTTCCTACAAAGTATGCAAAAAAGAACTGCTACATAAATTAATAGCCAAAATATATCACAAGGGAGAAGCTCAACCTGCTCAAATATTGCAGGATGCTTGTTGAGTGAAGCAGAGTCTTAAATGAGATCTACTCAGCCATGCTTTCCATGATCCCCACTGAGTGAAGATGTTAAAATTTCATTTCTACACTATTACTCAATACCCCAGAATTCTCTTCAGTAATTCAGACGGTTGTTGCTGTTGTTGTGTGTATGTGTATTTAAGTATTCTTTAATTATTTCAGATGACTTAGAACCTTTCTAAACTGCGCAGTCTGAGTCTGGAACTTCACCTTTATTCAGCCATGCGACCTCTGCTGCATTTTAAGGAGCAGCTGAAACTGAGCTCTGAGGACTCATCCACAACTGGCACAGCCCTTGCCAAGCACAGTCTGCCTGTACTCAGGTCCTGGGCACACACGCCCGCTGCCACCCTTCCCTGTGCACCTGCACACGCCCCATGCAGGAGTGGGGGCGCAGCTCCTAACCCCCAGCCAAGACCAATGCCCAGCCCAGGAGGGAGGTGCCCATCCCCCTCCTGTAGGGCTCACTCCTGAGGGGAAGGGGAAACGTCCTTCAGGTGCCGTCTTGCCAGAGGACGCCTTCCCGCTGCCCAGGCACACGTGTCTCTTCAGGACATAAGGGGCTTGCCGGACCCATGGACATGGGGTGGAGCTGGGCCTGAGCCGCTCGGCCTCTCTCCCCTTCCCTTTTGGGGTCTGCCTGTCTGCAGAGCACACACTCATCTGCAAACCACACCCGCCACCTGGGACCTGGCCCTCCTGAGTCATGAGTGGTCTCCTTGCAGCCCCTTCCCCCGAGCTCTGGCAGACGCTCATCCTTCCGCACCGCAGGCCCCGGCTCCACCTGCACTTACAGAGGTGGGTGGGAGGCAGCTGCCACCTGCGCTCCCTCTGCACACCCAGGGCACATGTCCGGCAGCTCTCTGCAGAAAGCAGTGGTGCAACACGCGTGATGCCCACGACAAAGCTGGTGCAACACGCGTGATGCCCACGACAAAGCTGTCGTTGTCGTTTCAGAACAATAGGGAGGTTTTTCTGGGCTGCTTTCTGGTCACAAACTTGAAGATGACGAAAGTCCCTTTCCTTCTCAGAGTGACATGCAGCTCGCTAACGGGGGTGAGGAGCTGGCATGCTCAAGGAAAGTGCTCCTTTTGGCCACAGTGTGGCCCAGCACCACACCAGAGGGCCTGTGTGGGAGTCTATGTCTACACACACACACACACACACACACACACACACACACACACACCACACAGGTAAGAGTCCACAGAACAGGCCTCTGTTCCTCGTCCACAGCCCTGGCTCGTTTCCACCGGGTCCCTGAATAACCCAGGCTGCTCCTCGAAGGTCACTCATAGGACAGACCTGGGTGTGCACGGGTGAGGACAGATGCATGTGTGGGCCAGTTCTGGGAGGATGCACCTGATTCCACTCATCCCCCAGGGGAGGGAACACTGCAGGGGGCCCAGGAGATGAAAAAAGTAGTGCGGTTTGTATGGACAGCTGGTGACCAGGACGCTCCATGTTGGCGTGGCCCAGCTGCTCCACAGCCACGTGGCTTAGGTTTATGGAAGATAAACAGTGCTTGATCCTGGGTTATAAAGTAGCCCTTTTTCTACAGCATTTTCTGTCCAGGGTCTTTATCTTGGTTTGGGTTCCCCCGAAAGAAGAGACTGAGACCAGGGCTTAGGTATTGGTGTTCATTTGGGAGAAGAGGAGGGAGGGTGTCGTGGTGAATTCTGTGTCGGCATGGACAGGGATAAGTGACAGCCAGGTAACCGGTGGAACATGACTTCCAGGTGTGTCTGTGAGGGCGTTTCCAGAGGGACCTGCACTGGGCTCTGCAACGTGGGAACATGACGTATGGGTGTGTCTGTGAGGGCGTTTCCAGAGGGACCTGCACTGGACTCTGCAACGTGGGAACATGACGTCCGGGTGTGTCTGTGAGGGCCAATTCCCATAATAAATCTCCTCTTGCATATCCATATATATCCTGTCAGTTTTGCTTTTCGGGAGAACCTGGTGTGTGTGCGATGCGCAGTTACTATCGCAGGCTCATGACTGTGGCAGCTGAGGTGCAGCTGTCCAAGCCAGGAGGTGCGGGCTCCTACTGCAGCTACCTGAGCCCCACTGACAACGTGCGGCTGCTTGGGAAATCATGGCAGATGGCACTACCTTTCCCGACATGTGTGTTTTTCAAAATACTCTTTTCATCTCAGAGATACCCCTCTCGACCTGTAGATGCCTCTGCACAAGGGCCGTTGGTGACTATAGCCACTTGTCTGTCATTATTCTTTCAGGTTATCCGCTGAGAAACTCCATGCTATGAAAATCACAGATGACTTGTTCCAGCTCAGGCTTGAAACACGACGAAAACTTGAATGTTTCCTTCCGGGGCACAGGATCCCTGCCCCACTCACTCACTCGGCATTAACGTCACACACCTCTCCTGCTTCTCCCTGCGTTAGCCTCGTGCTCACACCTGGGGATGGGGAAAGACAAGCACACTCCACACAGGAGAATTTCATGGTGCTCGGGAAACAGTTGTCACTGGTGTGTGTGGACACAAACACTTCTCTATGCAGATGCATTCACACACACACACACACACACACACACACACACACACACACAGTGAAACGTGGCCTATTTATAAAAGAATCGATGGACAATTTACCAAAAACAAACCCATAACATGAAAGTAGGGTGTTTAACCGGTGACCACCACTGCAACAAGCAGCTAAGCGGATCAAGAGACAACGTGACGGAGCCCTGGGTATTGGTGATGCCTAAGTTAGGACACAGGTTTCCGGGCTGTGGCCTCCGTTTGATTTTTCTCTGTGTCGCGGCTATTTGAGAGAAGCTGAACTCTGCTCACGAACACGAGCATCCCCACAGCCGCCCAGTGTGAACATCCAGACATGGAGGTAACAATTAAGTTGAAACAAAATATTCTTGCACTTTATGGGAGAATCAGAAATGCTAAAAACCTCGGTTAAGAAAAGTGACCCTCATTTGGAAGCCTTTTTGCAGAATGCATCTCACACTGCAAGGCCTCGGAGCAGGTCACACGTTCCGGGGAACGCGCCACACGGTCAGCGCCTGGGTGAGCGACGATGGTGATGGGATCGTTTGTGTAACGAAAATCAAACAAACGTCCTGACATACAACACACGCCCCTAACGCCTGATAAGACGTCCATAAACCAACATGGCACAAGTATACACATGTAACAAACCTGCACGTTATGCACATGTTCTAAGTTAGAACTTAAAGTATAATAATAATAAAAAATTTTAAAAAAAGAAAAAAAAATTCTAGATATTTTTACATAAGAATTATATGTTTTGTGAGTGAATTAAGAATTACATATTTTAAAAAGACTAGGAAGGTACCAAATAATTGGATACGCAGCAAGAATTTCTCCAAGTGGGGAAACAACTGCTTTCTCAGTAGCGCTTTCTGAAAACAGTTTCTGTCCTGGTTCACTGTGCAGCCTGTTTCCCTTTTGAAGACACTTCCCCATGTTTTTCATTAATAACACACACACCTCCATCTCTGACCTGCCGGTGGCTGCGTGCATCTGACCAGCCTCCACGCCCGGTAGACAGCCCTGACTTCAGGCTCTGCTTGGGAGAGTTCAGGGAAGCCAGTTCTAACTGGGTGCTTGGCCAGCGGGAGGCAGAGCTGGGAGGCCCGTCCTGGACACCCGCAGCCCCAGTCCCGGCGGGGATGACCATGGGGCACCTTCCTGACACTCTTGTCTCTTCAGATGTTCACCGTTCTGACACCTTTGTGACCTCGGGCACTCTAATCTCCACCCGCCATAGCCATGAGGATGCCGGGGGTCTGGACAGGGCTTGAGCACTCATGCTGGGGTGGACGCCTCTGAAATGAACACACTGTGTTCAGGCTTCTCAGGAGAGCAGGGCATGAGGAATGAAGGCTGGGAGAGCAGAGGGGGTGCAGCCCTGTGCACCCAGGTGGGGCAGCCCCGACCGTCCGTGGGTAGTTGACAACTGAATGCCCAGGTGGTCTCAGCAGCAAACTGTAAGCACCGAGCACGGACACAGCCCCCCGTGTCTGAGCCTGAGGGAAAGAACCCTGGCCACACGAATCTCACGGTGGTGACCTAAAGCCGGAGAGAACAATAGAGACTCCTGTAGGAAGCAGAGCGTTCCCAACTTCAGGTCTAATGAAGCTCATCCGGCCAAGTGAGTCTCCATCGCCGCCCAGGACACCCGTGGCAGCTCCGGGGCGAGCCTGTGGTCGGGGCGGTTTCCCAAAGCAGCAGCACCAACATGTTCCTGTAGCAAGGACTCGGCTTCCAGAATCTTCCCCGCTGAATGAGCAGGCATGGGTGCTTGAGGGCTTCCTGACTGGTCCTGAACTCTCCATGTGATGGAGAATTTCTTCACATCACAAGGAGTGACCCAGAGGGAGCCCTGGGGATGACCCAGAAAGTGCAGCTGAGGGAAGCTCTGCCATCCTCCCCACCTGGAAGCCGCCCTGGGCACGAGG
The DNA here is from genome assembly GCF_024542745.1 of Macaca thibetana thibetana. NCBI lineage: Eukaryota > Metazoa > Chordata > Mammalia > Primates > Cercopithecidae > Macaca > Macaca thibetana. The sequence continues at coordinate 141,137,551 of NC_065585.1, forward strand.
AGCCTCCAGCTCTGCCTGGACATGGTGGGCACAATGCCCTCATGTGGGCTGGCCGCCAACCGACCACTGACTGTCCGCCTGGCATTCGGGCTCCCTCCACACAGCCAGGACGCGGCACTGCCAACGTCTGCTCGTCTCTTGTAGGTTCACTCTCAAAATCGCCAGAGCCTCTGTTTCAAACTTCCCAGCAGCTGAGCTCCTCCTGAGTCTGGCTGAGAACAAGGCACAGCCTCCCACAGGGGGCAGTTTCTTCTTTAACATCCCCCCACCCCTCAAGAGTAGGGACTGTGTCTTGCTCACTTTATCTAATTTTCCACAGTGTCAAAACTGCACTTGTTACACTGCAGCATCTCAGTTCACATCTGTCGCGTTGACTTGAATGTCACAGTACGTGGATTTGGTCCTGGTAATGCCAAGGAGAAACTTCACCAGAGGCTTCAGACACTACGATTTCCTTCCTGTCAGGCTCTCAGCAAAGACTTTAAATTACTGAGAATGGAAATCTCCCTACAGCAGCTCCTCCTGGCTGCAGGAGGCACAGTGTGGAGGCTCTGGAGGCCGAGGCTGGGATCTGCCCTGCAGGACCCCGTCATCCGGATGCTGTCCAGGGGTCTCAGGTGCAGAGAGTGCCAGCCACGCGAGACTCAGGTGGCCTCAGTGGGATCGTTCACAGAAAGAGCCGTGCCAGGGAAGCAATCTAAGCATCCATCAGCGGACACACAGATAACGGGGTGGTGTGTGGACACAGAGGCGTATGTCCAGCCTTAAACAAGAAGCAAACCCTGCCGTCTGTGGATTTCAGCGTGGATGAGCCCTGAACACATGGTGCTGAGTGACAGAAACCACATAAAGCCAAACGCCCCAAGAGCTCGCTGACACGAGGCAACCCCGGAGCGCGCAGACACAAAGCACCCAAGACACTCAGACTCATGGGAGTGGAGAGTGGAAGGGCGGCTGCCAAGGGCAGGGCTGGGGACAGACTTGAGAGAGGCTGGACAAAGGGCACGAGATTTCAGACCCACGGAGGAGCAGGTTTAAGAGCTCTACAGCTCGTCACGGTGATGCAGTTCGTAGCAACGCATCATATTCTTGAAAATCACTGACAGTAGATTTCATTGTTCTCACGGCAAAAAAGTGAGGTGAGGCATCTGTTAATCAGCTTGATTGAGCTATTCCACAAGGTATTCATATTTCAAAGCATACTGCACACCATAAATGTATATTTTTGTCACTTAAAATCAATAAATGTAAATAAGTACTTGAAAAGGACTAAACCCATTGCCCAGCTTAGCTGGCACCTGCTTCATGGCCCTGGCTGTGACTGATCGTAGCAACAGGAGCATCTCAACAGCCCTGCCCACAGCTGCAAGCCCAGCCCATCATGGCGCCAGTGTCACCAGGTAGGAGACGACAAAGCCATTCAGAAAGTGCAGGGGCCACGCACACCTCAAATCCATCTCAGAGAGCCCTGGGAGGCTGGCAGTAGCTATGAGTCTCAGTCACACAAGGTAACCAGAATTCGCAGCCCCTCGCTGTGATTTGGAGATGTTACGTTTTAAAGTCATTGTGCAACAAATACAAATACCATGTGAAACCAATGGCCACAGCTGAGGTCGGCAGTGAGCTTCACGTTCAGAGGGGCCGACTGCGCCCAGAGTAAAGGTGCTTCCTACTGATCGCAATGTGAACACGTGATACCAGCTTAAAGGCGTATCTTATGTAAGATAATACAGTTTATTTCTATACAATTGAATTCCAAGGTAAAGGCCCCCTGGAAGAAGGAAAATACACAAAAATAGGAGGGTAAAGTGTGATCAGAGGTGGAAATTAAACAGTAAGTGGCAATGAGCTCAAGTTCTTTCTCGATTTCTAACGTTTTGAAGCTTTGTCTGCTCATTGGAACAGAGAAGGCCCCAGGTCCTGCACGCGCTGGCGTTAAACGTTGTATCAACACATCGGGCTGCCTGTCTTGTTCTGTGTGAGAAGTGCAGAGGACGGATCTTCAGAATTTCAAGAGATAATACTTTTTACTTCTTGTTTTACTTAGTACTTTAGACAGGATAGTAGAATTTTCTCATAGGTAAATTGTATCTACTTATGTGGAAACACTTAGTTACAAAGAAATGTATTCACAAAATGTATCGCAAGACATCCCATATAAATAAACACCTCAAAGCTTCAGAACCCAGCCTCTCCCCATGGGATGTGGCAGGGTCATCCTGCACCTGCTGGACTCAGGTCCCTTAGCTCCCCCGACTGTGAGGAACGGGCCTGGGCCTCACCCACCCCCTCACTGGGCTGCTGGGGATGTCGCCGTCGCGTGGTGGGACGGCTTCCAGAGCTGCGTGGAGCATAAACACGCACCCCACGCCTTGCTGCTGCTGCACCTGGAGCCTGGACTCTGGTCATGGGTCTGCCCCTGGCGTAAGGAGCTTCACTGAGGCAGGTGACCTCTGGCCTTGGCTTTCCTCTTCCCTACATAAGACATGGGGTTGGGAGGATGAGGAGAAGCCTCCCAGCCAACCACACACTCACGACCTCGCACAGGCACCAAACAGCTGTGTCGGCTCTCAGTGCCGAAAGCGACAGGCAGCTCGTGGTGCCCTCTGAGATGAGAAGCAAGGACGGGGTGGCCCGAGGCGTCGAATGGGATGGGTGCCTCCTGCATGAGATGCTGCCGGGAAAGACCGCCCAGCAGCAAGTGTCAGTCACAGGGGAGCGACTCCAACAGCAGACGCCCCGAGCCTGACTCTCGCCACTCCAAGCACATAACCGCCAACACACACGGGCCGCAGCATCACGCTTCTATTTCACCCAGCCTGACTCTCGCCGCTCCAAGCACATAACCGCAACACACACAGGCCGCAGCATCACGCTTCTATTTCACCGAGCCTGACTCTCGCCGCTCCAAGCACATAACCGCCAACACACACAGGCCGCAGCATCACGCTTCTATTTCACCGAGCCTGACTCTCGCCGCTCCAAGCACATAACCGCCAACACACACAGGCCGCAGCATCACGCTTCTATTTCACCGAGCCTGACTCTCGCCGCTCCAAGCACATAACCGCCAACACACACAGGCCGCAGCATCACGCTTCTATTTCACCGAGCCTGACTCTCGCCGCTCCAAGCACATAACCGCCAACACACACAGGCCGCAGCATCACGCTTCTATTTCACCGAGCCACGTGAAAGGAAACAGAGTGGACAGAGGGCACGATGGTGCCGTAAACCACAGCAACCGAGGAGTGCCGTGGACTTGGAGGAGTCTCTGTGAGACCACCAGCATCCGGAAGAGGTCTGGGTCTGAGCATTAGGGCAACACGGAATCCATTGATCTGAAGTACAAACCATAACTCAGCTCAGGCCCTACAAAGTGCAGTTGTTTATTATCAGCATTAGGAGTCCAGAGGGCACTTCCCTCAGGCAGCAGCAAACCAGAGCCCATAATTAGCCTGCCAACTCTGTGAGTAAAGGAGGGCCTTTAAACTCCAGAGAACAGGGTTCTCCTTTTAATGGTGTTAAGAATTTGCTACAATCTCACTCACCCTACTTGGCTTTTCCTAGGATTTTTGTCTCCTTTCCTGGCACCCAAAGCCATGAGTTATCCTCCCCCATCACCTCCGTGATTTCCCTTAATCACCGACTCCGGCCTGCCAGAGCAGCCCCTTCTTCCCCTCATGGGGCCCCTCCTGAAGCCCTCCAGCTTATGGAAACGTCCCAGGCAGGCGGCTGTATTTGCCATGTCCTGAACACAAACGGCTATTGGATAACTCGAGCTTGCTTCATATTGCGAGCTGTAAACTTCCTGAGGGGAAAATCCAGCCCTATCACCGACCCATCCCAGGTTCCAGGCGCGGGGACGGTCACACATCAACTGCCGAACATGCTTGAATGATGAAAAACAGTTTCTACACAGTAAAAGGTAGAGTTTAAGCCGGTCTTTCCGTAACCAACTGCATTGAATTCATAATCCATAGAGCGTAAACTTGAGTTACTGTATAGTATTTGCTTGAGTGGGTAAAAGAAGGTCTGGTTTAAACGTCTCTTGGTGGAGACTACTCCTCTTCCAAATGCTTCTGACATGGTAACTGCACTCTATTTAGATGGTTCAGTGTCTTAAGTGTTATTTAGGGACCACGTTGACCCATCTTCCCGCTGGACGTGTGACTGCCATGGTGGGCTCCTGGGTCTCCCGCCCTTGCAGCTGGCGTGGACATGGGTGACAGCGACTCCCGCTGGGGCCCGAACCCCATGTATGGTCAACCCCAACTGTGGAAATGGGGCCTGAACCCCGTGTACGGTCAACCCCAACTGTGGAAATGGGCCCTGAACCCCGTGTAGTCAACCCCAACTGTGGAAATGGGGCCTGAACCCCGTGTACTGTCAACCCCAACCGCGGAAATGGGGCCTGAACCCCGTGTACTGTCAACCCCAACCGCGGAAATGGGGCCTGAACCCCGTGTACTGTCAACCCCAACTGTGGAAATGGGGCCTGAACCCCGTGTACTGTCAACCCCAACTGTGGAAATGGTGCCTGAACCCCGTGTACTGTCAACCCCAACTGTGGAAATGGGGCCTGAACCCAGTGTACTGTCAACCCCAACTGTGGAAATGGGGCCTGAACCCCGTGTACTGTCAACCCCAACTGTGGAAATGGGCCCTGAACCCCGTGTAAGGTCAACCCCAATTGCGGAACCAGCCTGAGGCCCGAACCCCGTGTACGGTCAACCCCAACCGTGGAACCTGCCTGGAAGCCACACCGCAAGGCAACCTGCGTGCAGAGGAGACGGTGTGGTGTCATCTGTATTTGGAGGTGCTTTTTAACGTTTTGAAGTGACAAGTCAGTGTTTCCTAAAATAGTCACATCCTGAGTATGCAGCAGGCGGCCGCCCCAAAGCTTTTCTTCAGCGTGTAACGGGAAGCGTCTTTCCAGATGCGGACATCTCAGACTCCGACTCTGTACTCGTGGTGACTGTTCAACTGCTTGCCACAGAGAGAAGCAACATGTCTTCGCGCCCCCCGAGTGCCAGGCGGACGAGTCGCTCCTCCGTTGGGAGGAGCCGTGAGATTTCGGGAGGCAAACATCAGAGTCCCCGGTGTTGTGATGACTGCCCCCGAGTTTACATCACAGTCAACATGTGGCCGGTGCTATTTTGGCAACTCACAGTCATCTGAAGGTATTGACGCATCTCCAAGCAGCTGCTCAGAGCAGCCCTTCCACGGACTCTGGGCCTGGGGAAGGCCCACATCGGCCGCCTGCAGCGAGGCTTAGATTGTTCGATTTACGGGTGTGACAGAGACGTGTGGAAAACAAGGCTCCTGGATTTTCGTGCCCCACACGATTTCCCAAATACCTGTTTAAGGGATATGGGGTGGGTGAGGGAGGGCAGACGTGGGGGCTTCTGAAAGTGAAAGAGAAGAGTAGGAAGAAGACAAAAAGGCAAAGCCAAGCCAGGCACTCCCGCAGGGGCTTCCATGAACCTCCAGACAAGACCAGCCTCCTCGGAGCCAGGGGAGGCGACGACTTGAAATTATCCCACAGACAGAACGGGAACGGTCATACCCCAGACACTCACAACAGGCTACCAGCTCAGAAGACCTCCCACCCGCCACCTCCATGACAGGAAGGGAACGGTCACACCCCAGACACTCACAACAGGCTACCAGCTCAGAAGACCTCCCACCCGCCACCTCCATGACAGGAAGGGAACGGTCACACCCCACAGATACTCACAATGGAGTATCAGCTCAGGAGACCCCCCCACCTCCATGACAAGGGAATGGTCGTAATAACATCCTGCAGGGCTATCGGGAAGCGCAGAGGGATGAGGCGCCTGGAAGCTGCCGCAGTCAGTGACATCCTTGCTGGTGGGTATTTCCTGGCTTAGGGCACGAAGCAAGTAAACTCACTGCACAGCGGGGCTGAGAGGAGGCCTGGGAACTGTCCCCCACCCGTTTCTCTGCCTGGTCACAGTTTTGCAGCTGGCAGAGTCTATGTGGACCCTGGTCAGAATAAGGAGGAAGTAATTTTGTGAACTGCCTTAACGGTGGGTGCGCTGGATCTGCTCCCAAGGTTCGCAGGCGCTCGACCCTCCTGGTAACCCTGGCATAGCTGCTGCAAGGGCACCTACCGCAGAGTGCAGCCCCACCCTGGGTGCCACCGACCCACCGTAATCCTGGCACCAATGCTAACAAAACCTTCTGCCCGCAGACAAGCATGCAGGGCGAGAGGCGCCTTGGCGAGGCCACCGAGTTGGGAGGAGGCCCGGGCTGGGTTTGACCCTGGGGCTGTCTCCAGAGCCCGGCATTGCCACACTCCAAACCTGACTCACTCATGCAGCACAGGAACAGGGCAAGGAAGCCGGCCTGGTTAATACTTCTGGAGGGAGGCGACGGGGGCCTGAGATCACAGAACTCCGAGGTGAGAAGTCCTCGGCAGAGGGGAACCTGCTTCTCAGTTCCGGAGTGTTCTCTGTGGGGTAAGTTTGGCGTCAGTGCTGATTGGATCTCCTGAATGTGTGTGTGTGTGTGTGTGTGTGTGTGTGTGCGCGTGTGTGTGCGTGTGTGTGTGCGTGCGTGTGTGCGTGCGTGTGTGTGTGTGCGTGTGTGTGTGTGTTTTAGAGCTCCGGAGTGTTCTCTGTGGGGTAAGTTTGGCATCAGTGCTGATTGGATCTCCTGAATATGTGTGTGTGTGTGTGTATATGTGTGTGTGCACGTGTGTGTGTATGCGCATGTGTGTGTACGCGCGTGTGTGTGTACGCGCATGTGTGTGTACGTGTGTGTGTGTGTGTGCATGTGTGTGTGTGCGCGTGTGTGTGTGTTAGAGCTCTGGAGTGTTCTCTGTGGGATAAGTTTGGCGTCAGTGCTGATTGGATCTCCTGAGTGTGTGTGTGAGTGTGTGTGTGTGTGTGTGTGTGTTTTAGAGCTCCGGAGTGTTCTCTGTGGGGTAAGTTTGGCGTCACTGCTGATTGGATCTCCTGAATGTGTGCGTGCGCGTGTGTGTGTGTATGTGTGTGTGAGAGTGTGTGTGTGTGAGTGTGTGAGTGCGTGTGTGTGCGTGTGTATGTGTGTGAGTGCATGTGTGTGCATGTGTGTGTGTATGTGTGTATGTGTGTGTGTGTGTGCGCGCGTGTGTGTGTATATGTGTGTGTGTGCGTGTGTGTGTGTGTGTGCACGCACGTGTGTGTGTGTGTTTAGAGCTAGTTTACGTTGCTCTTGCACCAGCCTTGGTTCCTACTGCTTTTGGAATTGTCGGGTCCTTTTTAGATTTTCTTTTTTACCATTTTGCATGATGGAATTAGGGAGTCAATAAGTGACTAGTGGATGTTAGGATGCTTTGTGGAATGATGGTTCCTAGGAGCTTGATCAAACAACCCCCACATCCAAAAATTCCTCCTTTTAGTCAATTTCAGCATCCTACCTGCATCTTAAACCATTCTCTCTCTTCCCAGAGGCACAGCTGACCGGCCTTAGGGGTCACCTCGTGCCTGCAGATGGCCCGGTGCTGCTGCAAGTGCCCTGGAGACAACACCTGATTCCGGGATGACGCCAGCAGAACCCTGGTGTCACTCAGCCCGAGGCTCACGTTCATTGCACCCCAGCCCTGAAGTTTGACAGAGAAACTCTCAGAGCCCCCATTGTATTAGGCTAGAAAATAAAGGAAAACCACCTTTCTGTGGCGCCATGGAGAGGAACAAATGGAATAAAAATGAGCAGCATTCGCAGGGCACGTGTTCAACAGTTCTGACGTTGCCCCCAGTGCCAGGTGCTCCTCTGCCCCGACACCCCAAGAGGGGCCGCAGGACTCAGATCCCTTGCCTGACCTTTCCTGGGAAACAAGTCATTTCACCATCCTCCGTCCCCCGGGTCAGACCCTTCAACACTCCCCACACTCCTGCTCTAAAGTCTCAGCCCCTCAGCAAACCTGGGTCTGAAACCTGCCTCTTCTGCACCAGGTTTTATGATGTGGACAAGTGAGTCACCTTTGCAACTCAGTGAGCTCCTTCCAACCTGGAGATCCTTAACTGGCATGGAGATTGTAAGGTGAAGGCACACGGTGTGCACAGAGCACTCTGCCCCGGCCTGGAGGGGGCCAGGTTCACCAACCCGTCGGTGCCACCAGCACGCCTGCCTCCGGTCGCCCCACCCTCCAACTGGGCTACAGCTGCCCTGAGCCTCCTCCTGCCTCCTAACCACACCCCACTGTTTCCCGCACACTCCGAGGGTGCTGCCTGCTGAAAACGAACTTGCCCTCCAGCCCCAGGCTCGGCATCTGCCTGGGAAATCCCTGCTGGTTTAATTTAAGATGCAGGTCGACCACCCAATCTGTGGTCACTAGAATTCGCAGTGATGATTTCCCTCCAACTGCCCTGAGAACAGCAGGTGCACCCCGGGTCCCCACTGGCTCCCAGGGAAAAATGGCCTCAGCCTCTTCTGCTCGTCTCCTTCACCCGGGATGTTTCCAGCACTAAACTGCTACCACGAGAAGAAAGGAAGACATGAGCTTCCAGACAGCCGCTCCCCAGAAGCGCTCACACTCCAGTCTGTGTTTCGGATGCATCTCCCAGTACTGTGCACTTTCACCAAGTTTCACGTCTTGAAATAATAAATCACAAAGGCTTCGTATTTTAGTATATGTTCTCTTTAGGGCAACTTAAAATTTAACCTTTTAAATGGCATATTCTCTACGGTTTTAGAATGAGGTGTGACGATCGCATGACAGAGACCGCCGTGCAACGTGGAAACATCAAGTCACTTTAAACACGACGCAAACACACCACTTCCCCAAACACAACGCAAACACACCACTTCCCCAAACACAACGCAAACACACCACTTCCCCAAACACAACGCAAACACACCACTTCCCCAAACACAACGCAAACACACCACTTCCCCAAACACAACGCAAACACACCACTTCCCCAAACACAACACAAACACACCACTTCCCCAAACAAACGTAAACACACCGCTTTCCCAAACACAATGCAAACACACCACTTCCCCAAACACAACGCAAACACACCACTTCCCCAAACAAGGCAAACACACCACTTCCCCAAACACACACAAACACACCACTTCTCCAAACACAACGTAAACACACCACTTCCCCAAACACAACGTAAACACACCACTTCCCCAAACACAACGCAAACACACCACTTCCCCAAACACAACACAAACACACCACTTCCCCAAACAACGTAAACACACCGCTTCCCCAAACACAATGCAAACACACCACTTCCCCAAACAACGTAAACACACCACTTCCCCAAACACAACACAAACACACCACTTCCCCAAACACCACGCAAACACACCACTTCCCCAAACACCACGCAAACACACCACTTCTCCAAACACAACACAAACACACCACTTCCCCAAACACCACGCAAACACACCACTTCCCCAAACAAGGCAAACACACCACTTCCCCAAACACAACGCAAACACACCACTTCCCCAAACACAATGCAAACACACCACTTCCCCAAACACAATGCAAACACACCACTTCCCCAAACAACGTAAACACACCACTTCCCCAAACACAACACAAGCACACCACTTCCCCAAACACCACGCAAACACACCGCTTCCCCAAACAACGTAAACACACCACTTCCCCAAACACCACACAAACACACCACTTCCCCAAACACAACGCAAACACACCACTTCCCCAAACACAACGCAAACACACCACTTCCCCAAACACCACGCAAACACACCGCTTCCCCAAACAACGCAAACACACCACTTCCCCAAACACAACGCAAACACACCACTTCCCCAAACACCACACAAACACACCACTTCCCCAAACACAACGCAAACACACCACTTCCCCAAACACCACACACACTGCTTCCCCAAACACAACGCAAACACACCACTTCCCCAAGCACAATGTAAACACACCACTTCCCCAAACAACGCAAACACACCACTTCCCCAAACAACGTAAACACACTGCTTCCCCAAACAACGTAAACACACCACTTCCCCAAACAACGTAAACACACCACTTCCCCAAACACAACGCAAACACACCACTTCCCCAAGCACAATGTAAACACACCACTTCCCCAAACAACGCAAACACACCACTTCCCCAAACAACGTAAACACACTGCTTCCCCAAACAACGTAAACACACCACTTCCCCAAACAACGTAAACACACTACTTCCCCAAACACAACGCAAACACACCACTTCCCCAAACACCACACAAACACACCACTTCCCCAAACACAACGCAAACACACCACTTCCCCAAACACCACACACACTGCTTCCCCAAACACAACACACACACCACTTCCCCAAGCACAATGTAAACACACCACTTCCCCAAACAACGTAAACACACCACTTCCCCAAACAACGTAAACACACTGCTTCCCCAAACAACGTAAACACACTACTTCCCCAAACACAACGTAAACACACCACTTCCCCAAACACAACGTAAACACACCACTTCCCCAAACACAATGCAAACACACCACTTCCCCAAACACAATGCAAACACACCACTTCCCCAAACACCACACGAACACACCACTTCCCCAAACAACGTAAACACACTACTTCCCCAAACACAACGTAAACACACCACTTCCCCAAACACAATGCAAACACACCACTTCCCCAAACACCACACAAACACACTGCTTCCCCAAACACGACCGCAAACACACCACTTCCCCAAAGCCTTTCAGCCATCTGAGTTCTATGACCATCATATAATATTAACAGTAATAATGGTGAAAATCAACAGAAATGTTTTTATTGGCCAAATATCATTTTTACGTGTATAACTTTAATGTCATGATCACACAATGATTACATACTATTATTCCTAGTTGATAAACTGACAAAAGCTGAGACCTTAAATAACTCAGCCAGGTGCACACCTGCTGAATGGAGGCAGGACGTTCTCGGCCTGAAGGCTTGCAAAGGGTGCTTCGTGTTCTGCAGCTTGGTTTAGAATTATGATTCAAAAAAAGCAGATGTCCATTAATAAAGACGCCTGGACCAGGAGGCAGTGATAACAGGAACGAGGCCTGGGGTAGAAGCAGCCTCTCTGCCCTGTCTCCTGGGCTCCACCGCCGGCCCTGTGGACCTCCTCAAGCCAGGAGCTGTGCCTTCCTCACAAGCCCCCGCCTCCGTGGCCCAGGGCAGCATGTGCAACGTGGTGGGGATACTAACAGCCCCTACCTCATAGGCTGCTGCGATTAACAAATCAGTGAGGATATTTCCAGCACTTGGAACCCTTCCTGACAAGTAAACATTTGCAATTACTCTTAGCAGTGCAATCTATAAAGCAGCAATGTCAACGAACTAGATCAAACATCAATATCAGAAAACACACTTGCACACACCAGGCACTGCCAGATCTATAATCTAAAAATAAACAATTGCTAGGCTAATTACAAATTGGCCGTTTTCCCTTGTAGTTATTTTATTTATTGTGTAAACTGATATTATTCTGGAGTCTCCCCTTCTGTGAACCTCAATGTCTGTCACGTCCTCCTCCCCTCCACGCCAGGACCCCGCTCCGAGACGCCCTCCCGGTTCCATCCCGGATCCCGGCTGCCGTGTCCTCATGCAGCTCCTTGTTTCCCTGCCCCACCCACAAGGCATCTCGGGGGAACTGAACCTGAATGCATTTGTGTCATACCGCTCTTACCAAAAGCACTCCAGTAGGTTCCGCTGCTGGGTGAGTAAATCTCACGTTCCCCGCACTGACAACGACATACTTCCAGGAACTGGCCCCAGCTTGCTCGAACGTCTACCTTCCACCGGCTCCACGGTGCGCGTCTCCCACCCATGCCACGCAGGGCTGTGCGCTCACTGCATCCTGAGCTCCCCTGAGCCCCGCTGCACCTCCCTGGATGCTGCCGATCCCACAGGCTGTGGAGCCCGTCCCCCACGCACTGCTGCCCAGAGGCGCCGACCCGTGGACAGGACTCTCCCTTCCTGCCTCTCACACGTGCTCCACTCGGTGGTGTGTGCCCCACAGAACATGCTGGAGCTCCGTGTCTCAGGGCAGCGCAGACCTGGCGGCGGGGCAGACTCAGTGACCTATGGGAGCTCAATGCCCAATTTGCCATGCAGAGGTCACAGAAGGACAGGCAAGGATGACCGCCAAATGCCCTTTCATTTCCCATTGACACAAGTGTTAGGGCCACAAGTGCCAACTCTGAATCCAGCCACCCAGCATCTCACAGACATCACACGTGTGAGCATGAACGCACGCTCATTTCCTACTGACACGAGAATTCAGCAACCTGGCATCTCATGGAGACAAGACCTGTGTGAGCATTAAATGCCTGCTCAGATCCTATGGATACAATTCTGTTAGGGCCGCAAGCGCCAACTCTGAATCCAGCCACCTGGCATCCCACACACACGTTGCGTGTGTGAGCACTGCCACAGTCAAGGGACCTCAGGTGAACACACCTTGTGCCCTTCTCTCCATTTGTCCAAAATAAGAACACGGCAGTCGCCTCTAAGCCCTGCTGGGAACACGAAGTGGTTTCTGCCCTGCTTAGTGCACCGTGACTGAGATGCCCCATGCAAAGGAAGCAGCAGCTGCACACGACTCGCCCCCTCGGGAACAGAACGCGGAGGAGAAACTGTTGTGAGCTGAAGATCAGCTCCTTAGCAAGACCCGTCTATCAGGCACAAGGCTCTTTCCCACCTCAGCGCAGGGGCTGCAAGCTCCCATGTCAGCTCCACTTCACCTTCCGCCTCAGCTATCAAGCAGAGGCTTGTGAGGAAGGAAAGCTCCTGACTTGAGTAGGTCCACAGGTTCACCTAAAATGTTACTGTCTATCAAGGGTTCACAGACAAGGAACAGGAGAAACGCATCCTGGGATTACAGGGACGAGGCAAAGTCCTCTCCAGGGAGTGCCGGGCAGGGAGGAAGGTGGGGCCTGTCACTCAAGGCTTTCTGCGTGGTGCCTCCTCCCGGGGTCTCCATCCATCACGCCCTGGCCCAGCCTGGGGAGCACAGGGCTGCTTCTGCTTCACTGTTGCAAGTTTACATTCTTCCCGCCGTTTGTTCATGTCTTATTTAACTTTTAAGGTCAGGGGTAAATGTGCAGGTTGGTTTGAGGTAAACTTGCGTCCTGCGGGCTTACTGTATAAATTATTTCAGCCCCCAGGTATTAAGCCTAGAACCCATTGGTTACTTTTCCTGATCCTCTCTCTCTTCCCAGCCCTGCTGTGTGTTGTCCCTCTCGGTGTCCATGAGTTCTCCTCATGCAGCTCCACTTAGAGGTGAGAATACTATGCAGCCATTAAAAAGAACGAGATTACGTACCCTGCAGAAACATGGATGGAGCTGGAGGCCGTTATCCTTAGCAATCTAACACGGGAACAGAAAACACTCTTCCCATCGTTAAAGCTCAAACAGTACACTCAAGCTTTACTTTTTCTACAGACCACAAAACATGGTGAGTGTACTGCCCTTGCACACAACGTGCGCCACACACACTCGACGATAAGTGTGCTACCCTTGCACACCCACCCACACTCGACAGTAAGTGTGCTGACCTTGCACACCCACACACACTTGACGGTAAGTGTGCTGCCTTTCACACAATGTGCACCACACACACTCGTTCTTGTGTGAGATTACAACGGATAATCCATAGTGATGCAAGACAGAAGACTACGAGCTGGGCATGGTGGCTCCTGCCTGAGATCCCAGGCACACAGGGCCAAGGCAGAGGACTGCCTAAGTTCAAGACCAGGCTGGGCAACATTATGAGGCCCCGTCTCAAAAATGATAATAAATCAATCAAAGAAATCAGAAGTGTGCTTCTGGTGGCCAGGGTGTAACCGCGATTTGGCAGGAGGGAACGGCCTGGAGTGTGCAAGAGTTCCGCATCTGACTGGCATGTGGGTTGCATGGACATATGTGTAGCTAGAATCTGGCCACCTCACTGCAAGTTGTAAGTCAAAAAACAAATCTGGCTTTCTCAGAAAAAAAGTGCAATTTAGGTCCCACTTTGGAAAAGGAGGAAGTTCACTGTGAAGTGAACATCACAGTGTCACTGTGAAGGGACATCCATTTTTACTGATTTATTGGATGGTATGGAATTGATACAATATGAACATTCAACAATTCTTTGTAAGTGCTTCTCCATTCGAATAAAAAATTATATTATGTGTTCACTTTAACTGGCCAGTATAAAACACCAAGTATTTTAATTGCATTTACTCAAACAAGCATCCAGTCTTTATTTCTAAAGGCATGCTTTAATTTCCCGTCTACTCGTTATTTTGTTTTCACATAATTATTTGTACATTTTAGCTACTGTTATATATTGAATATCTTTCAATCTATTCTTAGCAGTTACTGGGTATAAATGTAAGGGTATGCCACAAAACCTAAAATATTTTTATTCTCTAGTTCAAAATTTTGTACTCCCATTTATATTTCATAAAATTATTATAACTCTCTAACTGTATATTAAGGTAGCGCCTGATATTCCAGTGTCACTTAATATATGTTTAAAACACAAATTAGGATTGCAATACACATAGAAAAACAGCTTTATTTAAAACTGCATGTAAAGGCAACTTGGAGAGTTAATCTAAGTACACAGTACCAAATTAATTCCACCGTCTTGAGTAAAAGGAAACTTGGAGAGAGGTGGAAGGCTCAACCCAGCAGCCAGGTGCCTGTGGGGCAGCCACGTCTCTTGCAGAGCCTGCTGGGGACACTCCTGAAGGTATGGACAGCAGGGAGCTGAGCCTTCCCAGAAAGCCGGCAGCACAGGTGTCCGTCGACTGCACAGTCAGAGTCCCCCAGCAAAGCGCTTCCTCCACCCACAGCCTCGGCTGGTGCCCGGCCACCTTGGCACAGGCGAAGATGGGGGTGGGGGAATGAGGGAGCTGAGTGCTCACCCACTCCCACTCTGCATCTAAGGTCTCTGAAATACTAAGTCATCCCAGCTCCCAAACCGCAAACTGGGAAGAACAACAGGCTTCGCCATTTACTTTCTTTGGGCACTTGAGGGATTAAAGAAATTAAGTCCCTGAAACACTCCAGGCGCTTTGGTGCCCTAACCTGGTGTAGAAAAGTCACTTGATGTTTCGTTTAAAGCCCGTTTTAGTGCGTACCTGCTCTTAAAACTCAACTCCTTATAGAAAAGTGCGTACCTGCTCTTAAAACTCAACTCCTTATAGAAGCTGGGAGTTTTACAGCAGGAGCACAAAATAAATCTGTAGGGACCTAAAGCCCGTGAACTGGAGATGAGATCAGGGAGGTGTGGGCTCCGGGTGCAGAGGCTGGTGTGCCCAGGCTGAAGGGGCACCGGTGTGGGGCAGGGGCGCTTTTAATCGAAAGAGCCGTTGCCGCTGAACCACACCCATGCCCTCTTGTGGGAAACCAGGGTGGACAGATGCTGGCGGTCGGCACAGCTGACCTGGGTCTTCCCTGGAATTGGCAGAGAATCCTTGCAGGTAAGATGGTCTCTGAGTCAAAGCGGAAGAAAAGTGCTGCCCTGCGGTTGCTAAAACCTCTACATTTTGTGCATTTCCCAAAATCCATTCAAGGTGGGTTTGAGAGCTGAGCTGCATTTATACTTTAGAACCTGGGCAAAATTAAGTAGGAGCTAACCTTGCCTCAAAAAACAGAGATGCCTAACTTTGCCTTTCATTAAATCCCAGATGAAACCAAATGCTGTGTTTGTCAACATTACTTGATATTTATGTTCAGCTGTTTTTTTTTTTTTTTTTTTTTTTTTTTTTTTTTTTTTTTTTTTTGAGATGGAGTCTTGCTCTGTAGCCCAGGCTGGAGTGCAGTGGCCAGATCTCAGCTCACTGCAAGCTCCGCCTCCCGGGTTCCCACCATTCTCCTGCCTCAGCCTCCCGAGTAGCTGGGACTACAGGCACCGCCACCTCGCCTGGCTAGTTTTTTTTGTATTTTTTAGTAGAGACGGGGTTTCACCGGGTTAGCCAGGATGGTCTCGATCTCCTGACCTCGTGATCCACCCGTCTCGGCCTCCCAAAGTGCTGGGATTACAGGCTTGAGCCACCGTGCCCGGCCCCTGTTCAGCTGTTTTAATAAGGATGTCTATTATGATAGCAGAAGCAGGACAGAAATACAGAGCGAGTGGGGGCACCAACCCCTGAATCTGTTAAGTAAGTCTTAGGAACCCCCCAACCATCCCCCCGCCACCGGGCCAGCAGACACTCTCTCAAAGTGCAGGTCTTGTCCGAATGAGAAAAGAACAATTTGCAGCCTTCTAACCTCACCAGCCAAATGCAGTGACTCCGTAAATCACCTCTGGGACATTACCTGCTTATGCACATTTAACTACTATCTTCCTGAATTTAACCTTTCCCTGCCTTCAGGCAATCCTCTGGGGGCCCCTAGTTCTCTCCCAGGCCTTGGATCCTGGGGTAATGACTCAGATGCCACTAGTTCAGGTCCCAGAGCACCACGTGGCATGAGCCGAGAGGTGCCAACCACCACTGGCCACGGCCACAGCCCTTCACTGAGAGTCACTGTATTGGAGATTTCGACCACTGAGGCCACAGCTGGTGCTTCCTGAGGCTTTGCTGGTCGGAACACATCTCCCCGAAATTCACATGCTGAAACGGAGCCCACAGTGGTGGTATCATGAGGTGGGGCCCTTGGGAGGTGATGAGGTCAGAGAGTGGGGCCCTCGTCATAGCATTCTTGGCCTTTTATCAAAGAGGCCCCAGAGAGCTCCCTCACCCCTTGTACCCTGTGAGGGCACAGCAGGCGCCGTCTACGAACCAGGAAGCAGCCCTCACCAGACATCGAACCTGCCGGCATCTCAGCCTCAGAACTGTGAGAAATAAACTTCTATTATTTATAAATGACCCAGTCTGGGGTATTTGTGCCAGCCGCCGGCATGGACTAAGACAGGCTTTGCCTATTTTCTCTGTTTGAGATTGAAATGTAATGAAATAAATGTCATCTAAGAGCAAAGACACAAACAAACGAAGCAACATAACCACACGCCAAACAACGGCACTAACATCTGACACTGGCACCAAGCGTCCAGAATCGGGGCTTGTGATCCGCTCTGCTGTGCCCTGAAGATCGTGGGAAAGTCCGGAGGCCTCCTGGCAACAGACGGCGGAACTCGGGCCAGGAGAACACACATTTTTCGATCTGGTAAATGTGATAAAACAGCCAAGCTCATGATATAATGCCTCTCCTGGGCAAAAAATACTCGAAGAACATACGGAGAAAAGATAAATAAATATGGGCACTGGCAAAGGATCTAAAATAAAGCACAATCACGGGACACAAGACAAACCACACAGCTGAGCTACAAGAAAAGACGCAAGGGCCCCAGCAAAGTTCTTCATTCATGGGGCGCTGGGCATGCGTGCGTCCACTTGGAAGCTGGGACTTTCAGACCCCGTGTAACAGGTTAGACCATGTTGACTATATTGTTATAATATACCAAGGCAAGTATAATTTTTTAAAGTGTTAATGCAACATCAACAATGATCTCAAGGACTGACTTTTCCCAGTTTCCAGAGCCAGGCCACCGCTTATGTGTACCGTGACTTGCTTGCTGAGTTTCCCGAATTCTCTCAGTGTGCTGCTTTGCTGCCATGGCATGAAACGCTGGGTCCTGTCTGATTCGGTGATGTATCTGGTCCTTAGCTACTCCACGAGAGTGTGGAAAGAAGCCAGAGGGTGTGTTGAGAGAACGTAACCACCAGGCCTGCCTCCAGCTGAGAGCTCTTTCTGCAGGGACCCGGGGACCGTCTGTTCTGGACCAGCAGACAGGGCTGCACCTGAGTGCACAGCAGGAAGCATGGCAGACAGAGCTCTGGGCTGCCACCCTGGTGACCTTCACCTTCTTGCCCTCTCACCCAGCCTCCAACTTCTTCCCTGTCATCCTCACAAGGAAACGTGAGAGGGGCACTGGATTGAGATGGGTGGGACCTGAGCATTAGTGCCATCAATAAACCAGTTACATTCACAGGGCAGCTGTGAGGGCAGGATCTCCAAGTGTAGCTCCTCCTGGCTGTAATGCTCGCGGCTCCATTCATCGCTCTACATCTCGTTTAAATACTCAGAACAAACACCCAAAGTGTAGATCTAACAGAGCTCACAGAAACTCTGGTGATCTGGTTTGGCTCTGCGTCCCCACCCAAATCTCTTCTCGAACTGTAATCCCCATATGTCAAGCAAGGAACCTGAGGGAGGTAACTGGATCATGGGGATGGTTCCCCCCCATGCTGTTCTTGTGGTAGTGAGGGAATTCTCACGAGGTCTGATGGCTTAAAAGTGGCAGCACTTCCCACAGTCTCTCACTTGCCACCATGTAACACGTGCCTTGCTTCCCCTTCACCTTCCACCACCATTGTAAGTTTCCTGAGGCCTCCCCAGCCATGTGGAACTGTGAGTCAATTCAACCTCTTTTGTTCATAAATTACCCAGTTTCTGGTAGTATTTTTATGCAGTGTGAGAATAGGCTTATCCATCTGGGAAGATGGACTAGTCAATATTTATTGGGCGGCTGGTGTGAGATAGGCCCCGTGCCAGTTCCCACATCTGCTAATCTCTTTGTCCTCACTTTGCAGACGGCAAAGCTGAGAGGGAGGATGCAACCTCCCCACAGCTACGTGGATAATAAACAACAGGCACAGGGTTTTAATCTAGGTTTGTGTAAATCCAATGCCGAGTGCCTTCCTCTATACTACGTGCCCAAATAACTATTAAGATTTACTTTCCCCATGAGGTATAGAGTGAATGACAAAGATCTAGTTCTTTATTCACACAGAGCAGGTCCAGAATCGAACTCTTGAAGGTGCTGACATCTAACCCCACACATTGTCTCTAAAAGTCTGACAACACCAAGCCATGGCAAAACGCAAGGGATGTATTTACTGCAACACCCTCCAAATTTCTCAAAGACAGCCTGGCATTTAGTCATGTTCCTACTGCCCTAATGGAGTCGCATATAGAGCTAGAACACAATGTTCTCCCTTCCACGGAAGCCTCAATGACACATGATAAACAACTTTTATTAGCCCAAGTACATATATTAGTGATCAAATTATGCTTTTATAATAGTTTCCTTTTTATAAATGAAGGCTATTTTAGTCACAAATATGATGGTAATGTAATTTTTACAGCTAATGATATTCTTCTAGACTCTTAGATGAGATTCACAGAAAACTAAGCCCACACGTTCATGTATTGATCTGCCCCATGACATGCACTATTGGGCTAAATTTAACGCCACTTCTCAGTTTTTAAAAGTCAAGCATGTGAAGACATTTCTGTACTCACTGCGGGCTACTAGTTAATTTTACGGCCATAGCATAAATGTCATCAATTTTAACATTTAACAAAATAGATTCTTCCAGATCTAAAGACAGAAGGTAGCAAAAAAGTGTGGGAAGGGGAATCCTAGAATAATTTTATTGGGAAACTAAATTTATTTTTGAGTTCCATCCAAACTCTCTACTGTCATCTGACTACTTTTATAGGGAAATATCTAATTTTCATTCTTGGGGGAATGAAACTAGAACGGGGAATTAATTTTTTTATCATAACAAGAAGGTGGTGAACAACATAAGCCCTCTCAGAGCTGCCTCCTGCCTGTCTCACCTTCTTTCCCTCACTCACTTTGGATTTTGTAAACAGAGATAAACAGAACCCGGCTGCTACAGTCTAGATGATGGTAATAATGATGGTGGTGATGATGATGGTAGTGATGGTAATGATGGTGGTGATGGTGACAGTGATGGTGATGACAGTGATGGTGATGATGGTGGTGGTGGTGGTAATAATGATTTTGGTGACGTAATGATGACGACAATGATGGTAATGGTGGTAGTGATGGTAATGATGATCATGGTGGTGATGATGAAAGTGATGGTGATGACAATGGTGGTGGTGATGATTTTGGTGATGGTGATAATGACTTTGGTGATGGTAATGATTTTGGTGGTGGTGGTGATGACAATGGTGATGACAATGGTGACAATGGTGATGGTGGTGATGACAATGATGGTGATGATGGTGGTGATGATGACAATGATGATGATGGTGGTGATGACAATGATGATGACAATGATAGTGGTGGTGGTGGTGATGACAATGATGATGATGATAGTGGTGATGGTGATGATGGGTATGTGGGTAGACTTATCACACTCCCTACAGAATAGCACTTTTTCTATTTTTCCTTCTTCCTAAAATGCTGGAAAACGTACCTAATTCCTAACTCACCCTTCAATACCCAGTTCCAGGCCCACTTAGATCTCCCCTAAACCCTGAGCCCTCTGTCACTGTTTAACACTGCTTCCATGACCTCTACAACAGCCCAGGCATAGCTGTGTCATAAACAATGGGCTCAGGTTAAGTACTTGCTAATTTGTCTACATCCCTCTACTGAACATTGGTTTAGGACCTCAACCATGTACTTTATACTTGACCTTGTACCTCAGTGTCAGGCACTGCAGACATTCAACAAATGTTTGTCAACTGAATGGATGCTGATGCCCAACAATATCCTAAGAAGAAATTCCAGATTTCCCTAAACCAAGAATATTCCATTTCATGACTACTACCCTAAAGAAATTAACTTTCATAATCATTAAAACAAGGTTAAATGATGTTCAATATAATTTTAAGTATTAACTCAATGTGGGCCACTTATGATCATCTGATTAAAGGAAACTAGGGTGTAGTTCACGACTAAGATCCCCGGGGCTGTAACACTGCAATTCCAGTCATTCATGTAGAAACACCACAGGTTTGACATGCATAAAACCCTGAAACTCTGCTTCCAAAGCAGCCGGGGACACAGCCTCTGCCCTGCCAGCCTCACCCCTCTCTGCTTTTTTCTTCCTGCTTAGCAACTCCCTGTGAGGCGCACTGGTCTTCCCTGCAGTGTGTATTGGACTCCAGAAAGCCAGTTATTTCTCTCCTGCCCTTGAAGTTGCTGTGGTTGAGGTTCTGTGATAAATTTCATGGAGTCAGAACCTTTGGGGACTTTTTCTTGTGAGTTTCATACATGTGCTTTTTCTTCTCTTTTAACTTTTTTGGCTACATAAGTCAGGAGGCTTTTATAAATTTTGGTTTTTCTTTTTCTTCTTTTAGAGACAGGGCCTTGATCTGTTGCCCAGGCTAGAGTATAGTGGTGCAATCACAGCTCACTGCAGCCTCAACCTCCTGGGCTCAAGCCATCCTCCTGCCTCAGCCTACAGATTAGCTGGGACTACAGGTGCATGCCACCACACCCGGATAAGTTTTTGTAAAATTTTTTGCAGAGATGGAGGTCTCACTACATTGCATAGGCTGATCCTGAACTCGTGGCCTCAAGTGATCCTCCCACCTTGGCCTCCCAAAGCACTAGGAGTGTTTTTTCTTTCAAAATTCATAAGCTACTTTAATATACTATTATCATTATCCATATGTAGAAAACCACGAAACAATACTTACATTTACCAGAGACCATTGTTATTGTATGTAAATTTTATTTTAATTGACAAATAATAATTGTATAATTTATTGAGAGGTAAACTGTGATGTTTTGATACACATTCACAATGTGGGGTGATTAAATCAGGCATGTTTGGAAACAGACGACATGCTTATGTGGCGTTGACAGGAGACTCTGTATTCTTAGGATAAAATTGGAGAAATGAACACCATTAACCTGCAGGGACATTTCTCATGAATGCTCTGCCCTTCTATAAAAACGGAGCAATTCATACGGTGAAAAGGAGGAGAAAAATCAAACAGAATATTCTAATGTGAAGCTCTGCCCACTCCTTCCTGGAGATGAACAGAGGGTGAAAAGCTTGAACTAGCAGAAGTCAAATCAGATGGCGCATTAAATAATCAACCTGGTTACATCTTCAACGAGATGCTGGTCCTGAACGAAGAGGATAATTACAGGCCGGGGCCTCGGGAATACGGAAGCACCGGGTGGTGCATCTACCATGGAGACTGGGCCGTTAGCCATGACTCAGGAAAGCAGCGGGGGGGAGAGTGTGTGGTGCAGGCATTTGTTTAAAATATATAAATAAATTCAGATGCTGTAAGACAAACAAGACCTCAGAGAGGCCGGGGAAGGCCAGGCCTGATGCTCTGGCATGGAGCCGCTAAGGTGCCATGACCTGAGAGAAAGCAAGAGCCTCCTCTTTAGATAACCTTGGGCAACAGAGCACCTGTGGATTACTGATGGGAGATTACTCAGTTTTCTTAATAATTAGCCACATTTTTTCCCAAATATTACTGGAAGAAAAACATCAACAGCAACAAGAAACGTGATAATGGTTAACATAACAAGCAATAAAATCTGTTATTATCTTAAAAGTGGCACATCCATTAAGCCTTCCTGAATTTTTCTTTCCTTTAATTTAACATGGGAAAATTAGGCTTTTAAGAAATGAGAGCCAAAGAAGAAAAAGTAACAGGAGGCGATACCAGTTGTAAAATTTTAGAGTTCCTAAGAAAAACTGAAAAAGCAAAGCTTCATAATATTGTTTGTAAACCCTGCACCGCACACTGAGCTAAAAACATAATTTCAACAAATAAAATTAAAAATTAAAAAGGATGAAAATCACGTAACAGTCACGCGCAGCGACTCCGCAATTTCACAAGGGCAGGGGCCACTGTCTCTCTTGCTGGCTGATGTATTCCAGTATCTAGAACAGGCTTGGCAACACACGCCATGCAAATCACCATCCGATGAGCGAATGTACACATTAATTAGTGCGATGCCGTTTGCACCAAAAACAAATGCACAGACGCACATGCATACTTTGTGAAAAATCAGCCTCTGATCATAGCACCTGTCCCCTAAGACTCGAGCCTGGCTGTGCCAGCGCCTTGTAGCCAGCGACTGATGATCCTGGGGCCCTGAGGGCTGACGCTGTGCGTGCACTCTGTCTGTCTCTCTCTTCCCCCATCTCTGTTTCTGTCTCCTTTCCTCTCCCTCTGCCTCTGTTCCTCCCTCCCCTTCCCTTCCCTTCTCTCTGTCTCCTTCCCTCTCCCTCTGTCTTCCCCTCCCTCCTTCCCTCCCTCTGGCAGCAGAAGTGCAGGGCCTGAGAGGGAAGGAAACGTCATCTGGAGCAGCCGAGAGGGAGCGGAATCTTTAGCCGGGACTCCGGACTCGCGACACCCAGCCCCATCCCTGAACTCAGAACAGTCTCCAACTCCCAGCCTCTCTACTGGGAAGATCCTCTGGGTTTCTACAGCTCAAGAACTTTGTCATTTTCCACCATGTGCTTTCACAGGAGAGGAGGTCAAGGGTGAGACCACAGAAAGCCTGGGGCTATCTCAGCGACAATGACAAAGGGACCTGGTGTTCTCGCTCTCCCGTGCATACTTTCCACAGGCAGCAGTCGCAAGCTCCTCTGAAAGAATGACTTTTCATAGACCTTCGACATTTGTTTTGGGCCTGACGGAGTCAGAATGACAAACTTCACAAAACTGATGATGGAGATACAGAGAATGCAGCTTAATTTCAGGCAAGGGCCTCCGAGTCAGGCCCCAGTGGTTCTGAGCACGGCTCTTCCCTCTGACGTGGGCTCTGTGGCATCTGGGCTTAGAATATGACCCACGAGTACTTGGGCAGCGTCCGTGGCACCACTGGGAAGGGAGGAGAGCTCCCGCACGCCCAAGCTGGTTAACCCGGTTAACTCCCCCGACAGGACGTCGGCCAGTGACAGCCAGGCCGTCGCCTCCAGACCTTCACATGGGGCTGAATTGCAGCTCCCTACAAACCAAAACAACAGGCCCGGGGGGCTCACAGAAAAATCTGTCCCCACCACAGGGAAGAGAAGACAGCCCCAGTGTCAGCCCGACAGACCGAGTCTCACTGGAGGAGATGAAGGACAGCATCTCGTCAAGGAAAAAATCTGGACACTGAGTCTTAGAGGGCTCTTGTCTTGGAGGCCTGGGAGGTGGCCTCCACGACCTCACGCGGAGGAAGCCGGGGTCCCTGGACACCGGACTTCCTCTCCTGAAGGAGACCCAACAGCAAGGACATGTCGGCAGCTGCAGTGCTGAGCAGAGCTCTTTGGCCTCCGTGCCCAAAGCCCACCCCGCAGGCAGCCGCTCCTCACCACCGTCATTTAGGAAACAGAAGGCAGGAGAGTTCTGCACCCAAGGCAGCCGTGTTACTTCCACCAGTTACCACCGAATGTGCCCAGTCATTACAAATAGCTCCTGAAGCACCCTCTCCAGCCCCAGCCCGCACCAGGGGGCCGCCTCTCCCGGGCCCTGCGCTTCCCAAGTCCGTTACATAACCGCGTTCTTGGCTCAGGCAGCGCTCTGCCCCGAAAGCACTTTGCTCAGACTCGTTAATTAATCCCAAATCCTACAGCTCCTGAGTCTTTGGAGTCTCAGTGAATACATAATTGTCACTGGCATACAGAGAGTTTGCTTCCTGCTGGGAAGCGTCCCAGAGCATGGGACACAGGCCTCCCCTCGCCCACTGTGGGGCGGCCTGTCTCCAGCCGGGACCCCAGAGACAGGGCTCAGCAGAGGTGAAGGGAACAGACACCCGGGAAGGCCGGCAGCAGGCAGGGGGTGCAGCACAGCCTACACGGTCCTGTCTGGGAGTTTAATATCTCACAGGAGACTCCCCAGAGACGAGGCGATTGGTAGGAGGCGCATCTGCCATCGTCAGTTTTTCACTGGCACAGACGCATCAGTGGCCTCCAGTACTGGCACTAGTTTCAGTGCCTGTGCCTCCCGGCCACGGAGGACCAGAGGAGGGGACAAGACACACAGTCAGCCTCACATGCCACAGCCCCAGGCCTCTACCAGCCGAGGACTCCACGTTCTCACTCCAGGGCCTCGCCTCGGAGTCCCACACCAAACACCAAAGCTCCCAGGTGGATGGGATTCCTGAGGGCTTCACAGGTGCCTTCTACCAAGCTCTGACTTTCCTCCCCAAATGGGAGCCCCCTCAGCTGAGCAAACGGAGGACAAGCCATCATGGACCCCAGCCCAGCACCCTCTTCTGGTGCCCCTGTGCCAGGGCTAGCATCTGCCCACAGCAGCACCCGGGGACCTCCCGAGATCAGGACTGGGCCATTTGGCGGCCACAGAGCAGCACAGACAATGGACACAGCACACGTCTGAATCTTCCCAGTCACTCCTTGGGGCTGTTTGTATACTAAACTATATTATGGAATTAATATTATGAAATAAAAATGTATCCACAAAACACTCAACCGTCTAAGCCCTAAGATGGAACTTCAATGTGTGCACGCTCACGTTTCACGTCATTTATTCTGAATGTCACTATTATGAGACTACTGGATAGATTATATTTTGATAGTTTTTAAACCTGCTTAATTTTCTGTGTTGATGGTCTCTGTTCCTAGTGATGCTAGCGGGGAGTTGCGTATTTCTCTTCCACGAGTAGAAAGAGACTGCCTTAACTGATGCATTCTCCTGTTGAAAACAACATTCTTTCTCCCGCACCGGAGACGTCTCCACCATCAGTGTGTGTTGTTTCAGCCACCGCTCAATTCACGCTGGCTAGAAACAAACGTCTAATGGAGTCAGACTCACCTACGCAGACGTGGTGCTCGGTAAACACTGGCAAATATTTGCGAAATGAATAAATGAATAACGACACTCTTCATTCAAAATGGATGAATTGCCGCCTCCCTCGCCTCCGAGTTCTGCAGCACAGGCCTCCCCTGCTGCCAGGAGGGCTTCCTCCCTCCGTAGCCCCCTGTGGAATCTGCCCCACGGGCTTACGGGCATTAACGAGATAAGAATCAGCTGGAACGTCTGCTGCAAACGCAGGCTCCGACCCCCTCGCTGGTCCCTCCAGTGCCTCTTGCCAAGGCCCAGCCACCTGCATTCTAGCAAGCAGGCCCTCAGGTGACTCTGACACACACCCGACTTGGCACACGGATGTCCTGTCTACGCCCTAAGCCCCAAGGGTGGGAACTGTGTCTCATTCGAGCTTGTGGCTCCAGAGGGTACCTGCAGGCCGCGAACACAGAAGGCCACCAAGAGGCACCAGTGTGGCCTCTGTCTATCTCCAGTAGGCCTCCAGGAGCCCCGTGGGTGCACCACGGCACCCAGGGAGGCTTCGTCTGCACAGGACAGCTCCGCGGGGCTGGACCATGCGTGCCCTGAGACAGAGACACGGACTCCTGGTGTGAGCCCTGGGTAGGCTCCGTTTCCCTCCAGGCGTTCAAACCCCAGCACACGTGCGTGACTCCAGGGCCAAGTCCCATCGGCTCATCCTGTGGAGCGGAGTTTGGGAAGGTGCCCATTTTCTACCTAACTTTGAGTGTGTGTCTGCCAGGAGGTCTTCTCCCTGCCCCGGCCCCCACACATCCCAACGGAATTTGTCCCCCACTCTTAGGCCAGTTTGCAAGATCGCTGAGCCCTCTGCCAGCATTTAAGCCTTTTGATCTCCGTTACAGAGATAATCTTTGATCAGGAAGTTGAGAAGCTCAGTGAAATCTTCCACCTGCTTGTAAAACGTTAAGCCCACTTACCATTTCCTTTCCTACCACACCTAGTTCACGCCTGTTCCACGCCAGGCCCTGGGCCGGTGTGGTCAGCTCGTGTATTTAAAATCAGCAGATGGTTCTATCCATGCCAGCCACAAAGATATCTCTGGACAGTGGGACACATCCTTGTGTTTACAAGCTGACATAATGCAAACTGTTAATAAATGTAAGACCTTTTTCTATTCGTGACTGCTGATAATTTAGTAGTAACAGCCATAAAAGTAAACCTGCTGGAATAGGCAAAGTCTCTTATCAATTTTTTAAGTACCTTCAGGAATAAGTTGGATATAAATAAATGCTGTAGAATACTATCCAATTATGAAATACATTCACCAACATCTTGGTGGCTATTTCTGCCATAGCTATGGGGTAAAATAATTCCTTAGGTGAAAAACCCAGATGATGGCCAGTCTTTAGTGACTTACCTGATGGGTAGACTTATATTTAAACACCAAAAACTATCAAGCAGGAGGCGGAATCGCGTGCTGGTCTTCGAGGTGGTGAAAAACCAAGGAGCCAGGCCCGGGCGGCTTTGCGCTTGTCTGCACCACGCTGACGTGAAGGTCCGCACTGTCCTGGAGTTATCCTCATTACACACACATTTAAGCACAAACGAATGGGGCCCAGTGGAGAGCAGCCATCTCTTCCAAGGCCTGTACGTGGAACTAAGTTGTTACTCCCCAAACTGGCAAACTAATGGGCGTAAGATAAAGGCATCCAAAGCAAAAGCACGTGCACTACCTCCTCCTCAGTCTGCGGCGGAAAAACTGACCACAGGAGACTCCGCTAGCTGGAAAAAGCACCTCCAAGGCTAGAGAAAATTACGCACACGTGCTCACGCGCGCCCGCGCCCACATCCCAGAAAGCCTTAAGGCAAAGACCAGCACTTCCTTGCCCCGAGTTTGGGGTGGGGCCGTCCTCGATTCTCCAGAAGGACCCGGCGAAGCGGGCGCCAGACCTGTCAATCACTGACTGCCCAGGGCATGTAAAGCCAAGGCTCCAGGCTTAGGTCCCCACCCAGGTGAAAAGCTGTGCTATTTATACAGGTGTTTTCTACTGTGAACTGCCTACTTCTAAGCAGCAGCCTAAGTTTTACATTGCCAAGTAGTGCACAGCGTTTCAGAGCAATTCCGAACCACGGGGGCAGCGGCCTCAGCTTCCGTGGAAGATGGAAGTTCCGCCTGTGAGGTGCCGTGGGGCTCGGTTGACCACGGTGATCCTCGCAAACAGGGTGCAGGTGATGCTGCCTCCTCACACTTAGGACGGCTCCACAACGCCAAGCGCTTTCAGGCGATGCTGATTTAAATTTTGTTCTAGTCTCACAGGGAGGTGGGAGCAGCGTTCCAGGGCCCAGTGTCCACACCTGCTTCCGGGGTTGGGGGCCTGCAGACAGACACCCCTGCAGGGGCTGCGTTCAACCTTGTTCCAGGTAATCAATAAACACAGCAAGTTTTCATTCGTTCCTTGAATACGTCATTAGTATTTTTCAATGTGTGATTGAAATCATATAGCCTCAAACTCCATATAACTAACTGTACCAGCCGTGTGTGGAGTGAAAATGTATATAAAATTACCAAAGTATCCCAATATTTCCATTCTGAGATATTTTTGATAAATGCAGGTATTCTCGCTCTGTCGTACAAATCTAGATAGAAAAATGAAATATACAGAAGAGTGTGCTGGTTTGTGAGCTGTTTAGTACACATCCCAGTAAAAACTCTAGTAACTAAAAATCCAGTGTCTCCATAAGCCAAGTGCAATACTCTGTATGTAAGGAACTCTGATAACTGCGTATTAATTGTTGACATGTGATACCTCTCAGTAACCTGGGCTCTGAGATGCATTTTTGATCTCACAGAATAAACCAGTCCTGAAAGTAAACAAGTTCCTGATAATCAAAATCAGTATTCCTGATACCTCTTCTTACATTGTTTAATTACAACTTTCCTTAAAGGATTAAACAACAGGAGACTCTTGAGACAGATAAAGTAGTAATTTGATTTCATAGATGGAACAAGAACCAAAACAACAATTGCTCACATTTATAATAGCTTTGACTAAATGCAGAGACCTCAACCTTGTCTGTATTTTTTATCAGACATCTTTCCAAGAATCACAGAAATCCCTTAAAGGTGTCAAACGACCAGGTCCACTTTCTTCCCTCCTCAAGGGTAACAGAGCAGCGTGGCTCCTGGGTAAAGCTCACTGACATCGAGGTTAACATGAAAGTGCTTTTGTCTCTGTAGAGAGATACAGGGAAGGAAGAGGAAAATATATAAAAGGTTCTGTACCTTTGAGAGGGGTCAGTCCACCCAAGTTTCCTTTGCTTTTAGTCATTTTCACTTCCACTGGTCAGGCCTGACCCTCTAAGCATGTCCTTTGGAAAACAGGAAGTAAGAATCCCGCTAACAGGGTCCCCAAAGTGACCAACACACAGGAAAATAAACTGTGCAGTTGTCGATGTGGAAGGAATCATGAAGGAGACCTCAAGGAGTTTGTGTGACTTGGAGCCACCAGGACCCGCGTGGCTCTGGGTGCGCAGCCCACGAAGGGCAAAGCTGCTCTGGATGGTGTCACGCAGCAAACACAGAGCGCAACGGCCAGCTGCAGGTTCAAACCACCTGGCACGACAGAGGCCTTCCACGTAAACCACTCATTTCACGGGTATTGTCCAAAGCCATGAAAAGACAGCAGTTTCTATATATGAAAACATCATCTTCGGAAAGCCACTCACACACACACCACTGGAAAGGTGTAATTATTACATTAGTAACCCCCAATGATCCAAGGTATAGTGACACTAACTGCAAATCAAATCTATAGTAAAAGTTGGCATTCTCAAGTATAAGTCAATAAAACATCTTTACACACACTGTATTCTGAGGGAGATTACATATGTACATACATACATGCAAATATACACATGCAGATACATGTATACACATAATGGTGTCCGCTGCTATATACACACATGTAGATACATGTATACACATAATGGTGTCCACTGCTATATACGCACACACAGATACACATACACACATAATGGTGTCTGCTGCTATATACACACACACAGATACATGTACACATGTAATGGTGTCTGCTGCTATATACACACACACAGATACACGTACACACGTAATGGTGTCTACTCCTATATATACACACACAGATACATGCACACACATAACGGTGCCTGCTGCTATATACACACAGCAGATACACGGACACACGTAATGATGTCCGCTGCTATATACACACACACAGATACACGTACACCTGTAATGGTGTCTACTGCTATATACACACACACACACACATGCACACATGTAACAGTGCTGCTATATACACACATGCAGATACATGCACACATGTAACGGTGTCTGCTGCTATATACACACACGCAGATACATGCACACATGTAACGGTGTCTGCTGCTATATTCACACACGCAGATACACAGACACACGTAATGATGTCCGCTGCTATATACACACATGCAGATACATGCACACATGTAACGGTGTCTGCTGCTATATACACACACGCAGATACATGCACACATGTAACGGTGTCTGCTGCTATATACACACACACAGATACATGCACACATGTAACGGTGTCTGCTGCTATATACACACACACAGATACATGCACACATGTAACGGTGTCTGCTGCCATATACACACACACAGATACATGCACACACGTAATGATGTGTACTGCTTCCTCCGTATAATGCAGCACCATAATGGCAATTTTTTACGTTGCCTCATTTTAATTCAAAAAGTTATACTGGCCACAAAATCATTATATAGCTTATTCAAACTGGCAAATTTAGACTGACCAAATATGTTTGAGTTACATGAGCTTTCTAGAAATAGCTGTAAATATGTAGCAGCATGGTCTATTAGAAAAACTAAACGCAAAGGCGGAACCCGCGAGAGCCAGCTCCATGGTTCCACGGCGCCGTAAGCTACGATGGGCCGTGATTTAACCCCTTTGGTGCCCAGGATTCTACTCCATAAAACTGGAATCTGTCTCTTGTGTAACTCCCGATATTCCTGAAGGCACAGTGAACAGTATGGATGATAACTGTTGACTTACACAAGGTGCCCAGGAGACTGAACACAACGGAACACAGGCAGCGTCTGAGACAGCGCCTGGGATATGCTCTGTGCTCAGCAAATGGGAAGCGCCTCCCTCCGATCCCAGGATGACCTTGTGTTGAAAAGGCTTTTCACATTAGGAAGCTCCACGCATAGGTGGGTGGCTGATGTTCTTTCATCAGGTCGCCGTGTGTTACTTTTATTAAGAGCCTGTTATTATCTTTATTAGAGTTTTAGAATTGTCTTTCTACAGTACATTTGCCAGAGAGGATGCACAAGTGAGAACAGCCCCAAGACAAACAGCGCTACCGTCTGCTGGTCTTGCTCTGGGAGTCGGGACACAGCGCGGCCTGAACGGCTCTGAAAGGTCCACGTAATTTAGATGGGTCTCCTGGGGCTGGGAGATGGGAATGAAAACTTTAGACTGAAAGGGAATAGAAAAACATTGCAAACTTTGGTTTCTAATTATGATTCTACCATTCCTAGCATGTACTCTTAAAAACGACAACTTCTCAAGAGGACTGGAACTCCCCGAGGGCCGTCCTGTGTGCCCTTGTCGCTGGAGGAGCATCCATCGGTGAAATGGCTGAGCCGGCCGTCTCTGAACGTCACAGCTCTCATCTGTGCCACGAGAGACATCCTCCAGTGTGTCTGGGCAATCGCGTGATGCTCCTGGGAACTGCCTCACACACGGGGCACGGAACCCACAGGCCGATCACAGCTACACAGAACTTTTCCCCGCGGTCACCAGTAAATCCACAAGCCCAGGAAAGACGAACGATAAACCAAAGTCTGTCAAAACTTCCGTAATTAACAGACACCACCGAGTCCCTCAGAAGCTCCCTCTGAAGGCATCACCGAGAGCCTGGGACGCTGGCTCCCCTGAAACTTGGAGGGGACTCGGGGGAGGAGCTGGAAAAGAGAGTGAAACACAGTGAAGACAGGAACTCAAGGATGGACCGACTGAAAACCCTGAGTGCACCGCAGGGCCTTCCTAAGTCAGCCTCCTCATCTTCATGTGGAAATCAGGACCTTTTTACCAACCTGTCTCCGTGTGAATGAAGGTGGATGAAAAATGCCACCTGGGAACAAGGTGAAAAGGAGACGTCAGCACCAGCCGGGGGCGCTGAGCTGGGGGGCTGGGCGGGGGGGTGGGGGGGCGCTGAGCCAGGGCACTGGACTGTGGCACTGAGCTGGGGCGCTGGGCTGGGGGGCTGAACTGGGGGGCTGGGCTGGGGGGCTGAACTGGGGGTCTGAGTCAGAGCACTGGGCTGGGGGCCTGGGCTGGGGTGCTGGGCCGGGGTGCTGGGCTGGGGGGCTGGGCTGGGGGTCTGAGCTGGGGGGCTGGGGGGGTCTGAGCCGGAGCACTGGGCTGGGGGGCTGGGCTGGGGGCTGGGTGGGGGTCTGAGTTGGGGGTCTGAGCCGGAGCACTGGGCTGGGGTGCTGGGCCGGGGTGCTGGGCTGGGGGGCTGGGCTGGGGTGCTGGGCTGGGGGTCTGAGTTGGGGGTCTGAGCCGGGGCACTAGGCTGGGGGGCTGGACTGGGGGCTGGGCTGGGGGGCTGAGCTAGAGCGTGGCCGGGATCTGGGGGAGTCGGGTCCACTCCTAGAGACTGACTCCCTGTGTGACCGGCTGTGCCACCGGGCAGGGGAGGCGGAGACGTGAGCGGGGGCCTGGCACCATGTGAGGCCTGACAGGGACACCTGTGTGGGCCACACCCGGGGCGTCCAGAGTGAGGCCACCACCTCCTCCCCTCCTCGCCTCGGGGCCGCGGGCCTCTGCAGCGCCCAGGCTCTCCTCGGGTAACCGGGGCCCAGCCGGGAAGGAGGAGGAGACCTACCGGGTCCTGGTTCAGGTTCCCGCGGCAGAGGGAGGGTCTGAGAGCCTCAGCCCGGGTGATTCACACACAGCCAAGCCCAGGGGAGGCTCCGAGGGAGACCCCGCATCTGCGGCCCCTGAACCAGGGCTCGGCTGCACCAAGAGTTTCCTCACCGAACGGCGGGAGGGGCCTCTGCGAGGAGGAACGGGGCGCCCACCCTGTCTCCCCGAGCCCTGCCGCTCCCTCGGCCCCTGCACACCGGCCTCCCCCGCCCCTGGCTGCAGACAGCTCGTCCTTCCTCGTCTTCCTTCCTCGTCTTCCTCTCCACACTCGCCGCTGGCCCACTAGAGATCGTGTGTTCATTCCACGAACGCTGCAGCACCTGTCCCCGAACCCGGGCGTCCCAGCCCCGCCGACCAAGGCCCCGCGCTCCAGGGACGCAGCCGGCGCGGGCGGGGAAGCCTCGGAGGGGCCTGGGGATCTCGGAGTCCGGAAAGACCAGACCGCGCCCTTCGTGAGGCCAAACCCCGGCCAGATGTGGCGGGAGCTGGGGCTGCCCTGCAAGCTGCGAGCCTGCAGCACACATCACACCCCACACCTGCTGTCTTCAACAGCCTCCGGCCACGGACGCTCTTCAGAAAAGTTCCCTCCGAGATTTCCGGAGTGAATTTGCCGAGGTCGCTCAAAGACACCCAGGGAAGTCGGTGAGGCCGCTGCGATCCCAGCGAGCAGCCCCTGGCAAGAGCTCCGCTGGGAGACCGTCCGGGGAGATCCCCAACCCCGGTGCCCCTCGCAGGAAGCCCTAGGACTTTCCAGACAGGCCAAGAAAGCGTGTTGGAAACCACTCCCTCTGGGAAGACGGGGTGCAGCCAAAACGAGAAGCGACAAGTCATTCACGCACCTGTTCACTCCTCCAGCAAGCGTTCCAAGAAACCCTCGTGTGTGCTGGGCAGAGGAGACACACAGGGGTCGCGGGACCCGGCCAGCCCCTGCCCCAGGGACACCCAGAGGACAGGACCCAGGCAGGGGTTAAGACGGCCCCTCTGAAGAAGGCAGTGGCCAGGGTGAGAGGTGCTGGTGCCCAGGCAGAGGCCTGCCAGAATGAGCGGGAAGAACAGAAGTAAGAAGGGATGAGGGGACAAGGCCAGGGAAGGAGCAGCCATTGGGTGAGGGGCTGCAGTGAGGAGAAACAGTAAGAAGAGAGATACGGTTCCTGTAGGCCGAGGACACTGAGGGTCCAGGTAGCAGACACTAGAGGGTGGATGAGCAGAGTGGCAGCTGAAATCCTAACTCCCAAGGCACCCCTGGCCTTTGTCAGGCCCACAGTCCTATTTTAGGGTGGGATGGACAGCACCACGGCAGAGGGTGCCCGGCCATAGTGAGGACTGAAATTCTGACCGACTGTGGGAGAAAAGGAGGCTCGGTCCTTGCCTCTGGAGGGGCCTGGAAAGCTGGTCCTGGCCACCTCCATGGCAGCGTAACTGGCTGCTGGGGTTTTTATGGATGGTTAATCTGTCTTTTCTTGTGATTGTGATGAGAGAAGAAAAGAAACAAGAAAGTGAGCAGAAAAGAAATGAAAAAATCGCTTTATTTAGTTTCTCAGTTTTGTTCTGATCAATTTTCTCTGCCGTGTCTTTGAATAAGGGAAATAATTAATATGCACAAATGTACGTTAGAAATGAGTGACATCTACTACTTTGATCAGTCGGAAGAGAGGGACATTCACATAAAATTGTATTTGGATGTATTCGTTTGGGGGCAAATACTGGCACATCTGCACACCTGGTCTTGGTCGTTCTGCTGTGCTGGGGGATCTCACAAACTCACTCAGGTCAGTAAATCAGCTCTTCAAACCTGACATCAGTGTCATTTGCTTTGCAATGCATTTTCTCTTTTGCTTGGATGACATCGTAGTGATTCACAGTGGCCCCTCACATTACCTTAAGGCATCTGATCTTCACAATACCCAAATGAAGCCATCTGGTTTGATGCGGGTGCATATCCACGTGTGCACATTTTTAGTTCCTTATTTCTCTTTTCTGCTTGTTATTTTCTTCCATATTCCCCTTGTTTATGCTTGCTTCATTTCAATAAAGTTATTTTTGAGAGGAAAACACAAGAAAACGAAATTACTGAAAAATAAGATCACTGCAAACATGAAACCTCTAGGAAGTGGGAGGAGACAGAAAAATTTCTATGGAGTCCAGTGCACTTGAACTGATTTTCATGCCAGTAATATTTTTGCCGAGGAAAGTGCTAGATGATGCATTTATCAAGACTTTAGGTGGTGAAATTTTACCACTGAAATGAGATCTGCAAAACATTACGCTGTGTTTCCTAACAGTTACGACTGCAAATGTCTGCTGCTAAGCAGAGCTAATGACATTAAAATAATGTTAATGGTCTGGCAATGCAGGAAAAGCCTAATTTTGATGAATTAGTTCTCATTAGACTCACATTCTGATACGCCTATGAAAAGTCTAAAAAATATTGGTTTGTGACTTTCACTTAATATCGGTTGATACTTCTAATGAAAAAGAAAATAAAAACAGGTTAATTAACGTAGTGGGCACCATATACATCGACGTTGGCAGGATGTGTTCCTGGATTCATTAGTGGGGAAAGGATTGCATATAATAATCCACACGACTGGTAGGTTTCTACTGTACACATTGCTGAGAAAGAGCGAACTGTACCATGTTCTACACTAATTAAATCCGCAACTAGAAAGAGGCATGTTTAGAAGCCTGACTAAACCGCTTTTATAGCTCTTGAGGTAGGCAAGTTATGATTTAGGCATACCCAGTGCCAAAAGCTGATTTTTTTCCTTCCGAAGAAGATGACCCCAATTATCTGGGCATGTTCAGATCGAGACTGATGATTCTCTGGCCAGACCACGAGGAACCACATGCCTGCTACACCACTCAGAGTCTGGAAACTGAAGGGTCAGGCCCTTTGCAGGAACAAAAGAGGAAATGCACTAAGTCAGGGTGAGTCAAAGCAGGGGGAGAAGGTGTCTCAAAGGCAGTGTTCTTGAAATAAAATCATTTCCTGTCTTTTAAAAGAATCTTAAGCATGAGTAAAGGAGGTAAGTTTCATTTTAAATTTCTACAGAATAGCTTGAATTAATAGTGCCAGATACATCAGAGAGGAAAAATGTTTGAGTGGGCTTGTTTCCATACTTTGCAAAAAGATGCTGATTTGCTTAAGTTCTAGTTTCCAAAGCAAATGGTGTGCAAGATGAATGGCTGTTTTGTGGAAGAACACAGCAGCACTTTTTGCACAGAGCCACTAAGAGGCAAAATGTGATACAGGTTTGGCCCGGGTGGTTTCAGACATAGCCGTCAGCTTCAGCATCTGGGAGGAAGCTGATTCTAAACGAGCATGTTTAAGATAGCGATGATGCCAAGAGGTGGAAGACCCATTTCTCCCCAGTCCCAACCTCACATCCCAGGAGGCCCTGCAGGCACCCCCGGGAGTTCCCTGCCCGACCACAAGGCCTCCCCTGCTGGGCCCCCCATGACGTCATTCCATCAACCACCACCTTCCTCACTGCTTTGCATTTTTTAAGTCATCCAAAAAAGGGTATTTGGGAGAGGAGTGAACATACGTTTTCCTATTTAACTGCGACCAGGAAATTGAAGGAAGGAAAAGTCTTCCAGTCATTTTTCGTTCCAGAGACTCTACGTCATCCCGTTTAAACGCTGTCATTGCGTTGAGGCAACACGTTCCATCAAACTCTGTGTTTTAATGATGGTATGTTCCAGCGGGAAATTTCAGACTACAT
The DNA here is from genome assembly GCF_024542745.1 of Macaca thibetana thibetana. Taxonomy (NCBI): domain Eukaryota; kingdom Metazoa; phylum Chordata; class Mammalia; order Primates; family Cercopithecidae; genus Macaca; species Macaca thibetana. The sequence goes on from NC_065585.1 coordinate 141,173,803, forward strand.
CACAATTTATACATGTTAAAAATGGCATTTGCAAAATAAAAAGGCCAAAGTCTGACTGCAAACATATTTCTGAAAGTCACAAACTATTAGTATCAACAATATATAAAGAATTCGAAAGAAACAATAAGAAAATCACTAACACTCTCATAGCAAAAACAGATAAATGTCTACAAGTTAAATTTACAAAAGAAATATAGCCAGTAAACACTTGAACACATATTGTGCCTCTCAAGGAAACAGAAAAACGCAAAGTAAAATGGAATATAGTTGTCGTCTTCTAATTTGGAAAACATTAAAAATGAACCATGACTTAATGCTGGTGAGGTTGAGATGAGAAAACTACTCGCAGTGTCTTGTGGGAACAAACACTTATTCCGACAACCAGAAAAGCAATCAGCCTTCACACATAAGGACCCTTCCACGTTTATGATATTTGACCCTATAATTTTACTTCCAATAGTGTTCTAATGGAATAACCAGAAACAAAGCCAAAGATTTGTGTAAAAATAAGTTGACTGCAACAGTACAAAGAGTAGTTTGTATAAACAGAACAACCTAAATGCCTGATCCCAGGGACGAAGAAGATGAGACGACACCATGTGACAATGGCCTCTTTGGCCTAAGCACCGCTTTGAGCTGAAGCCAAGAGAGAAACCACAGGCACAGGAGGAGCTCTCTGCCCTCCTCCTTTCTACCTAAAGCCAGTGCACACATTTGCCCTCGTGAAGGTGCCCCTCACCTCCCACACCAGGCAAAGAACAACTGGAATCGCCAGACACGGAAAGCCTGCACTGAGAGGATCTGCAAACAAGTCTTACGAAGATAACCCTGCTCTCCCATTCATCTTCCCACATGTTCACCGTCCCAAAGCTGCCACGGCGAAGGCCAAATCTCCTTGTCCTCTGTCCAGTCGCTTCTCTGCATCGTGTCAGCCTTTGTTAAAGTGCCTGTGAGCCCCCGAGTCTCACTGCTTCTCTGAGTTTTTCACTTTTTACTGTGGAGCTTCTTTTCATTTTTACTGTGCAGGTAAAAATGTTAACATCAAGTAAACTGTGTACGACTTTTCTCCTATGAATCTATCTTTTGTCGGTTTAATTGGCAGACTCCAGCTAAAAAACGAAAGAGGGTGGAGGAAAAGTTTTTCTTCCTCTACAGGGACGTGGTTAAATGAACAAAAATGCATCCATGAGACAGAAGCCAGTCACTACCTATGATCATCTGAAAAAATGTTAATGAAATATAAAAATGTTAACGTCATTTTCAATGGAAAAAGAATGTGGAGTACCAAATCAAAAACATGGACGCCACCCTTCTCTCCTTGGATTGTCAAGAAGCCACAGTAGATTAATAGGAATGAGGAACAATGACAAATCCTCATCTCTGTCCCAAGAGGAATTTTAAGTATAAAAGACAAATCCGGCACAGTCCTGCATTCTCAGATAGAAGATTCTTCAGCCTTCAGCTCTACACAGAACACATGGATACAAAGTCATGCCTAGGACAGCAGGGTAAAACTTAAAAAAACCAAAAGCCAAGAGAAAATATTATAAGAAGCCAAAGAAACGTTAAGATTTAAGCAATGATACCATGCCCTGGCTTCCTAATAAAAACAGAGAAGGCAGAAGACAGTGTAATGACAGCTTTAAAAGGCTGAAATAGATAACTGCCAACTTACAGTTCTAGAGTTGAGAAAACATCTTTTTCACCAAAAGCTGAAATGAAGACATTTCTAGGCAAACAAAAATTGAGAGAATTTTCTTCCAAGAGATCCACACTAAAGCAAAACTTAGGGGAGCTCTTCAGGGAGGAGCAAAACAATCCCAGACAAAAACAAGGAAATAAGTGAAAAAATGAAGAGCAAAGAAAGGTGAATATGTGGGTCACTAAATCTATCAACCACATAAAACAATAACACTGATGTCTTACTGGCCTTAAACATACATACAGAATTCGTATTTGTGGCTAAATACAGAGCAGGAAGATATCAGAGGAGTTAAGCCTTTCAGGGCCTTGGCATTTTCTGGAAGGTGATAATAATACCCACTGGTCTGAGTTTCTGATAACCTAAAGATGACTGTGGTGATCCTCAGGAACTACTGAAAGTGAAAGTGACGAGTCAAGAGAGGAAAATGTGGAATAAAAAAAGATAAATCTAGGTCAATACAACTGGGTGTTAAGAAAGGGAGAACAAAGAATATAAAATAGGTGCAGAATACAACATGAATAGTAAGATGGCAGATGAAATTCCTGGATGTCAGGAATTACATTTAATATATACAGTCTGACCAGATGAAAATGAAAACAACCATATGCTTAAAGAGTAAAATTTAAATATTAGAATATAGAAAGTGTGAAAGTAAAATGATGAAAGAAGACATAACATGCGAACATTAACCCAAAGAAAACTGATATATACTAAAATCAGATAAGTAGATTTTAAGACCAAAATCACTGAATGAGATAAAGAGGGTATTTCACAATGATAAAAGAATGAATTTTTCAGGAAGGTATGAGAATCTGAATTTGTACATCCCATGATGTGACTTCAAAACATCAGATGCAAAAATTGACAGAACCAAAGACAAAAATAAACAAACCTGGATAAATCTGATCAATTAAGCACATAAATTAATCCGAAAATATTAGTAAATATTTAAAACGTCTGAACACAAGGATTAATACTGAATTATTGATACATACAGACCACTAAAGTCAAGAATAAAAGAATTTCATTTTTTAAGTACACACAAAACATTTGCCAAAATTGGCCATATGCAGGAACCTAAAAAAAAGACCTAGAAAAGCTCAAGTAATTGAAATCCTTAAAATATATTCAGAATATATTATTTGACTACAGTAGAATTAAATTTGAACTCAATAATGAAAAGCTAACAAGAAAATGGCCAATTATTTAAAAATTAGGAAAGATACTTCTAAAATATTTTTGTCAAAAGAGAAATCAAATGAAAATTAGAAAATGTTTTAAACTGAAGTTCATGAAATTATTAATACTCTTGAGATGCAGCTAAAGCTGAGCATAAAAAACTGCAATCTTAAGTGCATATATTAGAAGATAAAAGTCTAAACATCAATGACAAGAAGTTAGAATAAGGATAGGAAATTAAAACCAAATGAAGAAATAATAAAGATTAAAGCAAAAATTAATTTTAAAACACAGTGTAGGGAAAAAATCAACAAAACCAAAAAATTATTATTCTTTGAAAGACTACTAATATTGATAAATTCCTATTAAAACTAATAGAGAAAACAAAAGAAGCTTAAAGCAATAACATCAGAATTGAAAAGGAAAATAATCACAGATCCTAGAGACATGAAAAGATTTTAAGAGGATGGTGTAACCAATTTTATATCACTAATTTGTAAATCCAACTGAAATGGAAAAGTTCCTTGGAAAACACAACTTATAAAAACTGACACAAGAAGAAATAAAAAATCTCAACAGTCTTGTCTAGAAAAGATATCAAATCTGTAATTATACCTTCACATAAGAGAGAACCACTAGAAGTAGATGGCTTCTCCAGAAATATTTCCAATGTTTAAAGAATAAATAATATAAACTATACAAATTATTCAAATAGAGAAAAAGAAACACTTCTCAAACTTGTCTTGAGGCCACATTAACTTTATCCAAATCAAAGGAATTTTTAAAAATAGACAATCTGTTGTAAACATAAATAAAAAAACACTAAATAAAACATTAGCAAATATTACATGTTAAAACAATTTTAAAATTACAAAATTATTGTATTTATTTCAGGAATTAAAATTTCATTTATCATTCAGAAATCAATCACTATGCCACGGTATTGGGAAGTCGAGGTGGGAGGATCACTCTAGGCCTGGAGTTCAAGTTCAGCCTGGGTGACACAGCAAGACCCTCTCTCTGAAAAAATTAGCTGAGCTTGGTGGAACTTGCCTCTAGTCTCAGTGACTAGGGTGACTGAGGCAGGAGGAGAGCCTGAGTCAGTTCAAGGTTGTAGTAAACTCTGATCTCACCACAGGATTCCAGCCTGGGTAACAGAGACTCTGTCTTTCAAAAAAAAAAAAAAAAAAGAAAAGAAAAAGAAAGTATAACAATTACATAATCATCTTGCTGAGAAAAACGTTGAATTCAATTTATGAATTTCATCAGAAAGATAATAAAACTGGCATTTGCAGACAACTTATAAATGTAGAAAGTCTAAAATGTCTACCGAAAAAATAAATTAGAGTTAAATAATACATAAATACAGCAAGATCACTAGAATCAAAGTTAATAAAAAATTTATTTCTACACAATAGCAATAAAAAACCTGTAAACTACTTTATAGAGTTTCATTTCTACAAAAAAAAATCATTTTTTGATGCACATAAAGTTTACAACAGCATGAGGAAATATCGAATGCCTATGATAAATCTAAGGAAGATGGAAAAATGCACAGAAAACTGTAAAACATTGGGAGAAACCTCAGAGCGTCCAAAGAAACGGAAGAAACTACTATGTCAATGTATTTGAAAGACTCGATATAAGGATGCCAGATGTCCAAAATTTAATTTCCGTATTCCATAAATTCCTAATCAAAGCCCAATGAGTTGTTCTTTAAAAACTGAGAAGCAGATTTTAAAATTCATCTGGAAATGCAGGGTTGGAACATAAAAGCCAATTCTGAAGAAGAAAAATGTATTGGAAGAAAAGGAAAGCAAGATACGGTGATAACAGTAATTGTGGCAGTGCGGAATTGGCTTAGTATCTGACAAAGAGATCAGTGGTTCTCAAAGGCAGCCCTGAAACAGGCCTGTCCTTGTGTGGGGACTTGAACTTTGAAAGGCTGCACTTCAGGACAGTGGGGACGTCTTGTCCTTTCAATAGCTGGTGCTGGACCAACTGGATATGCCTTGGGAAAAGGAATGAATGTAGTCCCCCATCTCCCTACACACATGTACACGCACACACACGCACACACAGGTGCATGCCCACACACACACACATGCATGCACACACACACACGCACACACACAGTTCCAGAGATATTACAGGTCTAAATATACACAGTAACGCTTCCAGAACTTAACGGAAGTTCTAACTACAAAGGATAATAGTGATGAATGGGCCTGAATTACATGTAAGAACCTCTGATCATCAAAGATGCCACTTAAGAGAATGAAAAGATGTCCCACAGAGCAGGAGGCATTAGCAAACCTGTGTTTGCAAAGGGCCTCATATCCGGAATCTGTGAAGACAGCACACTACGAAAATGGGCACAGGACTCCATTTGGCCCTTCTTAAAAGAAGCTACCGGATATGGGGTGGCGGATAAAGAAAAGAAGTTTGAGGTGACCGGGCGTCCATGACATTACGCTAAACCACGGCAAGACGCCGTCACAGCACCTGCGGGGGCTCCTGTGGAGAAGCTGACACCCTCGCAACTGCGGAGGTGCATGGCAGGTGCCCTCCTGGCCTGGCAGTGAGCGTGTGGGTTGGTGAAATGTCTGCTGGGATGTGTTAGGAGGACAGGCACGCTCTGCCACCCGACATCCCGGTTCTACCCACACACAACAGAATACATCCACAGATTCACCAAAAATATGCAGAAGATGTTTACAGCAGCATTACTGGTAAGAGTTTCAAACTAGAAAAGAGGAGGAGAGAAGTGGAAGGAGGAGAGGGGTCTGTTGACACTGCGGTGGATGAATGAAGCTCACACAGCCACACGATAGGAGACAACAGTGGAGTCATGTACGGAGGACACCGCACACCAGTTCAGCCGGGTCTCCCAGGCCCCATGCTGGGCGAGCGGAACCACAGCCAACAAGCCCACGCTCCAGGGGCCACCGCGCCAGACACAATTCATAACCCATGGGAGGGGACTGAAAACAGCGGCTCCCTGGAGGGACGGTGTCTGGGTGGGGGAAGCTGTGTTTCTGGATGGTGGCTGGGTGGGAGCTGTGTTTCTGGACGGTGGCTGGGGGGAAAGTTGTGTTTCTGGATGGTGGCTGGGTGGGAGCTGTGTTTCTGGACGGTGGCTGGGGGGAAAGTTGTGTTTCTGGATGGTGGCTGGGTGGGGGAAGCTGTGTTTCTGGATGGTGGCTGGGTGGGGGAGCTGTGTTTCTGGATGGTGGCTGGGTGGGAGCTGTGTTTCTGGATGGTGGCTGGGTGGGGGAAGCTGTGTTTCTGAATGGTGGCTGGGTGGGGGAGCTGTGTTTCTGGATGGTGGCTGGGTGGGGGAGCTGTGTTTCTGGATGGTGGCTGGGTGGGGGAAGCTGTGTTTCTGGATGGTGGCTGGGTGGGGGAAGCTGTGTTTCTGGATGGTGGCTGGGGGGAAAGTTGTGTTTCTGGTTGCTTTGTCTGTCTCTATCCTCCTGGCCACCTCCAGAAGCTACAGGAAATAAATGCTCTTTTCATCCTGGTACTTTTGCCACCTACAAATACAGAGAAGTCGTGTCTAGGTGAATATTAACTTCTGCTTTTGCTTTTCCTTCCTTTGTACTGTGAATACAGGCCGTCTGTGGTTTTACTGTGGATACAGGCCGCCTGTGGTTTTACTGTGGATACAGACTGTCTGCGGTCTCACTGTGAATACAGGCTGCCTGTGGTCTGGCTGTGGATACAGGCCACCTGTGGTCTGGCTGTGGATACAGGCCATCTGTGGTCTGACGGTGCATACAGGCTGTCTGTGGTTTTACTGTGGATACAGGCCGTCTGCTGTCTGACTGTGGGTACAGGCCATCTGTGGTTTGTGCATACAGGCCGTCTGTGGTCTGACTGTGATTACAGGCCATCTGCAGTCTGACTGTGGATACAGGCTGTCTGCGGTTTGACTGTGGATACAGGCCGTCTGCTGTCTGACTGTGGGTACAGGCCATCTGTGGTTTGACTGTGCATACAGGCCGTCTGTGGTCTGACTGTGATTACAGGCCATCTGCAGTCTGACTGTGGATACAGGCTGTCTGCGGTTTGACTGTGGATACAGGCCATCTGCAGTCTGACTGTGGATACAGGCTGTCTGCGGTTTGACTGTGCATATAGGCTGTCTGCGGTTTGACTGTGGATACAGGCCCTCTGTGGTTTGACTGTGGGCTGCGTGTTTCCTGGATGGACCCTAGAGCATGGGCTACTTCAGCCAACAGTAAAACTGCAGACAGGGCCTATGCTCACAGCACAAAGGAAGGAAAAGCAGAAGCAGAGATTAATATTTACCTAGACGCAACTTCTCTGTATTTGCGGGTGGCAAAGGGACCAGGATGGAAAGAGCATTTATTTCCTGTAGCTTCTGGAGGTGGCCAGGAGGATGGAGACCGACAAAGCAAGAATCCTTCATTTGCAACGTCCAGACAGAGCAGGACACAGACTGGGTAGGAGCATTTAGAAGCCTCAAAGAAACAAGAAAGCTTCACTATTATCTTCATTGTCTTTACCATCTTCACAGTTTCTAGATTTCTTACAGCATTCTTTCTAAAACACAATTCCACTAAACTTTACGACGTGGCCTCCCTGGCCCATAAACAGTAATTTTACCTTCTGATTTGTTTTTCTCTTTAATCATCCACTCGAATGCTCCGCCGCACTCTCCATCTGTGTCCAGATACTGTGAGTTTATATTATCTTCCTAAGTGCCTTTCCAGCACAGGGCGGTGAAAATGCGCCCGCTGGAAGCCATTCCCCTCCTTTCTTTTTGCCTCATCTCTATTCTTCCGTGACTCCCCTCATTAATTTACTCGATATCATTCCTCACATTCTGAACGCACGGGAAAGGTACGCAATGGAGGGAACAAATGGTGCTGGCGGTAATAACAGGACTAAGATGCGCTTTGTGTGGAATATTGTCCTAACTCCAGGTATTCCAAAATTCCACCTAATTATCTTGACGTCCCTTATCTGTTATGCCATTCAAATAACACACATGCATCTAGTCCTCTGTTATGTAGCTAGCTGAGCTAGCAACAGAGACAGAAAGCTGCATCTGCACAGGCCCTCAGTGAGGGGCACAGGTGCACGGGGGTCAGGAGGGCCCAGCACTGCACAGACCCTCAGCGAGGGGCACAGGAGCACAGGGCCAGGAGGGCCCAGCACTATACAGGCCCTCAGCGAGGGGCACAGGTGCACGGGGTCAGGAGGGCCCAGTACTGCACAGACCCTCAGCGAGGGGCACAGGTGTGAGAGGTCAGGAGGGCCCAGCACTATACAGGCCCTCAGTGAGGGGCACTGGTATGGGAGGTCAGGATGGCCCAGTACCACACAGGCCCTCAGCGAGGGGCACAGGTACCACACCCTCAGGCCCTCAGCGAGCACAGGCCCTCACCGAGGGGCACAGGTGCAGGTCAGGCGGGCCCAGCACTGCACAGACCCTCAGTGAGGGGCACAGGTGCAGGTCAGGCGGGCCCAGCACTGCAGAGACCCTCAGTGAGGGGCACAGGTGCAGGTCAGGCTGGCCCAGTACTGCACAGGCGAGGGGCACAGGTGCAGGTCAGGCGGGCCCAGCGCTGCACAGGAGGGAAAGCAGCAATGCCTGCACACAGGGGTGCTGGTGACTGTTGGGGAGACTGGGTTTGAAAGAACAGAGAACAAGGTGAAGGTAGCCAGTGACTCGGGGTGGCCAGCGTGTAGCATCCATGGGCCAAATAGCAGGCAGCGTGGGTGAGGGCAGGAGAGGCCTGTTCTGAAGCCTCTCAGATGCCGCCTGCAGAACTGCACTTCCCTCCCAGGCAGCCCAGAGAGCCCGAGGCTCAGAGCCCTGAGTGCTGACCAGACGTAATTTGAAGCGCCTCGCTGAAATCCGCCACACCGGTGGGCTCCTGTTCCAGGTCCTTAATCATAGTGCTCTCACAACTCGGTAAACATCCCGTCTGTAGCTTTTTGGAAAGAAATTGTGGAACCAAAAACTGAGAGTTTGATAGAGATATTAAGGGGAGAGAGACTCAGAGTGGTGAAACAGAAAATTAAAACTTTGAATGCAGAGATTTTAGAGAAATTCTCCTTACTGCCCATTTCAGACAGACACCCCACTTAGGATGTCCACGTTTCAGTGCGTCATTCACGTCAGTCTGTGGAACTTTCTGTCCTTTCCAGCACATGATATGTGTTTTCAATTTACCCTTGTCATATAGTAACTTTACACAGAGAACAGCAGCAGAAACTGGGAGACACTGTTTCCCCCAATTGATAAAGGAGAGAACCCTGGCTGGAGGGTGGCCACTGCACTAACGTCAAGCAGCTGTGGGCCTCGTGACCGCAGTCCCCACACTCGGGAGGCCCCTGCAGAGGGGATGCCGTCCCGCGAGCTTCCTATAAATCCAATCTCAGGAAAAACGGCCTCTATCCTGTGTAGTTCTGCTCTCCAAAGTATCTATGAGAACACAATGAGCAATTCTGAAAGGAAGGAGATGCGACCCCTCTTGGCTCTTCGGAAACCTGGGTGTGCCCTGCCCTGCCCTGCCACGATCCCAGCGTCTCCTCCTCCCACTGGGTCTCTCGTGAAGGGCTGGCCTTCCTTGCTTTTCAATCCTCTGCCTAACCTCCCTCCCTTCACCCTCCCCATGCCTAGAACTGTCCTGACTCCAGCAATGCAGGCACGACAATGGCAGCTCCGTTCTGCCCTGGCAAAGCCATTCCAACGGCCAATGGAACAGCTGGTACCACTTCCCCTAAGTCGAGGCACTTCCCAAAACCCTGTGGCGCCAGGGCTCACAGGACAAGCACGAATCAAGATCTGCCCTTTTCATCTCTTCACGGCGGAAATGCCACGTGTTCTCCTCTTACGGCACTTTTACAAAACATGTTCTACACTAGACCCAAATAGTTCACGAATATCTATCGAAGCGGTGAGGCAACACTAGCTTCCCTGCTGACCTCTGGGTACGAACACTCCATCTAGTTTCTTCCTGCAAATCTCTACGTTCAAGGGATGTGCTAAGCCTATCGACTCATTTTCTATTACATTTAAAATTATGAGGCATGTGATGCTCAGAACTCATGGCTTATGTGTCATACTTTTTTTCTTCAGAGAAAAATTAACTGTATAACTCTTCAATTTGTTGGTGAACCACCTTATGATGCATAATTTTATTATCCAATTAATACACACAAAAAACTGTATAGCAACCTCTCAGAACCTTAAAGATCTTCAAATCCTTAAATAAAATGCAAATTTACTTTCCAAAGATTTCTTATGAAAAACAATTGTCTAAAAAATGGTAATTTCATAGCAAAAAAAAAAAAACTTATATATGTACGCAGAATATGGACATTTCTAAGTCATCCAAAAAGCAGCGAAATACCTTGAGATATATTTTTCCAAACCATTCTTAAGCAAAAAGTAAGCTTACTTATTTTTGAATTTTTCCATATACAATGTTGATAGCATGCTTAAAAATTATAAACTTAATATGAGTTCATTTCAGAAATTTTTGAAAATATTTTTCAAAATATAAAGAAACAAAGAAATCTAAAATCTAAGCATAAGCATTAAGCTTTTGTATAAATATCATTAGTATTCAGCCTTGAGTCGTATTTTTCAGTCATTTTTATATGTTAAGCACTTTACTCGTGGTATTAAATATTCTTCAAAACTATGATTTTTATTGCCAAGTTTTTGGTACATAATTCATTTTCTCATTCCTCTATGTTAGAACTTGAAGGTTGTCCAAATTTTTGCTAATATTTACCCATGTCTTTGAGTATGTCCACAGGAAAAATATTCTAGAATTGGTGTAATCTCTTATAAAGGTTGTGGCTGTCTGTGTTCCCATTAATCATATAAGAAAGATCCCGTTTGACCACAACAACAATATTTTGGATTACATTTTTCTTTTTTTAATAATATAGGCTTTCTTCTCAATATCAGGTGCGTTGAATTCAAGAGTTCTGATTCCTGTGCCCATGAATTTTCAAGCATAAAGTAATGCTTGAAATGCTTTATCAAGCATAACATAAATCAGGTTCAATTGGGTTTCTTTAGCCCAAATTCAGTTTTGTTGGGAAATCCAGTTACAGAACTTAAAAATGAGTTAATTGAAAAAGGATTCAACTTTCAACACTCACTTGAAACGAACACCCTTCTCTAATCTCAGCGAATCCCGTCACTCCCACACCCGCATCAGAAATCATGACCCAGCCCCTCTGTAAAAGCCCCTCAGCCCCTCCCCAGGAGAAAGCTACCTTTTCCAGGTAGCAGGGCCTCCCCATCATTACCGTCCACAGCACACAGCAGAGTCCTGAACTCAACAAAGACAGGCCCAAGGAAACCAAACCACTTTCCTGCCACACCTTCAATGAAGAAGCCAGATACCTTATCATTTATTTATTTTTGAGACAAAGTCTTGCCCTGTCACCCAGGCCTGAGCGCAGTGGCATGATCTCTGTTCACTGCAACCTCCGCCCCCGGGGTTCAAGCGATTTTTCTGCTGATTCTCCTGCCTCGGCCTCTGAGTAGCTGGGATTACAGGCACGTGCCACCGTGCCTAGCTAATTTTTGTATTTTTAGTAGAGACAGGGTTTCACCCTGTTGGCCAGGTGGTCTCTGAACTCCTGACCTCAAGTGATCTGCCCGCCTCAGCCTCCCAAGTGCTGGGATTGCAGGCGTGAGTCACCGTGCCTGGCCAAGGCAGGGAATTTAAAAAGAACAAGGTGGCAAGAAATACAGGAGGACGACCTGGGAAGTCAGCCCCCAGCCGGGCTGAGTGAGGGAAGGGAGGGTCAGGGCCAGAGCCCCAGGAGGTCTCTGATCAGGTGTGTGGGACCCAGGGGCCTCCGAGGGGCACCAGGGCTGGTTCTGGGAGTTGCTGGGACAGACCACTGGTGGGGAATGAGTGCCCTGGGGCACGAGGCACGGGGGAGACGGCAAAGAGGACGGAGCAGGCGTGTGCCCTCTTCTGCCTTCCAGATGGAAGGGAGGCCAGAGGGAAGGCGTGGGACCGTGCCGGGGCCTCCCAAGGAGCAGAGGCGATGTCACCCACCCGGCAATGCTTCGTCCAGGAATGCCCTTGGCAGAGCGGGACGAGCGCTGAGGCCCAGAGTTTCGTGTCGCCCTGCTACGACGTGGGGCTGGCCGAGTGCTGTATCTGCTCTGAATCTAGGTTTCCTTGTAATGGAAATGGGAGACGATTCTTCCCACTGGGCTGATAGCCACACTGTTATGATGTTTACCCAGCAAAAAAGCACCACTTAAAATGCATAATGTTATGAAAATGTGCCATATTCCTGTATAGTGGAGAGGGCACCAAGGCTGGCTCAGGCCCCAGAATACCCATGTTCAAGCCTCGCTCTGCCAAATACCAGTCGTGTGACCTCAGGGAAATCCCCTCGTTTCCCCCGCATTTCCCTCACCTCAACCAGAGCTGGTAACAGAACCCTACGCCCTAGACCCCTGATGAGAATTAAATAAGTTAATACACTTAGAGTGCTGAGAGAGCCCCTGGGAACTGTCAGACCCCAAAACCTGTGCCAGGCACCATCCTCACTCCCTCTCCATGAAGGTCCTGAAATAATACGGGCGCGTCAGGTGCCAGTTCTAGGTGGTCTCACTCTTCCCCTGATAAGGTGTCTCTCTGGGCTTCACGTTAATTAGTGATCTGTGGGCTTCCTATTTGCCATGGGCTGAACGTTTGCATCCCCAAGACTCCCACGGTGAAATCTTAACCCCCGAGGTGATGGCTTTGGGAGGTGACTAGGTTAAGAGGGTGAAGCTCCTGAATAATGGGGCCCAGGGAGGCCCCTCGCCCCTCGCCCCACGTGAGGACACACGAGAGGGCATCATCTGTGAGCCAGGACACCGTCCACTGCAGATTCCACACCTGCTGCACCTTGATCACAGCCTTGTGAGAAGGAAATGTCTGCTGCCAAGGCTGCCCGGCCTACGGTACTGCGTCCCGGCAGCCTCAGCTGAGACAGTGCTTACTGACCTGCTTTTGTAAGATAAGCACAAATGTTGGCAGAGAACACGGGGGCAATGAGGGGCAGCCATTGGTGGCTGGGAGCTCCCCCCGCCCTGCACATACCCCAGTCTCACGGGTGGCCCAGCAGGCCACCCGTGCCCACGTCCCCCCAGCCAGGCTGCAGAGGCCGGCAACAGGCACCCAGGAAACGCAGTCATCACCCAAGGAAACACCTGAACAACCAGGACTTCAGAGCAATTTCAAAAGTTCCTTCAACCAGAACGATGCGTAACCAGCCAGGGGGCCGAGGCAGGGGGAACGTTTCCCACCAGCCGCACAGGCCAGAACTAGTAAATAAACAGGAGGAGAAGGCACCACTGCAGACTGGAACTTGGCTTCAGAAAAGATTTTTCCAGACCTGAGAGGGGGGCCAGCAACATTCCACTTAAAGACGGAATTGATCGGGAATGTCAGGTCGGGAATGTGACATCGGGAAAGTCAGGTCGGGAATGTCAGGTTGGGAATGTGACGTCAGGAATATCATGTCAGGAATGTGACGTCGGGAATGTCACGTCAGGAATGTCAGGTCAGGAATGTCAGGTCGGGAATGTCAGGTCGGGAATGTCACGTCGGGAATGTCACTTTATTCGCACTTGTACTTCTCAGCGTCTTCTCGGGTTTCTAACAGGCTGCCCTTTCCAAAGCTGAGCACCAGTGAGCCAGGAGACACCCCCCTTCCCCTCAAATCCATACTCAGGCTCACTCTGCTGGAATCGTGGCATCGAGGGATTGAGAGCCGCCCGTCCTGGTGTCAGCGGGGCAGGGTGGATGTGATGAGGTGATGCCCTCGAAAATGTTCCATCGAGAGACGGGGCCGGGCATCGTGGCTCACGCCTGTAATCCTGCATGTTGGGAGGCTGAGGCGGGTGGACTGCTTGAGGCCTGGAGTTTGTGACCGGCATGGCAGCCTGCGCCTGTAGTCCCAGCTACCCCAGGGGGTGAAGCATGAGAACTGCTTGAACCTGGGAGGCGGAGGTTGCAGTGAGCTGAGATCGTGTCACTGCGCTCCAGCCTGAGCAAGAGTGAGACTCTGTCTTAAGAGAAAAAAAATAAAAAGAGAGCTGGGAACCAGGTTGTAACTTTTCATTTCCAAAAACATTTTTATGAAAAATATTTGATTGGGGAAGTTTATACAGTAGACAGAGCAAGACTGTACATTGTAGCCAGTGATCTTGTTTCAGATACCAATTGTTATAGAAAGATAGTGACCTGGACTCTGACCCGGACTCTGAATACTAGAAACATTCAAAGAGTGAGTTTTACCAATGCATTTTTTTCCGAGTCCAATATAACTTTAGGAATCACCCATCGTAGTCAGTTAAACATTTCTGCTCCAGTGCACAGAATAAGAAAAGGGTGTGGGCCGGCTTCAGGTGACCGCTCAGACAGTGAGAGGCTCCATGCAGTAACGTGACAGTGTCCTGCAGCCTCACCGATAGCGGGACGTCGGCTCGGGGCGGCTTCTGTGGTTTGGACTGAATTACACACACCCCAAATCCATACTTCGTGCCCCAGCCCAATGTGACTATAGTCTGGAGATGGCCTAGAAAGAAATAATCCAGGTTAAACGAGGTTTTGAGGGAACCCTAATCCAACAGGACCGGTGTCCTTGTAACAAGGGGAACAGGTGCCAGGGCTCTCCCTACACACGCGCAGAGGGGAGGCCGCAGCACACAGGCAGGAGGCCACACCGCAAGCCGGGAGAGAGGCCTCAGGAGAAACCAGCCAGGCTGTGGCCCTCTTGTCCTCGGACTGCCAGCCTCCAGACCTGCAAGAACGTAAGTTCCTGTTGTTTGAGCCATTCTGGGATCACGGCCCGAGCTAGCACGGTGGCTGGGCACCATCTTGAGAGGCAGAGTTACAGTTTTTCAGACATACCACACACACCAGCTGAAGCAGCGCAGAGAGAATACCTCCGGCACTCGACAGCTGCTGTCAAATGTCTTTGTTTGTTTTGAGCATTCACTCTTCACCATTTAGGATCACTACATTTAAAAACTGCCGTTCTGGAGAGCAGCCGGGCCTGGGATTCCGGGCGCACCTGCGCCATCAGCACACCCCGTGTCCTCCTGCTCTCTGGCCTCCGCGTTTGCCAGCCTCGAGAGCTGGCTTCAGGTGGTTCCTCACTCTCTTCGGGCACGAGGCTGGGGGAATCCACATTCAATTTGCAGAACATAGAGAAAGGCGCCTTTACTGAGCGTAGTCACGTGTTCAGAGCCATGGATCTGCTGTGCACCAAGCACTAGATCTCAGCGCCCTGCGTTGTCTACACACCAGGCGCTGTATTTGGTGCTAGTCACGTTGTCTGCCATGACCCTCATGAAGGAAACTTTGATTATGCAAAGCCAGCCTGACGATGAGGAGGGCGTCCGCCCCGGCCTGTCTGGGGAACCAGAGTGCTGTCCAGGGTTGCTGCCGCAGGGAGGCTGTGGTCCGGCTCCCTTCTCTCCCATGAGCATCTGCAGTGGACAGGCCGTGGGGCATCTGAGTTACAAGCCCCCCTTCATGGCTGACGGGAGGGGAGTTTTTTTAAAGACATTTGAAGTCTACTCACTGGTAAATGAGAGGGCTGGAAATTGAGGCCAGGCATGGGGTCAACCCAACCCACGTGCCTAAGGGCAGCAGAACCCAGGGGTCTTCAAAGGCAGGCGTCCCGCCCCTCGGCACAGTGAGATACTGGGCTCCTTACAGCTTTTACCTGGCAGCTTCCCCTGGAAGCAAGAGGAAGGCGAGGGGAATCTCAAATCACTCACGTGGATTTTTTGTGAGCAGGTTGCAAAAAAAATCTTTAGCACAGGAAGAGAATGAGCTTCTTGACTTGAATAAAGTTTCATTTTTGGAGGATCTGGCTCATTGATTCTACAGCCTGTGACAAGAGGCAAACTGCAAAGCAGTTTAAATCTCATTTCTTAACTTAGAAAGATGATTGCTTGTGATTAAACAACTGGCAACCTTCCCTGCGACGATTCCCACCAATCCCCGTGTTCAACAGAGATCTGCTGTTTCGTCATCATGAATGTCCCCTTCGTGTTTTTCTACCAGAAATGTCACCAGCTCATACTGTCCACACAAGTGGCCATCACCTGTGTTCGTAAGCTTAGGGATCCACGGAGAGGTCTGGCTGTTTTCAAGCAGAGGCTTAGTTCCCAACCTGCCGTTCCTGGGAAGGATGTTTCCCGGCATGGCTGAGACTGTCGCTCCCCTCAGATGTGCCGTGCTCCGTTTCTTGAAACACCTCATGCTCCTTTTCAGAGTCTAGCACTTCTTAAGAAACGGGAAAAAACAAAACCAAAAAACCAAACCACAAAAAAAAAAAAAAAAAAAAAATTCCAGGATCCAAGGTGAGAAATTTGTAAGTGACTATGTCTGCATGCTTCATAAAACTCATTTCCACCTCTCTGCCGACGCACCGTCAAAGGCTCTTTCCCCTGTGACGAGATGGACTCAGACAGCCACCTGGGTCCTTTGCTTTGCTTTTGCTGTCATGAAACTGTGTCCTGAAGCTGCTTTTTAATTCTTGAAACTGGATCTGGGGACAAAGGCTTTGCTTAGGCAGCTTGGAAAATACTAACTGACATATATTTGTTAAGCAAAAACAAAACAAAAAACCCCACAACGTTACATAGAGTAAGTGCCTATACTTGTAATTTAAAGTAACCAATAGCAGCAAAAGAAAAAAAAAGCTGTCAAATTCCAGAAGCTTTATAGGTGAAGGTGTTAAAATCCTTGGGACAGGACACTTTTCAGTGACAAGAATGGAGGAAATAGAAAATAAAGAATAGAATCATCTTAACGAAGCCCTCTTTGGCACTAAAAATCATATTCAAAGTTTAATCAATAGAGTTTGATATTGATTCTATTGATATCCGCACCCAAATCTCATCCTGCATCGTAATCCCCAGGTATTTAGGGACAGACCTGGTGGGAGGGGATTGGATCATCGGGGCGGTCTCCCCCACGCTGTTGCCGTGACAGTGAGTTCACCGGAGATCTGGTTTATATTATAAATGGTGGTTTTTCTCTGTGCTCTCACACACTCTCCCTCGCCTGCCGCCACACAACACATACCTGTTCTCCTTCCACCTCCACCAAGTTTCCTGAGGCCTCCCCAGCCCTGCCGAACTGAGTCGGTTAAACCTCTTTCCTTTATAAATTACCGAGTCTCAGGCAGTTCTTTATAGCAGTGTGAAAACGAACTCATACAAGTTTATTCAATTTGAAATCGTCTTTCAGATTACATTGCTTACATTATTAATATGATTAATATTTATACATGTTCTGTCATTAATTTAGTATAAATTCCTGGCTATTACTAAAAACTCAAAAAATAACACACGCAGACAAGGTGGCGGAAAAAAAGGAATTGCTTATACACTGTTGGTGGGAGTGTAAATTATTCAACCACTGTGGTAGACAGGGTGGTGATGCCTCAAAGACCTAAAACCAGAACTACCATTGCACCAAGCAATCCCATGACTGGGTATAAACCCAGAGGAATATATATAATTCTACCATTAAGACACATGCACGTTCATTGCAGCACTATTCACAATAGCAAAAACATGGAATCAACCTAAATGCCATCATTGGTAGACTGAATAAAGAAAATGTAGTACATGTACACTGTGGAATAGTATGCAGCCAGAAAAAAGAACCAGATCATGTCCTTGGCAGGAACATGGATGGAAGTGGAGGCCATTATCCTCAGGAAACTAATGGAGAGAAAACAAATGTGCATGTTCTGTTTGATAAGTGGGAGCTAAATGATGAGAACTCAGGGATGCATAAAGGGGAGCAACATCCACAGGGGCCTGTGGGAGGTGGAGGGGGAGGAGGCGGAGGAGCAAGAAAAGTAACTAATGGACACTGGGCTTAATATCTGGATAAGGAAACAATTTGTATCGCAAATCCCCATGACACACATCTACCTGTGTAACGAACCTGCACTTGTACCACTGAACTTAAAAAAAAAAAATTAATCAATTCCCAATATGGATTTTATGATTGTACAAAACAACTGTGTGATATTCATTACAAATTAAATACTACTCTGTTATTTGAAATCCAAAAAAAAGTCCGGTTTTAGATTACTCTTAATTCTATTGCTCACATTCATATGATTAATATTAATATGAATTCCTGACATTTGTGATGCTGGCTAAACTAGAATTTATGCTGTAATAAAATCTGAATAATATTTATTATGACTTGATGAGCAAAGTATTTGTGTCCAGGCCCGTCTTAATTCCAAGCCAGCTTTATGATCTGGGCAAAATAGTCACAGTTCCAGAAATCTATTTCTGATAAAGTTGGACTTAATTTTTTTTCCAGAAGACAAATCTATTAGTTATCATTCTAAGTCCCTTCCAAAAGCAAAAAATATATATTTTTATTCATATATATTTCTCATAATGACTTCTATTAATGATCAATACAATTTTATGATAACTTCCTGGTTTTACAGAAAGATGAATTTATTTTTGATAATTTTCTAACCATAATCTTCTGCAGAGAAGTTGAAATGAAGCAGAAACCCCCACTTTAGGAGCCTGCAAACCCCCATGCATGGAAGTGAAGGAAAATTCCAGAGTTCTTTTCAGAAAAACTCCAGGTATCCAGCTAGCCCCAGGGAACTTAAGTAGCTTGTTAAGAAGGTAATCACCTAAAACAACAGCCAAGGAAGCCAGAGCTCTAGAGCTGTTTGCTTTCTTCCGGAAACTAAAGACAACACCTGGATATTGCCCTTGAACTGTCCTTCACAGGCTCTGACCCCATAAGGACCCCACCACACAGAGACCCCAGATTAGGGGGAAGTGAGGACACAACTACAAGGATTGCCCTTTGCTCTGAATTCTTCCTGAGGGCCTTGGAGAAAGTCTTCCTAGCAAGTTAACATGTTTCTGTTGACCCCCAATTTTTTAAACAAAGCTTCTCTTCTTTAACCAGTTGCAAATGAGAAGATCTCTGAATCCAGCTATGATCCGTGAGCCCCGGCGACAGGGTGTCCTGTCCTTTCAAGCTTCAACATGTGTGGCCTCCATGCGTTGATTTATGATGTTGCCTGTAGCTTCTGCACCCCTGCCTTTAAAAATCCTTGCTGCAGCCATGGGGAGGCCAGGATTAGAGCGACACTGGCCTCCTTGCCTGGCGCTCTGCAATAAATGCCTTCCTTTACATCACTCCAAAACCGCGGTGTGAGCGTCTGGCTTTACTGTGTTGGGTGAGTGGATGCCAGCTCAGCTCTGTATCAAGGTACACACGTACATGTTACAGTAAATAAATGTTACTAAGAAAACCCATCAAGCAGTATCGTACTCACTGCTGCAGATGATCTAGTCTTTTAATTATTTGGTTGATTCTCAACCTTGCGCTCCTCTTTTAACCACTCAGGAAAGACAAGTAACTTAACTGTAATGCTACAGACATTTGTATCTAACAGCTGGTTTTGCTAGTCCCTCACTAACCCGTCTCCAGGCAATGCTTCAGGCAGTCTAGTTTTTATACCAGGCTTTAACATAAACCAATTAATAGAAGAGATTTTGCAATAAAAAGCACCAAAAACAAAATAAAGACTACAGGATTTAAAAGTCATCAAAAACAGGGCTTTCGATTTCTACAAATTTACGTCTTTTAAACACGACAGTAGCTTTCTACTGTCAAATAAGGTTGACTTGTTGATTTCACAATTAACACATATAACGAAAAACTGTCATTCATTATGAGATCACAGCACTAACCTTTGTGCATTATCTGGGAACACACACACCATCTTATTCTAGTCTGTGCTGACAGTTAAATGCAACCTGTATTCTTTCACAGCTGGTCAAACGTAAGATACCATCGATCCTCTCTAATTCATAACAGTCACACTTATGAAGATACAAACATTCTAATTAAGGTATCTGTCAATCAAATCCAGTGGAATGGAAGAATGACTCAGCATCGAAAAATGGGACCATCTCATTGATAAATCAAGGGAGGAAAAGATAACTCGCATGTCCCCCAAAAGCATAAAATTCAAAACATATTCTGGATAAAAACACTTCACAAGCTAGAAATACAGGAAATGTCTATAACACAGCATATCTTACCAGATCCCCAAAGCAAACATCTCACCTAATGTGGAACGGAGCCCGTGTCCAGCAAACATCTCACCTAATGTGGAATGGAGTCCGTGTCCAGCAAACATCTCACGTAATGTGGAACGGAGCCCGTGTCCAGCAAACATCTCACGTAATGTGGAACGGAGCCCGTGTCCAGCAAACATCTCACCTAATGTGGAACAGAGCCCGTGTCCAGCAAACATCTCACCTAATGTGGAACGGAGTCTGTGTCCAGCAAACATCTCACCTAATGTGGAACGGAGCCCGTGTCCAGCAAACATCTCACCTAATGTGGAACGGAGCCCGTGTCCAGCAAACATCTCACGTAATGTGGAACGGAGCCCGTGTCCAGCAAACATCTCACCTAATGTGGAACAGAGCCCGTGTCCAGCAAACATCTCACCTAGTGTAGAACGGAGCCCGTGACCAGGAAACATCACAACTATGTGGAACGGAGCCCGTGACCAGGAAACATCACACCTAATGTGGAACGGAGCCCGTGACCAGGAAACATCACACCTAATGTGGAACGGAGCCCGTGACCAGGAAACATCACACCTAATGTGGAATGGAGCCCGTGTCCAGCAAACATCTCACGTAATGTGGAACAGAGCCCATGTCCAGGAAACATCTCACCTAATGTGGAACAGAGCCCGTGTCCAGCAAACATCTCACGTAATGTGGAATGGAGCCCGTGTCCACAAACATCTCACCTAATGTGGAACGGAGCCCATGTCCAGGAAACATCTCACCTAATGTGGAACGGAGCCCATGTCCAGGAAACATCTCACCTAATGTGGAACGGAGCCCGTGACCAGGAAACATCACACCTAATGTGGAACGGAGCCCGTGTCCAGGAAACATCTCACCTAGTGTGGAACGGAGCCCGTGTCCAGGAAACATCTCACCTAGTGTGGAACAATGCCCGTGTCCAGGAAACATCTCACGTAATGTGGAATGGAGCCCGTGTCCAGCAAACATCTCACGTAATGTGGAACAGAGCCCATGTCCAGGAAACATCTCACCTAATGTGGAACAGAGCCCGTGTCCAGCAAACATCTCACCTAATGTGGAATGGTGCCTGTGTCCAGGAAACATCTCACCTAGTGTGGAACGGAGCCCGTGTCCAGGAAACATCTCACCTAGTGTGGAACGGAGCCCGTGTTCATTCTCGTGAAAGTTGCTATATGGAGCAGGTGTTCATGTCACCCTAAATTCACACGGTGAAGCCTTAACCCCCAGTGGGACAGTATGAGGAGGGTGTGGCCTTTGGGAAGTAGTTTGGGTGGGATGAGGCCATGCGGGTGGAGAAGCCACGGTGGGACGAGCCCCTTACAAGATGTGAAGAGCCCAGAGCCGCCTCTCCCCGACGTGAGCACAGAGTGAGAAGCCACCTCCCGCAAGCCGGGGAGAAGGTTCCCACCAGAAGCCCCACCTGCCGGCACCTGGATCTGGAGCTCGCGGCCTCCAGAACCGTGAGACATGAAGCTGCTGTTTTCAGCCGCCCATCTATGGCAACGTGTTACAGCAGCCTGGGTGACTGAGCCAGTCACTCATTTTTCCTGAAAACAGGCACACGCCTGGCACCCCGACTCCAAGTGGCTACTAATGGGGCCCCTGAAACCCAGGAAAAGCAGCTGAAGGATTCCAGCAAACCCTGTGTAGGTTGGATTACTGCTTTTCTTCTGTTATAAAATGAGTGCATTTTATATTTCCCATAACATTAAAAAATAAACATTTTTTCTCAAAATTAAGGAAAATAATGTGCATCCTTCTAAAGAAAACTGAGTGGCATGAGAAAATGTGTATGGAGTAAGCTGTGCTCTGGGCAACAGCAGGGACACAGCCAGGACTCCACCCTTCCCCTCATCAGGGAGGCCCGTCTCTGTTCTCTCAGCCTGGCTGCTGCAGAGCTGGGGGGCGTGCTGTGTCGCACTCCCATTTTCCCCCAAAGATGACTGCAGCAAATGTCAGGCCTCTGGTGGGCCTGTCTTGGGATGCCCTGCCTGGGAGGGAGAGGCTGGTTGCTGGTTGCCATGGTTACAGAGATGCTGGTCCACGCCGTGCTTTACAGCCTCCCGGTAAACACCCAGGGGGTGTCTCTTTGTCACGGGGGACCAGGTACGGTTGTGGTCCAGAAAACGCGGCGTCTGCTTTCATCTAATGGGTGCATGAGTCACCTAATTGAGCCTCCATCCCTCTGTTTTTTTTGGCTGTCCAGACATAAGTCTAAATTCCTGGCTTATCTCAAGCGACGGCGGGTCACGCTGACAGGTCCCTTCTGCTCCTGGTTTATCCTGTCGATACTGTTTTACTTTGAACTCTGTTGTCATATCTGTGAGTTGCTTTTTATTACTTTTTTGAATAATAAAGGAGAAAAAATAAACACACCCGTATAATCATATCTATATCAATAAAACAGAACATTAAACTTCTCATCAATCCAAACATCTCCTTCTGCAAATAACACCTTTTAAATCTAGAGAGGCTGGAGTGCGTTTGTCAATAACACACCTCACTTCTGGCTGATTACCCGAAGGTCCCTCTGCGTCTGACGCCACTCCTTGCATCATCTCATACAACTCGTGTGAAGTGCCCAACACGGGCTACACGCGCAGGATCCCTTGACTGTGATCAGAATCAGAGCCTCATGGCACACCTGTCATTACTCACGTAACAAACGTGGACCTGGGGGTCCAAGGCCCGTGGTTGCTGACTTCAGAGTCAGGGCTCCCAGCCGGGAATCCAGGCTGCTCCTCAGTGGGTCTCTGCCGTAAGGACCAATTCTTTCCTATCGTAAAACGCAGGATTCCCGCTAACACGTGAAGAGGTGCAATGTGGGAGAATGGAACACACCAGCATCAACTCGACCTGTATCCACGGTTATGAGAAAACTAAGTAAAAATGAAACCAAGACAGCAGGGGTCACCTACGGGGCATCGCTGGCAAACTCTCAGGCTTCCTGCGAGGCTTGTGGGGGCAGGTGCCCCTCTCAAAATAATATCAACGTCTCCTCCCAGCATTTCACAAAACTTCATTAGGATTATAGCTGCAAATGTGAGTGATAAGACTTGCTTCAGTTCCAGAAGGGTGTAAATTTGCCTTTAAATTTTAATAAGTTTTTACCTGTTTAAATTTTTTTTTTTTTTTTTGAGACGGAGTCTCGCTCTGTTGCCTAGCTGGAGTGCAGCGGCACAGTCTCGGTTCACTGCAACCTCTGCCTCCTAGGTCCAAGCAATTCCCCTGCCTCAGCCTCCTGAGTAGCTGGGACTACAGGCACGTGCCACCATGCCTGGCTCATTTTTTTAATTCTTTTTTTTTTTTTTTTGAGACGGAGTCTCGCTCTGTCACCCAGGCTGGAGTACAGTGGCCGGATCTCAGCTCACAGCAAGCTCCGCCTCCCGGGTTCACGCCATTCTCCTGCCTCAGCCTCCCGAGTAGCTGGGACTACAGGCGCCCGCCACCTCGCCCGGCTAGTTTTTTGTATTTTTAGTAGAGACGGGGTTTCACCGTGTTAGCCAGGATGGTCTCGATCTCCTGACCTTGTGATCTGCCCGTCTCGGCCTCCCAAAGTGCTGGGATTACAGGCCTGAGCCACCGCGCCCAGCCGCCTGGCTCATTTTTTGTATTTAGTAGAGACGGGGTTTCACCATGTTGGCCAGGATGGTCTCAAACTCCTGACCTTGTATCTGCCTGCCTCGGCCTCCCAAAGTACTGGGATTACAGGCGTGAGCCACCGCGCCCGGCCCTAAGTAAAATTTAAAATGTGATTCCAATGTCCATGTCTGTACATGAAAGCGAGAGGGGACCATGAAGTGGAATTGTGAGTTTGTTTTGATTTCTTGTTACTGAAAGCACATGACTATGAGTGGGCAAAGAACTGTAAGTTCCACTGGGGAGCGTCAGTTTGCCAGTGTCCTGAGACACACCTGTCGGCCACCCTGGCTCACGGAGCGTCTGATGCGTCCATCCAGGTTAACTCACCAGCTGCACCTTCTGGGCTTATTTCCACTACGGATCGGCCGAAAACCAGTAAAGACCAGACATCCAACACTTCACAAACCATGAGCTTTTAATGTCTTATCAGAGACTAATTTGGCATGTTGATATTTTGGGACACTCAGAAAAGTCACTAAATTCTAGTGCTTCAGTATTTCTGACACATGCTCCTAAGACATAAAATATCAAGTAGCTAAATCAATCTCATGTCTCTCAACACCAGGGATAGGTTCTGAGAAACGTGTTGTTGGCCAATCTGGTCATGGTGTGACCATCATCGTGTGTCAAACAAACCCGGCGATCCAGCCGGCTGCACACCCAGGCTGTGCGGTGCCGCTTGTTGCTTCTGGACTACATACCCGCACAGCACGTGACCGCGCTGAGTCCTGCAGGCAGCTGGAACACAGTGGCGAGTATGTGTGCACCTAAGCCCAGCTAAAGTTAGAAAAGGTACAGTAAGAACTCGGCATTGTAGTCCCATGGGACCACTGTCCCCTGCAGGCCCTCACCGCACATGACACCAGGAGCTAGTCCTCACTGAACAACACCAGGAGCGGGTCCTCACTGCACATGACACCAGGAGCCGGTCCTCACTGCACAACACCGGGAGCGGGTCCTCACTGAACACAACACCGTGAGCGGGTCCTCACTGCACAACACCAGGAGCGGGTCCTCACTGCACAACACCGGGAGCGGGTCCTCACTGAACAACACCGGGAGCGGGCCCTCACTGCACAACACCGGGAGCGGGTCCTCACTGAACACAACACCGGGAGCGGGTCCTCACCAAACAACACCGGGAGCGGGTCCTCACAGAACACAACACCAGGAGCCGGTCCTCACCGAACAACACCGGGAGCGGGTCCTCACTGAACACAACACCAGGAGCCGGTCCTCACCGAACAACACCGGGAGCGGGTCCTCACTGAACACAACACCGGGAGCGGGTCCTCACTGCACAACACCGGGAGTGGGTCCTCACTGAACAACACCGGGAGCGGGCCCTCACTGCACAACACCAGGAGCGGGTCCTCACTGAACACAACACCGGGAGCGGGTCCTCACCGAACAACACTGGGAGCGGGTCCTCACCAAACACAACACCAGGAGCCGGTCCTCACCGAACAACACCGGGAGCGGGTCCTCACTGAACACAACACCGGGAGCCGGTCCTCACCGAACAACACCGGGAGCGGGTCCTCACTGAACACAACACCGGGAGCAGGTCCTCACTGAACACAACACCGGGAGCCGGTCCTCACCGAACAACACCGGGAGCGGGCCCTCACTGCACAACACCGGGAGCGGGCCCTCACTGCACAACACCGGGAGCGGGTCCTCACCGAACAACACCGGGAGCGGGTCCTCACTGAACACAACACCGGGAGCCGGTCCTCACCGAACAACACCGGGAGCGGGTCCTCACTGAACACAACACCGGGAGCGGGTCCTCACTGAACACAACACCGGGAGCAGGTCCTCACTGCACACAACACCGGGAGCGGGTCCTCACTGCACAACACCGGGAGCGGGTCCTCACTGAACACAACACCGGGAGCGGGTCCTCACTGAACACAACACCGGGAGCGGGTCCTCACTGCACACAATACCGGGAGTGGGTCCTCACTGAACAACACCGGGAGCGGGTCCTCACTGCACACAACACCAGGAGCGGGTCCTCACTGAACACAACACCAGGAGCGGGTCCTCACTGCACACAACACCGGGAGCGGGTCCTCACTGCACAACACTGGGAGCGGGTCCTCACTGAACAACACCGGGAGCGGGTCCTCACTGAACAACACCGGGAGCGGGTCCTCACTGAACAACACCGGGAGCGGGCCCTCACTGAACAACACCGGGAGCGGGTCCTCACTGAACAACACCGGGAGCGGGCCCTCACTGCACATGACACCAGGAGTCAGTCCTCACTGAACAACACCGGGAGCGGGCCATCACTGCACAACACCGGGAGCGGGTCCTCACTGCACAACACCGGGAGCGGGCCCTCACTGCACATGACACCAGGAGTCAGTCCTCACTGAACAACACCGGGAGCGGGCCATCACTGCACAACACCAGGAGCGGGCCCTCACTGCACAACACCGGGAGCGGGTCCTCACTGAACAACACCGGGAGCAGGTCCTCACTGCACAACACCGGGAGCGGGTCCTCACTGAACACGACACCGGGAGCGGCCCTCACCGCACACGACACTGGGATATGGTGCACGACCGTATTCAAATGTGAGCTGCTCTTTCCTAAAAAGGCAAGCATGGAAACATAAAAAGCCTCTGATTTATTTTGTTTTACTTTTAAATTGGGAGAATGAGAATCTATTTGAGAACATTTTGCGTGGCTTAATCATTATTTGAAAGATCCACAATAGGAAAGTGCATCTTTAGACTCTTAGTTCAGACTCTTCTACCAAGCCTTGAATGACTAATGCACTTAATCATGACGAGGCCACATCAAAACAGCACCCGGCCTTTCTACTTCACACCCAGTTACAACAGGATGGGCGTCGTTAGCCGTTCTCCTCTGGGCCTCCGTGTTTTCTTGAAAGCTGCAGTTTCCGAGGTTTTCTGTTAAAGCCAGAACAATCTCATCTCTCCCCTCCAGGGTTCTGCACGGGACGGGGAAAGGAGGGGCCTGGGGCTGCCCTCAGGCTGTGCCCTCCTCTCACTGCTCAGGCTGAGGGTTGAGGCCACTTGAGACGTGTCCATCGGATGCAGGAGGGTCAGCCAAGTGGTCTAAAGGCCACTGCCCCAGATGATTAGCCTGGGAGCCACAGCACAGGGAAAAGCAACGTGCAGCTCTAACGTGGCCACGAAGGGGCCTCCACACACAAAGGGGCCTCCACACGCAGGGCCAGCAGACCTGGGGCCTGTGGCTCTGAGCCCGCCCCTTCCCTTGCCCCTCATGGTGGCCGCAGTGCTCAGGAAGAGAATGGGGTTCACCCGACCTGGGGTCACCCTGCTGAGCCCAACCACTAAAAATCTTCAACTCCTCAAAGCATGGCCACAGCAGCCCTGCAAGAGGCAGCTCCAGGAACACAAGCAGAAGGACCCTTTAAGAGCTGGGCTGGGACAGGGTGGGGGGTCCCTCATAAGGCTGGCACACGCGGGGGCTCTGTGTCAGGAGGAGCTGGTGGAGGGCAGGCCCATTCCCCTGGGGATCCTCCAGCGAGGCCCCTCACCTGCACCACAACGGGCCGGTGCCTTCCAGAGCCCGTGGGAGCCTCCAGAGCAACGTCTGGTCTCCTGGACCCCTCGAGAGTCTCTGCACGTCTTTCCTTCCAGAGACAACAAATGTTCTTTCCAAAAGACATTCTGACTAACCTGACCCCAAGACCCTCCCTGAAAGCCCTCAGCAGCACAGCACTGCCCACAGCGGAGTCTAAGCCTCTAATCCCGCCACCGAGACCTCCCAGCCTGACCTCTGCCTGCCTCCTGTCCATGCACAGCACGACGAGAGACCCCTGCCCCTCACCTCCCCCGCATCCCTCCTCATCTGCCTGTGTTTCTTCTTCTCTGTCCTGTTTCTGGCTACATGGAAATATATTTTTATATATGGAGGGAGCTTTCAAAGACCTACTGACTTTTAAAAACCTATTTTTGAGAATGAAGGGTATAGGGCTATGAAAATCCATGGCCCTGGCAAAGCCTGGCAGGTGGAGCAGGCAGCGCATCTGCATAAACGCGGAAGCCACGGCACCACCCCTCACGCACTCACCGCGGGGCCGTCAGACACTGGGATTCTAGTCACTGATTTCCTGCTTCTTGAAGACATGTGGGTAAGACCATGGCAGGGGATACACGGACAGTTTTACAAATTACCGACTGCCAGAGCCAGAAGTGTCCATGGAGATGAGCATGTTCTTTACAGCAAAGGGTGGATGGGGCGCCAGGGATTCTCAATGCCAACATCAAGCCCGCTGGGTCCTTCTTCAACCCCCGCAGTCCTCCCTGCCTTGCTGTCTCCCGCATTTCCACCTCCCTCCCGCCTCAGCCCCACTAACTCCAGGCTCAAGAGCCTAACTGTCGGGCGGCCTTCCCACCTCTGCAATGCTTTGCTTTCAAATTCCCAAACACGGGTTTCAGTAAGTTATACACAAGACAATGTAAAACCCTGCAAGTCTGAAATGCACAGATAAATCAAAGCACATTAGTAAGAAAACATCCATTTGTGATGGGTATTTTTATGTTATTTATCTAATAAAACATAAATCACCTGGCTTTCATACTGTTAGATTTGAATCAGATTAGATAGCAAGAAGAAATAGCCCCTATTTTTAAGAGTTGAGTTGGTTTCATCGGCATGATATAATTTGAAATAAGTGGTTATATGGCATTCAAACACAACCTAGGAATATTTATTATAGATATAGTACCTACAATTGGTTGAAAAACAAGCGTCATGCTATCATAGGAAATTCCATTGCAGGTAATGAAAGAAACTCATTTTTTTCCCATAAAAAAAATTGGATCAAGAGCCGAGTATTTGTCTGGGACGCAGTAGAATTTTGATTCTAAAACTCTAACCATACCGTTCTGGAGACTGGAAGTTCCAGGTGGAGAATGACGATTAAATATCTTACAGGGAGATTTTTAAAACACTCATGGTGTAATAGATTATGTGTGGAGGAAGCTGTAAGCATCCTGTTTTGTCATTGTAAGGCCATACACAGTAGCGGGGAAATATTTAAAGTCAATCTTGGGAAAATGGTCTGAGTATGCCAGAGAAGGCAGAGGTGTTATGGAACACAAAGACATGACGGGATTCAAATAACTAGAAACACAGACCCTGAACGAGGAAATGCTGGGCAGTCAGCGAGAGGGAAAACGATGCCTCCTCTGTGTGGGGGCAGAGCAGGTGCTGGACAGTCAGCAATGAGGGGAACGATGCCTGAATACAGGCCCCAGATGAGGAGGTGCTGCACAGTTATCAATGAGGGGAAAGACGCCCCTCCTTGTGGGGGCAGAGCAGGTGCTGGACAGTCAGCGACAAGGGGAATGATGCCTCCTCTGTGTGGGGGCAGAGCAGGTGCTGGACAGTCAGTGAGAGGGGATGACGCCTTCTCCTTGTGGGGACAGGGCAGGTGCTGGACAGTCAGTGAGAGGGGATGACGCCTTCTCCTTGTGGGGGCAGGGCAGGTGCTGGACAGTCAGTGAGAGGGGATGACGCCTTCTCCTTGTGGGGGCAGAGCAGGTGCTGGACAGTCAGTGACAAGGGGAACGATGCCTCCTCTGTGTGGGGGCAGAGCAGGTGCTGGACAGTCAGTGAGAGGGGATGACGCCTTCTCCTTGTGGGGGCAGAGCAGGTGCTGGACAGTCAGTGACAAGGGGAACGATGCCTCCTCTGTGTGGGGGCAGAGCAGGTGCTGGACAGTCAGTGAGAGGGGATGACGCCTTCTCCTTGTGGGGGCAGAGCAGGTGCTGGACAGTCAGTGAGAGGGGAAGACGCCTCCGCCATGTGGGGGCAGAGCAGGTGCTGGACAGTCAGTGAGAGGGGATGACGCCTTCTCCTTGTGGGGTCAGGGCAGGTGCTGGACAGTCAGTGACAAGGGGAACGATGCCTCCTCCTTGTGGGGGCAGAGCAAGTGCTGGACAGTCAGTGAGAGCGGATGACGCCTTCTCCTTGTGGGGGCAGAGCAGGTGCTGGACAGTCAGTGAGAGGGGATGACGCCTTCTCCTTGTGGGGGCAGAGCAGGTGCTGGACAGTCAGTGAGAGGGGAAGACGCCTTCTCCTTGTGGGGGCAGAGCAGGTGCTGGACAGTCAGTGAGAGGGGAAGACGCCTCCGCCTTGTGGGGGCAGAGCAGGTGCTGGACAGTCAGTGAGAGGGGAAGACGCCTCCGCCATGTGGGGGCAGAGCAGGTGCTGGACAGTTAGTGAGAGGGGATGATGCCTCCTCCATGTGGGGGCAGAGCCTTCCGAGGGCCACATCAGCAGCTGGAATGGGAATCATGCCTGAAACCTGGAGCCTGGGGTTCCGGGCCCCGCTCAGCCCTCCTGCAGACTGGCCTCTACACCGCTAAAATGAGATGATGTGATGGGAAAAATGAAAACACCACATGGGGACTGTGTGTGTCATTTCAGATGATAGCAATGACACCGATGGCTATTATCTGTATTTCAAAAGATAGTGAAAATCATACGTTTGCTCAGGATCAATAACACAGATTAGCTAAAATGCAGGTTTCCTGTTTTCAGCTGCTTGTCTTTCTTAAGCAGCTTAGTGCGGGAACACAGCTAGATTACAACATGGTGCAAATATTCAATTCACAATTATATATCATGAATGGTAGGAAACAAACAGAAAAGTATATTTGATGAGTGATAAAAATAGAAACATAGGAAAACATTAGCCAAGTCATGGTGGCTTAATGTAGCTTACTTAAGTGGCCCAGCTTCCCAAACATACAGTCTAAGGAGGAGCCCTTGGCAGCAACATGTTGGGCCCTGGACTGAGCTCTGAGGTCCCTGAGAGGAGTCTGGGCCGCAGGAGACCCTTCCGGAAGCAGAAGCCCTGGAGCCGCTTCCTGGCTCTTCTCCGTGGCGAGTTCCTCAGCCCGTGGTCCTCTCCCTGCTGACTCAGCTTCTTTCTTCAGAATGGAAACCAAGGACTATGTTCTATGTGTGTTATGAGGATTAACTCAGGCAATACACAGACAGCGTTTAGAACAGCACCTGACATTTCTATTGGCGTTAAACTCTGGGAGAACGATGGGCATGAGACATGTTCACGGTGCCAGGACAGTGCTGCTTGCTCTGCATCCAGGGGAAATGAAGGGCTGAACTTTTTAAAGATACCATGCTCTCGCTTCCTCTAAAAACAGGCAAGAAAAAGAAGGTCACTGCCTGCTCTGGGGAGCAACCTGAATGCATGCTGTCAATCAGAACATGTTCTTTGTTTCAGAAGAAAGAAGATTCTTCTGAAAAATAAAATAAGTTTTAGGTTAACAGGAAAGAATACTGAGGAAAAGGTGAGGTTAATCCTTGATATTATTAATGAATATGGATAAATGCACAAAGTACTGAAGTTTTATTCCTAAAGGGAGTCAGGAGGGTGGCGAGAGAAGGGAGGGAGGGAGAGACACCTAGGAACTGGAGGAGGAGAAAGAGGTTGTGTATAGAACCATTTCTTTTTCTCCTTAGGAATAAAGGAAAGATAAATTATACATCATTTGAATGGCCTTCTCAGGTTTATAATGAATCATTTTTCCAGGTTTCAGACCAAACATCGGACACTATAATGATTTTTCCTGTTAGAATCTCCAAAGCTAACAGGCATCTTTCCATGATATGTGTGCTTGGAAAATAGTATGAAGAACCTCCTTGTTTACTGGCAAACACTGGGCTTAGACTCACTAAGTCCTGGTGTCTCATTCTCACTGGGTGAGGGCTTTACCTACTAAGTCTCAGATGTTACTTGAGCAAATTTGAATATTATCACCCACCTCATGAGAACTGAGAAGTGAAACATGAAAGAACCACCATGTGAGTTTACAGTAATAAAAAGCATTGCTCATGATTCTTTGCTTTACATTTTAGAATGCAAAAGCCATTAGTAACTACAATTTCTATAAAAGTTGATCAATGGAGATGGCTTTTGGTTCATAATTCACAAAATAGTCAAAGGCGCTCATTCAAAGCTTCTGAGCTGAAACCTATCATCTGAACTGTGAGATAGTTTTGACAGAAAGATTTGCATAGTTATTTTCAAATACATTTGAATATTTAGTGCCCCCCACCCAGTTTGAAGGCACAGAATTATGCTGAGTTTAACTGTATCTCCTGATCACCCTCTGTCTGGTGGACCTAAGCCAAAGCCTCGTTGTGCGATGTTCTTAAAAAGCTGGTATCACACTCTTCCCAGAGCTCCTATGATTCCATTTAGAGCCTAACAAATCTTCACCATCTAATACGACGGGAACTACTGGTCAGGGGAAATGAGAGAAATGGTATTTTCAAGACTGCATCAAACTTAAAAAGACAGTTCCCAGAAAAGAAAAGAAAAAAAGAAAAAAGGAAGAGGAAGGGAGGGAGGAAATGAGAGAGAAAGAGAAAAAGGGAAGGAAGGAGGAAGAAAGGGAGTATAGCTTCTACTTTATCAACTAAAATATTCCTCAAAGAGCAGGATCAGTTCTACCTTGATATAAAAACCAGTATGTATTTTTGAAAGACATACACTTAGTAAGCAGGAAAAATGTACATAAATCACCAAAGGGAAACAAGTTCACTATGACAAAACTTTAGGATAAAAGAAGAAGTTTTCTTAATTGCAATTCCACGTATTGTGGGATCCAAAATGTGATCCTTCTCTACGTTCTGCTCAGGTCTGGATGGCAGTAACAGAGCTCCAGGAATCCTCCTCAGCTGCACATTTAAACAGCCCATTGGTAAAGATCAGCCCATCCTGGGGAAAGCCATTTAGAACCTCATGTGTCATCAGTGACTCTGAGGTTCTTTCAGCCCTGACCAGATGGACCAACTGGCAAACCTGCGCGTGTCATGAAAACTCCACTTCATGGACGGAAGGGGAGAAACAGGGCCACCCCGTGAAGTCCCATTTCATTCTTCTATGAAATGAGAGTCTGCTGTGGAACCAAATGATCCCTAAAGCCATACACAAAACCAGAACCTGACGGTAACGGTGGTAACAACTCCACATCTGGCCCAAAGCTCACCTAAGGGAGTGCAGTCTCCGACTCAATGGGTTGGGGCAACACCACGAGAAAGAAGCACTCACTCCCGAGGAGGGTCTGTCTCCCATTAAAAGGAATTCTGAGCAAATGGCCAAAATAGGATGGACGTCCATGGATTCTAAAGGAACAAGGATGGAAGGTTATAAGTTCGAAGGGACAAGGATGTGTTGTCATGAATTCTAAAGGAATGAGGATGACAGGCCACGGGTTCTAAATGGACAAGGATGGGAGGTCATGGGTTCAGGAAAGATGAGGATGGGTGGTCAGGGGTTCTAATGGGAAGAAGATGGGTGGTCAGGGGTTCTGAAGGAACAAGGATGGGTGGTAATGGGTTCTGAAGGAATGAGGATGGGTGGTAATGGGTTCTGAAGGAATGAGGATGGGAGGTCACGGGTTCTGAAGGGGAGGATGGGTGGTCATGGGTTCTGAAGGGACAAGGATGGCAGGTCATGGGTTCTAACTGGACAAGGATGGAAGGTCATGGGTTCTGAAGGAACAAGGATGGGTGGTTATGGGTTCTGAAGGGACAAGGATGGCAGGTCATGGGTTCTAACTGGACGAGGATGGGAGGTCATGGGTTCTGAAGGGACTAGGATGGGACTAGAATGACTAGTTTCTAAATAAATTAGGATGGGTGTTCATGGGTTCTGCAGGGTCTAGAATGGGCAGTAATGGATTCTGAAGGTACCAGGATAGGTGTCATGGCATCCAAAGGACTAGGGCTGATAGTCATGGGTTCTGAAGGAATGAGGATGGGTGGTCATGGGTCCTAATGGACAAGGATGGGTGGTCATGGGTTCTGAGGGATGAAGATGGGTAGCTGTGGGTTCTGAAGGAATGAGGATGGGTGGCTGTGGGCTCTGAAAGTAGCAGAAAGGTGGTTATGATTTCTGAAGGGTCTAGAATGGGCAGTCATGGGTTCTTAAGATACCAGCGTAGCTGTCATGGCATCTGAAGGACTAGAGTTAGTGTTCACAAATTCTGAAGGGTGCCCCTTCATATTGTTCTCATTCAGACGCCTGTTGGCTGGAATGAAGATGCCTAATGAGTGTGGTCTGAGCTTCTCAGGCCTTGATCCTGACCTCTGCTTGACCCCTCCGTGTCTGGGTGTGAGCCACAGAAACAGCTGCATGGAGGATGGCTCTCTTCCTCCTCCCATAAAGGAAGCAGCTGAGCTCTTAGCCTAATGCTCAGTAGGGTTATGTCCACAGACCCAATGGCGGTGAAGTGGGACCTGCAAAGATGTCTGAATTTCCAGCCTAGCTAAGATGTAGTCAGGATTTTCCTGCTTTTGTTAGAAGTTGGCGCCTGACCCAGGGTTTTGCCAGTAGACTCATTTTTCAGCCCAGCCCTAACAGTGCTGAGCCTCCCTTTTCCTCCTAGCCATTTCCTACAGCAGCCTTCCAGAAAGGGTCTTCCCAACGACAAGGAACACTTTCTAGTGAGCAGTCCCTAACGTGGAATAAGCTAAGGTGCTGGACTCCACGGTATTTTATTTAAAATCGTGGTGCCAACCACCCTCCTAAGTCAAGGTAGGGTCAACTGTGACTCTTACAGCTTGTACCAACTCTAGAGGCAGCTGTGGTCCAACTTCAAGGTGAAATTCCCCATTGGATATGAAACGTTTGACAGTACCTGGGGAGACTTAAATTCAAAGTTGAACGGCAAAGCCTCTCACACACACTATCACTTGAAGCTCAGCTGGTCACAAGAGGAAACAGCTTGTGTGTGCTGTGGTGAGGTCAGTTCCAGGTATGGCACCCAGGAGCCTCAGGCTGCTCAGCACCTCTCAGATACTGCCTCTGCTACCCCAGTCTGCTGAAGAAGAGGGGAAGGGCTGAACTGCGAGAAGCAATGGGCCTTCTGCTCATCTATGAACTGACGAGTACAGAAGTTAAGCAATGTTCTCGGTGTCATGGAATAAAACCAGCACTCACACGACACACCGCAATAGAGGCACAGTCAGCCTCCCCTCTAAGAGCATGGGGAGGCAAGAGGAGCTTCTTTCCAGCTAAACACACTGGACACTAAAATATTTTGCAGATGAATTAGCAAGCTTACATTATATCAAAGGCTATAGCCTGAAATAAAAGTAGTCCTACAAAAGATTCCAAACCTACTTAAACTATACATCCTATTCTGCAAACTGCATGCCTCAAGTATGGGAAGGATGTGGCATTTATGCCAACTCAGTGCAAAATAATATGGGCCAATCTCATTCCTAATTTTCAAGTCAGTACTTAACTGGGAAAAAAAATCACTTATCTTTTGAAAGTTGAATCAGTTATAAAGTAGTAGGAAAAGAGTTAATAGTAAAGTTGTCTATTAAGTACTTATATGAAGTAATTATACAGTCACTTGAATGGTTCTCCACAGTTAGGCTTAAATAAAATGATATTAAACATCAACCGATAAATTATTCTATGGAAGCATAACGCTACGTCTCACAAAATAACACTCACCTAGTCCCATAAATTTAAACTTAACTGTAGGTGTTGGTGTCATTTCAAGGAAACAAAGTATTTTGAAAAATTGTATCATTCCAGGAAGTACAGCCATGAGGAACTCACCCAAGGATGTTTCCCATCATTTAATTTAGTTCAGGTTCAGAAAGGGTCCCACCACACAGTACATGTACATTTATTTATTCCCAAGTTCTTTCAGTCCTCAGAGCAGAGTGTCACGACCTCGAAGGCCGCTCTAAACACTGACAAAGTGCCCTCCGGACGGGGGCCGCCTGCAGTTCCTCGTAGACTTCTGTTCGGGAGGCAGAATCCCATTTCTACGGATTAAAAAGCAAGCGGCAGCAGCAGCCGCCCATTCGTTCTCATTTGCACAGTTCAGCTGCTTTCCTGATGCTGCTTTTGGATTCTAATGAAGACATTTGTCCCAGCGCAGAAGTTTTGCCCTAAAGATAAATTAGGCTTTTCTCGGCAGCGAAAACGAGCACCTTCCACCAGGAGGGCCCTTTTCACTGTCCTCAGACAGTCACGTAAGGAACCGAACAGGGACAGTAACGCAGTTTCGAAAGCCTTCACCGCATTCTCAGTCTCTGCTCACACAGTAAGGGGTCAAGAGCTGCAGATGCTGGAATCAGCACCAGAGTGAAGCTGAAGCAGTTCCCCTGAGCTCACAGCCTACTTACGTCAGGGACTTCAGAATCTCCAGACATGGCCTATTTAAAGTGTAATGAATGCATTTTAGAAAAAGCCATTAAAGCACTTTCTGAACTGTGGTTAATTTCCCCACTCCGCCCGCTCCTCTGTCAACCGACATGCAACGCTTTTGGGAGCTGAGGTACAGCATTCAGGTCAAAACCACTCAAGACCAAATGAATCTATACAACTTTTGAAAGTATATCAAGGTTAACAAATTTGCTTTATAATTTCATTGGAGCTATTCCATATGGAAAAGGGTATGTACTCATTAACTTTTATTTTAAAATGTGTTTTCCATGTTTGAATTGCTGATATTTATGTCTGATGTTTTTAAAAAGAAAAAAAAATCTTTCAAAAGTCTAACTGTGAACCAATGCTGCCCACTATGAAAGGGGAAGGCCCTGAGCCCAAGTGAATGTCAAGAATGTGCAGGTGATTCCGTGTGCACACCCTCCTGGGGGATCCCCTGGGGGTGTCTCACAAACAGTCCTCGCCTGGAGAACAGCCGCCTCCCCCTCCTCTCTACTGCCCTCCTCTCACTCCGGCAACCACAGGGCAAGAATGAAAAGGCCGTCTCCGTTCAGACTTGCTCTACGGAGTGTCCACCCCACCCTCAGTCCTGGTTGCTACACATCTTCCCACCATAAGCCTGTTTCTTCTCTCTGAATCTGATACTTGATCACCCACTAAACATTTCCAACCTTTGTCTTCAATCTCTTGGCTCAAAGAAGACCATGTGTCGTCACCACATCCTCAGCGTGGCATCCCCAGTGTGGCACCTCCGAGAGGCGGGATGTGTCCGCATACCTGCTCAGGTGTCGTCACCACATCCTCAGCGTGGCATCCCCAGTGTGGCACCTCCGAGAGGCGGGATGTGTCCGCATACCTGCTCAGGTGTCGTCACCACATCCTCAGCGTGGCATCCCCAGTGTGGCACCTCCGAGAGGCGGGATGTGTCCGCATACCTGCTCAGGTGTCGTCACCACATCCTCAGCGTGGCATCCCCAGTGTGGCACCTCCGAGAGGCGGGATGTGTCCGCACACCTGCTCAGGGTTGTGACGTCAGCCTCAGAGAGGGCGCAGCCCCGTGGCACCTGCTCAGCACCGTGCTTCGTCCACAGGCTCACCTCAGGAAGAGAGGTCAAAGAGATGGTGTTGGGTTTTCCAAAACCTCTTCTTGACGCTGGGTCCCAAGGAGGTGAAATGGCAACAGCAAATTTTAAAAACCCATAAAGCTTTGGGATCCTGCAGAGAAGCCCGGGGTTCATCTGAGGACTGCACATCGGGTTTATTTTTCAGCTTTCTTTTGGCAGAAGTGATCCTGGGATCTCCCTCCCGCAGAGGAAGCCAGTAGCTGTTGGCTGCCGAAGAGGTTTTGCTTTGGTTTCTGTCTTCCCATCAACTGTGTTCAGACTCAGAGTCAACTAATTTTTATTCAGTTCTTCATGTTCCAGATATAGTAACGAATATTCTTTTTTTTTTTCTTTTTTTTGAGTCAGGGTTTTGCCCTGTCACTTAGGTTGGAGTGCAGTGGCACAATCACAGCTCACTGCAGCCTTGACCTCCTGAACTCAGGCAATCCTCCCACCTCAGCCTCCTGAGTTAGCTGGGACTGCATGCCACCACATGTGGCTAATTGTTTTTATTTTTTGTAGAGATGGGATTTTGCCATGTTGTCCAGGCTAGTCTCAGACGCCTGGGCTCAGGCAATTCACTCACATTGGCCTCCCTAAGTGCAGGGATTATAAGTACTGGATATTTTCAAATATATTATCTGCCCCATTCTCAATGTGAGGTGAATATTGTCACCCCCACTTTACAGATAAAGAAACTGAAGAAATAAGAAAATCCCCAGTGTCTTATGTAAGGTTATCTAGCACCAAATTGTATAATTTAAATCCAAACCCAGGTTTTCTGACCCCAAGTCTTCTGGGCGCCAACCCCTCACTCTTCGTCCAGGCTGTGGCTGAGACATGGCTGGTGCTTTGAAGGGCATCGTGGTCAGTCACCCTTAGTTATCTGATATGCAGAAAGAAGCCCAGGGCATGTCAGGGCCCAGATGAATGGGGAAGGCCTGCTCCCTTCTCACACAGAGGCCGGTGCGGGTGTCCCCAGGTGACACCTGCGCACCCCATGGAGACGGGACTGCATACCCCATCAAGGCTGAGCTCTCCAAAACCACAGACCCCCACCGGGCCCACACCTCCAGCTTTCCAAGAACCCCTGGAAAGTCCTCCCAAGTGGCTGTCACTGGGCACGTCTGATGGAGTGACTGGCTCCCATGGTGCTGTCTGCTGGGATTGTTTCCTGGGCACTGATGTCTGTGAGTGATGCTCTCATGTCTTCTAGAAGATTCCAGGGCCATTACATCCCATCACTGAGCAAAGGACAACAACGTTCCATACCCCCAGCGCAGTCCCCCGTGTGTGGTAGGGATAAATGACTGACTAGAAGAAGAGCCCAAGTGAGATCGTCTCAACAAATGTAAAAACTGTTATTTGTGTCTTAAAATGAGTGTGGCTGACCACTGACGTGAATTCTCGTGCCAAGAGCACCAGCTGTAATTCTACACAGCCAGTGGTCTCAGCACTGAGGATTCCTGGCAGCTCAGACACTTCACAGCTACACCTCCATCCTCTTAATTGTTTGGATTTTACCATTGCCTGCAAGAAGGATCCCTAAATATGGCACTGTATTTAGATCATTTAAATTTCTACAGCATCTATGGTGTGTCTTAGGCACTTTACACACACAAACTTGGAATCTTCATAATATTTTTATAAAGTAGTTACTACTACTCCAATTTTCAGAGGAAAAGTTATTCCTCGTGGTTAAGAAACATGCCCAGTAAAGCGTTCAATTCAACAAGAGGGCCTAACTATTCTAAATGGGTATGCATCCAACACAGAATCATACTCTTGGGCTCTTATGAACCCAGTTGGGTTCACACAGCAGGTCTTAGAGACCTTCAAAGAGACGAAGACTCCCCCATAATCATAGTGGGAGACGCCAACATTCCACTAATAGTGGGAGATGCCAACATTCCACTGGCGCGTTAGACAGATCACTGAGAGAGAAAATCAATGAAGATATTCAGCATCTGAACTCAACATTGGACCAAATGGATATGACAGACCTCTATAGAACGCTCTACCCAAAAACAACAGAATATACATTCTTCTTATTGCCACATGGCACACACTCTAAAAGAGACCACATAATACTCAGCAAATACAAAAGAACCAAAATCATACCAAATACAATCTTGGCTCACAGCACAATAAAAATAATAGAAGTCAAGACACAGAAAATCACTCAAAATCATGCAACTACATCGAAATTGCACAACATCCTCCTGAATGACTTTGGGTAAATAATGGAATTAAGGCAGAAATCAAGAAGCTCTTTGAAACTAATGAAAACAAAGATACAACATACCAGAATCTCTGGGACACAC
Organism: Macaca thibetana thibetana; assembly: GCF_024542745.1. Lineage (NCBI taxonomy): Eukaryota > Metazoa > Chordata > Mammalia > Primates > Cercopithecidae > Macaca > Macaca thibetana. Next base: position 141,213,158 of record NC_065585.1, read on the forward strand.
CTAAGTCAGCGTTAAGAGGAAAATTCATAGCACTAAATGCCACATCAAAAAGTTGGAAAGATCTCAAATTAACAAGCTAATATCACAATTAAAAGAATTGGAGAAGCAAGAACAAATCAACCCCAAAGCTGGCAGAAGACAAGAAATAACCAAAATCAGAGCTGAAGAAAACTGAGACACAAAAACTCGTTCAAAAGATCAATGAATCTAGAAGTTGTTTTTCTGAAAAGAAAAATTAATAAGATAGGCTGCTAGCTAGACTAATAAAGAAGAAAAGAGAGGAGGTCCAAATAAATACAATTAGAAATAGCTAAGAGAATGTTACGACTAACCCCACAGAAATAAAAATAACCATCAAGAACTACTATGAACACCTCTATGCACACAACCCAGAAAACCTACAGGAGATGGATAAATTCCTGGACGTTTACACCCTCCCAAGACTAAACGAGGAATAAATTGATTCCCTGAGCAGACCAATAACAAGCTCTGAAACTGAATCAGTAATGAATAGCTTACCAACCAAAAAAAAAGGCCCAGGACAGGTGCATTCACAGGTGAATTCTACCAGAGGTACTAAGAAGACCTGGTACTATTTCTACTGAAACTATTTAAAAAAATTGAAAAGAAGGGACTCCTTCCCAATTCATTCTATGAGTCCAGCATCATCCTGATACCAAAACCTGGCAGAGACACAACAAAAAAAGAAAACTTCAGGCCAAAATCCTTGATGAACATTGATAAAAAAAATCCTCAGCAAAATTCTTGCAAACCAAATGCAACAGCATACCAAAAAGCTAATCCACCACAATCAAGTAGGCTTCATCTCCTGGATGCAAAGTTGGTTGGACACATAAATCAATAAATGTGATTTATCACATAAACAGAACTAAATACAAAAACCACATGATTGTCTCAATAGATGCAGAAAAGGCTTTTAATAAAATCCAACACCTCTTCATGTTAAAAACTCTCAATATGCTAAGTATTGAAGGAACATACCTCAAAATAATAAGAGCTACCTATGACACACCCACAGCCAGCATCATACTGAATGGGTAAAAACTGGAAGCATTCCCCTTGAAAACTAGCACAAGACATGGATGCCGTCTCTTGCTAGTCCTATTCAACATAGTATTGGAAGTTCTGGCCAGGACAATCAGGAATAGAAAAAATAAAGGGCATCCAAGCAGAAAGAGAAGAAGGCAAAGTACCCCTGTTTGTAGATCACATGATTCTATATCTAGAAAGCCCCAGTTTGGGCCTAAACTCTCCCTCAGCTGATAAACAACTTAACCAGAGTTGCAGGATACAAAATCAATGTACAAAAATCACTAGCATTCCTACACCCCAACAACAGCCAAGCTGACAGTTAATCAGGAAGGTCATTCCATCCACAACTTCCACAAAAATAATAAAATACCTAGGAATACAGCTGACAAGGGAGGTTAAAGATCTCTACAATGAGAATTACAAAATGCTCCTCAAAAAAATCTGAGAACACACAAACAAATGGAAAAATCTCCCATGTTCGTGGATAGGAAGCATCAAAATAATTAAAATGGCCATACTGCCCAAAGCAATTTACAGACTCAATGCTATTCCTATCAAAATACCAATGACATTCTTTACAGAACTAGAAAAAAACTATTGTAAAATTCATATGGAAACAAAAAAGAGCCCAAATAGCCAAGGCCATCATAAGCAAAAAGAACAAAGCCGGAGGCATCATATTATCCAACTTTGGACAATACTACAGAGCTACAGTAACCAAAACAGCATGACACTGGTACAAAAACAGACACATAGACCAATGGAACAGAACAGACAGCCCAAAAATAAGGTTACACACCTACAACCATCTGATCTTAGACAAAGCTGACAAAAATAAGCAGTGGAGAAAAGACTCCCTAGTCAACAAATGGTGCTGGGATAACTGGCTAGTCATACATAGAAGATTGAAGCCGGACCCCTTCCTTATACCACGTACAAAAAGCAACTCTAGATGGATTAAAGACTTAAATGTAAAACCCAAAATTATAAACACCCTGGGAGACAACCTAGGCAGCATCATCCTGGGCGTAGAAATGAGCAAAGATTTCACGATTCACGCAATTTCTGCAACAAAAGGAGGAATTGACAAATGGGATCCGATTAAACTTAGGAACCTCTGTAGAGCAAAAGAAACTTTCATCAGAGAGAAAAGACAAACTACAGAATGGGAGAAAATATTTGCAAACTATGCCTCTGACAAAGGTTTCATATCCAGCATCTATAAGGAACTTAAATTTACAAGAGAAAAACAACCCCATTAAAAAGTGGGCAAAGGACATGAACAGACACTTTTTTAAAGTGTCTTATACATGTGGCCAAGAAGCATTTGAAAAAAACTAAATATCACTCATCATTAGAGAAATAAAGCAAAACCACCATGAGATACCATCTCACACAGTCAGAATGACTATCGTTAAAAAGTGAAAAAATAACAGATGCTGGTGAGGTTGTGGAGAAAAAGAAACTAACACACTGTTGGTGGGAGTGTAGAGTAGTTCAACCCCTGTGGAAAGCAGTGTGGTGATTCCTCAAAGAGTTAGAAGCAGAACTACCATTCGACCCAGCAATCCTATTACGGGGTATATACCCAGAGGAATATAAATCGTTCTACCATAAAGACACATGCACATGAATGTTCGCTGCAGCACTATTCACAAAAGCAAAGACATGGAATCAACTTAAATGCCCAGCATTGACAGACTGAATACAGAGAATGTGGTACATATATACCATGGACTACTACACAGCCATAGAAAGAATAAGACCCACGTCCTCTACAGGAACATGGATGGAGCTGGAGGCCGTTATCTTTAGCAAACTAACCCAGGAGGAGAAAAACAAATTCTGCATGTTCTCACTTACAAGTGGGAGCTAAGTAATGACAACACATAGACACAGAGGGGAACACCACACACTGGGGTCTATCAGAGGGTGGAGTGTGGGAGGAGGGAGAGGAGCACGAAATCTAACTATCGAGTAGCGGGCTGAATTAAACCTGGGTGATGAAATACCCTGTACCATAAATCCCCGTGACATGAGTTAACCTGTGCAAGAAGCCTTCGCATGTGCCCTGGAACCAAAAATAAAAGCTAAAAAAGAAAAAAAAAAGAAACACGCCCAAGGTCACACAGAAAATGGGGACTGGAATCTGAACCCAAGGAGTCTGGCTCCAGAATCCACACCCTTCAGCACACACAGTGCTGGGTCTTTCGGGCGCGGAGGGAAGACCATTCCTGCCGCCACGCCGGGAGCACCAATGGGAAGCTGGGAAAGTCAGATACTAAGCCACCTCTCTCCACGTTTTCTCTGTATTTAAATTATTTTCCGTAGCTCAGCCATCTTTGCATTTCCAGCCCTACCATGAGTGATGTTCTGGACTCTGTGAGGCGGAGGAAGGCCTGGGTAGAGAGCGGGTCCAGAGTCAGGCACTGTGGCGTGCAGACGGGACATGTGTGTGGAGCATGTGTTCCAGCAGGCACGAGGAGAGGCTGCTCAAACCCATGTGTGACCCTCGGCTGCCAGATGCACCTGACTAACCCAGCCAAGGAACCGACCCCCCACACTCCCTGACCCCAAACCCCCAAAAGCACCATCCACAGGGGAGGACCCTACAGACAGGGGTAGCTGAGCCCTGCGCCAGGCACAGACGGTGTGTGGGGTCCTGGGGGTCCTCACACCTAAGACACAGGTCAGGGCTGTGCAGGGTAAATACAGACAGCTGCATGTGAGAGAGAGGGTCCATGAGAACAGTGCTGCTGCAGGGCTGTGGGACGCTCAACGTCTCTCAAAAAATAACTGCTATAAATCTTCCCTGAAAATGGAAAGCTGTTATTTGCAGATGTTTGGATTTGTCATTGTTTTCCCCTAATTTCAGGGATAACGCGGCACTGCTGGCTCTCTCACGTGCCAGATGCCAGACACATCGCAGACCCATGCACACTTCATAGGCACGTGCACACCTCACCCACCCTATGCACACCTCACAGACCCAGCACACATCACAGACCCGTGCACACCTCACAGACCCAGCACACCTCACAGACCCAGCACACCTCACAGACCCAGCACACGTCACAGATCCGTGCACACCTCACAGATCCAGCACACATCACAGACCTGTGCACACCTCACAGACCCGTGCACACGTCACAGGCCCATGCACACCTCACAGACCCAGCACACATCACAGACCCAGCACACCTCACAGACCCAGCACACGTCATAGACCCAGCACACCTCACAGACCCAGCACACATCACAGACCCGTGCACACCTCACAGACCCAGCACACGTCACAGGCCCATGCACACCTCACAGACCCAGCACACATCACAGACCCAGCACACGTCATAGACCCAGCACACCTCACAGACCCAGCACACGTCATAGACCCAGCACACGTCACAGACCCGTGCACACCTCACAGACCCAGCACACGTCACAGACCCGTGCACACCTCACAGACTCAGCACACCTCACAGGCACGTGCACACCTCACAGATCCAGCACACATCACAGACCCAGCACACATCACAGACCCAGCACACCTCACAGACCCAGCACACGTCACAGATCCGTGCACACCTCACAGACCCAGCACACGTCACAGACCCGTGCACACCTCACAGACTCAGCACACCTCACAGGCCCATGCACACCTCACAGACCCAGGACACATCACAGACCCAGCACACCTCACAGACCCAGCACACCTCACAGACCCAGCACACGTCACAGACCCAGCACACCTCACAGGCACGTGCACACCTCACAGACCCAGCACACCTCACAGACCCAGCACACCTCACAGACCCAGCACACGTCACAGACCCAGCACACCTCACAGGCAGGTGCACACCTCACAGACCCAGCACACGTCACGGCACGTGCACACCTCAAAGACCCAGCACACGTCACAGGCACGTGCACACCTCACAGACCCAGCACACGTCACAGGCAGGTGCACACCTCACAGACCCAGCACACGTCACGGCACGTGCACACCTCACAGACCCAGCACACGTCACAGGCACGTGCACTCAATCACATCCTCACATCATCATCTTATATGACAGCCTCAATCACAGGCAGCCCCTGCAACGTCAAACAAGCATGAAAGCTGCTCCCAGGGTTTCATTTGTTTTATTAATGCTGAAAGTGGTAAACTTTCAAATTCACTGCACTGTCTTCTTTTCACTTCCCCACAGATTGGGGAAACCTTCAGCACATACTGAGTTTGGAAACCATTCTCCAGAAAGTCTCCAAATGCATCCGGACAGGACAGACAGTGACAGCCAATTCATTTCCCATCACCTTTCCGATCTCTTCTTCCTACCTAAGATCTCCACTCCGCACAGCGTCCAGGCCATCCTTTCCCATGGTTGGAAAAACAAGCTGAAATTAAGACCAGTTTTTCAAAGAAACAACAAAAAGAAAACACGCGAGTTGGCTTTCTGCCCCTCTGGAAACTCAGGCTCAGTTACGACTTTGCTTCAGGCACTTCAGCAAGGAGAGGAGTCCACGCCCCAGGGTTACGTTCTGTGCACACCCCTGGTCTGTCTGCCATCCCGTGAGCTCCCTCTCGCGCCCCCCCGAGCTATAGACATTTGACAGCTTAGGGTGGTTCAGGGATCAGGAAAGCTTCTGCCAAATGCAACACGGAGGTGGAAACAGCATGGGAGGGGCCGTAAGTCCCAGAGGCGGACGGAGAACGGAGTCCCTGGCACAATTAAAGTGAAGAATGGCAAATACTTCGTGTGCTTTATAAAAACGGCTCTGCTGGGACAGAGCAGGGAAGAACAGCGGAAATGAAGCCTCAGCAAGCCCTTCCAGGCACATGTCGTACAGAAAGCCCCTTCTCTTAGAATTCTCCAGTTAGCTGCCTCCGTGCTTCCACCCTGGAATTCTGCTGGAAAATAACAGCACATAAGCTTCCCGTGCGAGGGGCCCCGACATTCCCTGTGAAGAGCTGCGACCTCTTCTCAGGCCAAATGTGACCCGCACGGGACAAGGATCGGCCCGGTGCACAGAAGCTTCCTTTGGACGCCTCTGGAAGCCTTCAGTGACCTCTGTGTGAGTGGATCTGAAGCCGAGGCAGGCCCGGGTGCTGGGGCTCAGCAACAGCGAGGGTCCATGCCAGCCCAGCCTCCGGCCCTGGGGCGGTGATGAGTATCTGGAAAGCACTCAGCTGCCCTCACCTCCAGCCTCTCTGTGAGCCACTGTCTCCATTTCACAGATGAGAAAACCAAGGCTCAGAGCAAAGTCACAGAACCAGTGCACTGCAAAGCCTCTGCTCTCTCCACTCCGCAGTGCTTTAAACGCCCCCACTCGCTTTTATATTGATGCGTGTGTGATACTGCCCGCAGCTCGGCAACTCACACAAAAGCCACATGTTGTTAGAATGGGAAATCCGTTTTCAGTGCACGCACTGCTGCCTTCTAGATGCCGTGCGCAGGTGCGGTTTAACAGACTCTCTCACTCTGCTCATCTGGTAAGACTCTTCCCAGAAGAAAATATGTCTGAGAAGTTAAAGCAAACCTGCTCCTAGAACCCTTAGAACCCTCAGAGTCTTATCCTCTACAGAGTCCAAATGGTTCTATTTTCATTTGGTAATTTCCCTTTCAACACAGTTCATCACAGGTGTCACTCGCAAGTAAGTGACAAGCACGTCCACCCTCCTAGAATGGCTCCCTTCATTAGAAAATGCACCGGGAGGAAGCTCCTGCCTTGTCACTCAGCACAGACCCCCGCTCAGCATGGCTCCCTCTCCCTGCATCTCCCACCATCAGAGGAACGCGGACCAGAACCACGTTAGGGTGACTGTTCTCATCAAAGGACAGAAGTCACAGGTGCTGGTGAGAATGTGGGGAACCTGTTCCCAGCACTATCCTCCTCCTTCAGGCAGAACGAGGTTACTCCCCCCAACACGAGGCCTGGACAGTTCCACAGCCCTCACTAACCACAACTGTGGCAGAGTCTTCACTTTCAGAACACTTTTCACTTTCAGGCACCATGGTTGTAATTTTTAAGGTGTTAGAACTTTTTCTCTGTAGAATGGATCACATATGAAAAGGTGGAGTTAAGAAGGTAAATCAATGACAAATCATCACTCTGAAATCTCAGGACAATTTACGAGCCTGGACACTGGGACTCCGGGCACCCGTGAGCCTCCTTCAACACATCCTCATGTCGTGAGACCGCACCTTTCCGGCTTCCTCCCCGGTTCTCCCAGGCGGACCATCAGGTGCGGCACCTGCACGGCCGCTGCCGACCACCGCTCCTCCTCCGCTCCGGGACGTCTGGCCAGTCGAGGTAGGCGAGGACGAGATGGCGGAGATTTTCTCCTCTGCTAAGGAGGAAGCTGCCAGGTGCTCCTCAGAGGCCCCGCAGATGGAGGAAGCACACTCCACTTCCTGCTCTCTGGTGAGGGATGCAACCTAATTAAGAGTAATTAACCTAACAGCAGGTGCGAGCGGTCCCCAGGGTTGCCTCGCTGACAAGCCTTGGGCACAGGAGCAAACTGGGGAAGGGGGTGGCGGCCCCAGGGCCCGGGACCCCAACCCCTCAGTGCAGCCCACCAGCCCTGGAAGCGACAGCGTCTTCCTCTGGGAAGTGGGGCCACGGGCGGTGATTTCCTGGAGCAGCCCAAGGATTAACTGAGACAGAGTCAGCAAACGCCTCGGCCAGGCTAGAAACCGTTTGGGCCTCTGTTATTGATCGTGCTCAGGATCAATTAAGTCATGAGTTCAAGTCCCTCTGAAGACGCTCGTGGTTTTACATGCCCACCCCTAAGGCATCTGCTCCAGCCCACACATGCCCTGACTTCCCATCACCAAAGGGTTTTCCGTAACGTGGCTGTGCTGGTCCTGTGGCTGGAACCCCCTCCCGGATTCTCTTTACCTGGCTGGCGTCAACCCTCCCTCCACTATTCGGTGGTGTAACGTGGCTGTGCTGGTCCTGTGGCTGGAACCCTCTCCCAGGCTTTTTACGTGGCTGGCGTCAACCCTCCTTCCAATATTCAATGAACGCCTCTCTCCAGCCACCTTGTCTGAGGCTCCGCTGTGGCCGGGGCTGGATGCTGTTCTTGTTCCTGAACTGTCCATCACCAGTGACCCCTGACCCTAACACGTGGCACCCCCGTGGCTCCCTCTGCCGTGGCATGAAGGAAACGTGCACACGTCTCGCTGTGGTGATTCATGCGTGAGGATGAGCCAGCCAAGCAATCCTGTGCTCCGCAAGCAAGCACTTTGTGTTCTTGTGATGCCACCCGATGCAGGGGTCCAGAAAAGGTTTGTTTTTAGAAGATTCCCACAGCCAAGTCCGTCACTGGCATCTCACCAAAGGTCAACTCAACAGTGGCAGGTGCAGCCCCGACATGGGTGCGGGGACTCCCCGAACTGATTTCCAATAAACAATTAACCACTTGCACACTCCTGAATAAGACACCTGCCAGTCATCACCGTTAACCAAAGCCGCACAACTCTGCAAATAAATCCAGAAGCCCTGAAAGTCTCAGCATTGTGAGTCCAGATGAACCACACAGAGACCTGGAAGTCTCCAAACACCCCCAGACGATGGCCAGGGCAGCCACGACATGACACACACACAGGGCAGCCAGGACGTGACACACACACAGGGCAGCCACAAAGTGACACACACACAGGGCGGCCAGGACGTGACACACACACAGGGCGGCCAGGACGTGACACACACACAGGGCGGCCAGGACGTGACACACACACAGGGCAGCCACAAAGTGACACACACACAGGGCGGCCAGGACGTGACACACACACAGGGCGGCCAGGACGTGACACACACACAGGGCGGCCAGGACGTGACACACACACAGGGCGGCCAGGACGAGATACACACACAGAGCAGGATGAGATACAGGAGAGGGTGGCCAGGACGAGATACACACACAGAGCAGCTAGGCCGCTGAGATTCACAGTCACCTCCGTTCCCTTCTTACCTCCACCAGAGTCAGACTCCAGAGACTCAGAGAGACCCCGGAAAACCGCAGAGACCCCCAGAAACTCACAAAGACCTGGGAAAACCACAGAGACCCCAGAGACTCATAGGGACCCAGAAATTCACGCAGACCCCAGAAAACCACAGAGACCCAGAGACTCACAAGGACCCCAGAGAGTCACGAAGACCCCAGAGACTCACAAGACCCCACACACATTTTCTGCCCAGTCACTTCCCCCGGGGCTGTGCTTTCTCCCTCTTTTTCTCCTTCCCACATCACCACCTCTCACCTGTGAGGACCCCAGGCTCCTGAGCGCAGACGCCTAAATCCCCCCACGCAAGAGGCCACGGCCTCACAGGCTCCCTTGCCACAGAGGCGGGCGCCCACGCGACAGGCCCAGCGGGCAGATCACTTTTCCTGAAATCTTATCAGAGTTGCATGGACTTGTGCAGAGCCTTCAGGAGACCATGTCTACACACTTACGGTATAAATATACAATATTAAAATAAATAAATTACTCTCGAATCACAGGAATAGCCTGCATTTCTCATTTAAGAGACAGTCTCTCTCTAACATGGATTTTTGGATGGCATGCCAATCACTGAGTGATTCGAGACAGCTGTGTGTGTCTGTAATATTTTATGTATATATAAATTACATATAAATATATAGATATAATTATATATAATACAAAATTATATATGTAATTTTACATATTATAATGTAATCATATATTATATGTAATTTATATTTTATATATTACATATGTATATAAATATATATTAATATAAATTAGTAAAAGCTTGAATATATATTCAATATATATTCAATATTATATATATAATTATAAATTAGTAAAAGCTTGAATATATATTCAATAATATATATTCAACATTATATATAATTATAAATTAGTAAGAACTTGAACATATATTAAGCTTTTACTAATTTATATTGAATAAAATGTGTCATATCACATATATTGTTTTATAATATGAGTTCTTCTCTTTATTTGAACATTTCCCGAATTGAATGTTCCCCTATAATATAATATACGCTGGTTGCTTTTTTTAGTTCATAAATCTTTTTTCCTCTTTTTTGTGCTAAAATAAACATAATGTAAAATCCACCATTTTGATTGTCTTAGGTGTTCGGCCCAGGGGTGACGAGGACCCTCCCATCGTTGTGCCGTGTTCGGCTCAGGGGTGACGAGGACCCTCCCATCGTTGTGCCGTGTTCGGCTCAGGGGTGACGAGGACCCTCCCATCGTTGTGTCGTGTTCGGCTCAGGGGTGACGAGGACCCTCCCATCGTTGTGCCACCCTCTCTGGAACTCTTCCATCTTCCCAGACTGAGCCTCTGCCCCCAGGAAATGCCCCCTCCACCCCCAGCCCCAGCACCCCATCTGCCTTCTGTCTTTGTGAGTCTGCAGACTCTGGGTGCCTCCTGTGAGTCGGCCACACTGCGGGTGCCCCTCTGTGGCCCACCTGTTCACTGAGCTGAATGTCGTCAAGGTCCATCCACGTTGTAGCCTGTGGCAGAATTCTAATACAGAGCATGCTCACTTATTTATTCTGCAAGCAGAGCATACGCCGGCCAAGAAACAGCCCCTCCGCTCCCCGGCCTTGGCCCCACCCTGTGTTGGTGAGAAGCCTGTTGAATTTTAAGGAATTGCTTTCCCAGTTCCACTCAGCAGTGCTTCCAGAACCCCCAGGCTGCACACTCAGAGACAGATTTTATTTCACTTAACATTTGCGCCTGCCATGCCCATCAGGGCAGATTCAAATTGCTAATATCAGAGCGAAGATGCCCGTCAGGCCCTTCTAGCCCCCGAGGAGTAGACGTGGGCTTGGGAACACCAGGAACCCAGGAGAAACCCCACGTGGGACCAGCACGGGAATCTCACCACAGCCTCCCAATCACTGCAGGTGACGCGGGTAAAAGAAATGTAACTGGTACTGCTTATCTTTAAAGAAAGTTTCACTGGAACAGCTACAAAGCAATTGAAATGCTATGGTTAAAATGAGTGGCTTTAAGAAATTGATTTTTAAATGCTATCATCTATACGAAATTGAATCCATTTTCAAGGTTAGTCTATTTCTACAGAATGCATGATTTCTCAGCAGCCCCTCCTTCTTACAAAACTCTGTCCTGCCTGGCAGATCACGTGTGGAAAGAGAATGAAGTCAAAAGGAGCTGAAATGCAACAGGGGTGCCAAGTTCACAAACTCGTCAATCATGTCTGACAATTATCCTCTGAAATACGCCTTCTAAGTGTGTGGACCCACCTTTATTTTCTTATAGAGCAATTCCCTTGTATCAGAGAGGACACGTTCTGCGACCCTCAGGGGGTGCCTGAAACTGTGGGTAGGCACGTGCGTGTGCACACACACCCCCTCCCCCACAAACCCTAATACACGTTTTTCCCTACACACATTGTACACTGTGTATAGGCTGGACAAAGGTTTTCCCTACCCACACTGTACACTGTGAATCTGCTGGACAAAGGGATGACTCACGACCCAGGCAGGGCAGGGAAGGATGGCACAAGATTTCATTATGCTGCTAAGAACCGTGTGCAATTCAAAACTTACCACTTGTTCATTTCTGGAATGTTCCATTTAATATTTTCAGATCTCAGTTGACCTCAGGTAACTGAAATCTTGGGAAGCTAAACCCTGGAGAGGGGAGCCTACTGTACGAGCTTTGTGGCATAATAGATGGTACACGTTTCCATTGGAATAAGGATTTTGAATGCATGTCTATGGATATTAAGAAGGAATTATCACATTTAAGTGAATTATCTTCAGAATCCCAAGGATTGGGTAAATATAAAAGACCTGCGGTATTTCTAAATACTGTACACACTAATTACCAATGTCTAAATGTCAGGCTACTTTTAGTAAGTAAACCAATTGATTTCAAACAAGCTACTCAGTTAATTAATGTACAAATCTCAGGGCAGAAGACATTCTCCACCTCTGAAGCTTCAAACCTTCACGTAGAAACACGTCCGCAACACTCTTCCTAATCCCGGCAGCCTCTGACACGGACAAAGTCCCCGCTCTAAGGAAGAGACGCCACTGCGAGGATGTGGTGGCACCGACCAGAAGCCTCCTGAGGGCTGAGGTCGGCGCCGAGTTTACTTATCAACGTAGCCCAGTACGTCCCTGGCACATCTCAGGTACTCGGTCATTTGTTGAACGAAACTTGCCAGCAAAGACAAATGGCTGCAGGGCTGATCAAAGGCTCCGCTCCACACACCGGGAGACACATGTCTCTACACAACACACAGGTCGCTCCTCGTTTTCCTTTCATTGTTGAGAATGTGAAGAAACTGTCGACAGACATATGAACTCCCAGAAGCCCCCTGCAGGAATTCATCGCAGTTACTACGCGTTCGGAGAGGATCTGAGCGCACATCCAGGGAAAACCGCCAGGCACGTGGGCACCTTCGAAATCGGGAAGCCAGGAACGCCGGCGAGGCTGAGAACGGAGTCTATTTTAGTAAATAGGTTTTTTTGCCTTCAAAGAATCTCTTTGAAATGCTCTAAGAACAGTATTTTCTAAGATGCACACTAGCCCCAGAGGAGTGAGCCATGAAATGTACCCTTTTCCAAATGAACAGACTGTTGGAATACACACCTATCCCACCTCTGAGGCACCACTTAGCAACGCATTTGGTAAACGGCAACAGCAAAGTGCTTCTGTGATTTGTACGATGTTCAAATCGAGCGAGGATGAAGGGCCCTACTGGGAGCCTGGTGCGGGTCACTGCGTCTGTGGGTGGCCGGGAGCCTGGTGTGGGTCACCGCGTCTGTGGGTGGCCGGGAGCCTGGTGCGGGTCACCGCGTCTGTGGGTGGCCATCGCAGGGTGGAGCCAGCCCACTGTGCCTGTCCTCCCTGAAGGCCAGCAAACACTGGCTGCATTCCCAGCTTCTCCATGCCTTGGAAAACATTCTCAAATTTGCCCACAAAGTTGTAAAAGAACAAACCTGCCTGGGAGGCCCCTGTGAGGAGGAGCTAGTCCCATGACAGGTGTCACTGAATGTTCCAGAAGCACATTCCAGCGTTGAAGGTGAACATTCACTGTTTGGGCATCTCATTTGCCATTTTGCATCTAAAATGATTCACTTCCAAGTTAGTTTCCAAATTGTAAACATATTTTTGGAAACAAACTGGTGTGCAGAGGAGTTTCAGTGATGCACAGGCAGAGGACGCTGGGACTCAGTCCAGCTCCAAGGCCAGGACGCCCGTGTGTGCTCCTTGGGAGGGATGTGTGTCAGCGGCACCGCCAACGTTTGCTGAGAGCAGAGCTGCGTTGTAAGGGGAATATAACTCACTGCAGTTTTCTCTTCAGATCAAAACCGGTCAACATGGTCAGAGAAGAGGCAGAAACGTGGAAGGCCATGCAGTTGGGGTTCATACAAACCTCTAAGCACACTCAGTCAAGGGCAGAATCAACATGACACAAAGGCCTGCCCCAGGCTCCCAGCTTGACTCTCCTGAGCACAGAGAGGTGGGTCTCATGCTGGAGGGTCCTTGCCATGCCACAGAGGGTGAAGGCCTGCCCCAGGCTCCCAGCTCAACTCTCCTGAGCACAGGGAGGTGGGTCTCACACTGGAGGGTCCTTGCCATGCCACAGAGGGTGAAGGCCTGCCCCAGGCTCCCAGCTTGACTCTCCTGAGCACAGGGAGGTGGGTCTCACGCTGGAGCGGTCCTCTCCATGCCACAGAGGTTGGGTGCTGCTGCTTCTCCCTTTGTGCTAACACACTGCTCCCTAAAGTTCTTGATGATGCATATGGCCCGGAATGCATTTAAATGCTGGTGCCCTGAGCGCACACAAAACCTCCTACATCCAAGTTTCCATGGGAGAGGTCTGAGTGAAGGCTTGGCAAGCCTTGACTTTATAAGTAGCCCAGGTCCTTCTTAGAGCTTGGGAAATAATCAATAGTCCTGGTTTGGCAGCAACCAAGGAAAGTCAGCCACGGTGAACAGCATGAAAACAGGTCCAATTAACCCCAAACACACCTAGAACACTGTTTACACATTTGTGTGGTGTAAACGGAAAAATAATTTAGGGCAACATCATTTCTAAACAAACCAATGTTTTGAAAAGTGTTTACACTGAATATTTTCTTCAGGTAGCATCTAGATCTTGATTCCTTAAAAAAGTCATTAATTTTGTTCTTAAAATATGCAGTTCTCTAAAATCGTTAGTTTTGGTGTCAAAGTCAGCCAGAGCCTACTCTGTAGGTGAGAGCATGCATTCACTCTGCAGACATTTCTTAGACATCTCAAGTTTGGCCCACACTGAAAAATAAATAAGCTCTTACTAATGCATGCAATTGCTTTATTACCTATTTACTCTGTATTCTAGAATTATAAGGTTTTTATAGTACAAAAAGAAAAAGACATTTCAGAGTACAGCCTCCGTCGAGCTTTCTTCTCTAGCCCGGGACTGTTTTGGCCCAGGACCTGACAAAGCTGACAATAACACAGTCATTACAGCAAGTCCTCACCGTGTGCCCCGGCTGTGCGCCCAGTACTCGGAAAATGGTTCACTTTGAAGACCCCCAAGCCTCACAACAGCGCTGAGGGTGAGCACTGCTCACCCATTACTACAATTAAAGCCAGGGGGCTCGGAAAGGCCACCAGGAAGTAGAACTGACTCACTTCACCCAAAACCCCTGTTCTCACCACCGGGAAGTCAAGGGGAACCAGAAGCCGCCCTTATGGAGGATCCCAACAACGACCTCCCGGGCGAGGGTGAGCTCGGGGTCTGCTGGGGACAGGGGTGGGACCGGCCTCATGTCCAGGGTCTGCAAAGGGCAGGTGGTGGGGAGAGAGCGGTTCTGCAGATCTGGATGCTAAACCACTCTCTCTGTTCTTTCCCCAATGTGGCCCTAACGCAAGTATGAGGGCCTCCATTCCTGTGCTTTTGTGTTTACCGATTTAAAAACGACAAGCAAAGGGCGACCACGGCATCTTCACCTCCCTCCTGAAGGAGCACCAGGCTGTCTCGCTCCACCGTGGGGAGGCGGTCCGGGGGGAGCAGGCTGTGGAGACCTGGAAGTGCAGCTCCTGAGACCCGGAAGTGCGGCTTCTGAGACCCGGAAGCACGGCTCCAGAGACCCGGAAGCGTGGCTCCTGAGACCCGGAAGTGTCCCTCCTGAAGAGCAGAGCGTCCTTCTGTTTCTCCCCGTGTCCACTCAAACTAACCCCCCAGGAAAACAACCACCAAAACCAGTGCAAAGGGAACACCGCCCCAGGGGTCAGGACGTTTGGTTGGATAATCCCGGTATACTCTCAGCACATTCTAACACCCTAAAATAAGCCTGCTGTGTTCGATGCCACGCCCGTGCCAAGAGAAGAACCTGCGGCTGGGTCCAGAGAAAGAGAGGGAGGCACGGAGCATGTCCGGCCTCCCTTGTGCCCACTGCACAGTCAATAAAGACACAAAACAGTGCATTCTGAAGGCTTTGGGTAAATCCCTAAAGAAGCCTCATATTGTGATGAGCCGAAGAATTCAAGCTGCAGCTCGTGGGTGTCGCCATAGAAACAAGACATGTTGGAAGGTGCGAGGCACCTTCAAAGGACTGAGAAATTTAAACCTCAGCACAAAACAGAGAAAAGCACTTGAAGCTGTTTTTTTTTTCTTTTTCCACCCAGAAATACACAATTAATTATTCATTCTCTGTACTGACAGGAAGGCCCCAGTTTTACCGTAAATACTGGATTCTCCATCTCTGCAGTTCACTGTGGACCCACCTCGTGACTTTCTAACTCCATTAGTGGATTGGAAGGAAACCACTTTTTATAACATAATTAAAGTTAAGGCCGGGCGCGGTGGCTCAAGCCTGTAATCCCAGCACTTTGGGAGGCCGAGACGGGCGGATCACAAGGTCAGGAGATCGAGACCATCCTGGCTAACACCGTGAAACCCCGTCTCTACTAAAAATACAAAAAACTAGCCGGGCGAGGTGGCGGGCGCCTGTAGTCCCAGCTACTCCGGAGGCTGAGGCAGGAGAATGGCCTAAACCCGGGAGGCGGAGCTTGCAGTGAGCTGAGATCTGGCCACTGCACTCCAGCCCGGGCTACAGAGCAAGACTCCGTCTCAAAAAAAAAAAAAAAAAAGAAAAAAAAGAAAAACATAATTGAAGTTAAAATGCCTTAAAATATTCAGCTTTCAGTTGCTGAAAACTTTAGTCACGTTGGAAATGCTCACCCTCCGAGCTCTACCGCCCAGTCTCAGCCACAGTCGCAGTTCCCTGCCCCTCCCAGGGCTCTGTTCCCAAATGGGCCCCGACATCAAGGAGCACAAACTGCCCCCTGCCCACTCCACAGAGCTGCCCTCCATCCACCAGCACCTGCGGACAGAGAGGCGTGGACTTCAGCCCCAGTTCCTCGGATGCGGACAGACCCCTTGGCTGGCACCCATAGAAGAATAAATGCAGATGTCGTCACCTTTGAGACCCCAACCCTCATTCCAGACCTGAATACTCCTAGAGCCAGAAGCAGCAGGTGCCTGGCCATGATGGCTGATGTCGTGTATTCACCTGGCAGGCCATGGTACCCAGAGAGTTGGTCAAATACCTGTCTGGCTGTCGGTGTGAAGGTGTTTCTGTCTGGCTGTCTGTGTGAAGGTGTTTCTGCCTGGATGTTGGTGTGAAGGTGTTTCTGTCTGGCTGTTGGTGTGAAGGTGTTTGTCTGGCTGTTGGTGTGAAGGTGTTTCTGTCTGGCTGTTGGTGTGAAGGTGTTTGTCTGGCTGTTGGTGTGAAGGTGTTTCTGTCTGGCTGTTGGTGTGAAGGTGTTTGGCTGTTGGTGTGAAGGTGTTTGGCTGTTGGTGTGAAGGTGTTTCTGTCTGGCTGTTGGTGTGAAGGTGTTTGTCTGGCTGTTGGTGTGAAGGTGTTTCTGTCTGGCTGTTGGTGTGAAGGTGTTTGGCTATTGGTGTGAAGGTGTTTCTGTCTGGCTGTTGGTGTGAAGGTGTTTGGCTGTTGGTGTGAAGGTGTTTGGCTGTTGGTGTGAAGGTGTTTCTGTCTGGCTGTTGGTGTGAAGGTGTTTGTCTGGCTGTTGGTGTGAAGGTGTTTCTGTCTGGCTGTCGGTGTGAAGGTGTTTTTTAGAAGGGATTAATGGTTAGACTGGTTGACTGTGAGTGGAGGAGATGGCCCTCATACTGTGGGCCTCACCCAGTCTGCTGGAGGCTGTAAGAGAAGAAGCCTGCGGTCCCCGAGGAGGAAGGAGCTCTGCCTCGGTTTTCAGCCTCAGCTGCAGCACCGGCTCTTCACAGGCGCCTGCCCAGGGCCCACTCTGGGGATTTCAGACCTGCAGCCCCCACATCCGGTGAAATGATTCCTTACAATCGATCTCTCTCTTTATCCACAAACACCCCTACAGGGTCTGTTCACTGCCCCACATCACACAGTGTAAGTGGCTGATCTGGGCTGAACCCAGTTATGAGGCCCCTGTCCACACTCCTGCCCTCCAGGAATCTGTTCCTGTGGCTGGATTCTGCCCTCCATGGGAGGGGCCCCCACACCATCTGTGTTGCTGGGAGAGCCACATCTGGGCTCCCAGACCACGTCGGGACCTCAGGTTCCTCTCTGTCTTCAGGATTCTGCAGAACCAACCCTGAAACCTCAGCACGAGACAGCGTGACTATAATTACAAGAGCCAATCAACGTCTCCAGCCTTCGAAGCTCTGTCCCTGGAGAGGCATGTGGCTCCTCTGAAGTGGGTCCACCTGTGGATGCCACAGAGATGGCCACAGCCCCCTATTCCTGCCAGGAGACCCCAGACCCAGGGCCCTCATGCTCCCTGCACGCCCACCCCTGAAACCCTCTGCAGGAACCATGGGGCAAAGAGGAAGGGGAAAGCCGAAGTCCAACCACAGACAGATCAGCCCCGGGATTGCTCATGGCAAAGGCTCTGACAAGCTTCAAGGTGCCGGGCAGACCCTATGCGTCCACATGGCCACCAAGCACACATACTGCACATCAGCAGAGGGCTGTGGAGGTGCCAGCCCAGCAAAGTGGAAATGCCGGGCTCTGGGTTGGAAAACTGTGAAGACAGCAGGGCCTTAAACTGATTCCGGGGACTGTGTGACTGCCCAGCGCTGACCTGTGAGGCCGGCTCCACCCGGAACTTGAGCCAGGTAGGCGAGGACAAAGCCTGTCCTGGGTATGAAGGGGCAGACACCGGCCGCTCCCATGAGAGTCCCCACAACATGGAGAGGAGACACGCAGGAGAGGCCGCACTGTGGGTGCAGTTCAGACACGCTGCTCTCTGACCCTGTGTTTTGTTCCATTGTCGCTACTGAACAATCAGAAAATAAAATGTCGGGCAGAAGCGGTGGATGACATGGAACTCCCAGAGGCTGGGCCACTATGCCCCAGCCTGGGATGTGGGGAGCTGTGCATTAGGGAAGAGGAAAAGCAGAATGAGCAAAAGAGGGAAAGCGGGGAAGGCAGGTGTGGGGACAGTGAGGGCAGGAATGACAGGGACTGGGGAGGGGCAGGAGTGGGGAGAGCGTCGGGGGCCATGGAGGAGACTCAGGGCCAGAGCTGCAGCTTCCACGGGAGACAGGAGACGTCAGCAACCCAGACGTCCACCTACAAGAACTGCTTCACCAACTCACGGTATCTCCGTAGCCTCCAGCGTCATGATGCAGGTCTCTATTTAACACAGAGAGATAATAACAGCCGAAGAACCTACCGGGTGGTACGACATCACTGCGGGCTTTTGGCTGAAAAGCACTACAGGTGTGTGCACACACATAGGTGTGTGCACACACATAGGTGGGTGCCGGAAGGCAACACAGCAAAATACCAGCCATCCGGATGGTGAAATGAAGACGATGTTTCATTTCTCTTTGTAACTTTATTAAGTAGATGTTTTTAATAGTTAGCGTCTTACTAGACTGAGAAAAGGAATCCACTGAGGCCGTGAAACACTGGCCTCTCCCATGTCCTTCGCCAACCCGATGCTCAGGGACGCTTCTGGACATTTTTGTACAGTTTTTACAGACAAGGTGCCGGCGGATTTAATCCTCGCGGACCTCACCTTCGAGTATCCGTTCTGGAATTTCAGTGGCCCCGTGGGATTGACCGGGTGCTTCCAGTATTTCACAAAGTGACATTTACATGACCAGGAAGAGATGCACAGGCTCCCAGAGAGAGCCGGGCTGGGCTGTGTGCTTCTGGCTCTCCACTGCTGGAGATGGGTCTGGGCTCTGCAGGCCGCCCGGAGCCCTGGCACAGATGGGCAAGACTGCCTGTCAGACCTGGAGTGAAGACTGAGAAACACCACGTCCTTCAAGCCGAAGTTCACGTCCTGATGAGTTTAGAATTCCAAAGGCTGGAAGATGTTCTTCCAAAGTAATCAGTTTTGCTAAGTACTCCAAGCCACGGGAATACTAAGTTTAAACTGAAATCATGAAATTACAGAAAATGATTTTCCTGTGAGTCTAAACAGACTTTTGGACAAAATCTCCATCGATAAGAATCCTCAGTGAAAAGAATTACTTTCCCCACATTCAGCTTTTGCACCAAATAATCATAACAACAACAACCACCACCACCTATGCAGGATAAAAACCTGGAAACAGAAAACAGCTCCCAGGGTACCCTGGAGTCAGCAGACATCCACACAGTGTCCTGCCTTCCACCTGCGCAGCAGCCTCTGGAGGCCCCGCTGGGCTCAGTCGGCAAGAGGCAAGACCCCAACCTCTGGAGCCGGGGGGCTGCCACTCTCCCCACAGCTCCAACCCCCTGTGGATTCTCAAACCTCCCACTCAGGCCCCGAATTTCTGGACTGCCTCAGGCATCTGTGCACACGCCCTGTGCTGGCATCTGGCACAGGCGAACCCTGTCCTGGTCAAAAGCTAAGGAGCCCAAGAGCTTGCCTTGCCTGGCCAGGAGGGCCCCAGAAGGCAGACAGGCAGCAGGTCCTCGGGGTGTGAGTTTCCACGACCCCCCATGTCACTTCCTTCCAGTGAAGTCACAGACTTCATCCCAAGCCGTGGATTCGCACAGCTCAGAGCTGCAGCTGTTCAGCAAGAAACTATTATATGTGTCTCCAACCCCCAAGTGTCTCCCAAACAATCTGGGTCCGATCACAATGTGGAATCCACACACCAGTGAAAGAACGGAAGGATATGTTGTAGGAATGCCCTTTAATGTCCTCCAAAGGAAAACACCCCTCCTTTCAAAAATATCCTTTAAACTGCTATGATAAATGATAACATCATGAACACAGCATTTATAAGAACAGCATTCCTTGGCCTGAAAATCAGTATGAACCTATCATTTTTCAGCACATTTGCAAAATACCGACTTCCAACCCAAATCTGAGCACTGGGCCTCAGCGCTCTCAGGCTGCATGGCCAGGAGGGAGGATGCCAGCCTCTGCAGAGACAGAGATGTTGCTGGAGGCCTGGGGCAGCAGGAGAGACCCTGGGGGAGAGATGGAGCTGACTATGGGCCCATTCCGGCCCACAGTCAGGAAGACGATGGAGTCTCACCGGCCCACAGTTATGAGTGAGGGCAACATGCCTCCGGGAGACAAAGGGCTGGCTGGTGTCAAAAGGGAAAGTAAGAGGTTTGTTTTCATCATATGGTGCTACTCAGGCTGACATATACAGACCAATAGACCACGTCCAGAGAAAGCCTGTGCTGGCCTAAGAGATTTGTTACTTTCATTTTTACTTTTGCAGCAGCTACTATGGCCAGAGCGATTGCATAGCCTGCTGCATGAGGGGTGGAAACAGTGAGGTGGGGGAGTGAGAATTGCATAGCCTGCTGCATGAGGGGTGGAGAGAGTGGGGCAGGGGAGTGAGAATTGCATAGCCTGCTGCATGAGGGGTGGAAACAGTGAGGTGGGGGAGTGAGAATTGCATAGCCTGCTGCATGAGGGGTGGAGAGAGTGGGGCAGGGGAGTGAGAATTGCATAGCCTGCTGGATGAGGGGTGGAGACAGTGAGGTGGGGGAGTGAGAATTGCATAGCCTGCTGGATGAGGGGTAGAGAGAGTGGGGTGAGGGAGGGAGAACTGCATAGCCTGCTGCATGAGGGGTAGAGAGAGTGGGGTGGGGGGAGGGAGAATTGCATAGCCTGCTGGATGAGGGGTGGAGAGAGTGGGGCGGGGGAGTGAGAATTGCATAGCCTGCTGGATGAGGGGTGGAGAGAGTGAGGTAGGGGAGTGAGATGCATAGCCTGCTGGATGAGGGGTAAAGAGAGTGGGGTGGGGGAGTGAGAATTACATAGCCTGCTGGATGAGGGGTAAAGAGAGTGGGGTGAGGGAGGGAGAACTGCATAGCCTGCTGGATGAGGGGTGGACAGAGTTGGGTGCGGGGATGAGAATTGCATAGCCTGCTGGATGAGGGGTAGAGAGAGTAGGGTGGGGGAGGGAGAATTGCATAGCCTGCTGGATGAGGGGTGGAGACAGTGAGGTGGGGGAGTGAGAATTGCATAGCCTGCTGGATGAGGGGTGGAGAGAGTGGGGTGGGGGGAGTGAGAATTGCATAGCCTGCTGGATAAGGGGTAGAGAGAGTGGGGTAGGGGAGTGAGAACTGCATAGCATGCTGGATGAGGGGTGGAGAGAGTGGGTTGGGAGAGTGAGTAATGTTCTTCTGCCAGTTTGCCTTTTGGAGACCCCGGAAGAAGCCACAACTAAATTTCCTACAATCTGTAATGACGCACCACATGTCAGAGATTTGACGGCTTTATCCCATCTCAAGGGCAAGAAAAACTGAGACAGAGAAAGACTAAAATTCAGCTGTTGTCTGAATTTCTGGCAGTGTTACTGGTCAACTGCCATAGAAGATGGAAATCAGCCAACAGCACTCAGATGAGGAGGACAAAAGCTTTTTCATCTGGCTTAGAAAGTCCTGTGTAACCCAGTCCCCACCAGGCCCTTGGTGCCCTGTCCTACACCTCTCCCCCACAGACAGACAGACAGACAGATAGGGAACAACTCTTCATGGTAGGTCTAAAGTCTATTAATGAAGTGCCACAGAGGCCCAAGGAGAAGCAATGAATATTGGCTACCAGGACTGGTGCAGAAATTGCAGCGCCTGTTTAGGTGGTCGGAAGTCACCTGGAAGGTGGACTGGCAGCTACCTTAGTGATGTGGAACAAGCAAAGCTCTCAAAGCAGAGACCCCCTGTGGGGCCAAGTCCAGCTGTAGAAATCAATTTTGGCAGTGGTGTGAAGGCAGAACCAGATGGGAAGGGACCCGGAGCTGTGAGGCAGTGACATGCAGTTCTACCCCGGATGGATAAGGAGGCCACACAGCCCAGGAACAGGTGCTGACATTGTGTCCTGAGGGCAGACTGTGAGAGGGTGGGGACCTGGTGACATGGACGTGGAGACAGGGAGAAGGCAGAAGGACCCAGAGCTTTGCACTCAAGTGTCTGCTGATGGCGAGCCCATGAAGAGAAAGGACAGAGAGAACAGGAGTGTCAGGAGAGAGTGAAATGAATTCCGTTTGGATGTGGTGTGTTAGTGGTAACCAGTCATCAAGGTGAGAATGTCCGTAGATTTTGGAAGGAGGCTCCGACAATTTGGGGATGCATCAAGACTAGCATTTAGCTCTGGGGAATCAAATATGTTGATGTGACAGTTGGAGAAATAAGATCAGATGAAACAGCCAAAGGAGAGAGCCTAGAAGATGAAGACAGAACAGAGAAAACATGAAAAAAAAAAAACCAAAAAAAAAAACAGAGAGAGAAAGAGGAGCCACACGTGTAGTTCACTAACAACTAAACGAAATGTCTGAGATTACAAATCATCCTGCCAAATACTGCAGGAGTCACACACAATTTGATGCTGCTCATAGCCTTGAGAAAGGAGATGGAGTGAGGAACAAAGCCAGGCCCAGACAACACTCTGAAGTGGACAGGAGAAGAATGAAAAGACTTCAAGTGAGCTGGAGGACACAGCGGATCAGGGGAGAAAGTCAGGGTCTCACGCATTTTAAGGCAGAAGGATTCATGAGCACATTTGTACATTGTGGTAAGAAGTGAGTGGGGAAGTAATGGTTTTAGATGGAAAGATGGAATGATTTATGAAGATCCCAGATGACAACAGGATGACTATCTCGAAGAAAATGAGGAACTGACATGCTATTTGGAAAGAATGCATTCATACCTTCAAATGTTTTAGATTCATAATAGGATCAGTAAGACCTAAGTATTAAATGCCAAAAACTATCCATTTTTAATAGATATTTAAGTTCTTATTGATTCCAGTAAGACTTTCATGGGATAAAAGTGTTGCTCTATTTTACAACCAAATAAGATATTTTCACCATGTACTAAAATCACACTTATTGAGATAGAGAGGAAAGACCTCAAAATGTTATGATATTGCTATAAACTTTCCGCTTAAATTGCTTTTGCTGCATCTCATATGTTTCAGTACACATGATGTTTCCATTTTTGTTTATCTCAAGATATTCATTAATTTCCCTTTTAATTTATTTATTGGCCCATTGGTTGTTCAAGAGCATGTTGTTTAATTTTTTTCTCTATGAATTTTCTGAACTTCCTCATATTAATTTCTAGTTTCATACCTTTGTGGTCAGAAAAGACACTTGATATGATTCCAGTCTTCTTAAATTTGCTAAGATTTGTCTGGTGGCCTAACAAATGATCTACCGTGAGGCATGTTCCCTGTGTGCTTGAGAAGACTGTGTGTTCTTTAGCTGTTTTTGGCAAAGTTCTGTATTTATTAGGTCCATTTGGTCTAAAGTATTGTTCAAGTCCAATGTTTTCTTACAATTTTCTGTCTGTATGATGTTTCCATTATTGAAAGTGGTAAAATCCCCTATGATGGCTGCATTGTAGCCTCTCGCTCCCTTTCGATCCCTTTCACATTTGTTTTATATATTTAGGTGCTCCATTGTTGGGTGCATACATATTTACCATTGTCACATATTCTTGATGAATTAACCCCTTTATCATTATATGTCCTTCTTTCTTTTTACAGCTTTTGACTTTAAGTCTATTGTGTCTTATGTAACTACTCTTCCTCTCTTTCAACTTCCATTTGCATGGAATATCTTTTTCCATCACTCTCAGGCTGTGCATCCTTAAAAACGAAGTGAACCTCTTGTGGGCATCGTATAGTTGGGTCTTATTTTTTTATACGTATATTCACTCTACATATTTTGATTAGAAAAGTTAATCCATTTATATTTAAGGTAATTGTTGACTGGTACAGACTTATTATGGCCATTTTGTTAATTGTTTCTGGTTTTATTATAGACACTTTGCTTATTTCTTCCTCCTTTGCTGTATTCCTTTGTGGTTTGATGGTTTTCTGCAATGCTATGTTTTGAATATTTAAAAAAATTTTATTTCTGCATCTTCTACAGATTTTCGCTTTCTGGTTGCCATGGGGCTTACAAAGAACATCTTGTACTTATAACAGTCTATTTCAGCTGATAATTTAACTTTGATTGTATACAACTCTACACTTTTACTCACCCCCTGACATTTTATGTTTTTGATGTCCAAATTTATATTATTCTGTAATATGTATCCTTTGACAGTTTATTTTATCTATAGTTGTTACTCACAATTTTTGTCCATTAACTTGATGTTAGGGAAAAATTACAAAAACCAACATCACAGCCCCAGAGCATTCTTAACATTGCTCAGTATTGCTTAGTAAATGCCTACATCAAAAAGGAAGAAAGATCACAAATAACACTACACCTCAAAGAAATGGAAAAATAAGTCCAATGTTGGCAGAAGAAAAGAAATAAAGATCAGAGCAGAAATAAAATAGAGACTAGAAAACAATATAAAAGATCAATGAAACCAAGCCATTTTTAAAAAAGATAAACAAGAGCAACAAACCTGTATGTAGACACACCAAGACAAAAAGAAAAAAGACTCAAGTAAATAAAATCAGAAAAGAAAGTGGAGGCATTATAACTGACACCACAGAAATATAGAAGATCACAAGAGGCAATTATGAGCAACTGTATGCCAAAAAACTGGATAACCTAGAAGAAATGTATGGGTTCCTAGACACACAGAATTTAGCAAGACTGAATCACGAAGAAATAGAAAATCTGAACAGACAAATGAGAGTGGAGATTGAATCAGTAATAAACAGCCTCCTATCAAAAGAAATCCCAGGACCTGATGGCTTCACTATTGCATTCTACCAAACATTTAAATAACTATGTAATTTATGGTGAATTGGTACCATAAACTACCCCAATTCACCATAAATGACTCAAAAAAAAAAATTAAAGGAAGAAAATTCTTCCAAACTCTTTATAAGGCCAGCATCACCCTAATGCCAAAGCCAGACAAGGACATCATAAGAAAAGAAAATTACAGGTCAAAATCCTTGATGAACATAGATGTAAAAATACTCAACAAAATACTAGTGAACCAAAGGCCAGGCACGGTGGCTCACACCTGTAATCGCAGCACTTTGGGAGGCGGAGGCAGGCGGATCAAGAGGTCACAAGATGGAGACCATCTTGGCTAACACGGTGAAACCCCATCTCTACTAAAAATACAAAAAATTGGCAGAGCGTGGTGGCGGCCACCTGTAGTCCCAGCTACTCGGGAGGCTGAGGCAGGAGAATGGTGTGAACCCGAGAGACAGAGGTTGCAGTGAACCGAGATTGTGCCACTGCACTCCAGCCTGGGTGACAGAGTGAGACTCTGTCTCAAAAACAAAACAAAAAAAAAGAAAAAAAAATACTAGTGAACCAAATTCAACAACACATTAAAAGGATCATTCGCCATGACCAAGTGGGATTTATCTCTGAGACACAACGATGGTTCAACATATGCAAAGCAATAAATGTGATATATGATATTAACAGAATGAAGGACAAAAATCATATGATCATCTCAAAAGATGCAGAAAAGAGATTTGAGAAAATTCAGCATCTTTTCATGACTAAAAAAAACTCTCAACAAATTAGATATAGAAAGAATGTACCTCAATACAACAAAGGCCATATATGACAAACCCACAACAAACATCATTCTCAATGGAGAAAAGTTGAAAGCTTTTTCTCTGATACCCAAAACAAGATGAAAATGCCCACTCTTACCACTTCCATTCAATGCAGTACTGGAAGTCCTATGCTGAGCAATTGGACAGCAGAAAAAAAATGAAAAACATCCAAATTGGAAAGAAGTTAAATTGTTCCTGTTTGCAGATGACACCATATTATATATAGAAAACCCT
This sequence comes from Macaca thibetana thibetana, assembly GCF_024542745.1. Classification (NCBI taxonomy): domain Eukaryota; kingdom Metazoa; phylum Chordata; class Mammalia; order Primates; family Cercopithecidae; genus Macaca; species Macaca thibetana. The sequence continues at coordinate 141,239,405 of NC_065585.1, forward strand.
ACAGACTCCACCAAAAACTGTTAAAACCAATAAACAAATGTGGTAAAACTGCAGGATATAAAATCAACATGCCAAAGTCATTAGTGTTTCTCTACACTAACAATAAAATTTCTAAAAAAGAAATCAAGAGAACAATCCCATTAACAATGGCGACAAAAAATAAAAATAAAATATTTAGGCATAAATTTAACCAAGGAGGAAAGAGAACTGTACACTAAAAACTAGAAAACCTTAATGAGAGACACTGAAGATACAAATAAGCAGAAGGATGTCCTGTGTTCATGTATTGAAATAATATTGTGAAGTGTCCATCATAACCAAAGGGATCTACAGATTCAATGCAAGCTCTATTAAAACACCAGTGTCATTCCTTGTAGACATAGAAAAAACAATTCTAAAACCCATATGGAACCATAAAAAACCTCAAATAGATAAGACGATCACGAGCAAAAGTAGCAAAGCTAGAGGAATCACACTGCCTGATTTCAGTCTATACTACAAAGTGACAGTAATTACAAAAGCACCACACAGGCATAAAAATATGCACATCGGCGGATGGAACACAACAGAGAGCCCAGAAACGAACCCATGCATGCACGGGTTGATCTTCAACAAAGGCGCCGAGAATACACACGGGAAAAGCACAATCTCTTCAATAACCATTAAAGATTTACATATCAGAACTGAAACTGCAAAACTACTAGAGGAAAACTTAAGGGAAAAAAAAACTACATCACATTGGTCTGGGTGATGGTAGTTGATTTAATTCCAAAAGCACAGGTAACAAAAGCACAGACAGAGAAATGAGACTGTATCCAAATAGAAAGGTTCTGCCCATCAAAGAATCAACCGGGTGAAGAAACAGCCTACAGGTTAGGAGAAAATATTTGCAAGCCACACATCTGATAAGGGATTAATATCCAAAATATGTAAGAACTCAAACAACTCTACAGAAAGAAAACAAATTATCCAATTAAGAAATGGGCAAGGAACGTGAACAGACATTTCTCAAGAGAAGGCATTCAAGCAGCCAACAGGCACATGTAGGAAAGCTCAGCATCACGAATCACAAGGAGCCGCCAATCAATATCAAATCCCCGATATTGGCTCACATGTGTTCCCATGGCTATGATCCAAAAGACAAAAGATACCAAGAGTTTTTGATGCGGAGAATGGGAACCCTGCTCGCTGTTAGTGGGCATGTAAATTAGCACAGTCACTCTGGAGAACAGGAAAAAGGTGTCTCAGGAATTAAAGAGAATGACCGAGTGATCCAGCAGTCCCACCTCTGGGTGTTTACTCAGAAATGGATCTGAAATCGCATGTGGAGATGCCTGCACTCCCGTGGTCACTGCAGCTCCATTCACAACGTCCAAGACACGGAATCAACCTGTGTCCCTCAAGGGAGCAATGAATAAAGGAAGCAGGGTGTCCACACACAACGGACCGGTGTTCAGCCTTCAGGAAGAAAGAATGCCCGTCATTTTGGAGAACACGCACGGAATGGGAGGATATTATGCTAAGTTAAAGAAGCCAGGCACAGAAGACAAATACTGAATGTTCTCACCTAAATGTGGAGCCTAAAACCACTGAACTCACAGAAGCAGTGAGGAGAAGCGTGGTCACCCGAGGCTGGGGGCCGTGGGGAGGGAGAGATGGTGGTCAGAGGGTCCAAAGCCTCGGACGGGAGGGCAAGTCTGATTGTCTCTACATCAATAGCACGGCAGCTAATTATTGAGTATTTTACATGTAAATATTGCCAAGAGTAAATTTCTCATGTTCTCATCACAAAAAAAAATGTTAAACATGTGAGGTAATGGATATGTTAATTAGCTTAATCACGCCACGCTGGATTCATAAATCATAGCACCAGTTTGTGCCCCTAAAGTATGCAACTATAATTTATCAATATAACATGATAAATAAATATGAATACATTTTAAAAAACAGAAGGACTGAGCACTGCTTCTTGGCAGTTTGACAGGCTAGATCTTTTGAAGAAACTTGTCACTATAAAAGACTTACTGATATTAAACAAAATAAATTTAAATGCTTTAAAATATATAACTGAGTTAAGAGTACATACAAATAATAAAATGTGACCAAACAATGAGATAAAAGAAAAGTTTGCATGTTAATCATACAGGAACATACGTCTATCAGGAGCTTACAATCATGGGGTCCTACATTATTTTGAGGCATAATTTATATACAATAAAATGCATCCATTTTTTAAAAAGTTATGATTTTGCATTTTGCCAGGAACATGAACACAGTTCTTTCTTAGCCACTGAGACACATGAGTCACTTTCTATATTAAGAAAAAATTCATTGTGGTGCAAAATAAGACTTTCTTTTTTCATTAAGGTACATTCATAGTTTTGAGATCTAACTTTTATAACTCAATGTAATTGCTGAATCGTGTACTGGTGCTTGCAGATGAAATTAATGCTTTTTAAATGATCTACTTTAGAACTGTGTGCCATAACAAAAGACTAATAAATGCCACGTAATTGCCCCAGCTCAGCCAACCATTAACATCTGATTCTCTCAACATTTCACTACGTCAGTTAGCATAATTATGAGGGAAAAGGTTGTTACTAAATTCATACTTAAAATATTTATAAACGTATACTTTGTGGAATGAATAAGCTCAGCTCAAAATACTCAGAGCATAAATTTGGACACTAAAACGTCCATACAAACTTGAATGTCATAAAAGTTAAAATGACTTCAAACTCCCCATAATATCTGGTTACTTCCTAAAATCAAGAAAGGAATATTTATAAATAGAGAATGGCTACTCTTCCCCCCGCCTCTACAAAAGGCTGGGCTCTGCAGCCTGTGAAGAATTAAAAAGCAAAGCTCATGCCCCACGCTTGGCCTTGGTCAGTAGGAACAAGGGCCATGAGACGATGTCCTGCCCTTGCTGGAAAGCTGACATTTGTGTTACGCGATGCCCCTGTAGAGGATCCTATGTGAAAAATTCCTTTCAAAATTTAGGATATTCCTCTCCCAAACTGGCCTCTTTTGAAGAAAAAATACTTCTCTTTCATACAGAGATAACTGTGTAACTGACCACGGCTCTTGTTGACTTGACCGACAGTAAATTCAGCATGGACTCTTATAACTAAGTAAGTAATTGTGGTCAATACATACCTTCTTCATTTTTAATAAGGTTTGACATGGATTTTAACATTTCAACATAATATAACTCCATGACAGACCCCTTCTAAAAAGAAGTTTTATAAAATATTCCCCCAAAAGGTGAATAAAACTAGGAAATAATACCTTCATTTTCCCCTGTCCTCATTTTAAATGGTTTCAGAAATAGCCTATCTTGAATTTTACTTTCCCAAATCAAATTAGTCACCACTGATTCTCTCCACAAAGTACCGTTTTGTTCCTACCAGGTTTTTCAATCTAGACACAATTTTTGACAAAGAAAAGAGAGTGCACACCCTCTTCCTGTGTGAAGAATACCTCTGGTCTCCCAGTAGTCCCCAAATAAGCCGTTTTCATCTTTCTCCAGAAGGAGTCACGGATGGAGGCAGACTGACAGACAGCGTGGAGCCACCACCGTGCCCAGCCCTGCTCCCGCCAAATGTGGGTTCTTTGGCACGCGTGTTCCGAGGCCTGTGCCTCTCCTTCTGAGTTTAATTGTGCATGAATTTGCTATCAGTTTCCTCTGAGAGCCACGGCACCCCCAACGTGGACAGGAGATTTTCTCCATTGGTATCCTGTGTTGGCTACCCGCACCCTTAGCTAGATCCAGACAATATTTTGAAAAGGTGATTTTTTTAAAAAAATAAAGAAAATGTAGAAATGGGAAGACTCAAAGGGGTAAAATAAGAGAGAGAAGGCCGGGCGCGGTGGCTCACGCCTGTAATCCCAGCACTTTGGGAGGCCGAGACAGGCGGATCACGAGGTCAGGAGATCGAGACCATCCTGGCTAACACGGTGAAACCCCGTCTCTACTAAAAAATACAAAAAACTAGCCGGGCGAGGTGGCGGGCGCCTGTAGTCCCAGTTACTCGGGAGGCTGAGGCAGGAGAATGGCGTAAACCCGGGAGGCGGAGCTTGCAGTGAGCCGAGATCGCGCCACTGCACTCCAGCCTGGGTGACAGAGCCAGACTCCGTCTCAAAAAACAAAACAAAACAAAACAAAACAAAGCAAAACAAAAAAAAAAAAAAGAGAGAGAGAGAGAAAAAGTTAATGTGTAAAAGATTTTTCCTTTTACTACGTGTAGAGCAGACATCACACGACTCGCCAGTGCCAGGTGCACTTCTTCCAGCACAGAGAGGGCCCTGCCATTTTCGGAACAATGAAAAGACAGTTTCACTGTCTTCTTGGCTTGGAGATTTCACCTTCTTAAGTGAAACTTAGTGGGCACTTTCCTGGCTTCCTGACTGGGGCGTAAGTGACCAGGGGTAGGAGCAGCAGCAGCCTTGGTATCCACTCGCTGCTGGAGAGGGAATACACCTGCTGGACGTTCTTTTCCTCTTTGTCGCTGTGGGTGTTTCAGAACATGTGAGAGTGTTTTAAGTTTTCAAAGTTCCTAGTACCCTGGGTGAACTTTGGGTGCCCTGCCTATAGGAGAGACTCAATAAATCATGAAAGAACAGGATGGAATCAATAAGAAAAGGAACACAATATTAAATAATTTTTCTTAAAACTAGCTGAGCATGGTGGCTCATGCCTTTAATACCAGCACTTTGGGAGGCCAAGGCAGGAGGATCACTTGAGGACAGGATTTCAAGACCAGCCTGGCCAACATGGAGAAACCTGTCTCTACCGAAAGTATAAAATTTAGCTGGGCGTGGTGACGGCGGCCTGTAATCCCAGCTACTACGGAGGCGGAGGCAGGAGTATCGCTTGAACCTGGGAGGTGGAGGTTGCAGTGAGCCAAGATTGTGCCACTGCACTCCAGCCTGGGCGACACAGCAAGACTCCATCTCAAAAAAACTTTCTCTTAAAACCTTTCTTATGTATCTTATTATTAACCAGAAATTTAGCGACACAAATAGTAATGGCTAAGAATGAATTTTTATTGAGCTTTTACTAAGTGCAGGAACCTGTAAGTAGTTCCCATAGATTAACACTTTTAATACTGCCTTTAACCCTGTGAGGTATGTGTTATTGTTATTATTAATATCATTATTTCAGAAATGAGCAAACAGTAAGAAAGGAGGCATGTTCAGCATTATTTCAGTTGTAAAAAAAGATGGAATAAATTAATACAAATTTAATAAGGTTTTATAATCATCACCTCAATAAAATATTATTTTAAATTTTAATATACCAAACATATGTGTATGCTAATGAGGTAATATGCATATAATTTTGTATTGTTGGACTATCAAGATACCAATGGCTTCTCCATTTTCAAAAATATTTTAGTGATAGATATGTAGAATTCCGGGCAATATATTCCTTTAAACCAATATTTAATACAGTAAATGTCCAGTACGAGAAAGTAGCCTGGACAACTCCTCAGAGTGCCGAGTGAGTGGATCTGACCCAGTATAAATTTGACACTTAAGGATTTATGGGTTTAAATATATTAGTGCACAGGACTCACAACTGGAACACAGACAGCCATTAGGATCCAGATGCACAGGCTGAACAAGCACCTGTTCAACAGCCCTTTACTGAGTAACTACTGTGTTCAGCACGAAGGACTGGGCGCCGGGGCCAGGTCCCTGTTCTACCTGATGACTCCCTCACACAAAACTAGGAGCTCTGCATCCATGCAGCTTCTCCGTCCCACTTCAGATGTGCAAGCACAGAGCGCACGGGCTGATGGCCATTTTCTAAGTGTGACGAGCGTCCCTTCGTAACGCACGCCTCTGTGAGGGCACTAAAGGGACGGCGGCTGCAGGAGCATTAACAAGGCACTTGAGGAAAGCACAGCAGCACAGGGGGTGCCCGCATCACACCCTCGAGACTTTACCACGTGCCCGCTGTGTGCCTGACAGCAAGCTGAGTGTTTTCTGGAAAACAAAAATGCGAGCAGTTCTTATGTGGAACTCCTCATCTGCTCAGTGCCCACTGCCACCTCCCAGTGAACCTGCAGCACCGGCCACGTGGCTGGGAGGCTGCGGAAGGCCCGTGCCAGGCCCTCGATCATATGCTTGAGGACAAAACCCATGCCCTTAACCCGTTCCTCTTTCAGAAGCCTCCACTTCCACATCTCTAGAATCACAATAACAACAGTAACCACAACCCATGTTGGAGAGGAGTCCATTCCGGCATTGTTACACTGCCACTTAACCAGCCCGTGCCCTCACAAGCCCGTGAGGCCCCAGCTGCCTGCCAAGTCCAATCAAAACCTGCTCTCCTGTGAAAGCCTCACTGATGTTTCAGACCCAAATTGAGCTGATTTTCTCTCCTCTGCCCCATTGCCCTGGGCTCATCTTGCGGACACTTCTCATCTGCCTTGGATTGCTGCTATTTATGTCCATGCCTGTCCTCCCAACTGGATTATAACCTTGTCCAATCTATGAATCATATTTTAATTGTCTCTGTGTCTCCAGCACCTTGGAGAGTTCCTATTCATAGCCCACAGTCCATAAATGTTCCTAAGATAAATGCATGACCATTAGAATTATTCCTTTGTTGGGGAGCCTGGCTGCATCATGAAACCACAAAACATAGAATAAGGGAGTTTATAGGACCAAATGAGCTCTTAACATACCATCTGTTTCTCAGCAAGCAACCAATAAAGGCTGCTAATCTCACTTCAATTTTTTTGAAAAATAGTTTAAACAAAATAATCCAGAAGAACTTAAGGCACTAATACATTTTAAAAGAGCACACACACTCATATTAAAATAGACTGAGAAAAGGCATAGATTGAGAGAAAATATTTGCAAAACACAAATCTTATAAAAGGTGGATATTCAAAATATATGAATAACTCTTAAAACTCAACAATAAGAAAAACAATCCAATTAAAAAATACACAAAGATCTGAAGAGACACCTCACCAAGGAACATATGCAGAGGGCAACAAACATCTGAAAAGACGGTCCACACTACTTCTCACCCAAGAAATGCAAAATAAATCAAGGAGACACCACCACACACCTGCCCAGATGGCCACAATCTAGACCCTGACAGCACCAAATGCTGGCGAGGACGTGGAGCAACAGGAACTCTCATCCCTGCTGGTGGGAGTACAAAATGGAGCAGCCAAATTGGAGGAATGTTCGGCAGCTTCTTATAAAACTAAACATACTCCTACTAGACAATCCAGTAACTGTACTCCTTGCTATTTACCTGGCTGAGCTGACAATATCTCCATACAAAAACCTGCACACAAGTGTTTACAGCAGCTTTATTTATAGCTGCCGAAACTTGGAAGTAACCGAGATGTGCTTCGTTAGGTGAATGAATAAACTACGGTACATCCAGACAATGGAATGTTATTCAGGGCTAAAAGGAAATGAGTTATAATGCCACAAAAAGACATGGTAGAAAATTAAATGCATATTACTAAGTGAAAAAAGTCCATCCGCAAAGGTTACATACTGTCTATTTCCAACTCTATGACATTCTGGAAAAGACAAAACTGTGAAGACAGTAAAAGATCAGTGTTAGCCAGGGGTTAGAGAGGAGGGAGGGAGGAACAGGCAGAGAACAGAGGATTTTTTGGGCAGCAAACTCCTCTGTGTGATGGTGCCAGGGTGGGTGTACACCATTCCACATGTGCCAAAAAAATCCCAGGATGTGCAACACTAAGGCTGAATGTGATATAAGCTGTGGGCTTCAGTTAATAACCACGTATCAATACTGGCTCCTCAACGGTAACCAATGTGGCACCTCACGTGAGATGCTAACAGCAGAGAAACTGAATATGGGCAGAAAGAGTATGTGGGAACTCTGTAATTTCTGCTCAATGCTTCTGTGAACCTAAACCTGCTCTTAAAAGTAAATTATATTAATTTAAAACACAGTGCAAGCCACTGTTCTTCCCATTGTCAGTAACATTCTGGATGAGTAAATGCTCTAAGCCAGGAGAGCGTCTCTGGAGAGCCAGCGTGTTGAGGGAGCTGGAAGGGATGGGACCCACCTTCCCTCCCATCTTGAAGTTTAGGAAAACCAGGGACAGAAGGTAAAACCCCCACCAGGTACCAGTGGGATATAAGTTCCTCCGTGCTTGACCTGTAAAGAGTATTTACCCCACAGAGCTGGTAACAGCCACAGAGGACGTGGTGTGGAGGACGCCCCTGGAGTTATGCACTAGACAGTCCTATGGGGAGAACCAAGGCTGTGTGGCGGCCACTGGAGAACCCGTGCATGCACAAGGGCAGGTGCTGAGACAGCCGTGAGCTCCCCTGTGTCACCCGGAAGAGCTACGAAAAAGGATGCAGGAAGCTTGCATCTTCTTGTGGAAAAGGGAGGTTTGATAAACTATGCCAAGATTTTTCAGTAACCACTGTGTGGGCTAATCTCTCTACAGAAACAATGGAGCAAAACCCAGAGCTCAAGGGCTTCTTAAGAACATTGTTAGTATAAAACTTAGAGGTGGAATTCTGGCAGATTTCCCAGCAAATGTGGTACGGCCACTGGTGGTTTAAACAATCCTGGGCGCACACCATCTCACCTTCTTGTTAGCACACCAGCTGGTATTATGAAGTGCCTCTGGTAGAGAGTGGCGCCCAGAATGGAATTTGGGTCCAATGATGTTCACCTAAAAGTCCAATATCTCAGTGGCAGCAAGAACAGGAAAGTGGCTCACTTTAGAAGCTGAGGCCCCGACACCACCATCGCCCCTCTGCTCCTGAGAGCCACGGATATGATGGGACTGCTGTGTGCCCAGCTGAGCTTTCATTGAGCTTTCATTAACAGATGTGGGTAGAACTGTGCCCTGCGGAGGCGTGTGCTGAAACCCTAGCCCAGGACCTCGGAACATGGTTGCATTTGGAAACAGGGGCTGCTACAGAGGTAACTAGGTAAGGTCAGGTCACACTGGAGTGGAGGGTCCTGCCCCCACATGACTGGTGTCCTCATCAGAAGGAGAAACCGGAGGACAGACACACATGGAGAACGCTGCACGAAGGTGAAGGCTGGAATCAGGGTGATCAGGCCATGGAACCCCAAAGATTGACAGCAAATGAGGAGCTTGGGGGGAGCCTCGGGTAGACTCCTCCTCCACCCTCTTGGTCTTGGGGGAACCTGGGACAGACTCCTCCTCCACCCTCTTGATCTTGAACTTTGAGCCTCCAGAGCCATGAGGAAAGGAATCTCTGGTGTGAGTCCTGTATTACGGCAGCCCAGGACACTAACAAACTAGGGGGAACAGCCTTTAATGATGAGGTAGATGATGCTTCATTCCTAAAACTCTGCCAACTGCTAGGAAGAAGACGTACAGACTGCAATTTCTAACGTCATTCACAAGTGAAAACGGAAGGTGGCTCAAGAGAGGGGATGAGCCATGGCCCTGGCCGGAGCTTCACAGCCCAGGGGCCATCCTCCGAGACCAACCCAGGTGTGGGCCATGAGCGGGAGATCTGCCTCCTGTTCAGCAAGAACTTCGAAAGCATCCTGCCCTCTGACGCGTCTGACTCTCCCCAAAATACGTTACGTCTCCCATATGGAAACAGACTCGGAGATGGGGAGCTGCGACTCACTGCCACGTAGTGAGCTGGGATTTGGAGTTCAGTGTCTTCTCCCATATGGAAACTGAGGCTCGGAGATGGGGAGCTGCGACTCACTGCCATGTAGTGAGCTGGGATTTGGAGTTCAGTGTCCGTGTTGGTGCCGTGTGTGCTGCGGACAGCCAGCGGGGGCTTACGCCATTTCCACCCACCAGCACGCGGTATAGGCTCATTCCTTCACAGGCAGGAAGACGGGCGGCACAGGGGTGAGGGGAGAGGCGGAGAACGTCAGGTTCACCTTGATGGGACAGACAGGCTTGTGCCACCTGGAGCAGGACCAGCCAGCCTGTGCTTTTAAATCACGTGTGGATTTTCTAGAGAACGTTGTTGTGAAAAAAAATCCTACCTTTTGCTATTAGTATGAATTACTCTTTCTCTTTGAGAAACACACCTCAAATGTATCCTCCAATTGCTCTCTCTGGAAAAACCCCATAGAATAATTATTAAGAACTCAGGCCCAGACCATCCTGTGATTTTTCGTCTTTTTTTTTTTTTTTTTTTTTTGAGATGAGGTCTCCCTCTATTGCCCAGGCTGGTCTTGATCTCTTGGGCTCAAGCAATCCTCCTGCCTTGGCCTCCCAAGGTGCTGGCATTACAAGCCTGAGTCAGGACACCCGGCACCTATGTGTTGCGCTGTTTGTTGGTGAGACGTGGTTCCCACTCCCCACTGCACTGTTTATTGGTGAGACGTGGTTCCCACTCCCCACTACACTGTTTATTGGTGAGATATAGTCCCCACTCCCTGTTACACTGTTTGTTGGTGAGACGTGGTCCCCACTCCCCACTGCACTGCTTGTTGGTGAGACGTGGTCCCCACTCCCTGTTGTTCTGTTTGTTGGTGAGACGTGGTTCCCACTCCCCACTGTACTGTTTGTTGGTGAGACGTGGTCCCCACTCCCTGCTGCACTGTTTATTGGTGAGATGTGGTCCCCCTTCCCCACTGCACTGTTTGTTAGTGAGACGTGGTTCCCACTCCCCACTACGCTGTTTGTTGGTGAGATGTGGTTCCCACTCCCCACTGCACTGTTTATTGGTGAGACGTGGTTCCCACTCCCCACTACACTGTTTATTGGTGAGATGTGGTCCCCACTCCCTGTTACACTGTTTGTTGGTGAGACGTGGTCCCCACTCCCCACTGCACTGCTTGTTGGTGAGATGTGGTCCCCACTCCCCACTGCACTGCTTGTTGGTGAGATGTGGTCCCCACTCCCTGCTGCACTGTTTGTTGGTGGGACATGGTCCCCACTCCCTGTTGTTCTGTTTGTTGGTGGGACGTGGTCCCCATTCCCCACTGTACTGTTTGTTGGTGAGATGTGGTTCCCACTCCCTGCTGCACTGTTTGTTGGTGGGACGTGGTCCCCACTCCCTGTTACACTGTTTGTTGGTGAGACGTGGTCCCCAGTCCTCACTGCACTGTTTGTTGGTGAGATGTGGTCCCCACTCCCTGCTGTACTGTTTATTGGTGAGACGTGGTCCCCACTCCCTGTTGTTCTGTTTGTTGGTGAGACGTGGTTCCCACTCCCTGCTGTACTGTTTATTGGTGAGACGTGGTCCCCACTCCCCACTGCACTGTTTGTTGGTGAGACGTGGTCCCCATTCCCCACTGCACTGTTTGTTGGTGAGATACGCTGCACCCCTGCCAACTGCAAGGTGACCAAGGAGAGTTTCACTGAGTTGCCCCCATGCAGGACCCTGCTGGTTATGACCCAGTGACCTCTTGGAGGCTGTGGATCACTTTGCTGGGCAGTACTGAATTTTCTTGGACTTGCATCAAGTCTATATAATCTTAAAGGATACACCAAGTGACTTCTCAAAAATCACCCACGCCTTGACCACCTGCTCACTGGAAAGACGAGGAGTGGGAAATGCTCTCTTCTTTTCCCCAAAGTTAAATACCTAGGTCCATTTTCCACTTAATTCACAAGCAGATCAAATGCTTCATCTTCACCTTGCAACTCTATTACTGATCTAGGCTTGCTCTTGGTAAGAAGCAAAAAGAGGGGAGTGGAGAAGCCCCTAGGCCAGGGCAGCCTCGGCTGTGAAGGTGGGAGCTCTCTCTGTCCCCGGCATTCACTCACTTCCCTCTGTGCCCACATGAAAGGGTTTCTGTATTCTGATGTCAGCTGGACACATTGTAGGCAAAGACTGAGCATGATGTGAACTAAAAGGATGAAGAGAAACGCTGTACTGCAAACCCTTCTGTTACGGTGAATCCTGAATATGCACCCGGGTGAGTTCAGCCTCAGTCTGCTGCAAACCTTTCTGTTACAGTGAATCCTGAATATGCACCCGGGTGAGTTCAGCCTCAGTCTGCTGCAAACCCTTCTGTTACAGTGAATCCTGAATATGCACCCGGGTGAGTTCAGCCTCAGTCTGCTGCAAACCTTTCTGTTACAGTGAATCCTGAATATGCACCCGGGTGAGTTCAGCCTCAGTCTGCTGCAAACCTTTCTGTTACAGTGAATCCTGAATATGCACCCGGGTGAGTTCAGCCTCAGTCTGAAGGCAAATGTACAAACAAATCAGAACTTACTCCCCTGGATTCTGCCACAGAATAGCAGAAGATAAAAATATCCACGTGTGAAAAGATAAAGGGTTTGGGGAGGAATGGCAGTTCTCAGGATTACTAACTTTCTGCATGGGAGCCGTGCATGGGAAATGTTTGTGGAAAACACTGGCCAAATTCAAGTTCCAGGCCATCTACAAAATGCACACGGCTCCTCTGTGCAGGGCTGTACAGCCCCTTCCACACGACTGTGCCATGTTCCACCATTTCATTCAAGGAACTATGACACAGTGCTTCTGAGAAAACAAAAACCATCTTTGGAAAAGTAAGAGAACACATGCTATTTACTCCGAATCAACCGTTTTGTTCTTCTAAATTCTGAGCTGAGGAGCGAGTATATTTTTTCTGAGTTACATATCCATGTCTGTATTTCCAAGGCTAATATGAAAATAATTCTATTATAGAAATAACTATAGACAAATGTTGCAGAGACTCCATGATCATTAAAAAATACTTCAGAATGATTATTTTGTAATGTATTAACTACAAAACTTTATAGCTCCATGTAATTTAGTAAAACAAATGATTTGGCTATTTGCTTTGTACCCAGTTTTTTTTTTTCTTTTTTTACAATTTTAGTCTTTAGAACTAATTTTGGAAGAAAATATAAACTGATATGTTCCAAAGGCAGAAGAGAAAGGTGATCTCAAATGTTTTGCTGGTGTCATTTCTATTGAATAAATGATTTTGGAAGGTGGAAGACAGACTGGAAGCCAGATCCTGCCTCAACTCAAAGTAACAGCTACGAGACTGACTTCAACTGTGGGTTTTTTTTCTCTTGGGTAAAGTACAGTGCTATAATGATTGTGACAACGTAAGATCAGAGGTACAAATGAGAGGTACAAATGGGGAGTGATAATTAGTGGGATAAAGCTAAAAATCCTAATGCGTCACATAAGAACTCCCTAATTAAGTTAATACAGTAACCGCGGATTCCATCTCAGCTAGCAGGGAGAAATCCTAGCGGCGCAGGGTCCCCAGGCACATGCAGCCTCCCCAAAACCTTCCCGGCAGTGGAGCTCCACAGCAGCCCTCGTCTTCCATCTAAGGTATGCGCCTAATAAACGCTGGCTAAACAGAAAGTGTCATTCTCTGCCCTAAACAAAACCTGCCAGTGTAAAGCGCTGTGTGCAGCTGATGTATTTTTAATAAGAAGCACATCTTCTCCAGGAGAGCATGATGGTGAACAGACCTGCTTGATCTGTTTTGAAAGGATGGCAAGGTCAAACCCACCAGCACCTTCATTGAACACACACCCAGTGCTCTCGGGAACAGCCACAAGCCAGGCTGTGCCACCCTGCCAGGTGCCTGCACTACGGCGGGGAGAAGCGCTGCAGTGAAATCAAACACGCGTCAAGTTCTCCAGGATAACGCAAATAAGGACTCTGCATTTCAAGTCTCCAAGCACATTCTTAACGTTGGAGGACACCCAGTAAAGACTTCAACAAATCAAACTCATCAAATTTTCATTGGATGATCACATGCGAGAACCAAGATTTATGAATTATATGGATGAAGAATTAATGAATAGGAAGCTTTTACTTTCCAAACTGTTATTACAACCTCCACCATCACCGATGGAAGTGAAAAGCTGGAGAGAGTGCACTGCATCTGAACACCATCAATCAGGAGGTTCCCGGTCCCCTCACAGTCCCTGGGGGATTGTCTCTCGATGTCACCAATTTTTCTGCAACTGCAACAAACATGCACCTCCTCCGCTGTGTGCCCTGATGGTGGTGGGTGATGTGACTAACTCCAAGCATGACTTCATGGCAGGAGGGAGCCAAAGATCATCCACTCCGTGATCCAAGTGGTGTCTGCAGCCACTTCCGCCTTCAAGGCCCAGGCAGTGCTGGCCGGCCAATGTCCAGCACACTGACAAGAAACCACATACAGCCAGCACTGCACCCAAACCACCCACTCAACCAGACTGACACAAGTTCCCTAAACTCACAGGCCAGGGAGCCTCCTACAGCTTCCAGGGCCCGGGCAGAAGGCCATGTCACTTTTTAAATGTTTGACTAAATAACCGGTGACTAAGGATATTTCTTTTTCTGACACACACACATTCACTTCGCTGACATTTATCTATACACACATATTAGGAAAATAAATCGAAATTGCATCCTTGGAGCCAGTATTCCACCGCTATCCTAATAAGTTGTACAGTATTCACAAATCCTTACAAAAATAAGGCTGAAAATCAGGATCACTGAATGAACCAGGTGGAAAACGGATATGGAAAAAATTAGACACAGAAAATAGAAAATGGAAAGAATGAGGCTAGTGCTGTTTTGTGAAAGGCACATGATAAGAAGGGGATTCTGGATCCTGTCTGGCACTGGGACGTGCAGGAGCAAGTGTTATGCTGACTGGCAGCTGAGGACAGTTGCCCCAGCCTAGGCCAGCACACCCCCCGCCCCCCAGGAGAGACTGCACATTGTCCAGGGTGGTGATGGAGGAGGGAGGGGTGTCACCCAGGAAGCCACCCTTGAAAGTGAAGCACCGTGGAGGCAGCCGAAGTGGTTATTTCAGACACTGCGGAAAGTGGTGGTTATTCCTCTCACCCACAAGTAAAAGGTGACAAGTGGATTCTAGCTTAATGCCGGGTTACTCTAGAAGTACAGTTTTTATCATCACACAAAAGCTAAAACTGGAAAGCACCACTCACCATCCTCTCCTCCTCGGCTTCCGCTCGGCAGCTGGGCTGCTGTCAGCTGCGAATCCGTGGGAGGAGCAGTCAGCGGCAGGAGACCAGGAGAGAGAGGCCCAGGTCGCCCCCGAAACACAGGACCCTCATTCTGCTCAGTGAGGTGCCAGTGCTACATCTACAGCATGTAGTAACCTCATCTACAGCATGCTGTTTGCTAAAACGCCCCTTCTGATTTGGAAAAGCAGCCATCAGAACACAGGCTGAATCTTGAGGGGCTTCCCCTCTGCCTCCTGATCCTGGAGCCAATGCTGCTCAGTGCTCATCTGCAATTGTGGAGTCTGGAAAGTGAGCGTGAGGGGCGAGTCGGAACAACCACAGCCCAGCTCAGAGCCGCCTCTCTACAAGGAAAAGCCAGTGCATCCTTTTTCCTGTGAACATTCATTCATTCACTCCAAATACTAGCTGAGGGAAAACAGTTTTGAAGGCTAACTTTCCCCACGGTCTTTTCTGTAAGGAGGGAGGGGTGTGTGTGTGTGTGTGTGTGTGTGTGTGTCTAAACAGACACACTCACACTTTTCACATATGTGTATATATGTGAAAGCTGCACCTTTCAAACTGTGTGTTTGGAACACGAGTAGACACTGGACAGTGCAGAAATCCCCTCTTACTTGTGAGAAAGTTCAAAGCCCAAGGACATGTATTTGACTTTCACATGTTTTCACGACACATTTTGGGGTTGCATGTTGATGTTATAAATGGCAGAGGCAAGAACATTTCTAAAACTGTATGTGAAATCCACACACCTCCCTCAGGAACCATGAGATCTACTGGGCTCTGGCAGGGTAAGCCCATGTCAGCCGCTGCTCACCAGGCATCCGGGACACGGGGCCTCTTCTCTGCCCAAGGCCCCGCTGTGGCCTCTCCCAGCTGCCCTGAACCCACCCCATGAAACAAGATCTCCTTCTCCCATTTCAGACAACACAGAACTCAGGAAAGGAGGCAAGGAAGGACTGGCTGAGTCTACACATCAGCTCACATCAAAGAGCAAAGAGCAAAGAGGGGAACAAGACGCCCCAGAACCGTCTCGGGTTTTCCTAAAGTGGAGGGTTTCAGGAAGTAGCGTCGTGATTTGAGAAAACAATGTCTGAATATTCACAGTGCCAGAAAGACATACTTTTAAGTCCAAGAACAAAACATTTCCAAAGCTAAATGTGTGTTTAATGTACTTTGATCTAAAATCCCTTCCCTCTGTCCTCTGACGCAGCTTTGGGGAGGGAGTTCAGTCTGGCAAAAGGAGGACAGGAGGGGAAACTGAGGCCTCTCTAGCTTGGCACCTGGCCTCCTCCGCAGACGTGAGGCAGCCACAGGCCCTCACAGCATCCTCCTCCACAAGACACGCATTGTGGTTCTACCTCATCTTGTTGTGGAATCCAAACGTGATGCTGAATTCCAAGCCCTCAGCCCAGCACTCTGCATTTGGCGAGCACCAGGAACTTTTATCATAGGTACAGCATTGTAATATCATATTAAATATGGGACTCATAGGAGTATATATTATTATACATTAATGGTGCTATTTTTAAGCAAAACACAAGACAACCGAGGTGGGAGCCATGAGAATTTCCACAGTGAAGGGACAGTAAGGCTCTGACCCTCGGATGTGCAGGTCCCGCTGCTCTCCCTAGAAACCATTATGTCCAAAAAGCAAAAATTCAAGTCCTGGGGTTGCTGAGCCTTCTTTTTGTAACATTCTAAAAATGTTACAGTTGACCTTAAGGGCTGAGAGGACAGGAGGGTGCAGAGGGTCCGGGTCCTGGGAGAAGCCGGCCTGTCCTCCTGTGACACCCGGCGTCCTCGCGACCTGTCCACGGGCCCCAGCTCTGTCCGGCCCAGCCAGTGGCCCCCACTGCCTCTCCCACTTCCCTGCCCGCCAGCCCCATCTTTTCAGTTTAAACAAGACTGCCTTAGCAAACACAATTTGGGGCCCAGTCTCTCCTCCACAAATATTTGCCCAGAGTCCGCATCACTCTTCCAGCGACTAAGAATGCTGCTGCCGCATCAGCTGCAACAAACGTGTGTCCGGCGCAGGGCAGCGCTGTCCGCCAACTTCAGGCGGGGATTTTTAACGTTTGTTCTTGTACAAATGTGCGTCCAGCACAGGGCAGCGCTGTCCGCCAACTTCAGCCGGGGATTTTTAAGGTTTGTTCTTGTTACTGGGACTGGATTTCCATTAGGCACATTCCTGTGAGTCTTTCAAGGACTGGGTCCCACAGAGGTCAAATGCCAGGCACAGAACTTGTCCTGAGCCCAGCCCCAGGGGCTGCCCAGGCCGCAGATTCCCTTTCTTATGCAAAAACCCTCACTCTTGAAGCATCTTCTTGACAAATAAGCTCAGGAAGAGGATGGGCTGGAGAAAGCCCCCATGAGGTCTCCCTGGGAACACTCACAGGAAAGCACTTTGGGAGGGGCCCATGTTTGTGGCAGCTTCATTCATCATTCCCCAAACTCAGAAGCAACTGAGGTGCCCTTCGTAAGTGAACAGATAAACTATGAGCATTCAGACAGCGGAACAGCACACAGTGCTAAAAAGAAATGAGCAATGAAGCCAGGAAAAGACACGAAGGCACCTTAAATGCATGTCACAAAGTGCACGAAGCCCATTTGAAAAGGCTGTGCACTCGGTTCCCATGAAATAAACGCTGTTCTGGAAAAGGCAAAACTGTGGAGACAGTCAATGGTCCTATGTTTGCCAAGGGCTCACGAGGAGGGAGGGAGGAGTGGGCAGAGCAGAGGGGATTTTCAGGACAGAGAAACTCCTCAGTGTGCTGCTGTGACGGGGGATGTGTGTCATCACACACCTGCCCAGACCTATGGAATGACAACTCCAAGAGTGAGCCAAGGTGAACTACGGACTCCGGGTGAGGACGACGTGTCTTGCTGGCTCATCAGCTGCAGTAAATGCACCACTCTGGAGGGGACCGGGTCATGAGGGATGGCGTGGGTGGGGCGGGGGGCATATGGGAACTGTGCGCTTTCCACTTAATTTTGCTGGTTACCTAAAACTGTGCTAAAAATATTAAGTCTCACACACACACACACACACACACACACACACACACACACAGGTCACTCAACCACCCGAGTCTCAGTTTTCCTATCTGGAAAACGAGCATGAAAATAGTTGCCCAGGCGTGTGTGGGCCGGGCGTGGCCCCGTGTGGAGGAAGGCACAGCTGGGACACGATTCCCATACGGGCTTCCTCAGCGCGGCCGCCTCCCAGCAAGCCTCTGACCTCCCCAGTCTACTTAGGAGCCTGCAGCTTCCCAGGCAGGTGCTGCTCCTACAGGCAGGGCCCCTGCTGGGCAGGCACCATAGCAGGAACACCAACAGATCAGAACACCCAAAGCAAAAGCACTAGGAGTCTAGAACCTCCTGACCAGAGAACACCCAGCACCACCCTTCAGCCTTCTCAGTCTCTCCTTGAAGAACAGTGAGGAAGCCCAGGAACCGGAGGTCAGAAGGGGCCTGGATCTGGGCCAGCAGCGTGGGGTACGGGGTGCGTGGCAACGTGGTCACAGCCCTGGTCACAGAAGGATGTGAAGACCACAGAGGGGCTGCGGGGAGAGGCTGCGTCAGAGCCACCCACCCACCTGGGATTAGATGGAACCTGAAGGAGGGAAGGAGACCAACCCCTCTCGGCAACAAACCAGACACCACCAGGCAGAGCCCGGCAGCGGGGTGGCCCCGGACAGCCTCGGCTGGGGATGCGGCAAAAGCCATGGGCCGCCTGCTGCAACCAGGAAGCCCCTGAGGTCCAAGGCAAGGGGTGCTGTGGGCTCTGACGGTGACTTGAGAGGAAAACAGGACTGAGACTGTGCTGGGTCCCAGCTCTCCCACGTCCTGTCAGGGTCCTTTTCACCATGAAGACCTGCCCTCGACAAGCACAGCTTGGCCGTCCAGACAGCAGGAATGGAGGTGCTGCGTGCGAAGGCCGAGGACAAAGACAGGGCAGTGGTGGGGAGCTGCCCTCCTCGCCCAGACCTGCCCGTGATGGGGAATTGTCCTCGCTCGGACCTGCCCCGCATCCAGCGAGCAGACTCCAGCCCCAGCGACTACACAGCCTGGACACCACCACGGCATGGCCACACTCAGGTTGGACAGGGTCCAGCTCGGTGGCCTCTCCTCTGAGGGCTCCTGAGACTCAAGTCAGCCCCAGAGCATTTTGCCCACAGACCACGCAGGAGAATGACTTGAGAGCAAATAGCTCGGAAAGATTTCCCGGAATTCCTGGGACCCAGGCCATCCCCACAGACAGACCATCCCACAGAACTGTTCGGGGGCTTCGGCAGTCAGGATTCTGCCTCTGAACTGTCCCCACGAGGAACAAATGATGCACTTAAATGGGACAACCAGAAGTGCAGACGTTCGGCACAGATAAATCTCAGGAAAGTATCGAATCGGAAGGAAGACAAGCATAAAAGTCTCTGATGATCCCGTAAGAAAGGAAGCACACGGGCATCTGTTAAACATTTCATTATAAACAATGTCATTCTTAAGGCACACAGCTGCATTTCGCAGAGGCCAGTGGTTTAGAGTATGTTGTACTCCCCATCCACGGAGTTAGAAGCGAAACGCTCCGTGTTGTGTGATAAGAGTCAGAAACTGTCCACTCCAGTGTGAATATGCTGCTTTCAATCTCTACTGAACACAGTGCTGTTTTAACAAAGATGTGTGGTCAGAAAAGTAATTCCACAATAACTGTTCTCTAAATGAAAATGTGATGACTTTTTTCTTGATGTTAGTCATATGAAAAATGCTAATTTTACTACCAGTTGTTACCTTGAAATAATCATGAATAAAATAACGACCCGATAATCAAATTTCTGGCAACAGCTGTATCTTTGAAAAGACCTTCCTGAGTCAGAGGTTTAGACACAGCTTCAGTGAACGCTGGGCTGTGCGCGCGGAAGCTCAGGGGTGAATAACTCTGTGTTTTAAACTGAGAGAGTGAATAAAGGCAGGCGCCCTGGCGCGTGGAGACGTATTTTCTCAGAAATCCCCTGGGCATGCAGTTTGGTGGGTGGGAAACGGCTGCTGTGTGGAGGTGTCTGGCTGTATCTCCAGACTCACACAGCAATAAACTGTGAGTGCACAGCACGCCTTTCAAACCACCTTTCTACACCCCCCATGATACCACAACCCCTTCCACGTTCCCCCCCTTCATTGTTCCTTAAAGGATTCTCCACATTAGGTGTCGGGGGGGGGCCGGGTGTGCACATGTCAGGGTGGAGGGGGTGGTATCACGGACCAGGCTCGTCTTCCGAATGAGCATTTGTCCCTCTGCCGCATACAGCAGAACAAAAGGAGAGAGGAAATACTGGCTTAAAATGTTATATATAATTGGCAGAGCTTAATTTTTATGTGTTGACTATGTGGAGAGGTCATATTCAGCCTGTGTTGACGGCGAATATTTTAGAGAATGTCAAATTTACTGAAGACTTCCTTGTTGAAGAAAAAAGAAAGCCATCAAATTAAATAGTGTTTATATAAAACAGATATTGCTTTAGAAAACAACAACTGCAGGTGGTGTTGAAGTTATTAATGTTGGTAAAATAACATGCGAGTGGATGTTATTAATGCTGGTTTGAAGTTATTAATGCATTTGGTTTGAAGTTATTAATGCTGGTTTGAAGTTATTAATGCATTTGGTTTGAAGTTATTAATACTGGTGAAATCACATTTGTTGCATATCTGTCTAATATACAACATCCCCAAACAGCACCCTGGTTTGGTTGTAAAAACCGGGTTCCGGACATATTTGAGGAATTGCGTGTACCTCCTGCAACTACATTTTTCCAATTTGAAGACTGTATACACACACCACTTATTTTCTGGTTATCCAGTTTTGTTTTAACCATACATACATTGACTTGGTTTAAAAAAGCAACATTCATTACTTGCAAGTACTTACTGTTGAGTAACTGCTGCAAATTGGGAGCAAGAATTAAACTTAGTAAAATAGTCCCTCATCGCCCCACCAGCCATTGGACTGTCCCCAGGAGCTAAAGCTTTCCCACAGCTGCAGCTGCTCCCAGTGAACCTCTCTGCCCTGGGCCACAAACCCTGTGAGAGGCTGGCGTCTCCTAACTGCTCTTCCGGAGAACCGTGTCATCCTGCGTATGAATGTATGAATGGCCTGAGCGACAGACGACCCTGGCTGCGGAGGCCGGCACTTGTTGCTAAACGGCAAGCGTGATTCACCAAGCTGGAGAGCGTCCCACTGACTTGCTCTGTTTCATGAGCAAATTAAAGGCCACAACAGACCATTTTAACACTAAACCTCTGTGTGGAGAGGCACTGAGCTCTGGGAACAAAATTATGAATGAAATAGTCGATACCCACCTAAATATGGACAAACCAATAACAGCTTCCTATTGGCCACGCTCAGTCCTGTACAGAGTATAACATTTTAATGTAAGATATTTTGGTCATTTATAGGAACTTTTAAAGCTAGCAATCACCTAGACGCCTAAGCTAGTACATGCTTTTACTGACATTCTATTACATCAGAAAGAGGCTAGACAATACCATTTAAAGAGGTGCATATTTTTGCATGAGGTAAAGCAAAAGCAAAAAAAAAAAAAAAAAAAAAAAAATGTCAGCATAGTAAGGCAAGAAGCATGAAAAGAAAAACCCTCCCAAAACACACTTGACCATCATCCTGTGGACTGTGCAGGTGCCAGTCACTTGTTACAAAGTTCCCCACTGCTAAAGCCCTTTGTGGATGGTATAACCCCGAGACCTCGGGGATCGCAGAGACCCTCGTCAAAATGTGTGCACTCGGAAGCACTTTTCCTCTAAAATCTCAGCAATTCCCATCACACTTAAAACCTGTCTCTTCAGACAGAACAGAGGACAGTCCGCTCGGTCAGCTAAATCTTGGAATCTCTGCTTTTGAAGAGGTTGTTGGTCTTAATGACAAATATATGGCAGCACTTTGTGGCATCTCAGTCAAACATCTTCCCCCTTTTCTTTTTATCCTATTTGATGCGGCTGATAAGAAGCACCCAGTCTTTCACTGTACTCGGCATTACAAAAGAAGCCGTCTCCACAGGCTTCTCTCTCCATTGCTTGCATAGAAAAACACAGGTCTTAATAGCTGCAGGTCCCTGGACTTACTCATTCCCAAAGGAGTACTGAAACCAGCAGCCCGGCTGCTGCATCTTTGCTATAGCAAACGGAGAATAAGCTGGAACAGCTCCTGCATTACAAATTGCTCCGGTATTCGGTGATTATTGGAATAATGGTTAACTGAAGACTGAACTTGTCTCCTTAGAATTACAGCACCATAGTTCTGGGCTGCTGTACAAGAGCTTTTCCCCCAAAGCTTTCTGGCAATTAAGATGCTCCCTGGATTGCAGTCATCCTAGTCCCCCCCACCCCCAGCTGCTATCACAACGTCTATCAAGAGATGAGTGCTTTACTTATAAGAAAGGCACGACCTGCAGCCAGGAGGGAGGAGGGCAAGGGAAAAACATGCTGCCAAGTATGGAGGGAAAGCAGCTATCGGGATTAACTAGTTGAGTGCTACCAGCTGGTCACTGTCTACCTGATGCCACCGCACCAGCGAAGTGGATGTTCCAGGTACAGAAAGTCAGAAATGAGTCATCCTTGACTTACCGAGGAGAGCCTCCTGCCGCTCCGTCTGCAGCATCCAAACGCCGAGTGCAGGAGGCGTCTGGGCGGACGGGGAGACCTGCACTCAGGGAAGCTTGCACATCCTTGCAAGAGAAGCAGGCCAAGACGACGGAGCGTGCCTCCGAGGCTCCAGTCAGCCACAGCCTGGACCAGGCTGCCACGGAGCTCTGCAAACCAGGCACTGCAGCAGCGTGGCAGGCACAGGACTGCGATGCATGGCCCATATAGTCAAGCATAATAGAAAACATGGATCTGGAGTCGACTCCATGTGGATGTGGGGGCTGCTTGGTGCAGAGCAGGAGAGGCGAGCTCCTTCCTCGTAACAGAGTTAGCCATGGAGATGGACGCCTTAATTACCGCGCACTGCTCTCCCCCAGGATATCAATTACAGAAAGCAGGTGCCTCTATCTCCTGTTTTTTTTTTTTTTTTCAGATAAATGTCTATAATCTCATTTCACAAATGATCCCTATTTAGACAGGAGCCACCTATTGTGATGATATCATTCGCTCTAGTAGCCATAAATGGGCAACTTCCTAGGGAGCGTCACCGTGCTGACGACACGGGTCTTTATAAGAGTGAGTGGGCAGGGTGCTCGGAGGGCCCCGTCCGCACAGAGCAGCTCCTCCCGGTCTCGTGCTCCCTGGTGTCTGAAAAGTTCCAGAGGAGGAGGAAAGCCCTTCATGGAAATGGCTCAGTGCAACCTCCAAGAAAGTCCTCACCAGGGAGGGAGAGGGAAGGGAAGCAGTTTGGAGCTCGCTGCATCTGCAGCACAACCTGCCGCCCACGCGGGCCCCCGCTCCCTGGGAAACACCACAGGGACTCTCTGTGGCAGCGACAGTTTGGGGCCTTTTTGCTGCTGCTCTTCTTGGAAGTAGCGAGACTCCAGCTCTGCTCCCCCCGAGTCCACACAGGTCTTACCCCGTAAAACACACGGCTGGAGCGGGGGATGCAGATGAGAAGGGGTGACACGATCCTTCCACAACTCACGGGTGGCGGAGTTCTAACTGTAAATTCTAACCGGCAGCAGCGGTTTTCCCTCCGTAAACACATGGAAGAGACGATGAGCTGGGATTCACTTCTGCACACACCTCAGCTTCCACTGCCCAAGCCTACAAAGCAAGCTGGTGGTAGAAACCACAGTCGGGCCCACGCTGGAGAGAGCAAGGCAGATGTTCCGGCATATTTTCATCATAAAATCTTCTAACATTTCCCCTCAACTATTCCAGTGACCCAAAGAGTTCACTTGGAACGGGCGGTGATTCCACCGAATGGCTCACCGTGAACAAGGCTGGCTGGCGACGCACAGCGCCAGGTCCACAGACCAAATCAGAGGAGAATCTTCCTGGAAAACAGACCTGGCGGAGGGTTCTTCATGCTGGAAAGGTGGAGGGTGCATCAGGGAATTTGCTCCTCTGCCCACCAGGGGAATTGCCATGGTTGCCCAACATAGAGAAATATCCACAGTTCTGTGTTTATTACACAACGTCAAAATATCAACACCTTGAAGGCCGGGAGACACACTCGGAACACAAGTAAGTCTCCCTTCCCTCAGATGCCTTGACTGTGAGGGGGCAGAGCCCACCTCCTCTTCCTCACCAGCACCCCAGGCTGCCCCAGCTGTGGCCTCCTGCCCCATCCCAGGCACACAGGGAGGCCAGGACGTGGACCCTGCAGGCTCCCCTCTGAGGTAAAGGTGGCCACAAGATGCCCTGAAATATGGGGCTGTCATCACTGAGGACATTACCGTCACCAGGAGTAACGGGATGAACAGCATATCCCACAATGCAGGGCCACTCAGATCTTCAGAATGGGATCTTATTCGGGAATGGGGTCTTTACAGATGTGATTAAGGATCTTGAGGCGCGGTCATCCTGGATTTAGAGCAGGCCCTAAATCTGATGATAGGCATCCTTTTAAGAAGAGACGCTCAGGACACAGAGACCCACAGAGAGAGGCGGCCGTGTGAAGCAGGGGCAGGGGGTGGTGACGCGCTTCCCCGGGCCTGGAACAGCAAGGACACAGCAGAGGGACCAAAGATGGAACCAAAGCCCTCAGGGCCTCCAGAGGGAGCCCACCCTGCCGACACCTTGGTTTCAGGCTTCTGGACTCCAGAACTGCGAGAAAGTACATTTCTGTCACCATCAGCCACCCAGTCTGTGGTCACATGACAGCGGCCACGGGAAAAGGATGCAGCCACGCACGCCCTGAGGCTTTTCCAAGCACCCACTCCATGGTTCACATCTGACGCTGGAAACAGCTCGCATCTGACCCTGCGGAGGAACTCAAAGCCCCAGGCTCACGTCCTGAGATTCCGCTTCCAGCTCACCCAGCCATCCCGGCAACCACTTGCTTGCTGTCAAGACGTCCTTGCTACCACTTTTCTGGCTCTCTAGAGCCCACTCATACCTCAAAACCACCAGCTGTTACTACCCCTGATCCACGCCCCAGGGCCACATGGAATGGCAATTTGCATTGTGGCCACCCCTGGCTCTCTGTACTGCCCCATACGGTCGTCCCACAGCCCAACTGCCTTCCCAAGGGGCCTGTCTCCATCTGTCCTGGTGTTTCCTGTGGTCACCACTGTGCCCGCACACACATGAAATTACCTCACCTGCCTCACCCACCTCAGCCTTCCCACAGGAAAGAGGAGGCCTTGGTCCAAGGAGGCTGACCACAGCATATCTACCCACAAGCATTCACTAGGCATTGGTGACGTGGTAGGGACACAGGAGGGAGCAAACCAGACCAAAAGCCATGAACACACCACTGCCTCTGGGAAGCTCACAGCCTAATGGAGGGGAGAAGCTCACAGCCTAACAGAGGGGAGGCAACAGGCACTGAACAGCCCACACTCACCACACACTAGCTCACAGCCTAATGGAGGGGAGAAGCTCAGAGCCTAACGGAGGGGAGGCAACAGGCACTGAACAGCCCATACTTGCCACACACCAGCTCACAGACTAATGGAGGGGAGGCAACAGGCACTGAACAGCCCACACTCGCCACACACCACGTGCACTGCTCGTTCAATCCTTCCACAGCCCTTGAGGCTGGAGTTCCTAGGGTCTCACGGAGGGAGAAACTGAGGCACAGAACTGAGAGAGGAGCCCAAGACTTTGGGCTCAGGAGTGCAGCTCCAGAGCTGTGCTCCTAAGGAATATGCCACCCCTTGTGCCTCCATGGAGAAGGCACGGAGAGTCCCTGCCCAGGGGATGCAGGGGTCCCAGGAGGCCCTCAGGGATGGAGTATACTGGGACCCCGGGGGGTCAGTGGGCAGGGGATGAGGCCCAGCCAGTGATGGAGCCTCTCTCTGTAATTGAAGCCAAGAGGATCCAGGGCCCAAAGAGAGCTGTCACAGAGCCCCCGAGCAGAGAGCAGCGCTGCTGGCTTTAGGACTCCCACTGGACACAGAGACGGGAGGGCCTGAGGCGTATTCATGGACACATGGGGGAGCCCTGGAGAACTCTGTTTATGTCTTCTCGGAAGCAGACGCTGCTACAGCCAACATCCAGCCCAAGGTACAGCCCTGAGATGCTAAAAAAAGGTTGGCTGAATTGCATTCTACCTCGAGGTTCTAACACCAGTTTTGATTAGGTCTTTTGAGGTAGACACAGGTGGGTGTGGCCATCAAGAGAAACGAACACTCACAGGTGCCAGGGAACTTACATGAAGTCACACCATAACGTGTTTCTTGATTCCTAACCCAATAATCTGGGGTGGGCCTCAATCATCACTTTTAAGATGGCTTGATCTTTGTAGCTTGTCCATATAATACAAGGCCAATCTGTCTTAAGAGGTGACAACCACAACTCTAATTTACCAACCACATAAATGACAACAGGTTAAACGACCTACTTGGTAGATGGCTATAAATGTGGATTTTAACCAGCCCTGATGAGCCAGGCTCCCCCTGCTCCCTCCAAGTTGATCTCCTCTTTGCCAACACAGTGCTCCCCCATTGCTGAACCACATCAGCCAGCTAAGTCGTTGCATGGCCCCTCGAGGCTGACCTGAGAATGGGTACATGGGCGAGTATTGGAAGCCACTCTCAGAGTTCCACTGATGACTGAACTGGACTGTGCAAAGCTTCGAACCCACATCACACAGCATCTCACTGCGGAGTGTGGCCTGCAGCAGTCAGGTCGCCCATCGGAGCTGTGACAGGTGCTGGGTTCCTACAGAAATTCAGGCTTATTCTCTCAGGGCCAAGTGAGTGACTATTTGTAAAGCAACGTCTCAGTCCCAAAAGAGGGTCTTTAGCAAAATGCTGAAATCAAGACCCACTGCTAGTCAAGTCGGCCACGCCCCCAGACCCACTGCCAGTCAAGCCGGCCACGCCCCCAGACCCGCTGCCAGTCAAGCCGGCCACGCCCCCAGACCCGCTGCCAGTCAAGCCGGCCACGCCCCCAGACCCGCTGCCAGTCAAGCCGGCCACGCCCCCGGGGGAATCCACCCGCATGCAATCCCACATGATCCGCACTCGGGGATGCAGCAGGGCGGGGTAACATCTTTTCTTCTCAAAACTGTTACGTTCACCAGACGCAGACTATCCACAGAATGTTTTCCCAAAATCCTAGGTTCAGGTAGAGCCACAAATAAAGCAAAACAAGTTTTCTTGTTTTATGCAGCTTGATGTCTCTGGGTCCTAATATAAAATGAAGGAGTTAAGAACTGGAAAACGAGAGCCAGAAACTCAACATCTTTCTTTTTATTTCTCCAGCCTTAAACATCAAAGCTTCAACAAGTACTTTGTTTTGCTACATTAAATTAAAGATTATCTCCCTTTTGTTCTCTCGGTAACACATTTTAACCTCTGGTGTTAGTATCAATGAACATAGTCACAATTCTCAAAGATGAAAGGCCACAAGCTGTTCGCAAACAAATCTAATTAAGAGAAAATGACACCGGAGGTTTTCTTGTTTGCCTGGTCCCTGCTTACATCCTGCAGAAAGACTTTGCCAGTGTTCAGAATAGAGGTTTCTAATCTTCTTTCATAGATAGACATAAGAAATCAAGAGATAGCACAGCCAGTAAGTGAGAGAGACAATAAACGAACAGCCGAATTCTTAGGCAGTGCCATTTATATCCATAGAAGGGAAGAACCATCAATTAAAGACTTAGCCTTGTATGCAGAACCCTAACGTGAATAACGATTTAGTAAAATGGAAAATACATGCAGCATCTGAATGTTTGGATTAACACGAACTGTACGTAATTCAAATTTACCTGTGTTAAAATTCCTGTTTCTTAATAACCTGTTAACACAGATGGCTAACTTCAATGTATGTAATTCAAATTTACCTGTGTTAAAGCTCCTGTTTCTTAATAACCTATGGTAACACAGGCAGCTAACTTCAACGTGTCATAACAGATGCATATCTCACGGGAACTGTGTGTCCTAGGGTAAAAAAGTATGCTCACAGTGAAAGGGTTCACAGGTTTGAAAGGTAAAACTCTGCAGTAATACTTTTACAACTCAAAGTCATTTTCACGCAGAAAAATACGTATCTCACAGTAGTTTCTCAGACTGTGGGTGTGGATTATTCTGGTGGTCCGTGAGTTCTCGGGCTTAACAAAAACTGACAAACATGGTCTGTCTCTGTCTCTTTGAGGGGATTTATCGTTATGAAATTCTCACCTCCATATTTGGGTTGTATTCACTAGAAAATGAAGGCAGAGGATTAAGGGGGAATTGCTATTTACTGAGTTACCTACCAGGTACAATTAGAAATTCAGGGGCACAATTGCATGTACTCATTGCGGCTGGTCTGATGTAAGTGCTGGAATTCCCATTTTACAACTCAAGAAACTGAGATCAAAATTAAGAAACTTCTGGAGCGATTACCTGGCAGGGTCAGAATTCAAATCCAGCTCAATCTGACTCCAGAGCTGATGCTGACGGCAGCACAGTGCTAACGGCATCCCTGTATAAATCCACATTTTGGCACGGGTGTGTCAGTGTCCCGGCACCTTACAACTGGAGTCGTGTTTCATTACACACATTTTGCAAGTCATTAGTTGGAGTCCTGCTGGCTTGGGGGAAAAAATAAAATTTTCTTTAATAGTTCTACAGCAAACAAGAGACTAAAGAATGGCTCTTTGAAACACAGTTCCAAAACATGAAAAAAGTTGCAAAATTAAGACATGTAAATAAACAAACTAGGAAAAAGAGACGGGAATAATAGGAGAAAGCAGAAGTAAACCTGGACAGAGGACACGCAGAGCTAGAGGAATTCCACCCTCTGCCACACGCACGAACAGTCATGTGAAACTACAGGATGCCTTAGAGGAGCCACAGATGCCGCGAGTGGAAAGGCCCACGTGACCAGGCCCTTGTAAAAGTATTCCACACAACACACTCAACTGAGGTCGTTTGATCAAAAGTTATAACCAGGAACAAACAGTATGTTTTCCTAAAACAAGAATTACATTTTTCTCTAAAAACCCTCCAGTGTTACACTGAATCACCTGAGGAAGTCATACAACTCAATGCTTACTCAGTCGTGAAATATTGCTACCTAGGAGCTACCAAGCCCTCTCTGCTCTCAACTCCCTGAGCTGCCTCCATAAGGAGCCACTTCCTGCATCTCAACATCCCCCAGGGCACACCAAGGTGACCGCAATCCAACCCGTGCAACCACTCTTTTCTGTAGCCGGCCAGGTATTATTATCCCTGACATCTGAAGATTGAGAAGAGGAGATCTATAGAGATTAAATATTGTGCACAAATCCTTGAAGTAAGAATCAGGATTCAAGCCCAGATGAGCCTGACTCAGATGCCCCTCTGCTGGCGAGGCCTCCTCAGTGGGATGAGCTGTGAACGCTCAGCATGGCCACAGTGCTGGTTGCGGATTCCTGGGCTATTACGGCAGGGGCTGCAGCTCGAGAGCCTGCTTTGTGAAGCAGCTAGAAGACGGTGACCAACGGCCTACCCAACGGCTGTTTCCAGCATCCTATCCAGATGTCCAGCAGTGAGAAGGCGAGCGTCCTTGGCTTTAGACATTTGATGGAAAATATGAGTAGGGTCATGTAATAAATAGTCCACATGTAAAATCTCTTATAAGTAATGACTACAGAGCTTCAGTAGAAAAATATTTTATCTGACTCAAACAGTAAACCAGTTAAAGTCCTAACATGTTCATAGATAAGGAACCTAGATATCTTACTACGTTAATATTTAGAGCAGGAAGAAGAGACTTACAGCGGACGGACGACTCCAAATCACTATGACTCTGATTTGAAATGAAAAACAGAAAATCAATTTGCTAGTTTGATAAGTTGAAGCTACAGTTCTTAATGCACTCATCACTAAAATAGAGCTCATCAGGCCTAAACCACCAGCAAAAGGGCTTTATGTTTAGAGAATGTCATCACATAATCACACAATTGGACAATTAAGAAAAAGTCATCTCAAAACACATAGTATCCATCTTTACAAAATGTCTATTCCATAGCTTTTACTCTTGGTAAAGTTTTTTAGAAAGTTGATCCTTATACACATCTAAAATGTGCGTCATAATATGGAATTGTTCTCTGATCATGTGGGCTCAACATTTCTTGCTGTAGAAGTATATTCAATTTTCTACATGCAATTATTGCTTCATGAGGAAAAACTATTTTTGTGTGCCACTGTCTATGAAGGCTGTTATTATTTTGTTCTGGTGCTTTTTATAAAACAAACACAAAGCATTAATGAAAAGTTAATAATAAAAAATGTTTAGATAAGTTACGGTTTTTCCTTACAATTTGATTGTTTGAGAATAATTTAGTCTCAGTCTCCAAGAGTTTTTTAAAATCTTGTACAATGCAATAGTATAACACTATAACAATGCAAAAACCATGAATCAAACATTCCAAATGATGTTAATTCATGCTGAGAATACTGCTTTTCTTTATTTAAATTAAGCAGTCAATTGTTATCTGATCATTCCTAGGTACACAACTCAAGAGAGGGATGATAAATTACTGGGCATGTTTTATTTAATTTCTATACTAATAATGAATTACATCGAAAATATAAGTATTTGCAGAAACATCATATATTCTAATATACAGTAAGTTAGACTACTTTAATGACAGCTCTTCTGTCAAAACTTATGTTGACATGATAGGAGCCTACAAAGCCGAAGAGTAATTGGCGACCACAAATCTCAGACGCTTTTAGCCAAGAGTAAAGTCCAAGCCATTTAATACAGACACTGAAACAGAGACACGAAATGTTTTAATATTGGGTTTGAGCATAGACATGACAGCGAATGACTTTTATGCATGGACCATGTGCGCGTGTGTGTGTGTGCATGCACATGCGTGTGTCCGTGTGTGCGCGTGTGCGTATTCATGCCTGTAATCAAACCAGGAGAGGAAAAATCCATAGGAAGCTTCCCAGAACCCCCGGGCGCGGCACACGGGCTGAGAGGCTCCCGTTTCAGCACTCGTGACGGTGGACAGCACCCAGCAGGGGCACGTCGAAACCGACCAGGAAAAGGAAGCCGGTGTAACACATTTGTTGTACTGCTAACCACAGATTTCTTTACACAGAAAGACCCAAACAAAAGTGAAATTCATCAAAAGGATCATTTTTAATCTTTTGGAAAATATAAACTCAACAGTACTTGCTCTAAAAGCACTGCAGAAAAGGTTCCCACAAATAGCGCAGGAATCCATTCTGCTAGGAAGGAAAACCAGTGACGGTAACGAAAATAAAATATTAAAGTTTTGGTTCTTAAATATTATAATGATTTTTGGCTGCTTGCTAACCTGCCACAGTTCCTTGCTGGGTTGCTATGGCAACATTCTTCTAGCACCCAATATGTCAAGCAGAAAGACTGGGGCCCTTTGCAATTAAATCCAGG
This sequence comes from Macaca thibetana thibetana, assembly GCF_024542745.1. NCBI lineage: Eukaryota > Metazoa > Chordata > Mammalia > Primates > Cercopithecidae > Macaca > Macaca thibetana. The sequence continues at coordinate 141,270,838 of NC_065585.1, forward strand.
AATTATCCCGTCTCCCCACACAGTACACATCCACGGAATTCCTCACGGCTATCGGGCCTCTTTGCTTGGTGTTTCTGCGTCAATCTTCATCACTCACGAGTCTGTCTCTTCTTCAGCTGCAGGCACACATTTCACTTCCCAGGTTTTAAACTCCGCCCCCCCTACCCCGGCCTCAGAGACTGCCAGTCGGCTGGGATGACAGAGCCGACTGGGATGACAGAGCCGGCTGGGATGACAGAGCCGGCTGGGATGACAGAGCCGGCTGGGATGACAGAGCCGGCTGGGATGACGGAGCCGGCTGGGATGACGGAGCCGGCTGGGATGACGGAGCCGGCTGGGATGACGGAGCCGGCTGGGATGACGGAGCCGGCTGGGATGACGGAGCCGGCTGGGGTGACGGAGCCGGCTGGGATGACGGAGCCGGCTGGGATGACAGAGCCGACTGGGATGACAGAGCTGACTGGAATGACAGAGCTGACTGGGACACACCTGGTCCTTCTGGTTCCTTCTCTGTGGAGATCAAGCTTGCACAAGCTCCTTCCCTTCCCAGGGTATGAACTCACTTGTACTGCCTGTGTAGGAAACACTTCATTCTATGTTACGCCAAACTTCGTTAACAGTCTTCTGAGGAAGGCATTTTACAGATTAGAAGCCTGAGGTCAGAGAGCGTTAAATAATTTGCCCAAATAGACTGGCCCAGTCGCCAGGAGAGAGAAGGCTCTGCATCTCATGGGTGCGACTCCACAACATCCATGCTTCTATTTTGATTTCTTTTAAATAACTCAAAATTACAGAGCAAAACGCACAGCACCTCTTTTCCATCACAAAACTGCAAACGGCAAAGCGCATTACATACGCTTCCTTGTTTGTTACTCTACACACATGTAAATTCAAGGGGCAGCTGAACATTCTACAGCAACTCTGCAGTGATGAGAAATGTTAGCAAATTTGTTAATTAAGGAAGGTCACATTTACATTTCTCTTGAATATTTGCTTAACCTGGATATCGCCTGGTTCTCTATTTAGACATTTGGGGGAAGATTAATAATGAGTTTGAAAATTACAGGAATGGATTACAGCCAGTTCCATCCTCCTTACAGGTTCCGTCATTGCCCCGTGTTTTTATAGGCCATTTTGCAGAAATGCTCCCAGCCTCTATTATGTTATAAACAAGTCAGTGTGTATAATCGAGCCCCTAGAAAACTCCTCCCTGTATTACCCAGATGAGTTATTCTAATGACCAGGCCAACTCGAAAAAACAAACTGTCCCCGCTAGACCAATGCAACATCCACGGGGTTTGTTCCTATAGAAGCTCTAATGATCCCCTGGCCATCTTTCGAGGCCAAAGCTAAATGCCACCTTCTCCAGGGACCCTGCCCATGAGCCCCCATCAGAGGATTCCTCCTACACAATGCCTGGAATATAGTAACTCCTCCAAATATTATACTCCCTCCTCTCCCCACTGCCTTCTCCACACCTTAGAGCCAATTTTCCCCATTCCCAGTGTATGCTGCGATGCCATGCGTTAACATTACCTGTAAAAATTATTTCTTTCTTACTGCCTTTGAGTCAGGATTACAGGCTACTTAGCTTTTAAAGACCCCATGGCATTTGGCGTGGTTTTGTATGTAAAGTAAGTCCTCTGAATTTGTAGAAAGGAGGAAGAAACAGCTGAATGAGGTAAAACCCACTGGGCTATGTATGAACTGTCTACATGCATGAGAATGGGGGTAAGGGGTGGTCAGAGGCAGACCCAGGAAGGGTGGCCGGGCCCAGGCCCACCTCGTGACACGGGAGTTCAGTGCCCACAATAGGCACTCTGGGGCTGCAATGCCAGGCGCAGGAGAACCACGCCGGTGTGCAGCTGGCAGTTGCGTGCTGGTGGCAGGCGTGTTGAGCCTGGTTTCTCCCTCTGCATCCCTGTGGGGCATCCCATTGTGGGCAGAATGTGGGCAGAATGTGGGCAGGTGGCATTCCTCTGGTGTCAAATTTAAAAATGAATAGGCTTATAGATGACGTATTTAAGCTCATTTGCTCTCATGAACCCATGGCATGTTGAAATTGAAAGGAAAAAACCCCTAGCAGACTCCCAATCGACTTATCCACTTAGAGAGGAGTAGAGCTAAGCCCTGAGGGGCCCAGGCAGGAGACCTGGCAGGTGACTGAGCAGGCATAGGACAGAGGTGAAGCCCCCCAAGCCTCACACAGCCACCGTGCTGAGTGTGGCGGGAGCTGCATGAGAGGAAGCAGCTTCCATGAGTCTAAACTGTGACGTGGACCGGACGTGACTTTATTGTGGATCCCAAAATCAGTCCACTGAAGACTCCAGAAAATGCTCTATTAGATAAAATTCTACAGTAGAAAGTCTATTTCTGGTTGTGCATGTGTAAATTCCCTGTTGTGTCTTTTTGACAAAACGCTCTGCATGTGTCATCTTCATGCTGAGCGGCATTAACACTAACACAGTCTGTGCCTTCGCTTCCGAAGTGACAGCAGCACTCCCCTTGTGCCGACGGTATTGGATCATTTTGCATCTGAGGGTAAAACGATCTTGTATGGAGAGAAGTTGCAGCCGGATCTGCGACAACAAAGTCAGGTGCCCCTCCCAGGTGAGTGCTGCTGAAAATTGCTGCATCCACGTGGCCCAGACAGCCTGGGTTCCCTTCAATGAGGCCTCTGGAGAAAAGAAATTTCTGGGATAAAGTCAAATCACGCAGGTGTGCTTCAAGGTGGCGCCGAGGACGTCGCCCAGGAGGAAGCTGCTCCCCTTGTGCCCTGCCCCATCGAGGGCCATCATGGAATGACCCCACCACAAAATGACTCCCCACCCAGAAATGACCCCACCACAAATGACCCCCCACCCAGAAATGACCCCACCACAAAATGACCCCCCACCCAGAAATGACCGGGCACGTGACAGCCTCTCTCTAAGGCCCACAGGTCACACACGTTCCTCACACACTGCCGCATCAAAATCTATGGGGAAGCACATAAAAAATTCAGGCCCTTTTCATCCCTTACAGACCTCCTGACTCAAGGTTTCTGAGAATCTGCCCTTCAATCTAGTTCCTGAGAAAACAGCCAGGCAGTTTAAGGAGAAGATACTTTAAAATGTGTTATGTGTGTGATGAACTGGAAGCTACCTAAATGTCAAGATGAGACTGGGTTGGAAGAATTATCCCATGTACATGGGATGCAATTAGCTATTAAATTCTTGTAGTCTAAGAACACCAAGTTCCTGCAGTCAGGGACAGACGCTCCTTGGCTTATAATGGGGTTACTTCCTAATAAACCCATCATGAGCTGAAAATGCCATAAGTCAAAAATGCATTTAATACACCTAATCCACAGAACATCACGGCTCAGCCTTGTCCAGCTTGAACGTGCACAGAACACACGCGTTGGCTTACAGTGGGCAAAAGCCACCTCGCACAAAGCCTGTTTTACACTGAAGTGTTGGATAGCTCATGCAATATTGAATACTATCCTGAAAGTGAAAAACAGAAGAGGAGGGGCACTCGTATGGCATTCACTAAACCTGTATCATGTTTGAACCATCCTAAAGTCAAAATATTGTGTGTCAAACCATGGTTAATTCGGGGACTGTCTGTATTTACAATTTATAATGAATACTTAAAAGCTGGTTAAAACTGTAGGCATACAAAGTTTGTTCTCTGAAAGTATAGGTATATGTGGTTGTGACTGCCTGCACATCTGTGAACACACGTGTGTGTGTGACTGCCGTGCATGTGTACATGTACGTGTGTGTGACAGCATGTGTGTACACATATCCACATGTGTACATATGCACATGTCTGCCTGCCTGTGCATGTGCATACATGTATGTACGTGTGTGACTGCAAATGTGTGTGCACATATCCACACGTGACTGCCTACACATATGTGTGCACATATGCACATGTGTATGACTGCCTGCACTCGTGTGTGCATAGGTCTGTGTCTATGCATGGTGTTTGTATGTCTCTGTTCATGTATGTCTGCACCTCCATTCATATGTGCCTGTGTCTGTGTCCACGCACGCATGGGTCTGTATTCATGGAAGGATGTCTCTCCTGAAAGTAAATCCAGCACACTGTCAATAGTGGTTAGAGTGGAGGAGTATGGAATAACCAAATATTTTCTTTTTGTATACACCCTACCTTTTATAACATAAACAATATTTACCTAACAGGAGGAAAGCACAATACGTTTTTACAAATAAAGGACAGAAGGGTAAATTGTATTCCCGTGTGATGCTAAACAGGTTGTTTAGAAAGAAACATTCAACCAGCGGCCGCTGACCAAACGTCCCTAACCAGATGGCAGTGGCTGGGGAGCCTCTGAGCAAGCCACAGGAAGGTGGTGTCCGTGTCTTTGAAGACATTAAAATGGCTGGGGAGCCTCTGAGCAAGCCATAGGAAGGTGGTGCCCGTGTCTTTGAAGACATTAAAATGGCTGGGGAGCCTCTGAGCAAGCCACAGGAAGGTGGTGTCCGTGTCTTTGAAGACATTAAAATGGCTGGGAAGCCTCTGAGCAAGCCACAGGAAGGTGGTGTCTGTGTCTTCGAAGACATTAAAATGGCTGGGGAGCCTCTGAGCGAGCCACAGGAAGGTGGTGTCCGTGTCTTCGAAGACATTAAAATTATAGAAGTAGAATGGGCCTTCATCCTCAACATTGATATTTGCATAAAACTCGCCATTTTATTACACATTTCCCCCATTTGCATAAAACTCGCCACTTCATTACACATTTTCCCCGTAACGTGAGAGACGATGAGTATGAAGTCTCGTGGAATTGAGGCTCAGAGACACCAATTGTCGTCGAAACATTACTGACGGCGCCCGCTGCAAGATGCTTCCCTCACATGTGTTTTATAGGAATGGATCCTCAACGGGAAGTAACTGGTCAATGACAGACACATGACAATCTCTTATCAATATCATTCCGAAACTTCTACAATTTATCATGCTTCCTGGAAAACCGAGGGCTGGCGTGGCTCAGTCAAATCACTGCTGCTTTTCTACCAGTGAGTCTGTTCATGCAGTCTTAAATATAGTTCTGAAATCACTTAGTCATATTTATAGGCACACTGAATTTTAAAGTCAGAGCGTACCAGGAGAATATGCAATCCCAGTTACTCATTTCACAGAGAAGAAAGGCACACGGGGGAGGGCGGCTGTCCCAAGACTGCAGCTTCGGTGGCAGACCTGGGGACAGGCTAGGCCCACCGCAGCCCCGGTTCCAGGTCTAGGGTCCTGGGCGGCTTCCTCTTCTACTCACACAGCATCACAACACCATGTCAAGGCGTGTGGTTTGAGCCCAAGGAAACACACCAAGTGTTCACCACTGTACTTTGCTAGTTAAACGTCATTTCAAGCAGAAGAGAAGGGACGTTGTCTTGCACAGCAGAGGCCTTGCGGAGCGTAGCAAGGCCCACCCCACACCTTCCAGAGATTCACTGCGCGCAGATGCGCAGACGCCATCACTACCTGTGAACACCTGGTGGCCGGTTTTAGACTCAGCACTTACTGAGACCAGGAGAGGCGCTAATAACTGAACTGGCAACGGCTTTGAAGTCAGATGGAACTAGATTCACATTCCACCTTGATTTACTTCCTGCACGTCTGTGAGCCTTGGGGCGTCCTTTGTAAAACGGAGACGACAGCCTCACAGGACGGAGGGTGGAAGGAGAACACGCGCCAGGCACGGTTCTGAGTGACCTACATGCTTTTCATAGACGTCTCACCCACACTGCAGGCCAGTTCTATCAAGTTCGTTTGTATTCTGTAGATTAAAAACCTGAGGCGGCTGGGCGCGGTGGCTCAAGCCTGTAATCCCAGCACTTTGGGAGGCCGAGGCGGGCGGATCACGAGGTCAGGAGATCGAGACCATCCTGGCTAACACGGTGAAACCCCGTCTCTACTAAAAATACAAAAAGAAATTAGCCGGGCGTGGTGGCGGGCGCCTGTAGTCCCAGCTACTCCGGAGGCTGAGGCAGGAGAATGGCGTGAACCCGGGAGGCGGAGCTTGCAGTGAGCCGAGATCGCGCCACTGCACTCCAGTCTGGGCGACAGAGCGAGACTCCGTCTCAAAAACAAACAAACAAACAAACAAACAAACAAACAAAAAACCCTGAGGCTTAGGGAGTTGAACAACTCTCATAAGGTCAAATACTTTCCAGCAGAAATTCAGACTCAGACAGCTTGGTCCAAAACTTGAGCTACATACAGTCGGGCAAATACCACAGTGTCTGCACCCTTGCAGGCCTTAACGGTCTAAGGTTTTCAAACATGAAAGAAAGACTGAGTTACAACTCTGTACCTAGGCTGGACATGTAGAACAATGGAATAAAACTGAGAGCCACAAATAAACATTAAAATTGATTTTTAACGAGGATGCTGCTATAGATTGAATGTTTCTGTCCCCTCAAAATCCATACGATGAAACCGAACCCCCAAAGTGCTGGTGTTAGGAGGTGGGGCCTTAGGAGGGTGATTAGGTCATGAAGGCTGATCCCTCATGAATGCGATTAGAGTCCTTATAAAAAGGCCACAGAGACCTGCCTTGGCCTTCTGCCACAGGGGGACACCGTGGGAGGCCATCTAGGGACTCGGAAGTGGCCGTCGCTGGACACTGAGGAGGCCGTCTAGGAACCAGGAAGTGTCCGTCGCCGGACACCGACCCTGCCAGTGTCTTGATCTTGACCTCCCATATCCCAGAACCTTGGGAAATAAATTGTATTGTTTATAAGACACCCGGTCCAGGCTATTCTGTGGCAGCAGTCTGAGTGGACTAGGATGTGAGGTCACTCAATGGGAAAAGTATATTCTTTTTAACAGATGATCCTGGGGTAACTGGATATCCACATGGAAAAAAAAAAAAAGAAAAAAATGAGGTTGGATCTCTATCATACACCATAAACAGAAATTAATTCAAAATGAATTGCGAACCTTTTGTAAGAGCTCCAACTAGAAAATGCTTGAAGTCTAGGGGTCATTTTTTGTGACCTTGGGTTAGGCAATGATTTCTTAGCTATGACACCAAAAGAAAAAAGTGGCAAAAAGCAAAAATAGGTAAGTTAGACTTCATCAACATTCAAACCTCGTGTGCTGCAAATATACCATCAAGAAACCCAAAAGACAATCTACAGAATGGAAGAAAATATTTGCAAGTCACATCACTGATATAGGACTTATATCCACAATATTTAAATATTTCTTTAAACTTAACAACAAAAGTGTAAAAAGTAACATTATTTAAGTGAACAAAGGATCAGAAGAGGTATTTCTCCAAAGAAAATATACAAATGGCCTATAAGCTCACAGAGAGATGCTCAACATAATTGACAGACACAGAAATGCAAATCAAAGTTACACTAAGATGCCTCTTCACACTCACTAGGGTGCCCATAACGAGGAAGGCAGACACTAGGAGGTGACGGGGAGGATGCAGGGGGATACGGAGCCCTCATACTCCGCAGGGGTGGACGCAAATGGGTGCAGCCATTGTGGAAAACAGTGGTGCTTCCTCGGTATGTTACGCTTACCGCATGGCCCAACAAATTCCACTCCTACTTCGATGCTCAGGAGAAGCGAAAACGTTCGTCCACACGGGCACGGCACACGGGTGCTCAGGGCCCCGTTATCCCGAACAGGCGAAAAACAGGGAATGATGAAAATGTCCATCAGCAGACAGGATGGAGAGACACAGCATATTCCACCCAGACAATGGAATAATATTTGGCAGTAAAAAGTACTGATACAGGTTTAGCATCCCTAATCCAAAAATCCATAATCCAAAATTCTCTAAAATCTGCTTTCTGAGTGCCAACATAATGCTCAAAGGAAATGCTCGTTGGAGCATTTTGGATTTTTAAATGTGGGATCATTAACCGGTAAGTATAATGCAAATATTCCAAAAATCCAAAAAAAAAATCCAAAATCCAAAAGACTTCATTTCCCAAAACCTTGGGATAGGAGGTACTCAACCTGTATATCATAAAATTCAGAAGAAGCTTGACAACTTTGCTAAGTGAAAGAAACCAGACCTAAAAGGCTGCATATTGTATGATTCCTTTCATATGAGATGCTGAAAGCTGGCTCCCTGCAGAGAGAGACTAAGTCTGCTGGTGCTTTCCCAGGGTCTGCGGAAGGAGAGAATGGGCAGCGACTGCCGACCGGCTCAGGGTTTCTTATAGGGATAAGAAATATTCTGCAATTAGATAGCAGTGATGGCTGCAAAACTCTGTGAATATATTAAAACCACTGCATGCTATACTAGAAATGAGTAAATTTTATGGTATGTGAATTATGTCTCAATAAAGCTGTTTTGTAAAAAAAAAAATCCTGTTATTTTAATACAAAGAAAAAAAGACGCGTTTCAGTCCTTTCAAACCTTGCGTGTGTTTACCAAGCACTGACAACAGATGAGGCCTTGACCCCAGATGGCTAGGCAGAAAAAAAAAGGAGTTTGCGGTGAAATTCAAATTCAGCAGAAAATTTTATAAACCACAAATTCCTCATTCCACAAGTATCTCTGTTAATCAACAGCTGAATAGAGATCACACCGTATTTGCATTTGTAAAGAAACTTCCAGCTACATATGCATGACACTGATGTTAAGGAGAGAGTGGGTTCACTTATTCCCTTATTCAACACGTGCTGACACATTTCCAACAGCATCTGGGTTACAGGGATGAAGGAAACACAGACGTTATGTGAAAAAGCCTCAGACACGCCCACATGCAATGTGGATTGTTACTTAGGGCCCCTTTAATATCTCTCTTTAATATCTCTTTTTATTCCAGCAGAAGACGTTTGAATCAGCCAGTCCCATTCACGTACACATCCACCCCTGCAAAGTCATACATGCACAGCAGCCAGGGAAATGGGAGGCGGAATTTAGATCATGAAGTCCAAGCAAAAGCAAAAGCAACCTCCAAACTAGAGGTGAAGTGAAGCGTGGCCCTCGGTCACGTGCACACTTTGACACTCCTGATCCCAAGCTGGCAAAGCAAACGTCCTATGGCACGGATTTCATTACGCCAAATTACAGATTGCATTCAAGGCAGAACAAAAATGAAGGCAGTAGGAAAACAAAAGTGATTAAACTCACATTAGCCTTCAAAAATATTGTTTCTGCTAATAACTGCCTGACTTTATTCTATTTATCACTAATTTACTGGTAACTGGGCAGCTTTTATATTGCTGGGCTGCCTTCCGGGACTTAAAGAGAAAAATCTTCAACAAAATCGAACAGCACATTCCTACCATTCTCTCACTTTCCCCCTCTTTCCCGAATTAAAACCCAAAGGCTTTACCTCCTGCATCCCTTCGCTTTGAAATAACTGGGACCCAAGCCCGGTGAAACTTGATTGCAGACGGCAGGTCTGGGAGTCAAAACATTCCAACCTTCCGCAGACATCCGAGCGACCACGGGGCGCCCTCCTATGGCGAGTCTCCTGGAACTGCACATTCCGGCCTGCAGCCAATGTTTACTGAGCACCTATTATGCGCCAGAACCCTTCTAGGTGTCCCCATCCAAAAGTGAACAAACAGACAACACACACCCACACCGGTCCCTAAAACAGGACATCTAAACAAGGGAACTCACAGAAGCAGTGGTCACCAGGACCTGGGTGGGGGCACGGCTGGGGAGGTCAAAGGACACAAAATGCCAATGAGATAGGAGGAATCAGTCGAGAGACCGATGCCCAGCATGGAAACCGCAGTCCAGCAGGCACTGCATCCTAGAAAACTGCTAACAGGGCAGATTTTAAGGGCCTCATCCAAGAAAGTGAGTGTGACCAATGCATATGTTATTAGCCCAATGTAGTCTCTCCACAGTGTACACATCTTTCAAAACAACACTTCGTATACCATAGACATATACAATTTGTATTTATCAACTTTAAAAAATAAAAACGTTTAAAAGTAAGGGGTGTTGAGTATATATGCCGGGCACCGTGTGTGCAAAGTGCTTTATACACACTAACTCATTTAATGCTCATAACCAGCCTATTAGGTGGATACCACTGCTGTCTGCTTTTACAAACAGGGAAGCTAAGATGCAGAGAATTTCGGGAAATTGCCAAAAGCCAAACAGCTCTTAGGCAGCAGAGCGGACCCTGGACACTGGACGCCGGCAGGGCAGTCTAGACCAGCGTTTCCGCGTTCGACCTCTGTCGTTCAGGGAATGGACCAGGCACTCAGCTGAGCTGCCTCGGGAAAGAAGGAAGAAATACCTCTGTCGTTCAGGGGATGGACCAGGCACTCAGCTGAGCTGCCTCGGGAAAGAAGGAAGAAATAGGAGGTTCTTTCTCTTCTCACTTATCACGTGCGCTTACGTGGAAATGACAAGGATCTTTTAAGTCTGTGGCTGAAGGTAAGCACGTTCCTCTGAAAGATAGAGGAAATGCTGGCCTCACCGTGGGGTAATGGGGATCATGTGGTCAAGAGGAAAGGTTTGAAGATTCAGAACCAGAGGGAAGAATTATTGGGGTTTTGGCCCTGAGAAAGCACACGGTTAGGTCCATTGCGCAGGTCGAGAGGTGACCCGAGGTAAGATCCAGCATAGTTCTTACATGGTGAGGGGTGTGGAGCAGCCACAGCCACAGACACAGGGAGCTGAGACGTGCCAAGGTAGAGCTCGGCAGAAACTCTCCTCCGATAGCTTCTAGTCTTTTAGTGCAATGGGACTCGAAGTCATCTACTGAGAGAGGATGGGAGAGGGGACACTGGGATCCATGCGGGAGAAATGACTGTCTGGAGGCCGAGAGAGACACTGTGTCCTGCCAGGCAGCGCTGGGGCTGCGTTTGAGCCTGGTGGCCACGCACGTGCAGTGAGACCAACTCGCCCAGCTGTCTGCGGCCCTCCAGCCTGTGCAGCGCCTGAGCAGGGGCAGGAGAGATGGTGGTTCCATGTACAGGACAGGGCTTTGCCAAGGGAACACGACAAATCCACAGGTGGCAGAGTTTTGCCCAGGGAGAGTTTGCAATCACAAACCCCCATCTTTTCATTTTCTTACATATTCCATTTACCTGGGATGAGACTAAGTGACAACTTGCCGTATTTTAGTTTTATGACCACCAGTTCCTCTCAACAGGGCTTTATTGAGGTTCTGCTCTGTGCCAGGCTGTAAGGGGAGGGGATACAAGGAGGACTGAGGCAGTATCTCACCATCCTGAGCTTCACAGCCAGCAGGAGTGGGACCTGTGAGCTCTGTATTTATCAACTTAAAAAAATAAAAACGTGTAAACCACAGCACGGCGTGGCAGCATGGCCACCGCTGTGAGAAGTGCCATGTTCGTGCTCCATCCTCTGGGAAGTCCTGGGCGCTTCAGAGGTGATGCAAAGTCTCTAACCCAGAAAGCATCACAAGCACCTGCACCCCAGCTGGGATCTCACTGCCCGTCTCTCCACACCTGCTTTCCTGGAGCCCAGCAGCGAGGCACGCCTGCTTCCTGACTGCTTCACTGCCTTACTGTGTCCTTCTAACAGGAGCCAAAGAGGCACTGCCCGCCTCCTCAGAGCCCAAAATGCAGGTGATTAACGTATCCCATGCACAGAAACCCGGGCATTAACTTATCCCATGCACAGAAACCCGGGCATTGTTACTATTTGACAACCCAACAGGCCAGAACGCTTCCCTCCCATCACACCTGGTCCCCATCCACGTGACTGAGCAGCACAGCCCATGTTCGCCCTTCATCCCCTTCCCCACTGCAGTCCTCCTGGTCTTCGTTATCACTCACCAACACTGTCACAGGGGCCTCCCAGCCACCTACCGCTTCCTGAAGATCCTTTGTCCCTTGAAGGCCAGGGGGAGCTTTCCACAGAGAAGTCCCAGTAGAGCCACATCCACCACCCACATCCACCACCTACATCTACCACCTGCCAGCCACCACCTACATCCACCACCCACATCCACCACCCACATCCACCACCTACATCCACCACCTGCCAGCCACCACCTACATCCACCACCCACATTCACCACCCACATCCACCACCTACATCTACCACCCACATCCACTACCCACATCCACCACCTACATCCACCACCTGCCAGCCACCACCTACATCCACCACCCACATCCACCACCCACATCCACCACCTACATCTACCACCTGCCAGCCACCACCTACATCCACCACCCACATCCACCACCCACATCCACCACCCACATCCACCACCCACATCCACCACCTACATCTACCACCTGCCAGCCACCACCTACATCCACCACCCACATCCACCACCCACATCCACCACCCACATCCACTATCTGCCAGCCACATCCACCACCCACATCCACCACCCACATCCACTACCTGCCAGCCACATCCACCACCCACATCCACCACCCATGAGCCACATCCACCACCTACATCTACCACCTGCCAGCCACCACCTACATCCACCACCCACATCCACCACCCACATCCACTACCTGCCAGCCACATCCACCACCCACATCCACCACCCACATCCACCACCTACATCTACCACCTGCCAGCCACCACCTACATCCACCACCCACATCCACCACCCACATCCACCACCCACATCCACTACCTGCCAGCCACATCCACCACCCACATCCACCACCCATGAGCCACATCCACCACCCACATCCCCCACCCACATGCACCATCTGTGAACCACATTCATCACCCATGAGTCATGTCCAGCACCTGCAGACAGACCAGCTATCTCTGCACTCACCTACTCACCTCTGCCATGACTTTCACTTTTGCCTGTCCAGGTGTCATCCAGACATCCTTGAAGATCCTGGAGAAATGGCCTGTGTTTGGACTTTGTGCCCTCCTCTGACTCGGCCAGCATAATCCCTCATCTGCTTTCTGAACTAATGGCATTTTCTAACACACCAGTGCAGTGCAGTCATGAGCATCTGTAGAGCTGTCTGCTTACAAGCCTGTCGCCCGCACTTTCCTGGGAGCTCCCAGGGTGGAGGCCTTCCCTGGCCACTGGCTGCTGGGGACCTGGTCTGTGACCTCACGTGCTAAACGCGTCACTCAATACTGGCAGTGCTCTCCTGGGCTATGCTTCATGGCTCTTCTCACCACCATTTTCCACGCACATCTCGGCAGAACACGACTGCAGGCCTATGGCTTCCTTTGAGGGCTCACGTTTACAAGATAACAAGTGATCTGACAGATTCAAGGTCAGACGTTAAATCCTAAGCCAACTGAGTCTAACATGTTTTTCCTGAAACCCCTAAGGAAGCCCCACAAATCTGCTTTCTGTACTAGTCATGTTGATTTTCTCCCGCATGGATCACGACCTTGGAAACAGCTCAATCCAAATCAAGGCTGTGCCCTGAGAAGGTCCCCGCCTCCACTCTCCACAGCAGGGGGCTGAGCAGCCTCCCTGGGAAAGCCGGAGGAGGCATTACTCAGGTGTGAGGAACTCACTGGGGGCACAGGCTTTCCCCGGCCAGGGAAGTGCTGGGGCTGGGGGCTCCCCTGCCTCCCTGTGTCCGGGGTTTGTAGTCTGAGGACATGGCCCAGAGACTCTCCCTGGCCATTCCGCTCTGCAAGTCAGGTCGACGGCTCCATCTAGGGGACACAGAATTACCTCGACAGCCGAGGCAGAGGAACTCCCGCAGGCTCCTGAAACAGCCAGGGAGAGAGAGCTGACTCCAAGAGCAGAGCGGGCACTGATGGTTACCCGACATTCTTCTGCATGGTGAGAGTCCCGCTCACCCACGGCAAGGGGCTCGGAGAACACTTTTCCCAGAAACAGGAGAAACAGGCGCAGAAATACAGGAAAGAAGAAAATGCCACATCCTCCTTCACCCTAAAACCTGGGGTTTGAAACAGGCTCTGTCCCCTCCTGAGTGCCTCTTGCCAGGGCGCACATCGACCAGGGTGCACGCTGACACGGATGCATCAGCCATGTAGGTTTTAGCTGCCAACTCAAAAGAAAAAGGCTGAGAGTGGCTGTGAGGGGCGATCTCCACTCACCTCTGAGCTAACTCGCTGGTTACCATTTATGGCTGTGTTAACATACGGTCCCCATCATGATGTGGGTTTGGGGTCTGTGGCAGATACAACATGGGTGGGGACTTTTATTTCCCAAAATTTAAATAATCCTGCCATTACAGATTACATTTAATTGTTATTTAAAATTAACCATATCATTGCCGAGGACAGATACCTCCCCTTAGGCAAGAAGAGCGCAGTCTGCACCATTTCCTGGAACTCAGTTAAAATCAAGATGCCATCCTCACCACACAAAGTAGCTGAAAGCGAAAGTTTCAGCACGTCCTGTGCATGTTGTTTCTCGAAACACCCTGCACCTTTACAGACTAAAAGTAAATCACAAATCCTGGTTTACAGCCTAGATCACAAGGGGGCAGTACCAGGAACGAGGGTACGTCCTGGGGAGGAAGAGAAGCTCACCTTGGAGTCAGTGATGAAAAACATCCTCCCACCAGGAAGGGGCCGTGACTCCAGGTTCCTGCTGGATCCGCATTTTCACAGCCCAGAGCATCATGTGCCCTGATACGTGGCTCTTCTAAACGGAGCTGACCACGGAAACTGAGCTGACCACGCACACCCAGCTGACCACAGAAACTGAGCTGGCCACGCACACCGAGCTGGACACACACCCCAAGCTGAGCACACACACTGAGCTGGCCACAGAAACCGAGCTGACAATGCACAGTGAGCTGACCACGCACACTGAGCTGGTCACACACGCACAACGAGCTGACCACACACACCAAGCTGGTCACGCACACCAAGCTGGCCACGCACACCGAGCTGGCCACGCACACCGAGCTGGCCACGCACACCGAGCTGGTCACGCACACCGAGCTGGTCACGCACACTGAGCTGAGCACACACACCAAGCTGAGCACACACACTGGGCTGACCACACATCTCCACGTGGGTCACTTCCTATGAGTCTCCCTCAATGCAACCAGCTGTGTGAGCTTGCTCTGCTGAAGTTATTGTTTCCATTTTATAAAGGAGGAAAGTGTGGCTGAACACTGAGTTTCCGAAAAATTACAGAAATCAACTGTATCCTAAAATCTTTCTAACAGGCTATATGACCTCAGTGCATAAGAATTAAATATAACATGGAGAGACACGAACGCATCCAATTCAAATGGACGGGTTCCCCAAGAAACTGACAAATATTTGATGTAATATGACACCGAGTCTCACTGAGGAGGTTCCTCACACAACAACTTGATTTTCCGACGGAAAAACCAGGCATGTTTCCACGAGCACGTGCGTGTCGCAGTTATACATAGTGTCCTCCTTCCCACCCACATATTATTCTGACCCTCACCCACTTTCATATTTTCTTTGAGTCCTATTATTCCTTTCAAGGTTCAAATTTTACATGCTTTTACAGAAACAGAAACCACAGGGAGGCACACTGTGAAATTAACCAAAAGAGGGCTTTCAATTTATCCAAATTACCCGACACATGATGGGGCTACTTCTTAAGAATTACTCCTAATGCTTAATATTTATTTATAGCCCATAAAATGTTGCTCGAGAATTATTCCTTCCTGCCACATGATGTCCGACTCAGGGCTGAACAGAGGCTCCAGGAAATACAAATGCCGTCATTTTACCCACAGCTGCAGGTGTTTTTCTCGTTTCCTGGACTTCAGAGGACAGTTGCTGGTGGGCTGGAGGGTCCCTGCCAAGGCCAATCGCACAGAGGGTCACACAGTCAGTCCTGGACCAAACTGCCCATAACTGAGCCCAAGGACACTTGGAAGGAAAAAAAGGTTCTTGCAGAATCATCCAAAAATCTGTAACTCCTCAAACCAGAGGAGAGATGCAAGCTCTGATGAAGGACCCTCAACCATAGACACGTCTGCATTAGCACAGAAGATGCTCCGTCTTCCTGAGAAACCCACAGGCGGCGGCTCCAGAGGGACGGACACTTGTGTATGAACCACACACGTAACGCACGCAGCCGACCTGCAGCATCCGAGGACGCCAACGACAAAGGGATCCAATTGCCCACGCAGGCTCCACGCCGGCTCTGCCCGCCTCTAGTTACACACGATGGACACCAATGTCCTCCATGTCTACAAAACCTCAGCTTAGCACAGAGGTTCTCATAGTGTGGTCAGGCCGGGGTCTCAGAAGCACAAATGCTCGGCCTCACGCCAGGCCTGCTGCATCAGAAGCGTGGAGGGGCCGGCTGTCTGAGCTTTGGTAAGTTTCCCGGGGTGATTCCGACGCACATTAACGCTGGAGAGCCCCTGGCTGAGACAAGTCAGAGGGAACCGGCCCTGCTCAGATAGTTTAACGGCCCCAAGCGGCTAAAAGGGGGCTGGGTTTTGCATGTTCCTCTTTGGTTAAACTTCCTCCCGGATAAGGACGAGAACCCAGCAAGGGCAGAGCCGCTGCTCACTAAACACGGCGTTGGCATTTTAAAAACTACTGTTTTGTAGAGAACAAAAGTGTAAAATTAACCCCTTAGAGAATAAAGTGCAGGTGATGCCGGGAGGGACAGCAGATGACGCAGCTGACGGCTCCACGTGCTCCGCCTCTCGGGCAGGACAAGGTGGCACTGCCTCTTCAGTGCACAGCACCCAGGCCACCGCCGGGTCCTGGGGGTGCAGGAACCGTGGAGACAATGATAACACCGAGGGAAACCCTGGGCCCGAGGTGGAACAGCAGATTCTACTGAAGGGGCAGGAAGAGCTTGAGATAAAAGGTGTCCTTCGGGTGGAGCCAGAGCCTGAAGTCAGGGTCACGCCAGGTGATAACAGAGAGGCAAAGGCCTGAGGGAAGGTGGAAAGCTCAGGGCACTCGGGCTGGGAGGACGGGACAGCAGTGGACGCTCAAGGCTGTTGAGCTCCCCGGGTGCAGGTGGCAGGAAGGACTGAATCCACATAGGCTTCCTCTCTCTCTCCATGACCCAGGGCAGGAGCCCACGCCACCCACTCTCCAGAGACACAGCACACCTGCCCGCCATGAGGCAGCTCCTCCGTCTGGCCAGCAGAACAGCAAGTGTCTGTTCCCCAATCACTGGCTCAGGAGGCTCCGTGGCCCCCAGTTCATCAGGAGAAGGAAGCCCGGAGCCCGGACTTTGGGAACCGTGCCGGGAGCGGGGGCCACCTTCTGATGTCCAAAAACAGCAGCTTATGTTTCAAGGGATAAAATTAAGTGCAGGGAATCGCCTTTTCTTATTTTGAGGGCACTCAGGATTCTGAACCACGACTGCCTATGGACACTTTTCTTAGTGACAGCACTTCCCAGCCTGCAGCTCCTCCTGTTCACCCCACGCTCCCCCACAGCCCGAGCTGTTCTGAGCCGGAGCCAGCACCCTTCCCGCCATGTGCACACCAGCTGCGCTTTAGGGTGCACGGTTCAAGGCCCTGCCCTGACCAAGCACTGGTCTCTACAGCCTGCCAGGCCTCCCCTTATAGCCCCCAGGCCCCATGGGGCCCATTCCAGGATCCCCGAAGGCCCCAACACTCTCACCCGCGCCTGAGGGAGAGCGCCTTCCCCCTGGCCATCCCCACGGCCACCAGACTGACCTACAGCTGCCCAGCCGCACCCCGTTTAGGGTCCCCTGGACAAAAGACTTTCCAGCTTTAAGGAGCTGAGCTCTTGCCGGCCCCACCTCGTACCACACGTCAGGGGGTCTTGTGTCATCCCCAAGCCAGTGTCCACCGCAGGGGATGGGGTGCTGTGGTATGTTTGCTGTCCACCTTCTAGCACAGTGTCCATTAAACATGTGAACACGTGGGGTCAGGATGAGGCTGTGAATCCATTTGCGGTTCTTATTCCCTAACTTGGGGTAACAGGGTCTCACTCTGTCGCCCAGGCTGGAGTGTAGAGCGTGACCTCGGCTCACTGCAACCTCTGCATCCTAGGCTCAAGCAATCCTCCTGTCTCACCCCCCCAGTAGCTGGGACTACAGGCATGAACCACCACGCCCAGCAAGTTTTGTATATTTTTGCAGAGACAGGGTTTTGCCATGTTGCCCAGGCTGGTCTCGAACTCCTCAGCTCGGGCAATCTGCCCGCCTCAGCCTCTCAAAGTGCTGGGATTACAGGTGTGAGCCACCACCACTCCCAACCCCCAGCTAAGTCCTTATTCTTCATTCATCCCATTTTTGTCCCTTCTTGAGACAGAGATAAGAAGCTCATGTGCTTTCTCAGAGAAGCAAGTTGTATAAGAGAATTTTAACATCATGAGGTGAAGAGCCCGTTTGTCATTTCTGTTCCAGCAGCTCTGAGCACTGCTTAGATGCTCAGGCCTGAGCTGATGGCCATGATCAGTCACAGCATGCATCTATCTGTGCAGAGGAAGGTCAGTGCCCAAGACAGAGAGGGAGGGAGGGAGACGAAGAATCCCCGCATCCTTGGATCAGCTTAAGCCACTGCACTCACTGCAAAAGCAATGGAACTGCCATCATTTGCAGATTTACTGTCCCACCTTTTACATCCATCCAGTGCTAGTTACCCACAATCACCCTCTGGGCATCCAAACACCAGCACCCAGCTGTCAGGCAGAACGTGTGGAGTACAAGAAAGCACAACAGTTTAATTGCCATACACATCGTCATTTTAAAATACAACTCCGTGAACGATGCTTTTGTCTATCTTTAACATCCATGCCTTAATGCTGCCATTCCTTAGGGCCACAGCACTCCGGTGACCACGGGATGCGTCACAGACAGCACACAGGAGCACATCTCGTTTCTACAAAGACAGAGCTCTTTCTCTGCTCTCAGGAGTGATTCAGGAGTACAACAGAAGCCAAAATGGCTTAACCTGAAGAATAATAGACTCAAATATTCATAAATATTTCCTCCTTGTCCACTTCCAACATCTCACTTTTAGGGCACGGTGAGATATTTTGGCACACAGCAGACCTAAAAAGAAAAACAGACCAGAAAATGTTTAAATCAACAAAGAAAACCAGCTGAGGGTGGACTCCATTAGTCCTGTACTATGTAGCCAACACGTCAGCATGTCAAGGTCATTTTTCCCTAGGCTGGTTTGGAATTATTCTCAGGTGTCCAAACATTTTTCCGTTGTGCGCTGGCTCAAGACGGATACGTCCACCTGAGGAGAAACTGCTGGGAGCCAGGTCCTGCCGAGTGACCAGTGGGCAGACAGCACTGTCCCAGGGCACTGACTGCAGTGGGTGCGGCTGCGACCCAGGCTGCCCACCGGCTGCCCGCTGCCTCCACAGCAGAGCCACGGGGTGGGGGTGGGGGGAACACGCCTTTGTTGCCCCTCCTACCGTGAGCTCGGGGAGGCAGACAGGCCCCAGCCTGAAAGGATGTGCTAACTCGCACTGTCTTGCCTGACTCTCGGCAGACCCCGAAGGGTACTGCAGACCCAGGGGCAGAGGCGTGTTCAGAAACGTGGACATTTTCACAAATGCTCCTGGAATTGTAAGCTGGATGGAAGACGCTGACGCCATCAGTCAGCAGCTCCCACGAACCACGCAAGGGCCCCTGGGGATTGGCTGGAATGCAAACCCTCCATCCCCAGACAGACTTGCTTGTTCAGGGTCAAAGATCCAGATCTGAGAGACCAGCGTAGCACTGGACTCAGGGTGGCCACAGGTGAATTCATTTCTAACATAAACAGCATTTCTGCTTAATGCACTGAAGAGATCTTCTCAGAATCATAATGATTTTTATTTTTTGGTAAACTGATTCTTAATAAAAACATACTAAATAAACTATTTCCACACTTCGGCATCAATGCTCTTGTTGAAAGCGTCATTAATTTTTTTCCATTGAAAATGGTCTCAGAGGAACATCTAATTTAATCCTTTCACTTTATAAAGTGCAAGAAGTTTCACGACTCGCTTGGGCAACCTGGTGAGTCCCCACCTCTACAAAAAATACAGAACTGAGCCGGGCGTGGCGACACGCTCCCTACAGTCCCAGCTACTTGGAAGGCTTCCTGGGAAGAGAATCGCTTGAGCCCGGGAGGTTGAGGCTGTACTGAGCTGTGATTGTGCCACTGCACCACAGCTTGGGTGACAGAGTGAGATCCTGTCCCAATAAATAAATAAATAAAAATTAAAAAAAATAAAGTGCAAGAAGTCTCGATGTCAGTCCTCAGGGCCTCCCAACTGTAACCGACATGATCCTAGCATAAGACCTGGAGCCACCAAACCCGTGCCCTGCAGAGCCTCTGATTTCACACTTTCTCTTCCGTCCTGAACTTCAAGAGAATGGGAGCCCTCGTCTCTTGCCACCCTGGGATTCTTCCATAAAGGACATCAAGTGTGTATGTGCTGGGTGAGGCACAGGCAGCATCATGACACAAAAACAAAATTGGAAAAGGGAACTCGTAAGACACAATCCCAGCACCTGCTAAGAAGCTCCTCCCACAGACGCCAGGCAGGCTCCGGGAACACAGCGGAGGCAGAAGACCCGCAGCCACCAGGAAAAACAACCTTTTCTAAAAATATATTTTCTAAATACAACAAAAACAACTGGCCAGTTTCCCAGTGTGGGGAGGTCGGTGTGGATCTGACGCTGGGTCAGGCACTGACCTTGCGCCCTTCTCAGAACTGACCTTGGGGGTCTGGTTGCTGTGGTCTGAGAAGTGTTTTGTCTGCTTTCCTCCGGGACAGGGACAGGGAAGGTCCCGCTGTGGCCCCACTGGCTGCCTTCAGCACCTTTGCTTCAACTTAGGTCAGTTCACAAAACCTCAATAACCTGGGTCTCTAGGAAGCATCCTGGCATCGGAGGACAAAACTGCAAAGCAACCACAAGAAAGGGTAGAGCCCGCATTCCGAATTGTTCTACGGACAGACTCTCCAACATGTTAGCTAATCCACGAAGAGTCCAGCTGACTAAAGCTTAAATGTGAAAAGTATTTCGGAGACTATTTTATGTCAAATGTTTTTAAACTAGCGCCTCTTCCCAATCTCTACAGCAATAATAAAACACACATTACAGTCGAGTCCGTGAGCACCTCTGCACCCACAACGCACGCCCACCTCAGCCATAGGGACCTTTGGACTCTGTATCCTGCAGCCAAGTCCGTGAGCACCTCTGCACCCACAACGCACGCCCACTTCAGCCACAGGCACCTTTGGACTCTGTATCCTGCAGCCGGCCCTGGAGCTTCAAAGCCATGGTATGTTTGATGAAGAAATCTAATTTTGAACAGAATTGTATTTGAAAAACATATACAGAGTTTCCCAACACCTCAGGAACAAAACACAAGGGGACCCAGGAGTCTCGAGAATAAACTCTGGCAAAACAGATTTTCACTTTTTATTTAATTAAGAGGCTGAACACCGGGATCTCAGGTAGGGTCATTGTTTTTGGGTCTGTTAGCAAGAGCTGGATCTCACAGTTAGACTATTGTAAGAGGAGGAGGAACTAGGGCCTTAACCATTATTTCCTGGGGCGAAAATACGTATTTTAAGATTTACGTGAAACCCCGTCTCTACTAAAAATACAAAAAATTAGCCGGGCGCGGTGGCGGGCGCCTGTAGTCCTAGCTACTCAGGAGGCTGAGGCAGGA
This sequence comes from Macaca thibetana thibetana, assembly GCF_024542745.1. NCBI lineage: Eukaryota > Metazoa > Chordata > Mammalia > Primates > Cercopithecidae > Macaca > Macaca thibetana. Next base: position 141,292,354 of record NC_065585.1, read on the forward strand.
GAATGGCATGAACCCAGGAGGCGGAGCTTGCAGTGAGCCGAGATCGCGCCACTGCACTCCAGCCTGGGCAACAGCGTGAGACTCCGTCTCAAAAAAAAAAAAAAAAAAAAAAAAGATTTACAAAGTTAACATTTGTTTAATCCTGAGGTTGAAATAGTAACGACATCCAGGTAATGAGCCTATTCTGTGCCTCGTCCCCTGGACGCAGGGCTGGGCGTCCCGGCTTCCTTTCGGGATGAGTTCCTCTTCCCTCATCCAGGTCTCTGCACCAACCACAGCCTCCTTTTCCACATTGCCCACACCTTTGTGTTTGCAAGAGTCTTTCTGTCAAGATTCAAATAAGCTCTTGCCTTTCCCAGCTCGAACAGTAACCCACCTCTCTCCTTTGACCCCACCTGCCCCTCCCAGACAAGGATGCATTTTTGGTGCTCCTGGCCTCCTCTCCGTCCCACTTTGACTTTCCATCCCTGTAACTGAGGCCCAGCCCCTCCTACATTCCTCAGTCAAGGTCACCTGCCTTTCTCTAACCCAGTGACTGTTCTCAGCATTAAAACACAGATTCACCTCTCAGCACTGTTGGACACCCTTGGCCATCCCACCCAAACCTCTCAGCACTGCTGGACGCCCTTGGTCATCCCACCCAAACCTCTCAGCACTGCTGGACGCCCTTGGCCATCCCACCCAAACCTCTCAGCACTGCTGGATGCCCTTGGCCATCCCACCTGAACCTCTTGGCACCGCTGGACGCCCTTGGCTGTCCCACCCGAACCTCTTCCATTGATTTCCCTGACACCACTCTCTCCAGTTTCCTCTGTACCTCAGCCATGCTTTGCCCCCTTTTCTCACTCCTCTGCCCACCCTAAATGCTGGTATTCCTTGGAAATTTGTCTCAGGTTGAACTCTTCTCACCCTAATGTCCCATCCAAGACAGCCTCAGCCAGAATTCCACCTTCGGTTGACATCCAAATCTGGAAGAATCTTACCCAAGCGGCTCCAGTGCAGGCTTTGTAGACTTTCCACTGAGCCCTCCCGCTGTCTGCTAGACTCAAGATCACAGGCATGCCCTAGGGACCTGGCAGGCCACGCTATGTTACCTCCTCCCCCTGCACCTGCTGCCCTTCGCAGAGCCTCGCTACCTGTTTGCAGCTGAAAGTGCAGAGTGCTTCCAAGGCTCAGGGGAAGCTGGGACGGCTTGGATCCCTCGCCCTCACAAGCCATGTCCAATTCATCTTCAGTGACCCTCCTCCCATAGGGCCGTGTCCCTCCTGCCCTGGCTGCCCCTCAGTCAGGTCGTCCTTCACAGGCTCACAGCAGAGCCTTCCACATCCCGCTATTGTCCCCCCTCCACACTGCTAACCCATCTCCATGGTGCAGCCCAAGGGAGCTTCCAAAAATGCAACTCTGATCAAAAGATTTCCAGCTTTAAAAACTCCCAAGGGATTCTCATTGCCTTTAAAATTCCAAATTCCCTGCCATGGGTGGTTGACAGTGGTGGTGACCCATCTTAACCCCACCAGCCTCCTGTGTCTCCACACCCCAGCTTCTCCATGGCTTTCCAGCCCCATGAGCATCCTACAGCTTCTGAGGAACATCTGTGTCCCACACCACGTCTGCCGCCAGGGCAGCCATGCCTGGCACCCCACCTGGAGAATAACAGGCACCTGGCACCGCACCAGGAGAATAACGGGCACCTGGCACCGCACCAGGAGAATAACGGGCGCCTGGCACCGCACCTGGAGAATAACGGGCGCCTGGCACCGCACCAGGAGAATAACGGGCGCCTGGCACCGCACCAGGAGAATAACGGGCGCCTGGCACCGCACCAGGAGAATAACGGGCGCCTGGCACCGCACCAGGAGAATAACGGGCGCCTGACACCGCACCTGGAGAATAACGGGCGCCTGGCACCGCACCTGGAGAATAACGGGCGCCTGGCATCTCACCTGGAGGATAACGGGCGCCTGGCATCGCACCTGGAGGATAACGGGTGCCTGGCATCGCACCTGCAGCACCACGGGTGTGTAACTAATATGTGCTGGATTAACGCATAATTCACAAATACACGAACTTTGTTATAATCCTGTTTCATAACAGGTTGTTAAGTAACTGTGAAATATAATGAACTTCTTCCATTTCCCATCTTGTGTTTATACCTTTTCTGTAAAATAATTTACGTAAAAAAACCCTTACCTAAATCCTAGAAATAAAGAGGCACAGCCATTACGGACACATTTTTCACCTGCCACAAACAGTGTGGTAATCACTTCTAACTTTTCAAATGTGATCCTTATTTGGTTAACTTTTAAGCATACAATGTAAATGATTTTTAATAATTTATAGACCAGGCATACCTTAAAAAGACACATATTCCCAATGCTTAGTGATAACCTTTAGAACTTCAAAGATCAGAAGAAATTAGAATAAATGTGTGGGGGTCAGTTAGAATACACACAAGTCATTAATCTCGTGGGTATCTTCATAAATACTTTACCTAAAGCATAGAATATGTAGCACTGATAACACTCAATGCTGTTTTGCATGAATAAGAAACCTGAGCCATGTGCAGTATTTCACATGTTTAATTTCAGTTTCCAATATTTTCAATTCAAAATGACAAAATCAAGGTCTACAGAGTAATATAACTTCTTGTCTTTTTCTATTATTGTGAATTTTGTCAGTTTCCAGATACGGACATTAATGCAGTGACAAATTAAGAAAATGTTCTCAATATAAGACAACCTGCAAAGAAAAGGAAAAAAATAATTAGACAAACTGGCAGCACAGACAGCAGTTTAGATCACAGGAGGAGCGGGTCGGAGCAGGTGCGTGCAGCCGGGGCCCAGCACAACGCATTCCAGGGTGCAGCCGCGGTGGCAGGCGTCCTCGTCCACAAAAGCAGACAGTACAACACCAACCGCGAAGCGGAGCTTCCATAGGAACGGCAATCTGAAGTCACAGCGGGTTGTCAAAGGAGACGGGTGAACCGCAAAGCGTTGGGGTCATGATGGGGCAAGCGCGCCATCTCAGAGGGTCTGGTGCAGAGAAGCTTCGAAGACGGCAAACGTCTTCACCCGCGAGACAGCTTCACAGCGAGATGCACATCCTGGAGGAGGCGAAAACGATTCCATTTCTGCAGCTGTGGACACCGAGGTCACTCGCATGTTCGAGGACGCCAGGCTGGCGGCTGAGCTGCGTTTCTGCCAGGGCTCCTGGAAGCCGGGACGAAGTGCATGGCGGTGCTGGAGGCGGCCTGGACCGGCCGGAGCCTTCTGCCGGGCATCCCTGGTGCAGCTTCAGGGCAGCGCCTCAGCCCTGCTGCTGGAGCCCAGTTGTGCGTCCCGGGTGCTCCCTGCTCCCTAGAAACTCTGCGGAACTTGCGCTGCAGCGTGCCCCGTCCCTGTTCCTCGGTTTGCACACTGTCTTTTCTCAGTACGCACAGAAGCCAGGGCACCATGCTCACGTGAAGCTGGAGACTCCCAGGGCTGACTGGCCTGAGAGCTGTTCCCACCGTGCCCCTCAGAACCCCCGCCGGGCTGGCCCCTGCCTCCCCTGTGGTTTGTTCCTTTTTCTTCTTTCTAAAGACCTAAGATTGATAAAGCGGCACTTTATTAGAGCCAGGCATGGCTCTAGGGCAGGTGGTGGGAGAGGGTGGGAAAGTACAGAGAAGACCCAATGTGGAATTTCTCCACGCATCACTCGTCCTCCCGGAGGGGCAGAAATCCACACAGCCGCTCCCTCCCACATCGACCACTTAAAACCAGAAAAGGTATTTGACTAAACTATTCCGGTAACTCTTTGTGCTTCTCTTACTGTATTTATTTACATTATAATTATTTTGTAGTTACATCTTTTCCATCCGCAAAATGGGCTCCTTTGGGAAGAACCCTATTTTATTAATCTTTGTCACCCCAGTGCCGGGCTCAGTAAGTTTATGGGAAAACGTGCTGGACAGAGGCCAAGAGGACGGCCTTGAAAACAATCTTCAGACACGTCATGAAGTTCGCATTTGGGATCGGGGATTCCGGGTGGGGGAGCGCGAAAGGGGTAGCACTGCACTGTGCTTGTTCGGAAGTTGCTCAGGCTATGATTTAAGAATGTTCTAGGCGAACCCAAACAATGCAACTAATTAAGGCACACACACACACACACACACACACACACACACACAGGAGAGAGAGAAGGGGGAGCACACACAGAGAAAGAGGCAGAGAGAACCGCTATTCCTGTGTAAAGAGGCAGCAGCTCCCGAAAGGGACAGACCCACACCAACGCCTCTGTCCGTCGCTCCAGACTCTGCCACCCCAGGGTTCTGTTCCCAGCTTCCCCTTATTACAAGGACCAAGGGCTGCAGTTGGGAAATGGAGTCACATCTCAGTTCTTCAAAACAGGAGCTTGAGACGCTGCTGGCCCAAGCCCCTCACGCGTGTCCCACAGGAGCCTCCATAAGAAGCTCCATTTCACCCAGAAGACCCTACGTGACTGTGACCCAGCCCGGCTGAAGTGCCTGTGAGTTCTTCACAAGCAGAGAGGACAAACCCACCACGCTCCTCCTCCGTCGCCTCCTTTCGGTTCTAGTTCTGTCTCCAGTCGTACAGCGGAGCATGAGGGAGTAAAGCTCTTCAAAGGGAGCGAGGAGGCGCCCCCACCATGGAGGGCACAGCGGGGAACAGCCGCCCCCAAGCTGCTGTGCCAGGCAGAGGCGCAAGCCCGGCACTCCTCCGTTGGGGACTCACTTAGAGCCCAAGGCAGAGGCCGCGTCCCGCAGCGAGAGGTCTGAATTGCCCCACACTGCACGTGGCACCTGGGCAGAGGCATGAGGAAGACAGGGGCCCTGAGATGCAAGAGGTGGAGGCTGAGAAAAAGGGGAAGGTGCAGGCCCGCAGCCACCCCCACTTAGAACAGAAAGCAGCAGCCAGGATTTTGCAGAGCATTGGAGGCAAACTACTCACTCACACACACACACAATACACACATATATACATATAAAGTTCGAGCACTGGCAGACGGAAAGACCAAGGGCTATTTGAAAATATTAACACAGACAGACAGTGAAATGGGAATGCTGCATCTCACTGCAGAATGAGGTGAGGCGAGACCTCACAGGTGCCCTCCAAGGACAGCAGGGCTGGGCTGCAATGGGGGAAAGGTGCTCTTAAGAAACAGGAGCCACCAAAATGACGATCACCAGGTCCTGGGCAGGAGCACACGGGGCCTGCCGACGCTGTTGCTCTGAAACACACATACACACTGAGGTTCACACACACGAAGATCATTCTTGTCCTCAATGAATCACTGGTTGCTGGACCTGAAACGGGGCTCCAGCCAGGCGCTGCGGTGTGCAATGCCCGCTGCAGTGCCCGCTACAGGGGAGGCTCAGGTCACGGGATGCTGCTTGAGCCCAGGAGTTAGAATCTGGCCTGGGAACATTGTAAGACCTCATCAATCCGTCAACCAACACCCCCTCTACATACTGCTACAGAGAGAGGAGCAAAGACAGCCGAATTGATCCAGCCACAGTCACAGCCGTAGAGCCCAGCGAACAGTCCTACGTGACAGCTCCACTTCTGAGCTGCCCTATCTCAGGCACTCTGAGAACAACCTAACCAGATACTGGCAAGTCCCTTGGCCCTGGGCATCTGAATAAAAGAAAGTATTTCTATTAGCAACAGCGTGTCCTTTGAAAATTTGAAAATCGGCATCACGCCGGTGCCTGGGGAGGAAAGGTCACCATCTTGACCATGGTGCCAGCATCACACACGGCGTGTGGCTGGGTGTCTGCAGATCCCAACGCTCCTTCCGCTGTGCAAAGACACATGTGTGTTTAATGCTCTTCATATATTCCCTGTGAGGACATTCACACGGCAGCCTCTAAGATTCGGATCAAGGTTGTTTAATCCACCAGTATTTCTAAAGCTGCCAATTTCAGTGTAAAGACAGCACCCTGAATGCCCTGAACACCAACACCAATTTCAGTGTAAAGACAGCACCCTGAATGCCCTGAACACCAACACCAATTTCAGTGTAAAGACAGCACCCTGAATGCCCTGAACACCAACACCAATTTCAGTGTAAAGACAGCACCCTGAATGCCCTGAACACACCAACACCAATTTCAGTGTAAAGACAGCACCCTGAATACCCTGAACACCAACACCAATTTCAGTGTAAAGACAGCACCCTGAATACCCTGAACACCAACACCAATTTCAGTGTAAAGACAGCACCCTGAATACCCTGAACACCAACACCAATTTCAGTGTAAAGACAGCACCCTGAATACCCTGAACACCAACACCAATTTCAGTGTAAAGACAGCACCCTGAATAACCTGAACACCAACACCAATTTCAGTGTAAAGACAGCACCCTGAATACCCTGAACACCAACACCAATTTCAGTGTAAAGACAGCACCCTGAATACCCTGAACACCAACACCAATTTCAGTGTAAAGACAGCACCCTGAATACCCTGAACACCAACACCAATTTCAGTGTAAAGACAGCACCCTGAATAACCTGAACACCAACACCAATTTCAGTGTAAAGACAGCACCCTGAATACCCTGAATACCAACACCAATTTCAGTGTAAAGACAGCACCCTGAATACCCTGAATACCAACAAGGAGTGTCCACCTCGGCACGGGACTGTCCACCCCAGGGAGGGTGGGTGCTGGGTGGGGCACAGCCCTCAGACGGGCTTTGGGTGCTGTCTGGGCTTCTCTGCACCTGTTCGCTGGTGACAACCAACATGCTCTGCACAGGACTTTGTATGGCTCGTCCCTCTGCAAGGCCAGTGGCTTTGTCCATGATGCTTCTGCACATCCAACTTGGCCATGATGGTCTCAGGCCCTTTCCTAAAGCTGGCACTAACAGCAAGAAAGAAGATGCCCCCAGGAAGTGGTGGGTGGAGATGGTCATGGAAAAAACAAGAGAAGCCCAGACAGAGGAACACATCACAGGCAGAACCTCAGGGCGCCGCCTCCTCCCCACCGCAGGCAGTGGTGTGCACCTTCCAACCCCACAGCATCTGGGTTGGGGTGTCCCACGGGGAGATGGGCAGGAGACGTGGTGGGAGGAGACACTGGGTCCCCCGCCTTCCTCAAGGAAGTACCCTGCTGTAAAAGTATGTGAGCTGGAGTCTCATGGAGTCTTTAGCTGACTTCTTATTAATTCTGTGAATTATTTGTGGTCTCTGACCTCTTTTCATCATATCAACAGTTTTTCCAGGACTCTGACTGCCTGAGATCAAGGCAGCCAAGACAGGTGTCTGCCTGCCCACAACCTGTTGATCTATAATTAGGGGAAATCGCTCCAATAATTGGTCCCAAGATGCTAGCTGAGCTCAGCACGGCTAATCCGCCCCTGCCAATAATGGAATGCCTTCACTCGAAGTTAAACAGGAAAAATGCCGCACGCCACCCTCACGGTTTCTGCTCTCACCTTAGAGCATTTTCATCATCAGGGAATTAAATGGGTCATTTCAGTTGTTGTTCTCTGCACTTTCCAAAATATACCGTATTTTAGGGCTGGCAGCTTATCGTCTGTACACCCTGGAAAAATCAGCAAATCTATGGGTTCCGTCCTTCTCATGTTTCCGACGTCAAGGGTAACAATATCTTCTTAAGATATTTAAGCTATATCACTTTTACTAGAGCTATTTATTCTCAAGAACATAGTCAAATTGGTATTAATTATCTGTACGCACAAGTGACCATCACGGGAACAAAATGATGGGCTAATTCAGTACCGTCAATCGGCATCCCAGACGTCACACGTGCACGGTGATTTTGGAACGTCTCTTCCTTTTAGTTTATCTATAAAAGGTGCGTAACGCCTTGTTCCACTGCAGTGGGACATTGATTAATTGCTTTGCCTGCTCTTAAGACCTAGATGAGCAGTTGTAGGAATGGGGGATGAGGCAGGGATGGCCCCAGCTGTGCTGAGCTGGTCAGTCACTCTTGGAGGAATCTCAAGACTGTTCAGTCTCTAGAGCCATAAAGCCTGGGTCCCAAACCCATGGCTGGAGCCCCAGCTCTGCACTCCGTGCCCTGGGCTCTGTGCATATTCTCCCAACACCCAGACGGCTACTCTCTTATGTTTACCAAAGACAGTCTGAGTGGGTGTTGATTCCCCTTACTCAGTGAGTCCTAAGATTAGGGTGCTCACAGGTCCCAGTGTGCTCACTACCATCGCAGTTAATGACTGCTGTCCTGACAACACTCTCAGTGCATTTGCTCTCTCTCAGTGCATTTGCTCACTCCCAGTGCATTTGCTCACTCCCAGTGCATTTGCTCTCTCTCAGTGCATTTGCTCACTCCCAGTGCATTTGCTCACTCCCAGTGCATTTGCTCTCTCTCAGTGCATTTGCCCACTCTCAGTGCATTTGCTCTCTCTCAGTGCATTTGCTCTCTCTGAGTGCATTTGCTCACTCCCAGTGCATTTGCTCTCTCTCAGTGCATTTGCCCACTCTCAGTGCATTTGCTCTCTCTCAGTGCATTTGCTCTCTCTGAGTGCATTTGCTCACTCCCAGTGCATTTGCTCTCTCTGAGTGCATTTGCTCTCTCTCAGTGCATTTGCTCTCTCTCAGTGCATTTGCTCTCTCTCAGTGCATTTGCTCACTCTCAGTGCATTTGTTCTCTCTCAGTGCATTTGCTCTCTCTGAGTGCATTTGCTCTCTCTCAGTGCATTTGCTCTCTCTCAGTGCATTTGCTCTCTCAGTGCATTTGCTCTCTCTCAGTGCATTTGCTCACTCTCAGTGCATTTGCTCTCTCTCAGTGCATTTGCTCTCTCTCAGTGCATTTGCTCTCACTTTCAGACACGCCCTGATGCACTCAACACGTAGTGTGAGCACCATCTCTGAGACCTCAATCCCTTCTTCAATTCAGTACAAAATCAGGTGCGATGATACATGTAGAAGATTTCTGAAAACTGCGAGGCTAGAATGCCTCAGCCCTTACTACGTAGAGTAAGAAACAAAGGCCTTCAATTAGAGTTAGAAATCAACCAGGACTGTTGAATAAAATAACCTGTCCTTATGCCAATTAGGGGGCTTCGTGGCGGCCTGAAATACAAACGTTCTCTCAGGTTAGCAGTTAAGGGTCACTTTCTAATACGCTTCAGGGTTTCATACCCAAATTGGTCCCTCTGGAGCTGAAAACTTTTTAAAGCAGGATGGCTTCCTTGCTTTACAAGAAATAAATAAGTAAATTTTACTTGCAAGGCAATCAATAAAAGTCAGGCCACTGTATGGATACTTCAATAATTGTGTAATTTATTTTATACTTGAAAATGATATATTTGCTTTATAAAAATTATTGAATGGCCATCAAATTTTAAATGCATGTATCGACTTATTTGTTGACAATTAAAATGTTAAGCAACTTAACATATTTGACAATTAAAATACTGAACCCAAGTTACAAAGTGATTTTATTGTGCTGCCGGGGAAACAACTTTTGTCCTTCCTCACGCCCCGATTCACACACACACAGGCCGTCCCGGGAGGGAACGCCGCCACTGCTCTCTGACTTTGTCCCTGCAAGAAATCAGGGGCTCTGCCCCAAGCTCAAGGCTTCCCTCGGTTTACTTTACCTGAGTCCCCCAGTCTGACATGGGCGCTAGGTCGGCGGGAGGGCAGAAGTGGGTACACCTCAGGGTGAAAGAATCAGAATCTGATAGAAACATGAATTCCACCTATCTCTATACGTGTAATCACACCAAAGCAAACCCTGAAAAATATCCAAACCCCAATGTGAAATAAGCCACAGTCCCCACAGACAGAGATCATGAAATTCCCACATGAATAATTCACCTTCAAACCTAGAAGGGGTTTCCACCACCAGATGAGGATGGATGGTGAGTCGCTCCGCCCCTCTCTGTAGAGGGGAATGTGCTCCAGAGGCAGACGTGGAATTCCTTCTGTGCGATTCTTGGTGAAAATCTGTCCCGAAGCAGATGTGGAATTCTTTCTATGTGAGATTCTTGGTGAAAATCTTGCTTTGTGAGTTGCCACGGGGTGGTGATATTATGCAGCAGAGATTCTCTGGGCCTGGTACTTCCCAGCTGGGTTCAATTATCCTGAGATGAGAAACCACCACAGAGAGAGGCTTCTGAGCTCCCAACAGTGAGAGGTGCAGAGCTGCGTGCCAGCCACCTGTGTGCACGTGGGAAAGCCAGCGTGGGAACCGGCACAGTGCCCAGGTGTGAAAGTTATTCACGCTCACTCTAGAAGAACAACGTCTGCATGATGAGAAGCACATGTGGTGATAATGCTGGCGTGGCTGGCATGGTGCATGCCCAGGGACACATCTTCCAGACGAGCCAAAGGGCGTTTTTAATGGGACCGACCTTCGTAGTCGCCACCTCCTATGGCCCCCCGGTGTTGGACAAGTGGACAAGCGCCCGTCTCACCGTCTGCTGACCAAGCTGTCCGTGTAAACCCATAGGGCGAAGGCCGTTCTGATGCTCTTCAGCAACTGCCGTTTCAGCCACACCAGCTTGTCATTGCACACATCGGATTTGAACGTTTGGAAATTTAATTCATACAAAATAAGGCGCCAAACAGTTTTTTAACAGACAAGAAGATAAAATCTCAAATAGCAATGACTTTCTAGTTGAAATGATTACTGTTGAAATGTGTTTCCTTGGAATTAACAAAATATTTCCAGTTGATAAGGACTATGACCTAAAATAGTCAATTAAATGTGAAAAGTATTAGCTTTGTTTAAATATCATGGATTACTTAATGTAGGAGACCTCAACTTAATTACGAGGGCAGATAAACTTTAACTTCTGCCAAGAGCCATGTGTGCTTAGAGCCCAACACACACAGAGCCAGGAGGATGGAGTCACTGCTGCCTCCAGGCCTTCAGACCCCGGGACTGCCGGCCAACCTCAGCAGGGCAGGCCTGGCTGAGCCTGGCAGGGACTGCCATTCACAGGGCAGCCAAGAGCTGGACCGCTCCCTAATAAGACAATAAACCAGGTTTGCTTGCAGGAGGACGTCCCAACCTAATGCAAAATAGAATCCCAGTAAAACATGCTGTGGTCAAATCAATTACTCCAGTTTCTTCACAGCTCAGTTTAGTTACACACTGAACATCAGCTGGAATCAGTGTTGAAAGAAGGAAGTCCTGTGGTGTGAGAGTCTGGGTCAGTGCCTCTGACTGAGCAGGGCCATGCATGAGGACGGAGGGCCTGTAGGGCAGCGGTCAGTGAGCACTTTCCACAAAGGGATGGGGTGTGAATAGTTCAGGCAGTGGGGCCCACACGTTCTCTGCCACAACTAGGAAAGTGGCCCCAAGCACTACAGAGCCATGGGTGTGGCTGGGTCCCAGTCGAGCTTTATCTGCACACTCGGTGGCAGGATGCAGGCCACAGTTCGCTGGCCCTGAACTAAAGCAGCTGGAGGCCTGGGATAGGGGTGAACCCGGTAGCGTGGAGAGGAGTAAGGCGGCCATTCACACCCAGACACGTCCACCTGCACACGGCAGCCCCCTTGCAGCCTCAGTCAGTCCACGTCCTGCTTCTAGGCCGTGAGAATGGTCTCTAGCAGCCCTGGGATATGGAAACCCCATAAGACACACAAGCCAAGGCTCCTGGTCACACACAAAGTGGAGGCATCATCTGTCCATTTGCTGGGCCAGGTCACACTAGTGCTGCCTGGGGACCTCTGTGGCAACATCATCACCCAGCCCCACCACGCCCCACCGCGACCCTGTGACGCTGCCCGTCCTGGGAAAGCCTGGCTCCTCTGCCTCCTGTTCCGATTCCAGCTGGTCCAGCAGCACCTCCTGTCTCTCTCCCTAGGGTGTCATGACACCGGCTCTACACACATGCATGAGGCTGTTCCCCCTCCTGTCCTTTAATCTGTGCCTGTGGCTTTTCCTTATCAACCTACGAGATGCTCAGAGCCCTACTGGGTCCTGCACAGGGTGGTACACGGTGGGCAGTCAGTTCACAAATGCTGAACTTTTCACACCAATAATGTAGCTCCAACGCTGAAAGTCTATAGACACAGGAAGAAGGGAAACACCTCCTAGTCCAGAGTCTCAACTTCCTCGTCTGCAAAACTGAAGCCACGCTAGAGGGACCCCTGTGTTGCAGAGGTTACACAGGAACACACAGGTGCAATCGCCAGGCACACAACACATACTCATGGGACAGTGGTCTCAGCAGGACCTGGCATGTTTATCGCGATGGGTAGAGGTGGGAGAACACTGGAAAGTGGGGGGCTGGTGGGAGGGTGTCCACACTGCCGCTGGAAGTTCCCGCAGAGGCAGCCACACAGAGACCAGCGGAGATCCTCGCTGGGGCAGCAGCCTGTGGGACCAGGAAGCACTTTCTATCACAGCACAGCATCCGTGTGGCAGACGGGCTTCCGAGAGGGCCGTCTTCATCTTCTATTTTAACTTTAATCCCTGCAACAGAGAGGACTACAGGAGAGTGCAGGGATGGGGATTTAAGCCTGTCACAGATGGAAGTCAGCAAGGGTGTCAGACATGTCAGGCCTGAGTGAGGACGAAAATTAAAAGGCAAGACTTTACGGAGAAAATCACAGCCTAGCAAGGCGATGGCACTGCACCTGGCTGAGTCTGCGAGTGGGGAACGGAGCCTGCTCTTCCTGGGACACGGGCCGTGCATGTGAAGGACCTGGCATGTGTTTGCAGGGCTTAGAAAACATCTTCTGTGAAAGCTATGCCCCTGGGCTTGAGCCACTCAAACAACCAGCTTGAATTTAGAGTGAGCCGAGATTCCATCTACGCGTCCAGGTGGAGCAGAGGGCAAGAGAACATCCTCGGTGAAACACAAAGCATTGGAAAAATGTCCGTCCAGGACTCCTGGTTCCATGTCCGTGCCTCAGACTGAGACCCTCGCCCGGGGCCCACCGTGCAGACCGAGACCCTCGCCCGGGGCCCACCGTGCAGACCGAGGCCCTCGCCCGGGGCCCACCGTGCAGACCGAGGCCCTCGCCCGGGGCCCACTGTGCAGACCGAGGCCCCTCCCCCGGGCTCACTGTGCAGGGCCCTGCCTGTGGCTGGACCCAGAGGAAAGGAGCCTCGTGATGCTGCCCGGGGTTTAGATCACTGAAGTGTTTTTAAAGTTTAACTAAAAACAAAAAGTCTTCAAGACACTCAGGAGTTTATTTCTGAGGGCAAAAACCAAGCGTTACGGCAGGAAATTATTCCTAGGTCCCTGAAATGACACCACTCCGGTGGCTACCTATGGGAAAAGCCCCACCCAGTCTTTAGGTTTTAGTTAAATCTCATTAAGCTCCATTTGATGTTGTAAGTGGAACTGGACTTGTAGATTACCAGTAAAACAGCTCTACTCTTCACTGCCCAAAGTCTGTGTGTGTGTGTGCGTGTGTGTATATGTGTGTAAATGTGTAATATCTGAGTAGTGTGTACATGTGTGCACACATGTGAGAGAATATCTGAGTGTGCACGTGTGTGCATGTGTCTGTGTGTGCATACGTGTGTGTGCATATATGTATTTAAGTAGCTTGTGATTAACCGATTAAGATAATTTTTAAATCTTTAGTGTGTTGAAGATGAGTAAGTCCTCAGCTCACTGACACTGTGATATTAAAAGCAACTACAGTGAAATACTAACATTCTTTTTAGCGTAAGGTGTACCTGGAAACGTCTTAAGAAAAATGAGTTGTGCTATCACCTTCCATTGTTTTAATCAACTGTGTAAAAACACAAGACCTTACTGGCTTGTTAATGAAAAACCAATTCCAAACACAGTCTCCTGTGAGGTATTTCCAACAGATAAATGGGCATTTGATATTATTTATCTAGTTTAGATAATCTGCAAAATTACTACCTCCTTCCTCTGCAAAGCGCCAGGATTGTGTGAGCAAGGTCTAGGCTGTGGAGACAAGCGACCCGTGGCCCAGTCTACACACGGAGCAAGTGAAAGGAAGAGGTTCCATTTCTGCTGCTTCACCACGCGAGTTCCTCGAAGAATGAAAACGAACCTGGAGCTAAGTCAGTCCGGGTCACGGACTCTGCTTCCCACTGACACAAGACATAATTATCTGACTCCATCCACTTCCACTATGAACTGTGTGAGCTGAAAAAAATTCCCACGTGTAAAGCTAATTCCCTCATTTGAGTTTAGAAATTCCACTTCATCATTCACAGTAAAAGAAAATGTCAGAAGCAACACCAAAAGTCTGTCCTAGGGTATTAACTCTGAAGAACAATCGAATTCTCAGTATTTAGAATCTCCTTCCAAAAATCCATTATGTGTTCCTTAGGTCAAATAAACCATTATAGAAAGAGCCCGTTATCCCACATGATGTCTATGAAACGTTCTAATAAAAACGAAACTGGGAACATTCTAATGTCTGTTGTGCTGGGCCTTGACGAATAAAAAGAAAATGTATTCCACTGAAGGAGGGGAGGAAGGCGAGTTTTGGGAGACAGAAGTGGGAAATGGGGGCCCAGGGCCTTAGGAGGTTGGAAAGCAGGAGGCAGAGCTGACCGAGCATTGCAGGAACACTGCCCTTGGCCACATGGGAGAGGATCCCCAGACTGAGCTGTGCAGCTACGCTCCTGTCTGCCCCCCATCAGGGCCCCCACCCAGCTTTTGTAAGGGAAATACCATGGGTGGAAAGGGGTACTGGAGGCCTGCAAGGAAGGGTCTGGCCACGGCAGTGTGATTCTGCATCCCCGGGAACCTGTGGGTGCTGCCGACCTGACTCCAGATCCTCACAGGGGCGCAGCTGGGTGTCAGAAGGGGCCATGTGGTCTCACCCATGTTCGGAGCCTGCCTGGGCGGAATCGGGACTAGGAGGCCCGGGGTCCCTCTCCCGGTTCCCATGCACACCAGTGGGGGCGCAGTGCCATGCAGCAATTGGAGGGTTGCTCCCCGACGGACACTGAGTGCTGGGGTGGGGGAAGCGGGGCGCCAGCCTTGGCATGGTGATCTAGTGAGTACAAGTCCTCCTGCAGAGGCAGACAGCTGTTCTCCAACTTAATTACGGCACAGTAAGAACCATGCAAAGGACATCGGCTTCCACTGACAAAGGCAGCTCTAAGCATTTAAGATTTTATATCAAGTTTTCATGCAAGCCTTCACTTTTTCTTGTGCAGGAACAGCCATCAGCAATTATAATGCATTAATAAGAAAATATGATTTTATATACAAATGTTTGCTTTGTTTCCTCTTCAAGAACACAAATAGTTCTTTTTAAAAGTTGAGCTGCCTATTACTAGAATATGACAATTATGTTAAAACCATATATGCAAAATGAATACCAGTTTTCACTACTTCCTGGCTTTGGCTACATTATAGACACTCGTGCAAATGAAGGTAAAAGAAAGCTGAAATGTTTTAACTTCTTGATAGAAACTAATGGCAAGCCAGTTTTCAAATGGCCTGGTTTTGTCTTAGCATTTGTTCTATGTAATAACTACTGACATTTATCTTTCATCAAGATCTTGACCTTGAATGTTTCAACTACTTCCTGATTTCAGAAATAAATTATGTCCAAATGGTAAGGTAGGTCAGGGTCTTGCTTCACTAATCAATTTGGATGAAAAAGAAAACACTTTAAAACTTATTCTAGCCTGGAGACTACATGTCATTTTCAACTAATACCTTGAAGGTGCACGTTCAGGGCCTCGCTCGTCCGTCACAGGAAAAGAACAGTCCTTCCGTATGGAGGGCGTCCTGTCACCAGCGAGACGGACCGAGCGCCACGGATTGGGTTCACTCCCTCCCCCACTATGGGACATTTTCTCTTTTAAAATGCCCCTGCCATAAAAACTGAAAACCTTATAAATTTTTATGTTGCTGGGCACAAATTAACCAAAAACATTGCCCTTAAAATCACAATGAATTTCACTGCAACATAAAACACAGTTCACTGTACAGCCAAATCAGCAGCTTCCTTATATGAAGGTCTGCATCATGGCTGGCAGCATTTCTACTGCTGACTCCCAAAGAGATGGACGATAGAGCCAGTGGACTCACAGAAGATCCCCCAAAAACACTGCCCATAGGGAAGAGCCACTGGGCCACTGGTGCCTTTAGCCTTAAAGGGAGCACGCCAGACTACGGCCACGTGGCTTCGTGTACATCAGCTGGCCTCGCCTCCCCAGGATTTAAAGACACGTCTTTCCCTCCTGGGATGTAAGTCAGATGACTTGCTCTTGCCTGAAGGGCTTGGTAAAATGGGCCAGGATTGACAATATTCAACGGTAGCAGGAAAATGCTGGTCTTCCTTCCGTTTCACCCCCCCTTGGTTACAGCACAGAGAAGTCACCAGAGCGAGACGTGGGCACCTGAGAGCGGCCGGCTGGGTCCTCCCGCAAACCCCTCCAGGAAATCACAGCAGTCACAGAGACAACCCGTGCAGACATGTAAGAGTGCGGGACTGACCATATCCTGAGACTTCAGATGTGCTCAGCTCCCCCGATGTGATAAAGGACCATGTCCCGAGACTTGAGACACACGGCGCCCCCAACGTGATAAAGGCACAATCCTCCCCAGAAGCACAGTTGCTCGTCTTTTTCAGGGGTGGAGGCGGGTGGGGCATGAGATTTCTTCTTTTCTTTCTGAGACAGAGTCTTGCTCTGTTGCCCAGGCTGGAGTGCAGGGCGCGATCTTGGCTCACTGCAACCTCCGACTCCCTGGTTCAAGTGATTCTCCTGCCTCAGCCTCCTGAGTAGCTGGGATTACAGGTGCCTGCCACCGCACCTGGCTAATTTTTGTATTTTTAGTAAAGACAGGGATTCACCATGTTGGCCAGGCTGGTCTAGATCTCTTGACCTTGTGATTCGCCCGCCTTGGCAGGCATGAGCCACCACACCCTACCAGGGTGTGAGATTTCTTTGATCTCTCTCATTCCCCATTACCTAAGTTCTGGTTCTGCCAGTCATGGGACATCTGGAGCACATTCCCTGAAGGTATTATTTGGGTCACTGAATTTCAAGAGGGACAAGAGAGATTATCCAGATTGGTGTCTGCAATTCCCAGTGCACGAGGCATGGCTTAAACACTGGGGATGTAGGGCTGGGAGCGGTGGCACATGCCTGTAATCCCAGCACTTTGGGAGTCCAAGGCAGGAGAGTCACTTGAGCCTAGGAATTTGAGACTAGCCTAGGCAACAAATTGAAACTTCATCTCTGCCAAAAAAAAAAAAAAAAAAAATTAGCTGGGCATGATGGCACACACTTATGGTCCCAGCTGCTTGGGAGACCAAGACAGGAGAATCACTTGAGCCCAGGAGGTTGAGGCTGCAGTGAGCTCTGATTGTACCACTGCACTCCAGTCTGGGTGACAGAGCAAGACCCTGTCTCAAAAGCAAAAAGAAAGAAAGAAAAAAAAAACAAGTGAAGTTGTTGAAACAACAGGAGCATCAGCCATTTGATGGGCTGCCTTGCTAAGGCTCCCTTTTCTAGGACATTCTCTGCAGACTTTCTGAGTGGAAGTCACAGGAAGGTTGATTCACTCCAAGGACACAAGCTCCACAGCTGTTCTCTCAAGGCTGAGCAAATGTGTTTTGGGAAAACGGGAGAAAGGGCTCCGACCTGTAGGTGAGGTCAGCAGCCTCAACCAGCAGACCAGGAACTCCGCACAGACGCACCAGTGACGCTGCTTTCGATCTTTTCTTTGGAAATAACGATCCATCCACAGGAAGACACAAGGGCAGCAGAGAGAGGTTCTGTGTGTTCTTCACTCGTTGCCCTCCATGGACACATCTCATTCAACCACTGCACAAGAGTCAGCCGAAAAGCCAGGGCCACCTGTGTGTGTCCGTGACCATCCCCGCTGCCAGACAGCCTTCCCGCGTGGTGCCCGACAGCAGCCCCCTCCTGCCTGAGTTCTGGTCACTGCGTCACATTTTCACTTTGCTACAGTTGAGGATACAAAACGTATGGTAACGCCTTGACATGGACACTTCAGCTGCAATACTGGGCCACGGGGTCTCTCACCAAGGGCAGAGCGCAGTGAAGACGGGGTTCGACCTGCTGGTGTGAAGTCGACCTCCCATCTGAGAAAGCCGCTGTACCTAGCGGAGACACTCCTACCTTCCTAAGAAAACGAAATTAGGTTGGTAACCAGTTCTAAGCTGTGACTGAGCCAGAGGCTCAGTGTGCGAGCTGTGGACACAACCCGATCCCTTCACAGGCGCTACGGGAGGGTCTGAAACTCAAGAGAGTCGTGAGGCCAAAGGGAGATTCTAGATGACAGCTTAGGTACTTCCAACTCTGAGTGTGGCCAACTCTATTTTGAATATAATACTCCAAGTCAAGCCAAATCTGGGTGTGTATTTGAAAAACTAGAGCTCACCTATTTCATATAGCAGGTAATAATCTCATAATGCAGATTAAAGCAATAAAATGTCACTGTAGCTTACCAAATTTATGAAGATAAAAGAAAAAATTAAAGTGGCCAAATGCTGGTTAAGCTCCTTGGGAGGTTTCTCTCATGCTCACCAATGGCAACATAAATATGTGTGATCCCTAGAGAAAAAGCAGCTTGGAAGTGTGTATTGCAAGTCTACAACATTCATATACTTAGAGCCAGTGTTTCCATTTGTAGGAACAATTCTAGGGGAATTTTAATTTGTATGGAAAAAGCTTTAGGAAATTAAATTTTTGTTTTAATACTATAAAAGCCAAAAGATTGGAAACAATCTAAATGTCACTTCTTTCCTAACATGTATCGGGCACTTATTTTGTGCCAGGCAAGAACATGGGAATAAAAAAAATTGGTATAAAAGAATTGAAATAAATATATTCCTGGCACTGGAAGAACTTATAATCTTTTGGGAGGGGGACATCAAGCTAAAACAAGCTGAAACATGATGACAAAAACACAAGTGAGAAATGTCTGTATGGTTCGTGGTGCCATCTCTTGATAGAATGTCATGTCATCATTAACTCAATGGTTCCCACTTAGGGCCCAGCCACCATTCCGGGGTATGGGGGGACCAAGGTGCTGGGCAGGTCTCACGAGGGAGAACTGAGGTGCTCAGACAACAGCCCTAAATGAGCTACAAGCTGACAGCCAGCCCCACCTGCCCTGTGTGAGTGCCTGACTGTCCAGTCAAGTCTCCAGATGCTCAGCTCCAGCTCACACCACAGAGCAGAAGAGTCACCCGGCTGAGCCCAGGCAACCTTGGCCACCAGGAACAGTGGCTTCAAGCAATGCTCACTGCTTACTAAGTGTTGAGGTGGTTTATTATTCAGCAACAGATAACCAAAACCAATGGATTGTTAGAAAACAATTTGGCCAAATAAATACTCCATCCACCCATGGATATTTTAGCCTTCATTCTAGTGACCTGTGACAAAGACACCTGTGGCAGGATCACTGCACCTTCCACTGATGGGCAGTGCGATGCATGAACTTTCTACAGCCCCCGTCGGGCCACCCATGAAAACTAGGAGCACAGATGCCCAGCTGACAGCGAGGCCACAGCGGGGGCCAGGACACAGGAGTGAAGGAAGAGGGCAGCGCATTTGGTTTGCTCTCCTGATTTAGGGTAAGAGGGGAGGGCCTGAGACCCACCCTTCAGAGAGTCCTCCCATAGCGGGGCCCTGCGCCACCCTGAAGGAGCAGCACAGGCGTGGTGGGGCATGTCCACATGAATGCCCAGGGGTCCCTGCGATTTGGGATGGAGCAGGGAGTAGACAGTGGCTCAGGGACCCCAAACTGCTGAGTTTCATGCTGCACACCACTGTGGAGGACAAAGGAACACAGACTTGAGCTGGTGTCCCAGATTGTTATAAAGGATTTGTATCTCGGGGGCACAGACACTTCTTATTTAATGAGTGTTAGCCTGATTATTGGTTCTAGCCATTGGGACATGGGGTACCTGGACCCCACCATGCTGGGCGTGCTTTGGGGGTCCCCTCCCTAGTCCAGGACTCGGTCAAACTAACTCCACTTCAGCCCCTGGCTCTGAGACCCTCCAGGCAGTCTCTTCCCGTCAGCCACTCTGCGCCCCTGGTATCATCCACAACTTCTGTTTCAGTTTGGTTTGCTTTTCTATCTTGTCCCTTTCAGAAGTAGTATCAGGGACGCTGCCACTAGCAACTGCACCCACATCACAGCCACCCCACACGGGGCATCCACGCAGTGTCCAGCCGGGGTGGTTCTGCTGACCACAGCCTGGACACCTCCTGTGTCCAGGAGGGGAGGCCAAACAAGCCCGTGAGCTTCCAGGTACCCAGCCCGGAGCTGTGTGTACAGCAGTCATTCCACAAGTCACTGCAGAATAATATTTTACTGAATGTTTTCCCTATTAAAACCTGGTCTTATTTTAAGGCTTGGTTCTTTTTAAATAGCAAATTATTCATTTATCGAAAACAGTTTTTGCAGCATGCATCTAGTTAAACAAGTAAAACAGGATAATCTCAGGAAGATCTCTTTCCCTTTAATTATAGATGAGGTCACAGACCCCTGAGGAAGTCTTAGAGATGTTCGTTGAAAAGCAGCTGGAAGAATCATGTCTGTGCAGCAGTGCCTTTGAACATGGTGACAAACAAAAGGGCCTCAGGTCTGAGCACCCAGGAAGGAAGCCCGGGCTCCCCCTTGTTAGCTCTGAGTTCTCAGCCAGTGATCGAATGCCCTGTGCCTGGGCGTCTTTATCTGCAGAAAGGGATAGGAATCATGGCTCATTTAAGCAGGTGGATGACAATTGAGAAAACTCTATGTAAACAGGTAGCACAGTTCCGGAATATGCTAAGTGCCCACATCGTATATCGCATAAAAAAGTTAAAACCTTTCAGAAAAGTGTCAATTCTCCTGGTTCATATGACCATTTTTAAGCTCAAACACGTTTTTACAGGGATCACTTTTCAAACCAAGCCCTTTCTTGAGCCTCAAAGCATCGGCAGCATTATCTCCCAGACCCTTAGACCAGGATCTGTTCTGAGTGTCCAGATTCCTTCCTTGTTCCTTGTTCTTGAAATTGTAACAGAAGTTGGGGTGGGGGGGAGGGACATTCAAATTTGTATGTATTCTAAAGCAATAGTAGAGAAAAAGATAAATGGCTTGCTGCCAAACTCAGGGGACTTGCCAACTTTTATAACTTCAATATTATTTTGAACGCTATAGCTAAAATAAATGTAGTTCTAAAATCTTACCTCTGTTTTACACTTAAGAGCAATTCAGTTCTTTCCTATCATTTCTCCATAACTTTCACTTGAGATTTCATTACACCTTCCTCAATATTTTATTACAATGTTTTATAACCAAAAGCATTTGCTCTCATCAATAATAGTATCAGGTCATAAAAACATTTTCTAGATAAGAAGTTTGAGAGATTATAAATATTACTTTAAGTTTGTCAAGAGGTTGGCCTAAAAAGGATAAATATTAGAAACAAATGAATACATGGATGTAACACAAACTTATGTTTTTGTTCAAAAAGTGCTCGGCAGGCTTCTGGCTAAAACGATGTCAAGCTCTCCGGCTTCTGACAGAGCCAGTGGAGAAAGGCTGTGCACAGTACAACCCTCTCCTGATCACAATAAAATGCGGAAAATAGTCAAAGCTCTCCCGTCTCCTCCAAAAACATATCTATAGCAGCAAGCACACAAGAAAAAGGGGCACATACTCATGAATAAATGTTTTCTATCAAAAGAAGGGAGTAGAGGAGTTGTGACTCCCCTGCCACTGTCACTCAGAGAGGTGAATGGAAAGCATCAACAATAGCCTGCAAATGTCATCGGCATCTCCTGGTTTTAAACAACGCAGTGAGCGGGGTGAGCGGCACTCCTGCCCACACTGAGGAAATCCCTGGAGGGGAGTCTCACCTGCTCCCAGGTACTCTCGGACGCCGCATGGAGCCGAGAATCAGCACCCGATGAGCACGGTCTCCCTCTCCTCTCCCCCCACCTGTCTACCCACATCTCAGAAGGGAAGCGGGCCGTCCACAGAGGCTGCTGGGAGTCTTGAGGAGCCACCTCCACACTGTCACCCTCCCCACCCCCAACGCCCAACACCCCTGCAGGCGATGTTGAGTAAACATCAAGGCTACAAAAAAAAAAAAAAAAAAAAAAAAAAACCTTGGAGAATAATTTATCCCACATCAAAGCAAACAGTAAGACTGGACAGTGCATAACCAAGAGGAAAAGTAGTAACAGAGCAACCAGGATAACAAAAATGCGTCAGTACATGGAACACGGCATGCAAAAACCAAATCTAGACACCAGTGCAAAAGAAAACCACCTCCACCCGTATCTGTCTGCTCTAGCAAGCACCTCAGTTCCACAAAGCAAGAACTCGAAGAGGAGATAATAAAAGAGATGAAAAGGGAAACTGCACAGGAAAGGAACTCAACTGAGTGTTAAACCCACACAACCAGCTGGGCGCAGTGGCTCACGCCTGTAATCCCAGCACTTTGGGAGGCCGAGGCGGGTGGATCATGAGGTCAAGAGATAGAGACCATCCTGGCAAACATGGTGAAACCCTGTTTCTACTAAACACACAAAACAATTAGCCGGGCATGATGGCAGGCGCCTGTAATCCCAGCTACTCAGGAGGCTGAGGCAGGAGAATCGCTTGAGCCTGGGAGGCGGAGGTTGCAGTGAGCCGAGATCGCGCCACTGCACTCCAGCCTGGCTAACAGAGCAAGATTCCATCGGGGGAAAAAAAAAAAAAAAAAAAAAAACACACCACAAGACCAAGAGGTAAATCAGGACAGTGATTATCAAAACATGATACATAGCACAGGAAAATTCTTGACATCGAAGATTCAAAATCATCACATTAAATTCAACGAGGGAAATGGAGGTTGGAAAAGTGAGAGAAGAGGTAACAGGCGATGGAAAAGGGGAATACACAGGAAGGGTGACAGGCATAGCCGGAGAAGCAGCAGCAAAGGACAAAACCAAATGAAAACAAGCAGGAGATAAAACAGCTCTACCGACACGGCAGGAGAAAGTCTCTGTGGTGGGAGGAAAGGACTGGATGGGTGCACTAACTGTACTCTTAATTTTGTGTAGAATAACAAATATCAGAAAACGTCCTAACTAGGTTATCAAGCTTTAAATACATATTTTTAAGAAGATGATCAATCACTTAGGCATATCCTGGAGGAAGAAGCTAACCTGGTGTGGTTCATCTGGAGGGAGCAACGTTGATCTCAGGATTCTACAGGTAACGTGACCCACGCCTGCTGCGCCCAGCCCACATATCCTCAGGCATAACAGCGGCTGCAGGTGGCCCTTCGCACAGCAGTAACTCGGGAAACAGAAACCCGGCTCCCTGCACTGGAGATGGGGATGACAACACATTCCAGTTCCCCCAAAATATCCACAGTATAAAGACTGCTGTTATGAGGACAGTGAAACAGTATATTCAAGTTCCAAGGAAAGAAAGGGTATGACCCAAACGTTGAAAAGCAGCCAAGTTTTCCTCAGATTCTAAGAGCAAAGGGCAGGCATTCTCACCAAGGAAGAAATCAGGAAGCAAACTCTCATGACCCATGCAGAAAAGAACAACTCGATAATAAAACTGACCAGCCAAGAGATCAAAGTAAAAAAGACGAGGTCAGACATGGTGGCTGGTATCTGTAATCCCAGTACTTTGAGAGGCTGAGGTCGGAGGCTTGATTAAGCACAGAAATTCAAGATCAGCCTGGATGACAAAGTGAGACCCTACCTCTAGAAAAAATAAAAAACAATTAGCTGGGCATAGTGGTTCACACCTGTAGTCCTAGCTATGTAGGAGGCAGAGGTGGGAGGATAGCTTGAGCCCAGGAGTTCAAGGTGGCAGTGAGCTAGGACCACACCACTGCACTCCAGCCTGGGTGACAGGGCAAGACCCTGTCTGTCTAGGTAAACTGACTAAAAGTAAAGATAAGCCTCTGTAGGAGCTGAGGAGTTGTATGACATGACACAGATGGGGCAACGGTGACCCGTGTGTGCATGCAGACGTGTGTGTATGTATGTGTATGCACGTTTGTGTGTATGCATGTGTGTGTGTTCTGTATGCACACATGTACGCATGTTTGTGTGCACGCACTTGTATGAGTGTGTGCATGTGTGTGTGTTTCTGTGTGTGTGCATGTTTGTGTATGCACGTGTGTATGTGTATTTGTGTATGTACACATGTGTATGTGTGTGTAGGCAAATGTGTATGTGTGTTTGTGAGTATGCATGTGTATATGTGTTTGTGTGTATGCATGGGTGTGTGTGTATGCGTGTGTGCATGTGTGTATGGGTGTTTGTATGCATGTGTGTATGCATGTTTGTGTGTGTTTGTATGTATGCACACATGTGTATGTATGCATAAGTATAAACACATTTAAATTTTTGTGGTAGAGGAGAAAATGCATGAGAAAATGCAGGAATAGTACTTTCATTTTTCAAAAATTATATTGTTTTAAATTTTCTCTTTCGTTATTTTCAGACTTTTAAAGAATTATGTTTACTGGGATGAAGAAACATTTGTGTGAAGCATAGGAATGAGTTCCATTTCTCAAGTCAATTTATTAGTTTTATTAAAATCAAATAGTTACGTTTCATACTTTATTTTAAAATACCACATAGAGTATCATCCCATTTGATGAAGTGCTTCTACATTTTATGCTGTATGTGTATGGTAGTGAATGATGGTTACTCCTGAGTAGTAGAAGGCCTTGCGATCAGTTATTGTCTTTGTAGTTTTCTATATTGGTTCAATGTCTTACAACATGTATTTCTTCTCACTTAAAAAAAGATAATCTAAAAAGGACAGGGGAAAAAGTATCAAGTAAAACCATCCAGGATCCTCAGATATTTAAATAGCATTTTTGAATGTAATATTTTGTAATTTTCATGATTAATTTCAATATTTGAATTCATTTCTCGTGTAAATCAGTAGGGGTTAATGTTTCAGTCTGAAAATCAAAGTTTCCAAAGCTTGCTGTTGCTAAGTGAATTCTACTCAGAAACTGAGGATCATGAGACAGTTTATAAAATTAGGATCATGCTATTCTATATCTTGTTTTTTTTTTTTCAATTAACTTTCATACAGTGAGCAAAACAGTCCATCACATGCACGTATATTATACTTTCTCTATTCTCCTACTGCTGTAAAACACAGCAATCAATGCCTTCGATCATACATTCTTGTCCACATGAGATATGATTAATATAACTCCAGATACATTCCTGGTCTACGAAGGGTTCCAAAGAGAAATTCTAAAAATGGTGAGAAACAGTGTGACTTGTGGGAAGGTGGCAGCTTTAAAATCTATATGTAAGTTCTTGGGGGTTTTCTCAGAAGAAACCAGCTATATTACTGTTTAGATAGACAGACGTCTGCCACGCATATGAACTCATACTTACGCTTCTCCTAATTTCCTCGCTAACTAGCCCAGCAATCAACACACGTTGGAGAACTGAGTATTAAAAAGTGAATGACGACGATTAACTTGTGGAGGTTTCATTCCATGGAATATTTTAAAGGCTGAAAACTACTGAACAAACTAAACCTTCTGCAAAGATCCTTCTATATTCATAGGCTGATAACGAAACTTGTCTTTCCATCATTAGAGAACCGAGAACAAACAGCCTCGCCCACGGAGGGACTTTCATTAATGCAGCCACATCCCATCTACAGGCACAAACCTGAGCCTCCGGCCACTGCACCCTAACACAAGGCTCCTTCGGCAGGGCGGCCAGCAACCTGCAGAACGGCCTTTGCTTGCTCAAAGCACACACGCTGAGGACACGGGACCCACACCCCACTCAGATTCCATTTCTTCCCTGTTCCCATGGTGATACCGGGGCCCTCTGAGAAGAGCTCTGTGGTCTCTAAACAACATGAATGACCCCCCGAAAAGAAACCTGAGGGATTCTGGGGAGGTAACTCACAGCCTCCATCTCACAATTAAAGAAAAAGAAAAGTTACTATCAGTAAAGAAGGCTTCAGTCTAGCTGCCTTTCGTGAGTCCTCCGTCAGTTCTGGAGTGGAGAGGAACAGCAGGGAGTGGTCCCTGGAGCCGGAAGAACACAGCATACAGGTCTCAGGAACTTCCTTAAACGGTGATGTAGTTGGATTTCTCCTGAGTCTAATTCCAGATAAGTAACTGACAATGGCCTTGCCTTTGCTGACTTCAGAACCACATGGAAAAGGGAGGGAATCTCCAGCTGCCAGGAGCCTGCTTGGTTCCTCCCTGCACTACAGCCAAAGAAAACAAATATCCCATCTTTTCTTTTGTTTCCTTCATTCCCCGGCCCACCTGTGAAGCCGTAAGCTTAACGCTCCTTGGAGAGACACATCTCACTTCCCCAAGTCTCTCTCTATGCTGTTAGCACCCCAGCATCACCAAATAGGGGGAACCGAATTTATGGAAATCACTCCTGCTTTTCATAAACGAGATGCAAACTATTTTAGTATCTTTCTAACTGAAACAGTTGCTACTTGTCAACAACCCATGCTGAGTCACTTCTGTTTCTGGGGTGTTAGCCATCTTACACCTTGGACAGAAGTATGTGCAGGTCACTTCCTAAGGGGGACAGGGGAGGTTCTTTCTATAACTAAGCAGAGCATAGCTAACATTTGTGGTACAAATTGTATTTGGAAGGACTATGCATATATGTAATGGAAATACTAAAATCCAGCAATGCAAACTATAAGAGGAAAACCATTGAATTATAATGAGACTCGGTTTTTGATTGTGTGGAATATAAATCACTGTTAATTAGAGACATCCTTCGGGAAATAAAATGTTTAATTACAAGTTACTATAATATTTCATTGACATCAAAAGATGTTTCTATCAACTGCAGTTAGATTTTAACTTCTTAAAAATCAAAAAACTGATGTCACAGAAACCAGAGTGCTTATTATAAGTGCAACGCACGTCCAACCTCACCCACTTCCTCCCACAAAACAGTTGTTTTATACAGTAATGTGAAAAAATTATACTGCTTTATACAGTATAATGTGAAAAAATCTGATTTTTTCCGTATTACCCAATTAAAAGACTGTCTGAGGCAATAAAAATAATTTTATGTATTCCTTTTCATTTGCTCAATAATTTACAGGCATGTTTGTGGACTCTGAGATTGTTAACCTGAACAGAACAGCATTAGAATCTATTTCAGGACCTTGAAAGGTAAGTTGAAAAATTCTATTTCAGGTACTAAATATGTGCCCTGCCCCCGTGAAGCCAACTATACCACTGTTGTCCGATTGGCCTTAGATGTTCTATTTCCTAGTCATTAAAACAAATGCACTCAAGTGTAAAACACCCCAGCAGTCCATAAACTGGAGCCAAATGACTCCTGGTCTGCTGTGGATGGAACTTGAATCACACTGTGGGGACCTGCTTCACTGCCAGCAAGGGAGCAGGTCTGACCTGTAACTATTCCGGCTCTCTCCAGCGCCCAGCAGTCACGTTACGATGGATCACGCCATCTCCTACAGAGCTGAGTTCCAGCCCCTGTGTGTAAATGCAACTTGAAAGGCAAGGATGCATCCATCCCAAGCCCTCCCACCTACCGTGTTCTAGGAAGCAGCACAGGTGCAGAATTAGACAAGTTAAGAATGCTGTTCTTGAGGATCTGGAGCCTTAGAAAACTCCCGGAGACAATTATTATTAAAAAACACCAGGCTGGGCGCAGAGACTCATGCCTGTAATCCCAGCACTTTGGGAGGCTGAGGCAGACGGATCACCTGAGGTTGAGAGTTCGAGACTAGCCTGACCAACATGGAGAAACCCCCGTCTCTACTAAAACTACAAAATTAGCTGGGTGTAGTGGTGCATGCCTATAATCCCAGCTACTTGGGAGGCTGAGGCAGGAGAATCACTTGAACCTGGGAGGTGGAGGTTGCAGTGAGCCAAGATCGCGCCATTGCCCTCCAGCCTGGGCAACAAGAGTGAAACTCCAACTCAAAAAATAAAATAAAATAAAACACCATAGGGATGTTTAGGTCAAAATAATTTCTGTCTACTTCCCAAAACTCCCCAGTAAGAATCACTAATGACATTGTAGTACAGCGGTGATTTCTAATATGAAAACACCAGTCACATCCAAAAACCCTGATAGTACTGTCTGCGCAACGCCTGCTGGGTTTAAGTAAGTGCACTGCTAGAGTGTAAATACAAAAGTATACTAATAAACAGCACTTTTATTCTCTATACTAAGTCTACTCCACAATTACATACCAAAAGGGGAAAATTGCCAGCCAGGATCTGCTATTAGAGTCAAGCCTCTGAGTAGCTGAAATGACACAGCTAACTGGTGTAGAAAGGTCCTCAACCAAAAGCAAAAATACAAACACACACACGCACACACACACACAAAATAGCCAATCAGTTTGCTTGCATGGTGTCTTAAAGTCTGCATCTAGAGAACTGCTCCTCTGGCTACTGTGTTGAAATATAAATATTCCTGAGAGGCATGAGTGTGCTGATGTCCTCTTAGACTAAATGGCAGAATCGCCCATGAAGGAGACGCCTGATATAGGAGAAAGGACACACACCAGGCATCAGCCATATGAGAACACGAGCTGAGATGACCAGGAGCCCATGAAGGAGACGCTTGATACAGGAGAAAGGACACACACCAGGCATCAGCCATATGAGAACACAAGCTGAGATGACCAGGAGAAACAGACGCTCCTGGAAGTTCCTGGAGGTGGGAGAGAAGAACAGGAACTCCGAGTACGGGGGTGGAGGGGGTCTGGGCCACTTTCATAGAAAACTTCAGCGTAAGACTTGGGCACCCAGGTGGCAACATCACGACACAAACGTAACAGGTGAAAAATTAGGAATATTCTCACCAACAGAAAGCATGAACCACTAATAAAAACAACACCATGGATGGAGCTCAAATCATCAGGCGGATAGAAAGGAGGTAACACGGTGCCGAAGCCACAGATGACCCCTTTCATGAAATTCTACAGCAGGAAGCGGTGGTCTGTAACGAAGTAACCAGAAAACGCTGGCTGGTATTGTGGTCCGGGAGGCTGGCTGGGAGGAGCAAGAGAGCCTTTCCGAGAAACACGTTCCTCAAAGCTCATCGCACTCAACACCCAACAGCTACATTTCACTGCATGCAAATTACAATTCCGTTATTTTTAAAAGACTTAGAAAAATAAAATAATTTTTTAAGTGACAAGAGCAGCTGGTGTCCTGAGAGATTTCCTCCAAAGTCACGCTGCCAGCCATTAGCAGGCACCCTGCGAAGCCTCAATTTCTGAATCCCAAAGTACAAAACAATATGATGTATTTCATAAGATTAAGCCAATTTCAAAATTTTAAACTAATTGCAGTTTCAAACTATTAGAAATTATGTCACTCATTCCCCTTTCTCAGGTTCCAGGTGGAGCGGAATCACACATATCAGCCTTCGAGGAATGTCTACCTTTCAACACGTTTAAAGGCCTGACCCCAGGGCAGGAAGAGCTCGTCCTGCTGAGTCACTCCACACCGTGACATGTGAGAAAGTCGGCATCAAAGCCTTTGCATCCTGGTACTTCCATCGACTGCAGGTGGAACCCGAGATGTAGAGGACAGAGGAAGTGAAGCCGCCCGAGACACAGGAGAGGCCAAAATCACAAGTGTGGCCAATTCAGGTGCAAGCAAGACTTGGACGTCTGTTATGGATACGGCGTCAGGAATATAAACCCCTAAGACAGCCCCTCCCTCAAGCCCTGGGACAGCAGCCGTTCGCTGATAGAGAGGAGGTTAGGATGTGGGTGAGTGAAGCGGGGAGGGCTGCTCATTCCTGGGAACCCCAGAGGGACTGCCATGGGGAGCACTGCTGGGCCCTGACGTGCTGTGAGGGAGAGCACCCCACGCGCTCTGAGCAAAGGCCAGTGCAGAACGCGGCAAGGTGGTGTCGCGCAGGGCTGAGGCTGGGACTGCGGCAAGGCGGTGTCGCGCAGGGCTGAGGCTGGGACTGCCCTGTGGTTGTCATACTGGAGGCTGATGAGACAGGATTGGTGCTTCAAAACAGCCTCCTGGCCAACCTGGAGAGCCTTCGACAGCAGAGACAAGATCCAGGGAGCCCTGAGTGGAGGCGGTACAGGCAACGACAGATGGGAGGAGACCTAAGAAGAAAAGAGGTAAAATCCACAGCACGTGGAGAGGCACCTGCATGGTCAGAGGACAGAGAAGCATCTGAGAGACTCCAGGGGCTCTCACACAGGTGACTGAGACAGCAATGCCACCAATGGAGCTTGGAAATGATGCAGAAAAAGCAGGATTGGGCAGGAGAGCCATGCGGTCACCAGATCCCTGGGGGACAAACCCCGGGGCTAGGGAGGGTGAGGACGGAGGCCAGGACCCAGAGGGCAGGGGGGCAGGGCAGGCAGGGGGTACATCAGCTGGAAGTCCAGAGCCACGGCACAACCACGGCCAGGAGGCAGAAGCCCAGGAGAGAAGGTGCCATGCAGGGCGGGACATCAGACCCAGGAAGGGAGGAGGCTGAGGCCAGACAACCCCAGGGCCAAGCCAGACCAAGGCTGAACAGAGGCTGAGCCAGGAGGGGTCTCTTCAAGGCCTGTTGTTGCCAAAGAAACTGCAAATCAAAAAGAAGACGCCACATCTCTGTCCTTCATGTGTAATGAAAACCGAAGGAAACAGCTCTGGGCAGGTCATAAGAGAACTTAAGGCTGAGTGTTATCTGAAGCGCTGGAGAAAAGAATGAAGAATGACGCTTTGCCGAGAGACGTATAGGGCTTCCGTTTCATTTGTAGATTCCACAGTGACCCTGAAGCTAAAATCTATTTGCTTTTCAAAATGCACACTTACAAAATTCTATTCTGCCTCTGAAGGCAATTTGGGACCTATTTCTCTGTCTGAATACTAAAGAGTACTAAATACAAACTCTTTAGAAAATACATTCCACATAAAAATCATGCGATTGACTACCAACCTACAAGAATGTGAAAACCACAGAAAATAACGGAACTGCCATCAGGGCCTATGAGAATAGAACCATGCTAGGCCCCTTTAGGCAGTTTCCTCCCCAGTCTGGTGCACATGGAGGAAAATTCAATGGTGCTAGCAGTTACATCGAGAACCAGACTTGCTTTGATGGATATCACTGAAGCCACAGAGAAGCACTGAACTCCGTAATACATACGGAGAATGTTGCTGACCATATATGTAAAACATGTAATAGAATCCTAGGTGAGTTAGAAATTAACAGCTGAAAAAGAGGATCCTTATTATCTGTCATACGTTGGGGAAAACTGGGGAAGAAGCCAGCACACAGGAAGCACCCTGTGTGAGTAAAAGTGAGAAGCACTTAAATAGCAACAGCCTCGGTGAAGGGAACGGGCTTGTCATCGGCTTGAACTAATTACCCACCTCCTGGCAGAAAAGCTGAGGTTACGATTCAAGGGGAAGGGAGCAGGAATCCCACGAGCTGCAATAAGACCAGGAAGCTAAAGATCTTGACAAATAAGCAGTTTGTCTATTTTGTTTGCTGGCTGAGTTTCCACGGCAACCACAAAACCAGCAGTTCAACAACAGAGGCTGGAAAATGGACAAGGGAAGGCTGTGGGGGTGTCCGGCAGGACTGTGCCGGGCCTGCCTCTTCCTCCTGTGGTCTCTGGAGACCTGATCTTCACAATAGGATGGGCTGCAGCCAAGGGAGATGACGACGCCTCCTTCCACAAGATTCCTGCAGGTGTGCAAGCCAGGCCGAAGGCAATTCCTGGCCTGGCCCCACTCAGACCTGCAGAGTCCCAGCAGGACCCGTGGACACGTCCTAAGCCTTCAGCTGAGCTCTTGCGGGTGATCCACCACCTCCGCCCAGGCCTCCTGACCTCGGGCGACCCCGGCCAGGGTACCAGGCACTCCTGCAAGGACACTATCACAAACCAACCTCCAGTGACATCACTGAATAGGAAGGAGAACAGAGAGAATTCAGGAACAACCGGAAATGCCCAAAGAAGTCCAGGAAAAAGATGGGAGTTTGGTGAAGCAGAAAAAAATCAAATTTGAACCTGATTTCACCAGGAATTTGCTCCACGATTTTTATTTCCTCCTTGTGGATTGCTGTATAGATTAAATGATACCACATTATTAAAAATCAAGGGGCTGGGCACAGTGACTCATGCCTGTAATCCTAGTACTTTGGGAGGTCGAGAAGGGCGGATCACCTGAGGTCAGGAGTTCAAGACCAGACTGGCCAACATGGCAAAACCCCATCTCTACCAAAAATACAAAAATTAGCCAGGCGTGGTGGGGGGCGCCTATAATCCTGGCTACTGAGAAAGCTTAGGCAGGAGAATCGCACGAACCTGGGAGGTAGAGGTTGCAGTGAGTCGAGATCACACCATTGCACTCCGGCCTAGGCAACAGAGTGAGACTTTGTCTCAAAAAAAAAAAAAATCAAATACAGTGTTTGACATGCAATGGGTGCCCAGTAAATATATTATGAGTCTCTTTTTCCCCTCCAGTCCTTCCTTCCAATCACATCATCTGCACGTGAGCTGTGGCTGCTTGCCTCAGAACACAGCCCCTTTCTCTCTCTTGGCAATTGGGAGAAACTTTGTTTGAGCTGTAGTTTTTAACTCTAAGTAAGAAATTACACATATGCAACACTTAACACTAGATAATAATTAGGAACCGTGTAAAGTAAGATACTAAAACATCTAGAGAAAAGTTTAATTCACAACCAGCATGCCACATGAATACCTACCTATGTAATAAACCTGCAGGTTCTGCACATGTATCCCAGAAACTAAAGTAAATTTTTTTAAAATAAGAAAAGTTTATTTCACATTGCCGTTAGCATAAAGGAAACCTGGCACAGAAGCCATGCCGCTTAAGAGACTGACACAGCTCTCCCTGACCCTGCTGTGCTCAACACCCTAAGCTCTTTGGGATCCCAAGAGCTTCCGGAAGCCTCTTCTCAACCAGCCACACTCCCCACTAATAACTGGGATATCAAGAGTTTCCAGAAACTTCTTCCCAACCAGCCACATTCCCCCCAAATAACTGGGATATCAAGAGTTTCCAGAAACTTCTTTCTAACCAGCCATACTCCCCACTAATGAGCATCTTCTTTGGGACGTTTTTATTCCACCAAGAGCATCTTCAAGGAGGGAGGCCCAGGAAGAGGGTTTCATGGAGGGGCTGAAACACAGGGATTTGTCAGGTGATCGACTGAGCAAATGGGCAGCTCCCGTGCCTGTAGTCCTTGCTGCTAAGGAACCAGGCGTCCCTCATTCTCACATCTGGGGAAACACGGGGATCAAAAGGCCAAAGATAAGCGTTACCTTGAAATAATCTTCCTCATGACAAATTCTCAATATTTTAGGGAAATTAACAAAGGCAAAATATTCTGCCATTACCAGATGTTCTGTTCTCAGATAATACAGATTAGACCTACTAGAATTTCATGTCATAAAACATTATAAACATCCTACATGAATTTGATTGGTCAATTCTCCTTCACAGCATAATAAATTCACTTTGTAAAATTGTATCTGCATTAATCATATCTACTTGCTAAGCAACTGGTGAAAGAACAGGGAAATTAACATCTTTGAGACCACGGATGTGCCAGCACATGTATGATTTTATTTAATCCTGACCACACTATGAGGTGGTTGTCATAGCCCTTGTTTTGCCAGTATGGAAATCACAGTTCTGAGGAATTAAGCAACTTGTCTGCACAGCATTAGATCTGATTCTGAAGCTCATGTACCCCCAAGGCCAAGAGTGGGCATTCTACATGAGACCGTGCTGAAGGACACACATCTCGGGACGGTGGGTGTGGCGGGCTGAGCCAGGCCTTCCGACCTTGTATCTTGACTCATTTCCAGGGATTTCTCTTTCCTCTGGATCAGGCTGTAACCTGCACACAGTCGTGCTCAGCCAGGGACGCCGGAAACACCCGAAGGTCTCTGGCACTATCGCTGTCAAGATATGACTACGTGGAAACATTATGCAAACTCTGAGGCTCTTTATAAATATTTGCTTTGCTTTCCCCTCAAGATTTATTTGGAAGTTCGCCTGAGACATTTCACACCAGTTCTGTCTAAGCTTAGCATTTAGATAAACACACAGGAAGCAATTATTTTTGAGGTGCGGTTAGGAGCCTGGCTATCTTTCCTATGATGAGGATCAATAGTAAGAGATGCAGACAGAGCAAAATTCAGGTCACCCTCATTTTATGACCAGTGAAGAATCAGGTGCATTTGTTTATGCCACTTGCATTCACTGTCCTTATCGATCACTTACTAGGGACTCAGCAACCCAAACTCTAAACAATTAAAAATGTAAAAACAGATGCAATAAGGGTAGCTGTACATCTAAACACATCTCAGCTAATCACGTCCTGTCTTTAAGTGAGGTCGGCGTATTGACTGGGATGCCATGCTCTTTACGCTGCTGTTCCTGGAGGGTGGCAGATTTGTTAAGAACTGTCCTCACTACTGCGCCAGGCCTGCTCTACACAGTCTTTGCAGGGAAGATGCCAGGCAAGGCCGTGGTTTGGTCTGTGGCCAGGAGCATGGGCCAAGTTGACCTTCCCCAGGGCCAAGATAAACCTAGGCCCAACCCCTTAGAAACAGTGCCCTCTGATAGCTACCAGCTCCTGGATTGGAGGCAGGGGCTCAATTAAAAGCTTTTAGTGAACCTTTTTTAAGGACTGAGCAAAAATGAAAGGCATGCACTGGGATTTCACAGAGACAGAGAATATTAGCCTTGAGAGAGATTGCGACCAGCTCAGCCACCTCACCTCGCGTAGAAGAAAACAGGCTGACAAAGCTGAACCATGCCCAAGGTCGGATGTCGGCAAAACTGGGCTGGAATCCAGGACGTTTAAGTCTCAATTCAAGATTCTTTCCATATGATTTTTAAAATACATACTTTTGGGAATCCCAATAAAAAATCCCTACGAGGCAGGGACAGGCACCCAAAAGCTACACTTGAGACACCAGGAGGACTGACCGCCCTGCACACCCAAGGACCATTTCTCTGACTTCCATGCGTTCGGCACATTCTTCCTCAGGAATCCTGGAACAGCGAGGTCCCACACTGGGCATTAGCAATGTTACCTCAGCCGGGCACAGTGGCTCACATCTGCACTCCCAGCACTTTGGGAGCACAAGGCAGGAGAATCACTTGAGCCTAGGGGTTCAAGACCAGCCTGGGCAGAGCGAAACCCGGTCTCTACAAAAAAAAAAAAACCAGCCAAGCCAGGCCAGGCTGAGGTGAAAGGATCGCTTGAGCCTGGGAGGTAGAGGCTGCAGTGAGCCACGATCACACCACTGCAGTCCAGCCTGGGCAACGGAGCAAGACCCTATCCAAAAATTTCTTTTAATTAAAAAAAAAAATTAAAATAAATGCTACCTCTTTTTTGTCTTCATAGTCACCCAAATAACAAGTGAGGGAACTGAGTCTCAGAGAAGTTACGTGACATATCCAGGGTATGTATGATGAAGGTGGAACTTGAACAGAAGCATATCTCAAGGACCTGTACGTGCCACCAACACACAGATTCTAAGGGCATATTTAAAGGTCCATCAGTGTCTGATTTTCAAGAGAACATCATCTAAATGCTAAACTTGTGCTGTGTGGACCTAGGCTGGCTATTCCATCAGGTAAGCCCAGTCCGCCCTGAGCCTAGCCTGCAGGAAAAGTGAACAGTAACTCTTGTTTTTCAAACAGCTCCCTGTCTAAAAGGGAAGCCCTATATAGAAACAGGAAACTAAAGCAGATATATGCATTTGGCAAATCTTTCTTAAGGAGCTTTTCGTGCAAAAACCCATGAAGGCATCAGAAATTTAAAAAAAAAAAAAAAAATCCCACCTTTAAAAGTTCTAGAGTGTATTAAAGCAGATAAAAAATGAACACAAATACTAAACTACCAGGCAATATAAACGGACCGACCGTGGACTAGAAAGCTGCATACGAAAGGCTGCCCAGCTGCTTTAGGTCCCAGCACAGGGCAGAGACTTATTGGTTAGGTCAGAAGCATTCACAAAGGTCTTGAGACCAGAAATCCAAGAATTTGCACATATCCATATAGCATTTATTTTTCTTGAAAGAATTTTATTTTATAGCAAAGAATCCTCATCTTCCTAAGCCTCTTCACCTTCACTTCCCTCCATAGCATAACTGGCTTTCTTTATAAGGCTCTAGTTTTCCTTGACAAAGAAACAATATCTATCACTTCACAAAAATTCCTTATGAACTCTTTCCGGAAAAAAAAAAGCCCTTTGTGGGTCTCGGCACAGAGAAGTCATTCAAACCCTCGACTGATTGCTAAACAACTCCACTTAGCAGAGGTAAAAGAATGAGATAACAGTAAAGAAGCCACAAAAATATCAACAGTTCTTGAGTCTAGTTGAAAATACAAAATATTACAGTAAAAACTGCCGCACATACTGAGTGCCTGCTGAGGCATGGTTCTGAGGTTCGTGTGCATTCATTCATTAATGGGACTTGCACGGTCACCCGTGTTAGGTACCATCATTATCCCTGCTCTGTAGATGAAGAAATGAAGAAACTGAGACACAGCCGAGTTAAATAGCCTGTCCACACTTGCTCTGGAAGGCACCAGAGCCAGGCCCCTTGGGAAGCTGAAGAGCATTCCTGACTAACCTGTCCCATGCTGTACAGAGCAGACGTGGTCAGCCAGGATCAAAGCAAGGTTAAAGGTGGAGGAGCAAAAGGACAACACTGCCCAGAGATGACTTCCAAGGCCAGGGATGTGGTATCCAGTTTATCTGTGAACAGTAGAAAACAAGGAAGAGCCGCAGGCACGGAGATGCACTCGATTCCCATTCATTGTTAAAGCTTAAACTCTTTGTGGAAAGAGGATTCATAGAAAATAGTTTCACACAAAACATCTGAGAAGAGATGAACATCCACAATATATAAAGAACTTATACAAGTCAACAACACATGAGCAAACCAATCAGAAAATAGGCAAAGGATTTGGATGAGTATTCCTCCAAAGATGAACAAATGGATAATAAACACATGAAAGGTGCTTCAATGTCACTAATTGTCAGGGAAATGCAAATATAAAACACAGTGAGACACCACCTCGCACTCACTAGTACAGCTACTATCAAACAACAGAAAATACCACGGTAGAGAGGATGCAGAGAAACTGGAACCCTCGTACGCTGCTGGGAAAATGTAAAATGGCGCAGCCACTGTGCAAACGGTTTGGCTGTTCCTCAAAAGGTTAAACAGATTTACCATATGACCCAGCACTTCCACTCCTAGATGCAAAGCCAAAGAATCACAGAGACTCAAGTGGACACCAGTGTCATTGTTGCCTTCTTCACAAGAGACAAAAGGTGGGACACAGTCAAAGTCCCCATCAGCAGGTAGACGGATCAACAGAATATGGTCTATGCCTACAAGGAGGGGCAACTCAGCCCCAGAAAGGAACGATATTCTGATGCATGCCACAACACGGATGAGCCTTGGAAACACTATGCTAAGTGAAATAAGCCAGGCACAAAAGGACAAATGCCATATGATCTCACTTACATGAAATATCTAGCATAGGTGAAGTCCCAGAGACAGACGGTAGGTTACAGGTCCAGGGGCTGGGGCGGGGAACAGGGAGCCGCTCTTCACCAGGGACAGAGTTTCTATGTGGCATAAAGAAAATGTTCTGGAAATAGATGGTGATGTTGGTCATATAATATTATAGATATACTTAATACCACTGAACTGTGAACCCAGATGATTAAAATGGTAAATTTTATGTTATGTACATTTTGCCACCATCACACCAATGTCTCAGCTCCTCAGTCTAGAATTCCAGGCATTCCTGGATGTTCCCTGACTGCTGCCCGTTGTCCACTCCCATCCCTCCCTCTCACATTGGCCCCAGGTCACCCAAATGCCCAGCTGCCACCTGTCGAGCCCCCATTCCCCACCCTACTTCTCTGTCCCCTCGGCTGAGCCAGCGTGTCTTCCTGGGACCCAGCTTCCTTCCTTCCTGCTGGAGTCTCTCCTTCCTCAGCACGGCTGCTTTAACCGACTCCTCCTCTTATCTGCCTGCTGGGATTCACCTCTGTGTCAACAGAGTTTAGCCCTGTGGATGGCACACAGCACGTGTTTCACAACCGTGAGCGAATGAATTGGTGAAGAGAGAAGAGAAATAAGCACCCAAGGTCACGTTCCCGATCCATGCTCCAAGGCTCTCTCAGGTACGAGGATGATGCAGGAAATGTAAACTTCCCAGGGAAACAGAAACGACTAGACACAAAGGATCGCCTCTTGGGAGTTCAGGGTTCTGACATGATGCCGTGCGTCATTCCCTGAGGTGACGTCGTATCTTCAGGAAGCCGGGTTTTTGGTAGCTCCTTCATTCAAAGCAAGTGCCAAGCAAAAATCATCATGGAAAAGTAAGTGAGGGCAGTCATGTCCACTCTGACTCCAAAGCTTTAAAAGCTGTATGAAGCCTAGAGACACTGTATACAAAACCCTGTCTCTACTGAAAATCCAGAAACATTAGCCGGGCGCGGTGGCGCACATCTGTAATCCCAGCTATTCAGGAGGCTGAGGTAGGAGAATCGCTTGAACCCGGGAAGGCATAGGTCGCAATGAGCCGAGATCACGCCACTGCACTCCAGCCTGGGTGACTGAGCGAGACTCCATCAAAATAAATAAATAAATAAATAAATAAATAAATAAATAAAAATAAAAATTACACAGGTATGGCTATTTAGGAATAAAATGTGAAGATTTATCTTTCCATTTACATGTATTTTCTGAACAGCTACTACCGTGTTAGGTGATAAATACTTATCAAGTTGGCTGGACCTAAGTACTTCATAAGAAGAACGGCTGGGTGTTTATTTCAGTGAGGGGCACTGGGAAAAATTTCCTAGACTCGAAGGGTAACCAGAACCAAAAAACCTAGAAACACCTTGAAGAATAAATTCACGAAGGGTGGACTCTGTCAAGCAGGCGGACAATGTACTGCCCCTGATTAATAACAAAAAGGACTGAATAAAGCAATTATGTCAATTGTACAGCTTTTATGGATCAATGTTATGTGTCCATTAAGACCTATCAAACCAAAGGCCCCTTCTCTTTCTTAGGAAAGAGTTTCTGTCTCAATGTTGGAGTAATTTCCCTGATTTTTCAACACGCTTTTGTAGATGGCATTTGGTGGAACTGGCGTGAGACAGCACACAGTTAACAGGACACCCCGGGGGAGCTCTTCTGTGCCAGTGACTCCCCTCACGGAAATTACCAGAGAGACTAGAGCCAGACCAGAACATTCAGATCAACAGGCTGTCACAGGGGACAATGCAACATGCCAAGAAAGTGGGATGGAGTCGCAAAATGATTAGTTTGTGAGATAAACAGTAGGATATCTTCATATTCTTCACCCAACATATCATTTTATTCAGTCATTATGGCATCTGCAATGATAGGTGATATTCACATATTTGTGGGTATTCTTTAAAGATCCCTAACAGACTATACTTTAAATCAAACTAAATTCCTCTTAAAACATTAATTTATAGGTACAAATGATTTTATTATAAAACAAATAGACTTGTAACATTAGATAAGATTTTTCTGAAAGTACAATGATGGTATTTGATTTTTTAATAATTTTCATGAATTTTTAAATCGCTTGAAATTCCTTCTTTTAAATTTTAATGGGAAAAAAGAAATTCTGCAAATTTAGCTAATGAGAATATGTAGCTCACAAAATAAGCAGAATGTTTAAAAAAAACAAAAAAAACTTTATTCAGAAACTGATGGAGTCTGGATCAGTGTCCCTACCCAAATCTCATGTTGAATTGTAATCCTCAACACTGCAGGTGGGGCCTGGTGGGAGGTGTTTGGATCATGGTGGACCACTCATGGCAGACAACAATGAGTCCTCATGAGACCTGGTTGTTGTAAAGTGTGGCACCTCCCCAGTTATTGCATACAATTACCTTCTGGCTATGTGTCTAAGGTGCATAGGAAACAAGTGAATTTTGTGGTTGGACTTGGATGCCATCCCTAAGATCTCTCTTTATATAAATGCAAATATTTCAAAATAAAAAAAACCAAAACTGAAACACTTCTGGTTCCAAGCACTGAGGACAAGGATACTCACCGTCGATATACCCATTTCCCTTCAGGATTTATTTCTGACTTGCAGTGTTAAGACATTACATCACCTCCTATAGCAGGCATAATAAACCACTCTGTTAAGACACCTTCAACAAGGAGAAGCGCAGTTGGGCTAAGTTTTCATAATGAGGCTTTGATTCTTTCCTTTCCCTACACACCTAATGCTTGATTACTTAAAATGTGTAGGTTAAGACAATACAAAGACCACAAAACAACTCTGGAATTATTGAATTATGATCATTTTATCAACATTACTTCTTAGTCCCCATGAACTGTCGATTACAATCTTATTTTCTTTAACCATCTCTGTTTTATAAGCCCAATTTAATTGTTGAGTTCTTGAACATCAGCCCCTTCTTCTCTGTTTCTTCTACAGCAGTGAGAATCCAAGAATCATGTTCAACACACAGCATGATTTTTTTTAACCCAGATTTGCTAGCAATATAGGAATTTGGGGATATTGAAAAACTCTTTAAGGAGTGGTGTGCTCATAAAACCAGGCTCCCTGGATGCAGCTCACCCACCACCCCTGTGCTCACAATGGAGACAATGCCCAGTGCCCTGGGCGGAGGCGGCAGCGAGTGTGTCCTGGTGTTGTCACATCATCAGGTGTGAGGCATTACAACAAGTCATGCTAATCTTGTCAACTAAGTGTTAGAAAATGTCTGCTTACATAACTAATGAGGCCATGCTCATAGATGTTATTTTCTAAGCTCTTTATAAAGTCACTAAAGAATCATCCCCTAATTGATAATTTGGTTCAACTGTGGCTCATTATATGCAGTTTAACTGCAATAACTGACTTTGTGTTTTTAGAAGGTCTATCCCTACTCACTACTGAGCTTTTGCAATCTGGACCCTACAGCCATCAATACCCCAAATCATATCTTTCCCAGGTCACTAACCAAAACGTAGGATTCCACCATTCCACACGCTGGGCCCTCGCACCTTCTGTGAAGACTTCCTCCCACCCCGTATCTTTGGCTATGATGTCCACACAGAGGATTTTCAAATCACAAAGTCTGGCCTGAACCCTCCAAGTTGCAGATTTGCCTGTGCAAGGTCTCCTCTTTAGTCACTCTGACTCCCAGAAGCCCAGCTCGGAGCCTGGTCTTGGTGTCACTATCGTTTTCCCAGTCACTGAAGCCAAAACCTCCACAAATCCACTTTTGAGCAGTTGCCAAGTCCCAGAGGTTGCAGGCAGACATCTCCCCTTAGCAGCTCTATGGTTCTGCGTGCCTCACTCCCAGCCCCTCCCTCAACCCTTTCTCACCACAGGTGTGAGGTGGAACATGGAGTGGCAAACCCAAGGAAACCACAAACTTCTTCCCAAAAGACTGAGTGTCCAAGACTGCAAATGCTTCCCTTCTTTTACTTAGGCAGGCCATGTGACAAAACTGTTACATCTCAAAATATCCTAATCCTTCCTTAAAACTGCATCCAAGAGGAAGGACTGGCACATGTGCCTGAAAACAATGGGACACTTTGAGTGGACAGCCATGCTTCACACCTAGTTTCCACCAACCCAACCCCTTCCTGATGCTAAGAGGGCAGTTCTCATTTCAAAGTAGGATCACGCTTTACCTGATAATGAGAAATTATACCAACATTACAGGCAGGTGCAAAACCTGCCCACACAGTGAAAATCAACAAGCACTTTTTTCTCAAATTTCATGAGTTTATTACAATGCCATATCTCCTGTCTCTCCAGGTACAAGTCAGGGATATGAGACTGGGAACAAGGTCACTGTGTCACTTTGGTGGCAGCACATTTTTAGAAAAAGGATAAAATCACAGACTATTATGTCTGCTGTTAGGTTCAACTACTCAATTTCTCCCTTATGGGGTAGATATCCACTGGGATTCCCGTCAGTCTTTGCATCTATTTTCCCACCTGTTCGGATGCCAGTATATTTAAAGCTGTAATCTCCATTTGCTTACTGTTTTTATTAGTTTGTCATTATAATCCCATCAGAAGAGATGCTAGGTGCCATTATGATAATCTGTGGAGTCATTGTGATTGCTTTTGAAGAATTTTAACAATGTTGAGCTCATCTAGATTCAAGAACTGCAGTCGCCACCCCCCCACCCCCAATTTAGAATTCTTAACGACAAGGGCTAGCATTCAGATTGCATGCTCCTGAACACTCTTGCGGAGGCTGAAGTGGGGGAACAAGCTGGGGAGTGACCCAAGCTTCCTAACAGGGTCTCGCTAACCTCGCTGATCTGCCAGCAAACCCTAAACTCGCTGCCAGTGAAGAAAGATTGTGGAGTTATTTTTCCAATAAGATGTCATACATTTTTGGCTATTAGTATTTGGGCTCAGCATTATTTTTAACCGGGAAGGTGTAAAGAAACCTGGTTTTGTCATGCTTATCAAAAGGTAAGCTGCTTGAAAAGTCTTCATTGACTTCTGGGGAAAATCCCACCTTTGAAATGCCTTACCAGACGATATACACATATGCCCGCGTTGCAAAGACCAGAACTCAGTCCCTCAGTGAATCCCCGACACCCTCCCCACAACACCAAAGACCAGAACCCAGCCCCTCACTGCATCCCCGACGCCCCTCACCACATTACTAAAATTATATGAATGCTCTTAAAAAACAGTCTATAAAGGGGAAAATGTTCTAATTATTTATTATAAATGTTTCACAAAGAAGGACAGTTTTATAGAGTTTACTAAGTATGAATTAAAATATGGGTCCTGTTAAAACTCCTTGAAAAAGTTCACAAGGAGGCATGAGTTCAGAAATAAGTACCCAAAACTAACTGGCAATAATTTGAAGCAGCAGCTTTGACTGTACCTTATTGAAGAAAGACATTTTGCTATATCAGAACATGTCACACATCACAGGGGTCAGAAACCTAGAATTGTTTTTTTTTTTTTTTTTTTTTTTTTTTGAGACGGAGTCTCGCTCTGTCACCCAGGCTGGAGCGCAGTGGCCGGATCTCAGCTCACTGCAAGCTCCGCCTCCCGAGTTGACGCCATTCTCCTGCCTCAGCCTCCCAAGTAGCTGGGACTACAGGCGCCCGCCTCCTCGCCCGGCTAGTTTTTTGTATTTTTTAGTAGAGATGGGGTTTCACCGTGTTAGCCAGGATGGTCTCGATATCCTGAGCTCGTGATCCGCCCGTCTCGGCCTCCCAAA
Organism: Macaca thibetana thibetana; assembly: GCF_024542745.1. Lineage (NCBI taxonomy): Eukaryota > Metazoa > Chordata > Mammalia > Primates > Cercopithecidae > Macaca > Macaca thibetana. Next base: position 141,335,547 of record NC_065585.1, read on the forward strand.
TGCTGGGATTACAGGCTTGAGCCACCGCGCCCGGCCAAACCTAGAGTTTTGACCCAACTCACACTGCCATGTGCCCTCTATGGAAACTAACCCACTCATTTGCACATATGAGTCAATCGGTTACCTGCCTGACCAAAGGCATGTGACCACCTCAGCCGTCAGAAGAACTAACATGGGAGGTGCTCTTCAGGGCAACTTCAAGGGAAGGAATGACTTCATTTTCTCATTGCCTTTAGACCAATCAGGTACAGAGGGAGTCAAGGGAGTAGGCCTCTGTCCACCACGGGGCTGATCTATCAGAAACATTTGCAACACTTCAGGAGGGGAGGGAAGGAGAGGAAATCGAAAGAGGTGAAGAAACGTAGGAAGCTGCCCTCTTATTTTGGCTGAGTACCATTTTTAGATAAGCACAAGTCATAAATCCTGGCTACTAATCCATGTATTTTATTAGTGTTTTGTAAATAATTTCTCCCAGTCTGTAGCTTGTCATTTCATTCTCTGAACACAGTCTTCACAAAGAAGTTTTTAATTTTAATGGAAATTCAACTTATCAATTATTTCTTTCATGAACAGTGCTTTTGGTACCGTATCTAAAAAGTCATCACTAAGTCCAAGGTCACCCAGATATTTTATGTTATCTTCTATAAGTTTTATAGTTTTGCATTTTACATATAGGTCTAAAATCCATTTTCAGTTTTTCTTTTTTTACAAGTCAAAGGTCTACGCCTAGATCCATTTTTTTCTTACATGTAGATGTCCAGTTGTTCCAGCACCATTTCTGAAAAAGCCATCTTTTCTCCACTGAATTGCTCCTTTGTCAAAGATCAGTTGGCCCTATTTGCACTGAGGCTATCTTCTGGGCTTTCTATTTTGTTCTACTGGCCTATTTTTTGACCAATACACACTATCTTCATTACAGTACCTTTCTAATAAGTCTTGAAGTCATCCCTCCAACTTTGTACTTATTATCATGAAAATGTTATGTCTTTTTTAAGAGTTTTGTAGCTTTCTTCATACAGATCTTATGCATGCTTTCTTGGATTTATACCTAAGTATTTCTTTATTTCTGGTGTTAATTTTATCTTGTTTCTTTAATTTCAAATTCCAATTTTTTATTGCTGGTGTATAGGAAAATAACTGACTTCTGCATAATAACCTTGTATCTTGCAACCTTGCTATAATTGTTTGTTTGTTTCAGTGTAATTTTTGTTGATTCTTTGGAATTTTTCCACAGACAATAATGTCATTTGTGAAATAGGTTTATTTCTCCCTTCTTGGTCTGTATAGCTTTTATTTCCTTTTCCTGTCTTATTGCATTTGCTCAAACTTCCAACATAGTAAGAGTGTTTTGCTTCTGATATGAGGGAAAATTGTCCAGTTTCTCATCATGAAGTGTGAGGTTAGCTATAGGGTTTTTTGTAAATATTCTTTATCAAGTTGAGGAAGTTCCCCCTCCATTCTTATTTTATAGAGAGTTTTATCATGAAAGGGTGTTGGGTTTTGGCAAATGCTTTTGCTGTACTATAGACATGATGTAATTTTTTCTTCCTTAGCCTGTTGGTGATTACAATTTTCAGATGTTGAGCCAGCCTTGCATACCTGGGATAAATCCTGCTTGGTCATGGTGTAAAATTATTTTTATACGTTGTTAGATGTGATTTTCTCATACTTTGTTGAGGATCTCCACATCTAAGTTTATGAGAAATACTGGTCTGCAGTGTTCCTTTCTTTAAATGTCTTTGTCTGGTTTTGGTTTGAGGGTAACGCTGACTCTGTAGAATGATTTAGGAAGTATTCCCTCTATTTCTGTCTTCTAGAAGAGGTTGTAGAGTACTGAACTAGTTGTCTTCCTTAAATATTTGATAGAATTCACCAGTGAACCCATATGGGCTTGGTGCTTACTGTTTTGGAAAGTTATTAGTTATTGGTTAAACTTCTTTAATAGGTATAGGCCTGTTCAGATTGTCTATTTCTTCTTGAGTGAGTTTTGAGAGGTTTTTCAAACAATTTGTCCATTTCATCCAGGTTATCAAATTGTGGGCATAGAGTTATTCATAGTATTCTTTTATTATCTTTTTAATGTTCCTGGAATCAGGACTGATGGCCCTTCTTTCCTTTCTGATTTCAGTAATTTGGATCTTCTCTCCCTTTTTCTTCATTAGCCTGGTCAGAGGTTTATCAAATGTTTTGATCTTTTCAAAGAACAAGCTCTTGGCTTCATTAAGTTTCTCTACCGATTTCTTATTTTCAGTTTCATTGATTTCTTTTCTCATTCATAGTATTTCTTTTCTTCTGCTTATTTTGGATTTAATTTGCTCTTCTCTAGTTTTTTAAAGCAGAAGTATAGATGATTGATTTTGGATCATACTCCATTTCTAAATATGTATTCAATGTTAAATAAATTTCCTTTTAGTCTTGCTTTTTTGGTATCTCAAAAATTTGATAAGCTGAATTTTCATTTTTACTTAGTTCAAAATACTTTAAAATTTATCTTGAGCCGCCTTCTTTGACTAATGTGTTATTTAGAAGTATGTTGTTTAACATTCATGTATTTTGGAATTTTCTGGCTATCTTTCTGTTACTAATTTCTAGTTTAATTCCACAGTGGTCTAAGAACAGACTTTGTGTCACTTCAATTCTTTTAAATTTTTAAGGTGTGTTTTATAGCCCAGAATATATTCTATCTTGGTGAATATTCCATGTAAGCTTGAGAAGAATGTGTTTCTGCTGTTTTGGATGAAGTCGTCTATATACAGAATTCTAGATTGGTGTTTTATTTTTTTCCTTCAACGCTTTAAATATTTGAATCAACTTTTTTCCTGCTTGCATGGTTTTTAAAGAGTAGACTTAAGTAATTCTTATCCTTACCCTCTGTTAGCCATTTTATTTCTGTAGCTTCTTTTAAGATTTTATTTTAATCTTTGATTTTCTATAGTTTGAATATGAAATGCTTAGTTGTGGATTTCATACACACACACACACACACACACACACACACACACACACACCTTGCTTGTTCTTCTAGCTTCCTGGATCTGGTTTGGTGTCTACCACTAGTTCTGAAAAATTCTCATCAACTTTTACTACAAATATTTCTTTTCTTTCTTTCTTCTCTTTCTGATATTCCCACTCCACATATGTTACTTCTTTTGTAATTATCCTACAGTTCTTCAATATTCTACTTTTTAAAAAATCTTTTCCATCTTTGCTTTTCAGTTTGGAAGTTCCTTAAGCTCACTGATTTTTACCTGGCCTATGCCCAGTCTACTCATTAGGCCATCAAAAGCATTTGTCATTTCTGTCACAGTGTTTTTTATGTCCAGCATTTATCTTTGATTTTCTTAGAGTTTCCATCTCTTTGCTTATATCACTAATCTGTTCTTGTAAGTGTCCACTTTTTTCCATTAGAACCCTTAGCACTCTGTGTCGATAATTACAGTCTCTGTTGTATCTAGATCTTATGTTGGTGCTTGTTTTATTCAGATTATCCTTCATTTTTTTCCTTTCAGCATGCCTTGTAGGTTTTTTGTTAGATACTGGATATAGTGCAGCAGGTAAAAGTGTACTGAGTTAAATGAACCTTTAGGGTGAGATTTATGTCTGTCCATCTAGGAGTCAGGCTGTGTTTATGTCTGCTATAGCTGTAGGCTTAAGGGGTTAAAATGCCCTCTGTTGTCCTTGTTTTTGTCCCTCCTGTTACACCTGTTGGTTTCCCCAAGATGCCTTCTTAAATAGGGCCTGAATCTAGCAATGACCCCTTTCAGCTCTAGTTCCATGTTATTATACAGGAGCCCTACTGATGTGGTGGAAAGGTGTTGAAGGAGAAGAGCCACCAAACAATGCTACAATTGGGTCTTAGTTCTATAATAAGCCTGTACCCCTGGGCTGCAACCATCACAAGTGCTTCTTAGCTTTCTTCCCCCTGTGTAAGGAAGGAAGACAATGGGGCTGGAATTGAGAATTCCCCTTCACTGTCATTGCTTAGGCTCCCATAAAACCCAAGTCTGTAAGGCTTGAAAAACAGATTTCTGTTGAGGGCAGGCCTTGCTCAGAATAGAATGCTCTGAGAGTACTCCATGATGGGGACTTTTCCCTATTTCTGGCAGAAGTATGTGGGTATTTTTGTATGATCTTCACCTGAGCAACCTGGTGGGGGTCCTAGAAGTAAAACTCACACAAGTAGAATGGGCTTTCCAGAGTCTTCTCTCTCAAGCTAGTCCATGCTTGGAATCCAGCACTTTGACAATTGTGGTTTTAGTGCTCCCAGTGGGTGCTGACTCCAGCTGGGGCTGCTTCTCCCAGCGGTGGTAGCAAGCTGTGATTCCTACATCCATCTGCTGATTGCTCCAGTTTTGGGGAGGAACAAGTGCCCTGTGACCTCAATTCCCCCAGGAATCTAAGAAAAGTTGTCAATTTTCAGCAAGTTCAGCACTTCTCTTGTGAGGAGGATAAGAGTGGTGACTTCCAAGGCCCTTACGTGTCACAGCAGAAACCCTCTGTCCACTATCCAATTGGGTTATTAGTCCTTTTATTGTTAAGGTACAAGAGTTATTTATGAATTCTGGATACATACAGATATTTGATATGAAAATACTTCCTCCCACCCTTTATGTTCTCTGTTCAGTTTCCAGATGGTGTCCTTGAAAGCACAAAAATTACTAATTTTGATAAAGTACAATTATCTATATAAGTCCTGAATTTTGATTCATACTCCCAGGTTTTCAAGTCAGCATTTATGATCCTGATCTGAACAGGAGAGCCACACTACTGATGGGCAGACTCTAAGGTTTACAGTTAAACATGGAGGTAAAATTTGTTTTCTTCACTTGCAGTCTAGCAGAAAATAATGCACATTACTTAAGCACTAAAATTTTATATTTTCTTACAAGGGTATAATGGTTAACAAGGTTAAGATACTCTGGGGTCTGATAATGGAAAGTTCATTGCATCTCTTGGGTGTGTTATTAAGGCTAAAATCAAGGCCATAAAATATACTAGAAGGTTTGTACAGCTCAAGTCTCTATCACCCATTTAGTTGAATAATTAAGGCATTTTTTCCTACACTAAATTTTAAGAGCCATTTGTTAAAATAATTACATGTTTCTAAGGTCACAGAACACATGTGTTCCCATTTCTCAGACAGTTTAGAAGAAAAAAACCTTGGTTTGTAAAGACAAACAATATAGTGTTATTCTTAAAGTAAATATTCTTACAAAATCTAATCCCTCATGTTTACATTAGTCCATAAAACAGGCCTATTCTATTCCTATTACAGAAGAAATTCATCCAAGTACAGATGGCAAGTGAAAGTCATGATAAGAATTTTGCCCTTTGTCCTTTTTTTTTTTTTTTTTTTTTGAGACGGAGTCTCGCTCTGTCGCCCAGGCTGGAGTGCAGTGGCCGGATCCCAGCTCACTGCAAGCTCCGACTCCTGGGTTTACACCATTCTCCTGCCTCAGCCTCCTGAGTAGCTGGGACTACAGGCGCCCGCCACCTCACCCGGCTAGTTTTTTGTATGTTTTTTAGTAGAGACGGGATTTCACCCTGTTAGCCAGGATGGTCTCGATCTCCTGACCTTGTGATCCACCCGTCTCGGCCTCCCAAAGTGCTGGGATTACAGACTTGAGCTACCGCGCCCGGCCTGCCCTTTGTCCTTAAGCAGTGGTGTGCTCATAAATGTTTATCAGCCACCTCTCTGGAGAAAAATGTGTATATGTGTCTTTGTAGGTTTGCAATGTAAAAAATGAGTTGCACACAATTTTAAAAAAATAAAATATATTATATCCTTATTATAAATTCAATATGCCTATAATTTCTTTGTGACTTGGTTTTTCTTGCAAACCCACCATCAATTTTTATAACTCTATCAGTAACAACATTGTCACCAAATAAGATGAAGAAGAAAAACTTGATCACTATCTGACTCAGCAAAGAAGCTGCTGGTGTCATTGACAAATGACTGCAGTTCCAACATGAATGCTGGTGGATATTTTTATTTAGGTTAATGAGCAGGATAAAAATGAAAAAATATGAAGATATATGTCAGAATTTCACTCATTTGTCAATGGTGTGAACAGTTTTTTGCTGAACCAGATAATAGTTTTGAATACTAAAAAAAACATAACCTCAAATGTTTATGCTATTTACAATATAATGGCCACAGACGCAATACACTTTTAGGTTTAATCTATACTAATAACATATTCCCCATCACTTTAAGTCTACACAATCACCAAAATGATAAATCAGAGCCTGATGCAAAATATCTGCTGATACCCACGGTGTGAATTTTCCCACCAGACTCCCTCCAAGTCACCCCTAAGACATCACTGAATAGGGAGCTGAGGGGAGGTGTGCAGCAGCACAGCATGAACTGCACCTCCCTGCAGACAAGAGAGAAATAAGGAACTTTTAGAGCACCCACAAAGTACCTAGGGTACGACAAGTTTTGAATATGCATTGTTTGTTGGTAATATAATTATTTAAGTTTATATCTTTTTTTTTAAAACTGGCACACAAGATTCCTGAAAACTTAACAGTTGGTTCTTGCAAGCCAGCACGAGCTGCTCCAGCACCGCTGGGTTTGCTGCGCTACAAACCTGCACGGGTTTGTGTATTCTTCAGGAGTCTCCGGAGAAACCAACAGGGTGTGCATGTGCAGAGAAGATTTTAAGGGATTGGCTCACACGTGCATGGAGGCTGACGAGTCCCAAGATCTGTGGAGTGTGTCGGCCAGCAGGAGGCCCAGGGAGCCAACTGTGAAGTTCCATTCTGAAGCCTGGAGGCTGGAGACCCAGGAAGAGCTGACATCAGAGGCCATCAAGCAGGAATTCTCTCAGACTTGGGGGAAGGTGTCCTTCATTCTAGTCAGGCCTTTGAGGGGATTGTGTGAGCCCACCTGCCCTGGGGAGCGGTCTGCTTCACTGAGGCCAAAAATTATCATCAGAATCTCATCCAGAAACGCCTCCAGGCATCCCCAGAAGAACATCTGACTGATGCCTGGGAACCCCGTGGCCCACTCAAGCTGAGCCTCTAATGAATCAACACGCTATGCAGCAAGTCCTCAATGTCACTGATCGGTTCACAGGAACTGTGACTTCAGGTGAAACAACTTACAGCAAATCCTGCAATAATGTCTTTTAGTTCAACTTTGATTCCTTACAGGGTGGATAAGGAAAAAACATTGGTTTCATTATACGTGAATGCACTTAGTCGCAGCTTCCAGGAACCCTACTGAAGATGTGAGGTGAGGACCTACTGCTGCTAAAAGCCTGTCACTCGCTGACACAGGCACTGCCCAGTGCATGTATAAGGGCTTTCTTTCTTTTGTCCCTGTATGTTACAGAAACTTAAACAGAGTGGAAAAAACGGTGGTCAAGTCTGCCCGGCCCTCCCGACTCTCAAGGATGCACTCATGGTGCTGGCCTGAGGCTTGGCCGCCATCAGGGGAGGCTGGTATGGAACAGTAGCCCCACACGGATGCCAGGGAGCCCTATCCTCTGGTCCAGGTGCATGAGCGAATGCAAGGACCTGGAGGAATGTGGGGGAGGAGTAGCAGGAGGCACAGGCTCTGGAGTTCCTCCCTGTGGACCTCCTGTGAACACCTCCACACTGATGGAGCCCCCACAAGTCACTTCAGCTCACAGGGCCATGCTTCCTATTCCTACTGACCATGAAAGGTTCTCAGAGAATTAGGTGGGTCGGTACCTGAAAGCAGTCAGCCAAGCCCCAGTGGGGGGCAGGCACCCCCCGAGCATAGCTGTCATAATCATCTTTTTACTGCCCACATGTGGCTTGTATTCAATAAAAGTCATATTCCCAAGTTACAACATAAACAGAAGTCACAAGTCAGACTCTGCCTGAAGTCACCAAATTAAAATTCAAAACTGAGGGAACACCAAAGGAAAGAAAAATTGGGAAGACAGGTGAATAACAATGTGTGTGCATGTGTGTCGGCATGAGGGCAAATGAGCATGTGTGTGAGTGCATTTGTGTGTCAGCAGAGAGGCTACAGACTAAATACAGTGAAGAACCTGATGTAAAGACATTAGCATAGTCATCATGAAGAAAACACCTGTTCGTGGAATATCACTTTTGGGATCCCTTAAGATTTTATAAAGTGGTAAAAAAAAACCTCTTTCAGCAATAAATGTACATAGGTATATGTACATTCCCCAGAAATCCACAAGCCATCCAAGAAAAAAATCCCATAATTTAAGACAAATTGTGCATTGAAATGTTGAAATAGTCATGCATGGCAAAATTTTGAACTTTTCCTATTGTTCTGAATTGAATTCTAGGTTTCACATCCTTATCTTTCCATACGACTATTGAACACAAATAATCTGAAATTCATGAAGGTATTCAAACCATTAAGGGCATCTTAAGCCTTAGCAACAGTTACTCATTCTTAGAATCAATGAGTAATAATAATCTACTCATTCTCAAAACCACAGGTACCCAAAGCCTAACTGGCACAGAATTCTCAAGTTCATGCCTTATCTGAACCTTCATGTTCCAAAGGGATATGACCTTAAGCTGGGCTCATTCCCATTTGCTTAAAACTAGAATGCACTTTAGGAAAAACTAACATGGGGAAAGAATCTCACTCTCCATCAGTAAGGAAATGGTTAAATGTGTACAGTGTGTGAGCACATGGCACAGGCAGTGAAGGCACGAATGTCAGCGATGGCCCAGCCACCTCTCTGAGGAACCTGTGCTGAAAAGACATCTGTATAATCAAGAAAGGTAAATACACAAAGAAGTTTATTTCAGCATTCATTTAAAAGAAAAATAACCCAAATGTCCACATGACGTATGTGATAGTACATCCATATTTGCAATGTCACCCAGCCACTAAAATGCAAGAGAAACATCAATGGCCAGGAAATTTATCTGATATATGTCAAGTGACAAAAGGCACTTTGAAGCACAAAATAAGCTCAACAGGATCAATTTGTGAGAAAAAGAGGTGTATTTTACATAGAGACCCGTTTATTTTACAGGCGTGGAAATAAGGCTGGAAGATGGTTGACCATCCTAACAACAGTCATTTCTAGCGTAGGAAATGTGAGGAGAGGCAGATGCTCACTCTCAATCCTTTTGCTTCTATGTGTTTGAATAAACCCAGATCTAAAAGACTCCACCAGCAGCAAAAACTGAGAAAGAGAATAAAAGATAACACCCATCACACTTCATTAGAGGAAAAAAGGTTACAAAGCAGTGTGCATAGCATAAACTCATCATTGCCAAAAATATTCATTGTCATTTTTTTAAAGTTTGAAAATTAAAAGTACTTTAAAAAACGGATATGAAAGCATTCTCACAGACAAAATGGATATATTTAGAGTTATTAACTCAACTACAGAAAAAGATGTTTGATTCACCCTAAAACTTTCTTGGGGAGTTGGTTTGAAATTGAAGCTTCCTCAATACTTATCTTTTTAAATGATATTTTAAAAAATCGTCTTAGTCATGATATCTCAGAAACATGTCATCTGTTTTCTCCTTCTGATCAAGTGTTTAAAGTTACATTCATGAAGCGTCACTCATTCACAGCCCATCGTGGACAACTGGTAAACCCTTCCCGCGAAAACGCTGCCTGGAACAATGGCTGAAACTCAAATTCCTGTGGATTTCCACGACTGGCTCCACTGATCCAGACTGTTATCGCTGTATTTACTGTGCAGGAAAGGAGGATGATGCCCCCACTCTGGTCTCAGCGCGTGACTGACCTCGTCAGGGAGGCTGGCGAGAAGCTGCGATCTTCCCTCAAGAATGGCGTTTGTCCTTGGGAGACCACGGGGATAACTGCAGAGCTGAGGAGCGTCCCCGTCCTCTATGATGGCTCCAGCCCAGGATAAGGGTTCACGGCTGCGTGGAGAGTCATGGTCGCTGTCCTTGCCACCACGCTTCTCTTCAGGCTCAGGGGGCCCCTGTGGTGGTGAGCAGCCCCATGGGCACACGGGGGTTGGGCTCAGGAGCCCTGTGAGGTGAGCACTGCCGCGTGCAGCACAGGGTCGGGATCAGGAGCCCTGTGTGGTGAACAGTGTCCTGTGCAAGGCAGGGTCGGGATCAGGAGCCCTGTGAGGTGAACAGTGCCATGTGCACATGGGGGTTGGGCTCAGGGGCCGCATGTGCTGTGGAGACGGTGCCGTGTGCCACGTGGAAGTCGGGCTCAGCAAGCCAAGGCAGCACCACCCCCCCCACCCCCAGGGTGGCCACAGGCAGAGACAACGCCATCCCAAGGTCACCAGGCTCTGAGCCTGGCCGCGCTGGAAGGGGTTCCAGCGGAATCTGCACAGAGCAGCAGGATGTGTGGCCCTCGGGGGAGGGTAGGTGGAGGCGGTGGCCACCCGGGGGAGCAGATATCAAAAGACCTGGGCCCCTTGAGTGTGGGGGGAAGCCACACGGGACCCCTGAAGGAGGACCAGGCCTTGGTGAGGAACATCAGGAGGCCGAGGTCCCAGGACAGAACTGACACCTGCTACGCTCTCTGGCTTCTCCCCTGGGGAACAGGGCAGATACCAGCAACATTTCCCAAGGACTCTGTTTATGTTTCAAATAAACACTTGAACCTGGAGATAGGTACAGCATGTTAGAAATAATTGTTCTCGATTTATGATAGGCTTTAATAAAAGGTTGGGTCCTCTGCAACTCTGCTCTGTGGGAGAATTGTGTGTCTACCTGGAAAGGTCTTCAAGGCAGGACAGCAAGTGACAGCTGCGTCGCAGCAGAGTCTACGACAGCACGGTGCCACCAGGGCCACACGTATAAAAACATACAGAACAGCCCTCTGTGAAGCACTTTTTCATTTCTGGTTTATAAACAGAGCTCACCTAGACACAGGTCTACCATACTTCAAATCAAGGCGAATCCCTGAAGCCATCAGATAGGTTCAAAAATTGGGGGTTTAAAAACAGCTTTATGTCTCCCTGAATGTATCATAACATGGAATACAAGGGAAGCGTGCATTTTATTTTACATAAGGCTTGAATTTGTTTTCTCGTGGAAAGCATAAGCTTCCTAAATTTTTCCATATAGTTTTATCAGTTATTGTTTCCAAATAATGTTTGAGATTATGAAAATATACACATTTGGGTCAACTAAGGAATTTTAATAAGTGATCTCTAGGGGATTAAAAAAAAAAAGTTCTTTCAAACTTTAGGCAATGCTGCAAGCCACCTGGACTTGGCTTTACACTTGTATTGATTGCACAAAAATTTTAAATGTTATCTCGCTGTCAAATTTTTCATGTTAACTGTGATGGTGTTGGCTTTTATGTAACGTTTAATGGAATTCCTACTGTTCATAAAGGACATTAGGATCTTGAAATAATATTGAGTTAATAAATGAGAAATCTTTGGTTACCCAGACAATATTAAATGAATTAAAATTCACCGAGGCAGAGAAAGAGTAGATCCTGGGGGTCACCAACCACAGTTTTTACTAAATTTCCTTTTTGTAAAGTTCCAATTAAGATGATAAAATTAATGTGATTATTCCTTGCTTACACTATATTGAGAGGAATTTAACGCTGCCTTTAAATAACAATCATCCATATGAATATTTTGCATACATAAAAGTTATATTAAAATTAATAAGCAAAAATGCATATATGTACCATATACACAGGGAAGATTGGTAATTAAATAAGAAGAGGCAATAAAAGGTTATTCTTTATCTTTTGTGTAATCTGCCCAGGGAGCTCAGATTCCAAAATAAGTCCACTCCAAAGCTGCTAACTTTTGTTTTTCCCTCACATCTGAGAGCTAACTTGCCTTATGTAGGCTGCCTTCTGAAATACTCATTTTCAAACACTGTTTCCAAACAGGGTCGTGGGGTGGCTGAGCTACATCCACCCCTGCTCCCTGCAGGCAAGGTCCTATGAGACCAGTGGTCATCTCCTTCCTGGGTGTGGACCCTCCTTGGACACAAGAAGCTCCGGGGGGCGACTGCTGTCGCTGCTTTTCATGCTGATGTCGCTGGTGCTTTCCTGGATGGCCCCTGCACCAAAACCCACACAGTCTTGGATAAGAGGAGCACAGCAGCCAGCATGGCTGTGTGATGGCTGCCCATTCCCACACTCTTCCCATGAGGGGACCCCAAACCCAAGAGCTGCCTCCTGCCCATGGGAATGGGCTGCTGCAGTCAGTACCTCTCAGCATGGAGGGAGGCACGGTCACAAAGCTTGGCATGAAAGCCACCCACAGATACATCCTACGAAGGTCATCAGAGTTTCCAAGGCTCTTGTCACCTGAGGGCCACAGCAAAGTGCCCTGCGCCTGGGGCCTGAGGGCCATGCTCCCTGCTGGGACCACCCCTGCTGCCACGGCCACCCCTGTGGAGTCACAGCACATCACGTCTCCAGGGAGAGCTCCACTCTGCTCCATCTGATGTCGTCATTGCCGGGAACACTAAGCGGAGCCTCTCCATTTTGTCACAGGGTTGGTTTCCCACTCCCTTCTCCGAGGGTGGGGGCCTCTGCTGGAGCAGGTGACCTCAAAAGGAGTGTCTGGGAGTACAGGTCAGGCCAGGCCCCACGTGAGCAGCTCCAGGAGGCTCCCTCAAGGCGCCCACCCCAGCATGGACTCCCAGCACCGCCCCACAGCCACCGTGCAAGGACGAGTGAGCAACTCCTGGACGCTGACTCCACAGGCAGGTGGCTTGCACTGGCAGCTCCTGACCCAAGATCAGGCAGAACGAAAGTTAATCATCGAGACCGGATGGCACTGATGAGGGTAATTTAATTGTATTCAGTGTTCTGCTTTCTAGGGCCATGGGAAGAAGTCCCTCTCCTTACTCCGCCATCTGTTTTTAGCTTTAATTTTGCTACTTGAGATGAGAGACCCTTTCACTGGTACCTTGTTCCAACTAATTCCTCAGAATTTGGTAAAAATGTCCTATGCAAAATGTAATGCAAATTATAAGAAAATTAGCCACCGGCATGCAAGTATGACGACGACTATGATCATCAGAATTCAAAGAAATGCTTTTACAAATGCTAAGCTGAGAAATCTAATTAATGATTACATTTAAACTGTACTCATTCTACCTATAATAACCTGAAACCAATCAAATCTCTGTGTGGATGGTTGCACTGGTGGCCTCTATAACGACGCTGGAGAAAATAATCCCCATATTGATCAGCCTTGCCAGCAAAGTCACTCCACGTGGTGATCAAACGGTCTATGAAGCCTTCCCGAGTCCAGTACTTATCATGACAGTTTAGTTACTTTTATAGTTTCAATAAGAACCTGCCCTTCTTTCTACCAGAGAAGGAAACAAAAAATTTAGACAAACATGTAACTTTTAACAATGTCAGAATGTCAGGATAAATTTCTTTCATATCTTCCATAATTTTGACATAGTTATGTTTTAATTAAAAGAAAATAAAAATACTGGTACGTTACTTTGAAAATGTATTAATTCTAATGTCTTAATAATCAGAAATACTTGTGTATAAATTTAAGGAAAATCTCATTCAATAAAATGACAGGTCCCACTGTTGCACAGCCAGGATGGCTCCCCCATACAGAAATGACATTCAGAAAGCCCTCCTAAGAAACAGAACTGGTATCTACATTTTGGCTTAAGTTCACACCTTAAAGAAAAGAATGTCACTTCTGCAAGCCAGAACCTCAGCAAACTGGGACTTGTAGAAAGAAGCATACACCCTCTGTTACAGGTGAAATATGCAAACTTGTGTGGAGTCTAACTAGATGGTTCTTGGATCCAAGCCTAAAAATAAATGAGCTGATGATGGAACTCATTTTCCTGAGCACACAGGAAGTGGTCAAAATATGCCATCAGGAACCTTACAAAGCCACATGACAGAAGTCAGTGGTCTTGACATTGTATGGCCCCAGCTTTTGCTGACCACATATGAAGTAGTATGTATGCTAACCAAGACCTTTTAATGCATCTATGTGCATAGATCAGGCAAGCCTAATGGAATATGTACAACATCCAGGTATAGTTCACATGCAACATGAGACAGCCACCACTGAATCGGTGTCAACATGGGGGTCTGTGCAGAATCCCTTCCCCAAATTAGAAAATTGATGAAAAGGAATATCAATGGCTGCACAATTACTTTTTGGAATCATAACTGTATAAATGCTATACAGACATTTCCAGACTCATGATGGTTCAACTTACAATTTTTAAGTTTACAATCAGTTTATTGGGACGTAACCCCATGGTGTAAGTCAAGAAGCATTTGGACTTATAATGGTTCAATTTATGATGTTTCAACTTTACCATGGGCTCATCAGGGTATTAAATGCATTTCAACTTACAATATTTTCAACTTACAATAGGTTTATCAGGTTATAACTCCATCATAAGTCGAGGAGCATCTGTAAATTAAATGTATGTCCAATTTCTAGTATCTATCAGATAAGTAAATACCAGCTGACTAAACAACAAATTCAATTAACGATCTTTGTATGAACACAAGTGAGAGTAGCCTTTTATGATCAAGAATAATCATTAGGGAGATTTATGATCACAGAAGATACAATTCAAGGCCAGGAGTGGTGGCCCATGCCTATAATCCCAGCACTTTGGAAGGCCAAGGCAGACGGATTGCCTGTGGTCAGGAGGAGCTCAAGACAAGCCTGGGCAACATGGTGAAACCCCGTCTCTATTAAAAATACAAATAGCTGGCATGGTGGTGCCTGCCTGTAATCCCAGCTACTCTGGAGGCTGAGGCACAAGAATCCTTGAAGCCAGGAGGTGTGAGCCAGGATTGCACCACTTCACTCCAGCCTGGATGACAGAGTGACAATGTCTCAACAACAACAACAACAAAAAAAATATATATATATATAAAATATATATATGTAGTTTTATATATATATATATATATACACACACACACACACACACACACACACTTCAGGAATAATTGCCCAAAACTTGGAAATAAATTTTTAAGGATGACTATATGCCCTTCTAACAGCATGCAAGAACCCTTATGAGGGGAACTGGGCCATCTTTGGAAACATAACCACAACTAACAAATTATTAACATTTAAAACCTTTTAAACTTACAGCCTAACTAGAAAACTCAAGGGTTGAAGATTTTATTACTTTCTGATAGAGAGGATAATCCTCAAACATCAGTTTATTGCCCTATAGAACAATACCCGGTTTTATACCTAGCATAACTACCTTTTTTCAGTATTCCTTTCCTCACTATGTAAATCCTTTTTGAGACAGCTGTCCACTCTATCTGCCTTATCAGTAAGTTAAATAAAACTCATTTTATATGAACATGAAAATCATTGTTTCTAACGACTTAGGATTATGCTTTTTATAAATGAGAATACAGTCATATTCTCTCCTCTTTAGTTTAAAAAAAAGTGAATGTCAGATGGACAAGTTATTTGCATTTGAGCCAACCAGACCTTGCATCTCTCACAAAGACCTCTCACACCCATGATGAGTTAATGCTCACAATGTCATATGACTGGTGACCAGTAACAGTTTCCCAGAAGACCACACTCGAGTTCAATGGAATGAAGAGTGTTGCCCAGTGGACTCACATCCCAGCGAGGAAGCCAGCCTCATGACGATGGGCACAGAGCTCTCTGTTGCACCAGGCTTCCCTGGACGCAGAAGACAGCATAATATTCAAGCTCTTCAAGATCACATTCTAAGCCAGCATGAGCCAGGGCATTCTCAGAGCTAAAACTGTGGGAAAATCATGACTCTGCAGTGGCACTTCTCACAGGACAGGGCCGTTTCTCTGAGGGACCCAGCCCTGCCTGGCTCATCTGTGATAGCGGAGCAGACATCAATTATTCTGTCATGTGTGCCACACAAATGCACTTGAGACTTCCTTCCCCAAAACGTGTTAGAGCCACAACACCAGCTGCTGCACTTACACAACTCTTCTTTCCTCTGAAACACTCTCTCTGCTACATGTCTTTCAGAGAGGTATAAGCAAGTTTATTAAAAAATTAGGAAATACCATATTTTTATCCAACTATCCTGACACAATACATATTATGACTTTATTACTGATAGTTTTTAGTCACATGCAAACACCCCCTACATAGCCATAATTCAAATTACATAGATATTATCATAGCATGCCCTTTTCACTGAATTTGGATTGTATCCATGGAAAGACATTTTGTTTCTGCATAACCTTCAGCATCAACACTTCAAAAGCCTGCACACCAAAACATCTGCTTATAAATTTTCTTCAATAAAATAAAATCGTATCAAGCCACCTCACATTCTCATTGCATAGTTTGTATGTATAAGATTTCAGAGCAAGTGTCTCCTGTCCCATCATCAAATCTTCTTTTCCTGTAGATCCTGCTCTCATTCTAAGTCCCACAACATGCCCTTTCGATTCCAATACCTTGGTTCAATAGTTGAAGACTTGGTTCAACTAAATTACCAAAACTCTGCTAAGATTTGGTATGCTAGATACAAATATGCCCTAAATACAATACAGAAGCAGGAATGCTTCCATTTGCATGGCTTGATTTTTCTTGGGTCTTTCCCATCATTAATATCCCTGGGAAAAGTTTTTTTTTTTTTAAGTTCTAGTTTAATTTCCAATAACTAATGGCATTACAATCACTGGAATGACTGCAAAATACTATTCCAGAAAGATGGCTGAATGAGCAGCTCCATCTCTCATCCCCACAGAAACAATGAAAACCAGAATCACCATATGACCCTGCCACTCCACTTGCAGGTCATTCCCAAAGGAGATGACAATGGAGGGGACGACTGGGACCTGCACACATGCTCACATGCCAGTGTCCACTGTTGACTATTCACAACAGCCAAAGGCAGAAATGGCCCAAATGCCCATCAATACATGAACGGATCGACAAAACATGTTGTGTGTGTCCACACAACACAATGGATTACTATTCAGACATATAAAGGAATGTAGTTCTCACACAGGTCACAACATAAATGAATCCTGAAAACATCATGCTAACTGAAATAAGCCAAATAAACATTATAAATATTGTATAACTCCACTTTTGAGAAACATCTAGAATGGTCAAAATTATAGAAACAAAGTAGAATGAATAGAGGATGCCAGGGGCTGGGGGTGGGTTAGTGAGGGCTGCTGTTTAATGACACAGAGCTTCCACAGCAATGACAATGGTGAGGGTCACACAGCACCAGGAACGTACTGTCACTGAATTGTACACTTAAAATTGCAAGTGTGGGAAATCCTATGTTTTTAATATATTTTTCCCACAATAAAAATATTTTTAAAATATTTTTCCCATATATAATTTCTTTCATAATAAGAAACTATACCAATTAGACACAGATTATTTTCAGACTACATGTTCTTTTAAAATGTTCATTTCTGCTGGAATAAAACAAACACATCTGAATGACAAAGATTTTTGAAAGATTAATAAAACTAGACTGACAAGGGTAAGGCATTAGAGATACTGTCATTACTGATAGTGATTATGTAAGACAGTCGTTTGACTATTTCAACACTTAGGAATTGTAACAATTTATCCCTTTGAAATAATGACAGGAGCACAAAGATGAACGCTGCTGCCTGTTTCTAACAGCAGGACATGGACACAATCCGAATACACATCGGCAGTGACCTAATATCAGCATCTCTAGGCTGGTGCTTTGGACATGTGAGAATTCTGAGCATAATGGAGTCACAGGTGAAAAACATGCTTTAAACTCAGCTTCCAAGACACAGCAGCCCTGTGTTTTCTATAGATCAATGAAGGACAACTTTTAACCTGAACTCCACAGACAGGGCCCATGGAATGCACCCTTGGGTTTCCCTGTTTCCTCTTCCAGGGTCATCCTTGGTGCTGTGGGGAAGACAGGAGGCCCTGGAGGAGCCTCTGGCCGTCCCACAAGCCCTGATTCTGGCTTCAAAGGCCCACAGCTCTCACCATTATCCATCCTATGCCAGGTCCAGGACTCTCTGAAGCCAGCTCAAGGCCCCATTCCCCATGTTTCCAACTGACTCTGATTCTTCAAGCAAACCTCCTCTCCCACATCTTTGCAAATGGTCTGAGCTTTCCTACCAGCTTGGGTGTTTGAAATTATAAGCCAGGACAACTGACAGGTGACATTTCTTCTGCCCTGACACTTGTGTGTCTTGGAGCAATCAAGTAAGATAGCTCTGATGAACAGGAGGGGAGGTGTGAAATGTGAAAACAAAATTAAAACTCAATTTCATCCATTCTCTCATGGACATGTATAAGAAATGACAAAAGCAAGTTGCTGGACAACCACAATAATCCTGTTCCCACTTAAATAGCATTTAAACAGTGACATGTGCACTAGAGTATCTGGAAAAGCATAAAATAAACCCTGAATCATGGTTAGACCTCAGGACAGATTGGAGAGGGCTTCCCTTGCCTAAGAAACTGTAATTGACAAGCGTGGAAAATCTCTGGATATTTTGCCATCACATGTATTAGATTTGTAAGTGGAATGTGGGTGTAGGAAAACGAAGGCAGGAGTCTAAACTATCAGTTTTCAGGAGTGTTTTGATGCCTATGATGCATGTCTCTGTGGCCCCTCCTGCCCTGGCCCTTCAGAAAACTCTCATTGAGTGGTGTCTGGGCTGTGGCCCCTGCCATGCCAGGAACCGGCATGTGGACAGATTGCTTCTCAGAACTGAGAGGGTCCTGTCATTTGGCCTTCGCTGGCCACCCCAGCCTGCAGTGATCTCTAGCCACCCCCACACAGTCACTGTGACCCTGTCAACACCGTTCATCCACCAAATGACCATGAGCTTTGTGGGGCACATTGTGTTTTCCTAACAAGACCTGGCCTTGCCAAGCAGCTTTTGAGCTCCCGGGAAGCACAGCTTGTGGGCTACATGTCTTCAGATGCTGTGCCCAGTGGAAAAGATTCCAATATCACATCCACCACAGCACAGGAAGTGAAGCCTGTGAGAAATAAAAGAAATGCACCAGATGCACACACAAATTACATATCTCACGCTTGCTTTATACAATATGCTTGGTACTGATGTCAGCATTTGACCTGTGTTGATAACCATCCTCAAAACAGCCCCACCAGGGAATTTAACTCGACCATCACCCCATCTTTCTGAGGAGAGCTATGAGGGGAGAGGGGTTAATGAGCCTCCCACAGTCGCAAGGTCACAAAGGTTGAAGCCAAGACTCCAATCTGGGTGGTCTGGGCTGCTGTCTGTGTCCTTAGCACTGAACAACACATGCCACTGAAGGCCACCACCCCTCGATGTTCCCAGGAAAACTACAGATGAGAAGAGAGAGCTGCAAATGGCAAGGGCACCACGTTTGTTCAACAAGGTAAGATACTGGGAATATGTCCATTCTTCGCAAGCCGGCAGACTGCATCAATGCAATCCTATTTAAAATTCATGTGAGACTTTTTGGGGAAGTTGGGATAATAATTCAAAAGTTTATCTGGAACACGAAGTGAAAAAAGCCTTGAAGTTTTGGGGGAAAAGGAGAAAAAAGGAGCGCTGTCAGTCCAAGTAGTAAATCCCATGTATTATAAATGTGGAACGTCTGTGTGCAGCAGCCCCATCAAACAGACAAGCCGAGAAGGAAGCCCACTCAATCTGGGGCTCAGAAATGGGGGTTAAGGAACCTAACAAAAAGCAGCACACAGAGAAGGCAGAATTTACTTCCAAAAACTGACACTAGGGCAGGCAGCAGTGCGGAGGAGGGAGGAAGATGAACAGACACACAAGATTCCAGTGGGTGGAAACAGAGTGACGTTGAGAGGCCTCGCTGAGCACTTGGAAAGCTGTATGGGGGGTACAAAGGAAAGAAAGGCATCACAGGTTTAACTACATAAACATATGTGAGGTGAAGAGGCAACTGTGCGCCCAGGAAAGGAGTTTCCGAGACAGGCTCCCAGTCTCCGGGAAGCAAACTCAAACACAACATACACAGGTGAGCTTCCATGAGCATGAAGACCTGCCAGGTGATGACGCCTCGTGTCAACGGCAAACTTTCAAATTCTCATGGCCTTTCACAGAAATCAATATTGACGAAGCAGAGACAAATTGGTACAATAGGCACTGGCAGTTCCGTACTGAAAATGAAACCGTTCTGTGGAATGCTGTTTGCTTGTCTTTTTAAAAATCCTCACCCTCTTCTAGGCAGTTAGGGAACAACTGATGACCATATGAAATGGAAAGACCATTAAAATTTTTCTAATTTAGTTAAATATTAGACACAGATAACTAACACCTGTACATCTAAGGTATTAAGAATAACATGGGAATTTACATCAATGAACCTACCAGATCAGCCCTACCCACAAAGACCCCTGGACACAACTCCCTGGCCATCTTCTTCCCCACCCAGGCTAGCCAGTGTCACACATTTTCAACTAATTAGTCCCTTGATTTTTATTATGGTTGTATCATATGTTCATAATCAATATATTGCTTATTTTCCAGGTTTTTAAATGTTATCTAAATCCAATCCTATTATATGTCTCCCTGTATGACCTGCTTTTTATTCTCCATGGGATGTTCCTAAGATTCACCCTTTCTGACGTATGAAGCTGCAGTTCATTTTTCACCATTGTGTAATATTCAGTTACATTACAAATACAACACAATTTATACATTCTCCAGTCAATGAACATTTATATGTGTTTCCAAATTTTAGTATTACAGATACTGCTTCCGTGAACATTTTAAACACATTTCTTGGTCACTTGTATAAGAGTTTCTCCTAGGGCCTGAAGGGAGGCGAGAGGGATGGAGAAATATCAAAGGGTAATACAAATTTTCACTTATAGATGAACAAGTTCTGGGGTTCTATCGTACAACATGGTGACTATAGTTAATAATGCTGTATTGTACACATAAAATGTGCTCAGAGTAGATCTCAAATTTTCTCACTACACAAAACAAGTGGTAACTTTAAAAATGCCACATTATGCACCTCAAAAAAAATTTCTCTTAGGCAGTGTGGACAACTTATTCCTGGGAGCCACTGACACTCTTTCAAGGGTTCAAGACATCAAAACTACTTTCATAATAATGGTGAGGGTTGCCTAACAGTGCATGCACAGTGGAGAGCTAGCTGCTTGCTGGTGCCTCCAAAGAAGTCAACACAGCCAGCACCAATGGCAAAAGTCCTCTTGGCACCTTCCTCAGCAAATGCTTGCAGTTTAAAAAAAAGTCTGTTTCACTAAAGAATATCCTTGATGAAGCATTAACTATGATCAGTTTTATTATATCTCAACTCTTTCAACAGTCTGAGTGACTGACCAAATGGAAAGTCCCATAAAGCTCTTCTGCCACGCAGCAAATGATTGTCTCAAACAAAAGCACTCAATTTCAATGTTATAGTGTCAGCTCCACTAGGCACCTTCTTTCATGCAACTCCGTTTTAATGTGAAAAAAGATTGATGGACAAACTATGGTCACTGGGATTTAGCAACATGGGAGACATTTTATTTTTAAAAAGAAACAAAGACACTATAACTTTTAGAAAAACAACAAAGTATTTTCTATCAGTGATCAAATTTAAGCTTCCAAGCAAAAATCAGAAATTTAGAAATTTAGGCCGGACACGGTGGCTTACGCCTGTAATCCCAGCACTTTGAGAGGCCCAGGCACGTGGATCACAAGGTCAGGAGTTCAAGGCCAGCCTGGCCAAGATGGTGAAACCCCATCTCTACTAAAAATACAAAAATTAGCTGGGTGTGGTGACGAGCACCTGTAATCCCAGCTACTCTGAAGGCTGAGGCAAAGAATTGCTTGAACCTGGGAGGCAGAGGTTGCAGTGAGCCAAGACTGCACCACTGCACTCAAAAAAAAGAAAAAAGAAAAAAAAATGTAGAAATTTAGAAAATCTGTATTTAATGAGCAAGGAAGCTTTCCAAAACTTAAAGGCTTTTTTGATTAAATTGGTAGTGATATTAACAAATGAGATTTTTCCATATTGTATAGGATCTGTCAGCCTTTTGATGACCTGCATGATTCAGTGAACCAATAATTTCCAAATGACCGGTGCATGATGCTATAATCTCACGTATGAGCAAAAGAACCTTCCAAAGTATAAAACAGACCAACAGATTTCAACATGAGGAATGACAAAATGTTTATCAATATGGCCTAACTCCATATTTGTGTGAGAATGCATTTTCTTCATATACATGAACCAAAATAACATGTCACAATACATCAAAGATGCAAACATGAGACTCCACATGCTTCTAATATGCCAGAAATTACAGAAATTTGAAAAGATAAAATAATGTCACTCATCAAAAATTTGGTAAGGTGTTTTTTGGAAAATAGGTGTTTTTTCATATATACCTGCTTCTTTTATTAATATGAAATATGTTATTTTTATTTTTATTTTTTGAGACCGTGTCTTGCTCTGTCACCCAGGCTGGAGTACAGTGGCGTGACCTCAGCTCACTGCAGCTTCCACCTCCCTGGTTCAAATGATTCTCCTGCGTCAGCCTCCTGAGTAGCTGGGATTACAGGCGCCCACCACCACGCCCAGCAAATTTTTGTAGTTTTAGTAGAGATGGGGTTTCACCATGTTGGCCAGGCTGGTCTTGAACTCCTGACCTCAAATGATCCACCCACCTTGGCCTCCCAAAGAATTATTTTTAAATGAAACACTAAATAATTTGAAATGTTCTCCATTTTAATTTCTAATGCAATAAACATCAAGAGACATAAACAGAAGCTCTGGGGAAATTGTTAGTTCTTAGTAATAGCATGAAGAGGTCCTAAACTCCGAAAGTTCAAAACCTGTGCTCTAGGATGTACTGGGAAATGTGGGGTCACAGGGAGGTGCATCCTTTCAGCTCTGCAAAGTGGGTCGGATTATTTTACAAGGTGGTTCCATCAATGCAGTCTCCATGAGCTGGGGAGGAGGCCTGCAATCCTCCACACCTGGGGAGAAAGTGGAACTACCAAACTCAACCAAAAATGAGAGGTCGGTGCCACCAGAGGAGATCCCACTGGGAGTGGGCTCTCCCGGGAGGGCAAGGACAAAGTCCAAGTGGAGGAACCGGAGCCAGGACCAGCAGGAGCAAACTGCATGCACAGAACTCATCCCCTTACTCCTCAAGTTACTTTGCTTCCAAGTGGTTCCAATGAGTCTACCAGGACCTTGAAATGATTGTTTCTTAACAGTTGTGGGAAAAGGGGGTAAGATAAACATGCATTTGAGACTGCCTTTAGCCACTAAGGTCATTAGTTGCTCTCCTCCTTTACTCATCTGATCTAGGAAACGCATGACGCCCCACGTGAGGACCCGTCTGAATAAGGATGCTCTCCGTGCCTGCAAGGAGCACCTGGACATCTCCCAGCACAGCGCACCATGCGGTAGATATCTGCTGAGTTATTACAAATAGTGAGCATGAACTGGGACAAGTTTCATGAACATAATTATTATCAAGGGTACTAAAAGTGTGCTTTCCCTTTGAAAATACATTTATCAGCCAGGTGCGGAGGCTCACGCCTGTAACCCAGCACTTCAGGAGGCCAAGGCGGGCAGATCACCTGACATCACGATTTGAAGACCAGCCTGGCCAACATGGCGAAACTCCATCTCTAATAAAAAATAAAAAATAAAAAAAAAGCCAGGTGTGGTGACAGGCGCCTGTAATCCCGAATACTTGGGAGGCTGAGGCAGGAGAATCGCTTGAACCCGGGAAGAAGAGGTTGCAGTGAGCCGAGATCACACCACTGCACTCCAGCCAGGGCAACAGAGTGAGACTCTGTCTCAAAAAAAGAAAAAGGAAAAGAAAATACATTTATCCACTGTGTGAAAAGACATGCACAGAGTCACTGCAGTATTTTTTAAAGTAACAAAGTATCGGAAACAAGGGAGAAATCCTATAATTGAAGAAAATTATGGTATAGACACACAATGGAATATTAAAATGTTTTGGAAAAATAAATATGGAAAGATATTTGCAATACAATGTTAAGTTAAAAAAATAGAATGTAGTATGCATATTCTTATCCTATTTACATGGTTTATGTGAAGAAAATATGAACAAAATAAGAATCCAAATCATCACAGTGATTATTGCTGGGCAGGAGATACAGGTGAGTTTTTCCTTGGCTTCACTCAATCTTTTAATATAAGAAATATTCTACAAATTTTTCTGCAAGGATAGGTGAGAAATAACGGTCAGATAAACAGATCAGCTTTACATTTCATTCCTACAATTTACTAACTGTGCTGTATTTTATATTCAAAGATGTTTTCTCACCTGTATACCAAATGTTCCTTCATAAATGGTGCTGCAAATGACATGATGTGACCCGCATGAAGCCCTCAATAAAAGGCATTATTTTATGTATTATTCGAATAACTAAAAGGTTGAACAAAGATATATTGAATGATTTTTCTCTGGGAAGTGCTCGTTTGTAAATCTACGTCCCTGTCAAATTGTATCACAATCATCAAATAAAGCAAAATGGACCATGCTGTATTTCCTCATGACTTTTGGTATCATGTTATCAAGAAGCTGCATCTTGAGATCACAAAATTAACTTCAGCCGGGCATGAGATTGAAAACCCAGTCCCCAGTCCCTGTTTTGGACTCTCCCGCTCCAGGTGACTTCATTTGCAGTCCCTGAGTATTGAGCCCTGCGGTACCAAGGCAGGTGCTGCTGAGCAGATAAGGCCTCCTAAAGACCTGGGTCCCCTGGAGAGGCAAGACGGGACACATTGCAGCGATTTGTGCAAGTGTCTCTCTGTGTGTGTGCACACTTTGAAAATGTATTAAAAGCTGTTGGGCCCAGATAAGTATCTTCCAAGACTCCCATTTCCTGTTAGCAGAAAGTCAACGCTATTTTTATTCATCTGCCCCCAAGAGAAAAGCGCCAGTTCCATCAGACCAAAGGGTCACTGTGGGTGCCTGTGTTCTCCGGAGGGCCCTCTTGACCTGCGTCCCAGGATGGTCCCCACAAAGGCCTCTTAGCTCTACTCTCTGCCCGTGACTGACAGCAGAACATCTGCCGTGTCCCTGAACGGACCTGAGGACAACTGGGGACACTGCAGGGGGGATGGGAACGAGGATGTGCAGAAAGAGAGAGAGAAGCTGCCGGAAAGGGGGTTACCTGCTATAAGGAAGCTGCAGCGGGGAGGCCCATCCTGGGGAGCACACGCCCTGGCACGCGCTCCTGCCCGGGCAGGCACTGGCCTGACTGTGCCTTCCTCTTCGTCTTCTCTGCTTGAATGTTCGCACCTTCCCGAGTTTCAACACCGGAAGCCCAGGGCTCCTCTTGCAGACACCTCCCTCCTCCTCCTCTCTCCTGGATCCACATTCATTCCTGGGCGGCCCCAGCCAATCCGTGACTCTAGACACTGTCTACAGCTGGGACTATCCAGCGTGTTGTCCGCCACGAACCCATCCTGAATCCCAGACTCAACGTCCAGCGGCCTGGCCTGCACCTGTGCCTGGAACTAGGAAAGTTCCTCCTTTTCCTGCCAACAAATGGCAACTCGGCTTTTCACAGCTCAGGCTGGACCTTGATGCATCCCTGATCCCATCTTCTCCAAGAACCACACCCCCTTTCCACCCACAAATCCCGTCAGCTGTGTCTCCAAATACCCAACCTCTCCAGAGCCACGACCTCCAACCACCCCAGCATCCCCTCAAGATGACGGCAGTCACGCCCACAGGGCCTGCAACCACCCCGGCGTCCCCTCAAGATGACGGCAGTCACGCCCACAGGGCCTGCAACCATCGCGGGGTCCCCTCAAGATGGCGGCAGTCACGCCCACAAGCCCTGCTCCCACCCCGGCGTCCCCTCAAGATGGCGGCAGTCACGCCCACAGGCTCTGCAACCATCGCAGCGTCCCCTCAAGATGGCGGCAGTCACGCCCACAAGCCCTGCTCCCACCCCGGCGTCCCCTCAAGATGGCGGCAGTCACGCCCACAGGCTCTGCAACCATCGCAGCGTCCCCTCAAGATGGCGGCAGTCACGCCCACGGGCCCTGCTCCCACCCCGGCGTCCCCTCAAGATGGCGGCAGTCACACCCACGGGCCCTGCTCGCACCCCAACACCAGGCCTGGCTCCCGCGTGGCTTCAGGAGCATTTCAGGCCAGGATGCGCCTCTGCGCCGAAGCCTCAGGCGTTTGCCTGGTCACTCATGGCGAAGGGCAGTGTCTGGCACGGCTGGCTCCCCACGGTGTGAGCCCCACTCAGCCCTGGGGCAGTGAGAAGGGCGGCCTGGGTTGCGCGGGAGCAGCAGGGAGACGTGGGGCCGGGCAGCGCGGGGGAGTTTCCACACTGCAACCCCGGCCTGCCTCTGAGAACGCAGCCTCGCCTTCCAGCGCGCCTCGAGGAACCCGCTGTCACCGCTTACTTCACCTCCTTCCTCTGAACTCACGCCCCGTGCTGCCGTCACCCCGCCATCACCCAGCTAGCGCCTGGTGTGGCGGGCGGGAGGGAGGCCCGGCCTGAGGAAGGAAGGGGAAGAGGCCTCCCCCACGAGGGCTGCGCTCACAGGGGACCCTGTCCCCCGCCTCGTCCACTCCTCCTGCAGCCGGGGCGGGCCGAGCTCACGTCTTCCTTCCTCTTCCTCCCTTCCTCTGCACGGACCTCACGGCGGCAGGCACCACGCACCAGCACCAGGAGCCAGGGCCGAGGCTGCTGGCATCACAACACCCAAGAAACAGGCCCCTCCGCACAGGGCCGTAGCGGGGAGCCTCCCCGATGCCCCAAATCAAAGTGAAAGATCTTCCCTCCCCGCCCAAGCTGTCCCATAGCCTAGAGCTCAGACCGCCCACAGCTGGGCAGATCAGCCCGCACTGGCTGTTGTGTGTGGAGCCATGGTGCACGCGGGCTGGCACAGGGTCAGTGGAACCATGGTGCACGTGGGTTGGCACGGGGTTGGAGGAGTCATGGCGCACATGCGGTGGGGCCATGGCACACGCGGGCTGGCACGGGGTCAGGGAGCCATAGCACATGGGCTGGCACGGGGTTGGGTAGCCATGGCACATGCTGGTTGGCACAGGAGGGACCCGGGAGCCGGGCTCTCGAAGGTGACGGGTGGGAATGGAGAAGTCTCTTGACAGAGCTCTTCTGGGAGCCAGGACAGGATGGCCCGGCCAAGAGCAGACAGCGCCGGGGCGGAGGGGGTGACTGGGCTGAGGCCAGCGGGGCCTGGACCGGGTGATGTGAGGCCGGCAGCCACACCGAGGGGCCCAGCAACCTGTGGGTCAGGGATCGGCAGCCTGCAGCCACCACGGGCTCCACAGGCCACACCTTACTGGAACACAGCGCGCGCTTCTCCACGCCTTGTGCCAGGGCAGGGCTGAGCCTGCGGACGTACAGGGCCCGTTGCAGCAAGTGCAGGGCCAATGCAACATGAAAATCCTTCCCCCAGAGTTATGTCCTGTGTGAGGGAGCCCCTGCTGACAGGACCCCCCTGTCCCCGGAGCCCAGACCACCTGGCACCCAGCCCCTGACAGGAACGAGCCTAGACCCCGGGAGATTCCTGGTAGAGTGTGGTGGGGCCGCCCTGCAGATGCAGCTCCCCAGGCTCCCGGGTTGTTTTACTGTAAAGCATGACTCGACTGCTGTGTTCAATTCAAAGGCAGTCTTCCTGGCAGATGCAGGCACACCGGGAGCCGGGGATGCGATTCCCGAGGGAACCAGAGTCTCTCTTGGGAGGCGCCTTCCAGGGAGCGGGAAGCGGCCAGCCCCAGATGCAGCCGAGTGCAGCCATGGGTGCCCAGCAGGTGGCGCTGCTACCCGACCTCCCAGAGCCCTCGCTCGGTGCGCAACCCCGGCAACAGGACAGGGCAGGCCGTGGCTTTCCCTCCTGCTTTATGCACAGACTGTGCTACCAGGGCTGCTGGCAGCCACCGTGCAGGACGGGGAAGCTGCTGCGCTGTTGGTATTTCTGTGTGTAATGGGGGTTCTTCTGTAATGAGAATGGGTCGGCAGTCTACAGTGTTCACAGAGAACTCTCAAGACCACTATGGCACTCAGTCCTGACACCCAGAGTCATAACATGGACTTTGCGGTGACAGCCACCTGTCTTTCTGCTGTTACCATGTAAAATTTCACTCAATCTAGAAATAAAAACAGAAAGAACCCCTATCTAGTCATTCTGTCGTGCAAATTGTGTGACAGCTAAAAACTAAGAAACAGGCCGGGTGGTATGGCTCACGCCTGTAATCCCAGCACTTTGGGAGGCTGAGGCGGGCAGATCACGAGGTCAGGAGATCGAGACCATCCTGGCTAACACGGTGAAATCCCGTCTCTACTAAAAATACAAAAAAATTAACCAGGGGTGGTGGTGGGCGCCTGTAGTCCCAGACACTTGGGAGGCTGAGGCAGAATAATGGCATAAACCCAGGAGGCGGAGCTTGCAGTGAGTGGAGATCAGGTCACTGCACTCCAGCCTGGGCGACAGAGCGAAACTCCCATCTCAAAAAACAAACAAACAAACAACCTAAGTAACAGCACTACTCTCACAGAAGCACCGAGTTATTCAGACAAACCCCAATACATCCCAGGAGATCAGACACCAGTCAATGTGTGACTCCCTGGGGGAGCCAGGGGGTCATGCTAAGGGTTTGCCCAAGCTTAGCTTCCCAGAGCCTTCCCGCAATCCCAGGACACACAAATGGGGGTGCTGAGCACAGGAGGCTGCAGCCCTGAAGGGCAAGTTTACACCGATTCAGGGACAAAGGAGTTTGACCCCCCAGAGACCATGCTGTGGAGTGGAGCACAGTCATCAGCTAACGTCCTAAACGGGCACAGCAGAAAATCAGTCTTGTTACTTTCCAGAAACTTCCCATGTCTTCAAGGAAACATGGGAACTTCAACACACATATTTCAGACAAAACAACATTAATGTAGGCAAAGAGACACAGAAAGACAGAGAGAGAGAGAGAGAGAGAGAAGGAAATGGAGAGACAGGGAAGGAGAGAGCAAAAGCAAGAAAAGGAATTAACTTGGAGAAAATTAGATAATGTTCCCTGTAAATGTTCCCAACAAAGATGCTGGTAGAGAAATGACTCAATCTTCATTCTTTAAACTTAGAAACCACAGTAATGCTCAATAGGCTTTTTAGGGCAACAAACTCTTACACAAATGTACATTAAGTGGTGGCGTTTTTATCTGTTCTCCAGGCTGAGTAAGAAGAGACAAAGATGGGGCGGGCAGGAAAATGGTGACCTCAGCTTGTCTGGGGCTCAGCCTCGTTCTTCTAGCTGCTAGGAAACTAGGAAAATTTAAAGTCTAACAATAAACACGGAAATGCTATACCTGTATTCAAGGTCAAACAACGTATCAGTCTCAAAAGGGGTCTAGAAACTCACTCTTTCTCCATAGGCCAATGACCTGATTCTGAGAATTGTTTCTGGTGCCAGGCCAAGCAGAGATGAACAGATCCACTCTCAGGAGACAGGATGCAGACAGAGGTGCAGGGAAGGGGACCAGTAGCAGCCATCAGCTGCTGGTGCCTTGGATTTGAAACACTGCTCACACTTTTTATAAACCAGTCAGATATCACAAAAATAAAAATAAAAGTCATGGTTCTGAGGGGTGTTTTATGCACTGAATCCTCATTCTCCCCAGTACAGGTTTCTGTCAAAGAATCCCCAAACTGAACAGAATGGAAATTGGGATGGAAAGAACTTTGCTCTTGAATTAGTCACATCTAACACATAGATTGTGTTAAACACCCAGAAGTGACCAACTACCACTTCACAGATCACTAGAAAAATCGGTTACCACCCACCAGATCACCCACACGGATCAGTTATCACCCACCAGATCACCTGCAGGGATTGGCTGCCACTGACTGGATCACCTGCACAAATTGGTTACCAACCACCAGCTCATCTGCAGGGATCATTATCACCCACTGGATCACCCATATTGACTGGTTACCACCCTCTGCGTCACCTACATGGATCAGTTACCACCCACTGAGTCA
Source organism: Macaca thibetana thibetana (assembly GCF_024542745.1). Classification (NCBI taxonomy): domain Eukaryota; kingdom Metazoa; phylum Chordata; class Mammalia; order Primates; family Cercopithecidae; genus Macaca; species Macaca thibetana. The sequence goes on from NC_065585.1 coordinate 141,365,474, forward strand.
CCTGCAGGGATGTTACCACCCAATGGGTCAGCCACAGGGATTGATTGCCACCCACTGGATCACCCACATGGATAAGTTATCACCCACTGAATCGCCCCCATGGATAAGTTATCACCCACTTGATCACCCACAGGGATAGGTTACCATCCACTGGTTATCACCCACTGGATCACCCACAGGGATTAATTACCACCCACTGGATCACCCACAGGGATCAATTACCACCCACTGGATCACCCACAGGGACTGGTTATCACCCACTGGATCACCCACAGGGATCAATTACCACCCACTGGATCACCTACAGGGACTGGCTGTCACCCACTGGATCACCCACAGGGATTAATTACCACCCACTGGATCACCTACAGGGACTGGTTACCACCTACTGGATCACCCACGGGGACTGGTTACCACCCACTGGATCACCCACGGGGACTGGTTACCACCCACTGGATCACCACACAGGGATCAGTTACCACCTAACAGATCAGCAACAAAATATGTTCTGAGCAACAGTCATACTACCTTCCTCATTAGGGCAAATTATATAATACAGTTAGATGCCAAATGGTCTCTATGCCAAAACAAATCACAGATTTGTGAAAACAGAGCTGTGTTATGTTTGCAATCTCAAGATTAATCATCTGCAGGCGGATCTCGATGTCTTCACTATTGATCTTCAACACTGATAGATTCAAATCTGATCTGTGAGAGACTAAGGTTGACTTCCTGGAATTCCGGATGAGACATTTCAGCACACACTGTTCAGATACCTTCATTAACTTTTGATAATTTTCAATCTAATCAATTATGTTTCACTAAGTAGTGCCTTAGATCAAAATTTACTACCAGCTTCTCCACATGATCTTGTACACAGCGGTTCTCACTGTGCTTGTGGCAGGACGGCCACGTCATGACATCTACATGCCAGAGCTCTACCTTCCCCCACAGCAGCCTCCAGACATGCAGGTGCCACACATGTGAAACGTGGCCAGTCCAAACCAAAGTGTTCCATGCAAAAAATACACACTGGAATTCAAGGACTTCGCATTAAAAAATGTAAAATCTCACCGTATGATTTTTTTTTCCCACTGATTACACACTGTGCAGAAAGGCAAGCAGCAGGCCTGAAAATGCGATCCCTAGAAAGGCTGCCTGGAAAGACAGCCATCCTGTGTCTGAGCACTCAACAGGTAGACATTTCTCTACCCTGTGTTCTGGTATAAAATAGCCCCTAAAATTGTAAGCGTGTCTCCCTGTGCCCAGACCCCCTGTATAAACAATGTGATGCCTGCTGAGAACCTGATTTTCTTCTGACAGTCAGGAATTCGGATTGTGGTCAGTCACGCAAGCTCGATATGCCCATGTGGCCAACCCACAATCCAGCCCTGAACTCCCAGGCTCTGATGAGCAGCGCTGATAGACAGCCCTCTGCACATCCTTGCAATGCATTGCTGGAGAGGCAAACACGCCCCATGTGACTCTTCTGGGAGGGACTCTTGGGAGCCTGCACTGTCGTCCTCCAGACTCCAACCTGTGCACCTTTTCCCTTTGCTGGCTTGGCTCTATGTCTTCTCACTGTAATGAATCCTACCTGTGAATAAAACCTCATGCTGAGCCCTGTGAATCCTTCTAGCAAATCACCCAGCCTGTAGTTGGTCTTAGGAACCCCAGTGCAGTTGGTGTCACAAGTGGGATTCACTAGCATGACTGCCTCACTGAACTATGAGGAAAGCTTTCTTTGGGAAAATGAGGGATGAAGAAGTGAAGATGAGATGTCAGCTCCCGAGTCTTCCACAGCATGAAACGCAGCTGAGCTGCCAAATGCCGTGAAAGGGAAAAGTCATCTACGGAGTTTAGAAATTATAGTCCAAGCTCAGGAGAGCTGGGTTGCTGGACCTGGGGACAGATTTTGGCTGTTCTGGCTGATGTGAGTGGGAAAAGTACATCCCAGGTGAGGACCTTGATTTTCTGTTCTCTCCTCCAGGTGGGAGGAGAAAGACCCCAACATTCCTAAGGTGAGTGCTGAATGTGCCAGAAACACTACAAGTGTGTGTTGCTCCCTCCCTGAAGTGGGAAGAATAAATGTAAGGTCAGGTTACACAGGCTGCAGCAGAGCTTTAGATAAACAGAAACGCTCAGGGCCAGGCCCAGTGGCTCATGCCTGTAATCCCAGCACTTTGGAAGGCTGAAATAGGAGGATCACTTAAGCCCAGGATTTCAGGACCAGTCTGGGCAAACATTGCAAGACCCCATCTCTACAAAAATTAGCTGGACATAGTGGCATGCACCTGTGGTCCCAGCGACTCAAGGCCAAAGGAGGAGAATCACTGGAGGCTAGGAATTCAAGACCAGCCTGGACAACATAGTGAGAGCCCAGCTCTACAAAAAAAAGACCATTATTTAAAGAGAGACAACAAAAACATTCCCACTGATGGTGCTTCGGTCCCACCTGCTTCCCAGCCAGGACCTCCAGGCACCTGTAATGTCAGCCCTGTAAATGCTGAGTTTAATGCCAGAGGTTTCAGTAAACTTCCAATGAGGAAAAAAAGAAAGGAAGGATTTTGAAAAAATGTATTTTGTGGCTACTGAATCAGAATATAGGACCTACACTGATGTAAAATATATATGCTTGCAATTTCATAAATGCTAGAGAGCTTATCCCAATCAAAGAAAGCTGCACAAAGAATGATAACATCGAGAGGACACAGCTGCTTAGGACACGATGGCTTTTCACTGTGGCTGGCCGACTGAAACGTACACTTCCTTAGTATTCGATCTCCACAACGATGAGAGTTGCTGTTAGTTTTTCCAAGGGCGCCTGTGGAGAAAGGGGAGCAGGGAGAGAGGCAATCTCCAGATGGAGACACTCTTCCATGGTTTTCAAAGGCACTTTCTAGGAGCCAGTGAGCCCTCATGGCATCTCGAGTCTGGCGGGTTTCCAGCCTGATGTGCGCATCTCCAGTGAGTAACACAGACCCTCAGGCTGACAAAGCAAACGGGCACGGGGAAGCCTTGCTTGGACCGGGCTTGGGACATGACCCCGCCATATCTCACCTTGCTGCTGCCCAAGAAAAGCCACTGGCTTTCCCCAAAATCCTAGATACCCAGATCCTAACTGCCCAAACCTCAGTCTATGCTAAAACCTGACAGCATCTGCTGTGTCTGTCTGGACACTAGCTGTGCCCAGCTGAGATCAGGTGACCGGTGCCACCCCACGAACAGGACTCAGACACAGAGACGGCAGCAGCCAGGACCCCCCTTAGGGTCCCACACGAAAGCCCCAGGAAAGGGCCTGTTCTCTGCTGGGGCCGTCTGAAAGCACGCTGCTGAGCTCTGTACCGTGCTTCTGGTACAAAGGCTAATACGTGCGATTCCTGCAAAACCTGCAGATGGGTGGGGGCATCGCTGAACTGTGACCCTGCTGCCCCCCTCTCCTGGCAGGTGGCGCCTTCCGCCCGCTCTGGGGGACATCTCAGGGCTGATGACCCCTGGGCTCAGTCTCCCGGGCAGCCTGACTGCCCCCTCCCCTCCTCCCAGAGCAAACACCTCAGTGAGGTGGGTAGACGACCACCAAGAGCTCTTCCCGGAAAGGGGGTGATGTGTTCTCACCGGATAATGATCAGAACAAAAGCAGCTGCAGAAAACTATTTTAAATTTTTGTAAAACAAAACCCCAGCATCTGGAGACAAGGGAGAAGGAGGAGAGCATCAGTGAACTTTGGTTTCCCAAACTCGCCTGAAAACCTTTCCTTCCCCCTTCCCCCCAAAACGTCCCATGCTGCCCTCCTCAGCTGCTGCCAGAGCGTCCCATGCTGCCCTCCTCAGCTGCTGCCAGAACGTCCCATGCTGCCCTCCTCAGCTGCTCCCAGAACGTCCCATGCTGCCCTCCTCAGCTGCTGCCAGAACGTCCCATGCTGCCCTCCTCAGCTGCTGCCAGAACGTCCCATGCTGCCCTCCTCAGCTGCTGCCAGAGCCCCGAATCCATAGTGACCCAGAGCCTCTGACTGCATGTCGGATGCGGTCAGCTCCTGCACGTTCCTCACAAGACACTCACAGACGATGTCCACACCCACATTTCAGATGAGGAATCCTGGCTCAGGAGGGATGAACCGCCCAGGGTGAAATCGCAGAGAACTCCTGGGCCTGAGCACCCTGTGCCTGGCTCTGTCAACCTCACAGGACCACCTCATGTCGCAGACACTGGTTTTCATGCCTCTGCCCATCCCGGCCACCTGACCAGTTCGGAATGTCACCGTTATTGTTCTCCCAATTTTAAAGATGAAATGGAAACTCAGAGAACTGAAGTAAATGTCACTAGAGTCATCAAATATGTAGTAAAACTCAAGCCGTAAGCCATGTCTTTAGGCCCCACGTCCCACGGTCTTTCCACGGCTCTGTGGCCTTCGTTCACATTCCAAGCACCCTACTGCACTCCATAGCAGCCAAAGACACTTTCCATCTTAAAGACGGAGATCCCGGCTCCTTCTATGCCCAGATTCTCTCATGGGCAGTTGGGGGCCTGGTGTGTACTCCCAGGAGCCCGGGCATGTTCACCCTGGGAAGGCCTCAGCCATCGCCTCACGTGGGGACCACAGCCTGGGGCCTCTAAGTGGGCACCCCGGCCCCATCTGTGCACCTCCCACTCCCAGGCAGGGGCTGTGATCCTGCTCTCTGCAGCCCTGCCAGTGGCTGCTCTGTTGTGTCTCCAGAGGTTGCCCGCAGAGGTTTCTGAACAGAGAGGCTTGGCCTCCTGAGCACAGATGCCCGTCACCTCATACCTTGGTCTCATCCTCACGCTCTTCCCCAGGGTCTAAGGCAGAGGCCTGGGAGTTTCTGTCATTTTCTCTCACGTCCTCTGCCCTCCCTTTGGCCTCTGAGGCAATGAGAGCTGAGACCTGGGCTCCCTCTGGCTCCCGGGGCCCCTATGCTGAGACACACAGGGCTGCCACGTTGGCTGGCCATGCCCACGCCACCTCACAGCCAGGCCACGGCCCCCCCAAGCTGAGCTACACAGGCTGCCATGCGGGCTGGTCACCCCCAGGTCGCACTCTGGCTTCTGAGCAGGAGGCCAGTGTGGCCATCCAAGCCTCTTTCTTGCAGCCAGGAATAAGGAGCCGCTACTGCAGGGAGCAGGGGAGGCCCTTCTAGGCTGGGTCTGGCCCAGATCCCTTCCCTACCCCCGCCGTGTGCTCCACACAACCCAAGCATCCACTACAGCTTGCTCAGGGTCCAGGCCTGGTCCTTCTTCTTCACCTTTGTCCCCTCGAGAACTTGGATCCATCTTCAAGCCCTCTATGGGCAACATAGCGAGACCCTGTCTCTACAAAAAAAATTAAAAATTAGCCTGGCATGGTGGCGCATACCTGTACTCCCAGCTCCTCAGAGACGGAGGCAGGAGCAATGCTTAAGCCCCGGAGTTCGGGGCTGTAGTAAGCCTTCAAAGGGTTTCTCTCTGTCACCATTACACTCCAGCCTCGGCAGCACAGAGAGACCCTGTCTCAGTTGAAAAGGAAAACACGCTGAGTCTAACTTGTCATTGAGCTTTGTGGCCTTCCCAGCTCATGTGGGATCCACAGCTCACACTGTGCGTTTGATGTGCTAAGTCAGGAAGCGCGGTGCCTCTCCTCCTCTCCTCCTTCACAGTGCACAGCAGGGCCTCAGCAGATGTGTGTGGAAGGAATGGCTGTCTGAGACACAAGGCCAGGGGGTTCCAATATGAGAGTAAGAACTGCCGAACTACCCTCAGCTCCACCTTGGATCAGCACTGCAGAGAGGCCGGGCCGGACACCTCCTGTCCCCCCACCCCAGGCACCTGTTATCTCCTCACAGAGTCACCGAAAGGCAAGATACTGAACTTGGAGGCGTCCATAGAGTCGGTCCCACTCCTTCACTTTCAGTAAGAGAAAAATGAGGCCTAGACAGGGAACACACACCTTAGAACACAGAGCACAGACGCAGACAACACCAGGTTGCCTTGATTGTGGGAGACGGAGGAGAAGACCCTGTCCCATCCCAGCTCCACCCGGCACCCGGCGAGGCAGTTGGGCCAGACGAGGCCCACGCCTTCCAAGGGTATTCTCTCTGGCGCTTCCTCCGGCTCCTCCATCCCCAAGCAACTCCAGGGATCTGTATGGAGAAAGACTGTTCTCTCTGATAAACGCACCCAACCATCCACGGAGCAGAGGGTCTTTCCACTGTGTTGTGTTTGGCTTTGAAAATCATGCGACATTCTAAAAAGTTCCATTCACTGGCATCTCTTTAAAGAAGCCTCTCTCATAGTCATGGGGAAAAATAGGCTTCTTAAAAAAATTTTTTCGGAGAAAGCAAATGACAATTAGATCCGATTTTAAAACAATAGAGATGATGAAAAACTTAAAACATCACTTTTGTTTTGATCTCAATATGATGAAATATGGGCATGTTTTGAATCCATAAGAAAGAGTGTGCCCATCATGGTGACAGTGACTGGAGAGGACTCACAGCTGCCTCTTGGGCCGCTGTAAGTGCATCCTGTGCTGAGCGCACACGGCAAGAACAATAGGAAGTCTAACGAGCACTTCCTGGTCCACATGTAGACGGCTGCCCCACCTGATAGGAAGTCTAACCAGCACTTCCTGGTCTACATGTAGATGGCTGCCCCACCTGATAGGAAGTCTAACCGGCACTTCCTGGTCTACATGTAGATGGCTGCCCCACCTGATAGGAAGTCTACCTGGCACTTCCTGGTCTATATGTAGACGGCTGCCCCACCTGATAGGAAGGCTAACGAGCACTTCCTGGTCTATATGTAGATGGCTGCCCCACCTGATAGGAAGTCTAACCAGCACTTCCTGGTCTGTATGTAGACGGCTGCCCCACCTGATAGGAAGTCTACCCGGCACTTCCTGGTCTATATGTAGACGGCTGCCCCACCTGATAGGAAGGCTAACGAGCACTTCCTGGTCTATATGTAGATGGCTGCCCCACCTGATAGGAAGTCTAACCAGCACTTCCGGGTCTGTATGTAGACGGCTGCCCCACCTGATAGGAAGTCTACCCGGCACTTCCTGGTCTATATGTAGACGGCTGCCCCACCTGATAGGAAGGCTAACGAGCACTTCCTGGTCTATATGTAGATGGCTGCCCCACCTGATAGGAAGGCTAACCAGCACTTCCTGGTCTGTATGTAGATGGCTGCCCCACCTGATAGGAAGGCTAACCAGCACTTCCTGGTCTGTATGTAGATGGCTGCCCCACCTGATAGGAAGGCTAACGAGCACCTCCTGGTCTACATGTAGATGGCTGCCCCACCTGATAGGAAGTCTAACCAGCACTTCCTGGTCTACATGTAGACGGCTGCCCCACCTGATAGGAAGTCTAACCAGCACTTCCTGGTCTACGTGTAGACGGCTGCCCCACCTGATAGGAAGGCTAACGAGCACTTCCTGGTCTATATGTAGACGGCTGCCCCACCTGATAGGAAGGCTAATGAGCACTTCCTGGTCTATATGTAGACGGCTGCCCCACCTGATAGGAAGTCTAACCAGCACTTCCTGGTCTATATGTAGACGGCTGCCCCACCTGACAGGAAGGCTAACGAGCACTTCCTGGTCTATATGTAGACGGCTGCCCCACCTGATAGGAAGTCTAACCAGCACTTCCTGGTCTATATGTAGACGGCTGCCCCACCTGATAGGAAGGCTAACGAGCACTTCCTGGTCTATATGTAGACGGCTGCCCCACCTGATAGGAAGTCTAACCAGCACTTCCTGGTCTACGTGTAGACGGCTGCCCCACCTGATAGGAAGGCTAACGAGCACTTCCTGGTCTATATGTAGACGGCTGCCCCACCTGATAGGAAGGCTAACGAGCACTTCCTGGTCTATATGTAGATGGCTGCCCCACCTGATAGGAAGTCTAACCAGCACTTCCTGGTCTACGTGTAGACGGCTGCCCCACCTGATAGGAAGGCTAACGAGCACTTCCTGGTCTATATGTAGACGGCTGCCCCACCTGATAGGAAGGCTAACGAGCACTTCCTGGTCTATATGTAGACGGCTGCCCCACCTGATAGGAAGTCTAACCAGCATTTCCTGGTCTATATGTAGATGGCTGCCCCACCTGAGACACCAGAGATCCTTTGTAAAGGATAGCATTTTCCCAGAACAACAGCAAGATAGGCAGCAGCCTGTCAGGCAAGTAAGGGAAGCTTGAGGAGTGTCCTCAGGGGAAGGTCTTAAGAAAAGTGCCACGGCTGAAGGGCACCACGTGTCTGTAGCTGTGCAGGGCCATTTAGGGGTCTTCACGCAGGAGGCCATCATGCCAAGACCTCCGTACTCAGGGACAGGCCCCGCCGCCAGCTCTGAGGCCTGAGGAAAGTTCACATGTGAGCCCCCCCGCCGCCTTTAGAAAGGGCAGTACCGATCACCCATTGGCGTCATGCGGTGTGTTTTGTGAAAATGGTTCAAGGAGGTGAAACAATGGACCAGAATCTTCTCCTACACCACTGGAAACATTCTCCTGGTCAGCGCTTTATTTTATTCAAAAGTCATGAAAAAGTTGACTAAATGCTCTCTCTCACCCAATTTCCCAGGAATCCGCAGAGCATTCCCTGAAACAGCAGCTCCCTGCCGCCTCCACGCTGGACCCTAAGTGCCCAACAGCACTAAAAAACAACACAAAAAGAGAAGACCTTGCACTCAGCTTGCAACCAGGCTCCAGCTCAGACACATGGAGAGGTGTCTCCTCCCTAGGCATTAAGTTCTTAAAAGACAGGCCGCCATTTCCCAGGGGAGGCGATTTAACAGCACAGAGGTCCTATTTAACAGTACACGTGCTTCCCGAGTTTTACACGTCGGTCGGTTCCTGCACTTTGCCTTTTCCAGTGTAGAAGCATGTGTGGCCACCTTTGAATAGGGCCCCCTTGGGTCCCTTTCTCTTTCTCGATGGGAGCAGTCAAGGCTGCTCGCTCTGGCCTTCCGGGCTCTGCTGACCGGGCCACACAGACGCCTACAGAGGCTCATTCTCTTCCGAGACCCTCTTCATAAACCGACCATAACTCAGCAACGCACGGTACACAGTGTTCTGTTCCACTCAGAACGATCCAGCAGCTCAGCCCACGACATGCTCTGTTAGCTAATTTCCAGCGGGCTGGAGACGGGTCCCACTGGGCAGGGTCCTCGGTCATTTTAATGAACTTCCTACTCTGACTCTTAGACTGTTCCCAGTTTCCTAGAAACAATCATTGTTAAACGTCCCCACTCTTACGCAGCTCTCCAATTTTCATTAGGCAAGTATGAACAACAATTGAAAGACATTTTAATAATAACCACATAAAAAGCACATAAACGCTCATACTTCCTGAAAAACAAAAAGCCAACCCAGAGGTTTATGTGGAATTCCTCCTCGTATCCAACAAACAGGAACCACTCTGCTTCGAGGGAAGCTCTGAAACTAGAGCAAGATGCACGGGTCCTGTGCTGTGGGATGTAGAGATGGTGTGAAGGACGCACACTTAGACATGACAGATGACAGAACACGACCGAGGCACACCCAGCCCTGAAACACGGAAATCGGTGGAGCAGTCTGCAAACGCGACAGAACCACACCATCCAAGAGAAAAACAGTGTGAGCACATGTGCAATTTATGGTCTTATTAACTACATTAAAACCGTAAGAAACAGGTGAGGTTAATTTTAATATATTTTATTTAATCCAACATATGCAAAATATCATTTCCACATGCAATCAACGTAAAATATGTTAATAAGCTACTTCACATGTGTTTTCATACCAAGTCTTCAAAATCCGGCGCGTAAAGTGTTTTACACGGACACACCCTGTGGACGCAGCGGCCGGGCGTCCTGGGCCCATGACCGCATGTGGCTGGCAGCTGACACACGAAGGGGACAGCGAGGGCTCCCACACACAGCTTTGGGTCCAAGGCGAAGAGCACGTCTCTGAGCCCCAGACCCACACCAGGAAGGAAGAGAGACGCCCCTACGGTGGAGTCGCTCGGAGAAGGTGTTTCCAACCCTCTCGAGGGGCGGCCGCCTCAGCGTCTCCTGCGGGAACGGCAGCGGGCCCTCTGCAAGCGTGCGGAGTGTGGTGGCCACTGACACAGCTCGCAGCACGCGGGTCTGCCAGGCTGAGGTACTGTGCCCTTCCCAGTGCCAACAGAAGCCGAGGAATACACGTTCTTACAAATCACACTCAGAGGGTTTGGAAGCGTTGAAGAGACAGAAAGAAGATGACGGGAACGCTGGAGGCTCCTTAGACTTTAAAGAGGCAGGGCTGGGGGAAAGCTCTATCTTTGGACAGCAAATCACTCCTTCCTTCTGTTGCTCTTACAGCCGGGAACACCTGTGCGTCTGATCTGTTCTTCTTCAGACAGAACAGCCTTGAACTGAAGAAAAGGTGGGTACTCTGGTTCCCCAAATGTTCCATCTCCCCCAGAGCCGACATGGGGCTGGGGTCCACCGCCTCGCGGAGCTCATGAGGACGAGCGAGTGCCAAGCAGGATGAGTCTCCGAATCTGCGCCCGCTGCCCGCTCTGCCTCCACCCTCCCCACCACAAGCTGGGAATAGCCACGCCACCCGCCTTGCAGGAGAGAGCACTCGCTTCCTCTCCGCCCCCTGGGATGCGCAGCTGACTCAGAGCCACCCCAAGTAACGGTGGGCAGAAACCAAGGCAAGAATCGAAGAGGCGGCCTGTTTCAAGCAGGTCCCACTCAATGGAGCTGGAAATAGATTGACTCCGACAGGCTGCCGTTCCCGCTAAGTGGGATGAGAACGAACAGCCAGGTGTCTGCACAGCAGGCTCTGCCCTCACCCTCCCCTCGTGCCCACAGCCAGGTGTCTGCACAGCAGGCTCTGCCCTCACCCCTGTGCCCACAGCCAGGGCCGGCAGCCATTCCAGGACAGAGGGCTCCCTAACCCACAGAATGATGGGGGTCAGGGAAGCAGCAGACATGGCAAAGAGGGTCTGACCCTGGAGACACCTGAATTCCCATGACGACCCGACTGCCTCACAAGCCAAAGCTTCCTTCTCTGAAGGAAACAGACAGCAGCTGCCACCGTGCAGGGCTCTGCAGGAACGGACGGGGACAGGCTTGGAAGGTACCTTTATAGACGAGTCCACAGGAACTCCAGAAAATATTACTTCCTTCCCACATATCCTTGCAGGAGGGAAGAAAAAACCCTAACCATATATTTCCAATATGCTTTATCTTTGTCCAAAACAGTCTAAGAACCTACAGAAAGATCGGGGGGAAATGGGGAAGTTACATTTTGAATCAAGAATGTGAAATGCTGGCTGATCTTTTTCAAACTGTTGGTTATCAATATTTTTTCATCTTAAGAATTTTTTTAAATTTTTCATTTTGAAATAATTTCAGACATATAGAAAAGTTGCAAAAGCAGTACAGGGGATTCTTACGTACTCTTTACCCTGATTTCCTAAACTCTGACATTTTACGTTTACTGTTCTTTCTCTGTCTCATGTAATTATTTTTCAGAGCCACTTGACACTACATTGCAGGCATGATAGCCCTTCGCATAGTAAATGATTCATTGTGTGTTTACTAAAACCAATGGGATTTTCATAATAACCACAGTACGATCATCAAAATCTTGAGATACTAGTATTTCACTGACAAACCTTATTCACATTTTGGCAGTTGTTCCACTCCTGTGTTTTATAGGAAATGAAAAAACAAAACTCCGCACAAAACCACATGTTGTACTCGTCACATCTCTAGTTTTATTTAACCTGGAACCATTTCTCAGTCTTTCTCCATCTCCACTGAGAATTTTTCCCTTTACAAATCATAAGAAGAAAAGAACCGGATCATGAGAGCCCCTCCCAGGAATTATTCAGTGTGTGAAAATCCGAAGGTTATGAACTTCAGAGAACGTTTGTTCGCCTTTTCTATTTCAGCACACGCGTGGCTGCCGGACTGCATGTGTGGTTATGGACTTTGGTCAGGAAAGTGCCTGGAAGCCAAAGGTGAGAGGGAAAAGGTGAAAAGGAAAAGGTTTCTCGACAAAAACATCAGACACTTGTTCTTCCTCCAAGATCCCAGCAAACTCACAGGAATGCCACGAGGTCTTAGAGCACATGTTTGTGCTGCAATATTTCCTAGAAGGGAATATTTCCACTGATAACAGAACATTCCTCAAATAAAAGAAAGATTATCAAATAAAACCTGCGTGAGGCAAATATTCACCCGCTTCCTTCCAGCCACGGGGACCAAACAGCCCCTCGGTTAATCCTCCTGGGAAGACGGAGGCCAAACGAATTCCAGCAAAAGACTCAAAACTGTGGGTTTTACATACATTATGTTGTTTAATTGAGAGTCCAAAAAATGAAGAGCAAGGATGTCATAAGACTCCAAAGATTTTTAAAGAAAAACCAAGTGGGGCTCTTTTTCCTCTGCCAACACCCACCACCATGTTTCAGCAGCTCAGTAAGAAGGGCTGGGAGCCAGGGGGTGGCCACCGGGACGACGGGGAGGGCTTTAATCAGAAACTCAGAACGGGCTGACGAGGACTCCAGAGAACAAATGAAATTCAAAAGGAAGTAACAAACCCGCCAAGGTTCCCGGGAGCCGAATGTCCCGGCTCTCACTGCAGGAAGAACATCATGACAAGTGGCAGTGCCTAAAAATAACGGCCGAAATACCTGGGATTCGTAACAGAAGGGCCAGGAATCCCAGATCCCGGGGTAGCCAAGGAATTGAAGAAGGAATCACAGGCGGCCTTTTCTAGAACACGTTCCTGATTCTTTTTCCAGAGCCAGGAGGCGGGAGAGGCAGAGTGCTCTCGTTCTCACTCTCGCGTGAAACGCCCCTGCCATTCCCTGCTCCCTCAGCGTGGGAGTCCCCCAGGCGCCAGGGTGTGGACATAACTGGGAACCACTTCTTCAGAGACACAACCGGCCTGTGTCAACTGTCCACGCAGCTCCTCAGCCCTCAGAGACCCGCCTGCCGCAGGACCAAGATCCAGGAGCCCAAGGCAGTGGCCTCCATGCCTGGATTTCAGCTGACGACTTTCTCACACACACCTCCTACCTACACACGCGTTTCTATTCAGTTGAAAAAAAAAAATCCTCTCTTTTACTGCCTCCGCCTCGTGAAATCATTTGACAAAGACAATTCTGTGATCACGTCATCTTCACTGAGGATTTAAGGAAACCCAGAAGAATGGATCTGAGCCCCCAAACCTCTGCCCTTCCCCTGCCTCCATCCCCACTCATCTCTAGAACAACCCACAACGTCCTCCCAATTAACGTAGTTCCAGAGGGATTTCCATGGGCAAGGCGTCTCCCTCCCATTACATAATAAACGGGGTGTAAATCTGAGTTCCCTGGTTTTTACTGGTAACAGGACGGCCTCTGCACCACGCCCTGGCACACTGGTGTGGCTCCCACAGCTCTGGAAGACAGTGGGAGGAAGGCTCTGCAGTGTGGGGACTCCATGAGGCTCCCAGTCCTGCACACCTGCACCTGCTCCTGGTGTCTGGCCCACAGCCTGTGTCCCACATCCTACGTGGCAGCAAGCCCAGGACACACCTGCCCTCTCGGCATCTCCAAGTAGTTTTTGCAGGTTTCCTCCACTACCTAGAGTATCTCTGTCTGCCTGGCAATGTATTGTAAACGACTCAGCATTGAAGTCCCCTCCTTGGGCCTTTTCTGCAGAGAATCCTCTCACCCCTGGCTTCCAGTGCAGTGCTGTCACATCACTCTCTATGTGCCTGGAGTCCCTGGTGTGCACCCCACACAGGAACCCCTCGCTCATGTTGCTGTCTCCGTAGGACACGATCGTTTCCCCCAAAGCAGAGACAACACCGCATTTGTCTTTAAACCCTGGTGGCCGGCAGAGTAGGTGGATCGTGCACTGACTCCGAGCCCATGTGATCAACCAAAAGGAGAACAAACTGAATTCCGTGTCTCGCCTTTGCTTCCTCCGGGAAGGCAACGGGCTGTGAAGCCCTGGGTTCTACGGTGAGACACTCACTTTCTAAGGCCTGCAAAAAGGAGAGGCCAGGGTCGCCAGGTCTGAGTCAGAATTCTTGGCCTTCAACCCGATGCAAACACATCGGTGTGGCCTGTCTCAGACTGAGAGGCACAAGAAAAGCATGAATCAGGATGAGCAGGTGCACCACCTCACTCCTCCCAGAGACGCAACACACAAAATTAGAACTGCAATGGCAGGAAGAAAAAAACACACATTTCTGAGGTGAAAAACAAAGCCACAGAGACCAAAGTAATTTCTATAGTGCCCAGTACATTTCAATTTCATCCTGCACTAATGTGTCCATTCTTGGTAACTCAAATTAAAGTGGAAATGACCTGTAGTATAAATCATGGAAACCAAGATCAATATTTCCTCTAAGTATAATTAGACTGTAGCCCTCATTGTGGCCGGTTACTCCCAATCAAAGCCAGGCCAACGCGGCTTGAGTTTCGCGGTGTGGGATGTTTAGAGGGGGAATGGCGGGGGGCGGGTGTGGGATGTTTAGAGGGAGAATGGCGGGGGGGTGTGGGATGTTTAGGGGGAATGGAGGGGGGCGGGTGTGGGATGTTTAGGGGGGAATGGAGGGGGGCGGGTGTGGGATGTTTAGGGGGGAATGGAGGGGGGCGGGTGTGGGATGTTTAGGGGGGAATGGAGGGGGGCGGGTGTGGGATGTTTAGGGGGGAATGGAGGGGGGCGGGTGTGGGATGTTTAGGGGGGAATGGAGGGGGGCGGGTGTGGGGATGTTTAGGGGGGAATGGAGGGGGGCGGGTGTGGGATGTTTAGGGGGGAATGGAGGGGGGCGGGTGTGGGATGTTTAGGGGGGAATGGAGGGGGGCGGGTGTGGGATGTTTAGGGGGGAATGGAGGGGGGCGGGTGTGGGATGTTTAGGGGGGAATGGAGGGGGGCGGGTGTGGGATGTTAAGGGGGGAATGGAGGGGGGCGGGTGTGGGATGTTTAGGGGGGAATGGAGGGGGGCGGGTGTGGGATGTTTAGGGGGGAATGGAGGGGGGCGGGTGTGGGATGTTTAGGGGGGAATGGAGGGGGGCGGGGTGTGGGATGTTTAGGGGGGAATGGAGGGGGTCGGGTGTGGGATGTTTAGGGGGGAATGGAGGGGGGGGCGGGTGTGGGATGTTTAGGGGGGAATGGAGGGGGGCGGGTGTGGGATGTTTAGGGGGGAATGGAGGGGGGCGGGTGTGGGATGTTTAGGGGGGAATGGAGGGGGGCGGGTGTGGGATGTTTAGGGGGGAATGGAGAGGGGCAGGTGTGGGATGTTTAGAGGGGGAATGGCGGGGGGGTCTTATCTTTCCAGACAAACCTTGAGGAGTGGATTGCAGCCAAAACTGTCTGAAAAGCCGTCTGGCCCTCCCTGCCTCTACCCTGATGTGAGCCCAGACAACCCACTTACAGCCTCAGCACTCCTGTTTCCTCCTCTGTGAAATCAGGCTTCGCAACAGAGAATCCTCAAGTCCCTTCTAACTCGAAGGCTCTGTGAATCTTCTGGTTCTTCCTGCATTGAGGGCAGCGATTCCCACCTATTTCCTGCCATGTGTGGACATCCTGCACCTGACCCTGGGTGCGAGGGAAAAGCCAGAGGAGGACCTGTCCAGTCTTATCACCAAGTTCTTCTCCTGTGCTTTATTTTTTTTAATTCCTCTAAATAAAAAATCTTATGCCATTTTCTGAGTGCATCCCACCCTTCGCAGATGCCTTTGCAAGGTGTCAAGTATGCAGTCCCCGCCAATATCACCTGTGTTGTCACCACAAGAATCAAACAGGCACCTGAGCACCAAGCTCGGGACCTGTTCTTCATTCCACTTCCATGAA
The DNA here is from genome assembly GCF_024542745.1 of Macaca thibetana thibetana. Classification (NCBI taxonomy): domain Eukaryota; kingdom Metazoa; phylum Chordata; class Mammalia; order Primates; family Cercopithecidae; genus Macaca; species Macaca thibetana. The sequence goes on from NC_065585.1 coordinate 141,381,297, forward strand.
GCCCGAGATACACTGAGGACACAGTAATCCACATCCAGGACACCTACTGAACACAAACTCGACCTCCATAAATCCGTGTCCGGGACGCCCTGTGAACACAAATTCAACCTCAGTAAACCGTGTCCAGGACACCTACTAAACACAAACTGGACCTCCGTAAATCCATGTCCAGGACACCTACTAAACACAAACTGGACCTCGGTGAATCATGTCCAGGAAAATCTCGTACATCTGTGTCCATGACGCCTACTAAATATGTACTCAGCCTCAGTAATTCCATGTCTATGACATGACCAGAAATTCTCCTAGGAGGTGGCTTCAGGCTGGCGCCCTCCCCAGTCACGGGACCATGAGACCCTCAGCTCTGGGCAGGGCACTCTGGTCCCATTCTCCTGGGACCCCATGGCTGGTCGGTGTCCCTTCTACTGCACATACGTGCTTCCTTCTGCTGTGCAACGGAATTCAAGTGTGTCCCATGGTGTCTGATGGGCCTGGCACTGCTCTGCCCCTTCAAGGGACCTTGTGCATCTGTATGCTGGTCCTTTGTGGGGTTTTTTTTGTTGTTGTTGTTGTTTTTTGCAGTTTAGCTCTCTGAACTCTGTCCTATTTTTCTCATTATATATTTCTTGAGAGATTTCTAACTATAATCTCCAGGAACTACCAAGAGCAATAATTCCCAACTCCAAACCCCACACTCCAAACCTTCTTCCTGCTCCCCACGTCCCGAGACCTCCGTCCCTCCCTGGCGTGTCTGGCCTGACACGTTTGTACCACAGCCAGCAACATCCCCACACCGGTGGGCCTCACAGTTCTGTTCAGAACAGAATTGTCATGATTACGTCCAATCTATGAGGAAACCGAGGCTCGGAGGCGTTAAGTGTCTCTCGGTGAGGGACACACGGAGGACTCTGAATTTGAAGGACTTCAAAATCGGCCACTTGCTCAAAGCACACTCCTGACGTGCCCAGTTCCACCCTAAGACCTTTGGTGTGTGCCGCGTATGCTCGGGTAGACCCAAGAGCCTTGGGGACCAGAACGTTTTAAACACACCCCCACAAAGGGCTACAATCACGGTAACTTTTAATCATTGAATCAACACGTTCAAGTAAGAAAACAGTCGCCACAGAAGCTTCAAGAAAATCCCCACAGGCTCATCACTGTCCTCCATCAACAGCAATCCCCCGCCACGGATCACATTCTATAAACGGCGTTCCTACCTTTGTAGGAGTTTTCCTGAACGCTCCCCATCTGACACATCATCACCAGCTTCACCTTCATGTAATTACAATCGATCAGTTTGCTCCGAAGTCTTTTACCATCCCGGCCACTGGGGCCCTCCCACGAGGGCCTCTCCCACATCGGCTCCTCCAGGCCTCCAGCCCCCGGCTCTGAGCTCTTTCTCTTTCTCGGCGGGGGGTCCTCTGGCCCCGGCTCTTCCCGGCTTCCCCCCACGCTGTCCCCACCCCCACAGCGCAGAGGCATTTAATCCAGCTCAGGGAACACCTGGAACTCCTACGAGGCTCGCTCCGCTCCTGCCACACAGCGCTGTGAGTCCCACCGGGATTATTACACAACCGCAGCCGTCCTTGCTGGAGGAGGGCAGCTCTGCTGTGTGACGGCTCCTGTGGGTGCGGCCGGCTCTGCGTGCCAGCACCCTCATCCTTCCTCCCGGCTCACTCAGTTTAGTTCCACGTGGCTCAGCTGCTGCCAGTCCCTCTGCAGCCACCCACGGCTGCACACCCCCTTCAGCTCATGCCCTGGCCACTGCTGCCCAGGCGGCTCCAGAGAGCAGCTCTCTGTGCCACCCGGTGCCACCTGACGCTCTCCTCCCAGCAGGAGCAGAGCCCACCGTGCCCTCCAGGAGCCAGGAGAACAACAGGCACACGTTCTGCTTGTGTTCAGGGTTCCTGGGATCTGTTTACTCAGGTGCAGTGAGACACAGAGACAGAAATAACCATCATGGATGGAGAAATGGAAACACACAGACCCCGGACTCGGAGGCAGGGCCTGCCATGGGGCAGGGCCACACAGGTGCACTGGGAGGGCCAGGACGTGTGGGAGGGGGCGGCCAACATGGGGAGCCCTCACTGGGATCTGGGAAGGAAGAACGGGAAAGCAGGACCAGCAGGCTTAGGCCTGGCCAGGCCGAATGCTCCCGGGGCTCTGGGCTGTCAGTGGTCAGGAGCATGAGAGCCCATGGAGGGAGTGGCAGGCGTGGGCTCTGGAAGTCGGCTTCCTGTAAAGCCACGAGCGCAGCCAAGCCTCTTACTGTCCCCAGGAACCGGCCAGCCCAGGAAGAGCCACCCCTCCCAAGTCAGTGAGACCCAGACACGAAAGCATCAGAACACGGAAAATTAACAGCACGGCGAAGACCTGCTCTGTGCCCGCGAGCGGCCCGGAGCCCAAGCGAGTTACTCCCTGAGTAATGGAAGTGTGATGTGTTCATTCTCCGTGACACATCCGCTCCTCCCGTGAGCTCAACCCCATTCAGTAGGGCAGGAAAACCCTGAATTAATTAATTAAAATAAATTTCATTATGCAACGCCCCTGCCTGCCTTTGAACTGGAACAACATGGTTTTTTCTGCCTTCATGCTAGAATGGACACATCGGATCTTCCTGGGCCTTCAGCTGGCTGAGCAGATCTTAGACTTGTCAGCCTCGTAACCACAGGAGCCAATTCCTTATAACAAATCTCCTTCTATACACACAGACGTACATCGTGTGATTTACATATGCAAGCATGGGGTCTACGCATGTGTAAACAAACACACCCACACATCCGACGGCTTCCACTTCTCTGGAGGGCCCTAATGTACCTGCAAAGCCCACAGGGTCACTCCATCCACCATGCAGACATCCAAGCTGTGCTAACACACTCTCTCCACACCCATCCACCAGGCTGTCCCCCAAGTCATGGATTCCTGGACCACCACAAAGCCAGACCTGTCCAGCATCCACACAGAACAGCATCCTTCCATGAGGTAACCTCAGCCCAGAGACAACCATTCACACTTCATATATGTATATGAAACAGGCTGAGCTGGGATCTCTTAAGCCCTAGAATTCAAGACCAGCCTCGACAACATAGGGAGACTCCACCTCTACAAAAAATAAATAAATAAATAAATAAATAAATAAATAAAAAGCTGAGCAAGGTGGTGTGCACCTGTAGTCCTAGCTACTCTGGAGATTGAGATGGGAGGATCGCTTGAGCCCAGAAGGCCACTGCACGCCAGCTGGAGTGACAAAATAAGATCTCTTCTTTAAAAGCAAACATACCCAAAGCACTCCAAGTGGCCACCACCCACACGCGCCTACACTTTCACCATTATCAACATAATTATCAATACATCAATAGCAAGCAGGCCTTTACAATGTCTGGATTTAGTAAGAATAACCCGGATTGGCCAGGCACGGGGGCTCATGCCTGCAACCCCAGCGCTTTGGGAGGCCAAGGCAGGTGGACCATCTGAGATTGGGAGTTTGAGACCAGCCTGACCAACATGGAGAAACCCCATCTCTACTAAAAATACAAAAAAATAGCCAGGCGTGGTGGTGCATGCCTGTAATCCCAGCTACTCAGGAGGCTGAGGCAGGAAATTCGCTTGAATCCAGGAGGTGGAGGTTGCAGTGAGCAGAGATTGCACCATTGCACTCCAGCCTGGGCCACAAGAGCAAAACTCCAACTCAAAAGAAAATAAAAATAAAAAAAGAATAACTTAGATAAGCATGTAGTGCCAGCTTCCCAAAGTTTCTGAAATGTGCCTCTATAAATTCACGTCCTGCACCCCGGCAAGGCCAGCACTAAACTTCACCGGGCTCACAGTCCTGCCATAACAGTTGCCACACAACGTGACCCCACAACATCGTCCCTCCCCATCCACCCCACCCAACGTCCAAGCCCAGGGCTCCACGAGGATCTGGTCCCAACACCTGCTGACCCGCTGTCGGCACTGCCCTCCCGCCTCCAAAAACATGAGCCCAAGGACAGAGATGGCCTCACTGTCTTCTACCCACATCACCAAGAAGGGCCAGCATCTCTGGGATTGACTGAATTAACGTCACCTCCTTTAAGACATAATCAGCAGTGGCTGTGAGGGACGCGGCTGGTGTTGGTCCCGTGAGGAGACCCTAAAAAGGATGATAAGCTGAAAACCAGAAACACCTTTTCATGAAACTCCCTCCAAATGTGCACATTCTCATGTTTATAGTCTCCTATCTGCAGCCATCAATACGCAATGGATGCTGTCAGGCGACATCCCTCAGTAGCTACGGAACGCAACACATTAACAGCATCATGACTTAACCTAAGAACATTAAACTAGATCCCTCTCTTCAGAAGATAATTTCTGTTTGGGGTGACCCTGAAATCACTCACAGGCCATTTCTGCCTGCCACACAGCCGCTAAATTACTTGAGTGTGCATCTAATAAACTTTAGACCTTTGGCAGTCTTTGATTGTTTAATTATTTTAAAAGCCAGTGTCTGAGACATTTTCCCTTAATTGGCTACGCTTTTCTCCTACGTTTTTTCTCCAGGAACAGACCCCTGACATCTGATACAAGCACAGGTTCAATTCAGTTCAAATTAAAATGCTCCCACTGACTGTCCCCTATACACCAAGATCCAAGGCGTCTCTAAACCAGTAACATGCAATCCTGATTCCCAAGGAATTCTATGCCATGCCTTTAAAAGGATACATTTAAATGTCACCCCCTGCTTCTTTCTTAGCGAATACCCTAACTAGTTATGTAAACTTCAGGAACTGTAGCTTTTTCATTCTGAATGCAGGGCTCGGCATATTGGTATCTCCAGCTCCTGGGTGGAAGGTAATTAAAGTGGAGGGTCAGGGGCCATCAGCACTCACACCCATGCCCTGGTGGGTGTCACAGCCATCACGGCAGGGGCCCCTCGGAGTCTTCCTCCATGCATTCCTAAGGAAAAACACAGTCGCAGGACGTGACATAGAGAAAGTCTATCCGCCAAGACTGACGCAGACCAGCCATCTCATTTCCAGACATTATGACACGTCCCGGATAACCTGTGGTTTGCTACCTAATAACTTGTTCCATAGTAACTTGCCGCACAGTCAGGGAACACCCACCCAGGGTTTGCTACACCACAGCTTTTAACATGGTAGCAAAATCTACACACCCCCCAGTATGATACAGAGTGTGACACAGAGTAACGTGTTCCATGGTAACAAGCATCCATTAGAGCCCAGGGCTTGCGATTCCCAGCCCTGGGCACCTCCCTCTATATTCCAAAACTCCTGGCCTCATTTTCCCTCAAGAAACATTTTCTTTTCTTTCATTATTTGTGCATCAGTGCTTAAGATGCCTGCACATTAACCCCAACTCATACCTGAGAGAACAGTGACCATAAATCAAGTCTCTCCAATTTGATTTATGTGCCACCTGAATACCTGTTTAGCAATGAAACTGCCACTGCTAAATAAGCAAAGCTTTGCTGGAAAAATCAATCACTGTCTTTATCTGATGCTTCTGGTTAATGGGAGGGTATTAAAATACACACTAAAACTATTTCTATTATATATGGCTCATGGTTGCAAATAATCAAAGCTTCTCAGAACACAACGCACACACCCACAAAACCATCCCAGAATACGGTGGTGCTTAGAAATAGTTTTAATTTATTTTAAACCCAACAAACAATAGTTTTCATCAAAGATGAAGTAAGTCATAGTTTTAAAACCTTTCCCCTTTAGTGCAGAGTCGTCTTTTCAATAAAATGCTTTCCGGGAATTACTTTTAAATTTTGGGGGGCAAATATTAAAACTGTCTTCCATCTCAAAATAAGAAATTCACTCGAACAACCTCAGGGATTCCTTTTCCCTCCGGAGGGGTCCGCTGTCCCTTTACCGCAATTAGCACCTCTCTCTCCCAGAATAAAGTGAGCAGGACGCATCCCGAAGAGATACGGTTAATGGGTTAGAGAAGAGAGAAGGCTTCCAGTTTAAAGTATTATCTGGCTCACAGCCCTGACACAGCCTCTACCAACTTCCATGAAAATACCAAAAACGAGAGGGGCACTCGGCGCCTCTGAAAACAAGGACAGATCGTCATTTGCTGCAAGAAAGAAGGAGCCGTTTCTCCATGAACATGATAACAACAGTGCACATGACACCTGCCCAGCTGCACCACACCCGGCCGGCATGTCACACACCTGTGTCCCACGCAGATGTCTGCCGTTTCAGGACTGCAGCCTGCAGCCGGCCAGCATGTCACACACCTGTGTCCCACGCAGATGTCTGCCGTTTCAGGACTGCAGCCTGCAGCCACACCCGGCCGGCATGCCACGCACCTGTGTCCCACGCAGATGTCTGCCGTTTCAGGACTGCAGCCTGCAGCCGGCTCCCACCCACAAGACGAGGCGGACATCACCCCAGAAGCAGCTGTAGTTCTCCTGCCCAAACCTCTGTCCACTGGAAGATGCACGTTCTTGGAGGAGAGCAGAGACCAGCGGTGGGTGAGGACCCTGGCCTGGCTCCCTTGGCCGGCCAAGGCCAAGACCAAGACCAGAAGAGCCAGGTCACGGCCACTGGCTCCGTGTGAGGCGGCCTGATAGGACTGGCCGTGGGAAGCCTGCTCTGAGCAGCGGAGCCCCGTGTGGAGGACGGCCGGGTGGCCGCGGCCTGCGCTGAGCAGCGGAGCCCCGCGTGGAGGACGGCCGGGTGGCCGCGGCCTGCGCTGAGCAGCGGAGCCCCGTGTGGAGGACGGCCGGGTGGCCGCGGCCTGCTCTGAGCAGCGGAGCCCCGCGTGGAGGACGGCCGGGTGGCCGCAGCCGTGACAGGTACAGAACAGCATCTGTAACTGCTGCCAGGGGAGGAGTTTCCAGGGTCCTCCAGGCAGACGGGACACAGGGCCAGGACAATCCCACAGACTGTCTATGGGAAATGCCAGTGAAAGGGAGGTCGTCTCCCGTTCCGGGATGCATGGGTCTTGTGAAAGCACATGGCCACAGAAACGCTCATAGACACGCATCCACACTCAACACCGCGACAGGGAGGTCGGGTCTGTGGACACGTGGACACAGAAATGGCCACAGACACGCATCTACACTCAACACCGTGACAGGGAGGACGGGTCTGACCAACATTTAAATCCTGAGCCCAGGAAAGTGTGCGCCACAGAAATCAGGGGAAACAAGTCTAGAGAGCCACTTAGTCTTGGGGAAAAAAAAGTTATAAAATGATTCCTAGGACTATAAACAAAAAAGGAAGAAAATGGACTGAGATGAATTCTCGCAGAAGGAGACAGAGATGGTGAGTTAAAGAAGGAAGACAAGCCAAGGGCTAAATCTGCACCAAGTCGTGAAGTCACGAAGAGCCGAATGTGCACGTAGGTAAATCTGTGATGTGGAAGACGGAGCTCAGGTGGAGGGTTTCACAGAGCACCCGGGGAATGAACAACAGGCATTAACAAAAACGAGGGAAAGTGGGGTGAGGACCAGGATTCAGCTCAGCATGAAGCAAGCACGCAGTGAGCCCGGCCCTCGTCCTCACAGGGTTTTCCTGGCAAAGTGTATCTGGACATTATTTTTGCAATTTTTATTTATATATATTTTTTGAGACAGGGTCCCGCTCTGTCACCCAGGCTCAGCAGATCGCCCAAGCGTGATCGTGGCTCACTGTGGCCTCTGCCTCCGGGGCTCAAGCAATCCTCATACCTCAGCCTCCTGAGTAGCTAGGATTACAAGCGTGCACCACCACACCTGGCTAATTGTATTTAGTAGAGATGGGGTCTCACCATGTTGCCCAGGCTGGTCTGTAACTCCTGAGCTCAAGCAATCCACTCGCCTTTGCCTCCCAAAGTGCTGGGACTATGGGCACGAGCCACTGTGCCTGCTGAATTGTCTTTAAATTTGTTTATTGTTATGACGCACACAGGATGCACAAAGCAGACCTGAAATTCTGCTCCCTAGAAAGGGAAGCTTCTACAGTCAGTCCTTGGCTGGCTCCTGGGAATGTGGATTTGGGGGCTATTCCCTGATAACAGGGGCTTCCTGTGCTTAAACTGTGCAAACACGTGGTTCATACCCACACCTGCCGTCCTGCTGGGAGCCCGGAATTCGGGTAAGTGCCAGGCAGGGGTGCCTCTGTGGGCAAAGCACAACCCTGGGCACCGCGTCTCTCACAAGCTTCCTGCTGGATGACACGCATGGTCACAGCCTGATGCTGAAGGAACCAAGCCCTTCCTGGGACTCCATGGGGAGCAGCTCTGGAAGCTTCTGCCCGGTTTCCCTGGACCTCCGTCCTTGGCCTTCTCCCTCTACTAATCACGCTCCACGTGCTTTCTCTGTCACAAATCATGGCCGTCCTGTTGGGCACGAGCCCCAGGAGTCCTCCCAGTGAATGGCAGAGTGGGGGTGCTCCTGGGGACCCCAATGCTAGTTATAGACATGGGGTGGAAGGGAGTTATTAAAACTGCTACCCAGGTTTCAAAGACATTTCCATTTTAAAGGCGCTTCTTAGTAAAGGGAAAGATTTCAATAGTGAGGAAATGGAAGAAAATATTCCAGACACCACAGAGAGCACAGCCACATGGCAGAGCCTTCTGTGTCCCACAGAGGAAGCAGAGGCGGGTGGTGGCGAGCACAGCCCAGCGGCTCACACCCCACCCAGGCTCTGCTCTTTCTGACCTTCTTCCCTGGGGCAGTTTCCTCCAGGGACTTGCTGCTTCTCGGCCGGATGGATCCCGGGCACACCGGGGCCCCATCCTGCACTGGCGGCAGCCTCTCCTGTTCTCAGGGCCCCACTGTGAACACTGGACTCCGTTCTCAAGGCCAGCGTGATGGTAACTGGGTGGATGGTGGCAGCAAATGAACACTGCCCAGCAGGATTTGCCTTTCCTTGGAGCTCAGCAGGGGGGCTCACAAACTCCCCCAGCTTCCTTTCCCCACCCACGCTGCCCAGAACCTAGTACTTTAGGCAAAGAAGAAAGACTGAGATGCATCAGAAAGCACGAGCATCCTGCCCGTCGTGGCCTGACACCAGCAGCTCTGTCTGAGCGACCCCAGCACCATGAGGGCATCCAGGACAGGACGGCTGTTTTTCCTTCCTACTGTGAGCACAATTCCCTGATAATACATTAAACCAGTTTCAATTACAATGTCAAGTCCTTCCATTTCAGGTCAAATAATAATGTATTTTAGATGCCAAGTACTTTTTACTCTCAAAATAGAGTAAAGCTTTGAGGCTGGACACAGTAGCTGATGCTTATAATCCATGCACTTTGAGAGGCCAAGACACGAGGATCACTTGAGCCCAGGAGTTTGAGGCTGCAGGGTGCTCTGATCGCACCACTGCACTCCAGCCTGGGCAACACAGTGAGACCCTGTTTCAAAAAAATAAAAAAACTACAGCATTGAAAGCTCAGTCTTTAGATTTGAATGTTTTAAAAAGTAGTATGTTTAGATCTTTCCAATAACTCAAAAAATATGCTTTCATATCTCCAATAACTCATAACTATATCAGTTTGTCTTCAATTCAAACTAGTTTGTCTTACCCATACATGTCTACATGTCTCTAGGTCTAAAAAGCTATAAAAGAAAAGGATGGAACACCATTTTCTTAGTCAAGAACTTAAGTTGAACAACAGTGTGGGTTAACACAATTGTCTTCCTGGAAACACATCTAAAGCAACTGGTACTTTATCCACAAGGTATCACCACAGTCTTGTTCACAAAGATAGCAAACAGAAGACTGCAGTGAACACCAAGTAAACCTGTTCAGGATGGACGTGGACACAGCGTGGCACAGACACGGCCGTGCCTGTCTTGCTGTCTTTCATAAGGAATCACACTGCACCCAGTCTGCACAATCAGAAAACAGTCGAGAACTAAACGTGGGTTGTTATACAAGCCCATCTAAGCGACACAGGTTGTCAGACGACTGGTAAACCCTAATTCTACGAATGGCTTAAAAACAAATTACCAACACTTGCCATTTTAAGGGGGCTTGACTGGCTGAAACCAAGTAACAGAGACATATTTTAAAACAGGAGGCTTAAATCGAAAGTGTTTTGAATTGCCAGTAAGCGCAGGCATGAACACACATTTCCATGCCCCAGTCCCCTGCACACAGACCCACACAGACCAGAAAGAATGCCTTCGGAATTCAGACGAGGTTGAGATTCCAGAGCTGGGGAAGGCACAAAATTTAGGTAAATTCACTTAGATTTACATCCGTAGCTCCCAAATAGCAGGGCTGCACACCTCCTCTTCAGCTGCACACGTCATCCGTGGCCCTAGACATGCAACTTACCAAAGAGTTTGTCTCAGAAAGTCAGGAGGCAGTCTGTCACTCAACTTGTATTTATTCATTTTGATCAACTTTATCTCACAACATACTCTGGAGGCCGGGCGCAGTGGCTCACGCCTGTAATCCCAGCACTTTGGGAGGCCGAAGCGGCCGGATCCTGAGGTCAGGAGATTGAGACCATCCTGGCCAACATGGTGAAGCCCTGTCTCTACTAAAAATACAAAAATGAACCGGGCATGGTGGCGAGCGCCTGTAGTCCCAGCTACTCGGGAGGCTGAGGCAGGAGAATGGCGTGAACCCGGGAGGTGGAGGTTGCAGTGAGCCGAGATCCTGCAACTACACTCCAGCCTGGAACAGAGCGAGACTCTGTCTCAACAACAACAACAAAGAATACTCTGGAGACGTTGTCCAGTAACATTGTAACAAAAGAGAATCAGTCTGGGTGCAGTGACTCACGCCTGTAATTCCAGCACTTTGGAAGGCCAAGGCAGGAGGACTGTTTGAGCCCAGGAGTTCGAGACAAGCCTGGGGATTATAGGGAGACTTTGCCTCTATAAAAAGTTCAAAAATTAGCTGGGTGTGGTGGCGCACGCCTGTAGTCTCAGGTACTTGAGGGGCTGAGGTGGGAAGATCGCTTGTGCCTGAGAAGTGGAGGTTGTAGTGAGCCGTGGTTATACCACTGCACTCCAGCCTGGGTGACAGAGTGAGACTGTCTCGAAAGAAAGGAAGAAAGGAACAGAAGGAGGGAGGGAGGGAGGAATACTGAGGTACAAACCTTAGTGAGGAAAACAGGTAAAATGGGTGACTCAAAATTCGCTTTACTATCTCTGGCCCTTCACTCCTGAAAATGTACAGGCATGTGCCTCACTGGTGTTTTACTTTGAAGCAGGACAAGCTATGAGGAAGCAGTGGCTCCACAAGCTTCCTGCCTCTCACATCTTCCTCTCTTCCCAGGAAGGGGCAAATCCCAGAGAGGAGACCCTTCTGGTCCTGAGGAAGGCTGTGGCCCAGGCTGTCCCCACAGGAGGCTGAGCCCTGGGCATGCCCACCCAGGTATCAGTGCCAGGATCATCTTGGTCTCAACGCAGTTCTCCAGGAGCTCAACTCCAGGCTTCCAGGCCAAATTCCCAAACCAAGATGCAAGATCGAGCTGCTCGGTTAACATTTTCACTTCCACTGCCCAACAAATCAGCCTTTTGCCTTGTATCATAACAAGTGGGTTAATTCGGTGGCCCTCTGCTCTGGCACCAGAGAAGCCTGGATGGGGTTTCATGAGCAATATCAGCGTTGGTGTCAACCTTGGGTTTTGTCATCAATTTCATGTATGTCTGAAGGCACATGTATCTTGTCTCACACGGGAAAGAATTTAAGGTAACCTACAAATACATGGGTGGGAAAACAGGTGGATAGAAAAAGAGAGTGGGGAACATCTACAATGAGGAGGACCTGTGGGTACACACAGAAACCATGCCCTGGGATGGATGGACGGACAGGTGAACTGATGGACAGAGAGATGAATAGACGTGGAGATTTAACACATGACCACACATTTGTTGCATTTCCTAAAAGCTAAGGCAAACGCATGACCAGCTGTGTGACTCGGGAATTCCAGGGGAGGGGGTGGGGGCTGTGGCAGGTGCCACCAAGACTCCGACAACATTCTCATTCCAGCGATGGGTTTCACAGATGTTCCCTGATCCCAAGGGAGGGCAACGCCACAGCACCAAAGCACCATCAACGAAGATGCAGAGGACGTCTTCAAGACAGGGCTCTCTCTCAATTTAGGAAGAGATTTCAGAGTATCCCAATGGGAGGCTTTGCCCGAACAATCCTCCTATAGGAACCTGACATAGACCCTCTCACGGGAACCTGTGGCAGCAACCCCCGTGTCGATAGTTACACGCAAAGTTACAGGATGGCGGGGCAGGGCGGGGGGCAGGTGGAGAACCAGGAGATGTGACAGAAATCTACCCTCCTGATACCCCCCCAAGCATGAACCCTCAGACAAAGCCAAACATCTCCCAAAAAACTAACTGTAGGTCTACTTCCGGCCCCACAGATCTGCACCACACAGAAAAGTCCCAGGAATTTACGTTGGTATGTCATTAAAACAGGACTATCACACACCAGGTTTACTCGTGAACCCTCTCAGCACAGAAGTATCCACAGAACACGCAGCCTTGAGCTATAAAACTTCTTTATGTCTCCACATTAAACTGGCTGTAAACCACAAACCTAGGTAAATACGTCCATTAACCTGCTCTGGGGTTAATAGGACTGCCATCTATAACCGTGCAATTATTGCTCTGCACAGAAGTGCCCGGCCCAGAACGGACGGGGGCTGACCCTGCTTCATTCAGGGGTTGCATTTTCCCCAGGGGGTCACATTTTTCCACTCAGCACAGACAGCATCTATGCTAGAAGCCTCATGAAATGAAAGACCTGTGACCCTAACACACTGATACGCGCCCCCTTGTTCGAGCAGGAATTAAACAGCATGACCAATTTTCTAATAAAGGCATTTCCAGGGTATGAAATAAAGTCCTTTCAAGCATATGAGGAATGTGGTTTTTTCCTCTTTGGCTGGTGGGGAGGGAGAGAGGACGCAGGAAACGAGGCTCCAGCTCACTGGAAGGTGGTGCTGGGTCATTAGAGACGGGTCACGGGGAGGCTCCAGGGCGTCTGCCTTCGCTTCCTCCCTCCAGCTCAGCCCTGGCTTTGGTTTTGCTGCTCTTACTGCGTGAATCACATCGTATGGAATTCTATTTGCACAACCTCAGTGCTTTTTGGAAAGAGAAAAGGTATTATAAATAATTTTAGTATCTGGGTAAAAAGAAATTTACTTGAAGTATTTGGTCTTTCAAAGAAATGAGATCTCATCTTCAATCTTTTTTTTTTTTTTTTTTTTTTTTTTTTTGAGACTGAGTCTGGCTCTGTCGCCCAGGCTGGAGTGCAGTGGCCGAATCTCAGCTCACTGCAAGCTCCGCCTCCCGGGTTTACGCCATTCTCCTGCCTCAGCCTCCAGAGTAGCTGGGACCACAGGCGCCCGCCACCTCGCCCGGCTAGTTTTTTGTATTTTTTTTTAGTAGAGATGGGGTTTCACCGTGTTAGCCAGGATGGTCTCGATCTCCTGACCTTGTGATCTGCCCGTCTCAGCCTCCCAAAGTGCTGGGATTACAGGCTTGAGCCACCGCGCCCGGCTCATCTTCAATCTTGTATGTGTGAATACCGCTCCCTGACTTCCTGAAAACAGGTAACATCCACACGTGGAGATTTCCCATCTCTTGGAGCAGCAAACCCGTCTGAGGTGCCTGCATAGCTCAGTTCCGGGGCTCCGGGGGCTGTGCCCACAGCCTCCCCGTCCTTCGGCTCCCACGTCAGGGTTCCCGGTCCACGCCGTGCTGTTCTGCATCAAATGTGACCGGAAAGTCACAGGTGGGTAATTCAGGACTTATTCAGGTCACATGGTATCACACACTGACTAAGTGCAAACATCTGAGGCACAGCTGTGGGACAATGAAGTCACAGGTACCTCTGGATCTGTTTTCTTTTCTGCAAAATGGGGACACATTTTCTATCTCACAACAAAGTTACAGGACTAGTCAAGATGAATGTGAAAGCACCTTATAAACTGGAAAGCATTAAAAAAGCATGTAACATCCACTATTAGTGTAAGAATTCACATGTAACACAAAGTAACAATGTCGTTGTCTACATAGCTTTAGGAATCCTATGCCAGGGAGGTGTGACATTAATGAAGTCAAGTCTCATTTCCACATATACGCTCACGCCAGACTCTCAGTGCCACCAGCTATCGCGAACTGTTGGCCTTTCAGACAGGCCTGTAGCAGAGAATGCAAACTGGTCCACTGATTTTCCGTTATTTGTCCATCATGAAATTAAAAGCTCTTTAAAACCTTTAGCTCACGAGAAATCTAGGGGATTTACAATCACCAAACAGAACCTTTCCTAACATTTCAACAATGGTGTCCCTCTGCGGTTTTGAACTAAACCTGCAAACTGCTCCAGTGGCGACTGGGTTTCAACAGCTCTACGTGCGGAAACTTAATAAAGTATAATTAGGTCTGCCACCCTGTAGGCTTCTAAAATCCTACCTTGTAATACAAATATACTCAACATCCAAATATAAATCACAAAAACATTCACTCAACCTACGTAGATTTTTGAAAATGAAGCACTCCATTACAAAGGCTACATTTCAATCCAAGATTTCATTTTGCCAACGCACAACTAAACAGCTCGCCACCCTGCAGAGAACACACAGGAACTGCAGCTACCGAAGGGAATGACCACAGGAAGGTTACACAGAGAGGAAGGCGGGCACCATAGTACGGGGAGCCGGCTCCCCAGAGAGGAAGGCGGGCATCTTGGTGTGGGGAGTCAGCTACACAGAGAAGACGATGGGCACCACGGTGCAGGAGCCAGCTCCACAGAAAGGAAGGTGGGCATCTTGGTGTGGGGAGTCAGCTACACAGAGGAAGGCGGGCACCACGGTGCAGGAGCCGGCTCCAATGAGCTGGACACAACTGGTGGCTGCCAAGAACTCCCCACAACTCCGTGTCCAAGAACGTCAAGCAGCAGCTTGAAACTGGACCACAGAAACTGGCAAACACTAGAACAAGGCCTCCCCACCCTCCCTCTCACCCAGCATCAGAAAGTCAGTTGATAAATGCTGACCAGCACATTGCTGTGGGGACCCACTTTCAGAGTCAGGAGTTTCCATTACGTATTTGCAAATAAAGCCACCGTCAGTCCCACAAACACAGGGAAGTCACGTGAAAACTTTCCACCCAACTTTTATATATAACGTGTTTCACAGTCATTTTGTATTCACTGTCAATTAGAAACATAATGTATCTCAAAAATCAAACATAGTACTCCCGCATGCTTGATCTATTTGAGGTTTCATTATTCAGTTGTTATTATCAAAGTTTGCATGGGTAATTACTGCTGCCATATTGCAAAATCAATTCATTCTTGAAAATTCTAATTATTCTTGGCAGTAGAATAGGCCATCTCCTGAAACACTCAGGATAAAGGCTGTGTGAGGCAGCTAAGCCCAAAGTCAGAACCTGGCCAACTGTGCAGCCTAAAGAAAGAATGTATTATGCTTACAACTGTGTAACTTAATTTTCCCAAATGTCACGGCAATTCTGAAGTGAAGGTCATTAACAATCGAGGTAAGGAAGCCAGATCTTCTAGGAACTAAACAGCTCCCAACGTTTTCCCTGCTTAGATCTCACTGTCAGGGAAATGTGGATTAAATGGAAGGTGGCCTCTGATGTGTTCCCTAGTATCCTTCCAACATACATTATATATGCATCCTTCCAACATTCTCCAGCATTCTTCCAACATTCTCCAGTATCCTTTCAACATACATTATACATGCATCTTTTCAACATACATTATACATGCATCCTTCCAACATTCTCCAGCATCCTTCCAACATTCTCCAACATCCTTTCAACATACATTATACATGCATCCTTTCAACATGCATTATACATGCATCCTTCCAACATTCGCCAACATCCTTCCAACATACATTATACTTGCATCCTTCCAACATTCTCCAGCATCCTTCCAACCTACATTATATATGCATCCTTCCAACACTCTCCAGTGTCCTTCCAACATACATGAAAACATGCATCCTTCCAACATTCTCCAGTGTCCTTCCAACATACATTATACATGCATCCTTCCAACATTCTCCAACATCCTTCCAACATCCTCCAGCATCCTTCCAACATACATTATACATGCATCCTTCCAACATTCTCCAACATCCTCCAGCGTCCTTCCAACATACATTATACATGCATCCTTCCAACATTCTCCAACATCCTTCCAACATCCTCCAGCATCCTTCCAACATACATTATACATGCATCCTTCCAACATTCTCCAACATCCTTCCAACATTATCCAGTGTCCTTCCAACATACATTATACATGCATCCTTCCAACATTCTCCAACATCCTTCCAACATCCTCCAGCATCCTTCCAACATACATTATACACACATCCTTCCAACATACGTTATACACGTGTCCTTCCAACATACATTACACACGCATCCTTCCAACATTCTCCAGCATCCTTCCAACATACATTATACATGCATCCTTCCAACATTCTCCAACATCCTTCCAACATCCTCCAGCATCCTTCCAACATACATTATACACACATCCTTCCAACATACGTTATACACGTGTCCTTCCAACATACATTACACACGCATCCTTCCAACATTCTCCAGCATCCTTCCAACATACATTATACACACATCCTAAGAAACAGAGTCCCTGAAGGAAAACACACCGCTTAGGCTGCATCATCTCTTCACCATGGAACCAAAGTTCTCACCCCTCCAGTTGGGTCAAAAGTACTAAAGCAACTGTAAGAGGTCTCTGTTGCTAGGAGGAACACCTGTTCCTAGGAGGCACACCTGGCTATAAAACTTTAGACAGGTTCACTTTCCCTCAGGAAACAGCGACTCGTCATGAAAGGATATTTGTGAAAAAGTCACTCCTCAAATGAGGATTCCAGCTCCACGCAGGAATCGGCAGGCATCTGGGACTATTTTAACTGCACGATGCCTTGAGTTTCACCAGAAACTCGACAGCCCGAGTCCAGCAGCAAGTGGGCCTGCCTTCAGCCCAAACGTGGTGGCGCGTCCAGGATGCCGTGCCCAAGGCCTGCCTTGCTTGGCGATCCTTTCTATAGCCCGCTAACCAAAAAAGGTGTGCTAAGGATGGAACACCCCTCCAAGGACACCAATCCTAGTAAAAGGTGATGCTGGATTCAAGCCAGAGGCAGCTGCTAAAATCCAGACACCTGAGACGTCCACTCTTCCCCAAGTCACTCCACCTTCCTGTGTATTTTGGCTTCAAAGCCCACTCCAGGTAGGTCGCAAACCAAAGGCCTGTGAAAGGCCAATCAGGGGTCACCAAAGCAAGAAAAGGCAAGAATGCTTAGAACTAAAGACAGGCATAAATGTGTTTTGGGTTTTTTTTTTTTAAAGGCTTAAAAGCTACATATGCATTCACGTTTGTGCCTTCATGAAAAGGATGGTCACCTTGGTCACATTCTCCACCAACAAACACGCTTTTCTGAGAACAAGCAGCCAAACAAGACCGTATGGGAAAGTAACCAGTGGGATTCCCTCTGACGCTTCACGGCGTTGCCTAAAACCATCACAAGTAATCAAAACTGCGAGAGAAAATGATAATATATTTATCTTTCACAAGCAGCCATGTTTAATTCAGAAACATGACATGTATAAAATTAATGGAGTATAAAGCGTTTCTAAAATAAGTAAAAACCAAACGAGAAAAAAGTGATGATTCATCCCAAAGTTAATCTTCTTTCTAATTCTGGTCAAGCACCCGTAACGCAGAATCCACCGTGGAGCTGCTGCCTAAGCAGCCAGTTCGGAGCACTCGCTACATTCTTGCTGCTGGGCAGCCGTCCCCATCCTCCTTCTGCAGAACGCGCTTCACCTTCCAAAACGGAAATTTGGTGCTCATTCCAAAGTTAATGTCCTTAATGAGAAATTTTGAAAACTCTTCCACAAAACCATTAAGGTAGAAGAACATTATAGTCACCCTTACAAGAACCTTTACATGCCACTGAAATGCAGAAGCTTTCACCGAGAACCTCCGCTGTGTTGAGGTCCGAAGACGTTTCCAAACGAGATCTTCTAAATCATGAAGCAGCTTTGGACATACTGGAGCAAATTCTTTGCTAAAAGCTAGAATTCTCCCCATCTTTCCATTCTGAATGGACTTACACTTTTAAGAGTTATAATCTCAACCAACTCCTCTCTCTTCTCTGGAGCCACTCCTTCCCTTATCCACACCGAATATTAAAGCCTATGGTCTTCCACAGCTGACATGACAGTGAAACATTCTATAATATAAAAATAATTTTGAGGAAATTGCCCGGCTACTGTCTTCTGCATTGAGGCCCCAATGGAAGGCAACTCTCTTGGTTCTACAGATTGATTACTTAGAGTCTCATGAAGAGCAAATAAAACATCTCCAGTTGGCGATATTTTCCAAATTAACTTAAAACCATTAACAGAACAAATTGTCAAAAAAAAAAAAAAAAAAAAAAAAAACAAGGAAAATGCATTTCCATACTTAAGACCCACTGAGATGCCCACAGTAAAGTAGTTAGCTTTTAACTTATTTTATCGTTATTTCTGATGTTTCTTAGAATCAGAGTAATGATTCACCTGAACCCGGAAAATTAATTTCTTTTAAAAAATTTTGTGATGCTGACTTTGATGGACACAGTTGCCCAAATCTTTGTTTTTGCACATGTGACTTTTTCATGTAATTTTACTTATAACCAAGACTTCCAGAAAATAAAAAGAGGCTCAAAAATATCTGACACACTCAACGAGCTTCCCCGTAAGCAGTAGATATGCTCAAACTTGTAGCTGAGACACAGTTGACTGGGTAAAAAAAAACAAAACAGGGACAGTTCTGTGTTTGAAGAAGAGTACTATCAGTAATGTCATCCATCCATGCTCATAATTAATAAATAAAGATTGTATTTTTCTCAAAACACCCGGTGTTTTACTCTGGAATGTATAATACAGACAACGTTGGCTACTGAGATGCCATTCTTAGTGGTGAGTCAACAGTAAAGCCCAACAAATTAAATGCTTCTAATTGCCATGGAAGAGTCTTTGTAATTAACTTGTTATAGCTAGAAAACAAGTAAGAAAATGTCAGCAAACCTCTGTTTCGTACGCAACTAAGATATCCTGGGACACAAATACACACTTGACAGAACATGATTGCTTTTAGAAATGAATAAACTCGCACAGCCTCTCATATGAAAGAGGCACCTTCTCTTTACTTTCCTCAGGACTTGCAATTTCTTTGATGAACATAAATCAGAACTCTTGCAGGAGGATAACAAAAATGCAGATCCATATCCACAGGATAACAAGCCCCGACTGATTCTTTTTCCCCTTCATTGTATGATAACAAAGTTTTTTTTAGACCTTCTCTTTCTTCGTCATGTTTCCTTAAAAGTCACGCAAAACACTTCCTCACAACCACCAGCCACACACACCTATCCTGTCATGAGAAGTTACACAGAGATGGATCTCCCACTTCAAAACATTCATGCCCACGTTTTATTCACTGAGACCTTGGGGGTTTTAAGAACATAACATCTAGCCAGTTCCTTCCCTGATCACAAAGAAAGGCCTTGACTGCAAACAGACTCCAAATACATTTCACTCTAGCCAATAAAAACGGTGTTTTTTCCTTAATAAATAAGTATAATTAGCAAAAGAAACAGCTTTGAAACCAACAAATTCAAGTTTATAAGACAACCACTTTCCCTTAAAAACCTAATACAACAATCATCTATTAATAAATCAATTTCCTCTGTCAAATAAAAACAGATCTCTGGGCTCAGCTCATAACTCATTACAGAACTAAATATCCTATTTTCACATCTTATAGTTAGTTAATATGCAACCTTGCACTAAAAACAACCCACAACATAAAAATGCACAAAATATCTAAATTAGGTAATCACATTTCTCAATTTTGCTACTGATATGAAACCTATAATCTCAAATCAGAAGAATGAAATGTATTTACCTGTATTCCTGTCAGGTAAGATACAGCAATGCTTCTGCAAAATGCCAGGCAAAACCTGTTTGAAAACAAACAAATAAAATGCATTTGTTATCATTCGGGTGGAGGAAGGCATCTCACTAACTGCTACGAGTGTTTCTTCTAATAAGGTCATCCAATGCTGCACAAAGTCAGCACACCCAGAATGGCCTAACAAATTAAATGGTACAGAAGAATCGTGATGACATACATTTTTCATTGAAAAGGTTAATCATGTGAGTGTGATTATCATCTGTGCCATTTCTGGAATGGGAATGCAGCCGGGTTTAATGGATGCCCCTAATGGGCCATCAGGGTCTTGAAAGCTGTACTCCAGGGGCTCCCACAATAAGGTAAATGGACCCACCAATTTTTGTGATGGCTTTTAAAATATTAGGCGCAATTAGAGCCTGGAGATGGAGGGCTGCTGGAACATTGTGTTGGGTCTTCTAGAGTCTGAGCTTCCATCAAGTGTGAATCACAAAGAAGAATGTGAAAGTAAGGGCTGCATTTACATTCATACTTCAGTAGTAAAATGTGAAGAAAATACCTTATTTGGTAAGGGAAGGAGAGGTGAAAATAACAGAGAATGGCTTTCCCAAGATTCATCAACATAAAACAGATTGCAAAGCACACAGTCCAGTAACGTGCAGCTGAAGAGATGTCTACGGGAAATGTGTGATTATCTTTCTAAACCCAATTAGAGGAAAAGCTGAACTTTCATCCTAAATACTCCACACGACGAACTTGCAGCCATTCCTCAGCCCTCCATGAAGGCAGCATCTACAGGTCTCTGCTTATTGCCTGTTCTAGGGCA
Source organism: Macaca thibetana thibetana (assembly GCF_024542745.1). Lineage (NCBI taxonomy): Eukaryota > Metazoa > Chordata > Mammalia > Primates > Cercopithecidae > Macaca > Macaca thibetana. The sequence goes on from NC_065585.1 coordinate 141,402,069, forward strand.
GGGCAGTTTACTCAGGAGAGAGGGAGAACAGAGGTCTCTGCTTATTACCTGTTCTAGGGCAATTTACTCAGGAGAGAGGGCGAGCAGAGGGTGTTGCAAAGAAACACCAGTCATATGTTGGCCCTGGATCGACTTTCTGTCTGGCTGAGTATACAGCAGGATCTCATAAATGCAATGGATGAAACCACAAGAGATGATCTGGAATAACCACTCCCTTCTCCTCCATCCCCCCACCACCTTCTATGTTGAAAAAAGAACAATTCTCTCCCAAATACAATCAATCACAAACAAGACAGTATTACAAACTTTCAACTCTGTGCAAATCAAGAGAGACAGAAAATAAAACAATAATGAGTTTTAGTACCTACCAAATGCTGTGCAAAATGTGGAATTAAAAGTTCCATCACATGCTTCTCATTTGCACAGAGCTGACCGTGTAGCTGAGGCAGAGAGCAAACCCTGGTGAGACAGTCGGGGCAGGGAGGCGCTAACCCTTGTGATCACCACAGGGTCAGGTGCTGGCCCCGTGCCACGTAGAAGCTGTCGGTATTTTTCATCAGTGTGGTCTGAGCCTGTGGGGTCATATCTGACACTGTTTCCCTGATGAGCTCCTAGTCCCCATGCCCAACAGTGCAAGAACACACACCCACACTCAAGTCCTGAGGTTCGACACCTCCGAGGGCTCCTTGCAGATCTGCCCTCTGTCTCATTCCACAGCCACACCCATTCACTCACCTTTTCCAGAACTTTCCAAAGGGCCTCAGGGATCAAGGCCAGGCCTCAGAACCCACCCCCTCCGGAGGCAGTCAACGATCCACTAGGTCTGAAAAGGCTACTGCCTCCACACCCTACGTGGAGATCAGAGACACACGTTTCCATAGACAGGCTCCGCGCGCATCCTTCCCTAAATTCAGTTGCCCACAGAATGCTTTCCTGTGCCAACTTCCCATTAACAGCCAGAGGGGAAACACTGACCTAGTCAGCTGCAGACGCCACCTGAGGGATCTCTTCCCTCACAGTCTCCTCCCGGCTGAAATCGTGAGCTGCTGCTGCTGCTGGGTGCTGCTCCTAAGGAGGGGCTGCCCACGGGTGAGCCCCAGGCACGTCCACAGCAGAACTCGGGGCCTGCTCCAGCATCCCCGGCACCGACCTAACTCCAGACTAACTCCAGCATCCCTGGTACAGCTCTAGACTAACGCGAGCACAGGCGACACCACTCCACAGACACGTCTTGAAGAAGCGGGAATGAAGTCTCAATCAATCAAATCACAGCGCGGGACTCCACCACCATCGGTGCCCTTTCACGGTCTCGGCCACGTTTCTATCCAGATGAAAATCACAGGCAGTGGTGACAGCATTGGAGAGGGCCGTGAGAGGTCACGAGACATGCGTGTGAGGCCAGTAGGACACGTGCTCGGGGCAGGAGGGCGGGGCTGGGACCCCAAGCTGTGGGCCGCCGCAGCAGGACCAGCCCAGGATGTCACCTCCGTGGGAGCCGGCACCCCCCTCCAATGCTGCAGCTCCCGTGACCATCCCTCCAAACCCTGGATTCTGACAATGCACAGAACCAGAGTGCTGGAGGTGCTGACGGGAGCCCACGTCCTGCCTCTGGGGCTCCTTTAGGGTCAGGGACAGGCAGGGTCCTCGCTCCGCAGAACTGCAAACCTCAAACCTCATCCCTGGACATGGGCACTCAGGCGACCAGGCCTCACGCATGACACAGTTGCATCTGCTAGGGCCTGTTTTCCACCATCTCTGTTCGATTTGAAAAAGGGCTGTTGGGGAGGAAATCACTGGAGAGCCACCAGTTCAGACGCACGGCGTGTTGGCCGGGTGATGAATGATCCCACGAGCCAGTCACGGGGTTCCCGGGGCAGCTGTGCACCGTCCACTCTCATGGAGCCAAGTACGCCCGACCCCTGGGGTCCTTCCAGCCCCTCGCTCTCCCCAGGAGGCAGCCCCCAGCAGCTCCGACCAGCAGAGCCACTCACTGCACCCTGGAATCTCGTCGGATGGTCCCACAAACACAATGCCCAACACTGCGGCTCCCACAGAGCTTTCCTTGAACCTGCCAGGCAGTTCTTTTCACTTGAGGATCCAAGACAAATCATCAACCTTCCAGGGCAGAATCCACTTGTGACTTCCCTAAAGGCAGACAATCTGTGTTCAAAAAAGGTGCTCATACCTAACATTGACAGCGTCCTCCCCGCCACAGTCACAGGCAGTACAGTGCATTAAATCCAGACCAGCGGCGGCCTCTGGAAGGCTCAGCACTCGTCGCTTCCCGCACCGGCTCTGGCTGGAGCAGGAAGGCAGGACCATAATAGGTTCATTTCTTCCTCTCTGAAGGATTTACAGAAGACCACAGACACGAATGAAATTATCCTCACTGCCCAAGGCACGTTTGAAAGTTCAGTTCCACGCAAGCTGCCTGTTCCACGGCAGCTGAGAAAGATCAGGAGGCTGAGTTCTCCTGCCAGGGCTGCCGCGGCCACAAAATATACTCAGCGGTCACCCCGAGGTGTCCGTCCATACCTGCCCAGCTGTGAGCGCTGACACGTGTTCCTAAAATACTGATTTCTAACCCCTCCGGGGCATCAGCCTGAGCACGGCCCTCCTTGTCTGAGGAAAGCAGAATCGGAGAGTGTGGAGAGGGGGCACCCCCCGGTCAGTGGCCGCACATCCACTGGGCTGTCACATGCAACCATGTAATTTTCTTGAGACACAGTCTTGTTCTGTCGCCCAGGCTGGAGTGCAGTGGTACAATCCCGGCTCGCTGCAACCTCCGCCTCCCAGGTTCAAGTGATTCTCCTGCCTCAGCCTCCCTAGTTGCTGGGATTACAGGTGCGCACCACCAAGGCTGGCTAATTTTTATATTTTTAGTAGAGATGGGGTTTCGCCACATTGGCCAGGCTGGTCTCGAACTCCTGACCTCAAGCAATCCACCCACCTCGGCCTCCCAAAGTGCTGGGATTATAGGCGTGAGCCATTGCGCCTGGCCAGCAATGTAATTTTAATTAATGAAAATCAGTTAAAACCTGAAATCTGGGTGCCCGGTCACACTGTCCACATACCACATGCTCACAGGCTGTGTGGCCAGTGGCCTCGTCATACGCTGCTGATGTTGGACACGCGACCAATTTTCAGATGAAGAAACTCAGCCCCAGCCAGGGCTCTGGACACCCCACCAGCATCCTGTCTCTCCACGCAGGGCCTGGACTGCGTGTGTCCCCTGTGTCCAGAGGCCCAGGCCCGTCCACGCCTCTTCCTCACCCTCCCTGATGCCTCCGGTGCAGCTCCGTCCTCCAAGGGAACAGAGGGTCCCTGATGAATGTGAGTCGGAGCTGGGGAAGTGTTCCTATGGAACGCATCAGTCTGCTGCGGCCACGTAACAAGCACCATAAACCAGGTGACTTAACAGAAATGTGCCGACTTGGTTTCCCCCAAGACACTATTTCCAAAGAAGGGCATGTCTGGAGGCACTGGGCTCCATCACACACTTTTCTGGAGACACGATTGAGCCATAACATCTTCAGGGATGAGGATGGGAGAGCCTAGCGTCCTCCCTGGCCGTGCCATGCACCGAGTCACCAAGCTCTTGGTCTCAGGGGCCCCCGTACAGAGCGGGGGGATAACACTCACACCAGGCAGGGCTCATGTAGTAGAAACAAGCTGCCCCGCGATGACGTCCTATGGGAAGCAATCTGACACTGGCAGCTGCTGTATTCTGAGATGGTGACAGTCGTTACTAGCTCTACATAAGCCACAGCCACAAAAACACACAGGCCTGTTGTGGCTGATTTTATGGACATGGCCTTGAGCTGTATCACACGTATTGAGCCGACATCACAGCCTTCAAAGGCGCTGCCCCCGGGGCTCTGCAGTTACTTCTGCCGCCCCTCCCTGCTCTCCAACTGATGTTTGAACCAGCGGGCAGGACGCCTACACTTCCCTTATCCTACAGCCAAACCCAGCTATTCCCCAACCTGCTGAGCAGCTGCATAAAACATCCTTGTTTGTCATCTTTGGCCCCAACCAAAGTCACAGGACTCCCTCCAGAAATCAAAGGATAAAAATGTCCTGATATTAACAAGATAAAACAGCATGGAGGCAGCAAGGTAACTCACAGGGACTCTGAGGGCAACGCGTGGGATCCCTCGCCTGCTGCTCCACAATACCCGTCTCAACCACGCCCCCCACCGCCCCCGCCCACCCGCACACTTTCCAACCGCCTGTCTCCGCCCACCCGTCCACTTTCCACCACCCACCCGCGGACCCGCCCACCCGCACACTTTCCAACCCTCCCCTAGGCCCCGCCGACCCAGACACGTGCCCCCGGCCAAGCCCCCCCACCTACCCGCACACTTTCCACCCCCGAGCCCTGGCATCCATCTCCTCAAGCCGCCAGCCCTCTTCTTCCTTCCCAGCCCGGCTGCCTCCTCGTGGTTCTCGGCTCCCCACGGCGGGAACTGTATCCCACTCACCCTCACGCACGGTACCCAGCGCATCTGCGACTCACGCCAGGCTCCCTGGGCTCAAACCTTGCACACGCCTGGGCCCTCCTCTCCACCAGCATGAACCACACACCGTGACTCCTTCCTTGAACCCTCTGAGCCCCCCGCCGCCCCCGCCAGTGCAAGACCACGTCTCCCCTCAAATTAAAACACAGTCCCAGAGCAGACGTCCACTCGGTGCCAGGTACATGGGGGCTCAGAGAGGACTCCTGTCCAGTAGGAGTGACCAGAGCCCTAGAGGAATAGACGAACGTGGCTGGGCGCCCAAGGAGGGGAGTGGCCGGGCTTGGGTCTGTGCCTCCGCACTGTCCCCCGTCTGCTGGCCTCAGCCTCAGTCCAGCCTGCGTCTTGCTTCTGGGGCAACATTCCTGACCAATCCCTCTACCATGGACCCACCAGGGCTCCTCAGTTCCCATGACCATGAGTTGGAATCCCCCTGGGTTCGTCTGACCACAGAACCTCGCGGGTGGGGTCCAGTGGGGGCTGCACGGTTCCCAAGCTGCCCTCCAGCCGTTTCCTCCCTGCCCACCCCCGAGGCTCTCAACTGAGACACAGATGTCCAGCAAAGCCCTGGAACTCTCATGCCCAGCCTGCAAATGGGAACAACGATGTCACAGGACAAGTATTAAATGGCTCACAGCACATGAGATGCTTGTTGATGAGCCTGGAAGGTGTCGAGCTCAAGGGTCAGGAGACATGGATGCTGCCACTGCAATGGGGACGCCACGTACTGCCATCGAGGCTCTTCTTGCTGGATCTCCCTCTCCACTGATCAGTTTCAACTTCCTGTCCAAACCCTCCCTGTACAGCCTTCTTTCTTTGGAAGAAATTCAAATAATACAGAAATAGACCGATTTGTGCAGTGGAGGACTGCATTGCTGTTTAAGCGTTTGGACCTACTTTTTGTCTGAGACAGGGTCTTGCTCTGTTGCCCAGGCTGGAGCGCAATGGTGCGATCGTAGCTCACTGCAGCCTCAACCTCCTGGGCTCAGCGCAAGCAATCCTCTCACATCAGCCTTCTGAGTAGCAGGGACTGCAGGCACACAACATCATGCCCAGCTAATTAAAAAACAAAATTTTTAAGAGATGGGGTCTTTACCAGGCTGGTCACAAACTCTTGGCCTCATACAATCCTCCTGCCTCAGCCGCCTAAAGTGCTAGGATCTCAGGCATGAGCCACTGAGAGGTGACAGCGTGCTAGCAGTCCTCGCTCTGGCACCTCCTCGGCCTCCGCATCCACTCTGGCGGCACTTGAGGAGCCCCTCAGCCTGCAGGCACTGTGGGAGCCCCTCTCTGAGCTGGCTGAGGCCAGAGCCGCCTCCCTCTGCTTGCGGGGAGGTGTGGAGGGAGAGGCGCGGGTGGGAACCAGGGCTGCACCCAGCGCTCGTGGGCCAGTGCGAGTTCTGGTGGGTGCCAGCTCGGGATCAGCCGGCCGCACACCGAACAGCCAGCAGGCACCACCGGCCCAGGGCAGTGCGGGGCTTAGCACCCGGGCCAGCAGCTGCAGAGGGTGCACTGGGTCCCCCAGCCGTGCCAAGTGGACAGCGCTGCGCTCGAGTTCTCGCGGAGCCTCAGCTGCCTCCCCCAGGGGCAGGGCTGGGGACCTGCAGCCCGCCAAGCCCGAACCCCCCCACCCCCTCCCCCGCCCGCGCTGTGGCCCAGACTCCCCGAAGAGCGCTGCCCCTGCTTTGGAGCGCTGGGTCCCATGGACCACCCAGGGGCTGAGGAATGCGGGTGCACAGCTGCACAGCCCAGACTGGGGGGCAGCTCTGCCTGCAGCCCCCCTGAGAAATCCACTGGGTGGAGCCAGCTGGGCTCCTGAGTCTGGTGGGAACTTGGAGAGCTTTTATGTCTGGCTGAGGGATTGTAGAGACACCAATCAGCACTCTGTGTCTAGCTCAGGGTTGGAAAATACACCAATCAGTACTCTGGTTAGTTAGTATCTAGCTAACCTAGTGGGGAGTTGGAGAACTTTTCTGTCTAGCACTCTGTGTCTAGCTCAAGGATTGTAAAGGCACCAACCAGCACTCTGTCAAAACGGACCAATCAGCTCTCTGTAAAATGGACCAATCAGCAGGATGTGGGTGGGGTCAGATAAGGGAATAAAAGCAGGCTGCCTGAGCCAGCAGTGGCAACCCGCTGTGGTCTCCTTCCACGCTGGGGGAAGGCTCTTTGCAATACATTTTTCTGCTGCTCACTCTTTGGGTCCACGCTGCCTTTATGAGCTGTAACACTCACCACGAGGGTCTGCAGCTTCACTCCTGAAGCCAGTGAGACCACGAACCCACCAGGAAGCACAAACAACTAAAAACGCACTGCCTTTAGGAGCTGTAACACCCACCGGCAAGGTCTGCAACTTCACTCCTGACACCGAGACCACGAACCCGCCAGAAGGAAGAAGCTCCAGACACATCTGAATGCCTGAAGGAACAAACTCCGGACACACCATCTTTAAGAACTGTAACACTCACCGTGAGGGTCCACGGTTTCATTCTTGAAGTCACTGAGACCAAGAACCCACCAATTCCGGACACACCACCACACCCAGCCTATACCTACTTTTCTTTTAAAACAATGTGTATAGTTTTCACAATAAAAACTCATATCCTTTCACTTTTGGAAGTTCAAAATACTTCTCTGTTCTCTTCTCCTGGAACTTCTATTATTCAGCTGTCGGACCTACAGAGCTCATTTTCTTTTAACATCTCACTTCTGTTTTCTGTTTCTCTGTGTTTTTGTTCCTGGAAAATTCTCTCGCCTTCCCATTCCAATCTTTTAGTGAGTATCTCAGCTTCTGCCGTCCTGCTGTTAACCTCTCTGGCATTTCTTTCCACGAATGCTCCTTTCAGGCTGCAGCCGCCTCCTGGTGATGGATTCAACGCCAGCTCCTCCCTTCCAGTTTACATGTAGCCTCATAAACATGGGACGGGGCAGGAGCCATCCATGGGTACCGAACTGGGGGAAATTCTGATGGGGAACAAGGTATCATGTGGTTTAAAACTATTCCCCACACACTGCTTATTCGCTGCAAAGGGAGAGAAAGAATAGTAATTATATGTTAGCAAGACCACCAGCTCCGATGTATAACCAAAATGAACACCAGGAGTGAGAGGACATGGGCCTCGCGGCTCCAGGAGCGACACCATGAAGAGAAGGGCACCCACCGTCCACCCAGGAGTAACGCCGTGAAGAGCAGGGTGCCCACTGTCCACCCGTGAAGAGGTGGCACCCACCATCCACCCAGTGCTCCTTTATTTTTACAGCTTTTACATGTGAAGTTATTTCCAAACACAAAGGTCTTAAAGATGTGTTCCGCTTTCTCTTCTGTCACCCATCCTCTGTGTCTTCTGCCTTCTGGGATGGTGAGTCTCGCTGTTCCCATCAGCCTCGGGAGACGGAGGGTGCGTGTCCCCCAGGGCGTCCTCACAGTTTCACCCTCTGCAGTTCACATAACAAATAAGTGGTGTGTCGTGAAACGTGAAATTACCCCACACCATTGAATGTGCTTCTCCAGCCACACAAGCCCGAGACATGAATACACGCTTTAGAGTGTCAAGAACATTCACACGTACTCAATTAATTCTTTCCAGCTAATTCAACCTAGAAGAAACAGCCTTAGGTTTTTTTCTAGAATATGCGGCATTACAAGCTTTCTTTGAGATGAGACATAATAGCATTTTAACTTTTGTGATGCCAGAACTTAATGATTTCCATATTTGTTTGATAATGTCTTCTATCTCTGGCCTCCCTTCTGTGGCATTAAAAGTAGTTAAGAGATGAGGTGCCTGCTACCACACACACAGCCAGAGAGGCTGGGACCAGAATGCCCCTCTGCCTCTCACGGCCCAGTCCCGTACCCCGTGCACCCGATGTAACACCTGTGCCTCTGCACACAGGGCTGGTATCCCAGGTCTTGCCAGCTCTAAGGAGTCACACTCACCACTGAGGCCCTTGTCAGCAGCATGGCCCAGGGAAGGCAGGTGCAGGCATCAGACAGGCTGCTCGGGGCACCTCTCACCTCTGCCGCCACGGGGAGGCCATCCTTGGCCAATGGCTCACAGGCTGGGCTGCACCTTCCATGTCCAGGCGAAACCACACCTCGCAGGGCAGCTGAGGACTGAAGGAGTCCCATGAGGAAGGCGCTGTGGGAGCAGGTTGGACAGAGGAACCATCCAGGGGCTGGAGATGTCGTGACACCGTTGTGAAGACATCAGGCTGCTGCTTCACTGGATCTCACCAGCACCGGGATGAGCTGCAATCAGTCAACGGTTGTAATCATGAGGCAGAGGTCTTCACACTTCCACCGGCATCAGAACCACCTGGAGGGCTTGTTAAACGCCTTCTGCTGGGCCCACCCAGGAGTCCCGGGGCAGGGCCCAAGAGTCTGTTTGTCCGTCAAGCTCCCAGGCACTGTTGGTGCTGCTGGTGCAAGAAACATTCTCTGATGTGAAAGGCTCAACCTCCAGTGAACAGGGAGATACACTCCATTAACCCCCTTCAAAGCTGCAGCTGAAACCCCATTTTACACGGGAGACTGACCAAGGCAAAAACTCACAAGCACCAGAAGAACAGACTCGGCGAGCACAAGGTAACAGCTTCCACGTGCTTTGTGAGATAAAGAGCAGACGGAGGGCCTGCTTAGAGCTGGGAATGCAGGACCAGAGGTCCTCATGGAGGCATCTGAGAACCCTAGCAATGAGCTGCAGGGGCTGGAAGCACGTGGAGTCCTTTAGGCAGGTGTCTGAAAATCCACATCCAAACCTGTGGCTTCTCCAGGCCCCTTCCCTGCACACGGCACCCCAACCTCATCTCCTTGACTAGAGAAATGGATGAGAGGGAACCGGACGCCGCACGGGCTTTGGACGTGTGCCCTGCGGATGAAGCATCTCAATAAGTGCAAAGTTCACACAAGGAACAGTGTTGCCCCAGCCGATGACCGCCTTCTAGGGACCATGCCAGGATGCACTTCAGCCTGAGGGGATACGTGTGCTGTATAAGAGATTTGGGGAGTGAAGTCGCCAGGCCTCACCCAAGCAGGAGGCTAACGCCCTGGCCACAGTGGGTTGAGTCATGGGATAACTGCAAAGCAAACCCGGTGGGGAGCACCTCCGCCCCCACCCAGGTCACAGACAAGAACGGCACACAGCCTCTCACGGAGCGCTCTCCTGCTGCATGGTTTAACTGCGCGTTTGTACGGGTATCGCAGACCTGATACATGTCTTTTTACAAAAGTTTATATTCATTCATTCGTTCATTCATTCATTCATTCTCCAACCCACTTACCGCAGGTCAGGGTCACAGGTGGCAGGAGCCCATCCCAGCAGCAGCTCAGGGTGCCAGGCGGGAACCAGGCCTGGACGGAGGCCGCCCCAGGCACTGAGACAGGGACCCAGGGGACAGCAACTCGCCGCACGTGCACCACTTTGGGATGTGGGAGGAAACCCAGTCCCCAGAGAAACTCACAGAGCCCTGGGGGAAGGAGCCAACCCGCGCATGTGCAGCACGCCAGCTGGGATCCGCGTTTTCCTCATCAGTGTCATAAGGAAACGCCCTTGAACGGAAGAGCGTTATTCAGGCATCTGCCGTGCTCACTTCTGGCTCATCTGAAACTCAGGATGCAGCCCTGTGAGCCCATGGGGAGGGGAGGGGCGGGAGGAGAGCAGCCGCCAGGGCCAGGAAGGGGCGGCAGAGAGGACGGAGGATGCAGGGGTGCCGGGCCATGCGGGTGAGACGCAGCCCTTCCCGATCACACACGCCGCCGTGACTCCTTGGCTTCTTACCGGGCGCCCATGTGTTATTAGACGAGAGTAAAAGGACTCATGTAAAATAATGTCCAGCTAGTCTGCCCAACGATTTTTACAACTATGAGGAAGCAGCACTGAAATGTCATTAAGAAAAAAATGTAAAAGGACCGTGAAACTCATCTGGAGTTGAAGTCCTCCCAGGCGTTCCTACAGCTTTCCCGTTACAATGTAGATACATCCGCAAACTCATAGTCTTCACCTTCTTATTTAAAACAAGCGTCCAGGACACCCAGACAAGAGCAAACAGGATTCGAAGAAAGAACGGACCCTCAACACGGCCTGGCAGGACCAGGGTCGCTTTGTGACAATCGCCTGTGAAATAAGGGATTGAGGGCGAATCCACACTCACGTTTTACACCAGATTCCAGCATCCCCATGGAATGTCAGCATTTGTCACAACGAACAGAGACCCTGCTGCCGAACCCCCACTCCAAGTGCAGGAAGGGTGCCCCGACTCCACACCAGTGTGGGGGTTCCCTCCAATGCTTCTCCCCTGCACCAACTCTGGTGGCACTGAGGCAAGAACAGTCATTCACAGCCTGTTATAGATGTAAAACTTGGGGGGGACTTCGCTCCCCAAATCTCTTACAAAGCACATGCATCTCCTCCGGCTGAAGCACCATCCACGAAGACTCTTCAAACCACAGAGAATTCATCAATTCATCAAGACACACCACTTGTCTTAGTCAGCTGGGGCTGATAAAACGGAAGCCATAGACCGGGGGGCTCATAAATGAACAGCAGAGTTCATTTCTCACAGTTCTGGAGGCTGCAAATCCAGGGTGGAGGCGACGGCAGTGTCTGGACCCACTTCCTGGCTCAGACAGTGCCTTCCAGCCATGCCCTCCCATGCAGGACAGACCTTGGGTCTCTTCCTCTTCCTACAAGGGCACGAATACCAACATGGGGCCCCCACCCTCATGGCCACATCTCGCCCTCATCGCCCCCCAGGGCCCCACCTCTAAGCACCATTCCACTGGGGACCAAGGCTTCAACACAGGAATTTGGGGGGACACGTTCAGTCCATTGCACCACTTAGATGTTGGATGGGTGTCCCAAAATTAGTGTGACTTCCCCAAATACATCATCTTCCTACCACCCAGCCCCCTGCCCTGGTATCACCCCATCCCGGCAGCTCGGGGTGCTGGGTGGAACTGGCAATGGTACCACCATTCCACTCCCTGCCGGTCCTGCACAAAACCCTGCATCCTCTTCTCCAAACCTGCATCCTGTCCATCACCCCCATCCGACAAACCCTGGAGATTGACACCTCTCACCACTGCCCCACACCTACCTGGCCAGCAACCATCCTCCCACAGCCTGACTGGTCCAGCAGCCTCCTGTCCCATAACCCTCCTTCACACCACCACTAAAAGGGTTCTCATAAACCTCGTAAATCCCAAGTCACGCTGCATCATTCTGCTCAAAACCCTCCGCGATGGCCTCGAACACTTTGTCCTTAAAGAGCCTGAAGGCCTCATGCAATGTGGCTTGAGCTACGACTCCCAGTCTCCTCCCAGTCTCCTCCCACGCTCTGGCTACACAAACCCTTCCCTGCTCCTCATCAGCGCCCAGCGTGTGGTCTCAGAAGGTGGGGGGTAGGGGAAGCATCCAGAGGCGATGGCCCCCTGCACCCCGGAAACAGAGGTGGAGAGAGCTGCTGTGTCTCAGCACGGGGGGGCACACACAAAACGACGCTGCGACTGCAACAGCTATTACCTTATACACATCCACAATTTTAACAGTTTTATTTTTAGTTGACAAATAATGACTGTGCATATTTATGGAGTCCGCTATGATGTTTTCATTTTGCATACAATGTGGAATGACCAAATTGAGCTAATTAGCATATCCATCACCTCAAGGCTTTACCATTTCTTTGTGGTGAAAACATTTTAAATCCCCTCTTCTGACTGTTTTGAAATATGCAGCTCCATGTTATTATTAACTGCAGTCACCACACTGTGCAGCCTCCAGAGTCACCAGCTCACCCACCTGACTCTCCACACCCACCCAGCCCTGCCATCGCCACCCACCCCCACCCTGCCCTGCCAGCCCCCACCCCCAGCCCTGCCAGCCGCCCCCCCCCCACCCCCCCCCACCCACCACCCCCCCACACCCAGCCCTGCCATCCACCACCCCACTCCCCACCCCTGCCAGCCACCACCCCGCTCCCCACACCCAGCCCTGCCATCCACCACCCCACTCCCCACCCCGCCCTGCCATCCACCACCCAACTCCCCACACCCAGCCCTGCCATCCACCACCCCACCCAGCCCTGCCATCGCCACCCCACTCCCCCCACCCTGCCCTGCCAGCACCCCACCCCCCCCACCCAGCCCTGCCATCCACCACCCCACTACCCCACTCCCTCCCCACCCTGCCCTGCCATCCACCACCCCCCACTCCCCACACCCATCCACTACACCCCCACCCTGCCCTGCCATCCACCACCCCACTCCACCACCCCACTCCCCCTGCCCTGCCATCCACCACCCTACTCCCCCCCCCTGCCCTGCCAACCACCACCCCACTCCCCACCCCCCCCCTGCCATCCACCACCCCACTCCCCACACCCAGCCCTGCCATCCACCACCCCACTCCCCACCCTGCCCTGCCAGCCGCCACCCTGCTCCCCACCCTGTCCTGCCATCCACCACCCCACTCCCCACCCTGCCCTGCCATCCACCACCCCACTCCCCACCCCACCCTGCCAGCCGCCACCCCCGCTCCCCACCCTGCCCTGCCAGCCGCCACCCCACTCCCCCCCCGCCCTGCCATCCACCACCCCACTCCCCACCCAGCCCTGCCAGCCACCACTCCACTCCCCCCACCCAGCCCTGCCAGCCACCACTCTGCTCTCCCCACACCACCCCTGCCATCTGCCACCCCACTCCCCCACCCCACCTCTGCCAGCCACTACCCCTGCCAACCACCACTCTGTTCTCCCCACCTCGCCCCTGCTCTGCCTCCATACATTTGCCTTTTCATAGATTCCCACGTGAGTGAGATCAGCTGTGCTTGTCTTTCTGCGCCTGGCTTATTTGTCATGGTGTCCCCCAGCTCCATCCATGTTTCCACAAATGACAGGATTTCATTCTTTTTTAAGGTTAAATAGTATTCCATTGTGTACATGCCACATTATCTTCACCCACCCATCACTGCTGGGCACGCAGGCAGATTCAGCATCTTGGCTGCCGAGGACGCACCGGAGGGGAGGACAGCCCTGTCCCTGTCACACCAGTCTCTGTAACACGGAGATGTCTCGACCATGCTGGAGTGACAGCCTCCAAGTCTAAGGGCTGGAATCCACAAAGACCACTCATTCCATGTCCATCTCAGGCTGCCAGGAGGCTGCTCTGGGGGCATCTCCCATCCAAGGGCTCAGCTGACTGAGCCTCCAACAGCAGAAACATCACAGTGGCCACAGGAGAGGGAGACGCACACTGCCCAGAGGGCCCTTCCCACAAGGAGGTCTCACCCACGAGGGGAAGACGCCCCTGCCTGCCAGAAGGGAAGAGCAAGAAAGGGCCTGACGCCGGAGCCACACGGCCTGGGTGACCTCAAAGCCTCAGGCCAACAGCCAAGAAGAGGAGCCTGAGCCACCCGGAGACGCTGAACCTCCCAATGCTTCACCAGTAACCATGGGAACCTCTGCACTCCGAGACAACCACATCCACATCGCCACAGCAAGAGGAGGGGCTCGGGCCCCGTGCTGTGCTGCTAGCTGAAGGGGGTCTCGCTCCGTCAGGACACACCTCGGACACCCCCATGTCCAGAGCCTATGCCAGCACCTGGCAGGGATCGTGCTCTGTAAACGTTTTCCAACAGAACGACGGTTAACAGAGTCCCGGATAGACCTGCAGGCAGGAGGGCTGCTGGACGCTGTCATGAAACCACAGCATGCCTAACGGACTTCCCTGCCCGCAGAAAGACCCTCCCGGGAGCTTCTGGGCTGAGGGACGGCCTCAAGGCCACGCTGGATGGAGGAGCAGCTTCATCCAAGACCGCAGGGCTGGACTCTAACCCCGCCTTCCCCTTCATGGGACAGGTTTCCTGCCTATCTGCTGCAGACAACGGTGCATATTTGCTCCATCTGCCTAATTAAATCTAATTGAATTGATTTGCAATGTGAGAAATTAGATATGACACGTAAGGTAGATGAATCACAGGGCGGCCGCATCAAATTGGTCATCCTGGCAGGGTCAAAAGGCACCCAGCAGTTCAGGGTCTTCCACGGTGCCTGCCCTCCTAGCTGTCACATGGAGACAGACGTGAAACCTTAAAGCTTGGAAGGATGATTCTGCAAAACCTCATCATTTTACCCAAAGGGAAAGTGACTCTGGAGGGTGGGAGTCTCCCAGGACCCCATGTCGCACGCAGCTCAGCAGGACCCGGCCTGCCCTCGGTTCCCCTTCTGCACTTGCAGGCAAGGTTGTCTCACTTCAGGTCATCTTGTAAAAGGCAAAGAGAGCCTCTTTAGCCCCCAGCTTTCCTCTGGAGGTGCAAAGTGCTTCTGTGAGTCAAGAGCTCGAACCTGGAACCAACAGTTGCTTGCACATCCACAAACCAATCCCAGAGGCAGGATGCAGACCAGGAGGCATGGGATTCCGTGGGGGTGGGTTGGCGGGGCGGGGCTGGCCAGGGATGCTTAGAAACTGCATTCATCTAACATTTCTGTAGGACCAAGAAGCTGCAGCAGGAAAAACCCTAAATTCCCTCCTAAACCTGAGATGCTGCTGCTGCCGCTGGAGCACGGCCCGCCTGGCTCGGCCTCTCCTGCCGGTCCCTCTGCCCTGCCTGGTGGTTACTGGTCTCCCCTGCCTCTCTGTTCTGTAGCAGAAACAGTACTGTGCTTCCAGCACAGGGAACAGACCAGGGCGCTCACCTACCCAGGGAGGCCGCGTAGCTAAACACTCCTTTTTCTCTGACTACATGTTTACTCTCCCCATCTAGCTGTGTTCTCCTCCCATGCCCCTCCCCAGCCCTGGTACCCCCCATTCTACCTTCTACCTGTAGGAATCTGCAACCCCAGGGGCCTCCTATGAGAGGAATTACACAGCACGGTCTTTCTGTGACTGGCTCATTCCACTCAGCATAGCGTCCTCGGCATTCATCCACACCGCAGCCTCGTCCGGATTTCCTTCCTCTTTGAGGCTGACACATATTCGGCTGCGTGGATGGGCCACTCTTCACTCATCCTCCCATCCGTGGACAGACACACGGGCAGCCACCACCCCTGGCTGCCACGCATGAGCCGCTGTAAGCCTGGGTGTGCAGGGGCTGCCCGAGACCCCGCTGTCCATCATTTGGATCAACTCAGGAGTGGAACTGCTGGGTCACACGGTGGTTCTGTTTTGAGTTTTTGATGAATCTCCACACACCACTTCCCACAGCACCTGCCCCATCTTCCATTCCCAATAGCAGCACCCATGACCCAATTCCTCCACAGCCTCCCAACACTTGTTATTTTCTGTGGTTTTGCCAGTGGCCGTCCTAAGGGGCAAAAGAGGCTTCCTCAGCACTGACTCATGCACACTTATGTGTGTTGTTACAGGGAAGCATCGCCCCATGCTCTGTGTGGCGCAGCCCCCAGACACCTGTGGATGTGGCCCCAGTCACTAGCCTGGCTTCCCCGTAGCAGCAGGAGCTCTCCCAGGCCCTCCCCATCCTCGGCTGACTGGGATCCTGACGTGCTTTGCACTCCACCGTGTGTCTTTGAGAATTCTCTTTGCCTCTTTGTCATGGGATTCTTCTTTCTCAAGGGTCCTATTTATCATTTACATTAGATCTTCCTGCCCACACAACCCACCCTCCACTCCCAGAACCAGCCACCTTCCGGCCTCATGCTCTCTGAGACGGAGGAGGCCTGTGACCCACCCTCCCTGGGCAAGGCTTCCACCCTGCGGCCCAGCAGCTGCCCACGCACGCACGGGTGCAGAGAAGGTGCCACCTGGCATCATCCGAACCCCAAGAGAACGGCTTCCGACCGCAGGGAGAGCGCATCCCTCGTCTGTCACGCGTACATCTCACCAGGGCTGCACTGCTCACATTCTCCGCAGCCTGACCTTTTGGGCGTCTGCGGCTTCTCAGCCCCACCCCTGGCCTTTCTTCTGCTTTTCTGTTGAAATCCTGAGCATTTCTCAAAATTAAGATGAAATAAAGCACCCTTCTTGACGTGCACATGCCACATGGGTCCTGGCCACCTTTCACCTTCAGCCATGACCTGAATCACATCTGCGGGCTGGAAGCCCATGTCCACGGCCTTGGTGACTGGGGGGGGGGGGGGTGCCTTATTTACCCTGAATTCCTCACAGCCTCCGAAAACCACCCACAGAGGGAGAGGGAGCCAGAAGCGGAAGCCACACCCTGCCCACCATGAAGGGATGAGGGGAGGGAATGGGGGACACAGCCCTGCAAACCCAATAGCACTGACCCGGGTCCTGGGGGGAGCGAGAACAAGGGGGAGCCAGTAAGGGGCATGGCCAGGTGGGTGGGAAGGCCACATAGTGAGGATCTCCCAGCAGGAGGGCCAAGGACATTCTACACCATGCCCTAGAGTTTACGGGTGTCAGGAAATGCTCCTGGATGGCTTGGGCACAGAGGGGAGGTTTGCAAAGGACATGAGGCTGAGGCTGGAGACAGAAGGGAAGCAGATCCCAGCCACACTCTGCCGAGGGGATCTGTGATAGGACAACATTGAACCTGTACCTGGACAGGTGGCTCTGGTGGTGGCACTGGGTGGGTGAGGGCAAACCTGCAGGTCCCCACTGTGAGGCTCCTGAGGTAGAATCAAGAAAGCACAAGTGGAATTACACAGCCTCCGAGGGAAGGGGAGGAGGGAGGGGAGGAGGCAGGGGAGGAGGGAGGGGAGGAGGAGGCGCTTTCCAGACCCAGAAGGGAAGCACCATCCTGGCAAGGCTGAGCAGAGGAATAAGAACCAGAACCAGAAAGGAAGACGGCCCACGTCTCCAACCTTCCATCAGGCTGGAGTGGCAATTCCCAAACTAGATTCCCATGGGAAAAAGAACGTTCCATGGTCAAAGAAGTCGAAGAATCATGGAATAAACACACTGATCCAGGTGCCTGCAATGACAAGTGGCCATAAGCGCTCTGAAAAGTCCTGCAGCAAACCACACTCTGCCATGCGTGTGCATGGCTCATCCTAGACGACTTTTCTTAATGTCTGTATCAGAAACTAAATGCCCAAGGATGATTATTCTGGCCAAGATGGCTGACTAGAAGCAGTGCCCTTTGGAGGCTCCCATCGAGAAAAAACCATAACAAGCATGTGAATCCTTCACCAGCAACCAAGGTATCCAGGTTCTGTCATCAAACTTCACCAGAAGGCTGGCGTGACCCACAGAGAGGAGGAAGAGCAGTGTGGTGTGGGGGCCACCCGAGAAACACACAGGGAAGGGGAGCCCCTCCCCCCAGCCAAGGGAGACGGTGAGTGAGCGCACTACCCAGGGGGGAACTGTGAGTGAGGGCACTACCCAGCGGGGGGAACTGTGAGTGAGCGCACTACCCAGCGGGGGGAACTGTGAGTGAGGGCACTACCCAGCGGGGGGAACTGTGAGTGAGCGCACTACCCAGCGTGGGGAACTGTGAGTGAGCGCACTACCCAGCGTGGGGAACTGTGAGTGAGCGCACTACCCAGCGGGGGGAACTGTGAGTGACCGCGCTACCCAGCGGGGGAAACTGTGCAACCCCCAAAGATCAGAAGATCCCACTCGCAAATTCACCACACTGGGGCCTAGAGTCCCAGCCCCGGAACGTGAAGATTCTTATAGCCTCTCAGCCAGAATCTGCTTAATTCTACAGAACTCCCGGGGGAAGGGTGACCAGCACTGGCTGCAGCTGCCTGCTGTCTAAGCTGTTTGAACTCCCTGGGGAGGGGCAGCAGCCAGCTGTCCTGGGGCTCGAGATGGCCTAACACACTAAGCTCTCGGGCACCCATTTCTGTAGCTCCCGGCTGCACTTTTCCCCTGCCGGAGCCAGGGAAGCTGGATGGCTTGGTTCCAAGACTGGTCGTCACAGCCCAACACACCCTGTGGCAGTCTGTGGCCAGAGTGCCTCTTCAGGCCGACCCTGTCCCATCCTTCTTCAGTGGGTGGCTTTCCTGCAGGAACTCCAATAACTTCAGCCAGAAGCTCAGGGACAAACTCCAGAACTCCCTAGACCTGAACCCCTAGCTGCAGGGTGGCCAAAGTCTCTGCGGACCAGCAGACTTAGCCTCTCCTCCTGGTAGTTCTGAGGAATCCAGGCAGCCCAAACGAATGGGCTTTCCTGCAGCGAAACACACCCTCTCCACCAAAGGACAAAGTGCTTCGTTAAACGGGGCCTGCTCCTCGTGCCACCCAACTGGCTGAGACCCTCCAACAGGGGTTGTCAGACACCCTGTACAGGAGCGATCCTACTGGTGTCAGGTTGGTGCCCCTCAAGGTCAGAGGTCCAAGAAGAAGGAACAGGCATCCATCTTGGCTGTTCTCAGCCTCCTTGAGCGACAGCTCCAGGCACAGGAGCGAGTCAGAGGAAAAGGGCCTGAAGTGAACCCTCAGCAAACCGCAGCAGCCCTACAGAAGAAGGACCTGATTATTGAAAGAAAAACAAACAACCAGAAAGCGACAACAGCATAAACAACAACAACAACAACAAAAAAGGCCCCCACAAAAACCCCGTCCGAGGGTCAGCAGCCTCAAAGACCAAAACTAGACAAACTCACAAAGATGAGAAGGAGTCAATGAAAAAAAAAAGCTGAAAACCCAAAAGGCCAGAGTGTCTCTTCTCCTCCAAATGATCGCAAGTCAGGGTGCAGAACTGGACAGAGGATCAGATGGACAAATTGACAGAAGTAGGCTTCAGAAGATGGGTAATAAAAAACTAC
The DNA here is from genome assembly GCF_024542745.1 of Macaca thibetana thibetana. Classification (NCBI taxonomy): domain Eukaryota; kingdom Metazoa; phylum Chordata; class Mammalia; order Primates; family Cercopithecidae; genus Macaca; species Macaca thibetana. Next base: position 141,421,274 of record NC_065585.1, read on the forward strand.
GACGAGCTAAAGGAGCATGTTCTAACCCAATGCAAAGAAGCTAAGAACCTTGATAAAAGGTTAGAGGAATTGCTAACTAAAATAACCAGTTTATAAAGGAAAATAAACAACCTGATAGAGCTGAAAAACAGCACGAGAACTTCATGAAGCACACACAAGTGTCAATAGCTGAATTGACCAAGGGGAAGAGAAGATATCAGAGTATTAAGATCATGTTACTGAAATAAGGCATACAGACGAGAATAGAGAAAAAAGAATGAAAAGGAATGAACAAAGCCTCCAAGAAATATGGGACTTCATAAAAAGATCAAACCTACGATTGATTGGAGTACCAGAAGGAGACAGGGAGAATGGAAACAAGCTGGAAAACACACTACAGAATATTATCCAGGAGAACTCCCACAACCTAGCAAGACAGGCCAACATGCTAGGAATTCAGGAAATACAGAGAATACCATTAAGATACTCCACGAGAAGATCAACCCCAAGACACATAATCATCAGATTCTCCAAGGTTGAAATGAAGGAAAAAGTGTTAAGGGCAGCCAGAGAGAAAGGCCAAGTCACCTACAAAGGGAAGCCCAGTCAGACTAACAGCAGACCTCTAGCAGAAACCCTACACACCAGAAGAGACTGGGGGCCAATAGTCAACATTCTTAAAGAAAGGAATTTTCAACCCAGAATTTCATATCCAGCCAAACTAAGCTTCATAAGCAAAGGAGAAATAAAATCCTTTCCAGACAAGCAAATACTGAGGGATTTCATTACCACCAGGTCTGCCCTGCAAGAGCTCCTAAAAGAAGCACTAAATATGGAAAGGAAAAACCAGTACCAGCCACTGCAAAAACACACCAAAATATAAAGACCAATGACACTATGAAGAAACTGCATCAACTAGTGTGCAAGATAACCAAATAGCATTATGATGACAATATCAAATTCATGCATAACAATACTAACCTTAAATGTAAATGGGCTAAATGCCCCCAAGTAAAAGACATAGACTGGCAAATTGGATAAGGTGTCAAGACCCATCAGGGTGCTGTATTCAGGAGACCCATCTTACATGCAAAGACACACATAGGCTTAAAATACAGGGATGGAGGAATATTCACCAAGTAAATGGAAAGCAAAAAAAAGCAGGGGTTGCAATCCTAGTCTCTGACAAAACAGACTTTAAGCCAACAAAGATCAAAAATGACAAAGAGAGCATTAAATAATGGTAAAGGGGAACAATTCAACAAGAGTTAACTATTATGAATATATACGCACCCAATACAGGAGCACCCAGATTCACAAAACAAGTTCTTAGAGACTTACAAGAAGACTTAGATTCCCACACAACTATAGTGGGAGACTTTAGCACCCCACTATCAGTATTAGACAGATCAACGAGACAGAAAGTTCTCAAGGATATTCAGGACTTGAACTCAGGTCTGGATCATGTGGACCTAGTAGACATCTACAGAACTCTCTATCCCAAATCAACAGAATATATGTTCTTCTCAGTGCCACATTGCAATCATTATGCAATCAACCATGTAATTGGAAGTCAAACACTCATCAGCAAATGCAAAAGAACTGAAATAATAACAAACAGTCTCTCAGACCACGGTGTAATCAAATTTGAACTCAGGATTAAGAAATTCACTCAAAACCACATAATCTCATGGAAATTGAACAACCTGCCCTGAATGACTCCTGGGTAAATAATGAAACTAAGACAGAAATCAAGAAGTTATTTGAAAGTAATGAGAACAAACAGACAACATACCAGACTCTCTGGGACACAGCTAAAGCAGTGTTAAGAGGGAAATTTATAGCACTAAATACCCACATCAGAAAGCTAGAAAGATGTCAGATTGATATCCTAACATCACAATTAAAAGAGCTAGAGAGACAAGAGCAAACTAATCCAAAAGCTAGCAGAAGACAAGAAGTAACTAACATCAGAGAATAACTGAAGGAGACAGAGACATGAAAAATGCTCCAAAAAAAATAAACAAATCCAGGAGCTGTTTTTTGAAAAAGAAAAATAACAAAATAGACCATTAGCCAGACGAATAGAGAGAGAGAGAAGAATCAAATAGACACAATAAAAAATGACCCCACAGAAATACAAACTACCATCAGAGAATACTATAAACACCTCTATGCAAATAAACTAGAAAATCTAGAAGAACTGGATAAATTCCTGGATGCATAGATCCTACCAAGACTAAACATGGACAGGAAGAATCAATATTATGAAAATGGCCATATTGCCCAAAGCAAATTACAGATTCAATGCTATTCCCATCAAACTACCATTGACATTCTTCACAGAATTAGAAAAAAACCATTTTAAATTTCATACGAAATCAAAGAAGACCCCGTATAGCCAAGACAATCCTAAGCAAAAAGAAGAAAGCTGGAGGCATTTTGCTACCTGACATCAAACTATACTACAAGGCTACAGTAACCAAAACAGCATGATACTGGCACCAAAACAGACATATAGACCAATGGAGCAGAACAGAGACCTCAGAAATAACACCACACATCTACAACCATCTGGTCTTCAACAAATCTGACAAAAACAAGCAATGGGGAAAGGATCTCCTATTCAGTAAAATGGTGCTGGGAAACTACCTAGCCATATGCAGAAAAATGACACTGGACCCCTTCCTTACACCTATACAAAAATTAACTCAAGATGGATTAAAGACTTAAATGTAAAACCCCAAACCATAAAAACCCTAGAAGAAAATCTAGGCAATACCATTCAGGACATAGGCATGCGCAAAGACTTCATGACAAAAAGGCCAAAAGCAATGGCAACAAAAGCCAAAATTGAAAAATGGGATCTAATTAAACTAAAGAGCTTCTGTGGAGCAAAAGAAACTATAATCAAAGTGAACAGGCAACCTACAGAATGGGAGAAAATTTTTGTAATCCCCTCATCTGACAAAGGTCTAATATCCAGAATTTACAAGGAACTTAAAAATATTTACAGGAGAAAAAAAAAATCAAAAAGTGGGCAAAAGGCCGGGCGCGGTGGCTCAAGCCTGTAATCCCAGCACTTTGGGAGGCCGAGACGGGTGGATCATGAGGTCAGGAGATAGAGACCATCCTGGTGAACATGGTGAAACCCCGTCTCTACTAAAAAATACAAAAAACTAGCCGGGCGAGGTGGCGGCGCCTGTAGTCCCAGCTACTCGGGAGGCTGAGGCAGGAGCATGGCGTGAACCCGGGAGGCGGAGCTTGCAGTGAGCTGAGATCCGGCCACTGCAACTCCAGCCCGGGAGACAGAGCGAGACTCCGTCTCAAAAAAAAAAAAAAAAAAAAAAAAAAAAAAAGAAAGTGGGCAAAGGATATGAACAGACACTTCTAAAAAGAAGACATTTACACAGCACAGCCAACAAACATATGAAAAAAAGCTCAACATCACTGATCATCACAGAAATGCAAATCAAAACCACAATGAGATACCATCTCATGCCAGTCAGAATGGCAATTATTTAAAAAGTCAAGAAACAACAGATGCTGCCAAGACTGCAGAGAGACAGGAATGCTTTTACATTTTTGGGGGGAACGTACATTAGTTCAAACATTGTGGAAGACAGTGTGGCAATTCCTCAAGGATCCAGAACCAGAAATACCATTTGACCCAGCAATCCCATTACTGGGTATATACCCAAAGGAATGTAAATCATTCTACCACAAAGACACATGCACATGTATGTTTATTGCAGCACTATTCACAGTAGCAAAGAGATGGAACCAGCACAAATGCCCATCCATGATAGACTGGATAAAGAAAATGTGGTACATATACACCATGGAATACTATGCAGCTATAAAAAGCAAAGAGATCATGTCCTTTTCAGGGATATGGATGAAGCTGGAAGCCATTACCCTCAGCAAATTAACACAGGAACAGAACACCAAACACCGCATGTTCTCACTCATAAGTGGGAGATGAACAATGAGAACACATTGACACAGAGGGGAACAACACACACCAGGGCCTGTTGTGGGGTGGGGAATGAGGGGAAGGAACTTAGAGGATGGGTTAATAGGTGCAGCAAACCACCATGGCACACGTATCCTCTGTAACAAAGCACCATGGCACACGCGTACCTATGCAACGAACCGCCGTGGCACACGCGTACCTATGCAACGAACCGCCGTGGCACGCGCGTACCTATGCAACGAACCGCCGTGGCACGCGCGTACCTATGCAACGAACCTCCGTGGCACGCGCGTACCTATGCAACGAACCGCCGTGGCACGCGCGTACCTATGCAACGAACCGCCGTGGCACGCGCGTACCTATGCAACGAACCGCCGTGGCACGCGCGTACCTATGCAACGAACCTCCGTGGCACGCGCGTACCTATGCAACGAACCGCCGTGGCACGCGCGTACCTATGCAACGAACCGCCGTGGCACGCGCGTACCTATGCAACGAACCGCCGTGGCACGCGCGTACCTATGCAACGAACCGCCGTGGCACGCGCGTACCTATGCAACGAACCGCCGTGGCACGCGCGTACCTATGCAACGAACCGCCGTGGCACGCGCGTACCTATGCAACGAACCGCCGTGGCACGCGCGTACCTATGCAATGAACCGCCGTGGCACGTGTATCCTCTGTAACGAACCACCGTGGCACATGTATCCTATGTAACAAACCTGCACATTCTGCACATGTATCCTGGATTTTTTTTAGAAGAAATAAAGGAAAATAAAAGAAAAGAATATGCATTTGCATATCAAGTAATAAAGACATTATTCTATACTTTTTTTTAAAAAAAGGATCATTATTCTAAATTTCTCTGTGGCCAGGAATCAAAACAAGATAACCTTCACAACTGTCCCTAGGCCAATGTAGGCCCAGGCTTACCTCCCAGGGCAATGCATCCTTATCCGCCATACAGTGCCTCAGGTGACTCACCCACAGCGAGACTGGGACAGCTGGTCCAGACAGCCTGAGATGCTGCCATGAGAACGGTCACTGCACGTGGAGGCCACGGCCAGCAAGGTCTGTCCAGTGGTGGGGACAGCACGTGACTTCCGCTCAGATCACAATCAGAAAACTGTTCTTCCTACTGAGAGAGAATTCACCCCATTCCAGCAGCACAGGACATACGCGCTGCTCAGGAAATCATCTGACCAGGCCCTGCAGAGCACGGGACTCAGAAAGATGGTGTTGGAGGACCAGAGCCTGTGCAGAGCACAGGGAGGGAAACAAAGCTTGTCAGTGTCACCAACAAAAACTCAACTTGTGACATTAATCCTGAGTAGTTACTCATACCCAGACCAATGCAGAGATCTGACCCAATGAAACAACATCCCAGTGTGAGCAACCAAGAAGTGACGACACCACCAGGTGGAGGGGAACGAATGGGAAAGCTGCTGACACCAGGGAGAGGTACCGCTGGGCCAGGCATGGGTGCCCGCAGGAGAGGCCTCCGCAGATCTCTGATGATGTGCTAACTGAATTAGATAAATCCCCGTCGTGTCTCATTCATGTCTCAGGCCTCAGCTGGGTCTCACGTCTCCTTTGGAGCATCACTGACACCTCTCTTATGTTCCCAGTTAAGGAGCCATTTCAAGTATTTACAGGGAAGCCTCTGGACTGGGGGATATCATGTGACCACTGGCACAAGATTCAGTGCCCAGAATGGGCAGAACACAGGTGAGCACTTATGCCCTCTGGAAAGGTGAAGTATACCACACAAGGCTATGCGTTTGCATGGTGGGGGACTCAGATATCTTGGAATGAATAAATTCAATGAGACTGGGGATTGGGTGGGAGAATTTATATTCTGTTACATTTCACAGTTTATTTCTGGGACAAAGTGACGGAGCATATATTTCCAATAAAAAGAGAGATGGGCTGGACGCAGTGGCTCACACCTGTAATCCCAGCATTTTGGGAGGCTGAGGCGGGTGGATCACAAGGTCAGGAGTTCGAGACCAGCCTGGCCAACATGGTGAAACCCTGTCTCTACTAAAAAAAATAAATAAATATATATATACACACACACACACTATATATATATACACACACACACACACACACACACACACAAATTAGCCATGAGTGGTGGCGTGCACCTATAATCCCAGCTACTCGGGAGGCTGAGGCAGGAGAATTGCTTGAATCCGAGAGGCGGAGGTTGCAGTGAGCCAAGATCATGCCACTACATTCCAGCCTCGGTGACAGAGCGAGACTCTGTTTCTCTCTCACACACACACACACACAAAGAAAATACAGAGAGAGATGAAATGGTAAGGAGAGGATGAGAAAATAAATGTTCTTCTGCATTTATTTCTATTGATGCATAAAGTATTCTCATTGTAATTTTGTTTCCAAAACATAACAGTCTGAGAAATAAGAACAAAAGAGGAACCAGATTCTCTGGTATCTACGGAGATGGAGATACAACCAGTCAAATTATCGGGGCAAATGTCCCACATAAAACTGAGGGATAAGTGAGATTCACAGCCAAGCTAAGTCCATGTAGATGTATGACTACCTTGAGAGAGTTTTACAGCTCAAATGAAGATCGTCTATTAATTTTCTGAAAAGTAAAAATCCCTATCCTAGGTCTCATAACTTCCCTGAATTGTTTTAAAAAGGAAGATTCTACTTTGCAATATGTAAGATTAAGTGTATTGCTATAAGTCATTTTTATGTAATCTTTGCAAATTCTTGTGAATATCACCTTAGCTTTGTAAAATGGAGGTAGACCTTACTCACTTATATATAAGCCACTTACTGAGCACCTATCAAGCATGAGGTGTTGTGCAGGCCCTGGAGATAGAAAGTTGGCTGTGCAATTAGATATTGAGTGATACGACTAGTTATAAATTAACAGAGTGGAGATCAGGGCATTATGTTCATGCATGGAGGAGGCACCCGCCCTAATTTAGGAGGGAGGAACTTCTTAGCAAAAATTACATCTGCAGTGAGTCCAGGAATGAGCAGGAGTTACCGTGGCAAGTGGGTGACGGGGACGTTCTTGGGAGAGGAAGGACCCACATACGAAGTCTCCCCAGCACAGATGACATGTCACAGGCAAGAGCTGGAGAGTGGACACACACTGGACGGTCACCCCGGACAGGAGCCTGATAGCAGAACCCTCTGTGTGTGAGCATGGACACTTTCCTAGGGAACGATTTATGGTATCGTATGTGAGACAGAAGCACATCTACATTCTAGAAGATGCATGGCCTTGGCAGCAGGATGCACAGAGTGTGTGCATGAGAAGAATATTAGAAACACCGAAATTGAATAGGAGGATGTGGTAGAAAAGAGGGACAGAGGAACAAACCTCAGAGAAGGAGATGCAAGCGTAGTGGAGGGAGAAGGGGCAGGGCCAAGAACACAGGTGAACACACACCACGGATGGAAAGAAAACTTCCCCTCACCCCTCTCAAAGGAAAGACCTGTTCTGATGAATTTGGGAGCAGCAGGACAAGAAAACCAGGACAGAATTTCCTGAAGACCTCTACATTTCTTACACAAAATAAGGGTGCCCATTGGTTGCTGAGATCAAATGAGTAAAGAAGGAGGCCGCAGGCTGGAGGGATATGGTTAAGATATAAAATTCCATTCGGGAGAGACATGGAAGGAGAATGGAGAAGTGCTCGACAATGGCATGGAGAAGAGAGTCCAGGTAACAATGAGAGCTTACATAAAGTGGAGGCTGTTGATGTTGTTTTATTTTTATCAGCATCCACTGCACAGATATATGGTTCTTCCTAGCAGCAATCAACTCTTTGGGGTATAGAGTGGAAAAGGTCAATGACGAAAAAATCCAACATTGGAATTTTGCCAAGTAACAAAATGATAGATTAGGGAGGGAAGTGGGTGAGAAGGGAGGTCGTGGCACAAAGAATGGATTTGTCTGGTCTTGGCTCCTAGGAAAGTAATGAAGACAACAGGGGGAGATGGAAGAAGGAACCAGAGATGTTCAAAGACTAGATCATGGGTCAGATTGTAGTGACTCTAACCTAAGGCAGGGATGATGGCAGAAAGATGCCTTCACAGGACAAACCGAGCCTAGTGCTCAACACCCCCACCTGGGGAAAGTGACACCTGATGAAGAAAACCATGGGAACTTATCCACGGGTACCACCAGACCCAAAGGACCTCTATCTTCAAGTAAACCCTACGCTCCCCAAGCAGAGAGTGTCATTTTGGTGACTGTCCTAACAGCAAAACAAATGTTTTCTTCAGGGTTCACAGTGAACTCAATGGTCTTCACAAATTACTGGCCAGAGAGTGAATAGTTCTTCTGTAGCCAGTGGCTAATAGGGAAATTATCTATGTGCCTCTGGACTTGTTCTTGTATCACAGTGACAAACTGGTCAAACCCAAACTGATACATCCACAAACTCCCTTTGTGATCCTAGTTAAAATTTTAGATGGCATTTGTCAATGTAAAAAATAAAAATAAAGAACATAATATAATCAAGCCGCTTTCACACACAACCTAGTTGGCTTTGGCCAATTAGGATATTGGGAGCCTCCTTCATTGAGCCCAGACCAGGATAACATCAGTTCCAGGACTCTTAAAGCCATCTGTCTTAGTCCCTTTTGTGTTGCTATAACAGAATATCTGAGGCAGAGTAATCTGTAAAGAGAAGAGGTATTTAACTCATGATTCTAGCGTCTGCAAAGTCCAAGAGCAAGGCGCCCATGGCTTCTGGTGGGAGCCTTGTGCTACCTCACAAATTGGCAGAGAAGTGGGAAGGGAAGTGGGCATAGTGAAAGAAGGACCAAACAGAAGAGGTGGCCTCACTTTACAAAATCCACTTTCTTGGAAACCAACCCATTCCCAGGAGAACTCACTCCTGAGAGATGGCATTTAATCTCTCCATGAGGATCCCTCATGGCCCAAATACCTCCCACCACCCAACACCATTACAATGGGGACCAAGCCTCAACATGAGTTTTGGTGAGGACCAACCATACCAAACCATAGCACCACTGGAACAACAAGATTGAGAATGGCTACCATAACATGGAAATTCTAACCCATTTTCCTAGAAATTTACTCTCTCATTCATCCCAATAGCTCTGCAGTCCCCACAACCTCCACACATCGTCCTCTGACCCACAACCCCACCACCACCTTCACAAGGAAGAGCAAAGCATTCATCAAGAATTCTCCGAACTTTGAACCACAAAACCTACCATGTGTTCCTCTCTGATTTCCATTACATTCAGAAAGTGTCCCATGGATTTCAAACTAAACACTCTAGCTCTGTTCTCTATCCCATATTCTCCTAAAATAACTTGTTTCTATTGATTATTCCATCTCTGTCTATAAATTCAACCTTCCTCCCACCACTGACTTTTTCCCATGAGTACTTAAATATATTCAAGTCTCTCTCATTGTTAAAAAATGGGAGAATGACTTCCAGCATGACAGTATGAGGACTCCCAGTACTCTCAAGGAAAACTGTTGAAAATTATGACAACAACAAAACATCTACAGTCTCTGAAAATGGTCCACTGGCAAACAGCAAATGAAGAAATATCTTTCAAGAAAAGCTATGAAAATTCAGGGAGACAAGCACCTGTGGGATTTGAACCAAGTCTGCTCCCTCCTAGTCCTCCCAGCTCAGAAAGTCAGAGACTCCACTTGGGATGTCTTCATTTTTCTGGTGGAGAAGCAGGACAAAAGCAGATAGTTATGGGCCATCACTGACATTCAGAGCCGTGGAAGACAATCTCTTTCCAAAGGAGCCAAACATCATTTGCACAGAATATGGAGAAGCTTAAACCTAAGGGAGCTCTCAGGAGCATTGGAGTTTGTGGTGAAATGCAATTGGGAAGAGATTCAAGACACAGGCAAACCTGTAGGTTGTTGGCTTGCAAGGAAGAACTAGGGAATAAGACAGCTGGGAGGATCCTTCCTGTGTCAGAGCAAGTATCAAACAGGAACCTCAAACTATTCCTTCAAAGAAGCCACAATTTGATTAGGTTTATTTGTGGAGCAATGTATCCCCCCAGGACATTGCTTGAAATAATAGGGCAATCAGCAGTAATTAGTGAAGTTTAGTAGCTGCCTGGGTCAGGGCCAGAGAGGAAGAAAGCCTGCCCACACCACTGTCATCCCAGGTAAAGGGGTCACACCCAAAGCTGCACCCCCCAACAAGGAGCCACATCAGAGGCTAAACACCATGGGGGACAGGGCAGACAGTAGACTCCTCTAAACAAACTCAGGCAATCACTGAACAAATAAACAACAGTAACGAGCCCAGCTGTTGGGGACGGACCACTATCACTGGCAAGACCTACGACATTATATTATCAAAATGTCCAGTCTCAGCTGGGCGCAGTGGCTCACACCTATAATCCCAGCACTTTGGGAGGCCGAGGTGGGCGGATCACGAGGTCAAGAGTTCGAGACCAGCCTGACCAATATAGTGAAACCCCGTCTCTACTAAAAATACAAAAGTTAACTGGGCGTGGTGGCGGCGCCTGTAATCCCAGCTACTTGGGAGGCTGGGGCAGGAGAATCACTTGAACCTGGGAGGCGGAGGTTGCAGTGAGCCAAGATGGCACCACTGCATTCCAGCCTGGGCAACAGGGCGAGACTCCATCTCAAAAAAAAAAAAAAAAAAAAAAAAGTCCAGTCTCTGACAACAAATTATGAGACATGCAAAGAGATAGGAAAGTATGATCCACACACTGAAAAACACAACAAAAGGCAGGCAACACAAGCTGCCTGTGAACGTGACCAGATGCCAGGTTTATTAGAAAAAGATTTCAAAGTAGTCACAAAGATGTCCACAGAACCAAAGTAAACTATGACTGAAGAGGTAAAGATGGTATAAGAATGTTGCAAAAAATTTTTTTAAAAAGCTAGTAAAAATAGCTCAAGCCTGTAATCCCAGCACTTTGGGAGGCCGAGGCGGGTGGATCACGAGGTCAGGAGATCGAGACCATCCTGGCTAACACAGTGAAACCCCGTCTCTACTAAAAAAATACAAAAAACTAGCCGGGCGAGGTGGCGGCGCCTGTGGTCCCAGCTACTTGGGAGGCTGAGGCAGGAGAATGGCGTGAACCCGGGAGGCGGAGCTTGCAGTGAGCTGAGATCCGGCCACTGCACTCCAGCCCGGGCGGCAGAGCGAGACTCCGTCTCAAAAAAAAAAAAAAAAAAAAAAAAAAAAAAAAAACTAGTAAAAATATAGAAATTACTGAAAATAACCACATGGAAATTTCGCTGTTGGAAAAGTAAAATAACTGAAATAAAAACTCAATCAAGGGGTTTAACAGTAGATTTCAACATCAGGAAAAGGAATAAGCAAACTGCAAAATAGACACACAGATGTTCTGCAAGCTAAAGCAGAGAGAGAAAACAAGATAGAGACAAGTGAAGGAGCTCAGAAGCATGGGGCAGCTAGAGCACACAAACACAAGCACAGTGAGCATCAGAAGGAGGTAAGAGAAAGCAGCAAAAAATATATGCAAAAAATAATAGCTGAAAACCTCCCAAACATACTGAAAAACAATAACCTACACATCCAGGAAGCTCAACAATCTCCAACAAAGATAAAAGCAGAGAGTTACAAACAGGTATGTCACAGTACAGATGCTGAAAGTCAAAGAAAAGGTGAAAATCTTAAAAGCTATAAGAGAAAAATGACTTGTTACTTACAAAGGAAACCCAATCAGATTAATAGCTGACTTCTCAGCAGAAACAGTAGAGGCCGGAAAAGCAGTGGTATAACATACTGAAAGTCCTCAAAAGAAAAACAAAACTGTCTATCAAGAATGCTATATCCAGAACATCTATTCTTCAAAAATGAAGACAAAATAAAGACATTTCCAGAAAAATAAAAACTCAGAGAATTTATTGCTAGCAGATCAACCTTACAAGAAATTCTAAAGAAAGTTCTTGAGGCTGAAAGCAAGTGACTCCTGATAATATTAAAATCCACATGAAAAATTAAGATAGCTGGTAATGGTAATTACATAATTATAAAAGACAGTATTAACATATTTTCTCTCTCCTCCTAACTGAGTTAAAATAAAATTGTATAAAATAATACATATGAAAAAGACTGGTGGACCTATAAACATAAAAATATATGTGTAACATGTTTGTCAATAACAACACAAAGGGGGTTGGTGGAAGCAAAGCTATGTTATACTAAGAACATAATTACAAGTGGTAAAGTAATAATGATAACAAAGTACTGTTTAGTTTGCAACATTAAGAGATGTAATAAGTATAATAATATCACAGAAGAGGAGAAACACAGTATAGCTACGTAGAAGTGATGCTTCTATTTATCACCAGAATTATGCCAGCATAAGTCTGAAACTCATTTTAATAAGCTAAAACATATATGGGAAACTCTAGAGCAAACACAAAATAAATGACTCAAAAATATACTGAAAAAATCCTTAAGTAACTTAAAATGCTACATTAGAAAATATTCACTTAATGCAAAAAATGAGTAAGGAGGGATGAAGAAATAAAAAAGATATGAGAATATATTAGTCCTTTCTCACGCTGCTATAGGGACATACTCATGACTAGGTAATTTATAAAGAAAAGAGGTTTAATTGACTCACAGTTCAGCATAGCCAGGGAGGCCTCAGGAAACTTACAGTCATGGTGGAAGGGGAAGCAAACACATCCTTCTTCACAGGGCAGCAGCAAGGAGAAGAATGAGAGCCAAGGGAAAGGAGAAGCCCCTTGTGAAATCACCAGATCTCATGAGAACTTACTCACTAACACGAGAATAGCATGGGGGAAACTGCCCCCATGATTCAATTACCTCTCACCGGGTCCCTCCCATGACACGTGGGGATTATGGGAACTACAATTCAAGATGAGATTTGGGTGGGGACACAGTCAAACCATATCAGAGACATATGAGGGAAAAAAGTAAAACAGCAGATGCAAATCCAACTATATCAATAATAACATTAAATGTGAATGGATTAAATAATATAATCAAAAGAAATATGCTGTCAGACTGAATTTTTTAAAAAGATCCAATTCTATCGTGCCTAGAGGAGACACACTTTAAAGACTGAAAGATACAAATAGAAAGAAAAGGATAGAAAAAATATACTATGCAAGCAGCAATCACAAGAAAGCTAGAATAGCTACATTGATATCAGACAAAATAGGCTTTAAAACAAAAAGTGTTACTAGAGATAAAGAGGGACTAACTATAAAAGAGTCAACCCATCAGGAGCAATAACAATTATAAATATATCTTTATTTGTGTGTGTGCATATGTAGATATACATATATACACACACATGCACCTTAATAACAGAGCACCAAAAAATGTGAAGCAAAAACTGACAAAAATGAAGACACAAATTCAACAATAGTTGAAGACTTTAATACTACACTCTTAATGATGGATAGATAAACTAGACAGAAGATCAACAAGGAAAGAGAAGGCTTGAACAACACTGTAAACTAATTAGACCTAATAATCACCAATAGAACGTTCCATCCAAAAACAGCAGCACAATATGAAATATTCTCAAGTGCACATAAAACATCCCAGAATACACCATATGTTATGCCGTAAAACAAACCTCAATACATTTAAAATGACACAAATAACACAAATTGTTTTCTCTAATCACAATGGAATCAAATTAGAAATCAACAACAGAAAAAAGTTTTGGAAATTCACTAGTTTGTGGAAATTAAACAACGTACTCCCAAATAACCAATGGGACAAAGAACAAATCCCAAAGGAAATTAGAAAATACTTTGAGATTAATGAAAATGAAGATTCAACATACCAAAACTTATGAGATGCAGCCAAAGCAGTGTTCAAGGGAAATTTATAGCTGTAAATGCTTATATGAAGAAAAAAGAAAGATCTCAAATAAAGAAGCTAAACTTCCACTTTAAGACACTGGAAAAAGAAGAACAAACTAATGTAAAGCAGGCAGGAAAAAGAAAAAATAATAATATTAAAACAGAAATTAATAGAGAACAGAAAACAGAGAAAGTAAATGAAACGAACAGCTGGCTTTTTGAAAATGCCAACAAAATTGACAAACTTTTAGCTAGACTTACAAAGAAAAAAAAGAAGTCTCAATTTAAGAGAATCAGATGAAAGAGGGATATCATCACAAACCTTACATAAATAGCAAGGATTATACAGGAACACTATGAATAATTTTACACTAACAAATTAGATGCCCTAAGATGAAATGGACACATTTCTAGAAAGACACAAACTACCAAAACTGACTCAAGAGAAAACAATCTAAACAGACTTCTCACAAGTGAAGACTACAAATCAAAAAACCGTCCTCCCAAAGAAAAGCTGAGGCCTGGAAGACTTCTCCAATGAATTCTGCCAAATCAAAACAAACCTTAACTAAGTCACAAAACAAACTTTCTTTAAATCTATTTAAAGAACAATTAATGACAATGCTTCATAAATTCTTCCAAGAAATAGAAAAAAGGGGGGCACTTCCTAATTCATTTTGTGAGGCCAGTATTACCCTAATATCAAAGCCAGGCAAATACATCATAAGAAAAGAAGGCTAAAGATCAATATCTCAGAAATATAGATTTTAAAATCCTCAATAAAATATTAGCAAAATGAATCCAGCAATTATATATAATTATAAAGTATTAATTAAAAACAAGCAATAAGTTAGAAATAGAAGGAAACCTCCTTGACTTAATAAAAGGCATCTATGAAAACTACATAGCTAACATTATACTTAATGGTGGAAGACTAAATACTGTTTCTTTAAGATCAGGAACAAGACAAGGATGTTGGTTCTCACTCCTTCCTTTCAACATTGTGCTGGAGGTCCTAGCCAGGGAAATGAAGAGAAATGAAAGGCATCCAGATTTAAAGTAAGAAATCATAAAACTATCTCTATTTCCTGATGACATGATATCATATACACAAAATTCTTGAAAAATTACTAAAAATTTTTAGAATTAATAAATGAAGTTTGGCAAGGTTGAAGGATACAAGGTCACTATAGAGAATCAGTTGTAATACTATTCATGCAAAGCATTTACATTGTATTAAGTTTTATAAGTAATCTAGAGATGATTTAAAGTATGCAGGAGCATGTGTGGTCAATATAAAGAATCAGTTGTAATACTACACATGCATACACGCACACAGTACTTACATTGTATTAAGCTTTATACATAATCTACAGATGATTTAAACTATGCAGGAGGATGTGCGTAGGTTATAGGCAAAAATAGCCTTTCGCTATCAGGGACTTGAGCATCCGTGGATCTGGGTATCTGTGGGGGTCCTGGCACCTGCCCCACCCTGGATATGGAGGACTGACTGTGCCGATACAGGAGGCAGGGGTGGAGGACAGGGAGGGCACCTAAATAGTGCAGGGCTTCTATTTTGGGTGAGGACAGTGTTCTGAAATTGACTGTGGTGACAGTTGCACATACACCTTTGAATATAATAAAAACCAGTGGATTGTACACTTTGAATGGGTGAATTGTATGGGGTATATGAATTATATCTCAATAAAACTGCTATTAAGAAGTGAGAGAAGGCCGCTCACAGTGGCTCATGCCTGTAATTCCAGCACTTTGGGAGGCCGAGGTGGGTGGATCACCTGAGGTCAGTTCAAGACCAGCCTGGCCAACATGGAGAAACCCCGTCTCTACTAAAAATACAAAATTAGTCGGGCATGGTGACGCATGCCTGTAATCTCAGCTACTGAGGAGCCTGAGGCAAGACAGTTCCTTGAACCCGGGAGGTGAAGGTTGCTGTGAGCCGAGATCGCACCATTGTACTACAGCCTGGGCAACAAGAGCAAAACTCCGTCTCAAAAAAAAAAAAAAAAAAGTCAGAGAAAACTTTCCTCTGTTGAAAGGAAGCTTAGCTGTCATTAAATATAAGTGCAGCATCTTTTCATCTGTCCTAATAGTTCTGGCTTTGAAGTTGAATAATGAAAACATAGGATTTAATTACATTATTAAAAATGAACCTTAGAATAAATTCCTTCTAAATTTCTGGAGAAAAATGAGAAGAAAGCTCACTAAATAAACACACAGGATAAAGAACACTACATAATTTTTAAAGCTTCTAAGCAATGAAAACAATGATATAAACCAAAACAAGAATAGCACAAAACTATCTGTTATAATCATATCACAAAATCTGTTATATGTATGGGAATAGCTAATGCAAAAACTGTAGAATATGTAAGAAGAAATTCAACAAGAACAGCCCAAATAACACCACGTAGACAAAAAATGCATGAAGGGATGAAACTCTGAATGACATATTAATAAGAATTACTTAATATACATGCCAACAAGTAGGTGGGCCCACCTTGCTCTGTGAGACCCCAGATCCTTAACAGAGGGTCAGTTTCTCCCATTGATCTGTAAATCCAGCCCAGGCTGAGCGTCCCTTACCCAAAATGCATGGGACCAGAAGTACTTCAAATTGTTTATTTTTTTCAGAGTTTGGAAGATATGGACTCTTCTTACCTGGTTGAATGTCCCAAATCCAAATATCCAAATCCGAAATGCTCCAGTGGGCAATTCCTTTGAGCATCATGTCAGCTCTCTAAAGGTTTTGGAAGTTGGAACACTTTGGATTTCAAATTTTAAGATTTAGGATTCTAAACCTGGATAATCGCAATCAAAATTTCAGACATAATTCTTTGGAAACTTGAAAACTGATTGTAAAGTTTATCTGGATGAAGAAACATGTAGGAAAATGAGCAACGGTGGACGCAGAAGCAGGATCATCCTGTCAGATTTTACAAAACTCATTCTTAGAACACAAAAGTAAACCAAAGTGCAAATGGAAATTTAGCAGGTGATAAAGGTTCCATCCAAAACTCAACTAACAGTTTGGACACAGGATAGTCCAGCCAATTAATTCGGGCGTGGACGCTGGATGGCCATCTGAAGAGACGCAGAGGGGACCCTGGACCGGGCCTGCAACGGGCCCTCTCAGCATGAAGGGATGCGGGCTGGGGAGGGCACGGCACCCGACAGTGGCGTAAATCCTCACAGGCAGACACCTGCACGCTGGCACCGAGAGGTGGTCAGGCTCTGACTAATGTCAAAGAGTGCGCGCTGCCACAGAACATCTCAGGGAAGGTTAACGGGACCACTGGGTCCCTTCTATTTATTCTGAAGAACCAGGGGAAGGAAAATGTTGAGCTCAGGTGCCAGATACGTCTACTACAGTTACACATTTTGGAATTGGGGGAATAACCACAGAGTGGTCATGGACCTCCTGGGCCCCCAAGACATGATTCTCAGATTCCCGAGTTCTGTCCTTATCAGTGGCGAGGGAAAGAGAGCCAAGACTCCAGCCCCCACCGGCAGCCCTCCTCCCCCTCACTCACTGACTTTGCCAGGGCAAGAAGACATGTGGAGATCCGAAGCCCACTCCAGGAGCTCAGGAAAGATGCTGGGGTGCTGCGGAGGTTTCTGGAAATCTCTCACCAAGAAGTGGCAGATCCAAAAGCTAGATCATGGTCTGGATTACAGCCATGACCACAGGAAGGAAAAATAAAACAATGAGGTTGTGTTGTGCCTGAGAAGTCCAGGAAACAGAGCAGGAAGTGAGAGGAAACAGAGCAGGAAGTGAGAGGAAACAGAGCAGGAACTAAGAGGAAACAGAGCAGGAAGTGAGAGGAGACAGAGCAGGAAATGAGGGGAGACAGAGCAGGAAGTGAGAAGAGAGAGCAGGAAGTGAGAGGAGACAGATGCAAAGGGGTGAGAGAGTGCAGGAAATCTGAATTCTCCAGGTTTTCAAGCTGGGGTGCCAAGGAGACAGACCCACTAACAGAAGCAGTGAGTCTCCAAGGGCAGCCGCATGTTTAGGGTCCTGGGAGGGAACATGAACGCCGGTTTTAAGAGCTGTCAGTATCTCTCGGTGAAGATGTCCAGTACTGGAAGAGAGGTCAGCATGGAAGACAGAGGTTTATAAGCATCATCTGCATGGACGTAATAACCGCAGTTGTTAAGTGGTGACAGCTCAGGGATCCTGTCAGGAGAAATATGGGCGAGAAAACTTCGGAAAATATCCACGTTTTGGAGGAAAGAAATAGCCATAGAAGAAGTAAAATCAGGATAATGGAGTATTATAGAAGCCAGAGAGAAAAGCTTAAGAAAGCAATAGTTTTGTAGATATAAAATGGTTAAATGTACAATAAGAAATGAAAAGACGACCTAGAATTTGACGTTAAGCCTCAAGTCATCTTGTTTTCTTTTGTAAATTAGGCATGGTATCTTTCTCGGCCAGTTTCTAAATGGCCCTGCTCTCCTGAAGAAACAACCAATAAACAACCTCATTCTGTACTCCCTGATTAGTCCCCTTTCCGGAGCAGAGAGCCGCCGCTCAGAAAGTGTCTTTTCCTGAGCAGAGTCCTGCTGTTTAGAACGTGTCCCGCTGCCAGGGTGCCCGTCAGGCCTGCCCACTCGTCACAATAAACCACCACATCCAGCTCCTGTGACCCAGATTTGGGGAACCAGCCTTGCCAAAATATCACCGGTTTTTTCCCATGAAGTTCCTGATCCCTGAATGTTCCAACTATGATTCAAAACATACGCATATTCATTAAGACCAAGGAGCCTTTTATTTTTCTTATATTTATTAAATTCACCTTTATCCAGCCACCAGCCTTGGAAGAGACAGGGAGGTCTTGGAGTTATTAAAAGCCCACGTTTGAGAGTTTTTAAAGTGGTTAATTGTGACATGCTATCACTTTCCACAGAGCAAAATTAAGAAACGTCTGTTTTAATTACTGTATATTCGAACTCTCAGCGTACAAACGTAAACCAAATTTTCTTTTTCTGAAAAAGAAAACATGCAGCATTCTTTCAGGAGAGAAACAAAACTGCAAATAAATCCCTGGGATTCAGGATCCCACAGGGAGGGCGTGACTCTTGTGATGGAAACAAGCACCTTCAACTCACTTCATCAAATGTGGCGCAGGAAGGACGCGAAAACAGTTTAACAGTAACAGAAGGTCCAAACTGTGACTTCCAGCCACAGAGGAACCATTTGGGGGTGGCTGGTTGGTAACTACAGGGAAAACAAATGAACTGACTCAAAATTACACTAAGCCTTATATGTAAATAAAGGGGAAGAAGGGAGGGGTGAAGCGGGGTCTGAAGGGAGGAGGGGAAGGGAGGAGGGGAAGGGAGGGCCCAGGGCAGCCGGCCCAGAAACTTGCTCTCTGACTTGGTACTCGGGACGCCTGTGGAGAGACCCGCCATCCTTTTCTGTGGATCAAAGTTAGACCAAATGGTAATCAAACCTTTTCTGAGACAGCAATTTCAGTTTTTAAATTGTCACATATTCACTTCATCGTGGAGAACCCAAAACACCAGGAGACACAATGACTGGAACCTGTGCGGCCCCCACTTCCCCCTCACTCTAGGCTGCCTGATGTTCCCAGCCTCCAGTGACTGCGCTCTCTAGGCCGGGAGGTGTGGTGGCCTCAGACGAACACGCGATCCACCTGAAGAGGGAACATGGTTTGTGCGACAGGACTCCCAGGTGACAGACAGGGTTGCACATGCCTCAGACACACCAAAGCCCACACCAGCGCCTTCTTCAAGGTGTCGCGCACCGTTGGAAGAACACATGAGTGCTCCAGCGAGGCGGACACTAAAGTACGCCTGGAGCTCTTCTTTAAATCATCTCAGAGACGATGGACACCTTTTCTGGATTAGTGACACATCTTCATCGTCCCCAGTCACTTGAGGCTGACCCTGAGCCGTGTGGCTGTGGGGCTGTGAAACAGGGCATGGCTCACTGTGCGCCAACCAGGCACCTTCTCACAGCGAGACGTTTCTGTGAGTGTCTTGTAAGACGACGAAGATGGCTCGTTTTTCTGTAGATAGACCTCTTCTGGATGAACAGGTGCCAGCTGATCTTGTAAGTACACGCATCCGCATGTGGATACAAGAACAGGATCAACAGCAACGCTAACGACGAGACACACCTCCGCAGCTGCTGACACGAGAGCCACAGCTGTTCCAGAACATGTGACCCCACAGGACAGACAAAAATAAGTGCTCAGAATAAAAAACAATCTCCTTCCTCTCATAAGCCCCTTACTCATTGTATCTATAAGGTTAATTACACTCCTTAAATATAAATAATACAGAAAAAAATGCAAAATCATTTTAAAAAATAGCTCAAAGCATATAACCATTTTGAAAACTGACACCCACAAATAATTTCTACGTATCACACATTTTAAGAGGGATGAAGCTATTGCTGAATTTTTAAAATAATACAAAAATATTAAACTATCATCTCAGATGTTAACAAAGCTTTTCATGAGTATAAAATTCGCACAACTGCCAAAAGAAAGTTGAGCAAATATGTTTGCCATAAATGCGCTAAGTGGGAAGCTAAAGACGCCACTTAAATAATGCTCAGCTCACTTCTCATAATTTTGAGATTTATTCAAAACAGAATCATTCGAAGCTTCATTTCCCCTATAAGAAACTAATATGAACAGGAATAACGCACTGAGAAACCTGCATCTGCTGCCACAGCAGAAAGCACAGGTGACCAGGTGACATCGATGTCTCACATTAAATCATTAGGCTACACCCGAGCCAGTATCAGTGACTTATTCCTCGTCAGTAATCCCAGATCCCCAGCCTTCCAAGATGTGTGCGTGTCCCCAGATGCTGCTGTCACCAGGTCCAGCCTGAATGCAGTGCAGAGAAAGCCACATAATGACATAATCACAACACTGTTCCTCTTTTGTTCTCAACTAGCTTGGATATCAAAAGAAGGTCACACCTCAAGGACTAGCACCTGTCAGAACCCTCTGAAGGACCTTCTGTCTTCCTCCTCCAACCAGGCTTCCTACTGACTCCAGCCAATTAAGATAACCACAGCTTAAAGGGTTTATTTTTGCTAATTAAAACGAGGAGGGTACAAAGTTCGGATAATTATACATACTTGAGTTCAACATCTTCTTTTTTTTTTTTTTTTTTTGAGACGGAGTCTCGCTCTGTCGCCCAGGCTGGAGTGCAGTGGCCGGATCTCAGCTCAATGCAAGCTCCGCCTCCCGGGTTCGGGCCATTCTCCTGTCTCAGCCTCCTGAGTAGCTGGGACTACAGGCGCCCGCCACCTCGCCCGGCTAGTTTTTGTATTTTTTTAGTAGAGATGGGGTTTCACCGTGTTAGCCAGGATGGTCTCGATCTCCTGACCTAGTGATCCGCCCGTCTCGGCCTCCCAAAGTGCTGGGATTACAGGCTTGAGCCACCGCGCCCGGCCGAGTTCAACATCTTCTAACATAAAACTGCAAAAGCAAAGAGCTGGTTGCATCCAGGAAAGACCCAAGGAAAACTCAGCATTTTTCTTTCATAAAGCAAATAGCTCCCCAATCAATAAAGATAACATTAATTTACGAACTCCGCATCTGAACTGAGAATTCTGTGGTCACTTTGCCCATGCTGACGGCTGGTAGGTGGCACACGAATCAGTGGTACCGGGTTAGACAGCTGATGGGTGAATAGGAGAGAACGGCGGAAACGCTGGACATCTGACTCATGGGGAAGGAGAGAGGCCCTCGATTTGGAGAGAGAACAAACCCCAGCACGAGGCAGTGAGACCGTGAGGGCTGAAGACACTGTCTCCAGAGCCTGGGAATGTGGCTTCTGTGTGTTGGGGCGACAGGAGAACACCGGCTCTGAGCAGCTTCTCCAACAAGTCACTGGGAGCGGGAAAGGCCCAGGGACCTGGAATGAATGGCAAATCCTAGTCTGAGTCATAGAAAGGGAGAAATGGTCGATTCTAGAAAGGAATATGTATTATTTTGATGCTCACAGTTAACAACGTCTGAGAAAGTGTTTAGAAGGCCCTGGCGTGGTGGCCAGAAGCTGCACAGCTCCCAGGAGCCATCAGAGCTGGCAGCAAGCCCTTCCCGATGGCCACATGGACCAAGGCCAACTCTCCTGTCCCACGGAGACACAAACCCAGCACCCCGGTCCTCCAGACCCTTCTTTTCAGAATCAACTGATAGGCCAGGCCCTTGAGAAGTGAGTTTACCAGAAGGTGGGGGCTGATCAGCTACCCTATGCAGACGGGAACTGAAATGAAAGCACTGGAAGGCAGGCCTGATGAGACGCTGCCTCGGACCCTGAGAGATGGTTCCGAGGCCCTGAGGTCTCCTGGTCACCTGCACCTGCCTGGCACCGACTCCCAACACAGAGCATGTGCCCCACACATGTTTCCCGGACAAGACACCTAGAAGCGGGAATCAGGGCCCCTTGTGAAAGAGATTCCATGAGAGATACGGGCACGGCTCTGGAAGACCTGGACAGGCCCAGGGTAAGGAGCCTGGCCAGGCACGGGGCATCAGGATGCTGAGGGTGTGTGAGAGGCACCGAGGGCCCCGGCCAGCCATGCTGCAGGACACACAGAGCAGAGGACTCTGCCTGCTGCTATGCCTGAGATACACCAATAAGCACCATGGCTCCAAACACCATCCTGTCCCAAGAGCACACAGTTTCTTCCCCATCAAAATTAAAAAGAGACCCATAAAAGTAACTGGATTCGAATATTGTACCCAACTAAGCACTCCCCTTTCCCTGCTTTTAATGTAGGATGAACAGGGAGGGCCGGAAAAACATGTTCTCATTTCAAGTGAATGCATTAGGCAGCTGTTCCCCCTGCCCTGCTGTTAGCTGCAGACCGCACCTCTCCCTGAGGGCGCAAGCTCAGGGCCCCATAGCTGGGGAGACCCGTCGAACGAGCTGGAACGTCCACGTCCACGTCCACGAAGGCCCATCCCTGCCAGGAGGGAAAAGGGCTCTGTGGCAGACATCCAAGCAGCTCACAGCGGCCTTATAAAAAAAGAGCACGTTGTGAGGGCGAGTGGCCATTCCCACAACCTTAAAACCGGATTTAGCTATAAACCCTACCTTTCCTAACAGTAAATACCATGGAAATGCATATGCTGGAGAGAGGTGAGCAATTTGGAAGGAAGGATGAGAAGGCAGATGGAGAATTATAGATTTTGGAAGTCACACAATGGCTCACAAAGTAAACAGCCTCGGGCACATTACAGAATTTGATCAACACTGAGAACAACACGAGGCTTGCAAGGAGGCTGCAGGTAGACCTGATGCCGCAAATCAAGACACATCCCAGAAAGTCTAACTCTGGAGCGCAATCTTAAAATCCATCTTCTCCACCAGAAGCTAATATAAAAGCATGAGCCTGTGGCATGAGCTCAGCGTTTAGAAGCAATAACTCTTCTCTCTGTCATTTTGTATTAACTGAACTTCAACAGGAATAGCTAGAAGATCCCTTAAAGGAAATTTCCATACATCAGTCTTGCTGGAGCAAAGATGTTGCAGACAGCACATCCAGTGAGGGCACCCATCATCCTGGTGGGCCAGGTCAGCCCGTGGAAATCTGGAAGGGCCCCCCTGGTTCCATGGGGGTCCTACAGGGACAGTGGCCATGAGACCGCATAGCCGAGATTGAAAACAACATCATTTCCAAATCTGAGAATGGAAACAAGGTTACTCCATCTAGAAACAATTCAGATGTTCAACAAGTTTATATCTGAGATTCCTAAATCCACTTCCCAGTTTTTCTATATCTAAGAATACATTTAACTTGAAATATTTAAGAAGAAACATTTAAAGAGGGAGGTGTATAATTGGTCTTACAATTATCAATGACAAGAACATTGACCAATATAAATATTAACATTTTATAATATTTTACTCTTTTAAGCCATCCCTCTTTAAAAACAAGCTCTCAGCGTTAACGCAGGACCCTGGCAGCTCCCATGGGCCTCCCATCAGCAGGTGCACCCACTTCTGAAACAGAACGCTCAGCATTGTGCAACTGCAAAAGGTTTACTGAAAGTGCACCGGTGACTGTCGTCCTTGAGTCCTATGCTTATAGCTCCTAACTCCCAGTCATTTGAGCGAAAGTGAGTTAAAATATCATATCATGCGGAAGCACCTTGATGATCCAAGTCTCTCCCAAAACCACTGCAGAGATTGGCCTTATGTATTTTTCTGGCCAAAAGATGTCCCAGAATAGTGAGGTTTCTAAAATTTTCTAGTTGACTCACAACAATTGTACTTATTCATGGGGCACAGTGAGATGTTCCAATCCACAGAGACTTTGTGCAATGTTCAAATTAGGGTGTGTAGCATTTCTATCATCTCCTACATTCATCGTTTCGTTATGGTGAGAACATTCCAAATCTTCTCTTCTATTTTGGAACACACCGTACAGTATTGTCACCTGTAGTCACCCTTCCACACAGCAGCACACAAGAGCTTCTTCCCCCTACCCGAGACGCTGCACCTGCTAACTCATCTCCCGCATCCCTGTCCTCCCACCTCCACCAATCCCCGGTAACCATCATTCTACGCTCTGCTCCTGTGAGATCCGCTTTCTGAGATTCTGCACGAGTGGGATCATGTGGTGTTTGCCTTTCTCTGCCTGGCTCACTTCACTTAGCAAAGCGTCCTCTGGGTTTATCCACATTGCTGCAAATGACAGGATTTCATCCTTTTGATGGCTGAGTCATATCTACTGTGTACTGTATTTTCTTTATCCATTCGCCTGTTGATGAACAAGCAGGCTGATTCCATATCTGGGCTATGGGGAACAGTGCCGCAATGGACCTGGGTGCAGATTCTCTTCCACACACCAACCTCATTTCCTTGGGGTTGTAGCCAGTAGTGGGATTGCTGGATCACAGCATTTTGAGAAACCTCCACACTGTTTTCCATAGCGGCTGTACTAATTTACATTCCCACCAACTGTGTGTAAGAGTTCCCCTCCCTCCACACCCGTGCTGGCATCTGCTGTCTTTGTCTTTTTGGTGAAAGCCACTCGAACAAGGGCCAGGGGACAGCTCGTTGTGGGTTTGATTTGCATCTCCCTGATGATCCATGGTGCTGAGGGTTCTATCAAACTGGAGCTTCTGCACAGCAAAGGAAACAATCACCAGAGTGAAGAGACAACCCACAGATGGCAGGAAATACTTGCAAAGCATGGATCTGACAGCGGTTAACATCCAGCATCCTGAAATGTTAATTCCGAGCGGTGTGGGCACCAGCGGAATGCCGAAACACAAGGTGCTGTGTCTGTTTACTTGGAAATGAGAACAGAGAAATTATTCTTCACAGTGAGTCTAAGGACAGCTAACCTTAAATATTTGGGATGTCATCAATATTTGTTATGTGATGCAATCTAGCACTCCATCCACGACTTGAGGGTTTGTTTACAAAGAAATCCACGCCATTGGTATCAAAGCACATCCTTAGATGACCCTGGTGCAGCTGGCAGAGGGAGAGCATGTCCAGACCCCAACTTCCACCCCAATCCTGCCACTGCCCCCTCCACAAAAAAGGCTGGTCCCTTAACCACTGTGTGTCTGAACCTCCTTGGCCGTCAGCAACAGGAATAATATGCACCAAATAAACCTCACAGGATTCACACCTTCCAACGGAATCGTGCATGCATAGACAATTCACAAATAGCAAAGTACAAGATTTCACAGCATGTCCCTGAACTCCATTTCATTGCCATATTCATATCTGTGTTTCTGGAGAGAGACACTAACTGACTCAGATATTCAAATAACTCATATTCTCTGTGGCAGTGGAAAAGTACTATGATTTATTTTCCTGATTTTGTGGATCAATTATGTATGCTAATAAGTAAAATATAAAATAACATCATGATCAGAGACCTCCCACAGTCCCACGTCAGCAGTGCGTCCTCAGTCAATACCAGACTTTGGGACCCTGCGGAACCCATTTTGAAGCCGAAGCTTCAAATTCAACCACGTCCAGCTGGACTCAAAACACCTGAGGTTCCAAGCAACGGTGGACGACATCTGTTCTCACTTGCTGATTTCACAGGCGAGAAAACTGAGGGCAGGGTGGAGTCAAAAGGTTTTCCCAGGACCACACAGTTATTTCCAGGAATAAAACTGGAGTCTAGCCGGGCGCGGTGGCTCATGCCTGTAATCTCAACACTTTGCAAGGCCAAGGCGGACGGATCATGAGGTCAGGAGATCGAGACCATCCTGGCTAACACGGTGAAACCCCGTCTCTACTAAAAAATACAAAAAGTTAGCCGGGTGTGGTGGCGGCGCCTGTAGTCCCAGCTACTCAGGAGGCTGAGGCAGGAGAATGGCGGGAACCCGGGGGGCGGAGCTTGCAGTGAGCCAAGATGGCGCCGCTCACTCCAGCCTGGGCGACAGAGTGAGACTCCGTCTAAAAAAAAGAAAAAAGAAAACAAAAAAGAAAACTGGAGTCCAGTCCTCCTGACTGTCCAGGACTTGCTCCAACATACCTGAGAAAAGGATCCCCTCTGCCACAGGACATGTCGGAATTTGGGTGCGACTCAGCCCGTGGATTACTTTTGTTCTGGACGAGGCCCAGAGTCTTCTCCTGGCCGTGACGGGGCTCCGGCCCACAGGTGCTCACTCCGACTGTGGCAGAAACGCGCTGGCTGACTTCCAGGCGGCTTTGCCCGTCAGCATCAACGTATCACATGTCTCCACAGCTCACACAGATCTCAAAAGAGAGGTTTTAATTTATTTCAAGTTCAATTTTATTTGGCTCTACTAGAAGAGACCTCATCATAAATTCATGAAACCACGAAATGACTGTTTCTACGTATAGTTCAGGAGAATTACAGAGAACTGTGTCAGAAACACTGATGCAGAAGGTTGGAATTTCTTACAAAAGAAATTTCTAAACAGTTGGTGGGATGAGAATTTATGCATAAGTGCCTTTTAAAACAATTTCCTAATGATTTCAAAGAGGACAATTTGCATTTATTTATACTGAGCCCTACAATATTACCTAAAGGATAAAACAACATGTGAATCATCAACAAAGAATAATGCCTTGGCAAAGACATGCGAGCAGCCACCAGCAAACACATTTCCACCGGGAAGTTAGGTGTCTCCTGCTTACAAAATGATACAGCCTGTGCGTCAGCGCCGCTGTGCCTGAGCAGGAATGGAGCCTCGCCAGGTCTGCAACCACCATGCCTCACGCTGCCAGGTATGTGTCTTGTCATTTCCTGAATTATTCAGGTTGTTTGGAATTCCATATTTGATGTCATATTAAAGGTAACAACTTTTCAAAAGCACTGTTAAAATAAAAGCGGATAAACTACCTGACTCTACATATTCATTTATTCTATCATTCAACAAGACCTACTAAGTGTTAACAAGTATGACAGGAGCTACGGATTCATGAAATGTTTGGTTTCTTGATTTCTGTTAAATGGTCAAAGCAGTTGCTGTGCTAGGGCTTCAGACTTCTTACACAGGTATTTAGGAATTCTGCAAGCATGAGGGAAGTGCAGTCATCCCTGGTATGTGTGGGGGAGGGGTTCCAGGACCCCCCGCAGACACCAAACTCCACAAATGCTGAAGTCCCTTATATAAAAAGGGGCAGTGTCTGTATCTAACCTACGCAGCTCCCAGATACTTTAAGTCATCTCCAGATCACCTGTGATAGCTAGGACATTGTAAATACTATGTCAATAGTTGTTATACTGTATCGTTTAGGGAACAACGTCCAAAAGAAGTCTGTGCATGTTCAGAAGAGACCCAGTCATTCATTTTCCTGGATTGGGCCCTGCACCACCCGGTCCTGGCTGCTTCCCACCTCACTGCCCCACTCTCCTCCCACTCCCTCTGCTCCCGCTGTTCTCTGGCCACTTACATACACATCAACCTCAGGGCCTTTGCACGTGTGGCCCCCACGTATGAAATATTTGTCCAGCAGGGGATGGGCACAGCTCACCCTCAGGTCATGAGCAGCCTTCCTACCTGAGAGAACACCCATTGCTCCTCCACCCTAGTCCTACTTCATCATTTCTTTATAGGCCTCATGATTTGGTATGATACTTATTACAGCATGATTTGTCTGCTTCTTCTCCGTCTTTCTCACTGACTGCCCTCTGCACAGGGTGCACACGCTACCTGCTGCGCCTCCATCACCAAGAAGCTTGCCTGGCACACGCACGTGATTAAGTATTTGTGGAATAAATGAAAAAGCGAATGAAAGGATAGTTATCGTCTTTACATTTTTTGCCAATAAATAAAAGTTAAAAATGGTTTAAGTCCAGGTTAGGGATTGGAAAAGGACTCTATCAGTCCCCGTGGTAACGACTGAGTCACTGCCGTGAGTGTCATGCAGACACAGACGGTTTGCCGGAGGTGTCCACCCTTTCCATTCTCTACGGCCCCAGTGAAGCCATTTGGTCCACGACAATGAAATTCATTCCATTAGGACAGAAAAGCCAAGGTGATCAATAAGCGGAGAGCCCTGAAGGTGTTTCTGGAGTCCAGGGTTGTTTTCATTTCTCAGCCGCAGCCAGCAGGCCAGGGGCTCTGCTATTCGACGGTATCAGCAGAGCTGGCAGCGGCAGCCAGTCGCTGGTCACAAAAGTGATCTTTCTGCAAGACCTGGGGTGTCATCCCAAAACTCCATTCTCATTTCCAACTAGCGGATTTGAAAGTTTACATAATGAAGGCCACCTGAAATGCTGTATTTAAGGC
Source organism: Macaca thibetana thibetana (assembly GCF_024542745.1). Taxonomy (NCBI): domain Eukaryota; kingdom Metazoa; phylum Chordata; class Mammalia; order Primates; family Cercopithecidae; genus Macaca; species Macaca thibetana. Next base: position 141,449,829 of record NC_065585.1, read on the forward strand.
GACCACAAGAACTATGGAAAGCTCCTGGAGTCATGACAGAATCTACAGCAAAAAACCAAAATGGCCAAAAATCAGAAAGATTTATCCTTCTTCATTTATTTCTTTAATTTGGAAACAATAATCTAAACCTAAAACCAAATTTAGTATGTAAAGAAATCGTCTTAGTTAGCAGTAACTTTAATCTACTTCTTATTACCATTAACACTAACAAGCTCCAAAAACAAACAACCAACAACGACAACAACAGCAGCAGCAGCAGCAGCAGACACCTCAACACTGGAAATGTCACAGGAAGCCCACACAAGCCCACGTGTCTCGTGTGTGCGTTTATAACCCAGCCACGTCTTCAATCTCAGCTGCCTGTGAGGTGGCCCTACACCGCACCTCACTCTAATTAGGGTTGCCAGTTAACCCCTTCACTCCTGCTACTTGAATAACCAAGGCCCTGGAGAAAAATCACCTGCCAGAGTGAATGCAGCAAATCTGGAATTCTAAGAACTTCTCATTCTGCTTTGTTGACCTGGCTCCTCACCGAAGACAGCCAGAGTCCTGGCGCTGAGACAGCTGACTTCATTCCCAGACTCTCATGTCCAGCTAGCCAGCCTCCTCCAGCAGGCTTGGGCAGGGGGTGATGGGCCATTCAGTTTCTGTATTGTAGAAATGAACTAAGCCACAGAGTTAGGAGACCGGAGATCAGCTCAAACGTGCTGCTAACCAGCTCTCAGGCGAGGCACCCTCACTTCCCTAAACTCCAGTCACCTAAACTCCAGTTACACGACTAAGATGGGGCCAGGTGTGGTGGCTCAAGCCTGTAATCCCAGCACTTTGGGAGGCCAAGGCAGGTGGATCAGCTGAGGTCACGAGTTCGAGACCAGCCTAGCCAATACGGTGAAACCCCACCTCTACTAAAAATATAAAAATTAGCCAGGCTTGGTGCCGGGCGCCTGTGATCCCAGCTACTTGGGAGGCTGAGGCAGGAGAATGGCATGAACCTGGGAGGCGGAGCTTGCAGTGAGTTGAGATCACGCCATTGCACTCCAGCCTGGGCGACAGGGCGAGACTCCGTCTCAAAAAAAAAAAAAAACAGAAGACTAAGGCGGGGCTGGTCTACCTCTCACGTTTTCAGTGACAATAAAATAAGAATGTTGATGTATTTTTTAATTAAAAGACTATTTTTTATAGGCTTACAGAAAAGTTGACCACCAAGTTCACCGAGTTCACATATAACCCCCTCCCCACCAGTTTCCCACCATTAACATCTTGTGTTAGTGTGAAACATTTGCTGTAATGAGCGAATATTGATAATTATTAAGTCCACAGATTACACGAGGGCTACTCTTGGTGGTGTCCATCCTGTGGGTTTGGACAAATGCACAGTGGCATGTGCCCACGATGACAGCGTCACACAGAGGCACTTCCCTGCTGTACAATTCCTCTGTGCTCTGCCCATTCATCCCTCCCTCCCCACAGCCCATGGCAGTCACTGAACCTTTCCAGTCTGCACAGTTCTGTCTTTTCCAGAATGCCGTGGAGTCGGAACCCAACAGTGACACGGAGCCGGAATCCTACAGTGCGCAGCCGTCGGAGACGAGCTTCTTCTGTGTAGTCACATGCATTTAAGGTTCCTCCACGTCCTTTCACAGCCTGGTAGGTCATTCCTTCTCAGCACTTCTTGTCCAGATAGGCCAGTTTGATTATTCATTCATCTTTTAAAGGCACATTGGTTGTTTCCAAGCTGCTATAAACATTTATGTGTGCTGGGCATGGTGGCTCATGCCTGTAATCCCAACAGGCGGGTAGATCACCTGAGCTCAGGAGATCAAGACCAGCCTGGCCAACATGGTGAAACCCCACCTCTACTAAAAATACAAAATTAGCTGGGGGTGGTGGCATAGGCCTGTAATCCCAGCTAGTCAGGAGGCTGGGGCACAAGAATCACTTAAACCCAGGAGACAGAGGCTGCAGTGAACCGAGATCACACCACTGCACTCCAGTCTAGGCAACAAGAGTGAGACTCCATCTCAAAAAAAAAAAAAATCATGTGCAAGTTTTTGTGTGAACAGAAGTTTTCAAGTATCTGGGAGACTACCTAGAAGCCTGACTGCTGGATGGCATGGCAAATGTGCAGTTTTGTAAGAAACTGCCTAGTGGTCTTCAGTGTGGCTGCACCATTTCACACTCCCCACAGTGAGGAGGGGAGTTCCCGTCGCTCCACATCCTCACTAGCACTTGATGGCATTGCCAATGTCTGGATCTTGGCCATTCTAGCAGGGGTGTGGCACTGTCTCCTTGTTGTTTTATTTACTTTTCATTTCCTGGATGATGAATACATGGAGCATCTTTTCAGATGCTTGTCATCTCTGTATCTTTTTTGGTGGAGTCTGTTAAGATCTTTTACACATTTTTAAAATCAGGTTGTTTTCTCACCGTTGAAATTTGAAAATTATTTGTATATTTTGCACACTCGTCCTCCATCAGATGTGTGTTTTGCCACTATTTTCTCCCTGTCTGGACTTTGTGGTTCCATCCTCTGAAGAGTGTCTTTGCAGAGCAGAGGCTGTTCATTTTAATGAAGTCCAATTTTCCATTTTTCTCATGCATCATGCAGTTGGTGGTATATCTAAAAAGTCACCAAATCAAAGGTTACCCAGGGTTCTCCCATATTATCTCCTAGGAGTTTTATAGGTATAATCAATTTTGAGTTAATTTTGTGAAGGGTGTAAGGTCTGGTTCTAGGTTCATTTTGGTGACATGATGTCCCATCACTCCAGCACCATTTGTTGATAAGAGCATCCTCTCTCCACTGAATGGCCTTTGCTCCTTCATCGAAGATCAGCTGGCTGTATTTACGTGGGTCTGTCTCTGGACCCTCTGTTCTGTTCCATTGATCTATTTGTCTCTTTGTTTACCAGTGCCACACTGTCTTGATTACTGTAGCTTTCTAGTAAGTCTTGAGGTCAACCATCAGTTCTGTGACCTTGTTCTCCTTAAATACTGTGTTGGCTTGTCTGGGTCTTCTGCCTCTTCATGTAACCTTTAGGATCGATTTGTTGATATCCACAAAATAACATGCTGGGATCTTGATGGGGATTGCACTGAATGTATAGAACACATTGAGAAGAACGGATATCTCAACAACACGGATTCTTCCTATCCAAGGATATGGAGCACCTCCCCATTACTTAGCTCTCCTTTCATTTCTTCCATCAGAGTTTTGTAGTTTTCCTCATATAGATCTTATGCTATTTTGTTCAACTTTTACATAAGCATTTTACCTTTTTTTGGTACTAATGTAAATGGTTCTGTGTTTTTAATCTCAAATTCTACTCATTCACTGCTGGTATAAAATGAAGTGACTGACTTGTGCATATTAACCCTGCATTCTAAAACCCTGCTAAAACTGTTGATTAGTTTCAGAAGATTTTTCCACTGCTGGGTGTGGTGGCTCACGCCTGTAATCCCAGCACTCTGGGAGGCCAAGGTGGGCAGATCACCTCAGGTCAGGAGTTCAAGACCAGCCTGACCAACATGGAGAAATCCCGTCTCTACCAAAAATACAAAATTAGCTGGGTGTGGTGGTGTGTGCCTGTAATCCCAGGTACTCAGGAGGCTGAGGCATGAGAATTCCTTGAACCAGGGAGGTGGAGGTTGCAATGAGCCAAGATTGCACCATTGCACTCCAGCCTGGGCAACAGAGTGAGACTCCATCTCAAAAAAAAAAAAAAAAAAGATTTTTCCACTGATTCTTCTTTGCAGTCTTCTACATAGTCATGTCATCCGTTGACAAATGCATTTTTATTTATTATATCCCAATATGCATATCTTTTATTTCCTTTTCTTGTCTTATTGCATTAGCTGGGACTTCCAGTATGGTGTTAAAAAGGAGGGGTGAGAGGCCACGCTTCCTCATTTCTGATCTCTGCGGGAAGCTCCAAATTTCTCACTGTTTGGTGAGAACTTAGCTGTGGGGGTTTTTTAGATTTTCTTTATTCAGTTCGAGAAGTTCCCTTCCATCCCCAGCTCACTGAAAGTTTTTATCATTAATGGGACTAGATTTTTTCAAATGCCTTTTCTGCATCTATGAATATGACCACAGGACTTCTCTTCTTTAGCCTGCTGATGGGATGATCACATCAACTGATTTTTGAATATTGAACCAGCCTTGCATAGCTAGAGTAAAGCTTCAACCTGTTTCGTAGGGCCTCAAACATCAGTAACTGAGGACCCCCCCTTCCTGTACTTCCATTCTTTCCCCAACCAAATACAACCTGGCTTCACTCTCAAGCACCTGAAGCTTACATGGGAACTTACAGCATCCGTTTTACAGACCCCCCACTGCCCCTCACTGCTCCTGATGTGTCTGTGTGACACGTGGCACCGTCAAACACCCTCCTTCTTGAAATTGTTTTCTCTTGGCTCCCTCAATATGCCAGCCTCCTGACTCTCCTGCCTCTCTGGTCACTCCTCTGTAGTAACTCATTCATTCATTCAACAAACATCCCTGCAGCTCACACTCAGCCTTGGTCCCAGTGTTGACTGGGGAGCGCAGAGAACTCTCCTGACCGTACACAGCGGCTGGGAGCACAGGAATTAGTGGAAAACAGAGGCATTCATGCTGAAAGTGCCCGTGGGAATACACGGTTCTGAGAAAGGAAAAAAGAAAGGAAACGAAAAGCATAACATAGCTGGAGTGAACGATCCCACATGAATGCCTGCAGGTGTCTTCTAAAAATCTTCATGCCCACGGTTCCAACCGCCACCTGCATGAAGATGCTGCACACAGCAACCCAATCGCACATCCCAGACTCAAGGACCCTCTCCCGCCTCCTCCCCACCGCTCTGCAAGCCCCTCCCATCCCTCCCTCCTGGGCCCACTACTGCCAGGCCTGTTTTGGCCTCTTTCTTTTTTTTTTTTTTTTTTTTGAGACGGAGTCTTGCTCTGTAGCCCGGGCTGGAGTGCAGTGACCGGATCTCAGCTCACTGCAAGCTCCGCCTCCCGGGTTTGCGCCATTCTCCTGCCTCAGCCTCCAGAGTAGCTGGGACTACAGGCGCCCGCCACCTCGCCCGGCTAGTTTTTTTTTTTTTTGTATTTTTAGTAGAGACGGGGTTTCACCGTGTTAGCCAGGATGGTCTCCATCTCCTGACCTCGTGATCCGCCCGTCTCGGCCTCCCAAAGTGCTGGGATTACAGGCTTGAGCCACCGCGCCCGGCCGGCCTCTTTCTTTTTTAACCTGCACTTTGCCCAAGCCCCTCCTCAGTTGCTGCCAGCACCATTTTTCCACAAAGAAAATCTGGGAAGGCCTTTCCTCACTCACTGCTTACCTGCAGGAGCATTTCCCACATGGGAAGCTTTTCTCCAGAGCCTCATTGCATCTCAGGGACCTCATCCTGAAGCTCAGTGTTTCCAGAACCACATTCCTGCCACTGAGGCAGGCCCTACCACACCTGAATCCAACCTGCCACTGCAGACTGCAGACAGCCCTGGCCCTCTGTGTCCCCTCACCCCTGCATGAAAGCACATACGCACACACGTGAACACACACACAGACACATGCACACATGAAAACAGACATATGTACATGCATGAACATGCACACACATGCATGCACATACAACATGCACACACATGAACATGCAAACACAGACACATGCACACATGAATACACACATTGGTTCAGACCTCTCTCACCCACTCTCTCCCACCTCCCCCTTCTGCTACGGGACAATACAGCAAGGCCCTCACCAGACACAGCCTCCTGGCCTTGGACTGCAGCCTCCAGGCGGTGAGTGTCTCAGGTGTTGTGTTATAGCCACACAAATGGACCAAGACAGAGCCCACTCTGTCCTTTCTGCCTCCTGAATAAAAGGATAAGGATAGCCACCCAAGGCCCCCACTCAGCGGCTCCTGCTTGCTGGGCCTTGCTCTAAGGACCCCCACACAAGCCCCACCTACCCCACAATGCACTGTCCCCCTCACTGTGGCGAGCCCAAGTCCCCTCTGCTGCGGGGCTCTCCTACAGGGTCTTAGTCATGTGACTGCAGACCTGGTATCATACAGGTAACAGGAATTCATCTCCCACAGTTCTGGAGGCTGGAAGTCCACCATCAAGGGACAGTGGATTCCAGTCTCTACCGAGGGCCCCTTTCCTGGTCCAGAGACGGTGCCTTCTCACTGTGTCCTCGCTAGTGAGGAGGTGTGGGGAGCTCTCTCGGGTCCCTTTTTTTTTTTTTTTTTTTTTTGAGATGGAGTCTCGCTCTGTCGCCCAGGCTGGAGTGCAGTGGCACGATCTCGGCTCACTGCAAGCTCCGCCTCCCGGGTTCACGCCATTCTCCTGCCTCAGCCTCCCGAGTAGCTGGGACTACAGGCGCCCACAACCGCGCCCGGCTAATTTTTTGTATTTTTAGTAGAGACGGGGTTTCACCGTGGTCTCGATCTCCTGACCTTGTGTTCCGCCCGCCTCAGCCTCCCAAAGTGCTGGGATTACAGGCGTGAGCCACCGCGCCCGGCCCTCGGGTCCCTTTTAAAAGGGCACTTATCCCACCTGTGGCAGACCCACCCTCATGACCTTGTGACCTCCCAATGGTCTCTCCTCCTAACACCATGACACTGGGGGTTAGGGTATGAATCTGGGGGACAAACCTTCAGCCCACCACAGAGAGAATCAACATAGAGAGAAAACTGCCTTGTTTCAGTAACACCCTGGTTCAGTCCCTAGAAATCAGGACATGAATACTGAATTCTTATTAAATTAAATGACAAACACACCCTCCAGCGATTTAAAGTAGTTAAGCCTGTGCAGGGGGCCGTGTGGCTGCAGGCCTGAGACTCCTCCCCTAGAACGGCTGCTTGTGAGGCTGGCCCTGGGCTACATCTGAGAACTTGGATGTCGTGGGGGGCTCCCCACCATTCCCTAACTGATGAGGGGCGTCCTGTACCTAAACCGTTTGTGCAGATGATGTTTATACCACACACCTGCTCTCCCGCTGGCAGGGGTGTCTATCTGAGCAGACCCCCGCACCACCCTGGGCACCGCATCTCTCATGAGCTTCCTGTTGGACGACTCATGTGGTCACAGCCTGATGCTGGAGGAACCAAGCCCCTCCTGGGACCCTGTGGGGAGCAGCTCTGGAAGCTCCCACCTGGCTTCCCTGGACCTCCCTTCTCCGCCTTCTCCCTCTGCTGACCACGCTCCACGTCCTTTCTCTGTAACAACTCAAGCCGTCCTGCAGCTGCGCCGAGCCCCAGGAGTGCTCCCGGCGAATCACAGAGCTGTGGGTGCTCTTGGAGACCCCAACACACAAGTAAGTGCAATGTTAGACTCAAACTCTAGCACCCAGCATTATAAACTAAGCAATGAATTTCCTCTTTGGCTCCTAAAGTATCTGTAACTATTTAATGTGTCCCGACAAAGCCCACTGCCCCAAAGCAGCCAGTCTGACCCATCTGCGAAGATCTGGGGTCATGCTGCACAGAAGAACGGCCAGTTTTACCAAAATTGGTTGCAGAAATAATGGAATCAGCCAGGGGATCCATAAACAAAAACAGCACAAAGGTAAATGAGGTGCTTTTGTGAAGCAACAGTAATTCTACATGAAGGACATTGTGATTCAGAATGAAACTGTGCTACTTGGATTTCCCAAGGAAACACTCGCCCGAGAACGCCCTCAGCCTTGCTGGGTTTGGGTGGATATTTTACCCTTTACAGAAACGTTGAAGTAGCCAAGGTGTGAGCATGACATCTGCGAACATAATCAGTACAAATCCTGTCTGCTGGGAACATAACACTCTGTCCGCGATTTATACAAAAGCCCATGAGGCTGAGAGATGTTGATTTGCTCATTTACCACAATCAGACAATCGATTAAGCTGGCAAGAGAAAGAGGAAAATGACCCACAGAATCTTGAGTAAAATCAAGCTAATAATTCATTACAATTTACAGCTGATGAGCAGATAAAAGACACAAAAGAATCATGATGGTTTCATTGGATTTGCCATTAGTGTTCTTTCTTCCATCTGGAAAACTGATGATCACATGTGAAAAGCCAATCTCAGATTTCAGACAGGAGGATACTGTGGTTTCATGACAGCTCAGTGGAGGCAGGAGGCAGAGCCCCAGGACTGTGGCCTCCGAATCCAGGTGCAGGGAGAGGGGACACAGAAGTCCGTGTCATCCACCAAGACAGAGCACAGTGAGAGATTTCCTATCCCGCAGAGCAACTCCTTAAACTGTTTTTGACGTGCTTTTTAAGCTTCCAATGTGTCGCTTCTCAGAATCTCCACACACACATAAGAGGAAATCGAAATTTACACCAAAGCCAATTCTCACAGCTGGCAGGAGGCTGCACGCCTTTGTTGTCCACAGGGCAAGCGGGAGCTTGGGTTTCGGGGCTGAGTCCCAGGTCCACCGCCCACTAGCTGAGTGCCCTGACCAAGTCACTGCACCTTCCCAAGACCAGTGTCCTCGCTAATAAGAAAGGAGTGGTAACAAAGACAGCTCCAGGTATCAGCGAAGGTGAGAGGGAAACACAGCGGGGCCACCTGCAGCTCCCACCACCCAGAAGTCACAGAACAGTCGCTGCTTCCCAGCTCCGAGTGTGGTTCCTGGCATCTAGCAGGCTGTGGGGCACATGGTGTGGGCTCCATGAATCTTGTTAAATGAGGGAGGAAATTCATGTGCCCCATCCATAGCCACAAATAACACAAAACTGCATGCTTTCTGGCAGTTGATCTGAGCAATTTGGCAGCTGGATAAATAAATGTGACAAGTTTTTCGAACAGAGGAAAAACTGACCAGTCCACAAATCCCAGGAACTAATCTCAGAACTGTGTTTGTAAATGTACACAATAAAATGCACACAAAAAAATCATATAGTAATAGAGTAATCAAATAGTCTTCATCACAATATACGAATATAGGTGCTACCTATTAACACATTATTTTAAATTACCTAGTAGCAGGGAAATAGCAACACCCATTCCGAAGCAGCGATGAGCTTACACGTCACTCACAGGTAACACAACAACACTGACGTGGTAAGAAAACACAGTCATACGTCGGTTAACAATGGGGCTACATCCTAAGCATGCATCATCAGGCGACTTTGTCAGGGTGGAACAGCACAGAGTGTAATCTTACACACCTGGATGGTGCGTTCTACCACACCCCTAGGCTGAATGGCAGCCCACAGCTCCTGGTCTGCACACCTGCACAGTGTGTGACTGTACTGAACACCGAAGGCAACTATAACACACAGCACCTGTGCATCTAAATACAGAAAAGTCTTCTCTCAACAGCAAACATCTATGGCACAAAGAAACAGAAAACTCGTATTGTTAAAAACGTGTTGTTTAGATATAGAGAACTCCATCTGGACAGTGCGTCTTTCATCTTTTGCTGTACCTCTCCCTTGTTCATCACACAGCTCTGTACGTGGCCTCTTTGCAACGTTTTCTAATGGTGTGAATCTTGGTTATTTCAAAAATGAAAAGAGAGAGAGTGAAAGACAATATTATGTGAGAAAAATTTGTTACCAAACTTTACTAACTTATCTCTGAATTCTTTAAAGTAAAAAAAAAATTGTAACTATTATTTTAGGAAAACTGAGACAATCACAGTGTATTACAACACTGTGGTGTACTTTCAGTATTAGCCTAATAGTAGCCAGACAGTTTCACAACATTTAAAATTTCATGCTATTATAAAATAATTATAAAATACATAAAGGCCAATAATGCATATATTGCTCTCTGGGGTCTAATTTTACTTCTTAGGTAAAATAAAGCATGCCAACATTTAGCTGGGCTATTCAAGCAACAGCCTCATTTCATACACACACAGACACACAAATATACATGAACATAGATATATACTCTGCCAAATTGTGAAAATAAGAGTTTCCCTATTCCAAAATATTCTTATAAAAATTAATTTAAACCTTTCTGTGAAACAATAAAAACACTTAAAAGCAAATTTCGTGATTTTTAAAAAAATACATTGTAAATTGGAAATGAAATCTTTCGAGAGGCAGTGTAGCTTCTAACTACTAGCAACAGGTGGAAAGTTCAAAAAATTGCTTTTAGATACAACTCCAAAACCACAATGCATTTAAAAATGTGATAAACTGGATATTATTGAAATTAAAATATTCTGTTGCTCAAAACACTATTTTAACACACCGTTAAGAAAATGCAAAGACAATGCAAAGGTGGGGGAGATATATTTGCAAATGTCATATCTGACAGGGGACTCAGACCCAGAATACAGGAGGAAGTCTCAAAACCAAATATTAAAATACAAACAACCTAGCTTTTTTTTTTTTTTTTAGACAGAGTCTCACTTTGTTGCACAGGCTGGAGTGCATGGCACGATCTAGGCTCACCGCAACCTCTGCCTCCCAGGTTCAAGCAATTCTCCTGCCTCAGCCTCCCAAGTAGCTGGGATTATAGACCTGCGGCACCACGCCCAGCTAATGTTTGTATTTTTAGTAAGACGGGGTTTCACCATGTTGGCCAGGCTGGTTTGGAACTCCTGACCTCGTGATCCTCCCACCTTGGCCTCCCAAAGTGCTGGGATTTCAGGTGTGAGCCATCGTGCCCGGCCAACCTAGCTTTTTTAAGTGAGAAAAATAATTGAACAGATACTTCACCAAAGACTAAAGATGGAAAGCAGGCATGTGAAAAAAGGTCCGATGTCATCAGTTATTAGGGGAAATGCAGTAAAACCTTGAAAGAGATACAACTCTCCACTATTAGGATGGCTGGGAGACCATTAACCCAGGCTACAGGGGTCCTGGAGGGATGTGGCACCACTGGAACCTTCCGGCAAGGCTGGTAGAAACCCAAAAGGGCGCGGTCAGTTTGGAAAGCAGCTTGGCAGCTTCTCATAAAGTTAAACATACACTACCATTGGTACAGCCACTCCCATCCCAGGCATCAAACTAAATGCCCAAGTGAAATGAAACCCAATTTCCACAAAAAATCCTGCACTCAGTATTTACAGTAGTTCATTCATCATTGCCAGAACCTGGAAACAGCTCCAACGCTTTCAGCAACGGAGTCCATAGAAACACCGGCACGATCCCATACTGGAACATAACCCTGGCACAGTCCTATAGTGGAACAAACACTGCACAATCCTATACTGGAACAGACCCCAGCATGTTCCTACACTGGAACAAACCCCGGCACGTTCCTATACTGGAACACACACCACGTGATTCTATACTGGAACAAACCCTGGCACGTTCCTATAGTGGAACAAGCACTTCACAATCCTATACTGGAACACACACTGCACATTCCTGTACTGGAGCAGACACCGCACGTTCCTATACTGGAGCACACACTGCACGTTCCTATACTGGAGAAGACACCACATGTTCCTATACTGGAACACACACTGCACGATCCTGTACTGGAGCACACACCACATGATCCTATACTGGAACAAACCCGGCACGTTCCTATACTGAAACAGACACTGCACAATCCTATACTAAAACAAACCCCAGCATGTTCCTATACTGGAACACACACCGCACGCTCCTATACTGGAACAGACACCACACATTCCTGTACCAGAACAGACGCCACACGTTCCTATACTGGAACATGCATCACACAATCCTATATTGGAACACACGCTGCACGTTCCTATACTGGAACAAACACCACACAATCCTATATTGGAACATACACTGCACGTTCCTATACTGGAACAAACACCACACAATCCACCGCACGTTCCTATACTGGAACATGCACCGCACATTCCTGTACTGGAATACACACCACATGATCCTATACTGGAATACTACTCAGCAATTTATAAAAACCAACTATTAATTCACATAGCAATATAGATAAGTCTACAATACATCATGCTAACTGGAAGAAGCCAGTGTCTCAAGGTTGCCTCCGGTAAACTCCATCTATGTCACATTCTGGAAAAGGAAACATGACAGCCAGAGAACAGGCAGGCAGGTACCTGTGGCTGGGAGCAGGCAATAGGAAACACAGAACTGAAGAGTAACAGGCCCACACTTGCAGGTGCCACTAAACAAGATCTTAGCAGAAGTGTTTACCCCTTTAATATTCACATTAAGTCTAAACCAAAGTATAAACAAACAAGCAAGCAAGTATCCAAGCTAAAAAGTCAAAATAAGAACCACTGAACAGAAGAAAGTAAAGGGGAAAAAAAGTAATAAAGACAGGAGCAGAAATTCATAGAAATTAAATAGAAAAAAGTTCCCAATCAAAGGCCAGGCGCAGTGGCTCTAGCCTATAATGTCAGCACTTTGGGAGGCCGAGGTAGGCGGATCACTTGAGGCTAAGACTTTGAGACCAGCCTGGCCAACATGGTGAAACCCTATCTCTACAAAAATTACAAAAAGTAGCCGGGCATGGTTGCGTGTACCTGTAGTCCCAGCTACTCTGGAGGCTGAGGTGGGAGAATCGCTGGAACTCAGGAGGCGGGGCTGCAGTGAGCTGAGACTGCGCCACTTGCACTCCAGCCTGGGTGACAGAGTGAGACCTTGTCTCAAAAAGAAAATGAAAAAAAAAAAAAAAAAAGAAAAGAAAAAAGTACACAATCAAGATAATCCAACCAAAAAGATCATTTTAAAATTCTAGTCAGAGTTACATGAAAAAGAAGGGAAAAAAAGTGTAAACTACGTCTCAATTATGCTGATATTAAAACTGTTTTTAATTTTAGTCAAAAATTAAAAATAAAACACTAATAGCCAGAATCGATGAAAATGGAAACATAAGTAAAAACAATGCAAAGATTAAACAGATCAAAAGAAACACTGTGAACTTTTACCAATACATCTGAAAACTAAGATAATATGGAAAAGTTCAGAAAAAACAACATTTTCCTGAATTATGTCAAGAAGCAGAAAACCTAAATATTCCTATAACCCTAACAGTTATTGAATCAGTAGTTTTAAATCTTTCCACAAAGAAAACATCTAGGCCCATGTGGTTTTAATGGCAAGTTCTGCCAAATATTTAAGGTAAAAGAATTCCAACTATACAAAAACTATTCTGTAGTAATCAAAAGCACCATTTTACAACTCATTTTATAAGGATATATAAGCTTAGTAGTAAACCCTAACAAGAAAAACAGGAGAAGCAAGAATTACAGGCTAGTATCATGTGAATATGGATAGAATAACCCTAACCAAAATAAGAGCAAGCCAGACATGAACGTGCTCAACATCACTCATCACTGGGAAAATGCAAATCAGAACTACAATGAGATATCACCTCATCCCAATTAGAGTGGCTATTACCAAAAAGACAAACATGTCAGGAAGGATGTGGAGGAAAGAAAACACTTGTGCTGCTGTTGGGAATGGAAAACAGTATCAAGGTTCCTAAAAATAATTAAAAATACAACTACCATATGATCCAGCAATCCCACTACTGGGTATTATCAAAAGGAAATAAAGTCAGTGTCAAAGAGATCTCTGCACCGTCATATTCACTGCAGCACTATTCACCATATCCAGGATATGGGACCAACCCAACTGTCACACACCAAAAGATGAATGGATAAAGAAAATATTGTACTTACAAACAGTGGAATACTATTCAGCCATAAAAAGTGGGATCCTTTCACTTTGGGCAACATGGATGAACATAAAGGACATATGTTAAGTGAAGAGAGCCAGGCACAGAAAGGCAAACACCACATGATCTCACTGATGTGCAGAATCTCAGAAAGTCAATCTCATGGAAGCAGAGAGTAGAATTGTGGTTACCAGAGATTGGGGAAGAGTGTGGAAGGGGAAGATGGCAAAAGGAAGGTCAATAGTGTGAAGCTACAGTTAGATAGGAAGACTAAGTTGTGGTGGTCTGTTGCATAGTAGGATGATTGGAGTTAACAATAATGTATTGTTTATTTCAAAATAGCTAAAATAGAGGTTTTTTAATGTACTCACCCAAAGAAATGGTCAATGTTTAAGGTAATAGATATGCTAATTGCCCTTATTTACCCATTATGCAATTTATACATGTATTAAAACATCACATTGTACTCCATAAGTGTTATAAGTATTATTTTCAAACATAAACAACAAACGTTTACAACGAAACTCATACATCTATGGCCAATTGATTTTTGACAAGGGTGCCAAGACAATTCAATTATGAAAGAACAGTCTTTTCCACAGACGATGCCAGGACAGCTGGACAGCCAAATGCCAAAGAATGAAGTTGGATCCCTTCCTCACACCATATACAAACATCAATGCAAAATGGATCAAAGACCTAAATGTAAGAGCAAAAGGTATATAAAACTCTTAAAAGAAAACAGCATAAATCTTCATTACCTTGATTAGGCAATGGTATCTTAAATATGACATCAAAAGCACAAGCAACAAAAGAAGAAATAAACTGGGTATCATCAAAATTTAAAACATCTATGCTTCAAAGAACACCATCAAGAAAAGAAAAGTGAAGGTGAAAAGACACCCTAGAGAATGGGAATAAATTATTTGCAGGTCATACATCTGATAAGGACTTGTATCTAGAATACATAAATCCTCACTATCCAATAATAGACAAAAACCTAGTTTAAAATGGGCAAAGGATCTTAATAGATATTTCCCCCAAAGAAGATATACAAATAGCCAACAAGCACATGGAAAAATGTGCAACATCATTAGCCATTGGAGAAATAAAATCACAACCATAATACCATACCCTAAAATACCACAATACCATAACCTTCACACCACTTAGGACGGATAGAATCAGAAAGCCAAATAACAAGGGCTGGTGAGGGTGTGAAGAAACCGGAACCCTCCTACACGGCTGGCAGAAACATAAAATGGTACTGCAACTTTGGAAAACAGTCTGGAACGTCCTGAAAATGTTCAAACAATTCCACTCCTAGGTATATACCCCAGAGAAATAAAGACATATGTTCATGCAAAAAGTTGTGCATGAGTATGCACAGCAAAATTATTCACAACAGCCAAACAGTGTACACAACCCAAAAGCTTTCAACTGATGACTGGATAAAATGTGGTATGCCTGTACAAAATGAATGTCATTCAGCAATAAAAAGAGAATACCTGCTATAACATGGATGAACCTTAAAACATTATGCTAAGTGAAAGAAGTCAGTCACAAAAGTCCATATATTGTACAATTCTGTTTACATGAAATGTCCAGAGTGGGGAAATCAACCCAGACAGAAGTGGATTCGTGGTGGCCAGACCTGGCCTGGGGAGGGGGCAGGGAGAAGAGAGGATGGCTAAGGCAGGTGGGGTTTCTTTTGGAGATGCTAAAGCCACTGAACTGTGTACTTTAAACAGGTCAACTGCACAGTATATGAGTTACATATAAGTAAATTTGTTAATAAAAGATAACATTTACTGTACAATTTCATGTATTTGAAGTTGAAATATAAGCAAAACTAATCCATGTGGTTTGGAGTCCCCACAGTGGGGATCCTTGATGGGCGAGGAAGGACAGCATGACTGGAAAGGGGGTCGAGTGAGACTGCAGTCTACCAGTACTTCCTTATTGATCCTTGATGGGCGAGGAAGGACAGCATGACTGGAAAGGGGGTCGAGTGAGACTGCAGTCTACCAGTACTTCCTTATTGATCCTTGATGGGCGAGGAAGGACAGCATGACTGGAAAGGGGGTTGAGTGAGAATGTAGTCTACCAATATTTCCTTATTGATCCTTGATGGGCGAGGAAGGACAGCATGGCTGGAAAGGGGGTCGAGTGAGACTGCAGTCTACCAGTACTTCCTTATTGATCCTTTATGGGTGAGGAAGGACAGCATGGCTGGAAAGGGGGTCAGTCGAGACTGTAATCTACCAATATTTCTTTGTTGATCTGGCTGCTGAGCAGAAGGCTGTGCTCCTTCCATGAAAATTCAGTGGCTGTGAACTTAATGACTGGCCTTTTTGCAGGTATGTCATAGTTCAATAAAAATGTCTTTTAAAAAAAGTAAATCGAATCGATGTATACATGAACCATCCCTACTATTTTGACTCAGTTTCACTTCCTAATAGAGAAATTACTAATTCCTCCCTCTCAGAAACACACTTCCTTTCTAACTCATTCACTGCAATGGCAGAGCTGACAGATACTTCGTGGTAACAAAGTAAACAAAAATATGTTAGGCAAATGAAAAAAATTAGTAGACCACTTCACATCAAAAACATTTTTGGCAACAGGTACTATTAAATGACAAAAATCATTTACAAAATAATTTACATCTGACACATTAAAACATATTACCAACGTTTTAAAATATTTAATCCCCTAAATAATCCATTAAAATGTGTCTAAAACACGACAGATAAACATCAATGACTTAAAAATATCTTTTCCATACAGTTACTCCTATTGACAGCTTAAAACAATACACGTGAAGAAATGTAAAGATATCATGTAGCGAGGACACAGTGACAGAAAGCCTAAGGCTTTCTTTTTAAATACTCCTTTACAACTACTCAGTGTGAGGAATGTGGTGAATGCAGCGACACAGCTTTCAGTCCTCCCAGACCAATTATATCGCACATCACATCACACAAAGCAACAAGACAGCAAAACCCAAAAACCACTTACAGCAACTAGGTGACCAGACAGCCCAAGGAGTGTAAAACATGGGGAAGTACAAGGACCACCAACCACCCAAGATCTGCGTGGCGTCCATGTCCAAGGACAGAGGGGCAGTGACTGGTGAGGGACAGGCCAGGCCCGGTGGAACCCCAGGAGAGGCCGTGGCGCCCACTCCACATCGTGGCACAGTGGCCCAAGCCAGGCTGCAAAGCTGGAAGGGGATTTGCCTACCGGCAGTCAGTGAGCAGAGGGGTCTCCCCATAGACAGCCCCCGTGAACTCCTGAGGCTGATCAGCCACACCGCCCTTCCAGGAAAGGGTCTGAGGTGACAATAGGTCTGAGGGAAAAACACCTCCATGAAACCAGGGGAGGGGAACAGAGCCAGGAAATCTCAGAAGTCAAACTGCCACCCTCTTAACTCCACAGGAAAACGACAGAAGGGAGAGCTCTAGGAAGTCGGAAAAGCTCTCCCGGATTCTGCTTTCTTCCCAAAGTTCAGCTACATCAAGGTCACATAAAAATAAGCAACAGAAAGCTATCATCATGGTCAAATCAATCCAATAAAAGTTATTATGGAAAACAAAGAAGCCGAATAACACCCCTGCCTGCAAACAACAAAAGCCCGCTAGAGAGGCACATCCACAAAGTAAGTCAAAACTACCACCTGCTGCTGTAAAACAAGCTGGAAGACACTAAGAAGATTACATAAGGCAGAAAAGAACAATGTAAATCAGAATTAGAAAAACTTAAAACTGAAGCAACGGAACTCAGGCAAAAACTTTTAGAAATAAATGATAGCTCATTTCAGAAATGAAGAATAAAATAGAGGAAACAAGAATGAATAATCACAAATGATGCATTAACAGAAATATACGGTTAAAAAAAGAAAACCTCTAAAAATGAAGTTGCAAATATTAGACAGGCAAAGAAAACAGAAAGAACAGATAATAGGAATCTCTAAAAGTGAAAATCAAAGCAGCAGAAGAGAACAAACGTTAAACGCTATAATTCGTAAATGTTCCCTGAAAATTTAAAAGTTTGACTACATATTGAAAGAACAACCATGTACCAGAGAAATTAACTCAGAACGATGAACACCAAGGCATATAATAATATGGTTACTGAGCAATAAAGACAGTAAAAGTCCT
The DNA here is from genome assembly GCF_024542745.1 of Macaca thibetana thibetana. NCBI lineage: Eukaryota > Metazoa > Chordata > Mammalia > Primates > Cercopithecidae > Macaca > Macaca thibetana. The sequence goes on from NC_065585.1 coordinate 141,467,566, forward strand.
TTGGCATCGAGGCAGAAAGATGAGTGACTTTTAAGGGAAACAGATTCAAGCACTTGCCTGTTCAATAGCATCGTTCAGGTTAGAGGAATACAGAATAACACCTTTCAGATCTGCCAGGAAAGTAAATATAAGCCAATCATTGCATACGCAGCAAACCTGTCCTTCGGGTATAAAGGACACAGAAAAACTGACAGCAACGCATGATCACTCAAGGAGTATTGTTCCCATGAGGATGTTTTGAAGAAAGTTCTAGACAACAAACTCCAGGGAACCACAGTGACTAGAGAGATGGTGGCCTAAGGGCGAGTAGTTAGGAGTAAACATGTGGCTGCTCATAGAACCCTAAGTGATGACCAGAAGGGAAAGAATGCAGAATTTAATGGATCTGCTCTGACAATGCCAATATATTATGGCACTAAAAATGCAGGACACGGGGAAGCATGTGAGAAAGGTACTTGGTGTCTTCCGTAGTCACACTGGTGGCAGTGTCCATATCATTATGTTAAGACTGCCAGGTGCACGATGTAGGAGAGAGGAAATGTTTAATTATGGACCACTGTAACTCTATTATATCTTGTGCTCTTGAGAATCAGGATACCCAGCATGGAAAACAACAGACACAAATGTGATATGAAATAGCTGTAGTAAAAAGTATTCCAAATTCCTAAGTTCAAATTGGAAGTACCAGTATTAATTAATGTGATAGTTAGTCTTCAAAAATTCACATGCTGCTGGGTGTGGTGGCGGCACCTGCAGTCCCAGCTACTCAGAGGCTGAGGCAGGAGAATCGCTTGAGCCCAGGAGTTCAAGGCTGCAGTGACCCAAGGTCACACCTGAATGGCCACTGCACTCCAGCCTGGGCAATATAGCAAGACCCCATCTCAAAAAAAAATCACATGCATTTCTAGCTTTGCCTTACAAGGGTCTAGAAACAATGACCTTCATGTAGCAATGTACACCCCTAGTAACCGGGTCGTGTTCTTGAAATGCCAATTTCACTAAACAAAGCAGAGCTCCTTAGATAACAGATAATTCCAAGTCTGGGACAGAACTTGGGCAACATGAACATCTATCAAAGGCTGCCAGGGATGTGTCCCAAGGACTCAGTAGCCAAGAGAAGAGGGCCCCACTGGTCACAGATGGATGAATGTGAGCATCAGTATGAGCGACCATCACAATGTGCTGAGATGCCAAACGTGCACCATGCATGAGTTCATCATAATTTTAATGAATTGGTCCTCTTTGGAGGGTGAGAGAAACCAATTCATTACTTGATAACTTTTAAATTCAGGGGAAGAATCGAGAATTTATCTTGCCTTTCCCATATGAACCGCTCCATTTCATAATGAAATAGATGAAGGGCTATTGTTTTATAGAAAGAAATCCAATTTATATATGAGAAATAAAAGGTAAAATCAAAATATTACCACTCCTCAACCCCCAGCGAATTAACGGGCCTAGGCTCTCATCAATCAATACTTTCTGACATCACCAAGAGAGCAAGAGCTAGACACACTGTCCCTGGATGAAAGGGCACAGCCACGGTTGAGTCCTGCCAAACAGAATACACAAGGGGATCCAGTCTCTGGATCCAGCTGCCAAGGCTGAAAACACAGAGGAATGCACGATGTGCACTGTGTAGACATGCTCACAAAATCCAGCGTGTGGGGAAACGTGCAGGCGTGCACCGTGTAGACGCGCTCGCAGAATCCAGAGTGTGGGGAAACGTGCGGGCGTTGGCCATGTAGACACACTGGTAGAATCCAGCTTGTGGGGAAACGTGCAGCCCAAACGACCCAGGGAAAGAGGAGCAGTAGAAGAGGCTGTGGGTCAAAAGAGACCTAAAAGACATCTCAGTGGAGACAAATCTGAAGGCTGAGCTGCAGAGACAGGGAATGGTCATGTGGGTGATAAAATGATGAATAAACATGAAGAAATGATAATCATGAGCATCAGGACAGGGGCACTTAGGGCGGGAGCAAGGGTGCTGACTAGGACGAGGCACACAGAGGGACAGGTGGCACCGTCCTGTTTTTCACCAAGGCGGTGATTCATCTCACCAAACTTCCGTACCCTTTGGCCAGACTCTTCCCATCCATCTAATCCCAGGCCTGGGAACCACCATGGTACTCTCTGATTCTGTGAGCTCAATGTTTCAGATTCCATGTATAAGTGAGGACAGGCGCTATTTGTCTTTCTGTGCCTGGTTTATTTCACTCAGCATAAAGTCCTCCAGATTCATCCAAAGGATAAAAATTCTTTTGTCTTTTTAAAGGCTGAATAGTATTCAGCATATGCATCTATATTGGCACATTTTCTTTATCCATTCACCTGCTGTTGGACACCTAGAATGATTGTATATGTTGGCTATTATAAATAATGCTGCAGTGAACATAGGAATGCAGACATCTCCTCAACACACTGAGTTCATTCCTTTGGATTTGAGCCAAGAAGTGGGACTGCTAGATCATATGGTAGTTCTATTTCTATTTTTTTTGGAACCTCCATACTGTTTTCATAATGGCTACTCTAATTTACATTCCCACAAAGCACTAGGGTTCCCTTCTCTCCACCTCCTCACCAACACTTGTTGTCTTTTGGTTTTCAGTAACAGCCATCCTAACAGGTGTGAGGTGATATCTCACTGGGGTCATATGTAAGCTTTTCCTGATTTAACAAAATAACAGGTAAACTCATTGATAAGAATTCTGAGCATCTAATCACTGTGATTAACTTCTGCTTACAGACTGGCTAAAAGCAGCACCTTGCCGTTTCAGATGCTGTTTGTCATAACCACAGACATGCTCCTACTCCCCAGGAAGTTACTAGCAGGGGAATCACAGTCCAGCTTTAATTAATTGTCTTTACTTCTGTCTTCTGTCAGCCATGATGTGCAAGCAAGAAGGCTCTTTTTCCCTCATTAAAGAAAGTTCTTCATCACTTGTTCTTTCAAGTCTTAAGGGATCCCTGTTTGCAGTAAAAGAAGTTTAATTACATTAACACGACAATCTAGTTAGGAGTAAAAACAAAAATGTGCAAGAGCTTTTCCCTTTTTTTGGTGTTCCTGAGCACTTGTCCAAGCTAGAAAGGGAAATCCACTGGATCTATAATTAATATTTTTTACTTTAAAGCTTATCAAACAATGGATATTATAGAGTAAATGAGATTCCTGAAGACCTGTATATTATCAATGTATGGCAGTGGTTCACAACCCTGGCTGTACAATGAAATTTTTCAGGAAGCACTAAAAAAAATAATAATAATACTGATGCCAGGACCACACCCCAGAACAAGTGAATCAGGATTTGTGTGAGTGGAGTAGCTGATTTCTGTTAGGTTTTAACCATGAGATTTCTAAACACAATGAGTTCATTATGCTGAAAGAGAAAAAGGTTCTGACCATTTTTCATTTTAAAAACATTAAGAACTTAACAAAATAATAACCATAATTTACAGCAAGCTTTACTTACTGAGACAGTCTTAGACAGTATCTAAACTTTAGTTATGGAGGGACAAATGGAAAGAAAGGAAGTGAGAAGAAGGAAGAAGGGGGAGAGGAAGGAAGCAACAAAGGGAGGGGAAAGACAAGAAGTGCAATGCCAGCATCCCTTAAATTATTGTAAAGTATGTTTAGGACATCATCAGGAGTCTGCACATATTTAATTCAATTTCCACCATCATCCACACTACAGGATCCACGCACAGCACCTCATTTAACATTTGTTTACCAAATATTAATATATACGAGTTTCAGGCTGTGAGCCGTGGCTCACACCTGTAATCCCAGCACTTTGGGAGGCCGAGGCAGGCAGATCACTTGAGGTCAAGACCAGCCTGGCCAACATGGTGAAACCCCCTCTCTACTAGAAAAAAAAAATTGCCGCCCGTTGTCGAGCGTGCCTGTAATCCCAGCTACTCAAGAGGCTGAGGCAGGAGAATCGCCTGAACATGGGAGGCAGAAGTAGCAGTAAGCCGAGATCGCGCCACTGCACACCAGCCTAGGCAACAGAAGGAGACTCCATCTGAAAATATATATATAAATATATATAGACACACACACACACACACACACACACACACACACATTTCTACAATGTGCCCAACACAGCAGCCAGCCTGGGAAGCCAGGATGGACCAGAGACGCTGCCTGCAGCCTGAGTGCGGCCTTAGGTCAGGCAGGTAAATAAAAGCACGTCTGCACTGCTACTTACTAAAGTAGGGATGGTGATGAACATACTATAAAAATGTTGAAGGATTCTGAGACATAATTTTTCATATTACATTCTCCAGCATTCTCATCGTGCTTCAGTTTGGAGTCTTGGTCAAAACCGATGTTTAATAAATTCAATGAACAACATTTATTATGAATCAGGAACCACAAAAAGTGCCAGGAACACAAAGATGAATGAAACACATTCCTTATCCACAAGGTGCGGCCCCTTCTTCGGCAGGATACACAGGTCCAAGGACCTGCCAGGCTGACTCGAACACCTGGCCGAGCTCATGCCAGCAGCACTGGGCACATGGCCCGCGAGATCCCGAGGCCTGAGCACATCTGCTCCCAGGATCCCGGCAGGAGGAAGGCGCTGCCACCCACGTGTCACAGATGGGAACACGGAGATGCCAGGGGTGGCGCCCTGCCCCTGCCCAGGAGACGGGAGGTGGTCGAGATGCGACTCAACCCCCGGAATCTGGCTCCAGAATCTGTGTTTCTAGCCATAGCATTATCTTGCCAAGTAAAAGAAGAACATTGTTTTTCTACCAGGGAATGTTAGAGGTGGGATCTTCCAACCAGAACAGCACCAGGTGTGCGCATGTGCCCCGGGAGAGACGAGCCAGGAGAGGCAGAACGAAAGAAAAACACGAAAGGAGACGAGCGCTGAGTCTGGTATCCTCCTTCGGTAAAGTGACCAGAAAAACAAAAGATCTCCATTTGGTGCCATCTTTAAATAAGCAGCTCGTTAACGCGGTGCTCGCGTGAAACGCCCTCGTCTCCTTAGCAACGCGGCCCTGGCCCCAACATGGCCCTCTCTCTCCAAAGCCCTTCCAGGGTCAAAGGGCAGCACCGCAGGCCCGGAAACGGAAGTAGGAGCACCCCACCCCCCACCCCCTGCCCACAGGGCCTGTTCCCCAGCTCGGCTTTATTCCCACGAGACACGCTGGCCTGAGAGGGTCACCCTGGCAAAGCCTCAGCCTTCTGTGCCCCCGCACCTGCCAGGCCTCGAACGCTTGCCAAGATCTCAGGAACCTGGCACACAGAAGCCCCCGGGCCCCATCCCTGCCAGGGCACCTGCAGGACCTGCAGAGCATCGCCCCGTCCAGTGCCTCTTCCAGGACAAGGGCCCAGGGCCCTGAGACCTGCTATCCCACGGACACCCGCAAGGCAGGGCCCAGGACCAAGCCGACATCTCACCCGATGGCCGCACAGCGTCTACTCCACAGGGAAGAACGTGGACGGGCACAGTCACCTCCCGCCTGAGCCTTGCCGGGTACTGCAAGCAGGAGGCGGCCGGGGCTTTTGGCCGAGTCCCCAGCCCGCAGCTGCATTCTCCGGCTTTTCCCGGTATCTGTAGGATTCGGTGTTTACATTTAAGACCAGAGAAAAAGCGTTCAGGAACAACCCAGCTGTTGTGCCGCCGCTGTGCTCCATGGCTGCCGGTGTCCTTTACATCTCGGCGTTTATTCTGAGTAATTGCGGATCCATTCACCCTCACGGACAAAAAGTCTTCCAAGGAAGGAACGTGTCTCAGACCCAAAAATGACCAAACCTGTGAGAAAACGTCTGCGTTTGACACATGAAGCGATGGATACACAAACATTGCAGTTCTGACAGCGTAACAGGAAAGCAGTTCTGAGAGGGCCACGGTGAGCCTGGACCCACACGAAAGAACGCGCCACAGACTGGCTGGTACGGGGAGAAAGCATGAACTCCAGAGAAGGGAAAGCCTGAATTAACTGTAAATTAATAGCCATAAATACTCTTTAATAACTCTTAAGTATTTCAGAAATTTGGTGACACAGCCTAGCACAGAGAATAGCAAAATTCCAAGTTCACAGGTAGCAAACCTGAAGTTCAGGAAGAGAACTCGTTTTAAGAGTGCCTCAAAACCCACACGGCAGAGAGACGCCCTGTCAGCAGGACCAGCCACAAACGAACCCCCGGACACAGGAGCACGGGGGACCACGGACTACAATACCACCACCAAAAACCTGAAACGTCAAGATGGGAGAGGGAGATGGAGAGAGGGGTGGGGTGGGGAGCATTCTAGGGGGCGGTGTGAAGCACCGTGCAGAATCTAAAATAGGGCCTGGCCTGGGAGCGATGTCCTCATGTTTTGATTTTTTACCTCCCTTCTCCCAATGTCTCTGAAGAAAGCCACTTCAACCCCAAATGTTGGCTTACTAGATTTTGGAAGCAAATAATATTTGAATAGAAGTGGATAATATTTTAAGTATATAAAGAGAAACTTAAATATTTAAAAGTAAATGTTTTAAATGGTAGGCAATAGTTCAACTAAAGTTTTATTCCTTACTACTCAGTTTGGTGAATTCAGTTCAGTGCATGGTACCAGAGGAGGAGCATTAACTCCATCCAGATGACAGCAGCCCCCCTCCACAAACACCCATGCATATTAACACATGTGCACACTAACATACATGCACACTAACATGTGCACACATGTGAGCAGTAACCTGCATGCACCTGTGCACCCCAACATACATGTACACACAGAGACAGGCACACATACATGTGACACAATGTGACAGCCTTGCTTGGGTTAAGTCTCATTCTAGAAAGCATTTTTTTGTTTTTAAACTATTTCAATCTTTATTGTAGGTTAACAGTTACATGTGCAGGTTTGTTACATGGATATACTGCATGAGGCTGAGATTTGGGGTACGAATGATCCTGACGTCCAGGTACTAAGCATAGTACCCAATAGGATCCTGTCAGGTACTGAGTGTAGTACCCAATAGGGCATAGCACCCACTCAGCCCCCTCCTCCCTAGCAACAAGGAGGTGGTCCAGGGCTGCATTTCCCAGAAGGTTTCCTTTTTTTGCACTGATTTGGTCAAGGAAGACAGGGTGTTTTAAAGGTAGAAAGATCTAACCACTCTTAAAAACAATCACAGGTTAAAGTGCAGGTAGGTGGAACACAGCAGTAAGATTTGCACTTAACGTTTAAGCTGAATAGCATTACTTCTGTTCACCAAAAATGTCCTGAATGATGTGCTCATGGCACTGAGGAAGGCAGGCACATGTGTCGGCCTGCATTTGCTCAGAACCTATTACCAACTTCATGGAACTATAATGGCTTAAACTTCTCAGCTTGTCTTTATGCCTGGCTCAAATTTTGCATGTTAAAGCCCACAAATTAAAACAGCCACATGCTGGCACGCAGGACCAGCTCTGCCCCAAGTGAGGGACAGGGGGCGTGTGGGGTCACAAAAGCCAGTGCTGCTCTACTGGGACTGGTCAGCCCGTGGTCTAGTCCTCCGCTTCTTCCATGAGTGGAGACACAAAATGACTGACTAGGATTGCATCCTGAGACAAGCTCGGTGTACTAGGCAACGCTGAGTTGCCTGGGAACGTGATTCAGCCTGGTTTCCGTTTCCCCTAATGAATCCCACTCCTTGGTTACTGATTGAATCGGGCAACGTCTCTAGGCCTCTGCATGTCCCACACAAGGGCGAGCCCACTGCACCAATGAAAAGGCACGAATTCTCATCCCACTGAGGAGCCACCAGCTCCATAAATAATTTTTCTTTTTTACCACTTGGAAAATGGCAAAGAGGCTAATCCAACCTGTCATGTTCTGAGATTAAAAGATGAAAAACTTCCTTTGCAACTATTTTCCCAGGAAATACAGAAATTTTGTCTAAATCCATGGTAAAAATAAAATCTCTAAAGATGAAAGGTATGCATACATTTAAATAAAAAACAAGTCCTCTGGCAGCAGGATAATGACTCCCAAAGAAGTCTACACTGTGATCTTCAGAAGCTGAGAATTGGTGACCTCACATGGCAGAGGGACTTTGCAGAGGGGAGAAGCCGAGGGTCCTGAGATGAGACGGGTGATCCTGGACTAGCCATGGCCCACTCTAATCACAAGAGTCCTTAAGCCAGAGAACCTTGAGCCACAGGTGCAGCATCAGAGACGCCCCCACCCCACCCTCTGCTGCTGGCTTTGCACACGGAGGTGGGGCCACAAGCCAAGGCAAGCATAGGACCCTCCAAAGCTGGGAAACGCTGAGAAACAGGTCCCCCCAGAACCTCAAGAGGAGCTGGCCTGGCTGACGCCTGGATTTTAGCCCAGCAAGACCCCTGTTGGACTTCCGACCTCTAGAACTCTAAGATAATAAATGTGTATTGGTTAAGCTAAGAAGTGTGTGGTAATTTGTTACAGCAAAGAGCCTGAATTCTCTCAGGAAATGGGTACTGGAGTGCTGACTCCCCCAGTGTGCCTTCCCAAAGTCTTAGGAATAACTGGGTGATGTCACCACTACTCTGACAGAGCTCTCAGACATCAGCATTAATCATATGTCTGCCATTTTTTAGAAACACTGTGAACACACCATGAAGACAGGTAAGCCCTGTCTCAACCCCAGTGCTGCTCGCAGGGATGATGGGAGGATGTGGTGCTTGTCAGAGGTGTTTACTGGGTTTACACCTTCATCTACACAAACTTGAAATCCAGATCAGTGTGCTGTGTGAGAAACCAGAGTGAACGAGGGGCCCTGTAGCCATCATCCCATTACAAATAACTGACTCCCAGGAGGAAGAGCCCACCCCATGTCCATACACCCCGTGCCATCTCTCTCCTCCTAGTTGATCCCACAGTGTCTTCACTGCTCAGCCCCCACCCAAAGCTGAGCACGGTCTCCTGTCAGGGACCAGCAGAGGCTCTCAGCGTGTGCTGCCTACTGCAGCTGACATTCTTACACAAACACAGTCGTCCTCACTTCCTCCACAGGCACTCTGAAAAGGGAAATAAAGCTTTAACATAAGCGTTTATCAAAAAAATCAATGCAAAAGTGACAAGTGGATATCCTATGACCACAATTAACATTTTCCCAAAATACAAAGATAATCTGACATTAGAAAACTTTTAATAGTATCATTTCTCAGTAAATACAACAGTGGATTCACCAATCAGAGGCAGAGACAAGCAAAGACTTGACTTACAGATACACCTAAATAAATCCAGAAGAATGCAGGCGATGACTGTAAACAATAAAATTTAAATGTGACATCTGGAAACTGGATCCCTTCCTTACACCTTATATAAAAATTAATTCAAGATGGATTAAAGATGTAAACGTTAGACCTAAAACCATAAAAACCCTACAAGTAAACCTAGGCAATACCATTCAGGACATAGGCATGGGCAAGGACTTCATGACTAAAACACCAAAAGCAATGGCAACAAAAGCCAAAATAGACAAATGGGATCTAATTAAACTAAAGAGCTTCTGCACAGCAAAAGAAACTACCATCAGAGTGAACAGGCAACCTACAGAATGGGAGAAAATTTTTGCAATCTACCCATCTGACAAGGTCTAATATCCAGAATTTACAAGGAACTTAAACAAATTTACAAGAAAAAAACAAACAACCCCATCAAAAAGTGGGCAAAGGACATGAACAGACACTTCTCAAAAGAAGACATTTATGCAACCAACATATGAAGAAAAGCTCATCATCACTGATCATTAGAGGACTGCAAATCAAAATCACTTTGAGATGCCATCTCACGCCAGTCAGAATGGTGATTATTAAAAAGTCTAGAAACAACAGATGTGGGTGAGGCTGTGGAGAAATAGGAACAGTTTTATACCGTTGGTGGGAATGTAAATTAGTTCAACCATTATGGAAGACAGTGTGGTCATTCCTAAGGATCTAGAACTAGAAATACCATTTGACCCAGTGATCTCATTACTGGGTATATACCCAAAGGATTATAAATCATACTACTATAAAGACATATGCACATGTATGTTTACTGCAGCACTATTAACAATAGCAAAGAGTTGGAACCAACTCAAATGTCCATCAATGATAGAGACTGGATTAAGAAAATGTGGCACATATACACCACGGAATACTATGCAGCCATAAAAAAGGATGAGTTCATGTCCTTTGCAGGGACATGGATGAAGCTGGAAACCATCATTCTGAGCAAACTATCACAAGGACAGAAAACCAAACACTGCATGTTCTCACTCATAGGTGGGAACTGAACAATGAGAACATGTGGACACAGGGCAGGGAACATCACACACTGGGGCCCATCAGGGGCTGGGGGACTGGGGTTGAGATAGCATTAGGAGAAATACCTAATGTAAATGACAAGTTGATGTGTACAGCAAACCAACATGGCACATGTATATACTTATGTAACAAATCTGCACGTTGTGCACATGTACCCTAGAACTTAAAGTATTTAAAAAAAAAAAAAAAGAAAAAAGTAACAGCTGGACTGAGCATGGTGACTCACGCCTATAATCCCAGCACTTTGGGAGGTGAAGGCCGGCAGATCACCTGAGGTCAGGAGTTCAAGACCAGCCTGGCCAACATGGTGAAACCCTGTCTCTACTATAAGTACAAAAAAATTACCCAGGTATGGTGGCCCGTGCCTGTAATCACAGCTACTTGGGAGGCTGAGGCAGGAGAACTGCTTGAACCCAGGAGGCGGAGGCTGCAGTGAGCTGAGATTGTGTCACTGCCCTCCAGCCTGGGTGACAGAACAAGACTTCATCTCAAAAAAAAAAAAAAGAAAAAGTTACAGCTGAATGTTTAAATAGGGTTTGTTGGCAAAGAAAGGCTTTTAAAGTAAGGCACCAAAGTCAGCTATTTTACTTCTTACATAAGTAACAAAATAACTCAAATGGCAATCTGAGAAACAAAAATACTTGAATTGTAAATATATGAAAAAAGGTTAATACCTCGTTTTGATTTCAAAAGAATAAAATAAACATCCTAATAATATTGAAATGAGAAAATAGACCATGCAAGGAATGCACCAAAAAAAAAAAAAAAAGGAAAATAAGGAAGAAACATACTCAGTAGCACCCGTAACTTAAATAAATAGAGTTGCAAATTATGTATCATCTGCCATACCAAGAACTATACCAAGAATTTAAAAAGCAAATGTTAAAAATTAAAATAATTGAACTCACAGAGATAGAGAGTAGAATGATGGCTCCAGTGGCTGGGAAAGGTCATGGGGGTTGGGGGGAACTGGGGATGGTTAGTGGGTCCAAAAAAATGGAAAGAATGAATAACGTCTAATATTTGATAGCACAACAGGAGTGATTATAGTTTAATAATGTAATTGTACATTTTAAAATATCTAAAATGGTATAATTCGATTGTTTGTAAAAAGCAAAAAGGATAAATGCTTGAGGGGATGGATGCCCTACTGACACCGATGTGATTATTACACATTGCATGCCTATGTCAAAATGTCTCATGTACCCCATAAACATATACATCTACTATGTACCCACAAAAATTAAAACTTAAAAATTAAATAAAAAGCAAATGTGACATGTACAATATTGGTGAGAGGGCAAATAGGTACATTTGCCTAGAAACTATATTAAAACTTTACAATGAAGATCTTTAAAAATCTCCACACCTTTTGAAATATTTTAAGTCCCAAGAGCTATTCTAAGGAAATAATTAAGTACCCAAATAGAGGTAATTTATCCAAGCATTATCTACATCACTGGAGAATTGAACATTGTTGTCAATAACGAGAGACTGGTACATAAACTGAGGTGTGCCCATGTTATGGGGAACCTCATAGCTATGAACACATTTTGAATATTTGATTGACAAGGAAAGTACCATAATATACTGTAGTTATTATAATAGGCACAAGATATCTATTTTCATTAATATAAACTGTGAACCTATATGTGACTAAGAACATAGAAAATGTGGAAAGTAAACCAAAATGTCAATAACACTCATCTCTGAACCTTCCATCTTTTCTTCATTTTGTTAATTTTTCTATGGTAAGACATATTGCTTATATAGTTTGAAAAAAGAAATAACTAACAAAACAATTTATGGTTTTCACAATTTCTAGAAGTAAAGCTCTGAATTTGATAGAAAGTACTTTTACCTTTATAATGTGTATGCTTACTTTTAAATAATAAACTTGTTTCCTAACTTGTTGAAGTAAAAGTCTTAGAATTCTCTACTTATAAATAAGCACAATGGGTATTCATCATCCCATACCCAGAAGGCCTTGTAATAAGACAAGTGTTCTCTTTCCTTGAGAAACAGAGAGACCTCGGGGCATTTGGTCAAAGCTTGTCACCTTCACGGGTGATGAAATGGGACAGGTGGAACAAACTTCATCAGGGTCAAAAAAGAGACTGACAAACCTGAACTAGAACTCGGTTTCCAACAGCCAGGCAAATATTGATCACTTTCACACATTCTGCCTCCACTTTATTTTGTAACATGAGAAACTGGATTCCTTACCACTCTAACAGGCAACGTCAGTTATCTCACAGTGTTCTTGCTAGTTAAGGGAGAAATGGAAGAAAACACTATGGATTTCTCCTGGTTTCGCCTCATAAACAATGAAACCAAATTGGACTCGTGGGTTTAATAAAAAAAAATTAGGTTTGTCAAAGCTAAACACACTTTAAAAAATTAGAAGCCATTCCCAAACCCTAACTAAAAGCCAATGATTCATTACCTGGTAGAAATTAAAAAATAATATATTTTAATACAGAGCTGCTTTTTGGTACATGATTACATATAGACACTTAAGATAATAAATGTGTCATCCTTAGTTTCTTTTCCACATAGTCTTTGTCTCTGAGCAACATAGATCTAGTCAGTTACCTGGAGGAAAGAGAATTTTCTTTTGCAAAATAAATTAGATTTCTTCATTCAGAATTATTGTGGGTTGACCCAGAACTAATGCTAAGAATTCATGCTATAATTTATCTTATTTCAGATGAGACAAAATATCAAAATGCAGTCATTCTTATGCTTGTCTAAACACAACAGAAATGTAAATACTGGTCTAAGTTCTGCATGAAGATTGCAACTGCAATAACTACCACAGAAAGGGTTATAAATGCAATTACACTGAACTATCATATCATTGAAATAATCATTTGAATAAGTTCAGTAGGTTGTCTCAAAGACATTTTATTGTTATTCCCAAAAGTCCAAATGTGTATTTTAAAAATAATCCATTTAAATGAATTTGCATGCAAGTCTGCTACCATTCAATGCCCTAAGAACACCCATGAAAAATCCTCACACTGAAGACAAACAGTTCTATATCAAGGTTATATGATCTTACCCTTCTTATTCACACTCCAGAAGACACCTAAGTGTTATAGGTTAGGTAATAAAAGAAGCCTTTTTCAGCATTTTGGTCTGGATGATTCTTGGCTGTGGGGCCGTCCAGGCACTGTAGGCTGCTCGGTGGCATCTTCCACCATGACCCATCGGATGCCGGAAGTAAACGTCCTCCAACCGTGTGACCAAAAATGTCTCCCCACCTGGCCAAATGTCCCCGGGGACAAAACTGCCCCCATTTGGAACCACTGCCACAAGGGGAAACAGCGTACGTCCCCGGAGATGTGGGGCAAGCCCTCCCCTAGTTGTGAAACACCTCCTCTAGCGAGAGGAACGCCTCCTCTGCCTCCTCTAGCGAGGGGAGCGCCTCCTCTGCCTCCTCTAGCGAGGCGAGCGCCTCCTCTGCCTCCTCTAGCGAGGGGAGCGCCTCCTCTGCCTCCTCTAGCGAGGCGAGCGCCTCCTCTGCCTCCTCTAGCGAGGGGAGCGCCTCCTCTGCCTCCTCTAGCGAGGCGAGCGCCTCCTCTGCCTCCTCTGCCTCCTCTAGCGAGACGGCATGGAAAGCCCGGATGTTTCTACGAAAACATTCATGAGGAAAACTGGCGCGAGGCTGGGAAATGAGGACACCCCTCAGTTTCTCTCTTCTTCCTCAAATCCACATAAATGACAGAGGTCTAAGAAGAAATCCCCAACATAGCTGGGACACAGGAACATGCAGGCCACCGATGAAACACAGCACCGAGGTCCCTCAAGCAGCAGGAGAGACAAGTCAGCCTGACCGAGTGAAGCACAGACGGGCAGAGAGGGCTGCGAGAGGGGTCGCGGGCCCCTCCAGACACCAGGCTGCAGCCACAGGCAGAAGGCAGGGCTCCCAGCTAATTCTGCTCAGCAAAACAATTACTTCCAAGAATGTCACAGAAACACAAAATACCCAGCACCCAAAAAGGTGGAAATTCACAGGGAAACTCTGTAACACTAAATGCCTGTGGGGAAAGTCTCACATCTCTGACCTCAGCTTTGACCTTTAAAAAACCTGAAAAAGAAGAGCAAATTAAAACCAAAGTGAATGAAAGGAAGGAAATCATAAAGACCAGGACAGACATGAGTGAAGCAGGGAATATAAACATAACAATGAAAATCAGTAAAACCAAGCCCAAAGGAAGGAAATCTGGACGTCAAAGAGGTATCTGCATGCCCATGTTTACTGCAGCTCTGTTTACAACAGCCAAGATCTGGAATCCACCTAAGTGTCCATCCACAGACAAATGGATACAGAAAATGTACACATACACAGTGGAGTACTATGCAGCCATAAAAAAGAATGAGATCCTGTCATTTGCAGTAATATGGATGGAACTGGAGTTCATTGTGGTACGTGAAATAAACTGGGCACAGAAAGATGAACACAGCATGTTCTCAATTATTTGTGGGAGCAAAAATTAAAACCCTGAACTCATGGAGATAGAGCAGAAAGATGGTTACCAGGGTAGTGGAGGGTAAGAAGGGCTGGTTAATGCACATAAAAATATAGTCAGATAGAATGAATAAAATCTAGTATTTGATGCCACAACAGGGTGACTACAGTCAACAGTAATTTCTTGTATGTTCCAAAATAACTAAAAGGGTATAATTGATTGTTTATAACACAAAGTAAAGATAAGTGCTTCAGGTGATGGATACGTTTTTATCCTGATGTGATTATTTTGAAGTGCATGCCTGTATCAAAATATCCCAAGTACCCCATAAATAAATACACCTAATATGTACCCACAATAATTAAAAATTTTAAAAAAAGAAAATCAATGAGACCAAAACCTGGTTCATTGATAAAATCAACAAAATGGATAAACCTCAGACTGAAAAGGAAGAACTGCGAGAAGACCCAAATTAGCAACATCTGGAATGAGAGGGACGATGTCGTTAGAGATAATAAAGGAACACAATGAACCTCATGCTAACAAAGTTTCTCAGTGGGTGGGGATGCTTTGCCCACAGGACTTGACGGGGCTGACGACTGCCTGGCACTCACTGCTGGAGGGAAGTGCAGCTGCCTCTGGGCAGAGGCCAGCAGCTGTGGAACAGCCTCCACGCCCAGGAAAGCCCACAGCAGAGAACTCTCTGATCCCAAATCCAAACCGTGGTGCCTATTCATCCTAAAGGTGTGCAGGTTCCCACAGAAGCTCCACCCTCCCAAGGTAGAATCTAACAGAACAACCTGATTCAGCAGCTGTGTGGCTGAACCACAGGCACGTGGGTCTCAGGCATCGAGGGCACGTATCTGTCCTGACAGCCATACAGTAGCAGAGACCCTGCAGACGGTTCTGTGGGGTCATTTTGGGGACAGTGAGGGCAGAGGAAGAACCCTCCTCTGGCCGGGTCCACAGTGAGTTCTGGGGGTTTCTCAAGCCGGCTCCTGCAGGATGTGGTGGGTATCTCACTCGCACCTGGAGCCAACACAGGGTGCTGCTTGTCCCGCAGCCAGAAGACGTCGCTCCAGAGACTGCCACGGAGGTGGGCGGCTCCTCTCAAAACCTCTGTCTCCTGTCCCCTGATGCCCTGCGGCTCCCATGTCCCCTCAGGGAGTGAGGTGCCAGGGGACATGCGGGATGCTCCATGAATTGCAGCTGGAGGCTGAGCTGCCTGTGCCACCAGACCAGGGGGCAGAAAGGAAGTGGGTGTGACCACGTCCCTGGGGTGCAGGAGAGCCTCTGCTGCTGCTGATGAGGGCAGCGTGTCCAGACCCGGGGTCCTCTGAATCGCTGGTACTACCACACTTACCAAGGCTTGCAGAGGATGGCAGTGACCCCAGTGACCACACACAGAAGGAACCACCAGGAGGTCAGCAGTCGTCTTCACCAGAGGGAAAGCTCCTGGAGCCAGGACTGGGACCAGGACAAGGGGAACACAGGTGGGGGTGGGGACAGGAGTCATGAACACCGGGTCCTCAAACCATAAAGGCTGCCTGTAACACTGCTGTGTCATGTAGATACTTATACATCAAAACTAAGCCAGCGCGCTCCCTCATTTCCTGCAGGGAACCCTGGCAGCATCTAAATCGAGAGGGGCTGTGCTGACCCAGAGAAAGAAGAAGGAATGCGCCCGGGCATGGTGGGCTCACGCCTGCAATCCCAGCACTGTGGGAGGCCGAAGACATCATTTGAGCCCAGGAGTTCAAGACCAGCCTGGGCAACGTGGCAAAACCCCTTCTCTACAAAAACTACAAAAATTAGCCAGGCATGGTGGCAAGTACTTGTAGGCCCAGCTACTCAGGAGGCAGAGGTGAGAGGATCACCTGAGCCCAGGAGGTTGAGGCTGCAGTGAGCCATGATGGTACCACTGCATTCCAGCCTGAGTGACAGCGGGAGAAAAGAAGAAAGAAGGAAGAAGGAAAAAGGAAGAGGAGGAGTAAGAAGAAAGGAAAGAAGAAGGAATGTTGTCCCAGGATCCTTTAGGAGTTAGGGGACATGACAAATGCAACTGCACTTCCCCTCTGGGATAAGACTAAGTGGGAGCCCATCTTATAAGGGATAGCTGTGTCTCACGGGAGCTGCCGTTGACATCACACAAGAGAACAAGAGGACAGCCTGGGTGGATGGACCCAGGCCGCAGACTCCGGGCCTCCCCGGTCCTGGCTGCCCCAGGCTCCCAAATGGCCTCCCTGCACTTCTGACAGCTCCCCGTGCTGCAAATGACCCCTTTCTAAAGTGCAAGACAAAACGAAAACAAACATCAACAAAAACGTTTTGATCGACATCTCTGGCAGCTGGAGGCAGGCGCCATAGCTGTATCCTGACACCCACACATCCCTGCTGGGGTGCGTGTCCCAGGAAGGGGTCTGTGCAGAGCTCTCCGGGGTCTCCTGTTGAGCCCCACACTGCTGGAGCTGACGGAGGTCCAGGGTCTATGGGATGCCTGATTTCCTTTTTAACAAGTTATCTTCTGCTTAAACCCACCAGAGTGAGTCTTTTCTTGGCCATCAAGCACCGTAACTAACTCACAGGACAAATAAGCAATTGCCCCTAGCTGGTTACAGGGAGTTTCAGTGGAGAGTTGACGAGCATACTGTGGACTGTCTTTTCTGATCAGAGGGGAAAGCAGATATCAAAAAACAATAATGAATTCAAGCTCGCCTTACAACTCCTCAGAAGCTGTACACAGAGCTCCCAAAATCCCAGAACAAGAGCTGCCTGTTCCTGGGGTGGCAATTTGGTCTGGCAGCCTGAAGTCAACACCATCTTCTGAGGCCACCAAGTAGGTACAGAAAGTATCGGAACCCGGAGCCAGAACGTGTGAAGCTGCCACCAAGTGAGACGTAAAAGAAGGAAAGAAAGAGAAGGAGATGACAGGGCAGCGGCAGCAACATGGCCCCCCTGAAATTTAGACATTTCCATCAGTGCGAAACATTTCTGGAATAAGAAATAAGATTGTATTATATATAATCCTCTCTTCCCTTCAACAAATCACGTGAAATGCCGTCTCCGTGACTGTGTGCTTCACCCACTGGCACTGCAGCAGGTAAACTGACAAAACCCTCCTCTCGAATATGCTCTTGTGGGTCTGGGGACTGCAGGAGGTGGGCACGGCTCCCTGGACAGTCCCTGCAGCACCCGGCAGCGGTCACTGTAGTATCCACAGCCCCAGGACGCTGTTGTCTGAAGGCTGTGTCCCGTCTCACCATGCCCAGGCCTGTGGCCGTGCACTCCTGTTTCCCCACATACCACCAGCTTCCACAGGAAAGCTCTTGGAAAGCCACTGGAAAATAGTTCAGACTGCTGTTTGAAAAACTCCATTCTGGCAGTATCTGGGGACAATCTGCAGTCACACGTACACTCGGTGAATGCACGGATTCATTCGGAGCACAGGCAGTGACACGGCCCAGCTCCTACCCTCCATCAGGCCTCCCGAATTTCTCAACATTCTGTCACCACTGCCAGTGATAACAGAGCAACAAACACTGTGCACATGAGAAGTTTGTAAACACAGCTCTGTTTGAACAGAGAAACATCCAGCTGAAGCTGTGGGCAGTGTCCACAGCCTCTCCTGCTTCTACTCCAGGAACACTCACCCCTCGGCCTTACCACGCCCGGCTGCCTGGCTCTTTCCAAGTCTGGCCAGGCCCCTGTCATCCCTGTGCCTCCTCCCCAGGTGAAGCGCCCATCACAGCAGGCAGGAAGCAAATGCTGGGAAGGACCGCAGGACGGACACACAAAGGAAGCAAGAGCAAGATCACACTGTACCTGAGCAGTCCCCATTGTGGCTGGGCTGGGTGCAGGCAGAGGGTCCGCAGCCGCGAGGGAAGCCGCACAGGGCTAGGGCCAAGCCTCGGATGGCGAGAAAGCCTAGGTGAAGAATGGATAGAGATGGGGAAAATGTGATAAAAAGGGAAAATAACCTCCCCCATGGAAAACAAAAAACAAAACAAAACAAAAAAAACATGGAAAGTACATTAAAAAGTGAGACTAAGCAATAATTAATCAGCTGAAAAGAGCAATATGGCAAGAAGAAGCCGGCATAGAAACTGTATATAAAAATCACCACCAAGTGTTCGTACATCAGACCGTGGAATGGCGCACCGCGTGAGTGGATCCAGGATGTATGGTCGTGGAAACTACTATTTCCATTCTAAAGCAGGATTTGAAATGATAATAACATACGTTTACCATTTTGAAATATTGAACCAAAGAAAAATAATGAAACCATACTTTAAATCAGGAGTTATGATGATTTCTTATATAATTTGATGATAAAAACGGTATCTGTGAGCTTAGTCCAGTTCTGCAAAGAACCAAACAGATTCCAAGAAACAAGCAGTACCAGAGAATATTAATAATTGATCATTTTCTTTCCAGGAGACAAAAATGCTATGTACCCAGATGAAATTCAGTGTAGCATGTTTTTAAAAAGAAGGTGCTAATATATGATTTTTGATAAATTACAAAATTCCGTGCTCATTTTTTCCATGGCATACTAATGCATGAAATTATTATTCCCCGCCAGAAATGAATCGGAGGAAGAACGAACACTTGTGTTTTTTTAAGGAGACTTATTAGGTTTATAAAGTTATATTGGAAAGATACGCCACTTTTCTCACTGAGCTGGTGATTGCAAAACACTCTCCTACATACACTTTATATAGCCTTAAAAACCATGATCATGTTATAGTAACTTTCCTGAAGGTCAGGGCTGCTGAACATTGCCTGCTATCTGCTGAAAATTTATTGTCACCAAAATCTCTGACCAAACATCTGTTTGATGATCAGTTAGTTAATGCCATGTAATTACTTTCAAATGTAAAATCCTAATAAGGTAAGAAAATTAGCTGACTTTTATTGTAGCAAGCACATTTGGGAAATATTCATTATAAAATAATATACAAACTGAAAATCAACCATTGCTTTCTTGTAACCAGTTAACATACGCTTTATGTGATTGTCAGTCTAAATTGCATATTCATTTCCAGGCACTCACTGTTAAACTCTCCACCTTTCTAGAATTCACATTCTGCTCTTCAAGGAGCCTTATCCACTTCCTATTAATATATCAACATTTCTCCATATCAGTACAGACAGAACTAAATCTTTCCCGGCATTAAGGAATCACAATTATTTTAGCCCCACAAATCCCTTACTGTTAAACTCTCCACCCTTCTAGAATTCACATTCTGCTCTTCAAGGAACCTTATCCACTTCCTATTAATATATCAACATTTCTCCATATCGGTACAGACAGAACTAAATCTTTCCCGGCATGAAAGAGTCACAATTATTTTAGCCCACAAATCCCTGACTCTTGGGTAGTTAGGTTATTTCCAATTTTCCCATTTCCTAAGAATTCTGCATACATTTTTTAATGCTTCTCATTATGTGACTTTGTGCAGAATAGGTTTCTAGACAGAATTACTGAGTCACAGGATATGCACATTACCCCAAAATGCTACCAAAACATTGGTTTCCATTTACATTGCCACATATCAACAATCTTCTTGCTTTTGCCTCTGGTAGAAAAAAATAGTTTCTCACTGTTTTCCTAGAGTCTAGGAACCTTTTAATGTGGTTATTGAGCAAACACATTTCCGTGTAAACTGTTCCTTATTTTTTTCTTTTGGGGGATAAATTTTTCATTACTTTGTAGGAACTCGTTACATATGCCAGATGCTTATCTATTCTATACATTGCAAATGTTTTTCAGTTTGTCATTCACCTGTTAGCCCCACTAATGATATCTTCCAACAGTTCAGAAGGGTTTCATATGCATGTGTCCAAATCTATCAGTTCCTTCCTTCACCATTTCTGTGATTTAAAAGATCTTCCCAATTCTACAATTTTAAAAACATATTGTACTAAATTTTCTGTTAGACTTTCTGTAACTAACTTTAATGATTACATATTTAACATGCTTAAAACTTTGTTGAGTTATGAGGTGGAAATGAATTTTTTCTCCAATGGATAACCAATTATCCCAACAAATTTACTGAAGTAAATTTTCCTAACTTAAAAATGCTACCCACAAAAAAGAGTGTGTTCTCCGCATGTTCTCACTCATAGGTGGGAAATGAACAATGAGATCACTTGGACTCGGGAAGGGGAACATCACACACCGGGGCCTATTATGGGGAGGGGAGAGGGGGGAGGGATTGCATTGGGAGTTACACCTGATGTAAATGACGAGTTGATGGGTGCTGACGAGTTGATGGGTGCAGCACAGCAACATGGCACAAGTATACATATGTAACAAACCTGCACGTTATGCACATGTACCCTAGAACTTAAAGTATAATAATAAAAAAATAATAATAATGGAAAAAAAAACCAGAATACTAAAAATTAAAAAAAAAGAAAGTGTGTTCTACAGACTGATTTATCTCCTACAGCACTAGTGTGTTTCTCTTAGTAGACAGGAACTCTCACGGTTCAGATTTTTCTCTAACACATCTTATTGAACAATCTTGTGAATTTGTTCTTACAGGTTAACTTCATTACCAATAGGGGAGTGGATGGAGGGAACATCCACTCCCCTATTCCTGCCTTCATGACCAATCCAAACAGGAAAGAGTTTCCATGGAAATGATATAATCCACACCCCCTGCTTCCATGAAGTGCCACATTTCCACGCCAAGTTGGCCACATAAGCACCGCTCCACACCAAATACTTGGTGATGTTTTACGTACCTCCCAAGTGTTTCATTGTTTTTCCCTATAAATCTTACACATTTCTGTTTCATTCCAAGATATTTTGTGAGGTTTATTCTTTCTGAGGATGGGCCTACTTTTCTGCTACCTTGTCATGCACAGTACAGTTAATAATTTTCATTCATTGATCTCGTATTTGTTCTCCATGCTCAATGTTACTGATTGTCTTATGGGTTTTGTATAGTCTCTATCATTTTCCAATGAAAATAACTCTCTTGATTCCTAATATCTTTTCTCATATATTTTCCCAAGATAATAAAGACTTCAGAAGAAATGGAATAACAGTAATAACTGTGGCATTGCCGTTTTGCTCCATAGTTTAGCATTTTCCCACTTACTCCTTTGCTTGTTGTTGAGTTTCTGATGATATCTTGACCCGTTTCGAGGAAGTTTCCTGCCATTTCCCTTTCATTCAGAATTCTATCACAGGTGGCTGCCATATCACTGAAAGGTCCTATGATATCTACTGATATAGTCATGAGGGTTTTTTTTAAAATATCCTTTTCTTATGCATTATTACACAGAGATACTATTATTAAAATAATATTGCACTTATGAGGCAAAGCTTATGCTCATACTTAACATCTAACTAGATTCAATTGGCTAACATTTTGGGTAGGAAATTTATATATTCTTAAATAAGGTCAGCCCTTTTCTGTGATATTTATCAAATTCTGGATTCAGTCATTAAATGAGAGTGATGCTTATTAGTCTGACAACATAAAATGATCATTTCCTAAAAGGTTGTATAGAATTTACCTATAAAATATCTGAACCAGTTCTGGCCGGGCACGGTGGCTCACACCTGTAATTGCAGCACTTTGGGAGGCTGAGACAGGCAGATCACAAGGTCAGGAGATCAAGAACATCCTGGCTAACATGGTGAAACCCCGTCTATACTAGAAATACACAAAAAAAAATTAGTCGGGCGTGGTGGCAGGTGCTTGTAGTCCCAGCTACTCGAGAGGCTGAGGGTGGGAACCCCCCAAGAGGCAGAGCTTGCAGTGAGCCGAGATCATGCCACTGCACTCCAGCCTGGGCAATAGAGTGAGACTCTGTCTAGAAAAAAAAAAAAATCTGAGCCAGTTCCTCTTATAAAGAGACATCTATGAAAATTTTTTATTTTTCTATGATTACTGCTCCATTAAATTTTTCTAAGTTTTGTTGAATCAAGTTATATCATTTATAGTCACCAAGAAAACCAATCATTTATCTTGATTTTCAAATTTCTCAGCAAAAATTTCTACAGATCATCTTCTGTTCCTTCTAACTTTATGATTCTATCACATTTTTCACTAACTGTATATTCTTGAATTGTCTCTTTATTTTCTTTATAAATCTTGTCGCAAGTTTCCTATTCTCGGCACAGTTTACACGTGCTCTTTTAAACAGCGGAGAGGATTAAGAGGGCAGATAGGAAGCAGGACTAACTTGCGGCTCCCACTTGGATGGACAGAGCAGCATGTAGAGACTCACGTCATGAACTTTTGCCCCAAGAACTATGGCAGGAACATACTAGGAAAGCCAAGAGAATCCACAGACCCTTGGAAGGAACTGGATCACTGCTGCGGACTCCCTGAAATGTCGAAAAACTGTGAGTCTGCACTTTCTCAATGGGGACGCTCGTGGTCCAAGGAAAGTTCCAGGGAAAATTCTCAGGGGGTTAGTGGCTGCCTGGAAATAGACTCGGTGCTGTTGGTGGGGCACAGTGGGAGTGAGACCAACCTTTAGGATAGCAGGCTGTGTGGGAGTGGGGTGAGGTCTGTCACTGCCAGCTTTCCCCCACTTCCCTAGTGACCTGTGTGACTCAGCAGAGGCAGCCATAATCCCCCTGGGAACACAATTCCATTGGCCTAGAAACCACACTCCCATCCCCCACAGAAGCTGCAGCCAGCCCCACCCAGGGAGAGTCTGAGCTCAGACATGCCTATCCCTGCCCCTTACCTGGTGGTCTTTCTCTACCCACCCTGTAGCTGAAACAAAGGTCATACTATCTTGGGAGCTCTATGGCCCTGCCCACCGCCTGAGAAACTTGAATATTTAACTAGGCGACCCATGGGCAAGTTTGCTTCCTCCCTATGGGACTACAGCTGATGCACTCTTGAAAGCACCACCTCCTGGGTGGAGACCAACCATCACACTAAACAAAAACAACCAAGGACCCTCACAGAGCCCATTTCATTCCCCCGCCTCCTCCACCAGAGCAGGTGCTGGTATCCACATCTGCAAGACTTGAAGACAAAAGTCACATCACAGGACTCTGCAGACACCCCCCAGCACCAGCTCAGAGCCTGTAGCTCCACTGGGTGGCTGGACCCAGAAGAGCAAAAACAATCACTGCGATTTGGTTCCCAGGAAGCCACATACCTAAGGGAAGCCACATCAAGGGAGCACCCCATTGGAGAAAAGAATCTGAACAGCAGCCCTTGAATCCCAGATCTTCCCTCTGATGTAGTCTACCCAAATGAGAAGGAACCAGAAAAACAGTTCTGATAACAGGATAAAACAAGGTTATTTAACACCCCCAAAAGATCGTATTACCTCACCAGCAATGGATCCAAACCAAGAAGAAATCTCTGATTGCCAGAAAAAGAATCCAGGTCAATTATTAAGCTAATCAAGGAGGCACCAGAGAAAGGTGAAGTCCAACTAACAAAATGAAAAAACATAATACAGGATATGAAAGAAACCTTCTTCAGTGAAATAGATAGCATAAATGAAAAACAATCATAAGTTCTGGAAATCAAGTACAAACTTAGAGAAATGCAAAATGCACTGGAAAATCTCAGCAATAGAATCGAACAAGCTGAAGAAAGAACTTCAGAGCTTAAGACAAGGCTTTCAAATTAGCCCAACCCATCAAAGACAAAGAAATATAACTTTTTTTTTTTTTTTTTTTTTTTTTTTGAGACAGAGTCTCACTCTGTCGCCCAGGCTGGAGTGCAGTGGCATGATCTCTGCTCACTGCAAGGTCTGCCTCCCAGGTTCAGGCCCTTCTCCTGCCTCAGCCTCCTGAGGAACTGGGATTATAGGTGCCTGCCACCACACGTGGCTAATTTTTTTAAAATTTTTATTAGAGACAGGCTTCCACCATGTTAGCCAGGATGGTCTCAATCTCCTGACCTCATGATCTGCTCAATATGAACAAAGCCTCTAAGTTTGGGACTGTGTTAAATGTCCAAACCTAAGAATAATTGCTGTTTCCAGGGAAGAAGAGAAATCTAACCATTTGGAAAACATATCTGAGGGAAAAATCAACGAAAACTTCCTGGCTTTGCTAGAGATCTAGACACTCAAATACAAGAATCTCAAAGAACACATGGGAAATTCATCACAAAAAGATCACCTTCAGCACACAGTCATCAGGTTATCCAAAGTCAAGACAAAGGAAACAATTTTAAGAGCTGTGAGGCAAAAGCATCAGGTAACCTATAAAGGAAAACCCATCAGATTAACAGCAGATTTCTCAGCAGAAACCCTACAAGCTAGAAGGCACTGGGGTACTATTTTTAGCCTCCTTAAACAAAAAAAAATTATCAGCCAAGAATTTTGCATCCAGTAATACTAAGCTTCATAAATGAAAGAAAGATACACTCTTTTCCAGATAAACAAATGCTGAGATAATTCCCCACTACCAAGCCAGCACTATAAGAACTGCTACAAGGAGCTTTAAATCTTGAAATACACCAAAATAGAACTCCTTGAAGCATAAATTTCACAGGACCTATTACATGTAACAATAACACAATGGAAAAAAAAAAAAAACCCAAGGTATTCAGGCAACAAATAGCATGATGAATGGAATAGTACCTCACATCTCGATACTAACATTGAATGTAAATGGCCTAAATGCTCCACTTAAAAGATACAGAATGGTAGAATGAATAAGAATTCACCAACCAAGTTTCTTCTGTCTTCAGGAGACTCACCTAACACATAACGACTCACATAAACTTAAAACAAAGGAGTGGAAGAAATATTCAATGCAAATGGACATCAAAAGCAAGCAGGAGTAACTATTCTTATATCAGACAAAACAAACTTTACAGCAACAGCATTTTAAAAAGACAAAGATAGGCATTATATACTGACAAAAGGACTAGTCCAACAGGAAAATATCACAATTCTAAATATATATGTACCTAACACTGAAGCTCCCAAATTTATAAAACAATGGCAACTACATCTAAGAAATTAGATAGATGAAAACACAATAAGAGTGGGGGACTTTAATACTTCACTGACAGCACTACACAGATCATCAAGACAGAAAGTCAACAAAGAAACGATGGACTTAAACTATACCTTACAACAAATGGACTTAACAGATATTTACAGAACATTCTACCCAACAACTACAGAATATGCATTATGTTCATCAGCACATGGAACATTCTCTAAGACAGACCACATGATAGGCCAGAAAACAAGTCTCAGTAAATTTAAGAAAATCAAAATTATATCAAGTACTCTCTCAGAACACAGTGCAATAAAATTGGAAACTAACTCCAGAAGGAACCCTCAAAATCATTCAAATACATGGAAATTAAATAAACTGCTCCTGAATGACTGTGGGGTCAAAAATGAAATTAAGATGGAAATGAAAAAATTCTTTGACTGAACGATAATAGTGACATAATCTATGAAAACTTCTGGGATAGAGCAAAAGCAGTGCTAAGAGGAAAGTTCATAGCATTAAATGCCTACATCAAAAGTCTGAAAGAGCACAAACAGACAATCTAAGGTCATACCTCATGGAACCGGAGAAACAAGAATAATCCAAACCCAAACCCAGCAGAAGTAAAGAAATAATGAAGAACAGAGCAGAACTAAACTAAACTAACACAAACAGAAAACACAATACAAAAGATAAAACAAAAAGCTGGTTCTTTGAAAAGATAAATAAAATTCATAGACCATTAGCAAGATTAAACAAGAAAAGAAGAGAGAAGATCCAAATAAGCTCAATTAGAAACAAAACGGAGGATATTACAACAGATACCACAGAAATATACAAGATCATTCAAGGCTACTATGAACACCTTTATGCACATAAACTAGAAAACCTAGAGGAGATGGATAAATTCCTGGAAATATACAGCCCTCCTAGATTAAACCAGAAAGATATAGAATCTAAGAAGAATTGGTACCAATTCTATTGACACTATTCCAAAGACAGAGAAAGAGAGAATCCTCCCTAAATCATTCTATGAAGCCAGTATCACACTAATACCAAAACCAGGGAAGGACATAACAACAACAACAACAACAACAACAACAACAAAAACAGACCAACATCCCTGATGAACATAGATGTAAAAATCCTCAACAAAATAAGAGCAAACCAAATATCACAGCATATCAAAAAGATAATCCACCACAATCAAGTGGATTTCATACCAAGTATGCAGGGATGATTTAACATATGTAAATCAATAAATGTGATACACCACATAGACAGAATTAAAACCAAAAATCCCATGATCATCTCAATAGATGCAGAAAAAGTATTTGACAAAATCTAGCATCGCTGTATGATTGAAACCCTCAACAAAATCAGCATAGAAGGGACATTCCTTAAGGTAATAAAAGCCATCTATGACACACCCACAGCTAACATTATATTGAATGGGGAAAAGTTGAAAGCATTACCCCTGAGAACCTGAACAAGACAAGAATGACCACTGTCACCACTTCTATTCAACATAGTAGTGAAAGTCCTAGCCAGAGCAATCTGACAAGAGAAAGAAATAAAGGGCATCCAAATTGGTAAAGAGGAAGACAAACTGTCACTGTTTGCTGATGATATGATCATATACCTAGAAAACCCTAAAGACTCATCCAGAAAGCTCCTAGAACTGGTAAATGAATTCAGCAAAGGTTTCAGGATACAAAATTAATGGACACAAATCAGTAGTTCTGCTATACACCAACAGTGATCAAGCTAAGAATCAACTCAAGAACTCAATCCCTTTCACAATAGCTTGAAACAAAAATAAAGTAAAATACTTAGGAATATACCTAACCAAGGAGGCAACAGACCTCTACAAGGAAAACTACAAAATACTGCTGAAAGATATCATAGATGACCCAAACAAACAGAAACACATTCCATGCTCATGGATGGGTAGAATCAATATTGTGAAAATAACCATACTGCCAAAAGCAATCTACAAATTCAATGTAATTCACATCAAAATACCACCACCATTCTTCACAGAATTAGAAAAAACAATTCTAAAATTCACATGGAACCAAAAAAGAGCCCACATAGCCAAAGCAAGACTAAGCAAAAAGAACAAATCTGGAGGCATCACACTACCTGATTTCAAACTATACTATAAGGCCATAGTCACCAAAACAGCACGGTACTGGTATAAATAGGCACATAGACCAATGGAACAGAATAGGGAACCCAGAAATAAAGCCAAATACTTACAGCCAGCGGATCTTTGACAAAGCAAACAAAAACATGAAGTGGGAAAAGGACACCCTATTCAACAAATAATTGGCAAGCCACATATAGAAGAATGAAACTGGATCCTCATCTCTCACCTTATACAAAAATCAACCCAAGATGGATCAAAGACTTAAATCTAAGACTGGAAACCATAAAAATTCTAGAAGGTAACACTGGAAAACCCCTTTTAGACATTGGCTTAGGCAAAGACTTCATGACCAAGAACCCAAAAGCAAATGCAACAAAAACAAAGATGAGACTTAATTAAACTAAAAAGCTTCTGCACAACAAGAGAAATAATCAGCAGAGTTAACAGACAACCCACAGGGGGGAGAAAATCTTCACAATCTGTACATCTGACAAAGGACTAATATCCAGAATCTACAAAAAACTCAAATCAGCAAGAAAAGAAAACAAACAATCCCATCAGAAAATGGGCTAAGGACATGAATAGAAAATTCTCAAAAGATACACAACTTGCCAACAAGCATATGAAAAAAATGCTCAACATCACTAATTATTAGGGAAATGCAAATCAAAACCACAATGCAATACCACCTCACTCCTGCAAGAATGGCCAGAAACAAAAAAATCAAAAAATAATGGATGTTGGTGTGGATGTGGTGAAGAGGAAATATTTTTTCACTGTTGGTGGGAATGGAAACTAGTACAACCACTATGAAAAACAGTGTGGAGATTCCTTAAAGAACTAAAAGTAGATCTACTGTTTGACCCAGCAATCCCACTACTAGCTATCTATGCAGAGGAAAAGAAGTTATTATACAAAAAAGATAAAGTGGATAAAGAAACTAGAGTATATATATGCCATGGAATACTACTCAGCCATGAAAAGGAATGAATTAACAGCATTTACAGCAACCTGGATGGAATTGGAGACTACTATTCTAATTGAAGGAACTCAGGAATGGATAACCAAACATCGTATGCTCTCCCTTGTATGTGGGAGCTAAGCTATGAGGACACAAAGGTATAAGAATGATAAATTGGACTTTGGGGACTCGGGAAAGGATGGGCGGTGGTGAGGGATAAAAGACTACACATTGGGTACAGTGTACACTGTTCTCAGGTGATGGGTGCACCAAAATCTCAGAAATCACTGAAGAACTTATTCATGTAACCAAACACCTCCTGTTCCCCAAAAACCTATTAATGTAAAAAATTAAGAAATAATAAACAGCAGATAACTCAACGTTGTATTTATTCTAATCTGAGAATCTTTGTTTTTAATGTATGAGTTTCATCCATTCACATTTACTGTGATCAATGATATATTGGAACTTGTTTTATTGTAATGTTTCATGTTTGTTAATTTACCATGTTTTTCTTTGTACTTTTTTCTGTTTTTCTGGCTTCTACAGATAGGAATTATACTTTCTACTTTTTCAGTGCCCATACATTGTACTTCTCCCTTCAAAGTTTTAGCTTAGGCAATTATATATGCACATTTTCCTAATAAAGTCACTAATTAGTCAGTATTTCTAGCAGCCTCTTCAACAAAAGAACTTCAGCACACGTCCCTTCCCTCCAGGCCCACATCTCCCTCACCCTCACCCTGCTCTGATATTGTTACATATATCATCAGGGACAGTTTCTTATTAAACAAAGAGAGAGCATATTACCAACTGTAAAATTAATATCTACATATTAATTAATACCTGAATTACTTATGTTTCTTTGATCTCTTTTCTAACATCCTTCTAGGTTCGTTTTCCTCATGCTCCAAAGTATTCTTCTTTTGCATCTTCTTGTCTTCCTTTCAGTATGGCCTCTGTGAACTTGCCAAGTCTGAAAATGTCTTTATTTGCCCTCAGTATCAAATGATAGGTATATTAGGGACAGAATTCAAGACATTCAATAAATATCTTCTTCTAGTATTATTGTTAAGGCATTATTGACCAATCTATAACCAATTTATATTTTCTTTACCAAGTTGCTTAGGATTTTGTTGTCATCCTCGACACAGTGAAATTTTACAGTGATATATCAGGGCATAGAATTTATCTTTATTTCTGCTTAGCAGGTGATACAATGTATCCATCTAAAAGGATTTTCTCTCAATTTGGGGAAATTATCTGCCATTTTAATCTCAAATACTGATTGACCACTGTGATGGTCTAAAAATGTCTCCAAAATTCACATACTAAAACTTAAGTCACAAGGGCAAAGCCCCCATGGATGGGTTACAGCCCTCATAAAAAGGCTTGAGGGAACAGGGTGTTCTGCCCCTCTGCCAAGTCTGGACACAGTGCTCCTCCCTTCAGAGGACACAGACACAGAGTACCACCCTACAAGCAGACAGCAGCCCTCACCAGACCCCAAGTCTGCTGTACCTTGACTTTGGACTCCCGGCCTCCAGAACTCTGAGAAATAAACTCCTGTTGTTTATCAAGAAACCAGTCTCAAGTATTTGATTGCAGCAACACACATGGACTATGACACCCACCTATTACCTCCTTCTTTAGCTTCTAATGGATCTATTTTTTTGCTTTTCAGATATATCCACTCCATTAACATGCTTTCTCATGTTCTATCTTTTTATGCTTAACACTAGGAAATTTCTTTAGCTAAATCTAGTCCATTAATTTTTTCTTCAGCTATATCTGATCTAGAAATATCTACCGAGTTTTCACTTCAAGAGCTATAATGTTCATAATTTTTTTTTTTTTGAGATGGAGTCTTGCTCTGTTGCCCAGGCTGGAGTGCAGTAGCGTGATCGCGGTTCACTGCAAGCTCCACCTCCTGAGTTCACACCATTCTCCTGCCTCAGCCTCCCGAAGAGCTGGGACTACAGGCGCCTGCCACCACGCCCAGCTAATTTTATTTTATTTTTTGTATTTTTAGTAGAGACAGGGTTTCACTGTGTTAGCCAGGATGGTCTTGATCTCCTGACCTCGTAATCCATCTGCCTCGGTCTCCCAATGTTCATAGTATTTCTGATTGGTCATTTTACAAAACTACCTATTCCTGTTTTACAGGTGTTCCACATAGCACACTGGTTTATGGGATGTGAATCAGGGTCTGAATCCAGGATCCAGCCCTTACTAGTAAAACATCCTCAGGACATAGGTACATAAACTCTCCATACCTGTTTCCTAGTGTGCACATGAAAATAATAACACCTCGTACGCTATGTGTAAGGATTCAATGAATTATTCAGGTAAAGTCCTCAGGACATGAATAGAAATGTTCTAAGAGCTCAACTAGTGTTGCAAACACAGCATCCGGAGCCAAGTGTGTCTGTTCGTTCTTATGCACTACACAACTTGGGGCCAGCCACTTAACTCAGTTATCAAAACTGAGGTGTTATAATATCTATTCTACTTTTCACTGCCTCTACTGATTTTGAGGGGAAAAGAAACTAAATTGTGATGCTAAAATTCTTCCTTTGTTAGGGCATCCTGCTCTTATTTTACAGAAGAAATCTGAAACCTTCCCTCAAAGACACTTTAGATCTTTTTCTGAGTTCCCAAGGGAATAATTCCCTTTAGATGTCCTATACTTTTTATCATCTATTCATCCTCATCACTACACACTGAGTGCAGACAGGAGTCCTGCTTCTGGGGTCCCAGAACATTTGACAGGAGAACATTGAGAGGCAGGTAGTTGTTGCATAGAATAACAGGCATCTCACTGTTTATCTGCTGGGGAAATGTGGAGCCTCAACCAGTGGAGGGAGAAGGAACCCCAGATTCTTCAGCTCTCCTGGGAATGCAGAGCTGGCGAAAGAGGGAACTGCCCCTACTTTTGTGCTAGAGACAAAAAGTTCAGCAGAGCAGGCCCTGGAGGAGGGTTCAGCCAGCAGCATCAGCGAGTGGCTAGGCCCTCACCTCCTTTAAAACACGCTGTATAATTTCCGTATCAGTTTACCTTCCTACTTATTCCTCAGTTTTGAAAGTAAAAGAACAAGTTTGAAGAAATCTAAGACACACACACCTCAAGGGTACCAGGAAGAGCAGAGTTCAAGTTTCTATTTCACACGGGGCATCTTTTTCTAATAAAAAGAAACAAGATGATATTATAGAATCTACCTTCCAAATCACAACATAATATTTTCTGTAATACAAGTGTTTATATGAATATAAATACTTTATCAAATATCCCCCACCTAATTTATATCCATAAATACTGTAACTAACAATCCCAAAATGTCTCATTTTGGGTTTTTTATCTTTTCCTTTAACAAGGAAATATAAACCACTAGGATATCTATGAGATAACAGAAACTATAGATCACAATGTTTTTTGTCTTGACCACATAATAAGGTGAGAAAATATAGCAATTTTATGTTCCATGTTGTTGGTTGAAAGGTATTACTCATTGAAAATAATATAAAATTTAGAAAGTCTTCCATTATAGCTAAGAAGCAGCTATGGCAAAGCATACCGGGGTTTTATGAAAAATTACACGTGTTCTATTATCATGTTTTGTCACTTACATGACACACAGCCATCGGCCATTCCTCATTTGAGAATCAGAGATTCTCTACCAAAGGTTTTAAACTCATAAATGTATTCAAAAGCACTATTAATCTAATCAATACCTAAATACTTAAATAGGAATTTTACTACGGGTGCATTAGCATAACCACTATTGTGCCTGGAATTCAGCTGCTCCCATGCTCCAAAGCTGAATGTTGTAATTTTGATCTGATTTCTCAGTCCCATTTAAACACTTAGCTCCCGTATGCCGTCTGATTGCTAATCTGTTATCCCCACCCTTATCAAAGCTTTGATTAAATCTCAGCACACCACGTGCAACGATCTGTAGCTGATAATTTCATCTATCTGATTAGTTTATAATATATTACTCTATAATTATAGATTTAATTGAAATGTCATAGGCATCTCATCAGCAAAAAAAAATCATTCTCAAAACTACCTTCTCTAATGATACTGTCTTTGCCACAAAATGCCACACCTGATTCCTCCCATGCTCAACGCAGCCACCCTTTCTTCAAGTCCCCATTCCTCTTGGGAAGAACTCCTGAGTCGATGCTGAGAGTCTGGCGGGGCTGGCGGAGGGCAAGGCAGGACGGAGAAGCCATGCACAAGAGGCTGGGAGGCAGGGACTTCCCATGGACACCATCGCTAACTCGTTCCCTCACCACCCTCTGTGGGCAGTC
Organism: Macaca thibetana thibetana; assembly: GCF_024542745.1. NCBI lineage: Eukaryota > Metazoa > Chordata > Mammalia > Primates > Cercopithecidae > Macaca > Macaca thibetana. The sequence continues at coordinate 141,500,692 of NC_065585.1, forward strand.
AGGACACACCACGGGACACGCGTTCCCACTGCCATAGGGACAAGGTCACCCAGAAGGTCATGGGGGCTTCACCTCCAGATGGCCTTCGAACCTCAGCTGCAGCACCAACCCTCCCTGGGTCTCCTGCCTGCTGGCCCACCCCGCAGATTTCAGACTCACCAGTCCCTACAATTGTGCAAGCCAGTTCCTGGCATTAAATCCCTCTCTCCTTCCCTCCCTCTTGCAGAGATGGAGGAGCATAGACACATCCTACTGATCCCGTTTCTCTGGAGAACCTCGACCAGTACAGGCTTTGGCAGAAGTCCGGAGGCCTCACCACCCCATGTCCTTCCAGAACTCCGGCCGGTGCCAATCACGTCGTGTTTGATGAAGAGTTAAGGAAAAACCAATTCACGCTTGCCTAATGGTAAAGGCAACTTACTGGCTCACAGGAAGGCAAAGTGCAGAGCCTCAGAGTCAGTTTGGTCCCACGGCTCAGTGAAGCCGTGGTTTATTTTCTTCCCCTTATATCCTTTGATGGGAGCTTCATCTGAAAGCTGGTGGCCTCTCACCACGCAGGAACCCTGGCAGGGCCCCCAGATAGTTCCTGCTCATTCCAAGGATGATGGGAGTTTCGTCTGAAAGCTGGTGTCCTCTCACCTCGGCAGGAGGGCTGGCAGGGCCCCCAGATAGTTCCTGCTCATTCCCAGGAAGGGGAGCAATCCGCACTCCTAGAAGCTGTCTCCGAGAAGGGAGGAAACCTCTCTCCCAGAAGCCCCTTCTCCAGTTTCACAGACTTGAATCAGGTTACTTGCTCGTGCCCACAGGCGGGATAATGGAGTGAGCTTCACCAGCACACCCAGGCTGCACGGGGACAGGCCAGGGAGGCGCCGTGGACGAACAAACAGAAATCAGAGTCACGACCAAGAAAGTGAAGAGCAAGTCCAGGAGATGACGGCAATGCCTTCTACACAGCGGCCGTCCAAGCTCATAGCCTCAAGTTCACCCTCCCCGTACATTCTTCCTCTTCCAACAGGCATTATACCCGAACACCCAACAACAGCCACCTCCAGATGTCAACACTGACAAAGGATCGCCTAATCAAGTTTGCAATTCCGCGTAAACACGTGTCCCTAAGGAACATAACTGCATTACTGAACTAGAAGTGTGTCAGACAGAAATTGAGCTCTGGCATGTGTTGGCATATGGGAAAACAGCCACAGGATAAGATGAAGGAATTGATTCATAAATCACCACCCGCTATTTTTCTTCCTCCTCTGTTCTCAGTTTAAAAACCCACTGATAAACAAATTGGACAAGAAAACTCAATTATACCTTTTTATAGTTGATTATCTTGTTAAAAATGGCAACAGAATTTAGTAAACAATGGTTAGAAAAAATTGCAACACGGCATGTCTCATAAATAAGGATTACAGAAAAATAATTTACTGTGTAATGAAGTTTCATTTATAGAATGTACTTCAAAAACAATAGGTGGCAAAGAGCTTTGTGTGAAATCCAATTATCAGAGTATTAGGTACTTACAACTTCATATCTGCAATTGTTTTAAAATCACTGTATTGCCACAAGCATAGAATGTGTAATGGTGTGTACCAGATAAACTACCCTCTATTTTCCTTAATATTTTAATTAATGACTAAAATGATATGAAACAGCATTTCAGTACAAAATGCATTTTGAGCAATATTAAATTGTCAAGTATTGTAAGAATCAGTAAAATTGGAGGAATTAAAAGACAGAGGAAAGCTGCAAAGATCAAAAGTGGGGACAGTAAACAGCATGAGATTCACAGAGGAAAGTCTACATGTTCCAGAGAGAGGAGGGTGAGGAGGAGCTGACGCTTGAAGGCCTGCAGGTCATGAACGGTAGTTAGAAAGGGACGGAGCGAGCTCACACCCCCAGTCGTGCTGATGGGCTGAGCCCCGCTGAGGGGAGGAGTTAGAGCAGACTGTCAGGTGCAGAGTTAGTCTCAGAGCTGAGGGCCTCGACCGCAGTCCAGGCCTTCTCCAAGACATGGCCAACCAAAGAGAAATCAGCACCAGAGCACACCATGCTTCTGGGCAAGTCAGAGCCAGATGGAGGACAGAGTGGAACCTCCCGTGACAAACCCTAGAGAACGAACAGTGAGGGACAAAGAAACAGAGATAACTCATCACCCTAGGAAACCAGGAGAATGGCAGCACTTCCCTTTCCTCTGGTCACCCTCTCTCTCCAAGGCCAGGGGAGGGTGAAATCTTCAGCCAAACACTCATCTCAAAGGAGGTAAGTTCACATGAAAACAGCACCTCCATTATTTACCAATTTCAGTCAGGTTGACTTGTATTGGTAGATTCTAACTTGTGCAAAAAGAGGCCATTTCATCTGTAATTTTATGGTTTTCCCCAATGCCATACCATCAAGTAACCACGTCAAACTAGACAGACTCATGCTGTGTAAATGGGAAGCTGAAAGTGCCTAAGATATCGGCTGCATGAAATTAGCCACAAAAAAACCTGCCAGAGAGAGAGTACTTACCCTAAGCACGTTACTGATGACGTATTTCCTTAGCAGTAAAAACGTAGACAAAATAAATGGTGTAGGTAAAAGTCAAAAGGTTACTGGCCAAGTGCAAATAGTGAGAAAGAACCCTAAATGAAAATAATTGTCTATGAACCAATTTGGACATTAAAGGTGTTTCAATAGTAAATCATTGAAGTGTGCCCACGTGCTAACATAGAGTGTAAATAACATATGAAGAAGTAATCACTGGCCGGGCGCGGTGGCTCACACCTGTAATTCCAGCACTTTGGGAGGCCAAGGTGGGCAGATCACTTGAGGCCAGTTCGGGACCAGCCTGGCCAACATGGTGAAACTCTGTCTCTACTAAAAATAAAAAAATTAGCCAGGCGTGGTGCTGCACACCTGTAATCTCAGCTATTTGGGAGGCTGAGGCAAGAGAATGTCTTGAACTCAGTAGGTGGAGGTTGCAGTGAGCTGAGAGTATACTGCTGCACTCCAGCCTGGGCGACAGAGCAAGACTCCGTCTCAGGAAAAAAAAAAAAAGTAGCAACAGCAATTATCATCCAATGTGAAAGGTACTAAGCACCTAAAGGTTCCATATAAGGGTTATTACTGGCTAAACAAGTATTTCACAAGTATTTCTCTCAAAGAAAAAGTGTTAGCACACTGCTTAAAAACCTAGGGTGGGTGCCTCCTGCAAGCATGAGGTGGGTTGGCTGGCAGGCTGCCCCGAGATGGCCCACACACCTGTGCCATAAAGCGGCACTGCCCCTCAGCACTACCGTCCACCGTCGGTCAGCAGCAGCTCGGGCAGCGGCCACTGTCCTCACACAGGCTCCATCTCGCATGCCACTCACACATCCCCTCGTCCCAGCCTCACTGGAGGCACCAACCCCACCCTTCAGTCTCTGTGGTTCCATTTGGATGAAGACGGAATCCCACTGCTGGTCCTCCCTGTTCCCAGAACACCCTTTTGGGGTGGAATGTCCTTCCGGGGACTACTCCCTCTCCTAGGGCTGAATGCGACCTTCCTGGATCTCAGCAGACCCAGGAACAGACTCCAAACATCAGAGGGAATAAGGGCCCCACACCAAGAACTTTAGGCATCTTTCCCAGTGAAATGCACCGTCACACTCCTGGCGTGGTGCACAGGCCCCCTGGAGATGGAGCTGCACCGAACACCGCTGCATGCACACGTAAGTGCATCGTCAACACGTATCACTGAGGCACAGGTCAAATGTGCCAAACCTGCGTGATGCTGAAATCAGAGGCCTCCTGTCACCCCATGACACAGAAAGCAGAGGATCCACGTGCTGATGACCCTGTGAGGCAGGTGTCACATCCGCCACAGGACAGGTAAGGCTGACACAGATGAGCAAAAAATAATCCAAATAAACCAGAAGCAAAGCCCAGACTCCACCATAGATCTTCTGCCTTGGAACTGCACGTAGCAATTGCTTAGTAGCATGAATTGCTTAGAAAGTGGCCTCACTGCTACCACATTTTATCCCAAGACCCGGTTCTTAGCTCCCCGCCAACCTTCTCCCCTTTATCTTCCCCCGGCTGCTGTGATTTACTCCCCCCACATCCTCCCTTCCTCATTCCCATGCGCCAGCACCCCCGTCATTTTGAAAGTAGCTTTAAGTTCAAAGGGAAAATGGGTAGCAGTAAAAAGAGACAGCTAAGCAGCTACGAAATTGCCTTTTAGCTATGGGAAAACACACAGGGACACACACACATTGCATCTACAACCTCATTCCTTGGGTTTCTATCAAGAATAAAATGAAGAAAAAGAGGAGAGAGAACATATGAATGAGAACGAGTATCTTTCTTTGCATCAGACCAAAGAAGAGCTTGGAGTTTAGGAAGAGAAGATGAATATTTCATGCCACCAGCCCACTGGGAAAAATCCACACAGAGCAAGTTAAAACCCTAAATACAGAAGTGCGTGGCAGAATCTGACCTCTGCTGCAGTGGCTGAAAGTCTTTCAGTCAAGAATTACTTGAGGTTTTCTGTCCCAGGAAGGAGACTCAGGGTGAAAGCACGTGCTTGTGTTATTAGACGCCCAGTTCCAGGGGAAAACTGCAGTGTCCACCACCCCAATCATACAGTGCGGTTACCAAGGATCTCGCCTTTCCTTCGAGGGTCTCGCCTTTCCTTCGAGGGTCTTGTCTTTCCTTCAAGGATCTCGTCTTTCCTTCAAGGGTCTCACCTTTCCTTCCAGCCTTGCTCTTAGGGGTCCGTCATTTCTATCAGTGATAATTTAATGCTTCTTCTTTCATACGCTATTCTCTAACTTACATAACCTCTTTAATAAGAAGAGTGACATCATATTTCAAAATGTAATTGAGTAGGAGAGTCTGCTGTGTCACTCAACAATGATTATGGGAAGCAAATGCTGTTTAATCAATCATAACTTCTCTGAAATGCATTGAAAAGTTCCAACGAGAAAGGAAATGGAGTGCTGGCCCCAAGGCGTCAAAATGGACCACAGGAGCAGCTGAGCAGGGAAGCCTCTTCCGGGGACACCTGTTCCGGGGGCACCTATTTCCAGGGCACCTGTCAGCTCTCTGCAGAGCACCTGTCCCTCTTGTGCTGTCTTGCCTCAGTCTCCCTTTGGGGAGCCCTCCCTCTCCATACTTCCCAGGCTTTGCCAATTCTCCAGGTGCACACTGGATCCCCTGGCCGCAGTGACCAGTCTAGAGATGCGAACACCACTCACAGATCCAGAAATGGTTGGCGGCATGGCTGCTGCAGAGTGATGGGCACCGAATGCTGGCTGCCTGGGCCGCCCTCCGGAGAGAAGAGCTGCAACACCTTGAGACCCAGCCCCATGACACCTGTGAGGCCTCAGATCTGCTTCCAATCACGTGATCCTGTAGAGTCTCTACTTCTGTAAACCAGAATGAGCTGAGTATCTGTCACTCGCAACCAAGTCAATCCGACTAATCAAGTCAGCTGCAATTCTATGCAGGTAAATTGCTGCCTGGCATCTTCTTCGAGTCTTAAGCTGATAACGGACACCCAATTTTCCATGTGGTTTCCAAACAGTCTTGGCAAAAAACCTATGTAAAAGGAATTGGCAAAAGGCATCATTCTATCTTTTTCTCCTGAAAATGGAAGGGCTAGATGGGAAACCCAGCAGGAACTCACAGACCAAGTTGAAATTCAGAATGTGGTTTCCCCTAGAAATATGCTTGTAGGTGCTGGCTATGTTCCCAGCCTGGACCACATCCAAACAAGATCAGCCCACAGCAGTGTATGGGACACTAGAAACTAGTTTAAAAATCATAGTGCAGGCCTTGTGTGGTGGCTCACGCCTGTAATCCCAGCTCTTTGGGAGGCTGAGGCCAAGGCCGGAGGACTGCTTGGGCTCCCAGCTACTCAGGAGCCTGAGAAGGGAGGATCGCTTCAGCCTGGGAGGCGGAGTGAGCCCAGATTGTGCCACTGCCCTCCAGCCTGGGTGACAGAAAGAGAGCCTGTCCCAGAAAAGAAAAAAAAAATCATAGTACGGATACTTTTAGAACCTTAGAAACTACAGGTGGTCTGGGAGTTCAAAACAACGGACACAAGGGCATTCTGAAATGCAACCCGACTGTAAGCTGGGAGCCATCTGAATTTGGGTGTGGGCCTGATTGTCAGGGAAGAGCTTTACATAAGTGAAGAGCCTAGTGGGACATAAAAACGTAGTGGCAGCGGGTGAGGAACACCTACAGGAAGAAAGCCCCAGCCCCACAGACACTCCCTCAGCAGACTGGGCAGCTGTGCTGGCGATCATAAGGGCTTCCCTAGATGAAGAACCCGCCCAGAAGAAGTGAAATAATTTAGGAAGGATTGTTGGTAATCAGAAGGGCTTCCCTGGACTAAGAAACCACCCAGAAGAAATGAAATAATTTAGGAAGGATATATGGTCGTGGGGTTGGGGACAGGAAGAAGTAGTTCTTATCCTAATCACCACTGATAGAGCTTCATGAAAACCCTTCATTATTCTGGGCATTATACATGAGAAAAGAAAAACTCTACCTTTATACAATAATAGTTTGCTTAGGGGCTAAATCACCCCCATTACTCATCACTCAAGTAAGTATCTGGAGCTTTTAGAAAAAGGAAGAGGCCGGGAGCAGTAGCTCATGCCTGTAATCCCAACAGTTTGGGAGGGCAAGGCAGGCAGATCACTTGAGCCTGGAAATCCAAGACCAGCCTTGACAACATAGGGAGACCTCGTCTCTACAAAAAAAACAAACAAACAAAAATTAGCCAGGTGTGGTGGCGCACACCTGGAGTCCCAGCTACTCAGTGATTGAGGTGGGAGGATCACTTACGCCTAGGAGGCCGAGGCTGCAGTCAGCCATGATTGCACCACTGCACTCCAGCCTGAGTGACAGTGAGATCCTATCTCCAAAAAAAAAAGGAAGAAAGAAAAGAAAATGAAAATGAAGTGATATTAATTTGTACAGGACAATGAGTGCCCTTTCTGGATGAAATCAGAAAGCTTAAGCTGAATCAAAGTGAAAAGATTATTTAAAAGTTTCAAATATTATTTAAAAGTTTCAAAGAGAACATAATGAGCTTTTTTCTTACGTTAGAATTTTCCTGGTAAAGAACAGGCAGCTTAGCCAGCGTTCATTTCTTCAAATAAGCACAAATTGTGAACTAGAGAACACAGGGGAAACCATAGCAGGTCAGCCCTGCGTCCCGTCACCTGATAACACATGGAAACAGCAACAAGGCCGGAGGATGGGTCACCCCGGATCTCCTTGAAACAGAAAGCCGTATCTGGTGCAGCAGTGGCTTGTACCACTGCCACACAGGCAGGAGGGCTGGGACGTGTGCAGACTCCAAACAGAGACCATCGCTGCCTGCCTCTCTTTGAACTTACATAAGAGTCTAAGCATTGGATCCATAACATCTAAGAAGATACAGAGGAAAACAGTCTCCTTAAAAATCCCAGAATCATTGGACTAAAATAGACTTCAAGGAAAAATCTAGAATAGCTCTGACTCCAGGGAACATAATAATCTATTATTAAACAAATATATGATTCTCCCTCCAGTTTTTAAAGATCTCTACAATAAGAATCCTATAAAGCTGTGCATAGGATATCCTAGTGCTTAATCACCTACAACAGAGAGGCCTGTTCCTATTCTGAACCAACGTCACTCTTGCCACCGTTTAAACCAAAATCCACACTCCCCGCCAACCCGGCAAGAAGACAGTAGCTTAAAATTCACATTGGAGCTATAGTTAAATGTATCTCACGGATACATCTTTCTATCCATAATCTGACTCCAAATTTCTTTTGAAAGCCCTGAGTGCATGAATTATATTTCCTTCCTGGTGTTAGCAAAATGTTAATGTCTAATCAATAGTGCAGTGCAAACATAATGTGCTCATTCATTATGCTCATGATTTTAGCATAAGTATCACAAAATGGGAATATAAAATCCAAAGTACAGCATGTTTCTCTGGCTAAAACAGAAAAACATTCCTTTGACCCAACCACTCCTACTAACCATGGAAGGCCAGTGGATTGAGGCAGCCCTGCTTCTAACTGTATCTTGTGATTCAAGTTTTATAAAAGAATGAACCCACAAGTAACTTAAAAGTGGAATTCCGATGGCTCAAGCCTGTAATCCCAGCACTTTTGGAGGCCGAGACGGGTGGATCACGAGGTCAGGAGATCGAGACCATCCTGGCTAACACAGTGAAACCCCATCTCTACTAAAAAATACAAAAAACTAGCCGGGCGAGGTGACGGGCGCCTGTAGTCCCAGCTACTCGGGAGGCTGAGGCAGGAGAATGGCGTGAACCCAGGAGGCAGAGCTTGCAGTGAGCTGAGATCCGGCCACTGCGCTCCAGCCCGGGAGACAGAGTGAGACTCCGCCTCAAAAAAAAAAAAAAAAAAAAAAAAAAGCGGAATTCTGGGCATGTAGATGTGTGATCCTTCTCTGGTGGGCATCTCACTGGTAACGTCAGAGGCAGCTCCTACTGGGAGCCATCTCCAAGCTTTCCTGGGCTCCCATTTTCCCATGGACAGGAGTAGCTGGAGTAAAGGTAGCCTCGAGGATCCCGTTCCCTTTCAATCAATAAACACTGGAAAAAAGACGATACATGCAGATGTAGATGTTATTTGTATAGGGTTTACAGCCTATATAGCAAGGAATAAACCACAAGTAAAAGTAACTATAATATAAGGAATATACTGTAATTCTAGGAAGAGAGGCAGAGATAAAACGGGGCTTGAGCTCCAGACTGGGAGAAGCAATTCCACGCTGAAGAAACACGGAGAAGTTTGTGGGGAGGAAGCGGCACCCACGCTGACCCTGACGGGACCTGGGGGTGAACCCAGGCCCAAAGTCTAAACACATGAATGCACCCCAGCCACAAAGCCAGGAGCCGTGGGAGCCATGGAGCCCAGAAGCCGCCACCAGCGTCCAAGTCCGTCATGGGGGCTGTTTCCTGGGTCTCCTCGTGGCCTCTTCTCACCCTACTCAAACTCTAGAGAGGATTTAAGGTCCCAACAAATGCCTACCTTTTCCGTAATCATTCTCGACCTCTTTTGACCCCACCCACCTTTCCTTTATTTGGAGTATGTGTAAAATCACACCCCCTCCTAGTCACAGCACTGTCCACTCTGCCCGGAGCCTGCTCACTGCTGCAAATGAGTTCGTTCCCATTCACTTTCTCAGAGAGGCCCCATCAGCCCCCAGGGGTGAAAACCGGTACTTGGGACCTGAAGAGATCTTAGATGTTATGGTGATGTGTGACCCCCTGAGAGGTCCAGGCTTGTAGAAAGATGCGGCCCATCTCTGCTAGTAAATTCCATGGAGGGCGGTGATCAAGGGAAAACCTGTCTAAAAGATCCCTTAGAGGGTGAGATGCAGCCTCTCGGGAACTGCGGGTTCTGATGGTGGCTGGGTCCCACCCCGCCACGCAGTCCCTGAGTGCCTGGCACAGAGCTGGATGTGCCGTCAGGACTGGGTGGGCCCATCTGGGACCTCAGCTACCACCACCCAGCAAGTGGGGAAGCAGCAACAAAAGGACAACACAACAAGTAGCGACAAAGGGACCAAGGCCACCCCAGGGCGGAGGTGCTGCCCAGGGGCTCAAAGCACTGACTTCAACCAGGAAGACTGGGCCGGACGAGGGAAGTTGTGGCCTGAGGCCAGGGGACCTGGGAGGAGTGCAGACCGTTCCCCAGGCCGTGAGGACAGAGGACCTGGGAAGTGTGCAGACCATTCCCCAGGCCATGAGGACAGGAGGAGTGGGGACCATTCACCAGGCTGTGAGGATGGAGGGCCCAGGAGGGGTGCAGACTGTTCCCCAGGCTGTGAGGATGGAGGACCTGGGAAGAGTGCAGACCGTTCCCCAGGCCCTGAGGACAGGAGGAGTGGGGAGCGTTCCCCAGGCCATGAGGAGGGAGGACCCAGGAGGGGTGCAGGCCGTTCCCCAGGCCATGAGGACAGAGGGCCCAGTGTTCACCGAATGGCCATTTATTACACTATGACAGTGAGTGTGAGTGAAGACAATGGGACCAGGCAGCTCAGGTACGAAAGGGCACAACCACCTGGGTGGCGAGCAAGGGTGGTAAGCCATCCCTGAGCAGGGACCATCCGTGTGAACTCCCAGGAGATAACCAGCCTATTGTGGACATTATTTTTAATCAAAATGAGCTGAAAGTCATATTGCTGGAGAGTGGGAAGGCACAGTGGGCTAAGGACAGCTGCTCCTCACGAGAAGCCCGCTGCACAGGAGAAACAGGTGTTTCAAAGCCCATCCCAGCAGCCCCACCGTCCAGCAAGCCCCACAAGCCACGAGCCACACAGCTACTCAGGGAAGATCCAGGGCCAAGGCAGAACCAGGCAGCACAGCCTTTCAGCGTTCCATGACCTCACCACTCTTAACTTCATGAACGCACATGCTCTAAAAGCATGTATGCACCATCCTAATGAAGGCAACACTTCCAGCCTGAAAACTTTAGCCTTAAGAGTGGGGCCCACAGGGCCTTATGCAAATCTGACCTTCCTCAGTTTCTCTTTACAAAGGAGGTTCCCTACACCTGAATCCAAGGCCCTAAGGTCCACTGCTGCACTCCTCAGATTATCTCCTCACGGAGACGCTTTTCTTATTTCCTTAAACTACTTCATTAATCCAACAAAGTTGTATTGATCATAATGATCGCTTGGCGGCTGCTTGCCACCGTGCGTATTCACCACCGAAGGTGCACCCAGCACTCTGTGAAGTGAGAAATGCGCAGGAGCGACGGCTTCGGCTTCCATCTAATCAACCTATCGTGCAGTGGGATCTGTGAACACGCGGCATGGTAAGAGAAGACCACGGATCTGGAAAGAAGTTACTATCAACAGGATTCATGAGCCATAAACCCCGCACCAGCCATTGAAAGTGCATCAGGCTGTGGACGGCGGCAGGTGAGGAAGGGTGGGGGGGGAAAACAAGCAAGCCAAGGAGAGAAGCAGCGTTTGGGGGGGGCGAGGACACTGCACGGCCAGCGGGTGCTGGGGCAAGCACAGACTTGGCCTCAGAGAGGCAGGGCCACCAATCTCCACTTCTTCTCAGCAAATGTCACAGCCCCACCTGCACAACCGCACTCTCAGAAAACACATGTGCACACAGACACACATGTGCACACACGCATATACACATACACCCATGGACACACAGACACACGTGCACACATGCACATATACATGTATACACATGCACACAGACACGTGCACACACATACACATACATGTACACACATGCACACAGACACATGCACACACGCACATATACATGTACACACATGCAGACACGTGCATGTACATACATGTACACACATGATCACGCACACACCCGCACATATACATGTGCACACATGCACACAGACACGTGCACACACGCATGTGCACACACGCACACATGCACATGTACATGCACACACATGCACACACATGTACACACACACATGCAGGTGCACAAGGTTCTCCACTGTGGATGTCAATGCAGGCATCTCATCATGTGAATCTCAACTCCCAAGGCAGCAAGACACAGGCCCCAGCCCAGCTGTGGGTTAGAGTCTCCATGCCCGGCAGATGGAGGCTGCTCCGCCATGAGAGCTGGGCCCTTGGTGTTGGTTACATGGTTGTGTACAATCGTCTAAACTCATTGTGCAAACAGCCCACATCTAGCTGATTCTCCTTCACAGGCAACACTAAACAAACATCACAGAACTGCCTCACTAGGCTTCTCCAGCATTTGCCCTCTGATCTTTAAAGAAAACACAATCTCTGAACATCTTTAAAATCCTCTCAAACCACCCAGGAACGCTGATGATTCCGCGCACAAAGTCCTCACACAGGCCTGGAGCCTGGCAGGACCCGCACCTCAGACACATCACCTCATCCTCAGGAGCTCCACTTGGCACGTGGCACAGACCAGATTAGAGCCAGCAGACACCAAAAGTGGCGGGCATGGCTTTCTTCAGAATGTGGGCCTGTGCTGCAAGTTTTTAAAGGACATCCAGAAACATGGTTTTCTCGGTACGCTGCTTCTGCCTGGCCATGACTGCAGCTTTCATTAACGCATTAGAAATGAGAATCCAATCACTGCAATTACAGCATTAATTCATGAGGCTTAAGCACTTTTAATAATTCAAAGTGAGGGGCTGGGTGCTGTGGCTCTCACCTGTCATCCCAGCACTCTGAGAGGCCAAGGTGGGAGGACCACCTGAGCCCAGGAGCTTGCAATCAGCCTAGGCAACCTAGCAAGACCCCAACTCTACAAAGCAACTAAAATGTAGCTGGATGTGGGGGCGTGCACCCATGGTCTCAGCTACTCAAGAGACTGAGGTGGGAAGATGACTTGAGCCTAGGAGTTTGAGGCTGCAGTGAGCTGTATTTGCACCACTGCACTCCAGCCTGGGTGACAGAGACCCTGTCTTTAAAAAAAAAAAAAAATCCAAAGTGAGCTCACAGTTCATATCAGCTGTTTGATAGGCATCATTTGCAAAATGCATTTTTGCAGAATAAGTATTGTCATAATGTGGACTCTGTTAGGTACACAGAGTCAGCCAAAAACAAAATGTGAAGTAAGCTGAATTTGCCAACTTCCATCCTCTTTTCCAACTTCCAGCAGAGCGCACGTCAAATGCGTCTAATTCTCAGGTGCGGCCACCTCCCACTCAGGCACCCAGGATCCTGCTGCTCCCGCCACACTCCCTCCTCTGCCCACAAGACAAGCGCGCGACTGTAAACGAAGCTTCTGCCCACTGAAACCGTAAGTGCCTATGCATAAGCACCCAGAAAACAGAGCTGTGAGGGTGCTGACCAGGGAAGGAGCCCGAGAAATGAGCCCAGGCTGAGCTGAAACCCAGAGAGAAGGCCTGGGGTGTCAGCCTCCCAAAGACACTCGGATTCTTAGGGAGAAAACTGGCTTCATCGAAAAGAAGGCACAGCTGGTGTGAGCGTGCAGGGTGGGGGCAGGGAGGGAGGGCACGGGACCGCCAGAGTCTCTTAATCCCAACACGTGTCACACTGTCCCCAGCGCCCTGAAATCCCAGGTCAGGACGTGAACACGCACAAAAACACTCCAAGATTCTAAGGAAAACACCAAGTGGGAAGGCTCTCAACAAGCATTTGCTTTCAGTGCCAACAGAAGCAGGCACCCATCACCTGGCAAGGGCCAGGGCACGGGGCTGCAGGTCCTGACTCAACAAGCTTTTGCTTTCAGTGCCAACGGAAACAGGCACCCATCACCTGGCCGGCGACGGGCACAAGGCTGCAGGTCCTGAGCACCACAGGGGGTGCCAGGACAGAGAACCAGACCCTTTGGAGGGTCTTTCAGCTGACAGATGAGAGACTGACACAAACAGCCTGGTGAAGATGCAACAGGGGCCTTGGGAGCAGTTAAAATACAAAAGACTGGCTGGGCGCGGTAGCTCACGCCTGTAATCCCAGCACTTTGGGAGGCCGAGGTGGATGGATCACCTGAGGTCAGGAGTTTGAGACCAGCCTGGCCAACATGACGAAACCCCGTCTCTTCCAAAAAAATATAAAAAATTAGTCAGGTGTGGTGGCAGGTGCCTGTGATCCCAGCTACTCAGAAGACTGAGGCAGGAGAATTGCTTGAACCTGGGAGGCAGAGGTTGCAGTGAGTGGAGATTGCACCACTGCACTCCAGCCTGGGCAACAAAAGTGAAACTCCGTCTCAAAAAAATAAATAAAATAAAATAAAACACAAAAGACTGACACCAGGAAGTGCTGATGAGGACCTGGAGTGCCAGGAGCTCCCAGCCCTGCCTGGTGGGAGTATGAGACAGTGCAGCCATCACCGAGGGATGTGTGCCAAGTTCTCCAAAAATTACAACATCTCACATTGACATCTATGGCCAGCAATTCCTCTCCTAGAATTACCCAAGAGAAATGAAAACATATGTCTATGGAAAGACTTCAACAGAAATAGTCACAGCAGCCCCATTCACAACAGCCTCAAATTCCTAACAGCCAGGAGTCCATCCAGAGAATGGAAAGGCCAATTGTGGCACATTCTTCAGCAGAAGATTAATCAACAATGGAAAAGAAACTCCTGATACATGCACCAACGTGAATAAATCTCAAAAACACTACGTTGAGAGAAATAAGCAAACTCAAAAAAATTCATACTCTACGAGTCCATTTTTTTAAGAATAAGAAAAACATTTCACAGTGATATAAGCAGCAAGTGAGAGCCCCTGGGCACGGTGGGTGGGAGACCTTCCATGAACAGGCACAGACGACTTTTGGAGGTGATGGGATGTCTTTGTCTTGGGTGATGACTACAGAGTTGTGTTCAATTGTCAAAACTCATGGAACTCACTTAATAGCTGTTCATTTTATTGCATAAAGTTATTCCTTAATAAAAGTTTAAAAATCAAGAAAGTAATATTGGATCTTCCAATGGAAATACATTTTAAGTACAAAATACTATCTGCAAACAGGGTTAAAAGTTTGGGAGTTGGGGAAGGCTTGCCATTTGATCCTATGCAAAAGTGATCCTTGACTTGTGTTTTGAAAGATAGGTGTTTGCTGAGCAAAAAGGGTGGGGTGAAGGGGGCAGCACTAAGGGAAAAGGTGGCAGCCCCAGGAGGCTGGAACATGGAAGCCACTTGGTTGTCATGGTGCCAGTGGGGGTGTAGCTGCAGAAACAGCTGGCCTGTCATAGTGTGGGCATGGGGCCATGAAGGCCTCATACACTACAAAGTCACAACTGCACACTAGAGGTGCAGCCGGCAGGGGAGTTTAAATAGGGGAGCAGCACGGCGGGCTTGTGTCTGAAAAAGCATTCCAGCAGGGACAGGAGGGACGCACTGCTAGGCTCTGAGGCTGCAGAGGAGGAATCCATTCAGACCAAGGAAGGCCAGTGAGCGCTTGAGCAAAGGAAGCGAGGGGCAAAGGGAGCGAGGGGCACCGGGAGGAGAGGCAGGGAGAGAACAGAGCAGGCCACTCCCTCTGCCCCTCCCCCGCAAACCTCCGGATGTTGCCAAGATTTTACAGACCAGCACCAAACATCAGGAAAGCATCCAGGCAGTCGCAGGGAAATCCTGAGAGTACCAGGAAAGGCAGAAGTCAGTTCGGAGGCTCTGAGGGGCCGTGACAGAAGAACTCTCCTGGCAGCGGGTGGCCTGATGACGAGCTTAGACCAAGGACACAAAGTCCAGGTGGGATCCCAAGACCAGAGTCAGCTCATCACCAGGGAGCCTGGTCCTGAATCCATCTGCTTGCTAAACTCTACCTGGAACCCCCAAAGCTGTGCTTTCACTGGACACCTGCTCACACTGGACACCTGCTCACACTGGACACCTGTTCTCACTGGACACCTGTTCTCACTGGACACCTGTTCTCATTGGACACCTGCTCACACTGGACACCTGCTCACACTGGACACCTGCTCTCACTGGACACCTGCTCACACTGGACACCTGCTCACACTGGACACCTGTTCTCACTGGACACCTGCTCACACTGGACACCTGCTCACACTGGACACCTGTTCTCACTGGACACCTGCTCACACTGGACACCTGTTCTCACTGGACACCTGTTCTCACTGGACAGCTGCTCACACTGGACACCTGCTCACACTGGACACCTGTTCTCACTGGACACCTGTTCTCACTGGACAGCTGCTCACACTGGACACCTGTTCTCACTGGACACCTGTTCTCACTGGACACCTGCTCACACTGGACACCTGTTCTCACTGGACACCTGTTCACACTGGACAGCTGCTCACACTGGACACCTGTTCTCACTGGACACCTGCTCACACTGGACACCTGTTCTCACTGGACACCTGTTCTCACTGGACACCTGCTCACACTGGACACCTGCTCACACTGGACACCTGCTCCGTGACAGACCTGTGTGTCTCCGACGCACAATTTTCTGCTGCGGTCAAAAGGACGACACGCGGCGTCGTGTCAGCTCACGCTGCACATGCCTGTCCTTTGCAAGCTTTATTTGGTCCAGATTTGGGTGCATTTTTGTGCTTTTTGTGGGTGATTTCACTGTTTAAAATGGCCCCAAGCTTAGTGCTGAGGTGCTGTCTACATAGCCTAAGTGCAAGGCTGTGATGTGCCCCACGGAGAAAACACATGTTAGAGAAGCTTCGCCAAAGCTCGGGCCATGGGCTGTCGGCTCTGAGTTCAGCACTGATGAGTCAGCAGTAGATATTAAATCAGATGTCTAAGCAGAAACACACGTAAAACAAGGTAATGCACTGATTGATTGACAAAATCGCCCTGACTAGAGGCTTGCAGGAACCTGTGTTTCTCCAGGAGCGAGGGTTCAGGGTTCACGGTGACTTCATAGAACATACCTGCTATTAACAACAAAAACCCGCTGGAGCCAGGTGGTTACTTGAGAAAATGCAGTCGGGTGTCTAAACAGTGCTCCCTGGTCCCTATGCCAAGTCACCAGCAATATTAACTTTTCTCTCCCAAACTAAACGGAGGACCTCAAGACAGGGAAGTCCCCATCAGCTAAAGTCACCTGGAGGGATGGACAAGCCACACGCATAACACAAATGGCAGCTCATCTCAACCTCACTCACGCCACCAGGGACCCCATCCTGCAGCCACAAACACCCCACCCACAGGCCAGCAGGATTTCAGAGACAAAGACAAGCAGATGCCTGGAGTCCTACAGAGGTGAATAAAACCCACTATAGAGGGAGAGCCCCCAGCTCAGCCAGCAGGAAACAAAGCTGAGAAGTTGGGCCACAGGAAGTGCCAGGAAGATGTTGTCCTTGGTTCCGTAAACAGAAATAACAGAGGTGCTGGAAATCAAAAATACATCCATCGTGATAAAGCAGAAAACAGCCTGGGCACAGGAGAACACAGAAGAGAAAATCTGTGAGCTGTGTACTCTGTCAGGGAAATCTATAAGGAAATTGCACAAAATGCAAAGATTAGACAAATTCCACATCCAGAGACATGAAGAACAGGTCCAGAAAGTCTCAAGAGCCGTCTGATAGGAGTTTCAGAAGAGAGGGAGTAAAAGAAAGAAATAATAGAAGAAAAATTTCCAAAACTGAAGGAAGAGAAGGCACTAGATCTTGAAAGAGCCACGAAGACCCAGCAGCGTGGTGGGGGGAAGCCAAGCAAACCAGCCCAGATGGTGGCAGCCCAAGGCGAGCACAGCTCTGTGAAATCCCACAGCAAAATGGGTAAAATCATCAGGGCGAGGGGAGGAGGAAAGAGATTTATCGACAAAAAAGACGACGGGATTAGAATTAGACTTTCCACTAACCACACTGACTGGTAGAAGGCAGCGGTTTTAAAGGCAAATCATTTTGAATTGAGATTCCAATGCTCAGTAAAATTAGATTTTATGTGGGAATAAACATATTTTTAGACATCCAAGGATTCTAAGAGCTTTCCCACCCACAGATGTGAACAAAGAGACTCTCTAGAAGATAGACATCAGCCAAATGAAAAGCGAATAAAAATTAACAAGGAAGGCATGGGAGAAGAGCCAGCAGCAAGAAGAAAGGAGGGCGGATAGTAAAATACAGCTAAGGGAAATGACTGCTGATGCATAACAAAGTCAACTAATAATCATCTGAAACTAAAGCTCACATCGTCTCAGCATGGGGAAGGACAGGGAAGACAACCCCTTGTTGTTAAGGTAAAAGGTGCTGATAGAAAAGCACAATAGAAACGTGTGGGAGGTAAAAGCACACTCCGCCCCATAAACAAAAATGCAAAAACTTTCAATAAATATAAGCAAGTGGAGTCCAACGCTGTATTAAAATATGTAACCACACAATGAAAAGACGGTTCAGTATTAAAACAGTTATTATTTCATTCAAAACTTACAAAATGGGGGGAACTCCTATCAGACAGAAACCAAATAAGCATTTGATAAAACCCAACACCATTCCTAACTTTATAAATAACTTTCTAACTAAGAGCAATCCATTTTTATTCTGACACTGAGATACAATCAGTGTTGGTATTTTGTTGCATTTTCTGAGTGAATGAACCTTCTACTCCACATTCCTGTAAAATACGATTAAGAGGAAACTTCTTTAATTTGATAAAAGGTAATTTACCTTAACTCTGACAAACATTCATGCTATGATGAAACATTAGAATCGTTTTTATTATGGTGAAACATAAAAGGACACCCAGGATCAATTTTAGTATTCAGCACTGTGCTATAAGTCCTAAAATGTGAAATAAGACAAAAACTAGGAGTATAAATATTAGGAAGGGAAAAATAAAATTAGCACTTACTCATAATTTATCCACTTAGAAAATCCTGGGGTGTCAGCTGACAACCAATTAGAAATCCTTCAGTAAGAAAAATAATACAATGCCACGATTTTTTAAATGGGCAAAGAATATGGAAAGGTGATTTATGAAATAATAAGTGGTGATTACATAAATATTAATATCTAATAAAATTATGACAGCTTGTTCAGCCTCTCCAGAAATCTTGGAATTTAATTAAAACCATATTATAATTATTCTTCATCAAAGTAGAAAACATAAAAGGCTGATAAAATTCACACTGGTAAATGTAGTGTCTATCAACATCGTACAGGTACATTCAGCGACTCAGTAAATCCAACCACTTGCTTAATGCAGTGACAGCTGCACCATGATTATGTAAAAAACATCCCCATTCTTAGGAAACACACATGCCGTCATTAGAGGTAAATGCTAATGGGGTGTGCAACTGTCTTATGGCTCAGAAAACAGTGCTGTGTGTGGAGAGGGAAGAGGAGAGTGAGCGCATGTGAGCTCAAGCAACAAGAAAACGCCAGCAACAGGTGAATAAGGGGGAGGCATAATGGGTTCTCTCTGCTATGCTTTTCTTGAAGTCTTCCTGAAGTTTGAAATTACTCCCAAATAAAAAAGGTTTTTTAAAGGAATTTTAAAATTAATTAACTTTATGTGCAGATATCAAAACAAAGATTTGGCACATTACCTCAAAAAAATTCACAGCACACTGTGCACATCATGATTATTTATGTTAGAATGGAAATGTGGGCATTTAAGTGTATATTCACATTATACAGTATTTCTTTTCATATACACCTATTGAAACACCAGAGTCTTAGATACAGTTGCAGGTGGGGAAGATAGGAATTTGAAGGGTGAAAAGAAATTCAGCATTCAACCCTGAATATCTAGAATATTTTTCAGATCATTTAAAAACATATCCCTGTTTAAACTGTTTTCTCTTGGTAACACTGAGGCATGGAGGAGGGAAGATAAGAACCCGGAACAGCCTGGGCTTCTCCGTGGAGGGAGTCACTGGCAGTCACACAATTCCCAGAAATGGGAAGTGAGGTTCATTCACTCAGAAAACATGGTGAAACCCCAACGGTAATCAAATATCTGTGACAGGATTAGGGCTGATTGTTAATTTATTCCTTTTACTTTCTAAAGCTTTCCAAATTTTCTGCAATGTGCTTGCATTATTTTTAAAATTGGGGGGGGAAAAAAGCAAATAAGAAAACAATTACAAATCCAATTTTCACAATGACAAAAAATGATTCAAAAATGCATGTCAGTTCAGGCGTGGTGGCTCACGCCTATAATCCCTACACTTTGGGAGGCTGAGGTGGGCGGATCATTTGAAGTCAGGAGTTTCAGACTACCTTGGGCAACATGGTGAAACCTCATCTCTACAAAGTACAAAATTAGTCAGGTATGGTGGCGTTCACCTGTAGTCCCAGCTACTCAGGAGGCTGAGGCAGGGGGATCACTTGAGCCCAGGAGTTTGAGGTTGCAGTGAGTTATTATCACACCACTGTACTCCAGCCCGGGCAACAGAAAGAAATCCTGTTTTGAAAACATGGGGGGAAAAAAAAAAAAAAAAACCTCTTCAAATGAGGGTTAAAATGAGAAATAACCGATGGGTTTATGTCCCCCAAAATGAAAGAGAGAAACCAAGAAATGAAACACGGAGTTCTTGTCAGCATAGACCAAATTATTAAATATTATTTTACTGAAATACAAAGTCCATTCAGATTTTACACTGGGACCAGGAAATATCTACCAGCTAAGCCAACTACTCACACCTTTCTCCAGGTTTCACTCCCCATGCTGGTCTTGCTACATTCTGATCTCTATGCTAAGCATTTATAAGGTAACTTCTATAGATGAAAACCACAACAAAGTATAAGAAATATATTTCCTGACACTTGCGGGCCAGAAAATGGGAAACAAACTCAAGATACATAGACTTAACAAATATCTTTTCATTTTGGTCACGTCATCTCCAAGCGTCTCTTACAGCTTCATTTGTCTCTGCACCCTGCACAGTTCAGGCAAACCCTTCTATTATTTCCCTTGAAATGCACGGTGCTTGTCCAGCCTCTGCACCACCCCCTGACTCGAGCCTCCCTTTTCCCTTTTCTGTTCTTGTCAAAATCCTCCTCATTCTCCAAGGCCCTGATTAGATCCAAACTCCTTCTCTCCTAAGAGCTTCCAAGGTGACCTTTTCTCCTCAGATTCTTACTTTATCTACTGGCTCTGGCTCTGGGGAGTGTAGAACAGGAGCCAGGACATATTTGACATGTACTGCACTGATGCTGTCCGTCCCATGACTGAATTACCACTGCCATCCTGGGAGGCGACATCATCTCCCCAGTTTCCACAGGACAAAACAGAGCTCAGCAACCTTAAGCACAGTGGGTCAGGGGGTGCAGCTAAGATTCCAACTTCCTGGCTTCAGGTCTCCAGCTTTTGTAATCATTACACAGGGCAATACCAGTCGTTCAGGTCTACACTAACCTGAGAGACAGAAACAATACTCTTCCACAGGCCAGGTCTCTAAACTGCATTGCTGGCTTTGCAAAGCAGGGCCTGTATTTGATTCAACTTTGGGTACAGCAAACGCCTTCAAAGGACTGGAATGCATTGGAGCTATAGTAAGTGTCTGCTGACAGTGTGATAGTGTCCACTTTGGGGGTTATCTAGAATATATACTAGTATGTTACCCAAAAAAGAGTAAGAATTATCTAACTGAAAATTTAAGTATCCATCATCCAGAGTCAGTTTTCTGCAAAAGACAATTGATATGGTTTGGCTCTGTGTCTCCACCCAAATTTCATGTCAAATTGTGATCCCCAGTGTTGGAAGAGGGGCCTGATGGGGGGTGACTGGATCACGGGGGTAGATTTCCCCTTGCTGTTCTTGTGATAGTGAGTGAGTTCTCAGAAGAGCTGGTTGTTTAAAAGTGTGTAGCACCTCCCCCTTCACTCTCTTCTTCCTGCTCCAGCCATGCAGGATGTGCCTGCTTCCCCTTCACCTGCCGCCATGATTGTAAGTTTCATGAGGCCTCCCAGCCATGCTTCCTATAAAGCCTGAGGAACCGTGAGCCAATTAAACCTCTTTTCTTCATAAATTGCCCAGTTTCAGGTATTTCTTTATAGCAGTGTGAGAAAGAACTAATACAACACGGTAAAGGGAATGAAAGGACAAGCTCCAGACAGGGAGAAAATATTTCCAAATCACACATCTGACTGTGTTTTGTGTCCAAAGTAGATAAAGAACTCTCGAAACTCAACAGGAAGAAAAGCATGTTTTTTAAAATGGACAAAACCTTGAACAGTCACTTCCCCACAGAAGAGAGACGGGTGGCAAATAGGGTTCCTACTGGCTCTGATGTTGACGTTTGTGAGGACACAGGAACCATCTGTGCTTCCCATCTGAGGCCAAAGGCGTCTCACCAGAAAAACGCTGTATCACCCACAGTGAAAGCATAACAAAAACCCATGGGAAAAAGTCACAAAGACCCAATAACCTTTCGATAAGGTAGAACAGAATCCATCACAACCCAGTGAAAACAAGTGACTTCTGCTGTTTCTTTACTATCAGTATCACCCCACTTCTTAAAAGAAATCTGATTAAAACACTGCCTCCAGGAAGGAGAGCGGAACAGCACTGACTTCTCCCTCCTCTGGACTTCTCGCAAAATCAAACTTCACTTTTTTCCAAGCTGAGATATTTCATCCTAAGAAAGAATATTTATTTTTATCAAAGGTGTAGGTTATTTGTAAATGGCTACTATCTTATCTAAGGGTAAAATATAATCACAAGCTCCCTGGACACTGCCTGGGACGGTGCCAAACTTGCAAGTGAAGCCCCGAAGGCTGAGGCTGCTGCTGACCAGACTACACGGACACAGACGCCAAGGCCTCAATTAAGACCTCGTGGACACGGATGCCAAGGCCTCGACCAGACCACATGGACTCTGAATGCCAAGGTCTTGACCAGACCACATGGACACAGGTGCCAAGGCCTCGACCAGACCGTGTGAACACAGATGCCAAGGCCTTGACCAGACCATGTGGACATGCATGCTGAGGCTTCGACCGGACCACGTGGACACAGATGCTGAGGCCTCAACCGGACCACGTGGACTCTGAACGCTGCTATCTTGACCAGACCATGTGGGAACAGATGTCGATGCCTCGGGAACAGCCATTTGGCTACAGAATAACAACAGGAAGCTGTGTGAAAATACAGGATCAGATTCATGATTTGGGAGAGACGTACCAGCTTCATCCTTCACCCATCTTTCACCACACTTCATCACCAAACAGCATGCTTGTCAGAGACAGGATCTCAAGGTGGGGGGAGACCCAGCATAGCCGCCATGGGAGGGATCTGGTGCCATCGCTGTGCCTTTGGAGGGGCAGACCCTGTGGCCACCATGCTGCCATCCTACTTCCTAGAATCCTGAGCCATGGAGTGTCCTGGCTTGGAGGTGGACAGGGACACCAGACCTGGAATGCCACCATACATGAGCAAGGTGGTTTTAATCGATTTGGTGAAAATTAGAGCCACAGCCTCTCATCACCCCCATCCTGCACCTCACAGCAGCCCCAGGTGCTGAGCGAGCCCAAACCCAGGCCTCAAGCCCCAACAGCACCACCAGCATGGGGTCACTGTGCAAATACACTCCAGGAAGATGAACTTTTGTGCATGACCATTCCGATGCAGGCTAAGACAGCCCCCAGGGTGATCTGTGATGCCGAGAAAGTCATCTGGCAAGGGGGCCCAGAGCAAGACAAGGCTGAGCGGGGAAGAGGTCACGGGCTGGTGGAATATGACTCTGGGAGCTCCCAGCTTCCACCCAACACTGCTGACCTCACCAAGTGAGGCTGCAGGGGAGACAGAGCAGCACGGGCCAGTGCCCCCTGCACATCCTGAGTGGTCCATAGAATGACCACATCGCGGGACCATCCTTCCTTCAAAACAAGCACAGGTGTGGAGAAGGGTGCTCTCTTTGGAGAAGCGGAGAGAGAGAAGTTAAAAGATATTTTTTAGAGGCCACCCTTCCTCGGCTTGCAACAAGCATGGCTAACCAGGGGTGTATGATTGCTACAACATGGGAAGGAGGGTCCTGAGGATCACAGAACATCAGTATCGCCGTTGACAGGCAAATGTGAGAGAACAGACCTGTCAGGCTCTGCCATAGTTACTAATGTCTGGACACGAGTGATTGACACAGGAAAGACACATGGCAGTCTTCAAAGGAAGAACCAGCTGAGGCTGGGTGAACATTCATCAGGTGGGATAAATGAATGAGGGGTAGGGAGGTTTGCTAAGGGAAGGAAAATTGAATAAAGCATCGTCAGTTTACCTAGAATAATATTCCAAGTTCGGTGGCTTCTTTAATAACAAAACAAAAAGAAGAAGAAAGAAAAGCAAAAAGAAAATGAAAGAGAAAGCTCTTGTTCCTGGTTAGAATCTGACAGGACCAAACCTGCTTTCTGCCCTCACCTAAAAGAACTCCAAGGACACAAGTGTTTTGAGGCATCTCATCTTAGAGGTTTTAGGTGAGCTGAAGACTCTTTCAAATCACCAGGTAACCCCTCCAAGAAGCCATGTTCACAGGTCTCACTGAGACGCTGTTAAAAAAAACCGAAGACAAGGTTCATGATGCTTCCAACTCATACCATTTGTAAAAGTTTAAATGGTGCAGTCATCACTTGGAGGCAGATGCTAATAGGGAAACTCTCCCTTCTCAGCCACCGGACCCCTCCCGGCCAGCAGCGAGGCCCTACCCTGGAGGTCTCTGGAGGCACCTCCTTGGCAGTCACCGTGTCTCCCGAGGAGCCGCTGCTTCCTGGGTCTCTAAGGGAGCCGTGCGTGGTGCACTCCTCAGGGGCAGGGCCACTGGCCTCTCTGTGGCCGCGTAGTGCCTTTGTGTACAGCAAGGCTGTTTCAGGCTTTTTACATTTATGTGGGCGTGCGAAGAAAACGCTTTCAAAACTTGCTGCGTTTCTAAGTCCTCTGCTGGCCCTTCCCTCTCGGTCATTCTTTTGAGAATCCATGAAAATGGTGGCTGTGCCCGGAAGATGCAGACGTGAGAAGCACCACGCCAGTGACTCGGCCCCGAGAAGTGGGAGCCCGGACCGTGGCTCCTGGTGACCTCCGGGACCCAGCTCCATGGACCAACTGCACCCTCTCTGCAGGCTTTCGGAGGCGCCCCACACCCCACTGGGCCCCACGAGCTACCGAGGAAACTGATGAGCCAGAGGCTGAGACTGAAGAAGGGCAAGGACGCCTGCCAGGACCGGCTCTTCCTGCCCCTGTGCCGGCCCAGCTGAGCTAAGCTCAGGCATTGGTGTGTTTCGCAAAGAGGCTTTGGTCGGAGGCGGCGGGCGGTGAGCTCTGGTCTGGGCCATTCCTGATGAAGCTCTCTGCGGAAAAGCTCTCTGCGGAAAAGGCCCACAGCCCTCGGTGACGGTAACACATCACACCTCCACGGAGGACGCCACATCGCTCGGTGCTCCCGTTCCCTGGTTCATTCATTCCGTCTCTGCAGCACCACGGAGGGGCCCCGCAGGAGCCTGTACAGCGGGCGAGGGAGAAGGGAAGCCGGTCTCAGAGAGGCTGAGGGGAGGAGGGAAGGTCTCACACGGGCTGAGGGGAGGAGGGAAGCCGGTCTCAGAGAGGCTGAGGGGAGGAGGGAAGCCGGTCTCAGAGAGGCTGAGGGGAGGAGGGAAGCCGGTCTCACAGGGGCTGAGGGGAGGAGGAAGCGGTCTCAGAGGGGCTGAGGGGAGGAGGGAAGCGGCTCACAGGGGCTGAGGGAGGGAGGAGGAAGCGGCCTCAGAGGGGCTGAGGGGAGGAGGGAAGCGGCCTCAGAGGGGCTGAGGGGAGGAGGGAAGCGGCCTCAGAGGGGCTGAGGGGAGGAGGGAAGCGGCCTCAGAGGGGCTGAGGGGAGGAGGGAAGGTCTCACAGGGGCTGAGGGGAGGAGGGAAGCGGCCTCAGAGGGGCTGAGGGGAGGAGGGAAGCGGCCTCAGAGGGGCTGAGGGGAGGAGGGAAGCCAGTCTCACAGGGGCTGAGGGGAGGAGGGAAGCGGCCTCAGAGGGGCTGAGGGGAGGAGGGAAGGTCTCACAGGGGCTGAGGGGAGGAGGGAAGCGGCCTCAGAGGGGCTGAGGGGAGGAGGGAAGGTCTCACAGGGGCTGAGGGGAGGAGGGAAGCGGCCTCAGAGGGGCTGAGGGGAGGAGGGAAGGTCTCACAGGGGCTGAGGGGAGGAGGGAAGCGGCCTCACAGGGGCTAAGGGGAGGAGGGAAGGTCTCACGGGGGCTGAGGGGAGGAGGGAAGCGGCCTCAGAGGGGCTGAGGGGAGGAGGGAAGGTCTCACGGGGGCTGAGGGGAGGAGGGAGGCCGGCCTCAGAGGGGCTGAGGGGAGGAGGGAGGCCGGCCTCAGAGGGGCTGAGGGGAGGAGGGAAGCGGCCTCACAGGGGCTGAGGGGAGGAGGGAAGCGGCCTCACAGGGGCTGAGGGGAGGAGGGAAGCGGCCTCACAGGGGCTGAGGGGAGGAGGGAAGCTGGTCTCATAGGGGCTGAGGGGAGGAGGGAAGCCCATCTGAGAGGCCTGAGGGGAGGAGGGAAGCGGCCTCAGAGGGGCTTGAGGGGAGGAGGGAAGCCGGTTTCACAGGGGTTGAGGGGAGGAGGGAAGCTGGTGTCACAGGGGTTGAGGGGAGGAGGGAAGCCGGCCTCAGAGGGGCATGAGGTGCAGGGGCCCGGCCTGCATCAGGAGAGCTCCACTTTCACTTTCAGCCTGAGCAACAGGGGAATCGCCCGGAGCTTTGGCGCAAGCATGGTCAGGACATGCCTTTTTTTCTTCTTCTTCTTCTTCTTTTCTTTTCTTTTTGTTTTTTTTGTTTTTTTTTTTTTTTTTTTTGAGACGCAGTCTCTCTCTGTCACCCAGGCCAGGCTGGAGTGCACCGGCGCGATCTTGGCTCACTGCAAGCTCCCCCTCCCAGGTTCATGCCATTCTCCTGCCTCAGCCTCCCGAGTAGCTGGGATTACAGGCGCCCACCACCACACCCAGCTAATATTTTGTATTGTTTTGTATTTTTAGTAGAGATGGGGTTTCACCGTGTTTGCCAGGATGGTCTTGATCTCCTGACCTTGTGATCCGCCTGCCTCAGCCTCCCAAAGTGCTGGGATTACAGGCCTCAGCCACTGCGCCCGGCCAGGATGTGCCCTTTTTTTAGTGGTTGTAAAATAAGAAACTTTCTTCTCACACCTCCCGAGGTCAAGTTTCCAAACTAGACAAAGAGCACTATAAAAATGAGGCTTATTGTACCTTTTCCACGTTAATTATGACACTATGTCTTTTTCAAAAGGTTTACAGATGGCACTGGTCTTCACAGGCATTGGGCCGTGTGGTCTTTGCTGTATTCGGGAACACTGTGTAGGGGTCCACAGTCACATGGTCAGGTCCACATCTTAAATTCCTCCCCATGGAAAAGATCTTGATAGGGTACATTTGACATTCTGAGATAAAACTGTTATATCGCCCTTTTAACATATCAACTGGAATCTAACTAAATACCACAATCCACCATATTAACTTGATACCAGCCATCATCCATTCAAAGCACATATGAACATGTTAGTATTAAATGGCCTAAAATATTACAGTATTCATTTTTGTCCTTAAATTCTTATTTCCATTCCATCTCCTCCTACAGAACCGCATCCTACTGTAACATATATTTAAGCTTAAAATGTGTTTTCCTTTCTTTTTCTGTCTATACTCACATGAACACACATTTCACGTGTATGCATATAAAAGCAAAAATACATTTTTAAATTTTCTGTGACAAAGATTCTAGATGATAAAACTGTCATCTTGACTATTGTTAGTTTTAGAGGTGACCCTAAAATATAATTATAAATTTTGATGAACATTAAATATTACCATTAAAACTGAATTGGAAATGCATCTCTTAATGAGATTTTTCCCAATTCATTAATATACTCAGGGATAAATATTACTTTTTAGTGAAAGAAAGCTGGGTTCAGTGTCAATGACTTTTTTAATAGCTGTAAGATGGGAAACTTAGATTGCATTAATATCTGGATGGAACATAAGTGTGTTATTCTGGCAATGGCCCTCAAGCCTTGGAACTCCTTCAGAAATCACTGAGCACTTACCATTAACAATTACTCCTAAGAATTAGCTGATAACACTAGTCATTAACTTCACCAGCAGTGAGACATTTATCCCAGACTGTCCATTGTTCTGAAGCCCGAGGGCAATACTCCCTGCCAGATTCCAGATGGGGTGGGAGGGTACACCTTTTCCCTCTTTCCCTCTTTCATAAGAGGGGGAAGGGTGAGTTTGAGAACACAGTAGGCAAAGACACAGAAGCATTGCTCAGACACTTTCTCAGATTAGCAGACTGTAGGGAAAGGCACCCGTGAACCCTAAGATAAGAAATCAACTGCCTTAAAACCGTCTCATATCATAGCCCCTATAAGAAACCCGATGTGCCACTGAACGGTGAGCTCCTTAATGCGAAGTCTGCTGTGCTAAGGTGAGGTCACAAAACATCATCCTTTTCACATCCAAATGCCCAGAAAACCATCTCTATCTTTTGCACCCAGTTTAGAAAACAGTCACAAGTGATACTTTCCCGTGTATGTAATATCATTAGATTCCTTTAAACCTGTAAAAACAAAAGACCAGAACCAAGACAGAAGAAAGAAATGTTAGCATGCATTTTAATTTCCTTAACCTCCTCTCCCTTAAACAAGTTTCCAAGGGAACAGAGTGCAGGCAAACCATCCTCTGTAGTATTTCTGAGCAATGAAGAGTGATTCTTACATTCTTCCTAAGCAGCGCAAAAAGACACATGTATTAATATCTGGGATATTTCTTGAGGTAAGAAACTTTTGCAGTAGGAAAGGTTACAGACCTTATGTGGGTCACATTATCCGTCATTGTGAAAGGATGTCCTAGAAAAGGCAGAATCTTTGTTGTAACTTTAGTCAATTGCATCAGCTTTACATTGTCATGCAGTCACTGGTTAATCCCACCAAGTGCTGCAGACACAACCATCCATCCTAATCCAGCTTTCCCGGGTCAGGCAGCACAGCCACACACTGTTTCTGAGCCCTAACAGAGCATTGTGATTTGGGGGTTGGTTCTTCATCTGTCACCTGACAGCTGAGGACACAGTAGATGCAGAAGAGGGCCAACAGGGAGACGAGGTCTCAGTGGTATTTCTGCTTTTCAAGGTGTTCTGAGGTAGGAATGGGATTGGCAGACAACAAATCCTCATGAATTAACTAGTTGTAAAGAAAGAGTGCAAAAGTGATGAGTAGAGAAAAACAGGTGATAAAATCAGTGCTCAGGGTGGGGGCCCTCAAGTGCTTTGACACATAAACTCTGCCTTCAGGTCTCTTCACATTGATTTGAATCTGCCGTAGCAATAATTTAACCTGCATTTGCTTTTCAATTCTTGCTATTTTGTCAATAATTAACATATTTCATCAAATATTGGCATGTATAGATTGACAAATAATTGAGGATGCTTAAACTTAAAATACTGATCCACATGAAATGACATGGAGTATCTAACATAATATTTAGGTATTCATAATTGATAGCCTAGTAAGAGAGTATTTATTAATATGTCATCAATTCCAGAGACAGTCTTAAGTCTTACATTATTTTTTAAAAAAATCAAGCTAGAATTCTATCAAGATACAACCAGTTGTTAGAGGTTATCTATGGAATTCTAATAAGTAGGACATTCCCCTTTCTTCTAGGTTTTAAAAAATTTTTTTAAAGATCTAACTTTTATACTTTTTTATCAAAACATAATAAATGTGCATATTTGGGGGGTGCATGCAATAATTTGATACATTCATGTGACAAAATCAGGATAACTGGGATATCTGTTACCTTATATTCATCTTTTCTTTACGCTAGAAACATTAAAATTTTTCTCTTCTAGGTATTTTGAAATGTACAATCAATTGATGTTAATGGTATTCATCCTGCTGGTCGATTGAACACCAGATTTTCTATCTCCTTCTAACTGTACATTTCTACCCATTAATCAGCCTCTCTCCATCCCCCCAGCTCCCAATTTTGAATAGCAGTGGTATTATCCTATCTCCTAAATGCACTCAGCTTCTCCTTTTTCACAAAAGAAACAAAAATTATAGCACAAACATTAGGTTACATAATTGTTGCAAAAAAATTCTAACAAACCTATGTCAGGAAATGAAGTTGTAGTTCCCATAGCAACAATGACATGGGCCCTTAGACAAATTTTTCATGTGCTTTGTGTGACTCTAAGAAGTAAGTTCCTTCATTAACAAGTCATTTAAATGTTCATCCAAAACACCTTGTCACAATGAACTTCTTTGTCCTCTTGTGTTAATGGGCTCAGCACTCCCCACCACCACTGTAATCTGCAGTCATTCACAGGTTTAATGCCGTACTTGGGCAACCCCTCACTTTTGAGAGGGCTGTAACACTAAAAGTTAATTACAGCAGTTAATCACAGTTGTAGTAAGTCTCAAAATGCTTTCATATTTGCATTCAGGTTTGCATTTTTAAGTAGTTAAAATAGCAAAAAAAATCCCTGAGGTCTTCTCATCAATTATTTTCTGTGATGTTCCTAACCCTTCCATGAGTAGCTTTAGGAATCAAACCTCATTTTTAAGAAGTTCAAGAAATAGTAAGAAAAAAAAGTTAATGTCATTTAAATAATAGGAAAACATAAGCAAAAATTTTCAACACAAAGTTTTAACATCTGATGATGCTTATAAATTTGGCACTATCAGGTATACCATACTGAGCAATATAGTCCTTACTAACAATAAATATGAAGTTTTAATACAAAAAGAGCCTAGAAATTCTTAACAGATACATGACTTACTCTTAAGGGAATAAAGATCACTCAATAATAAAAACCAAAAAAGGGGTTATCTATACATATTTTCATGCCTGGGCTGAAACAAAGCTACAAAATGCTTTGAAAATCATAAGGTACTATACAACCTCATGGAGAGAAACGTAATTCATTTCCAGACGCTAGTTCCCTCACACAAAATCCTAGCACAAGCAAATATATCTTGGTATATTTTTTTGATGTCCTCAATAATTGCTATTCTGGTACAGGGGGATTCCTTTGGATCCTTGGAAAAGGAATAAAAAGGGGGTGTGGAGAAGGGGGAAGGACCAAACATGGCTATAGGGCACCGGGTTTCAGTGAGGCAGCAGGAACGGGTTTGGAGAGCTGCCAGGCACGGCGACTCTGGTTAATGACAATGTGCTGTGAGTTTCCAAATTGTCACAAGAGCCTCCTGCCCTGCAGACTGAGCTAACCAGCATGTGACTAGAGTGGATATTTTCAAAAGGAGCAACGGTAAGTGTGACTGAGGATATGGGGGAAGGGGACCCACATTCACCACTGACGGAAAGGTAAATTAGTAAAAGGCTGTGGAAAACTGAGAAGCCTCCCCGAAAAACCAAAGTAGAGCTGCCACAAGACCGAGCAATCCCACTTCTGGGTGTGAGATCACTACGCTGAGAAGTCTGTACCACCATGGTCACTGCACGGTCACTGCTCACAATGGACAAGATACGGAATCAACCTACGTGTATGTCAATGGGTGAATAAAGAAAACGTGGTTGTGTGCACAGTGGAATGCCAGTTGGCCTTAAAAGAAAAAGAAATCCTGTTATTAATGACAATGTGAATGAACCTGGAAGACATTATGCTGAATGAAAAAAGCCAGGCACAGAAAGACAGATGCCTCATGATCTCATGGATATGTGGAATCTGAAAAAGTGAACCCCATAGAAACAGACTAGAACAGTGAGAGCCAGGCTGGCAGGTGGGGTTGGAGGGGATGAGGAAAGGGCAGATGTAGGTCAAAGGGTACAAAGTTTAGACTAAGGCTTAGTAATCACTGCATTGCATGGCGAACACAGCTAATAATAATTCAAACATTTCAAAATCTCTAGAATAGAATTTTAATGTTCTCACTAAAAAGAAAAAATGGTAAGTTGGTGAGGTGACAGGTATGTCAGGTAGCTTACTTGACTCTTTCCCCAGTGTATACATAGATCAAAACATCACACTGTACTCCATAAATATACAGTGATTATCAATTTAAAATAAAATATAAATTTATAATTTTAGAAATAAAATATAAAAAAGGAACACAGGCAGGACTGGAAGACTCTGCAATGAACTCTGCAAAAGACACAGAGAAATGTGGCCCTGCTACAAATATTCCGTTTGTGTCTGCTTGAGAGAAAGCAAAGGCTTGGATGGCTAACAATGGTAGAAGAAAGTTCTAGAAACCAGAAAACATCAAGTCACTACCACCTTCTCAGAAAATAATGCTATTAGGCTAGGCATGGTGGCTCATGCCTGTAATTCCCACACTTTGGGAGAATGAGGTGGGAAGATCACTTGGCCGAGGAGGCAGAGGCTGCAGTGAACTATGATGGTACCACTGCACTCCAGCCTGGGAGTTAGAGTGAGACCCTGTCTGAAGAAAAAAAAGAACAAAAGGAAAAAGAAAAGAAGAGAAAATGCTCTGGACTGAACTGTGCCTCTCTCACATTCACGTGTTGAGCCCCCAATGTAGGTGTATTTGGAATAAAGAAGTGATTCAGATAAAATGAGGTTATGAGGATGGGGCCCTGATCCAATAGGATTAGTGCCCTTGTAAAGACACCAGAAACCATGTGAGAACACCATGAGAAAGCAGCTGTCTGCCCACTAGAGAGAGGCCTTTGCAGAAACCAGCCCTGCCGATGCATTGACTGGGGGTTCACAGCCTCCGGAGCTGTGAAAAGATGAGTTTCTGCTGTTCAGGCCTCCCAGAATCCAGGGCTTGGTTATAGCAGCTAAGCAGCTCAGCAGATCTGTTAGCAACGGCCCGAGCACTACCTCACCCAGCATAAACAAGCATGTCCATGCCATCCTGCTATTACAGAGAACAAACCGGAAGGTCTTTCATGGAGTGTGTGTGCTGATGGCTCATTGCATCTAGGGTACACTCCACGTACTCTAGCTCTAACGCAGCCACCCAGAGGAATTAAGAAGCTCTGCCTACACATAACACACAAAACCCTCCAATGTACGCCGTTCAGTGAAAGAAGTGATTTGCAGAGCACATAATTCCACGCCTGCCATGAGAAGCCATGTTTGGCACTGTGCTGGAGCCAGGGCACACTGACCCTACATCCCTCTCAAACACCTGGAACGTGGTCTGTCCAGTTGAGATGGGCTGCAGGTATGTCAAATACTCTTCAGAGTTTGAAGACTTAGTACCGAAAAAAAGAAAGTAAAATACTTTATTAAGGCAGGGCGCAGTGGCTCCTGCCTGTAATCCCAGCACTTTGGGAGGCTGAAGCAGGCAGATCAACTGAGGCGAGGAGTTTGAGACCAGCCTGGCCAACATAGTGAAACCCCGTATCTACTAAAAATACAAAAATTAGTCAGACGCGGTGGTGTGTGCCT
This sequence comes from Macaca thibetana thibetana, assembly GCF_024542745.1. Lineage (NCBI taxonomy): Eukaryota > Metazoa > Chordata > Mammalia > Primates > Cercopithecidae > Macaca > Macaca thibetana. Next base: position 141,533,492 of record NC_065585.1, read on the forward strand.
GTAGTCCTGGCTACTCAGGAGGTTGAACCTGGAGAATCACTTGAACCTGTGAGGCAGAGCTTGCAGTGAGCAGAGATCATGCCACTGCACTCCAGCCTGGGCAACAGAGCGAGACTCTGTCTCAAAAAAAAAATATTAATATTAATATAATGATTATGAGATGACATTTTAAACATAATGGTTTAAATAAACTATATTATTAAACATGATTTAAGCTGTTTTTACTTTTTTAATGTGGCTACTAGAAAATTTAAAATTACAGATGAGGCCAGGCACAGTGGCTGATGCCTGTAATCCCTGCACTTTGGAAGGCTGAGGCAGGAGGATCACTTCAGCCCAGGAGGTCAAGACCAGCCTGGGCAACAGAGCAAGACCTTGTCTCTACAAAAAGATAGAAAATTAGCCAGGCATAGTGGTGCATGCCTTAGTCCCAGCTACTCAAGAAGCTGAGGCAGGAGGATCACTTGAGTCCAGGAGTTGGAGGGTACAGTGAGCTATGATGGTGCCACTGCCCTCCAGTCTGGGTGACAGAGATATAACCTGTCTCTAAAAAAATAAAACGAAATAAAATTGCAGATGAGCCTAGAATTCTGTCCCTACCAGACACAATCAATTTAGAAGGACATGCTCCACACTGCACATTCCATTGTTCATTCTTTATGTGCCGCTTTGATTTTTATGGTTAGTGTAAATTACTTCCATAATTTTTAAAACAAAGTCATTTTTTAAAAAAAAAGGAGCTTCTGGGGATAAATATTTTAACCTAACACTGGGGCAGAGCCACAGAGGCCATGTCATTTTCAATGCATCTCTGGGTAGCAAGGTAGGGGTTGCCACTCTTGTGGCCGTCACTCTTATGTAAACCACCGAGGTTGGACTAGTACAGACAGCCTTTTAATTTAGAATTGAAAGTTGCCCCGGCAATACACAAATTTTGGGTATGAAACAATTAAGTGGCAAGTACTTAGTGACAGAGTTAGCAGACCTGCCTTAGACCCAGCTAGTGCAGGCCCAGGATTTTGGATAAAGAGGATAAAACCCTTTTAGCAAAATCTAAATGTGTTTCTGAAAGTGATTTTCTCTATTTAATAAGGGAGACCTACCTAATAACTCTATGAAATGTATTTAGATTTAAGCGTTCACAGAGGTCCCTCGATCCTTTTACAAAATGCATACTGTACAGCACGTTTGCATTAAAACTCATACCTCTTAGTTTTGAGCATTTGCAGAAAATTCTTAATGATATTTGCAAGTAGATGTGGGCAGAAAAGTAGCAATACACATGATTTAAGTGTTTAGAGTTTATGGAAATGTTAGCAATCACTGACATAAATTAGGTAATTTTGCAATCACTACTCGATTCTGACCCCAGCACAGGAGGACCAAGGGACCTGTCACAACTTCACGAAATGGAGAAATGGAGCCGGAAGGCACCAGTCTGGAGAACAGGATACTCACGCTTCCAAAATCATCATAAAAACATCTAGCGGTAATATTTTAAAGACCCCCGCTTACACTGAGAAGACTACATCAGCCTGCCCCACAGAAAACTGAAAAAATTTTTCCATCCCTAAGTGTCCTTCTACTCAAAAAAAAAAGGGCATAATTTCTAAACCAAAATTAGGTTTATGAGTTAAATGTCATTCATGTCTTATCATGGACAAGAGAAATACAGACCACTATATAACTGTGTGATGTCTGACCCAGGATTTTACAGCTCAGAGGCTCGCAACGCAAGCATAACTCCCTGAACCTGTTCCACAGTCAGCCCAGTAATCACATCCCACAGCCAGATGCAGGAGGTCACCGTCAAGGAGGGATGCCACTGAGTCTTCCTCGGCCAAAAGGACAGAGGTGCATGCTTAGAAATTGTTCAGAGCCCACAGAAACTGCCAAGGAGACACCAAGTGAACTACAGAAATCAGCTGAGGAGAGGCAGGGGGTTGGCAGCCCTATAAAGCTGAGGAACATATGGCTTTCTGCAGTGAACAACATATATCTTCAGTCTCAAAATTTAATTTCTATAAGAAAAAAAGCCTTTGGTCATCAGTCAGAAAGTCTTAAGTCACAGACAAATTGGCATAGCGTGGGCCTGCGATTAAATAACCTACAAGTGCAGCGCGCTCCACAGGGTGGGACGCAGAGGACATAGAGGAGGAGTAGGGCCTCCTTCACACCTCCATCTTCCCTCCGAGCCACGCATGCCATGCACGCCACGCACGCCACGCACGCCACGCACGCCACGCATGTGCTCTCCCTCTCCCCTCAAGAGATGAGCGTTCGGCAGCCCCTCACTAACTCCACAACTCCAGGCAAATTTTAGCAGCACTGTGCTGTGCAAATGAATCTGAATAAATAGGGATAAGTATGTTTCTTCTTTATAAAAACGTACAAAACCTGTGATAAGATCATCTAGAAAAGGTCTTGAAGGTATGGTAGGATAATGATGCCTGCATGTAAGATCCTATTATTATTCATACTTAAAGCTCTCTCTCCCTCAATGTTTCATGATTCTGAACAGGAAGAAAACCCTCCCGTGTGGAGCTGCATGAGTGACTCTGGGGTCAGCACGACCCCTGCAGCTGCTGAAACCTGTCAGCTCAGCCGTGGTCCATTTTCACAGCTTCTGACTCCATCTTTCATGTTTTCTGTAACGCATCCGTGGAGGCTGCTCTGGGGGCCTGTGGACGTGTACAATGCGGCTTCTGTTCCCATTGAGTTGTCATTTTTAATGGGAAGAATCCCAGGGAACGCAAGAGGCTCGAGTCCCTGGGAGGAAGAGGGGTGGAAATGAGTGTCTCTGTTGCCCCTAACCCAAGCCACCATCTACTGTGTACAGACACATAAGCTTCACTTCAGCCGCTCAAATCCCAACACGTCCCCATAGATGTCTGTAACTCATCAAAACTTTGAATCAATAAATTAGCCCAGTTTACTTCTATATTCATTCTGAAACTTTCTGAAAGATTTCTCATAATTTTTTAAAAAGGAGCAATACTGAAAGGGAAAATTTCACGGGGATTCTCTATTGTTTCATTTTTCTAAACAGTTTGTCCTGTTTTCCTGTATTTGGGGTTAACGGCTGTGCTTCCCATCAGCAGCGGAGTCGCTTGTTATGGCACGTCCCACTTCACCACTGACCACACCGACAGTCACCTTTAAACAAGTCCTTGTCAGCATTTTTCTGCTGGATAGCTGAGTAGAAATTCAAGAGAACATACTTCTTCCCTACTGAGACCCAACCCTGCAGGCACTCCATGTGCCTTCACATCTTAGTCTCTTTTCTTTTTTTTTTTTTTTTTTTTTTTTTTTTTTGAGACGGAGTCTCACTCTGTCGCCCAGGCTGGAGTGCAGTGGCGCGATCTGGGCTCCCTGCAAGCTCCGCCTCCGGGTTCCCGCCATTCTCCTGCCTCAGCCTCTCGAGTAGCTGGGACCACAGGCGCCGCCACCATGCCCAGTTAGTTTCTTTCTTTTTTTTTTTTTTTGTATTTTTTAGTAGAGATGGGGTTTCACCGTGTTAGCCAGGATGGTCTCTATCTCCTGACCTCATGATCCGCCCGTCTCGGCCTCCCAAAGTGCTGGGATTACAGGCTTGAGCCACCGCGCCCAGCCAGTCTCTTAGCTTTCAAATTGCCCCTCCGGATGAAATGCTTCTGTTTATCGTTATTTATTAACCTCAAAAGGTTTCTGAGCTGATTTTCTTTCTCTGGAGATCAGAGCTGCTTACACTCACTGTTGAACCGGGACCATACCTGATCATGCACACACTGTCTCACCTAATACTCGAAACAATCCCTTGGTGTCACCCTCCTCTGGGAAGCTGTGGCCCTGAGGGATAAGGATATGCCCCCTCACACAGGCTGGGGAAGCCCGAGGTTCAGACCAGAGCCAGCGTCCTCAGCCCCACACAGACTGCATTCTCCCGACCCCAGACACAAGAACTGACATAAGTAGCCAATGAATTTCGTATATTTAAAGCATGCCAATTTTAAATGTTAGGTTTTCAGATGGAAACGCACCATTTTTAAGTGTTGTGTGATGCTGGAGTGCACCAGGAGGTGCGGGCTCAGTCAAAGTGAAGACCAAAATTATCAATGCCGTCTGTAATCCCAGCACTTTGGGAGGCCGAGGTGGGCGGATCACGAAGTCAGGAGATCGAGACCATCCTGGCTAACATGGTGAAACCCTGTCTCTACCAAAAATACAAAAAATTAGCCAGGCCTGGTGGCAGGTGCCTGTAGTCCCGGGTACTTGGGAGGCTGAGGCAGGAGAATCACTTGAACCCGGGAGGCGGAGGTGCAGTGAGCCAAGATGGCACCATTGCACTCCAGCCTGGGCGGCAGAGAGAGACTCTGTCTCAAAAAAAAAAAAAAAAAATCAACGCCTTCCCTCCTGGTTCATGCCGAAGTCCTTACAAGCCCACAGAGAAAAGCTTAACTGAAATAACAGTTATTTGAGTAATTTGTCTGAGTGACTGTATAGTAAATAACCACGCTACTCTTAGAAGAAGTGGTTCTGGAATAAGGTGGAGACGCTAACAAAAGGCAGGGCTCAGCTACCACAAGCCTGTCTGACCAGCTCGTGGCAGTGCTTCTCCTGCCTCCCTCAGACACTGTAGTGAACGGACAAACCCAACTGGCCAATGAGTGATGAGACCTGTATCTTCCTGTCCTCTGATTACACTCCCAAAGCCCGCAGGAAGTTGGGAAACACTGGAGAGCTGAAAGAGAACGCACATCTTCCTTCACCCCATCATGTCCCTGTAAATTACACATCAGAGAAGTATTGTTTTTCTGAGTTAATGTCTTTGGTTATTTCTTACATTGTAAAAAAACAGCTTAAATGTCCATCTCAAGAGATTATTATGCCATCACTGGCACAAATGAAGCCTTCTACTGCAAGAAACTTCTCCCTGAGGGTCAAGTTTACTGAATTTGATAAAAACCTTGCTATCGGTTGCTAATTCTAAACCACTTACCAAGAGTGCTCACCCCAAAGTTCTGCTGCAGCTGCCTGTGTCTCAAATGTTCTCACTACCTCTGTAGAAATATCTTGTAATGTCTCAACCCTAAGGATTGATGCACAAACTCCTTGTACCTTAAACACTTAAACAGCTGGGTGCAGTGGCTCGTGCCTGGAATCCCAGCACTTTGGGAGGCCGAGGTGGGCAGATCACGAGGTCAGGAGTTCAAGACCAGCCTGGCCAACATGGTGAAACCCCATCTCTACTAAAAATACAAAAATTAGCCAGCATGGTGGCAGGCGCCTCTAATCCCAGCTACTCGCTGAGGCAGGAGAATCACTTGAACCTGGGAGGTGGAGCTTGCAGTGAGCCGAGACTGAGCCAAGACTGCGCCATTGCACTCCAGCCTGGGTGACACAGTGAGACTCTATCTAAAAAAAAAAAAAAAAAAAAAAAAAAAAACAGTCAACAGCCAAGAGCCAGCACCACCTGCGCCTGTGCCTTTGGGCATCCTTGAGCTCTTGACTTCCTCCCACAACTGTGCCTCACCGGGCCGGTGTTCCTGTGTTTTTATTTCCTTGCTAGCAAGAGTGGAAGGTCCATCACGCAGGACCACAAGGATCCAGGAAGAAGCAGGGCCGTGGATGTGACCCCAGCAGAAACACACGGCTCATAACCAGGACACCAACCTCAAAAGAGGAGACACAGCCCGGGGATGGCGCCCTGGATCTAACTTCCTTTCCTAGAAGTTACAGTGCTTGAGGATCTTCGTCATCCAGAATCTCAGAGCCTGGCTTTCCCATCCCACGGGCACCTGACACCAGTGCAGCCCCAGGAGGAGGAGGCTGTGCTCCCGCTGAGTCATGGCCTCAGATGTCCCCTCACTGTTGCCCACCCCAGTCTTCACATGTTACAAGTCTAGGCCGCCCATCCAGCCAAGGAACTGTAAAACATAGCCCAGAATAAGCAGCTCTCAGACCACTTTCGGCCAAGCCTCGGGATGGACACAGCGTCTGTCCAGACTGCATCTGCTAAACTGTCTGACACTGGCAGTGTTGACAGGAAAGCTTAGTTCTTTGGTGCTTGACTCTGGTAAGACAAAAGCTGCTTTTCAAAGAATGAAAACCATCCGCTGTGAGACTGCACAGTGCCCACTGGTCAACGGACATGAACACTCCGAGTATCATGCATGTGTGTGTTTGCCCAGAGAGAAATGCTGGTGGAATAAGCTCTGCCTCCCACTCCAACAGCCAATAATGCCGGACACATTGATAAAGGCAGAGGCACTGGGCGTAATTCGTCTATTATCACAATATATTTGCTGCACTAATTTGGGTCACCCCAGAGTTTAATTCTGGAGGACATTAGAAAGATTTATGTGACTGATTTCAAAGAACGCTGCAGCTCACATAGGGGAAAGACGGCCTCCAGCATAAGTATGACTTGAACACATACAAGGGTTGACCAAAAAGGGGTGTGCAGCCACACCACAGGGTGACAAGCTGACTGGGAAAGGGTTTGGGGTAGATGTTACGTACCCCACACCCAGTGTGTGCGTGCATATGTGCATGTGTGTGTGTGCACCTCTGTGTGATTGTAGGTATGTGGGTTGTGTGCGATGGTTTTTTCGTTTTTTGTTTTTTTGAGACGGAGTCTCACTCTGTCACCCAGGCTGGAGTGCAATGGCACAATCTCGGCTCTCTGCAACCTCCACCTCCCAGGTTCAAGCAATTCTCCTGCCTCAGCCTCTGGAGCAGCTGGGATTACAGGTGCATGCCACCACACCCAGCTGATTTTTGTATTTTTAGTAGAGCCTGGGTTTCACCATGTTGGTCAGGCTGGTCTCGAACTCCTGACCTTGTGATCTGCCTGCCTCAGCCTCCCAAAGTATTGGGAAAACGGGTGTGAGCCACCGCGCCCGGCCGTATGTGGGTATGTTTGTGTGCACCTGTGTGTGGTTGTACGTGTGTGGGTGTATTTGTGCATTTGTGTGTGCAAGATCACGTGTGTATCTGTATACGTGCATGTGTGTACACACATGTGTCACAGTGGGAAAGAATGGCAGGGAAAAATGTCTGACCTGTGTCTTCTTCCCTGTAAGTCTCCCTTCTCAGTTCTTTGGCCTCCTCCACTCTCACAAATACAGGCCAATCCACTATCCCTTCATCCAAAAATTCAAAATTCAAAAAGCTCTGAAAATCATAAGTGTGCTGGCAACAAAGCCTGGCTCCTTCACCCTCCAAGAGGCAGCCTAGGACCTGAACTGATACAAAACCATCTGTCTTCACCCTCCCTCATGTGAATACTCACATCCTCCACTGCAGAAATACTGACCAATGACGAGATACCGCCCCAGACCCCAAATCAACACGGCACGGGCACATTAAACAAGAGACAAGTCGCCTATTGAGAGGACAACTGAAGGCTCTCCTGAACATTCTTAAAAGAGCATCCCTGTACTCTCTGTTGCCCTCCCTTTTTGCTGAACCTGTGACTCTCCGATATGGCATCGTGCATTTGTTTCCATGTCCATTTCCCCGCTAAAGACAAAGCCCCACAGGAACAGGAGCTGTGCTGGGTTCTGGGTCCCGTTCCCAGGACTCAGTGCCCACAGAGTGACTCTTAATAAATGTTATTGTGAAATTTTATTTAATTCAGAGATTTAAAATTACATTATTTTTAAATTGGCTGCCAGTATATGCTATAAAATAGAATATTCCCACTAATATGATTTGGAACCAGGGAAACACCCAGTGCATTTTGGTGCCACCAGTTCACTGTGAGTCTCTGGAAACATCACGTGATCAGCGTGATCCCCAGCCGCTCTGTAAAGCGGAGATGGCAATTCTGACTACACAGCTGAGTAGCGAGTGAGGCCCTAGGGGTGCAGGAACACTGCTCCAGTGGTTGTGTGGTATGGTTGGATGGCAACAGTAGCTTTCCACAGCCTCTGGTGCTTAATTGTCAAAGAGCATGGAGCAGCCTCCTCTGGCCCTCTCTAATTGCATAGTCCACAGGCGCATGTCTTCATAACAATGCCAACCACTGTTCCCTACGTGAAATGTAACCAAACAGAGGAGAAGACCTGAGAAAAACAAAATCCTGACAGCCAGAGGCAGGGAGAAAGGCCGGATCCGTTGTCCAGACACACCCCAAAGGGAGCAGGGCAAGCAGCACAGACCCGGACTCTCTGGTACCGGAACTCCTTCACGTCCACAAGGAAATCAGCTTCCAGCGTTTGACAAAAGTCAGGGAGAAAACCGCACCTGGCTTAGAGGACTTGCCTCAAGTCTTCTCTGATAAGATATGCAGCGTATTTCAGCAGGACCCAGGGGCGCTCGCACCTGTAATCCCAGGACACAGGCAGATTGCCTGAACCCAGGAGTTCAAGACCAGCCTGGGCAACATGGCAAGACCCCATCTCTACATAAAAATATGAAAAATTAGCCAGGTGTGGTGGCAGATGCCTGAATTCCCAGCTACTTGGGAGGCTGAGGTGGGAGAATCGCTTGAGCCTGGGAGGCGGAGGTTGCAGTGAACCAAGGTCATGCCACTGCACTCCAGCCTGGGCAACAGAACGAGACGCTGCCTTGGTTAAAAAAAATATACAAATATATTTATACATAAATATATATACATATATATTATATATATTATATATAAAATAAATATATACAAATATATATATTTTTATATATATTATATATATTAAATAAATATATATACACAAATATATATAAATGTGTATATATATTCACACACACACACACACACACACCGAGATACATATGTCATTAAAGGTAACACCCAATACTTGTGCCTTCCCAGGAAAGCCCGATGACACACCCACGGCAGGAACCTGGGGCTTTCTGCTTGGGAAGAAGTCTGATTTAAGGTTTGTAGGAACCCCATTTAAAATGATTTCACTACTCTCTATCAAAACTGTGTAAAATCTGAGTTAGAGAGAAGGGACATTTAGAATCTCAGGTAACCAGGAGCAAACTGAGCAGAAAGCTGCACCTCTACAACTGGAGCAGAAGCCAGTACAGACCTGATTTGTTTGGGGACCAAATGGCCTCATGACACACCCCTTTCACTTAGGGACAGTCAACACAGAAGAAGGAAAGATGGCATCCACGCACATCAAGTGAGCAGGAGAGGAGCGCGGGCAGCGTCTGTGGGACCAGCCTGGCAGGCATTGGCACGCAGACACGGGAGACGTGGCAGGGTCGTGACCCCAGGAGCACAGGAAAAGTGCCACTGAAGAGGCAGCCTGGACCTCAGAGCGTTCTCACAGATCTGCTCTCTGGACAGCAGCCACGCACACTTGGGGCTTGAGGGTTTGCCAGGATTTGCTTCGGAAACTCTACAGTGCTCCTGAGCCAGTGGCTGCGGAAACACGGGACTCAAGGAAGGTGCCTCCAAACACAGAGGACTCATCCCTGGTGCTGGGACCTGACAGGCCAGGCAAGGGGCAAACAGCAGGGCTTGTTCAAACTGCAGCAGCTCAGGCGGGGGTGGGGCGAGAGCCACAAGAAAAACCACAGCATGAATTTTATTTAAAGGGCCGTGTCTGTCTGAAATATTCACATGAATTTTGCCTTTCACTCAAAGTATTTGAATGTTCTCCCTGATTAAAATCTTTATGTCGTGTGGCTACTTCTTAATCTGATTTTTTTTTTTTTTTTTGAGACAGTCTCGCTTTGTTGCCCAGGCTGGAGTGCAGGGGTGCGATCTTGGCTCACTGCAACCTGAGCCTCCCCGGGTCAAGAGATTCCCCTGCCTCAGCTTCCTGAGTAGGTGGGATTACAGGCAGGCACCACCACGCCCAGCTAATTTTTTGTATTTTAGTAGAGATGGGGTTTCACCATGTTGGCCAGGATGGTCTCAATCTCCTGACTTTGTGATCTGCCCGCCTCAGCCTCCCAAAGTGCTGGGGTTAACAGGCTTGAGCCACCACACCCGGCCCTTAATCTGAATTTTTAAGGAAAGACAATGCAAAGGGTCATATAACAAAACTGTGTAACCATCACTTGTATTTTCTTAAGAATGAAACATTAATGATGAAAGTTCATCACCCTCCTGGCAATCCTCTTCCCCAGAGACCACGGTCAGAAGAATTTAGTGCTCATCCAGGGCAAGTGATACGTGTTTTCATCTTTACCCAGAAATAAATAAGTTACCCATGTGTTTAATCTGCATCAATTATCACATATGATACTTTGAAATGAAATCCTTTCATTGTATTTTTCACTCAAGAGTGTTTCTAGGTTGTTACCTACAGATCACTGACAAGGCTGAAATACACGTCAGTAAGTCCTTGGGCACTGGGGTGGGAATTTCCCTGGGATGTATAAAGCAGAGGAGTTTGCAAGGTTCCAGGGTAACACATTTTTGACTTTACTAGACACTGCTAAGTTCTCACAATTTACACTTGCCAGCATGCCCCACACTGAGTTCTGCACTAATTTACACACCAACATGCAATGCAAGTTCCTACTTCCCCATGTCCTCACCAATACTGGGTATAATTAGTTTTTTTAATTCTGTGAATATGGCAGGTGTAAAATTACAGCTGATATTTGAAATTACACTTTCCAGAGCACTGTGTTTAGCCACTGGCTAAGTTTCCTTGTATGACTCTGTGAGGGCACAAATGTCAGTACCAAATGCTTCCCATGAGTTGTTCCCTTGTACAGCTCTGTGGGTACACAGACATCAGAGCTGTATGCTTTAAATGAGTGATTCCCTTATCCAGCTCTGAGAACACGAACGTCAGAGCCGTATGCTTTAAATGAGTGATTGCCTTGTTGTGAGTACATGAATGTCAGAGAACCCTACGCTTTACATGAGTGATCTGTGTGATTTGTGAATTCTACCTAATAAAGCTGTTATTTTACAAAAAGAGAAGGTGTGCTGAGATTATCCTGAGAGTTACTTACTCCCGTGACATGGCTGTGTACGTGATTCTTGCATTCCAGTTTGAAACGCACAGAGTTTTATGACATTTCATAACAGCTGGTTTTAAGGTATGACATGAAATTTTGTTTCTTCTAAGAGCGTATTTTTATTTATGTATATTTAAGTTTGTATTTATATATTCTCAATTTCCTAAAACATTAAAATACAATCGTAGGAACCAACTGCGCCTAATCAGCACCTGGTCTGTTTTTTGATGTAGGAACACAAAAGCCTCTTACACTTGAAAAGACATTTAGGAGACACCTGCGGTGCCCTTCCAGTAGCTGCCAGAATTCCAAGCATATTCTTGGATGAAAGGGGCGGTTTGGAAACCTGTGTCTAAGATTCCCAACTATTTCACCAAAATAATGGCATTTCTAATGGGGGAGGGGGAGTTTCTAAAAACAAAAGCTGACTTGATTTCTCAGGTTTCCTCCCCTGCACCCAACTGGAGGCTTTCTCACCTTCAGACCTGCCAGCCACCTCAGCGCCTGACTTCAAGGCAGCCTCCTGAAACCTACAAATGCCACTTGTATGATCAGCTCTTCCCTGGCACGAGGAACAGGCCCTCCTATGCCTGAGTGACTCTTAAGTCCACAGCCCCATCCTCACCGTTCAGACTTGGGCCTTCTCAGGGCAGACCCGGCCTGGGCTCCAGAGCCTCTCTGGTTACAGCAGGGAGTGTCAACATTTTTTGGAGTAAAAATACACTGAGAAAATGAATTAAATCCTTTAACTCCTTCTCTACTTCAAAATGAGAAATCCACTATGGATGCCAGAATCCAACATTGAGCCTCACACCTGGCTCCAAGATCCGCCCCAAAATGCAGGATCAGTTCCCCGCTCAGATTCCAAGGCGCAAGGCTGGGGCGCAGGTGGCCCCCTCAGTGCCAGTTCCAGCCCACGGCTCTGTTCCATGTCAGCTGAACACACAGGCCTCCCAGGCCATCCCTTACAGAAGGGGAAACCAGGAAGCTCAGCTCTTAGAGGCAGACCCAAGCCCTTCTCCAAAGACCTGAGAGGCTCCAGTTCTTTCGCGGCGTCTCGCGTATCCTTAATTCATTTCGTGTTGTGCAGGGACTGGGCTGCCCCTGTTACTTCATCTCTGGGTTCTTCAGCTATCAACCTCCCACCAGAGCAGGAAGGCTTCTGATATCCCCGAGAAACACACCTTCACTTTAATACTTCTCTCTTGACCGGCGTCCAGAAAAAAAAATCGCTGCCCCGAATTTTTTCAGAACTTACTCACTTCCAGACAGATCCACCAGCCAGTATCTCATTTCTCAAGGGAGCCCCAGTCCTCAAGACTCTCCCGCAGCAGCACAGGGACAGCCAGGGTCTCCAGTGCCTCCAGGCCCCGAGGGAGGCAGCACCGGCCCACAGCCTGGGCACCGGGATGACTCCTTGGCCGGTAAGGAACCATTCAGCCTGGGTGTTCCCTGGACCTAACCCTGAATGAGCAACGGCTCCATGGCACGTAATTAATTAGGATCCCAGGGTCAGCTGCCCTTGGCTCTCTGGCCCTCCTTGACCCAGGTCCAGCCCCTCGCCCAGCTGTCCCTGTTCCCCCCGGGGAGTGCGGGGGTCGAGATTTCCCTGCCAGGTTCCTGTAGACACAGCTCACCAAGTCACATGCATGAAAACCAGTATGATGGCTGCCCTCCCAGCCCTAGCCTCCTGAGATAGACCCCAGCAGAGACCACGAGTTAGCACGTGTGTAAATCCACAGACCAAGAGAGAAAACAGAAAGCCCAGAAGTAAACCCAAGTACCAACGAAAATGTGAATTCACCATACCTTCAGCCACTGGCAGCTGCTCCCCACGAGAACAAGTTTGTCAAATCAGACCAGGTGGGGGTCAGCAAGGAGCAGGGAGAGAATCCTGCAAGAAAAGCAGCAGAAGGCGGCCTGCACCACCTTGGGACTGAGACAGAGGCCCCGGGATGGCCTTTGGCAAGCTGCACCTGCCTCCACACTCCTGGAGGCACTGAATACTGAAATTGCAGAATGTAGAGGTTTTCCATGCTCCATTTTTAAGATAAGATGTACTGAGAATTGGATGGTGTGGAGAGATCACCTTTGAATTCACAAATCTATTTTTATCAAGAATTGAGTAAACAAACATTCCCTTATTAGTGCCTTAATATAACAATGCACTGTTCTGTGCACAGAAGATCGCTGTGGCTAACCTTTCAGCAGCACATGCCCTTTGAGCTGTTTTCTAGGAACACTACAAAGTACACAGAGCCATCCGTGTTATCACACCTGGTGTCCTTGGAAACCCATGGCTTGCACAACCTTGTCTTTTCAGTCATGGGTTCTACAATGCATCTGTGCTTGGTACCCAGGACAGAGGTGCAGACAGAACCCACCCGTATAAAGAAGAATTAGAAGGGACAGATCACAAAAGACAGGCACATCGTCATTAGAAAGGGTGTGCTAGATCATCAGATTTCTGCTGCTAATTTTAGGTTCCTTAAATTAGGTTTTAGGCCAACAAATTTCAAAACAGACCCACCGAATTAGTCCATTCTCATGCTGCTAATAAAGACATACCGGAGACTGGGTAACTGATAAAGGAAAGAGGTTTAATTGGCTCACAGTTCAGCATGGCTGGGGAGGCCTCAGGAAGCTTACCATCAGGGTGGAAAGGGAAGCAAACACATCCTTCTTCATATGGCGGCAGGTAGGAGAAGTACAAGCAGGGGAAATGCCATACACTTACAAAACCATCAGATCCTGTGGGAACTCACTCACTATCACGAGAACACCATGGGGTAAATGGCCCCCAGGATTCAATTATCTCCACCTGGTCCCTCCCACAACACACAGGGATTATGGGAACTACAATTCAAGATGAGATTTGGGTGAGGACACAGCCAAACCATATCACCCACGTTTAAATAATGGAACCACCACTGCGTGATCTTGAACACGAGGAAAAGGAAGAAAATAGACCTATGTCAAACAGACCTACTTACACGGTGACTGGAACATTAGTGGACACTCCACCTCCTCATTTTTATCGGTACAGAAAGAGCACCTGTCACGGATAACAGATACTCTGTGGTTCTGAAACATTTTCCCATGGAAATGAAACAGCCTTTCTGGCAACTGCACCTCTGCCTTTATGATCACCTACATGATAGACAAAACAACTCAACTAATTCCTCTAGACAACACCTGCTGATTAAAAAATGAAAGCAAAGCTGCTCCTGTCTTAACTCTGGTCTAGTCACATGTGCCCTCATCCTATGAACGATGTCGCCAAGCCACAAAAATCCATAGAGGCAACACTGATGGATGCACCTGCTTTTCTTTTTTCCTTTCTTTTCTTTCTTTTCTTTTCTTTTTTTTTTTTTTTTTTTTTTTTTTTTTTTTGAGATGGAGTTTCGCTTTTGTTGCCCAGACTGGAGTGCAAAGGCATGATCTCGGTTCACTGCAACCTCTGCCTCCTGGGTTCAAGTGATTCTCCTGCTTCAGCCTCTCGAGTAGCTGGGATTACAGGTATGCTCCACCAGGCCTGGCTAATTTTGTATTTTTAGTAGAGATGGGGTTTCTCCATGTTGGTCAGGCTGGTCTCGAACTCCCGACCTCAGGTTATCTGCTGCCGTGGCCTCCCAAAGTGCTGGGATTACAGGCGTGAGCCAATGCACCTGGCTGCACCTACTTTTCCACAGCTGAACTCAAGAACCATTCTAATTTGTGGAAACACAGAAATACACATACATGGTTTAGCCTGTGTTATGGGCTGAACTGCATGCTCCAAATATTCATCTGTTGAAGCCTGAACCCCCAGTGTGGCCAAATTTGCAGACAGGGCCTTAAGGAGGTAACTAAAATTAAATGAAGTCACAGGAGTGGGGCCCTGATGCAATCTGATGGGAGTCCCCATAAGAGGAGATTTAGACACAGACACACATAGAGGGCTGGCCCTGTGAGGACAGGTGGAGAAGGTGGTGTCCACACACCCGAGAGAGGCCTCAAGAGGAACCGCCGTGGTGATGCCATGATCTCAGACGTCCAGCATCCAGGGCTGCGAGAGGACAGACTCCCGTTGTGTGGCCGCCCCGTCCAGGGTGCTTTGCTACGATGCCCTGAGCTGAGTAATACATCCAGGTAAAAAGAAGCATGAGAGATACCCACTCTGTAGGGCAAGTCTGAGAATCACTCTGCTTCAACCAATTATGTGTTAGAAATAAATGAAATTCAGAAAAAAAGAACTGAAATTTTAATTAGAAAAAATGATAAATTTTGTCATTTTCTAAATTGTTTCTATCAAATGCTGTGCACAAATTGCTAAACAAATTGAAACTCATTTGAAAACAAACCTACGTCCCTTTTACCAACAAAAGGCAGTTCTCCTGAAAGAATTAAGAACAGTATTTCTTTTATCCTGATAAACATGATGAACCCCATTGCTAGGCCTGACGGCAGCTTTGCAACCTCTCCCCTGCTCAGGTGGCACAGAGAGGAGTGTCCCAGTGACAGCAGAGGGCACCAGCAGTCCTGTTACTCATGCAGCCAAGCTCTGGGGCCATGCCTCTTCCCCCAGCTCTACTGCAGCCAGTCCCCCAGAGGCACCAGCAGCCCCCACACACGAGTGCACCTCCGCAGCACAAAGCACACTCCTCCATCCACAACCCCAAGGTCCTCCCAAGGCTAAGTAACTAAGTCTCAAACTCGAGAAAGAGCTGACTTGTAAATAAACAAATGGATGGTATGCTAGTAATGAAAAGGTGAACTATCCTTGAAAGGTGGCTTAATCCGAATGGAGTGTGTGTGGATGCCACACTTGCATTCTAATGTGATGAGAACCCTTTACACGGAATCTCCCTTTGCAATTTTTAAGTGCACCATGCATCATTATGGGTTGCGCACACCACATGGTGCAGCTGACCTCCCGTGGCATGGCTGACCTCCTGTGGCACAGTTGGCCTCCCATGGCACAGCTGACCTCCCATGGCACAGCTGACCTCCTGTGGCACGGCTGACCTCCTGTGGCACAGTTGGCCTCCCGTGGCACGGCTGACCTCCCGTGGCACAGCTGACCTCCCGTGGCACAGCTGACCTCCCGTGGCACAGTTGGCCTCCCATGGCGTGGCTGACCTCCTGTGGCACAGCTGACCTTTTGTGGCACAGCTGACCTTTTGTGGCACAGCTGGCCTCCATGGCATGGCTGACCTCCCATGGCATGGCTGACTTCCCGTGGCACGGCTGACTTCCCGTGGCACAGCTGACTTCCCGTGGCACAGCTGACTTCCTGTGGCACAGCTGACCTCTAGAGCTTACTCCTCTTGCTTAATGGGAACTTTACGTCCCTTATAAACAGTGACATGTGGAGTAAGAAACAAAGCAGGAGGCCCAAAGCCCAGAACTAGGCCCTGCCGAGCTGTCTCAGGGCCCCGGCCCTGGGGGGAACAGGACTGCTCTTCACCTCTGTGTGAGGCATTTAACCATCATAAACAGCCAACACAACCTCCATGCAGCAACCAGACTTGTTTCCTGCAATCACCGATGAACTGCTTTTCCTCAGCGATCAAAAAAATAAGTTTCCGAAGGCCCAGGGGAAGAGGACATCCTGGAAGAACGCCCTTTCCCAGGTTCAAGGCGTCACCCTCAGCGCCAGTGCCAGGCGGCCGGCATGACCATCAGCCGGGCACGGGAGGGCACCAGACAGCTGGCGTGACCATCATCTAGGCACGGGAGGGCACCAGGCAGCCGGCATGACCATCAGCCGGGCACGGGAGGGCACCAGACAGCTGGCATGACCATCAGCCAGACACGGGAGGGCACCAGACAGCTGGCGTGACCATCAGCCGGGCACGGGAGGGCACCAGACAGCTGGCGTGACCATCATCTAGGCACGGGAGGGCACCAGACAGCTGGCGTGACCATCACCTAGGCACGGGAGGGCACCAGACAGCCGGCATGACCATCAGCCGGGCACGGGAGGGCACCAGACAGCCAGCATGACCATCAGCCGGGCACAGGAGGCCGACGCACGGCAATATGGGGCCAGGGGAGACTGCGTTGATGCAGATGGAGACGAATCTTGCAGAGAAGCAGTGGAATAGAGACATTTCTCGGGAAGGAGAGAGGCTGGAGGATGAGGAGGCACTCTTCCAAGTGCACAAGGTCTCCACTCTCAAGAGAAGAAGTCAGGCTCCATTGCTCGGTGCACCAGGGACAGTGGCAGAGGATTTGATAAAATTCAACCCTGATCCAAGTTTTCAGTAGTGTGCCTGGGAAGAGAGACCTGAAGAAGCTGAAGTTGTAGGAGATGCGCCTGATGTCTACACCCCCGTTGCTAACTCTGAGAAGCTGTCCTTGAAGGATTCCACAGTGGAGACCAGGCAGGGCTTTCTCTGCACAACCAGCACCGGGCGCAAACCCCCTGTGAGAGCCGTGCCTGTGTCGCCCCGTCTCTTCTGTCTGCTCCCCAACATGTCATGGGATATGCGGTCTTGAAGGCAGGGGACCTCCTACTCCTCTCTGAACCCCGTTTTACGATGCAGTGGGAGCTTGGCAGCGAGGTGGAGAGAGTGAACAACACCCGTCCGGAGCCTCAGGAGGTGCAAGCTCATCTGGGGCCCACACCTGGGCCATCCCTGACCTCAGCCCGCCTCCCAGAGGGCCACACCACGTGGGTTAAACACAACTGTGCAAACATCTATCCGTGATTTCTAGAGGAGTGAAAACTGTTTCGCAAGCTTCACAGGCAAGCAAGAGGATTCTGCGTTACTCAGCATGAAGACACAGGGAGACAAAACAGCAAAATGAGAAAACAAAATGAAGATTAGAAACAGCCACCTTGGAATAGCAAGGAGAAGCTCATACTTGACACAGAGCTACTACTGTAGTGCTGCTAGCACTACAACAACAGTGATGATAATAACAATACAACGGTAATGGAAAGAATATAGCTCCATTGCATGTGAAAATGCAAAGCAACAGTCCCATCCAAGAGAGGCCCCAGGATAATTCCGCCGGTCCCTGGAGTCATCATCCAGGATGTGCAGAGCCCAGTCTTGTGTAGCATCTGTGCAGTCAGGGATGCCACTCCCTGGCGAAGAGGGAGAGAGGCAGGTGCGGAGAAGTGGAGGCACACCTCCCAGCACCTGCCTGTCTGAGACATGCAAGCCCTTCCCACACCCTCTAGTTGGCTGTCGCAGAAACCCCACAAGGCAGGCGTGAGCATTCATTTTCAAGTAAGGAGACTGATCTTTAAATTAAGTGACCTACCCAAAACTCGGGAGAGTGAGTGGTGAGGTCAGGTCTTGAACACAGATTATGTGGCAGGCATACCACACACGATGAGTGATATGCACACATCCACACACACACACACACACACACGTATGTGCATATGGACAGAAAAAAACGCCTACAAACAGAATCCAAACACAGCAGCCCACCCCCTCCCAGACGCGAGCTCCCCACAGCAGACTGCGGTTAGTTCCGAGAGGCTCCTTGGGAATGAGTCCGTCTTGTGAGTAACAGGAGAGAGGTTCTCAGAGAAGAGAGGACAGAAACCGAGGGGTACCAAGAGTATGGAAACAGAAATGAAGATGTTGGGAGAAGCACATTCTCCATTTTACAGCACAGATCCGTTATAAAATCAATTTTAAATGTAACAGAAAAAGCCCACGTGAGAAGAGTTCTGCGTCCCGCCTGCTTGAAGACACTCTACTTAACGTGCTTCTGGTTTAAGAGGTGGAACGAAAATTTCTGTTGGTCAACTTCATTTTTACACATCATTTTAACTGTAATAGGCTGGGATTCATTTTTCTATCTCCAGGCAACAAGACAGACTTCTCAACTCTTCTGTGTTGAAACAAATGTAATATATGTGATGGCATAAAATGTATTTTATGTACAAAATTACTCAGTTGATTACAAAGGATACATATTAATTTTTAAACTATGAGAGATGCTGAAGCAGGCATATACAACCAAAATGCAAAAACCATTTTGAAAAATTATTTTCGGAGTTCAATAAATCAACAATTACATTTTTAATCAGTTAACACCTATAACACAGAAGCAAACTAAGTGCACCAGTCATATCACCTCTTAAAAATCTGCATCTGCCATCAAAAGTAATCCCCACAGTTATTCCAAACGACAGGTGCAGAGGCATGCCTTCGAGAGGGAGAAGCCTAATGAGGCTCTCACAGCATCTGTGGAAAGTTCTATATTATTCAGTAAATCAAGCACCCAGTGTCCTCTTAGACACAAAGCGTGTAATGTAACATTCACCACCTTAGCCGTTTCTAAGTGAAATTTCCGTGTCACTGAGCACATCCACAATGCTGTGCTGCCATCACCAGTAATTATCTTACAATATTAACAGCAAAGAGACTCACCACACAAAACTAAATTAAAAATCAGATACAATCCTAAGCACCCCGGTTTCACTGAGGAAAGCAAAAAAAAAGGTTCAGTTCAAAGTCATGGGAACACGGCCACCACGGATTCAAACGCCAGACTTAGGTCCCAGTCCCCCACCCACAGGCTGCACGTGGCAGTGTTCACAGATGTGGCTGCCCCAGGCTCACGCCTCCCTCCTCGCAGGGATTCCAGCCCTGCCTGAGCCTGAGTAATCCACTCAAGGCAGCCTCTGGGAGAAGCTCTAGGAAGCTGTGAGGTGCCAGCGCCGAGCCTCCCAGACGCTCGTCCCTCCAGGTCCCCTCTCATGGTTTTCATGCCAGCTCCAGGCCCACCCACTCCAGCCTCTCCAGCTCCAGGCCCACCCACTGCAGCCACTCCAGCTCCAGGCCCACCCACTGCAGCCACTCCAGCTCCAGGCCCACCCACTCCAGCCACTCCAGCTCCAGGCCCACCCACTCCAGCCCACTCCAGCTCCAGGCCCACCCACTCCAGCCACTCCAGCTCCAGGCCCACCCACTGCAGCCACTCCAGCTCCAGGCCCACCCACTCCAGCCCACTCCAGCTCCAGGCCCACCCACTCCAGCCCACTCCAGCTCCAGGCCCACCCACTCCAGCCACTCCAGCTCCAGGCCCACCCACTCCAGCCACTCCAGCTCCAGGCCCACCCACTCCAGCCCACTCCAGCTCCAGGCCCACCCACTCCAGCCACTCCAGCTCCAGGCCCACCCACTCCAGCCACTCCAGGGGCTTCTGCTTCTCTGCATGATACACGCGGTTCTACGCATTTGAAGTGATGGCTCCGTGGACGGAATCATCACGGCTAAACACCTCGCAGTAGTGCATTCACTGCCACGGGTTCTTCAGAGGCCTTCCTCACGTCATCCCGAGGTGCGCCCCTCTCCTTGTCTGTCCTGGGGTACTTCATGCTGCCACATCTAGATCATTTTACTCAAGGGCCTCATAAACACTTTTTAAATCTCATAAAGTGGCCAGCTCCACACATGTAACGAGTACTACCGTATTTATAATTAACGAGGTGCCGTCTCAGTCCATTTGTGTTGCTATCACAGAATACCTGAGACTGGGTAATTTACACAGAAGAGAGGTTGATCTACTTCACACATCCACAGGCTGGGAAGTTCAAGGGCCTGGCTCTGGCCTCCGGCTTCATGTTGTGTCACAACATGGCAGTGAAGGTCAAAGGTGAAGCAGACACCTGCAAAGACGCAACACGCAAGGGGCACCTGGGTTCGTAACAACCCCCCTCGAGGGAACAAATCCATTCCCAACAGAACAAATCCTGTCTTGCAAATCCTGTCTTGCAAAAGTGAGAACTCACTCCCCACCAAGAGAACAGCACTGAGACGTTCATGAGTGATCCATCCCCATGACCCAAACACCTCCCCCTTGGCCCCAGCTCCAACACTGGGGGTCAAATTTCAACATGCGTTGTTTTGGTTTTGTTTCTCAGTCTTTTTCTTTTTTAGATTCAGAGAGTACGTGTGCAGGTTTGCACGTGGGTACATTGCACAATGTTGAAGTCTGGGTTTCTAATGATCCCATCACCCAAGTAGTGAGCACAGCACCCAACAGGCAGTTTGCCAAGCTCTGCCCCTTTCCTGTCCTTCCCCACTGATGCAGTCCCCAGTGTCTGCTGTTTCCACATCTATGTCCCTGTCTCTCAAGGCTCATCTCCCACCTAGCGAGAACAGGTGGTATTTGGTTTTCTGCTCCTGTGTTAATTCTCTTAGGATAATGACCTCCAGCTCCATCCATGTTGCTGCAAAGGACATGATTTTGTTCTTTTTATGGCTGTGTGATATATCATGGTGTATACATACACATTTTCTTTATCTAGTCCACCACTGATGAGCACCTAGGTGGATTCCATGTCTTTGCTATTGTGAATAGTGCTGCAATGAACATGTGAGTACATGTGTCTTTTTGATAGAATAATTTATTTTCTTTTGGGTACACACCCCGTAATGGGATTGCTGGGTTGAATAGTAATTCTATTTTTAGTTCTTTGACAAACCTCCAAACTGCTTGCCACAGGGGCTAATTTACCTTCTCACCAACAGTGTATAAATGTTCCTCTTCTCTACAGCCTTTCCAGCATCTGTTATTTTTTGTCTTTTTAACAACAACCATTCTGAGCGGTGTGAGATGGTACCTCACTGTGGTTTTTGATTTGCATCTCTCTGATGATTAGTGATGTTAAGCATTTTTTCATACTTTTTTTCAACATGGGTTTGGGCGAGAACAACCAACCAGATCCAAACCAAAGCAGGTGCCAATGAAAAAGAAATGCATTATCCAGAGATTCCCCACCTGTGGGCAAAGAAGGCCTAGGAGACCAGAGGGACTGTGTTGAGACACAGAAGGAGGTAGATAGTTAAGTAAAAACAGAGATTGTTATAATGTTTATTTTTGCTAAAACGTATATGGATGACAATACACCCAAAAAATACCCCCCACTTAAATGAATTAGCAAGTTAATAGGATAGTGAAGTTTTCTAGTTAGTGAATACTGAAGGTATAGCTGTTGTTGTTCGGTGGTCTACGGTTTTTAACACTAAAATGACAGGCTTTCTTCTGGAAGGGCTGACACACCTGTTTCAAACCAGATGAACACTGTGGGGACAGACACGCTCAACAGGTTGCTGAGGGAGGAGGGAGCACAGCACGAACACTCACCCCTGAGACTCATGCCCTTTTTCATCCTTAGTAACTTTTTTGTTGTGGTGGTGGTAAAATATAAATAACAAATGTTGCCATTTTAAGCGTTTTTTAATTCAGTGGCATTAATCGGATTCACAATATTGTACAACCATCGGCATTACCTTTTTCCAAAATTTGTCAACGCCACAAGCAATAACTCTGTGTTACTGTCCATGAAGCAGTAACCCCCTTCTGTCCTCCCCCAGCCCCCCTGTAATCTCTATTAGATTCTGTCTTTTTAAATTTGCCTATTCTAGGTACCTCATATAACTGGAATCATTCAATATTTACACTTCTGTGTCTGGCATATTTCACTTAGTATCTTTTCAAGGCTCACCCATGTTGTCAGATGTATCAGAACTTCGTTCCTTTTTCTGGCCGAGTCATATTCCGCTGTCCACAGAAGCCGCATTGTGTTGATCTGTCCATCCATTCATGGACACTTGGGTTGCTTCACAAAAGTCACACAACCTTTCGGCTGTTGTGACTAACGCTGCTACGAACATCGGAGCACAAACATCTGTTTGAGTCACTGTCATCACCACCTTTGGGCATAGGCCGAGGCATGGAATTGCAGGGTCACAAAACTGCCAACTCGTTTGCCCCAGCAGCCAAGTTTTACATTTCTACCAGCAATGTGTGAGGCTTCCAGTTTCTCCACATCACGGCCACAACCAGCTATTGTCCTTTGTCATTGTTTTAACTGCCATCTAGTCAGGGTAAACCAGAATCTTGTTGTGGATGTGGCTGACATTTCCTTTATGAATAATGACACTGAGTACCTTTCCTTATGTGTTTTGGCCATTTGTATATCATCTTTGGAAAAATGTCTGCTCATATCTTTGGCCCATTTTTATTCAGGCCGTTTGTCCTTCTGTTGTTAAGTTGTAGGAGTTATTTATATTTTCTTAATAACAAATCTTTATCACACATGTGATTTACAGATGTTTTCTTCCATTCATAGTGTACTTTATACATAAAAGATTTTCTCTCCTACAAACAAGAACCAATTCATCTATTTTTTTTTCTTTTGCCGCCTATACTTTTCGCATTATGTTTAAGAAATCATTGCTGATGACCAAGTTACAGGAGTCTTCAAAATGGAGGTGACAGTGGGAGCTAAACGATGAGAACGCATCTCACAAAGAAACAAGAAAACTGAAGTGCCAAGAGGTCAAATAACTTGCCCAGGGCCCCTCAGCTAGCTGATGCAAGAACTAGGATATAAATTCACAGTTATCCGACGAAATTTCTTCACATCTGTGGTGCAAGTCCACAAACATTTGCTGAGCCCCTAACACGCACTAGCTACAAAGCTGGCTGGAGAAGCTTTGGGAAGTTTCGGGAGTGTCCATTTAACCAAATGCATTTACATTCTAGTCAGGAGAGACAGATAATAAACAAATAAATAGGGGGGCGGAGCAAGATGGCCGAATAGGAACAGCTCCAGTCTCCAACTCCCAGCACGAGCGACACAGAAGACCGGTGATTTCTGCATTTTCAACTGAGGTACTGGGTTCATCTCACTGGGGAGTGCCGGACGATCGGTGCTGGTCAGCTGCTGCAGCCCGACCAGCGAGAGCTGAAGCAGGGCGAGGCATTGCCTCACCTGGGAAGCGCAAGGGGGAAGGGAATCCCTTTTCCTAGCCAGGGGAACTGAGACAGTTCACCTGGAAAATCGGGTAACTCCCACCCCAATACTGCACTTTAAGCAAACAGGCACACCAGGAGATCATATCCCACACCTGGCCGGGAGGGTCCCACGCCCACGGAGCCTCCCTCATTGCCAGCACAGCAGTCTGTGATCTACTGGCAAGGCAGCAGCGAGGCTGGGGGAGGGGCGCCCGCCATTGCTGAGGCTTAAGTAGGTAAACAAAGCTGCTGGGAAGCTCGAACTGCGTGGAGCTCACAGCAGCTCAAGGAAACCTGCCTGTCTCTGTAGACTCCACCTCTGGGGACAGGGCACAGTAAACAATAACAAAAGCAGCAGAAACCTCTGCAGACGCAAACGACTCTGTCTGACAGCTTTGAAGAGAGCAGTGGATCTCCCAACATGGAGGTTGAGATCTGAGAAGGGACAGACTCCCTGCTCAAGTGGGTCCCTGACCCCTGAGTAGCCTAACTGGGAGACATCCCCCACTAGGGGCAGTCTGACACCCCACACCTCACAGGGGGGAGTACACCCGTGAGAGGAAGCTTCCAAAGCAAGAATCAGACAGGTACACTCGCTGTTCAGAAATATTCTATCTTCTGCAGCCTCTGCTGCTGATACCCAGGCAAACAGGGTCTGGAGTGGACCTCAAGCAATCTCCAACAGACCTACAGCTGAGGGTCCTGACTGTTAGAAGGAAAAGTATCAAACAGGAAGGACACCTACACCAAAACCCCATCAGTACATCACCATCATCAAAGACCAGAGGCAGATAAAACCACAAAGATGGGGAAAAAGCAGGGCAGAAAAGCTGGAAATTCAAAAAATAAGAGCGCATCTCCCCCGGCAAAGGAGCGCAGCTCATCACCAGCAACAGATCAAAGCTGGACGGAGAATGACTTTGACGAGATGAGAGAAGAAGGCTTCAGTCCATCAAATTTCTCAGAGCTAAAGGAGGAATTACGTACCCAGCACAAAGAAACTAAAAATCTTGAAAAAAAAAAGTGGAAGAATTGATGGCTAGAGTAATTAATGCAGAGAAGGTCATAAACGAAATGAAAGAGATGAAAACCATGACACGAGAAATACGTGACAAATGCACAAGCTTCAGTAACCGACTCGATCAACTGGAAGAAAGAGTATCAGCGATTGAGGATCAAATGAATGAAATGAAGCGAGAAGAGAAACCAAAAGAAAAAAGAAGAAAAAGAAATGAACAAAGCCTGCAAGAAGTATGGGATTATGTAAAAAGACCAAATCTACATCTGATTGGGGTGCCTGAAAGTGAGGGGGAAAATGGAACCAAGTTGGAAAACACTCTTCAGGATATCATCCAGGAGAACTTCCCCAACCTAGTAGGGCAGGCCAACATTCAAATCCAGGAAATACAGAGAACGCCACAAAGATACTCCTCGAGAAGAGCAACTCCAAGACACATAATTGCCAGATTCACCAAAGTTGAAATGAAGGAAAAAATCTTAAGGGCAGCCAGAGAGAAAGGTCGGGTTACCCACAAAGGGAAGCCCATCAGACTAACAGCAGATCTCTCGGCAGAAACTCTACAAGCCAGAAGAGAGTGGGGGCCAATATTCAACATTCTTAAAGAAAAGAATTTTAAACCCAGAATTTCATATCCAGCCAAACTAAGTTTCATAAGTGAAGGAGAAATTAAATCCTTTACAGATAAGCAAATGCTTAGAGATTTTGTCACCACTAGGCCTGCCTTACAAGAGACCCTGAAGGAAGCACTAAACATGGAAAGGAACAACCGGTACCAGCCATTGCAAAAACATGCCAAAATGTAAAGACCATCGAGGCCAGGAAGAAACTGCATCAACTAATGAGCAAAATAACCAGTTAATATCATAATGGCAGGATCAAGTTCACACATAACAATCTTAACCTTAAATGTAAATGGACTAAATGCTCCAATTAAAAGACACAGACTGGCAAACTGGATAAAGAGTCAAGACCCATCAGTCTGCTGTATTCAGGAGACCCATCTCACACGCAGAGACATACATAGGCTCAAAATAAAGGGATGGAGGAAGATTTACCAAGCAAATGGAGAACAAAAAAAAGCAGGGGTTGCAATACTAGTCTCTGATAAAACAGACTTTAAACCATCAAAGATCAAAAGAGACAAAGAAGGCCATTACATAATGGTAAAGGGATCAATTCAACAGGAAGAGCTAACTATCCTAAATATATATGCACCCAATACAGGAGCACCCAGATTCATAAAGCAAGTCCTTAGAGACTTACAAAGAGACTTAGACTCCCATACAATAATAATGGGAGACTTCAACACTCCACTGTCAACATTAGACAGATCAACGAGACAGAAAGTTAACAAGGATATCCAGGAATTGAACTCATCTCTGCAGCAAGCAGACCTAATAGACATCTATAGAACTCTCCACCCCAAATCAACAGAATATACATTCTTCTCAGCACCACATCGTACTTACTCCAAAATTGACCACGTAATTGGAAGTAAAGCACTCCTCAGCAAATGTACAAGAACAGAAATTATAACAAACTGTCTCTCAGACCACAGTGCAATCAAACTAGAACTCAGGACTAAGAAACTCAATCAAAACCGCTCAACTACATGGAAACTGAACAACCTGCTCCTGAATGACTACTGGGTACATCACGAAATGAAGGCAGAAATAAAGATGTTCTTTGAAACCAATGAGAACAAAGATACAACATACCAGAATCTCTGGGACACATTTAAAGCAGTGTGTAGAGGGAAATTTATAGCACTAAATGCCCACAAGAGAAAGCAGGAAAGATCTAAAATTGACACTCTAACATCGCAATTAAAAGAACTAGAGAAGCAAGAGCAAACACATTCGAAAGCTAGCAGAAGGCAAGAAATAACTAAGATCAGAGCAGAACTGAAGGAGATAGAGACAAAAAAACCCTCCAAAAAATCAATGAATCCAGGAGTTGGTTTTTTGAAAAGATCAACAAAATTGACAGACCACTAGCAAGACTAATAAAGAAGAAAAGAGAGAAGAATCAAATAGACGCAATAAAAAATGATAAAGGGGATATCACCACCGACTCCACAGAAATACAAACTACCATCAGAGAATACTATAAACACCTCTATGGAAATAAACTGGAAAATCTAGAAGAAATGGATAATTTCCTGGACACTTACACTCTTCCAAGACTAAACCAGGAAGAAGTTGAATCCCTGAATAGACCAATAGCAGGCTCTGAAATTGAGGCAATAATTAATAGCCTACTAACCAAAAAAAGTCCAGGACCAGATGGATTCACAGCTGAATTCTACCAGAGGTACAAGGAGGAGTTGGTACCATTCCTTCTGAAACTATTCCAATCAATAGAAAAAGAGGGAATCCTCCCTAACTCATTTTATGAGGCCAACATCATCCTGATACCAAAGCCTGGCAGAGACACAACAAAAAAAAGACAATTTTAGACCAATATCCCTGATGAACATCGATGCAAAAATCCTCAATAAAATACTGGCAAACCGGATTCAGCAACACATCAAAAAGCTTATCCACCATGATCAAGTGGGCTTCATCCCTGGGATGCAAGGCTGGTTCAACATTCGCAAATCAATAAACATAATCCAGCATATAAACAGAACCAAAGACAAGAACCACATGATTATCTCAATAGATGCAGAAATGGCTTTTGACAAAATTCAACAGCCCTTCATGCTAAAAACGCTAAATAAATTCGGTATTGATGGAACGTACCTCAAAATAATAACAGCTATTTATGACAAACCCACAGCCAATATCATCCTGAATGGGCAAAAACTGGAAAAATTCCCTTTGAAAACTGGCACAAGACAGGGATGCCCTCTCTCACCACTCCTATTCAACATAGTGTTGGAAGTTCTGGCTAGGGCAATTAGGCAAGAGAAAGAAATCAAGGGTATTCAGTTAGGAAAAGAAGAAGTCAAATTGTCCCTCTTTGCAGATGACATGATTGTATATTTAGAAAACTCCATTGTCTCAGCCCAAAATCTCCTTAAGCTGATAAGCAACTTCAGCAAAGTCTCAGGATACAAAATTAATGTGCAAAAATCACAAGCATTCATATACACCAGTAACAGACAAACAGAGAGCCAAATCATGAATGAACTTCCATTCACAATTACTTCAAAGAGAATAAAATACCTAGGAATCCAACTTACAAGGGATGTGAAGGACCTCTTCAAGGAGAACTACAAACCACTGCTCAGTGAAATAAAAGAGGACACAAACAAATGGAAGAACATACCATGCTCATGGATAGGAAGAATCAATATCGTGAAAATGGCCATACTGCCCAAGGTAATTTATAGATTCAATGCCATCCCCATCAAGCTACCAATGAGTTTCTTCACAGAATTGGAAAAAACTGCTTTAAAGTTCATATGGAACCAAAAAAGAACCCGCATCTCCAAGACAATCCTAAGTCTAAAGAACAAAGCTGGAGGCATCACGCTACCTGACTTCAAACTATACTACAAGGCTACAGTAACCAAAACAGCATGGTACTGGTACCAAAACAGAGATATAGAGCAATGGAACAGAACAGAGTCCTCAGAAATAATACCACACATCTACAGCCATCTGATCTTTGACAAACCTGAGAGAAACAAGAAATGGGGAAAGGATTCCCTATTTAATAAATGCTGCTGGGAAAATTGGCTAGCCATAAGTAGAAAGCTGAAACTGGATCCTTTCCTTACTCCTTATACGAAAATTAATTCAAGATGGATTAGAGACTTAAATGTTAGACCTAATACCATAAAAATCCTAGAGGAAAACCTAGGTAGTACCATTCAGGACATAGGCATGGGCAAAGACTTCATGTCTAAAACACCAAAAGCAACGGCAGCAAAAGCCAAAATTGACAAATGGGATCTCATTAAACTAAAGAGCTTCTGCACAGCAAAAGAAACTACCATCAGAGTGAACAGGCAACCTACAGAATGGGAGAAAATTTTTGCAATCTACTCATCTGACAAAGGGCTAATATCCAGAACCTACAAAGAACTCAAACAAATTTACAAGAAAAAAACAAACAACCCCATCAAAAAGTGGGCAAAGGATATGAACAGACATTTCTCAAAAGAAGACATTCATACAGCCAACAGACACATGAAAAAATGCTCATCATCACTGGCCATCAGAGAAATGCAAATCAAAACCACAATGAGATACCATCTCACACCAGTTAGAATGGCGATCATTAAAAAGTCAGGAAACAACAGGTGCTGGGGAGGATGTGGAGAAATAGGAACAGTTTTACACTGTTGGTGGGATTGTAAACTAGTTCAACCATTATGGAAGACAGTATGGCGATTCCTCAAGGATCGAGAACTAGATGTACCATATGACCCAGCCATCCCATTACTGGGTATATACCCAAAGGATTATAAATCATGCTGCTATAAAGACACATGCACACGTATGTTTATTGCGGCACTATTCACAATAGCAAAGACTTGGAATCAACCCAAATGTCCATCAGTGACAGATTGGATTAAGAAAATGTGGCACATATACACCATGGAATACTATGCAGCCATAAAAAAGGATGAGTTTGTGTCCTTTGTAGGGACATGGATGCAGCTGGAAACCATCATTCTTAGCAAACTATCACAAGAACAGAAAACCAAACACCGCATGTTCTAACTCATAGGCGGGAACTGAACAATGAGATCACTTGGACTCGGGAAGGGGAACATCACACACCGGGGCCTATCATGGGGAGGGGGGAGGGGGGAGGGATTGCATTGGGAGTTATACCTGATGTAAATGACGAGTTGATGGGTGCTGACGAGTTGATGGGTGCAGCACACCAACATGGCACAAGTATACATATGTAACAAACCTGCACGTTATGCACATGTACCCTAGAACTTAAAGTATAATAATAATAAATTAATTAAAAAAAAAAAAAGAAATCATTGCTAAACCAAGGCCACAAAGATTTGCCCTGTTTCCTTCTAAAGACTTTACAGTTTAGTTCTTACAATTAGGTCTTCGATCCCTTTTGAGTTAATTTTTGTATATGGTGTGAGATAGGGGTTCAACTCCATTCTTTCGATTATTGATACAGTTTTCACAGCATCATTTAAAAGACTATTCTTTCCCCATTCAATGGACTTGGCACCCTTGTCAAATATAAATTAGCCATTATAATAGTGAATACATGTCAATATACAATTGTCCTAGCCCACGGAACACCAAGCACAAACCCTAAATGACAGACTTTGGGTGATTATGATGTGTAAATCTAGGTTCCACAATTCTGACAAATGCGCCACCTCTGGTGAAGGATGTTAATAATGAGCGAGTCTGTGGGGGCAGCAGAGGATACATGGGAAATCTCTGAACCTTCCACTCAATTTTGCTGTGAACCTAAAACTGCTCTAAAAATTAAAACTTTAAAATTAATAAAATTTGCTAGAGGTGTGATGGCTTATTTACAAACTTGAAATTCTATTCCATGGATATATATGGCTATCCTTATGCCAGTACTATGTTGTTTTCATTACAGTAGCTTTGAATTAAGTCTTAAAATCAAGAGTATATTCCCCCAACTTTGTTCTTTTACAAGATTATTTTGGATATTTGGGCTCCATTGAAATTCCACATGAATTTTAAGATGGAGTTTGCTATTTCTGCCCAAAAGGTGGTTGGAATTGTGACCACAACTGCATTAAATCTGTACAGCACTTTGGGTAATGCTGTAATTTCAGCAATATTAAATTTACCAATCCATGAACATAGAATATCTTTCCATTTGTTTATAGCTTTAATTTATTTTAGCAGTGTTTTGTAGTTTTCTATGTACAAGCCTTTTGCCTCCTTGGTTAAATTTATATTTGAGTATTTTATTCTCTTTAATGCTATTACAAATGGAATTGCTTCCTTAATTTCCTTTGATTGTTCATTACTGGTGCATAAAAATACAACTAATTGTGGACTGATTGTGTATCTTTTAACTTTGCCAAATTTACTTTGCTGGGTTGATTAGCTCTAAAAGATTTGTTTTGTGGATTGTTGCGGTTTTAACATATAATGTCATGTGATCTGTGAACAGAAATAGTTGAATTTATTATGTTCCAATTTGGATTATTTTCTTTGCCTAACTGTTCTCTGTAGAACTTTCTAGCACTGTGTTGAATAGAAGTTAGGAAGTGGGCATCTTTACTTAGTTCCTGGTCTTAGGAGAAAAGTTTCAGTGTTTTCCAATTGAGTATGACATCAGCTGTGGGTTTTTCACATATGGTCTTTATGACATTGAGGATGTCCCCTCTTTTCCTAATGAGTGTTTTTACCATAAAGAAGGCTGGATTTTGTCAAATACTTTTTCTGCATCAATTGAGATGATAATGTGGTTTTTTAATCCTCATTCTATTAGTGTGGTGCATTACACTGATTGATTTTAATATGTTGAACCACCCTTGTATTCCTGGAATAAATCTCATTTCGTCACAGTGTACAATCTTTTTACAACACTGTTGAATTTGGTTTGCTAGTGTTTTACTGAGGAATTCTGCATGTATATTCAAGCAGGATATTGGTCTGTAGTTTTCCTCTAGTGATTTTATCCGGTTTTTGGTATCAAGGTAATGCTGGCCTCACAGAATGAGTTAGGAACATTACTTTCCCTTCCTTTTTTTTAATTTTTTTTTTTTTGAGAAGGAGTCTCACTCTATCACCCAGGCTGGAGGGCAGTGGTGCGATCTCGGCTCACTGCAACCTCCGCCTCCCGGGTTCCAGCGATTCTCCTGCCTCAACCTCCCGAGTAGCTGGGACTACAGGCGTATGCCACCATGCCCAGTTAATTTTTTTTTTTTTTAGTAGAGATGGGGTTTCGCCATGTTAGCCAGGATGGTCTCCATCTCGGCCTCCCAAAATGTTGGGATTACAGGCATGAGCCACCGCGTCCGACCAGTGTTAATTCTTTAAATGCTGGAAAGAGCTCACCAGTGAATCCATAAGGTCCTGGGCTTTTCTTTCTTGGGAGGTTTTTGATTACCAGTTCTGTCTCCTTGCTAGTCATAGGTCTGTGCAGGTTTTCTATTTTTTAATGTTCAGTGTTGACAGGTAGTATGTTTCGCAAAATTTGTCCACTTCATCTAGGTTATCCAGTTTGTTGGTACACAGTTGTTCATGGTATTCTCTTTTAATCCTTTTTACTGCTGTTAAGTCAGTAAGTAATGCCTCCTCTGTCATTTCTGATTTAAGTAATTTGAGCCTTCCCTCTTTTTTGCTTAATTCATCTCAATAAAGATTTGTCAATTTTCTTGTCAAAGATACAACTTTTGGCTTTGTTATTTTCTGTATTATTTATCTACAATCTAATCTTTATGTCCTTCCTTCTGCTAACTTTACGTTAGTTTGCTATTCTTTTTCTAATTCCTTGAGATGTGCAATTAAGTTATTGATTTGAGATCTTTCTGGATTTTTAATGTAGGTGTTGCTCACAGCTATTAATTTGCCTCTGAGTGCTACTTTCGCTGCATCCCACAAGTTTTGGTATGCTGTGCTTTTGCTTTCATTTGTCTGTAGGTCTTTTCTTATTTCCTTTGTCATTTCTTCTTTGATCCATTGATTATTTAAGAGTGTGTTGTTTAATTTTCACGTACTTGTGATCTTTCTAGTTTTCATTCTATTATTGATCTCTACTTTCTTTTTTTTTTTTTTTTTTTTTGAGACGGAGTCTCGCTCTGTAGCCCAGCCTGGAGTGCAGTGGCCGGATCTCAGCTCACTGCAAGCTCCGCCTCCCGGGTTCACGCCATTCTCCGGCCTCAGCCTCCCGAGTAGCTGGGACTACAGGCGCCCGCCACCTCGCCCAGCTAGTTTTTTGTATTTCTTAGTAGAGACGGGGTTTCACCGTGTTAGCCAGGATGGTCTCGATCTCCTGACCTCGTGATCCGCCCATCTCGGCCTCCCAAAGTGCTGGGATTACAGGCTTGAGCCACCGCACCCGGCCTGATCTCTACTTTCATTTCATTGTGGTCAGAAAAGATAATTTGCATTACCTTAAATTTTTTAATTTATTAAAATTTTTGTTTTGTAGCCAAGCATGTGGTCTATCTGGAGAATGGTCTGGATAGCATTCTCGAGGATAGACCAAGTGCTTGAGAAGAATGTGTAGTTACTGTCATTGAGTGTAATGTTCTGTATCTATCTGTTAGATCCAATTGGCTTATACTGTTACTCAAGTCCTCTCTTTCCTTATTGATCTTCTGATTGTTCTACTATTGAAAAATGGGTTATTGAAATTGTTAACTATTATTGTAGAATTGTTTATTTCTCTCTTCAATTCTGTCAATTAGTACTTCCTATGTTTTGGGGATTCCGTTCTTATGTGCCTACGTGTTTATAATTGTCATATCTTTCTGATGTATTGAGTCTCTTATGAATGTAAAAATGTCCTTCTTTGTTTCTAGAACCCCTGGACTTAGGACACTCCAGAACAAGGATTGGCAAATTCAGACCAGTAAACCAAATACCACTGCCTGTTTTTACATGGCCCACAAGCTAAAAATGTTTTTTACACTGTTAAATGACTGAAAAGTCAAAATATATTTCATGATGTGAAAATTGCATGAAATTCAAATTCCAGTGTCCATAAAGCTCTACTGGAAAATGGCAATGCGCACTCACTCCTATCCTGTCTGGGCACTTCCAGACTGCAGTGGCAGACACAAGTAACTGCAACACAGACCTGCTATGACTAAAACACTTATTACTTGACCCTTTAAAGAATAAACACTTATTACTTGACCCTTTAAAGAAAAAGTTCACATGCGCTCACCCTAAGATAAAGACTGTATCTCCTAGCTTACTTTGATGCCAAGAATGGCCATTTGACTAAGTTTTGGATGGTAAGCTATTAGCAGAAATATGTGTGTGGCCCTAAAACACACTGGTAAGAACAGAAAATGTGTCCTTCTCTGCCCCTTTGTTCTCAGCCATGGCTAGGAAGCAAACAAGGAATGGAAGATGCGCTACCATCTTTCTTGGTTCATGAGATGGAAGACAGACATCAAGGACGGCAGAGCAACCAGGTGAAGGCATCATGTTCCTGATGATAGAGGAACCTCCATAGAGCTTTGAAGTTCCCAAATGTGACCCTCGTTTATATTATACAAAAATTAATTTCTTTCCCTAGGGTCACTATGGTTTCAGGACCATTTTGGGGTACAGTGATTGAATATAAACTAGACATTCTCCTGCTCCAAGGGCTGCTGTATTCCAATGTCATTTGAGACAGGTCAAATGCTACATATCTGGCAATTAATAATTAGATTCCAGCACAAGTCAACAAAAATGGTCTCCCCCAACATGTGGCAATAACACTGTTAGACTCGTGACAAAGAATTTGTTTTCTATCCACTGAGTAACAGGTTTAAGGATATTATTAATAAACTACCTGCACACCAAAGAAAAAAAAGATTTTACCAAATACAGTATTTAACATTGATACATTATCAAATCATTTTAGTCCTAGAACAGCCCTTGAAAATCTTGTAGCTCATGTTAGGATTTTTTTGCAATAAAACTGTCTTTTAAATAAACTCTTATACAAAAACTCCAATATAAAAACAGATAAGAGCAGAAAAACTCATCCTGAAACCTGGGCATGGAGACGGGCACCCCACACTGTAGCTGCCCCAGATCCTCAAGTCCCTTTCTGCAATACTCCAATTTTACTAAATACTTTCTAAATGCCAATTCAAACTTTTCAATAAAATTTGCTCACTACCACTAGTCACTGTCAATTTATATTAGTAACAGCCACAAGCTTTATTGAATCTATTCTGGTTACTGAGGAATCATTCATTTTTCTCCCTGAATCTTCATTTTGCTTTGGGTAGGTTAGATACGAAACATCGGGATTTATAGGTAAATTTTGGTACAAATTTTATTAAAAGTTCTGTGGCTGGTATTTAGAATAGACTGCTTTTTGGTCAGGTCACAGTTATACCTATGAGGGAACCTGCAAGTTACGAGCCCCGTCCACAACAGCTTAGAAGACGGCACAAGTCATTCCTCTACTATAACCATAAGGTGTGTGACGGGGCCAGTTTTATGGTACTTACGGTACAGGTTACTGATGTGTCTAATTAGAAAAATAACTGATCAATAATACCAGGGTGATTTTTATTACCTAATAAAACTGAGAACAGTTTGGAATCAGGTAACAAGGCTAGACCACAAAATCAGCCACAAAGTCTGTGGGCTCCACCACAGGTATTTCCTGCTTGTTATTCTGTCAGAAGACACATTAATGGGTTTTAGAAGAAAATGATAGTTCTTTTTTAAACAGCAAAGTGACAAAGTATATAATAGGCATTTATGTAAGTTTTGATCTCATTTCTTCTCTTGGATGGATGGAGTAATTCATAGGAAGTGAGAAAATTACCGAGTAAGGGTTTAAAAAGATTTGTGATAGAAGCAATTTCTCTAGATGGAAACTTGAATAAAAATGTTGTACCCCACAGTTCCTCACCTCTGGGTAGTGAGAAGCCTTACAGTCTAAATCCATGCCTGTGACTCTTCATTGCCAAAATGAGCAGGATGAGTGGCAGCTGCGGCATGGTGCTGAGCCCTGGCCTGATTCAGACAGCATGTCATGCCTTCGGGAGGGAGAGGCATGACTCAGTACCTCACCAGTCTATTTAAACCACAAAAACTAAATGTGGTTACAGGTTAGGAAGTCTTAAGACATACATACCTTATTGGAACAAACTAGACTCTTAAAAATGAAGATTTCCAATTAAAAGCCGGAAGTTCAGCCAAACACAGTGAAGGCCCTGGCCCTCCAAATATCACTTGGTTTCACCTTATGAGGCCATCACTTTCTGTTTAACTAAATACTGTTTTAAATAAGGAAATCATCAGCTATGAGTCAAGACTGCAGTTAGAAGGATTTTCTATTTCATCGTTTGCCTCATTCTTTTCATTTTGTTTTAATTCTACCACTGGGTATTGGGTTTTCCACGCCTCACGTGTGTACAAGGCCTTGCACTCAGGACACATTTATTGTCTTTGAGACCAAAGACACACCAAGTCCCTGGTGAGGTGTGCTGCCCTCTCCTCAGCCAGCACTGCCTCTCTGGGTCGCCACCATCTGCTCACCTGCCTACGTCTGCCACTCATCACGTGTTTCCATCATAAATTGTCACTCCATCTCTCTTAATCTCAACAGACCCTTTGGAGCAAATTCTACGAGGAATGGTCTTAGAAGTGGGAATTATGGAACAGAATCCCGTTCAAGATGCCATTGATAAGTCCTCCTCCTTTACAACTTCTAATAGCACAAGAGCCCGGCAGCAACAGCGAAGCTCCCCCTTCAGATTCAAGCAGTTTTTCTGATAACCATGGAGGGCTCTTTATCTTGATATACAAGAAGATGAGTGAAAACAGTAACAGTGATCTTCATTTAAATATGATGTGCATCCTTAACAAGCAACCTCCTCAATAAATACAGCAGTAGCATGGGAAGGGAAGTGCAGGTTAACCCCAGTCCTCATCCCGATCTCCACATCTCTGCAGCGCTGCGCTCCTTCCAGGGCACGGTCAGCCTGGGCTGGGCTTCATCCCCATGCTCCTAAACCCACCGGATTTCTG
Organism: Macaca thibetana thibetana; assembly: GCF_024542745.1. NCBI lineage: Eukaryota > Metazoa > Chordata > Mammalia > Primates > Cercopithecidae > Macaca > Macaca thibetana. The sequence continues at coordinate 141,569,819 of NC_065585.1, forward strand.
GATTCCTGATTCCCTAAACTACTGGTCTTCCTTTTTTTCCCCCCCGCTCCAATCCCTCTTTGAATAACTAGTGAAGTATTGCAAGAGACTTAATTCCTACTCCATTGTCATTACTGACATTTAAATAAAACTGTCAGCTGGGCGCAGTGGCTCACACCTGTAATCCCAGCACTTTGGGAGGCCAAGGTGAGTGGATTGCTTGAGCCCAGGAGTTGGAGACCAGCCCAAGCAATATGGTAAAACCCTGTGTCTACAAAAAATTCAAAAGCTGGCCTGGTGTAGTGGTGTGTACCTGTGATCCCAGTTACTCCAGAGGCTGAGGCGGAAGGATCACTGGACCCCAAGAGGCTGCAGTGAGCTGTGACCGTTGTGACCATACCACTGCACTCCAGCCTGGGCTACAGAGTGAGACCCTGTCTCCTTCAATCAATCAGCCAGACTGTCACCTTGTTCCTTTAAATGTATTCAGTGGACCCCCAGGGTCATACCCACTGGGTGGCCGCCGTGGTAGGGCTGCCCAGGTGGCGAGCAGAAGAGCTCTGCAAAGTAGTCGGTGACCTGTGAGAGTCAGCAAAGTGGCAACTTGGAATGGTTTCTCTTAAATACATGAACAAATTTGACACTGTTACTTTTACTCTCTTTCACCTCTTCATTCTACTCCATCTGAGCCAAAGAATTTCATCCCAAAGTAACATATTACATGCTTGAAAGTTCTCATCCATCATGTTATACTTTCCTGCAACAAAGATGTATATGCGAATACAATTTACATTTTAAAACACCCTGTGACCATGAGGTCCCAAGTGTTTGACGAAGACACTCCCTATCGTTAGTAATAAGTTGCACATAGAAAGTCAACTTCTACCACTTCATGGCAAGAGTGGGCTTTTTCTCCCATGGATAAATATTAGTTTCTGTTGGACTAACTGGGCCAAGCATTACTTCCAGGATTATGTTTTGTTTTTCTAGTCGTGAGCATGAGAACCTCGCTCACAAAGAGATACATGGGAGTTCTGTTACAGTTACGTAGCACAGCCTTTGGCTGCCTGGAAGATACACACCAAAACCCACAGCGACCTATCACCATGAATACTCCCGATGCTGCGTCCGGGGCAGGTTCATTAGCTCCTCCTTGGGTTTTCTTAAAAACAAGTAAAAATCTCCTGCTTCAGAAGCATCTTCATCCAGTCCTCAGGGGTGCTCACCTTCTCAGTCTTGAGACCAACATTTCCACGTCCCCCTCCAGGGCCTCCTCCCCAGGGTGTCGCAGGCCGGGCTGGACAGCTGGTGCAAGAAGCCAGCCGGGGATGGAGGGGTGAAGACAGCGCGACCTCAGACTTTTCCTCAAGCACTCATTTCAGGGACAGAGGGAGCTCGCTCTGTGTTTCAGGCCGTCTTCTAGGAAGGGTTCCAGGAGTGCCTGACACACAGGAATGATCCTCACACCATGTTGCTGATGTCTCTGCTTTCAAACATGAAAGAAGACGTCCCCTAAGGGCACATGGAGGGGACTCGGTCCCCATCCCGTCCAGGATCCCCCACACTGACCTTTCAGTCACAGGTCCACTTGTGAAATTGAAAAATCCACAGATTTTTTTAAAAAGCAACACCACGTAGATAGAAAAAACTAGAATCTTACAGAAGGCCTGACCATTATTATGTGAATAATGTTAGAGAATTCTATTACATTTCAAGCCAAAATCCGTGACACAATAGAACTGCAGTCTGCTCCCGACTCGAGGTGGTTGAGGAACTGCACGTACGCACCTCCTCTTCCTTCAAAACCCCAGTGAGTGACGGTAAACTGCATGTACGCACCTCCTCTTCCTTCAAACCCCAGTGAGTGACGGTAAACTGCATGTACGCACCTCCTCTTCCTTCAAACCCCAGTGAGTGACGGTAAACTGCATGTACGCACCTCCTCTTCCTTCAAACCCCAGTGAGTGACGGTAAACTGCATGTACGCACCTCCTCTTCCTTCAAACCCCAGTGAGTGACGGTAAACTGCATGTACGCACCTCCTCTTCCTTCAAACCCCAGTGAGTGATGGTAAACTGCATGTATGCATCTCCTCTTCCTTCAAACCCCAGTGAGTGACGGTAAACTGCATGTATGCATCTCCTCTTCCTTCAAACCCCCAGTGAGTGACGGTAAACTGCATGTATGCATCTCCTCTTCCTTCAAACCCCCAGTGAGTGACAGTAAAGGAGTTCAGAAAGAAAGAAATCTACACAGATGAAAGGCTTAGGTGGAAGATCAGCAGGTTCCACCAATTTACTGGGAACTGGAGAGGAAGGGAGCAGAGGAGGGACCCGGCCCCCCACGCCAGGCTCGAGACACCCAGGCCTGGTTACTACAGGCAGAGACGAAATGGACACATGCGACGTGCCGAGAGCGGATGGTTCTGAACGGCGCCAGGCACAGGCAAACACTCGATGTTAGCCAGGACCGACCACGTCAGCTGCCAGTCCTCACATGCCCCACACAAAATGCCCATCAGCCTGGGAACTACCACCCACTCGCAAAACTGGAACATTCTTCCTCTCAAAAACTGATTTGAGACCTAAGCTCTGGGGATTAGGGTCTCCCGCAGCACGGTGGCTCTCGGTGCAGCCACCCTGAGCAGAACAGCAAACCCCAGCAACAGGAGAGCAAGTGGGAGTGGTGGGGGGAAGCCGCCAAGCACCTGTGAAGTGGGAGGGGTAGAGGGACACCGCCAAGCGCCTGTGGAAGCAGCAGGTGCATGCGTGCAATTCCAAATCAGAGGTGCCCACGAAGCCATGCGTCTGCACTAAGGGAAAAGCCTGACACCCATGCACACCTTTGTGAGTTTCTAGAACACAAGGATAAAGAGAATAAACTGAGGGTCGGGACAGCAGGAGTCAGTGTCAGCAAAGGGACAAAAATCAGGCTTCCCAGCAACAACACTGAGTTCAAACCAACAAACTCAGGAAAGGAAAATGCCCGCAAAATTCTTAGGCAAAATTATTTTGGTGTCAGAACTCTATACCCAATCAAACTTTCAAATATATGAGGGTAGAGTTTCAGACAGGCAAGATGAGAAACTTTAGGAAATTATCTGAAGATGGACATCGACAAAATGAGGGTGGAAATAAAGACAGAAAAACATGAGAAATTTAAGAAACAATAGGTCTAACCAGGAGAGAGATGAAAGGGTTAGCAAGGACAGCACTGCATTCAGGCCTAAAGAGAAGCTGGTTCTGAAATTCCCAGAGAAGCCTCCAGGAAAGAAATCCCCACAGACCAGGCAGCAAGGGAGGAGACAGGAGGCGTCACAGTGAGAAACCTGTGTCATCCCTTGGGCCTCTGGAACGCCTTTAAGAGGAATAAAGATGGAAATGGAAGAAAAAAAGAAGCCACAGAAATTCCAGGAAGGACAAGAAAGAAAACCGTCAGCGTGCAGCAGCCGGCTCTGCAGGGGAAAATGTCAGCGTAAGGTGGACACAGAGATTTGTTTTCAATGTTCAGCTTATACAAAAAGCACCAAAATTAACTCTGATTACTAAACAGATTTTCAAAGGTCTCAACCCTGACAAATGCTGGGTGGCAGAAGTGCAATGAGAAGTGTGGAGGTGCTAGCGTCTCTCTATGGCAAGCTGGGCTGTCAACTGACGCTGCCTAGAGTTGACAGAGCAAGAAATTAAGGTGCGATTTATTATTTAAAGTTAATGATTCAGCAAAGGGAGAACTAAAAGCAATGGTTCAATTCCATCGAGAGAGGGGAAGAGGTGGTAAATACTTAATGTCTAGAGTAGATACATCAGGGGGCGTGTAAGTCACCCCCACAGAGCTACACACAGGAACCAGTCGCAGGGAGTCACACAGGGAAACCACCCTGGGGGACGCTGGACTCACACCTGTGCACACCCGCCCCAACCCCGGGAACGTGTCCCAACCCCAGGAACGTGCAGTCCAGGGGGAGCCCCACGTCAACCACGGACTTCAGAGTACTGGACACACACCTGTGCACACCCGTCCCAACCCTGGGAACGTGTCCCAACCCCAGGAACATGCAGCCCAGGGGGGAGCCCCACGTCAACCATGGACTCTGCACAGCAATGACGCGTCAGTGTGGGTCCATGCACTGTGGCAGACACACCACTCAGGCAGTATTGATAATGGGAAGGCTGTGGGGGTAATTGATAACGGGAAGGCTGTGGGGGTATTGATAATGGGAAGGCTGTGGGGGTACTGATAATAGGAAGGCTGTGGGGGTATTGATAATGGGAAGGCTGTGGGGGTATCGATAACGGGAAGGCTGTGGGGGTACTGGTAATAGGAAGGCTGTTGGGGGTATTGATAACGGGAAGGCTGTGGGGGTATTGATAACGGGAAGGCTGTGGGGGTATTGATAACGGGAAGGCTGTGGGGGTATTGATAACGGGAAGGCTGTGGGGGTATTGATAATGGGAAGGCTGTGGGGGTAATTGATAATGGGAAGGCTGTAGGGGTAATTGAAAACGGGAAGGCTGTGGGGGTAATTGATAACGGGAAGGCTGTGGGGGTATTGATAACGGGAAGGCTGTGGGGGTATTGATAACGGGAAGGCTGTGGGGGTATTGATAACGGGAAGGCTGTGGGGGTATTGATAACGGGAAGGCTGTCGGGGGTATTGATAACGGGAAGGCTGTGGGGGTATTGATAACGGGAAGGCTGTGAGGGTATTGATAACGGGAAGGCTGTGGGGGTAACTGATAACGGGAAGGCTGTGGGGGTACTGATAATGGGAAGGCTGTTGGGGTATTGATAACGGGAAGGCTGTGGGGGTAATTGATAATGGGAAGGCTGTTGGGGGGTATTGATAATGGGAAGGGTGTTGGGGGTATTGATAATGGGAAGGCTGTGGGGTAATTGATAACGGGAAGGCCGTGGGGGTATTGATAATGGGAAGGCCGTGGGGGTATTGATAATGGGAAGGCCGTGGTATTGATAATGGGAAGGCCGTGGGGGTATTGATAACGGGAAGGCTGTGGGGGTATTGATAATGGGAAGGCTGTGGGGGTATCGATAACGGGAAGGCTGTGGGGGGTACTGGTAACGGGAAGGCTGTGGGGGTAACTGATAATAGGAAGGCTGTGGGGGTAATTGATAACGGGAAGGCTGTGGGGGTATCGATAACGGGAAGGCTGTGGGGGTACTGGTAACGGGAAGGCTGTGGGGGTAACTGATAATAGGAAGGCTGTGGGGGTAATTGATAACGGGAAGGCTGTGGGGGTATTGATAACGGGAAGGCTGTGGGGGTATTGATAATGGGAAGGCTGTGGGGGGTATCGATAACGGGAAGGCTGTGGGGGTACTGGTAACGGGAAGGCTGTGGGGGGGTAACTGATAATAGGAAGGCTGTGGGGGTAATTGATAACGGGAAGGCTGTGGGGGTATCGATAACGGGAAGGCTGTGGGGGTACTGGTAACGGGAAGGCTGTGGGGGTAACTGATAATAGGAAGGCTGTGGGGGTAATTGATAACGGGAAGGCTGTGGGGGTATTGATAACGGGAAGGCTGTGGGGGTATTGATAATGGGAAGGCTGTCGGGGGTATTGATAATGGGAAGGCTGTGGGGGTATTGATAACGGGAAGGCTGTGGGGGTATTGAAAACGGGAAGGCTGTGGGGGTAACTGATAACGGGAAGGCTGTGGGGGTAATTGATAATGGGAAGGCTGTGGGGGTATTGATAACGGGAAGGCTGTGGGGGTATTGATAACAGGAAGGCTGTCGGGGGTATTGATAATGGGAAGGCTGTGGGGGTATTGATAACGGGAAGGCTGTGAGGGTATTGATAACGGGAAGGCTGTGGGGGTAACTGATAACGGGAAGGCTGTGGGGGTATTGATAACGGGAAGGCTGTGGGGGTATTGATAACGGGAAGGCTGTGGGGGTACTGATAACGGGAAGGCTGTTGGGGTATTGATAACGGGAAGGCCGTGGGGGTATTGATAACGGGAAGGCCGTGGGGGTATTGATAACGGGAAGGCCGTGGGGGTATTGATAACGGGAAGGCTGTGGGGGTATTGATAATGGGAAGGCCGTGGGGGTATTGATAACGGGAAGGCCGTGGGAGTATTGATAACGGGAAGGCTGTGGGGGTATTGATAATGGGAAGGCTGTGGGGGTATCGATAACGGGAAGGCTGTGGGGGTAGTGGTAATAGGAAGGCTGTGGGGGTAACTGATAACGGGAAGGCTGTGGGGGTATTGATAATGGGAAGGCCGTGGGGGTATTGATAACGGGAAGGCTGTGGGGGTATTGATAACGGGAAGACTGTGGGGGTACTGGTAATAGGAAGGCTGTGGGGGTACTGGTAATAGGAAGGCTGTGGGGGTAACTGATAACGGGAAGGCTGTGGGGGTATTGATAATGGGAAGGCTGTTGGGGGTATTGATAACAGGAAGGCTGTGGCGGTATAGATAATGGGAAGGCTGTGGGGGTATCGATAATGGGAAGGCTGTCGGGGTATCGATAATGGGAAGGCTGTCGGGAAGGGTAGTGGGTAGATAGGAACTCTCTGTGCCTTCTGCTCAATTTTGCTGTGTATCTAAAACTCTTTGAAAAATATAGTCTTGGCCAGGCATGGTGGCTCACACCTGTAATCTCAGCACTTTGGGAGCTGAGGTGGGTAGATCACTTGAGCCCAGGAGTTCAGGACCAGCCTGGACAAAATGGTAAGACCACATTTCCACAAAAAATACAAAAATTAGCCAGGTGTGGTGGTGCACACCTGGAGTCCCAGCTACTCAGGAGGCTGAGGTGGGAGAATCACCTGAGCCCAGGGGTGAGCCATGATCGCACCACTGCACTCTGGCCTGGGCAACAGAATGAGACCCTGTCTCAAATAAAATTTCAGAAAAGGAAGTCTTTAACAGTGAGTTACCAGTGAGTCTCCTGGGCACCTTGGGGCAGCCAGAGGCAGAGCAAGACACTCTTGCCTTTCAATTGTAATTCCTTCTGAACTATTTGATTTGTAAACTATACACAAATGTTACTTTCATTAAAATATCCATAAATATATAAACATTAAATCATTTTTAAGTTTTTAAATACAACCTGATAAGCAATAACAGGGAAACCAGGTAACTCTCTACCTACAGAAAGGCCTTCATGATTGTGTCAAAGTTTATTCAGAAAGTACAGATGTGGCGCTACCGAGTTTTTGCCGGAAGAAAAAAATATTTTTGGAAACAAAAATAAGAAATATTGCTCACAATACAGGGCTCTTCCTTCAGTCCTGGCTTCACTGGCCACCTGGACATGAGGGAACCTCGGGATGGCCACTCCAGCTTTTTAGGCCACAGTGACCTCACTTTCATTCTGATCTTTGTAACAGCCATGGATGGTAGGTGATGAAATTACCATCATCTCCATTTCGCAGATAAAATAACAGGGCAGGGACAGTAAAGGGCACAGCCACACCAGGACTCAACCCCACACACCTGCCCCACGCTGCCCAGTGATCACTAACGAGCACATAGGTGGGAAAGGAGGAGGCAAGACGCACTCAGGAATGCCTGGTACATGTGCCCCGATTCCTCTTTACAATACACGAGAGGAGACTCAGTCTTTGATTCCACAGTGACTTTGATGCAGAGCACCAGGGAACTGGATACGGCTTCAGAACAACTTCAACACCCTCCAGATTCTGCTAAAAACATGAATCTAAAATAGGAAAATCAAAGACACACACTCTTTAATTCAAAGACATCTGATCTCAGATACGGTCCCGTACGATCCTGACCCTCAGCCAGCCTGCGGACCACGCAGCCTCTGACTCAGCACCATCCGTCAGCTGCCGTGAGCAGCACGTGACACAGGGGAGGGGACGGCCGGGTCCAAAGAGAAGACCCAAATGAGGCAAAGGCTCCTGCTTAGGAACCCACCAGAACATCCCTTCAGCCCAGTGCCCAGCGACGCGTGTCATTCAACTTTCAGAACAACGGTCCTCAAAACACCATGCTAAACACGTCGAGTCTCACGCAACTGCACCATGGCCAACACACGAAGGAAACCGTGTTTTCAACAAATCTCATGGGGGCTGCCTTAGCGTTTTTCACAGATCAGCTTCATCACTGGAGGAGGGCAGGTTGGCTGGATTGCAGTATCTTACATATTCTATAAGTGTAAACTGGATAACTCACTGCTACAAGGGACCCAAACTGGAAGAAATGGTCAGAGTTCAGGGAAGGAAAGAATTTTCTGGAGCAAGTTGAAAGCAGAAAGGGCCCTGCGTTAGACAGGAAAGGGAAGGGGACAGAGAGGGACGAGGAGAAACAGCTTGAGGCGGGGGCTGATGGTGAGTATTCCAGGTGGGGGTGCGGCACGTGCAAAGGCTCCATGGCAGGAAACAGGGAGCCACGAACAAGGAACTGCACGGAAACAGCTTCTCGCAGCAAACGTTCCGGAAGACCCATCGCGGGCACCCCAGGAAAGAGGACATTTTGCAGAAAGCTTGAGAGACAGAAAGGAGAAATCTGGGTCTGCCAAAAGGCACTGAAAACACCGCGTGCAGAGAAGTGACATGATAAAAATGGCTCCAGAAAGATTATCCCGGCAGCTGTGTGTAGGATGGTTTCAAGCCGAGAGAGACTGGAGGCGGGAGATCTGCTAAAAGAACGTTCTCCTGACTCAAGCTCAGGGTGAGGAGGGCGTGGCTGGGCAGAGCCTGTGTGGGGAGACAGCGCTTGGGGGAAGGGGGATTCCAGGTCCAGGCTCAGTTTCCGCATCTGCGAAAGGTGAGGCCTGACCAGATGATCTTTCAGCCTGCACAGGTCTTGACTCAACTGACTTCTGTCTTGAGATCCCAGTATGATCTCAGGGTAGGCTGGATATGAATATGAAACCAGGGAGATGAAAAAAAAGTATATCCCAACTTTCACACCTAAAGAACAAGGCCTGGTTTGGCAAATTAAAATTCATGCATTTTTTTATTGTGTCTTAAAATCTTCTCTAATATATAAGATTGCATCTGTGCTAATTAAAACCAGATTAGAGAACGTTCTCAACATCAGCTCCATGGTTTCTAACCCAACCTGGCCCTCAAAGGCGGTCCCACAACAGCATTGTCTTTGCCGTCAGCCCTCACCTGCCCACACCTGCTCCCCTATGGCCATGACAATGCCTGGTCCACTTGCTAAACAGCATGAGTCCATCACCTTCTCCCATCTCCTATGCCACCAGCAGCATCCCCCACAGACGCCAGATCCTTCCAGACACTCGTGGCCCCAACCTGCTCACCCTCACACAGCCCCCAGCAAGTTTTCCAGCCATAAAGTATTCTTATGACTATTAGAACAAAAAAAGCCACTAACATGACCTAAAAGGCCCTCACAGCCTGGCCCCTAATGCCTTGTCAGTCAAATACCAGTTATAACCTAAAACAGGACCCCAACAGCCCAGGGCACCAAGCCCCGAGCAAGCACTAGGATGCCCCTGGATCCCCCGACCACCTGTGGGCACACCCCAGCATTATCCCCCACTCTCCACCTGCCTCCCTGCCTGCCATGGTCTCTAGTGTGTGGGTGGCACAGCCCTGACAGTCAATTGGCTTCCCAGCCAATGTCCAGCACTTTGCTCTTTCAAACCACACCTGGGGGCATCAGCCAGTGGACGGCAGCCCAGCCAGGGATCCGACACACGTGGAGCCCCCTCTCCAGCCCCTCAAGCCACGCCAGCCGCTGGTCGACCCACAGTCCTCAGATTCTCCAAAAGCTCCGCCCCTCCCTCTCTCCCTGGGCCTGGAATACATTCACCCCCACCTGCCCCTCGTTCCTACTCACGCTCCAGACCTCACCTCAAATGCCGCTTCCCTCCTGGGCTTCCAGCTGCTCACACAGTCAGAGCTCAGTTATAATTAAGATTATTAAAAACATGTTTAGCAATTCACTTGCTTGGCACTTAATTTATTTTTCTTTCTGAGACAGAGTCTTGCTCTGTTGCCTAGGCTGGAGTGCAGTGGCAATCACAGCTCACTGCAACCTCTGCCTCCTGGGCAAGTGCTTCTCCCACCTCCTGAGTAGCTGAGACCTCAGGCACGAGCCACCATATCCAGGTATTAATAATTTGAGTATTTTTTTTTTTGCAGAGACGAGGTTTTTCCATGTTGCCCAAGCTTGTCTCAAACTCCTGAGCTCAAGCAATTCACCCACCTTGGTCTCCCAAAGTGCTGGGATTACAGGATACTTAATACTTACCTCCCTCCACAGACTCTAAATCCAGAAAACACTGTCGTCTGTATTTACAAAAGCACACTCAAGGCCAAACCCAGTGACAGGTGCACTGGGGGTTATCGGTAAATACATCAAATGAATGAATGACTCATCGGTAATAAACCCTCATGTCCTCTTTTGTATCCACCAGACACGCCAAAAGCCTCTTCTAGAAGAACATATTGTCAGCAAGCTTTCAGAAACTCAGCCAAAGTCATCCAGATTATCACAAATTGCTAGGATGATTTACCAGATGGACTAGAAATATGTATCTTGGTTACAACAGCACACTGCTTGCTTCCTAACTTGCTTTCTTTCTTTTTTTTTTAGAGACAGGGTCTCACTCTGTCACTAAGCTGGAGTACAGTGGCATGTGTGGCTCATGGCAGCCTCAGACTCCTGGGCTCAAGCGATGCTCCCACCTCAGCCTCCTGAGTGACTGGACTACAGGTGCACGCCACCACGCCTGGCTAATGTTTTTTTAGAAGTGAGGTCTCACTATGTTGCCCAGGCTGGTCTCAAACTCCTGACCTCAAACAATCCTCCCTCCCTGGCCTCCCAGAGCACTGCGATTGCAGGTGTAAGCCCTGCCCCTGACCAGGCACACTGCTTTTCAGTCCCTACTCTGTGGCCCTGGACGTCTAAGTAATATTATTCCTATCTTCAGGAATGTAAGATACTGACACTGCAACCACTGTTTCTAAGCCAAGCTCACTGCACCTTTCCGGAAAGGCACGGGCACAGAGGGAGGTAAAACATGCAAACTCCAGGCCGAAAGTGTCTCGGCTCCTGCCAGTCCCGGACTTGTTAGGAAGAGAGTTGTCCCATTGTTTAAGGTTCAATGACGAATTCTGTCAGGGTCTCGCAAAGTGATCCCTACAAAAGTTGTCATGTGGCTGGGACGCCTGCTGCAGAGGCTGCCCTGAGGACTGGGAAACCCACCTGCCCTAACGCCTCCCACGCCATAGGCCTCCCACTCACTCCCCACGTGGCGGTCCTGACGCCTCCCACGCCGCACCACTCACTCCCCGCTGTGAAGCGATCCCTCCCACCTGCCCTGACGCCCCCCACGCCGCACCACTCACCCCCCACGTGGAGCCATCCCTCCCACCTGCCCTGACGCCCCCCACGCCGCACCACTCACTCCCCACGTGGAGCGGTTCCACTCACCCCCCACGTGGACCGGTTCGGCTCCATCCTCACTCAGATCCGCCAGGCAACCGAACCTTCCCACCCCGAGGCAACTAAGCAAGAAGGCAGGGCTGTTAAATGGGGAGTTAAAGTGCACCCGATGCCGCTGGGCGCGTGGTGGTGCCGCCGCGAAGGCCCTCCTGCTGCAATCACTTGGTGCACCGCGCCACCCAGACAGGGCACGGCCTCCCACGGCGGGCCGCTCAACATCCCCGGCCTTCTCTGTGCAGGATTTGTTAAGACCTCAAGGAAAATAGCAAGTATTTATCTATTTCATTATCTTGGATCATCTTAGAGGACACACGAGTGTGTCTAAGGAGGGGATAAGGCTCCATCTGGTGAGCCAGCACGTTTTTATACCCACAGCATTCGAATGATGAATCAAGAACTCAAAGCTCCTAGGGCTGCTGGCTGCTCCACCAACTACTTCCTCCCGCTCCATCCACCGTCTGTGGCTCCGTTTCATTCCCCCAGGCATCTGTGGCTCCCTGTCAGCGCCTCACCGAGAACTTCTCATTCCTGCAGTTCTGTCCACAATTTCAAAAGACCTTCAGCGGCACCTCCCATCTCACAGGCATCCCTGCAATTCTTCTTTCCTGGAAGTCAACGTTCGCTGGCGTAGTTATGATTTCAAGGCCCTTATTCTTCCGAGTGACTCAATGCCCCATTTCCCTAGAGAGGGGGCTTCAGAACAAACCCACTGGGGCTGTGTGAGCTGGAAACTCAGGAAAGAGCAGGGGACGGCCTGACCTCCCGGCATGATGAGCCTCCAAAGACACGTTTGTAAAGTTTGTGTTCCATGATACAGAGTAGCAATTCCTCATACACACCGGGCCCCTCCTCAGTGTAAGTGACTGGGTCCACAGCAACACCCATCTGGCCCTAAACGGTCAGGTCTGCGTCCCCCCAGTGAAGCCTCCTGGATTCTCAACATCTCTGCTTTCACGTTTGCAAGGCACATGGTAACATTTGACCCAAAGACACCAAGTTAAAAGATTGTTTGAGCTGTAATCTGTCTGTTCCCCTAAGGAAGAGGTATAGGAAAGTGGTGACCACACAATGACTGCAGTTTCTGCCATTTTTCACGTGATAATAATGGGAACGGGGTGAGGGTTATCTACTGAAATGGCTGAGAGAGTCGCTACAGAAGGCTGCTCTGAGGACCCGGAGCTCGCCTTCTTGGAGGGGCAGGAGTGGGAGGCTCTGAGCTAGATGTGCAGTGCCCCGGGCCCAGGCGACAGCACCATGAGGGCCTCCCCTACCCACCTTGAAAGTACAGCATCCAGTCGCAAGCACCCCTCACAGGCGCGGCCTGCACCTCCAGGCTGCCTCTCTCCAGTGCCTCCCGGCCGCCATGGCATCTTCCCATTTATAAATTTCAGGAGGGAATTTAAGCCTTCATCTTCTGAGCAGCCCCCACCGTGCTCAGCAAGGACAGAGCTGTCTGGAGAACCTCCTGCCCCATCCCCTCCTTCTGACCCCACACAGAGCACAGGCGGCTGGTGCTGACCGGGCCCTGCCATCAGCAGCGGCATCTGGCTCAGCACTGCTGCACCTCTCCCTGGTGGTGCGACCGAGACTGGCACATCTGTGCTTCTTGCCTGACTGTGGACCTCCGGAGGGCAAGGCAGGCCTCACCTGCCCTTTAATCCATGGGTGTGAGACCAGCCCGGACACACTAGGCTGGAGGAAGGCGAGGCATGAGCATAGAGCAACGTGCACCTTGCCTTCTGCACCTGCTGGTGGTAGCTGGCAGCCTGGGGATTATCCTGAGTCTCTCCTCGCCCTCTCTGCTTCATGGCAGGACAACTGGACAGAACGATTCAGCCCACACTGACCTCACAGTGAGGAAAAAGTGACAGACCAATGATTTCAGCTCAGGGAAGGGAGAAAGTGGCACAGGCAACCCAGCACTCTCACCTCCAAGCAGCAAGCGAGATGAAAACTGGGTGAGTGAATGCCAGGGAAGAACCGGGCCACAGCAGAGCCCTGGAGGGAGACCCTTTTCTACACCAGCAGCAACTGACCACTTCTTTAAGGAGAAAAAATGGGCTTGAAAAAAGTGTCAGATGAACTTTCTATGAGGGCCAGAAAGAGACAGGAAACTCAGAGAGAGGTTTTTCTAACCTCACTATTCAACTTCTGTAATGTGTCAGGGGAGAAAAATATGAGGCCTGGTCAGAGTCACGAGACGGCCGAGTGAGAGGGACAGAGGGCAACACCTCCCGAGTGACTGTCAGAAACCTGCAGCAGCCAAGCGCCAGGAAAACGCTCCTTTCCAGGGGAGGGTGGCCTCGCATCGGCGTGCCTACGGACACCTGTTTGCTGATGGAGAAAGAAACTTCCAACCGTCCACAACTCGGCCAACTCACCTGCTCAGACAAAACGAGCAGGGGCCCAGTGACGAATATTTCGGAATAGGTGTATTTTTGGACTGGACATTTTTCAGAAACTAAATTTAGTCAGTTTGAATTCTTTTTAAAAAATGCTATCCCATTAAGCCTTTTGAAATAGGGAATATACATCTCATTATAAAGACAGGACACACTGTTCTCCCATCAGCCCGAAATGCTGCAGACGACGAGCTGTGGGGCCGCGCAGTAGACGGACCCGCGCGGGGAAGGGCGGAGGCACAGACAGGGACATGGGCCAGGTGTCCCGGAAGTCAGACATCAAAATGTATGGCCGTTAATTAACTGTAAAATAATAGCTCACTTGTAGTTTTTAAAAGTCATGTTTTGTGTTACCATTCATTGGCAATTCTGGCCATTTTCAAATGCTTATTAACTGAAATATTGGCTTCTTTATTAATTTTGTTTATATTTTTTGTCCATTTTTATGTACTCAGGAAAACCCTCATATTTAGCATATTAAACTGTTTCTAAGTACACTTGATTTTATTCCTGTAGACATAGAAAAGATTCAAAATGTTTTCATCAGATCTATCGATCCATTTCTTCATTCCTTTTTATTTTGGTTTCTTTTGTTACTTTTCCTCTGATGTCCTCCCTGAGCCCAGTCCACACAGTCGCCTTGACCTCCCCTCATGTGGCAAGGACGCGGCACGGCCAGTGCCCACGTGCAGTGCCACGGTGGACACGCAAGTCTAGAGAGAGCTCTGGCAACGGCCTCCAGACTCGGGATCGTTCGCTCGTGCAGCCAGCCTAACCGGCCCTCGGGAGACCCAGGAAAAGCCCTTCAACCCAGGAATGTGAGTTTGTTTGGAAGAAGGGCTTTGCAGAGCTGACGAACTAAGGCTCTTTGGTGAGGGGATAACCCTGGGCTTTCTGAGGGGGCCCTGACCGCCCTCACATGTGTCCTGCGGGGTAGATCTGCAATGGATGGAAGGGGAGACACCGGAGAAGAGGAGGCCACGTGGAGACAGAGAAGCAGGCTGGAGTGATGAGGCCACAAGCCAGGATGCCTGGAGCATCAGAAGCCAGGAGAGGAGGGCCCGCCCGCGCCTCTGGAGGGAGCAGGTCCCAGGATGCCTGGGCTCCAGGCTTCCAGCCTCCAGCACCCAGACTGCACTCTGCCGTTTCGGGCACCCGATCTGTGGTAACTTGCTATGGCAGCCCCTAGGAAACTAAACACACCCATTAATCAATAATTCTGTTCCTAGGAATTGACTGGAGAAAAGAAAGATCTACATTTTCAGAAAATATTCAAAAAAATACATTAACCACAGAACAATAGCCAAACATTTTTGTAAGTAACTTAAATGTCAAACAATAGGGGAAAGTTTCAATCACATTCCATACAGGAACGTTACACATCGATTAAAATTAAATTATAAAAGGATGTTTTGAATATATGGGCAAATTCTTAGAAAAGAATATAAAGTGAAAAAAAACAAGGTAGTTTCCAATTCTGATTTTTAAAATAATTAGAAGAAGGCTGGAAAGAAACACACCAATAAACTATAATCATTTCTAGGTCATGGAATTATTGCTGACTTGTAATATATTCATTAGCTCCTAAATACTTAGCAGATAAAATGACCAGAAATAAAAGAAAAGAAGGCCAGGTGCAATGGCTGACACTTGTAATCCCAGCACTTTGGGAGGCCAAGGCAAGAGGATTGCTCGAACCCAGGAGTTTGAGACCAGACTGGGCAATATAGCCAAACCCCAGCTTTACTGAAAATATAAAAAGTTAGCTGGGCGTGGTGGCATGCACCTGTAGTCCCAGCTACTCAGGGGCTGAGGCAGGAAAATCACTTGAGCCCAGGAAGTCAAGGCGGCAGTGAGCTATGATGATGCCACTGCATTCCAGCCTGGGCAACAAGCAAGGCCCTGTCTCAAATAAAGAAAAAAGAAAAGAAAATATACAAAAGTAGCCTAACTCGCCTCCCATGATACCCTCAGATACAGAGAGAGCAAAATGAATTGTAGGTGAGAAGAATCTCAAGAGCTATAACAAATATAGTAAAAGTTGTCAGAAAGCAAAGATCTGGTAGCCAAGGAAAGGTCTCCATGACACACGACAAAGCAGTAACCCCGGGGTTTCACCTGTCCTTGTCCACTGGGAAGCCACTGGCTGCTTTCTGAGCGTGTCCCAGCCCACCACAGAGGAGGGCTCTAAGGAACGGGCAGGTGCTGATGGGCAGTGCTGAACACCTGTGTGCCGCCACGCACTCCTCAGTGAGGCTGTTCGCAAATTCACAGCACTGCGGGGCTGGATGTCACCCAATATGCGTAAGCACTTTTTAAAAAGCTAAAGTGAGTGGTAAATGATACGAGATATTCTATCTCTCAGCTCCTCTATGGTTTGGACTCTAGTGCTTTTCTGGGAGAAAACAAACGCCAGGTAAGGGCTTCCTCCTCGGGTCACAGCATGGGATATGCTGACCCACCGACGCCCACGGGGACCACTCTGTCCCCACCCAGGGGTCATGCACCCCTGCGGCTACGTGGAGCATGCAGCCGCGCTGAGCTGGCTCTGTGGACCTCAGTCTTAGAGGAGCGAGGCAGAGACAGAAAGCACCAGAGTCCGCCCATCCCACCACGGAGCCCCCCAAAGAGTCCACCACAGAGCCCACCCATCCCACCACAGAGGCTGGCCCATCCTGCCACAGACACATTCGTTCCACCACAGAGCCTGCCACAGAGCTCCCCGCCATCCCACCACAGACCCACTCACCCCACCGCAGAGCCCACTGTCCCACCACGGAGGCCCCCACCCTGCCCCATCCTGGAGCCCCCGACCCGATCCTGCCACAGAGCCTGCCCATCCCGTCATGGAGCCCCCCCGCATACTGCTGCAGAGCCCCCACGCCTGCCCTGCACCCCATCCCACCTCAGAGCTCACCCTCCGGCTGCCTGTGTCCTCCGCGTTCCCCTAGGCTGGAACATGGCCTGTCCTCCCGGTCTCTCCGCCTTGCTTTTCGTCAGTCACAGCTCGTTTCTGGAACTCGGGACCAAAGATGCCTAAGCAAGGCCTGGCGGTGAAGTCCATCACGTGACTGGCGCGGGGCACGGTAAATGGTGCACTTGTCACTATGGCTCGATGGCTTTCAGAGGAGGTTTCTCCTTCCCTGTCTGCTTTATGATATCTTGCAGTCTTTTTATTGAACGAAAACATAAAGAAGTCCCGTAAGACTCAGAAGTATGATGCACTGTGGGTAGTGTACACACTCAGAAGAGCAGTCAGAGGCGGGGCAGTGCCAGGCAGCCCCTCACCCTCTAGAGCCTCCTGGTCTCTAGGACAGGCCAGCTTTCCTGTGTCGCTCTCCCCGGTCCCCGGAGAACCAGGACAGCTCAGCCCGGGAGGGCGAGTGTGACCACCCCAGGCCCAGCACAAGGGCCCCACTGCCCTTCCCAGCCACTGGCTTGGACATGATGAGATGTGAGGGGAGGTCTTCTGGAGAACTCACAGTAAGGTTTCCTTACTGCAAAGGTGTCCCCCATCACGCCTGCAGGGCTGATGTCACCAACAGGGGCACCGTCCCCGCATCATGCCTTTAGGGCCAGTGTCCGCAGCCAGCAGGGGCTACGCCGGGATGCTGAAGGCCACAGAGCAGGCAGCGGGAACCTGGTTGCTGAGGATGACACGCTGTGGTGCTCTGTGGTAAGAACTCACAAATCCTCAGTTTCAGTTGTTTTGTGTGGGACTTTCTATTATATGCAGCCAAAAGTATTCTGATACAGCAAAAAAACAAAAACAAAACAAAACAAAAAAACCCAGAAAATCAGAACCACTGTCCACCTCAGCACCTGCAGGTGTGCAGCTGGCATTCTGATCCACATTCATTCAGCAAATGAGGGGCTCATGCCCAGCAAGGTGTCAGGCATGGGGGACATTGCCATGACCACAGTGGGTGGCCCTCTATCCCACAGATCTCTCCCAGCCTGTGGCACTGGACGGTGGCAGCTGCGTCCCCAGCTCTGGAGCCCCCCCTGCCAATGTGGCCTGCGGCTCTGTGTGACCTCACACGGGATCCGATGCGCCATCTGACCCCTCTACCCCAGTTTCCTCATCTGCAGCTTTCAGACAACGCCAGCACTGACCTCACAGGGCTAGCATGAGAATTACATGAGTTAATGTGAGTAACTCGCCCAGCAGTGCCAGGCACACAGCAAGCACTCAACAGATGCCAGATATGATCAGAAAACATCAAAAATAAATAAGTTGCATGGGGCATGAGAAGGCAAGGGAGCCGGAAGCACCAGAGGGATGGCACCCACTTTCGCCTGGCCTCTCTGAGAAGCCCTACATGTGGGAAGGCTTGGAGGAAGGAGAGATACGCCCCATCCTTCCTGCAGGGCATACAGGCCCCGAACCAGGACAATCACTGAAGTTCAGGCACCAGCAAGGAGGCCTGGGTGATGGGGGCAGAGTGTTGAGGGGATGAACTTGGCTGGCCTGGGCGGGCTGTGAGGGGTGGTGTGGACCCCCATAAGCAGGTGGCCTGGAGCTGAGGCAGATGGAGATGTGATCGGGCTTCTAGGGTTCCTCATTCTGGAGTCGGTATCCTTCCAGTCTGGTCTTTATGCTCCAAACTCAGTGGCTTTAGGGAAATGGATGAACATATTCACACTGTCTTATAATCCGTTCTCTTTACTTAATATGGTATGAACACCTTCTTATAGAATTAAGTACTTAACTTCCATCTTTTTGTGGATGTGTATTTTTTATAACATTGCTGTTTCACCATGAATTTACCCAATCTTGTTACTGCTGTTTTCCAGTATTATACTACGAAACACAACTGGAGGGGACATCCACTTACCTAACTTGCTGTAAATTCATGATTATTTCCTTAGAAAAAGTTTCCAGAAGTGAAATTGCTGGGATAGTTACATGCAAAGAAGAGTTTTTTTTAATTGAGTGCTGTGACTCTTAAGAAAATATCATTAGAAAAGCAAGTAGCAGGAAAAATTGAAGACTGAGAAATACTGTTTGGTTGCTTTAAAGAACTACAGAATTCAGGTTTCACCAACAAAAATAAAACTTTGAATCTAATTATAGGGACAACCTAGAACATTTTGTTTCAGGCCCAGTAGTGTTACATTCTAAAATGGCCACAACAAAAGGTTGAAACTACAACTCTCAATTGTTTACGCAAATTTCTAAATTATATATAGTAAAGATAGTCAGAAAACAGATGTTTGGAAGTTTGTTCAGAATGTCAAAATATTATGAAGAATGTTACACAATGGAAATTATTTTTAAAGAGCTAAAGGTTTCATATTAAAGACCAAGAAAAAAGGCAAAGAACCTGCTGCTGTGCTTGTCTCTAGCACCCGCAACTCGGAAGCAGCGGCTGAAACGTGGAGAAGGGACGGCGGCGTAACGAGGCGTCAACTGTGTATATTTACGAGGTCATGCAACTGTTTATCCAGTGACATGGCCTAAAACCCTGCAGCAGGTGTAGAGATGGCCTGGGCCACCCCTTCCTGCCATCTCTGCTGCACTGAGGACAGCATGTGGACAGACTGGGGGAGGTGGAGGCTGGGACCCAGCCCCAGCGAGGAATTCGGAGGCTGGGAGCATGACCTCACTCGGGCATTGGGGCCGGGGAAGCAGCACTCCAACTAGGTTCGAGAGAAAAGACATGAGGAAAAGGCAGAATGAAAAGCACTGTCAAGTGTGGGTGAAGCCAGAGTCTTGCTGGGGCACAGCCCAGGCAGGGAACAGAGAGTGACCATGGGGAGCAGACAGCCAGCACCCCGGGAGGGTGACGTGGCCGGAGAAGAGGCAGGGACGTAGGTCGGGCTGGGGAATCTGTACCTCGAGGAGGCATCAGCCCTCTGCTGCACCTTCACCCATTCAGATCACTAGATGAGACCGGGGGCCAGGGTTCAAGGGTGATCAAGACCCTTCTCACAGAGTGGCTATTCCAAAACATCAAAGACAAGGAAAGTGGGAATTATAAGGTGGTGAGAAGCGTTACCCTAACAGTCAGAGTACAGAGAAACCTGCCCAACCCAATCTCGTGGGTCAGGGAGGATGTGCGGAGAGGAGATGCTGCCTCTAAGCTTGCTGAGCGAACGAGCACTTCTTCCCAAAGCGCAAGACAAGGGAGAGAAGAGGGAAGTGGCAACGGGTCTGAGAGAACCATTATGACGGCTCCATCCACAGACTGCCACGGCCACCAGAACAACACTTACCTTCAGCTAAAACAGGGTTCTGGGCATCTACATGCAAAGACTCGGATGGAATGTGAAGGCACACGAAACTTGAGAAATTGCTGTTGTCTGCAGGACACACAACGTGAATCCACGTGTCTTCAGCCCTAAACCACAGTAGCTTAGTGAGTGATGCAGACACAAAGACCTGGCCATGGAAATCACATGCAAATACCAGCAAAAGGCCTGGTGCAGTGGCTCACGCCCATAATTGCAACATTTTGGGAGGCTGAGGTAGGCTGATGGCTAGAGCACAGGAGTCAGAGTCTAGCCTGAGCAACATGGTGAAACACCATCTCTACTAAAAATACAAAAAATTAGCTGGGTGTGGTGGTGCATGACTGTAGTCCCAGCTACTTGGGAGGCTAAGGTGGGAGGATCGCTTGAGCCCAGGAGGTCGAGGCTGCAGTGAGCTGTGATTATGCCACTCCAACCTGATAGACAGGAGTGAGACCACCTCTAAATAAATAAGTAAATAAATACCAAGAAGAGATCATCAGTGCTGAGTGTAGGCTGTGCATGTGAGTTTTTCTGGTTTATTTCAAAGAAACCAAATCAAGACACAATCATTAAAAAATACTTCTGTGGGCCGGGCGCGGTGGCTCAAGCCTGTAATCCCAGCACTTTGGGAGGCCGAGACGGGCGGATCATGAGGTCAGGAGATCGAGACCATCCTGGCTAACACGGTGAAACCCCGTCTCTACTAAAAATACAAGAAAATTAGCCGGGCGAGGTGGCGGGCGCCTGTAGTCCCAGCTACTCGGGAGGCTGAGGCAGGAGAATGGCGTGAACCCGGGGGAGCGGAGCTTGCAGTGAGCCGAGATCGCGCCACTGCACTCCAGCCTGGGGCACAGAGCAAGACTCCGCGTCAAAAAAAAAAAAAAAAAAAAAAATACTTCTGTGGCCAGGCGCGGTGGCTCAAGCCTGTAATCCCAGCACTCTGGGAGGCCGAGACAGGCGATCACGAGGTCAGGAGATCGAGACCATCCTGGTGAACACGGTAAAACCCCGTCTCTACTAAAAAAACACAAAAAACTAGCTGGGCGAGGTGGCGGGCACCTGTAGTCCCAGTTACTCAGGAGGCTGAGGCAGGAGAATGGCATAAACCCGGGAGGTGGAGCTTGCAGTGAGCTGAGATCGGGCCACTGCACTCCAGCCTGGGCGACAGAGCCAGACTCCGTCTCAAAAAAAAAAAAAAAAAAAAAAAAAAAAAAAAAAAAAAAAAAAAAAAAAACTTCTGTATTTGTAACTGTTATATGTTATACAACCCCAGCCCCTGAATATAAGATCTACCCTCAGAACATCTCTTACAAGTTAGTGCCAGAGAAAATTCATCTTCACCAAAAAATGAGTATCCAATGTCCACCCTGATAGCATGATCAAGTGAGGTCGAACATGGCTTTGTGGTTTTGGGTTTTTGTTGACTTGACTCCCTAGAAGCTCAGTGTCAAATGTGATGCTGAAGAATTACATCCATCCTCATGGCTATCACGTTTGTTTCCTCTAATTTTCTACTTCTAGTTTCTAATTAACTTTTTTGCCCTTGTCCTTTTGTGGTTAAGTTCAGTCAAAAACTTTTTGGAAAGTGGCAAGAGAGATACAAAAAAATAAAACAAGACCAGAAATAATAAGTAAAAGAGTTTTGGGAGAAATCAAAGAGTGGCTTGCTAATTTCCATTGTGGATTGGCTCAAAGTAGGCCTCAATTATATTTTTTCATGATAAAAATAGTCAAAACTAATCCAGCATTTACTACGTGCACCATTCTTATCACTTTACAGTCATCAATTCATTTAATCCTCCTACACCCTATAAGTTAATATTGCATTAGCCCCACTCTTAGTGATGAGAAAACTAAAATATGGTGAGGTCAAATAAAGGGCCAAATGCAGCCGGGAAAAGTGACTCACTCCTTTAATCCCGGCACTTGGGGAGGTCAGGGCAGGAGGATTCCTTAAGGCCAGGAATCCAAGACCAGCCTGGACAACACTGCAAGACTTCCTTCTCTACAAAAAAAAAGTAAAAATTAGTTGGGTGTGGTGGCATACACCAACTACTAGAGAGGCTGAGGTGGGAGGATCACTTGTGCCCAGGAGGTCAAGACTGCAGTTAGCTACAACCATGCCACAGAACTCCCGCCTGGATGACAGAGGGATACCTTGTCTCTAGAAAGCCACTTGCAACGCTGTGCAAAAATCACAGGACAAACATTCATTACACACAGGAGGATATTTTTAAATACAGCCTAATTTAAAATACATACTCTATGGACCCTTGGGGATCATTTCCATTTTTCTTCTTTTGTGCAGAGTGTGAAACATTTTAAAGACAATGATCAGTCAGATTCGCAGGTTACTTTGAAAATTTTTAACACAAGTTTACAGATGGGCTGGTTCCAAATGTTTATTCATTGTTTAAAATGGTTTATTTAAATTTTTTTCTTCTTTTCCTGCCGATACACACAATGTACCATATAAAAAACAGTACCTGAAGATGAACAAGCCTTTCCTTGCAACAAGAGCTTTAACATGGAAATGTTTGGAGAAACTAAAAACCCAAACATCCCACTTGCTTGTCAGGGACAGAAAAGTCAATTCAAAGCAAGAATATCCTGGTTTATGTAACTGAAAATCACGGGGTAATGATGGTTCAGGCATAACTTAGTTCACAGCTTCCAAGCGCGTCCTCAGGACCAAGCTCTCTGCATAACGGCCGCCCTTCTCCACAGACAGATGATGAAGGTGTCCTTTCCAGACAGGCCATCCCCACAAGACTGTGCACTGATGCCACAGCTCCAGGCCTTACACCTTTCCCGCCGTTTTTCCTAAAGCTTTCCCTTCCTAGAAAGTTCCCACTCTTCACTGATCCAGGTGCTCTTGAGAGGGAGCTAGGGCTCCAACCAGTCAGGGGCCACCTCTGCTGGGAAGAGGGGTCCACCAAGCCAACCCCATGAGGGGGCAGGTGTTCTCCAAGGGGAGCTTTCTGCTGCCTGGAAAGGCAAGCCTACGCTGAACTGCGAATACACCAGAGTCTGCACTAACGGGTCTGGAAAGCTCAACTCCTGAAGACCCACCAACAAATACAGACAGGACAGTTCCAGAACTAAGGCAACTAACATGCCACATGCAGACACTGCCAGCAAGTCAGGAGAGGTGCACGCCTTAGAGCAGCTGCAGCGGACACCCATCACCGGGATGCCAGAACAGCCAGGCACCTCTCCTGGAGCTGAGATTAAGGGCAAGGCCCATGACCTGAGGATTGGGAGAAGATTTTCATAGGCAGATGAAGTCAGTGCACAGAAGAATGACATGAAAAAAGAAAAACAGAGGTTTACAGATGAGCTTCTACTGCCTTTGCTGAGGAGATTAATTTGTTTATGCTATTAAGCCCTGGAGGGGAAAGGTGGCTACCAGCAGATGCAGGATTTAAACTGGAGTTTGCACACCCTACGACCCCACGCCTGGTCAACGCCAAAGCCCATCTGCTTACCTTCCCTAAAAATTAAAGTCTTTTGTCATGAACACACATCAAATCACCATGCTCAGTTTTTGTACACACAGGTACCTAGGAAACAACAAAACATATTTAAAAAGTTGGTGGTACTAGGAAGCCTGGTATGATGAAAACTACTTGGTAAAACTACGGTTAATTAAGAATAATTTTCAACTGCATAGAAAGTGAGCCCACTAACTTCCTGTATGGCAGCCTATAATTCTTTTATAACCAACATGCTGGCAATGCTCTAAATATGACTCCCATCTGGCCAAAATGATGAATCATAGCTATTTTTATTATATCCAATGAATGACCATGGAGCATCTGTCCTGAGGGTCAATAAATAGAATATTTAATTAACTTCATTTTAAAATCTATAATCAAAGTATATATCATTCAGTTCCTTGGATAACTGAGGAGTCATGAAGCTTTTCCTCAAATACGGCTATATAATAAAAAAATTTATAGCATTCCTTCAATTTTGACATTATGGAAGATAATGTCTTCAAAACAAAACAAAACAAAATCCTCTCACCCTTAAAAAGATATTAGAACACTTTAGTTTCAGAATTAGTTGAGTTCTGGGTACATAGAATCCAAGGTAATTTAAATTCCATGAAGCCTATTTTTGCTTTTATATTTAATTTGGAATTTCTACCAATTTCAAAACTGAAATAAGTAGACAAAAATAAGAGAAGCAATAGATTGCCACAGAAGGGCATGTACGTCACTGGGGAGAAATAATGTAATGTGATCTGAATTCTATAAAAATAAAAATCGAACTAACCCATTTAAATCACAAGTAACAAAAGGCATACAAAAAGTTGGTAAATAAATACATGTTTATTTCTGTCTTAAGCTGTACCACTTTGGACTATCGTAAGTGCAAAGTTCTTTCGAAGGATAACAAATACACATTGAATACTATGAAAAGTTGACTTAGAATGCTTATCTGAGAAAACATCTGTGCTGAGAAAACTTTACTTTTAATTACTTCATTCCATGAATTATTTGACATAGTACTCATTTTGCTTACAACGTTTATCCTTTAACCTGAAAATACAACATACAGATTTGACGTGGTAGCTCAACAGAGGAAGCCGTTCCATACCTCTCCGCTTTTACCCAAGAACAGGGGCGATCACCAAGGAGTGACAGCGAAGGGGCAGGAATGGCGCACAGAGGCAGGACGCGCCCCAGGTCATCACTGAGAGCAGATCCCACGCCCCTGAGCTGCCGCGGTGAAGATGCCTCAGGTGACCCAAGAGAGAACCCAGGACAGGGCCGGCTCTGGGTCACCTCTGTCCCTCTGCGTCCTCCCCGCCCAGATTGTGCTTGGACAGAATATTGCCTACAGCCTGCTCCCCGTGCTGCCAGATGTAGGGGATAAAATATTCTAATGTGTTCTCTTCCAAGCAATGAAAAAGTCACACCATCCAGAAGGAAATGGTACGCACACTCTACAATTACTATTGGAGCCAAATCTGTGAGTCACCCAGCTGCCGGCACAAGACAATTTGGCTACTGGAAAATCCTGATTAATGACATTTTTTTAAACCCAGAGTAACAACTTGACCTGCCAAGAATTACCATTTTTTCATCATTTCGCCATTTTTGGCCTTGGTTATCTATTACCTTTCTCAGAGAAAAGGAAGAAAGTAAAATGAAAATGGTGTAAGGTGCGTTCATCTCAGGCCAAAATGTGCTTTCCAAGGTGCGCTGGGGCCGGGGTTTAGCGCAGCCTCGCGACCTGGGGGAAGGGTCCTTGGAGAGCCTCCCGGACTTCCTCGGGCTACGCCGAGGTGCTGGGTTATTTCCCAACTGCAAACACAATTAATTCACCGGCTGTTGATAAGAGTCCTCCTGACAGCGCGGATCGCTGGGCTCCGCCAGGCGCTGGGACCGGGTCTCTGTCCGGGGCGCCCCCGCCCGACCCCGCCGGGGGTCCTCGCCTTCGCGTCACCGGAGCTGCCTCCAGCCTCGAGTCCGGGATGATGGGAGAAGCGGCGGCGCTTTGGAGGATATTTCCAGCTCCCAAACCCCCCACAGCCCAGGCTGGCCGAGTTCATCCACACGAAGGATAAATTCACTGCTGATCGCTTTATCTTTAATCGATACAAGACCGGCGCCGCCGATAAGTCACGAATTCCCAATTCCAAGCCGTGGCCGGGATCGCCATTCACCAGCGGCGGCGGCGGCGTCGCGCAGGGGCGGGAAGGACCCGGGCTCCAAGCGCGTAGGGCCCGGACCCGGGGCCGCGAGTTTCCGACACGCATCGCAGACCCGCCGCGCGCCCTCGCCCCCGCGCCCGCTCTGCACCTGAGAACCTCCGCTGTCCCGGGGCTCCGCCTTCTCGCCGGCGCCCACCTCGCCCAACTATCTTTCCTCGAGGCCCCTCCCCGGGTTCCCAGGTCCAGCCTGCTCCGAAGCCTCCGGCACCACACACGCCGCGCGCGGAGGGAGGGCCGGGCGGGGAGAGGTGTCCAGTCCAGTCCAGCCCAGCCCAGCCCAGCCCAGCCCCACCTGGGCGCGCAGGCAGAGGAGCCGGCGCCCGCCGCCTCCCAGCCCTCCGCGCAGAGCTGTAATAATTACATCCTCATTATTTCTCCTGCAATCGTTAGCGAAGGAGCCGGAGAACAGCAACAGCCGCTGCCGGGGGAGGCTTAGTTACAAAACCCTGCGCTGGGTAGCGCCTCGCTTAGCAACCACCCCTAAAAAAGCCCCCGTGCTCCTCGCTCGCACTTGGAGAGCCGGGCGGCGGCCACCCCCTCGCTGCGCGAACCCTCCACCCCGCCTGGTCTCGGCAGCCGCGGCCGCCCGGCACAAGGGGCCCCTCCTGGCCGCCCCCGCCCCCGCGAGCCCCCGCGCGCGCAGCCCAGCCTGACACCCTTCATTCATTCCCGGTCCCCGTCGGCGTTTCCATCCGGGCTTGGGGGGAGGGGGAGGCAGTCCGCTGCCCGCCGCCCCCACTCGCTCGCAGCTGTCCCACCGGAGGTAGGCGCGTAGTCCCTGGCCCGCCGGCGCTTCCCAGGCTGTGCCCCCTCCACGAACGGAGAATTTCACACCTCCGCGGCCCCGTGGGCTCCCGCACCCCCGGAGCCCAGGGTCCCGGCATCCCCGAGCGCGGCCAGAGATGCGGGGAGCCCGGCGAGGAGCGCAACGCGCGACCCCCGAGCACAGGCTGTCCCTGGGGTCGCCGGCGCTCCGGCCCTGGCGGGCGGCACGACCCTCGCTCGCCCCCGCCCCCAACCCTGACGCCCTCGCTGCGTCCCCGCGGTTCCAACACGCCGCCCCCTCCCCGCCTCGACGGCTCTCGCAGCCCCGCGCCCGGCTTCTCGCGCCCAGCTCCCTGCGGCCCCCGGTGGCTCGCACCTTCCTCAGCGCGGACATCCTCGGACGCTCCGAGCTCAGCAGGTGCGGGGCGACATGGCGAAGCGGCCCCTCCTCAGGCCGGCGGCTCCCGGGGCTCGCGGGTCGGGGTCCGTGCGTCCGTCCGCGGTCCGTCTGTCCGTCCACCGCCGCCGCCGCGCGCTCAGACAGCGCTCGAGCCCGGCGCACGGTCGGTCCTCACGGCCGGCGCCTGCGCACTCGGCGCCCGGGGAGGCACCGGCGCACTGGGGGGCGGCCGGCGCGCGGCTGCATCTGGGGAAGGGCCCGGCTCGGGGAGCGCGCGGACAGCCCGGCCCCAACTGTTGCGCGGGGCGCGCGGGTCACCTGGGGACGGCGCGGGGCTCCCGGCGGGAAAGCAGCGGCCTCCACCGCGGCGCGCGCGGGCGACGCTCACCGCGCCCGAAAGTTAGCGGGGGACCCGGTCACACCCGTCGACCCCGGGCAGGGTCAGCCTTTCTGGACCGCGGTTAGGGACGCGCCGGCGTTTTGTGCAAGGGACTCGCGCTCCGGTTCGAGTCGGCTCGGCTCCCAGTGGGGCTCGCGGGGCAGAGGGGACGTGGGGCGAGGGAGGCGCGGGCGCTTGCGAGGATCTCACTGCGAGGTGCGGCCGCCGCGTGGGTGCTGGAGGCGGAACCTCCCCCGGTTTCCACAGGCGGGCTCCGCTGAGGTGGGTGTGCGGCGGCGGCTTCACGGGGACCCACCGGGGGCGCCCCGAGAACCTGGGTCCGGACGCAGGGAGCGCCCTTGGAGGGGGCCCGCCGCCTGGGTTTGCTGTGAGCGGCGTATGGACGACAGAGCCGAGGAAAAGGGAAAATCGACCCGGAGAAGTGGTGTTGACAACCACAGCAGCCGGGAAGATCAGCCACCCTGGCCACGTGTGGACGGACCCTCGCCAGGGTCATGGGTTTGCCCTTCCAGGAGCGGAACGCGGGAGCGAGACGCGCTGGCATGGGGGTCCCTGGGCGGTCACCGACCCTGGGCAAGTCTCGCAGTCCCAGTTTAACGTAAATGCAGAAATGGATTTCTGCTTTCCACCTGCGTGGCTATGGCATTTAAATGAGATAAAAGATGCGAAAACAAACCGCATAGAAAGACGGATGGGAGTTAGAATGAAATCAGGTCATCCAAAATACTTGGAATGGACAAACCCATCTTTTCCAGAAATTCCAAGATCTTTAAACCAGGCTCTGTAAGAATTTCCCGTATAGTTGATCACCCAAATATTCATCAGTTGCAGTGTATTTTCAAGGCAGAGTGCTAAACGATGAGGGGGTAGCAAGGTGAATGGAAGAAAGAAGTACAGCCGCTGTCCATTTCTCCTAAATGTTTCCCGAATCCATCAGTGGTCTCCACTGGATTCAGAGCCCAAACCTCAACCTGGGAGAGAGTCCAGGTCAATTTATTTTCATTTCACAATTTACTTTCCCTTTGCTTTCCTCCCCGGCATTTCGTCCCCATCCCTTCACATTTTTTAAAAGAATCTATTCTTTCATGCAACAGCAACAAGAAAATCACACAAATCTACTGACGGCCTCTCCTGTGTTCTTAGTGTGTGAGCAGTACAGAAAGCCACGGTCGCCGGCCCCACGAAGCCTTCTGTCTAGAGAGGGGTCCACCCAGAAGTTACCCAAGGAACAATTACAAGTTATAATTACTTCTCTGAAGGAAACATATGGAGTGTTATTGGTGAATGTGAAAACGGCAACGAATATGGTTTGTGACATCAGGAAAGAACTTTTTGAGGATGTCGTTACTAAATCTTCCCCTGGGTTCTCCCACAAGCAGGTTTTGAGATGTGGATTTGGGTGCAGGTAGTTCATTTTGGAGATCGATCCCAGGAAACTAGAGGAAGTCGGGAGAGAGAGGCAGGGCAGGAGGGGACGTCCTGGAGGCTGCGGTGACACCAGGCTGCTCCTGTCGGCACTGGGGCCCCGTCCTGCTGGGGGTGGTCTAAGAGGAGCAGCTTGGAGTGCACGTCAGCATAGGAAGGCTGGACAGCTTTTCAGCTTCTAGGTACCAGTGACTGAGGGCTGCTCCTCACCCACACACCCTGCTCCCCCAGCTGAGCACCTCCCAAAGCTTCAAAGAAAGTCCAGAGGCCAACCAGCAAGGAAGTGCACCGGAACCTGAGAGCACAGTGAGGGTGGCGTCAGAGGTAGCCTCTGCCATGGCCCTGGGAACAGGATTTAGGGAGATAAGTGCAGGCCTGAAGACCTGGGGAGATAGAAGGACTTGCTGTTTTTGTTTGTTTGTTTTTTCAGACGGAGTCTCACTCTGTCACCAGGCTGGAGTGCAATGGCACGATCTCAGCTCACTGAAACCTCTACTTCCTGGTTCAAGCGATTCTCCTGCCTCAACCTCCTAACTGGATTACAGGTGTGCACCACCACGCCCAGCAAATTTTTTTTTTTTTTGGTATTTTTAGTAGAGACGGGGTTTCATCATGTTGGCCAGGATTGTCTCGATCTCCTGACCTCGTGATCCACCCACCTTGGCCTCCCAAAGTACAGGCGTGAGCCACTGTGCCTGGCCTTTTTTTTTTTTTTCCAAGACAGGGTCTCACCACTCCTGTTGTCCAGGCTGGAATACAGTGGTGCTGTCATGGCTCACTGCAGCCTCAACTTCCCTGACTCAGGTGATTCTCCCACCTCAGCCTTCTGAGTAGCTGAGACTACAGGTGTGCACCACCATGCCTGGCTAACTTCTAGTATTTTTAGTAGACACGGGGGCTTGTTACGTTGCCCAGACTGGTCTCCAACTCTTGGGCTCAAGTGATTCTCCTGCCTCCGCCTCCCAAAGTGCTAGGATGACAGGCATGAGCCACCATGCCTGGCCACATTTTCCTTTAACTGAACAGTCAGAATAATTGAAACTGAGGGAGAAAAGAAGGACAACATGATCGTGACTGGAGAAAAACTCAAGGTTGTCTTTCAGGACATTTTAAGGGCTTTGATTTGTATCCTCTATACAATGAATTATGATGTAGGATTTTGAGCAGGGCAGAGATTTTCTTCATAGACGATCATGTCATTTGCAGACAAAACTTTTATTTCTCCCTTCCCAATCTGTATACCTTGTTTACTTTTCTTGTCTCATTGCATTGGCCAGGACTTCTAGTGTGACAGTGAGAAGCAGTGGTGAGAGGGGGAGCCTTGCCTTCTTCCTGATCTTAGGGGGAAAAGCTTCTAGTTTCTCACTATTTAGTATGCTGTGAGCTCTAGGGTTTTTGTAGGTGTCCCTTATCAAACTGAAGAAGTTACCCTCTAATCATAGTTGGCTGAAGGTGTTTGGGTTTTTTTTTGTTTTGTTTTGTTTTTTTTGAGATGGAGTCTCGCTCTGTTGCCCAGGCTGGAGTGCAGTGGCCAGATCTCAGCTCACTGCAAGCTCTGCCTCCCGGGTTTACGCCATTCTCCTGCCTCAGCCTCCCGAGTAGCTGGGACTATGGGCGCCCGCCACCTCGCCCGGCTAGTTTTTTGTATTTTTTAGTAGAGACGGGGTTTCACCAGGTTAGCCAGGATGGTCTCGATCTCCTGACCTCGTGATCCGCCCGTCTCGGCCTCCCAAAGTGCTGGGATTACAGGCTTGAGCCACCGCACCCAGCCTGGTGTTTGGGTTTGAAATCATGAATGGGTGTTGGATTTTGTCAAATGCTTTGTCTGCATCTATTGATGTGATTGTGCGGTTTTTCTTCCCTATCCTGTTGCTGCGATGGCCCACATGCAGTGGCTTTTAAATGGCAGATTTTAAAATGACCATTTTGGCTGCCATAAGAAGAGATGGCAGTAGGGTGGGAGTGAGGAACTAGAGTGGAATTGGGGAGATCAATTTAAAAATGCTCGGAGAAATCCTGGGATTGCGGAGATCAACCTAAAACAGGCTGGAGAAATCCTAGTGACAAATGATGAAGACACAAACTCAGCAGTGGAAGTAAGATGCGTTGCAAGCAGAATGCGCTTGATGTGATTTTTCTGGATGGGTTATTCAGGAAGAGAGGAAGAGGAGAGTCACCAGTGACTCCCAAGTTTGGCCCAGCAATTGGATGACACTTCTGGGAGGCCTTAGCGTGTTACATGCTTACTGAGAAGTGTGTGTTGGGGCTGGGGACATGGATGCCTTGGGGACTTTGACAGGAGCAGGTGCAGTGGAATGGTGGAGAGAAAAGATGGACGGGGTCACAGAGTCCATGGAAGACTTCACAGTGGAGACTGGCTTTGTGGTCAACGATTTCAGCCAGTTTGGGTGTGGGAGAGATTGAAGAAACAGGGCTGGAGAAAAATACAGATTTCCTGGGAGGATTTTGTTATGGGGGAGTCCACAGTGGGCTTGAGTGCTGTTGAGAATGATGAAGTGGAGAACAAGTTCAAGATGCAGCCTCATTACAGGGATTATTTCCCCTCCTGCATCACCCATTTTCAATGGCAACTTGATCAGGTCAAATTCTCTCATTCTCTCTCTCTCACTCTCGCTCTTGCTCTGTGTGTGTGTGTGTGTGTGTGTGTATGTGTGTGTTCTGTCTTCAGAAACCCTCCAGCTATTGCCTTATTTGCATGATCCCACCAGAGAATGGTGTACAGTCAATGTCTAACTTTTCCTTGAAATTCTGTGAATTTCCATCAAGCTTCTGCTTCTACCACTTCAACAAAATTCCTGTAACCAAGATCACTGATGGCCCCTGCCCTTGACAAATGCAACCGTCCTGCTCTTGCTTCATCCACATCATTGGAGACAAATGGTTTGTTCTTTGACTTGGCTTCAGGACCTTCCTTTTCTCCCTGGCCACCCTTCATGTGCCACAGCTGGGGCCCCTCATCTCCCCACCTCTCAAAGGCCAGAGCCCCTCGGGGCTTATTCCTTGAACCACTTTCTAAAGTTCATGCCTGCTCCTTTCATGACCTCATATGCTTACTCATCTTATGAGCACCTCAAACTTGACCTGTCTAAAACTGCACACTACCACCAAACGAAGATCCCCCAGAAAGCTCTCCACCTCCTCAGTACAACTCCAGCCTTCCAGCTTCCAAATGAAAAACTTATAGCCATTCTACATTTCTCCTTTTCTGTCATAGCTCAATTTGATCAATCGGAAAATCTCTTTGGCTTTACCTTAAAACACATCCACAATCCAACTAGCGCCCCCGACTCAGAACCTCCAGTGCCACCATTTGGACGTGAGCTGTCAGCATCTCTTACTGCAGCAGATGAAATCTCCACGCTTCCTTCCACGCAACTCTATTCCTACCACAAGGCTAAATGACTTCTTTAAAGTGTACATCAGGCTGCACACAGTGGCTCAGGCATGTAATCCCAGCACATTGGGAGGCTGAAGTGGGAGGGTTGCTGGAGGCCAGGAGCTGGAGGCTGTAGTGAGCTGTGATGGCACCACTGCACTCCAGCCTGGGCCAGAGTGAGACACTGTCTACCCCAAAAAGAAAGAAAGTGCATCAGATCATTTCACCCCTTTGCTCTATATCGTGTAACAGCTTTCCACCCTGCTTCTTGGAACATGCCAAGTTATCAGGCTCCCTGCAGACCCTGCTCGGGCCTAGGTCTCCTTTCCTCCTGTTCTGAGCTCCCCTTATCCTGGCCTTGCTTCTGGTCCCCAAACTCAAACAGGGCAACCGTTCTCCTGGGACATCATTTCCCTCCTGTGGGCTCTGTTTCCCTGGGTTGCTCCCTGGTCTTGCTCCCTCACCTACCTCAAGCCCACGCCCATCACTCTCCAGTTAGGCCCTACCAGCTTCATTTTCCTCCAAAACACTCATCTCCGTGGGTTTCTCTCCTGAGACAGCCCACATGAGGAACAGCACCTGGCACACACTTGGGAAATGTTTTGGAAGAAATGAATTCAAGAAAGAGGGTCCTGAGGGGGTGGAGCAGAGTGCAGAGGCCCTCAAAGCTGGACAGGGAGCCAAGATGGGGTCGGGCAAGTCGGGGTGACGTGGGGGCCGCTGCTCTGGCCACTCCCTGTGTCCCACAGGTGCCTGGGGACCAGGTCACTGCCCTGGCCACTCCCCATGTCCGCAGGTGCCTGGGGCCCAGGGGCACCATCCTGACCACTCCCTGTGTTCTGCAGGTGCCTGGGGGTTGGGGTCACCGCCCTGGCCACTCCCGTGTCCAGCAGGTGTCTGGGGGCCGGGGGCACCATCCTGACCACTCCCTGTGTTCTGCAGGTGCCTGGGGGTTGGGGTCACCGCCCTGGCCACTCCTGTGTCCAGCAGGTGTCTGGGGGCCGGGGGCATCACCCTGGCCATTCTCTGCATCCTGCAGGTGCCTGAAGTCCAGGGACACCGCCCTGGCCATTCCTCGTATCTTGCAGGTGCCTGGGGGCCGGGGTCACCGCCCTGGCCACTCCTGTGTCCAGCAGGTGTCTGGGGGCCAGGGACACCGCCTGACCACTCCTTGTGTCCAGCAGGTGCCTGGGGGCTGAAAGTCACCGCCCTGGCCACTCCCTGTATCCTCCAGGTGCCTGGGGGCTGGGGTTACAGCCCTGGCCACTCCCCGTGTCTCGCAGGTGCCTGGAGACCGGCGACACCGCCCTAGCCACTCCCTGTATCCTGCAGGTGCCTTGGGGCCGGGGGCACTGCCCTGGCCACTCCCGTGTCCGTCAGGCGCCTAGGGGCGAAGCGGGGACTGCGGATCCGCAGGTGCACGCGTGGGGCTGGGGGTGGGCGCGTCTCCTCTGGGGCTCTCCGCTCCCCTCTTCTCCACAGCGTCCTTCCTAGCGTTCGCCCCCAGAATTCCGCCACCGCGTAGAGCAGGCGCAACCAGCGCCCCCACAGCGTCCTCAGGCTCCCCAGAGCCCGCGCCGACGCCCCCGCAGCCCTCCCTCCGCGCACGCTCCGCAGCAAGGCTCCCAGAGGCGGGTCTGGAGCCTCGCGACACACCCACAGACTCGATTTCAGCCAATCCACGGCCGTGTTGTAGCTGACTGACAGCCCGTGTCAGGGTCCCGTATTCGGATTGGGCAGTCCTGCTGTTGTGGGCGGGCCCAGGAGGGCGGAACCCGGAAGGCAGGGGGCTTAGGTCGGGCCCGAGAGCGGTGGATTGAGGTCCGCGGCCGGGTCATGGCGGCGCACAGGAAGCACGGTAGGTGGGGGTGGTGCGTAGGCTTTCTGCCCGGACGCCAGACCCGGCTCTCGGCTCAGACCGCAGTATTGACTCGGGACCCCGACCTCGGCCCCTCTGCAGGCCCCACCCCAAACCTGGACCAACTCTCCACCTCCACCCCAGTCCCTACCCATCCCCCGCTCTTACCCCAGACCCCGACCCCGGACCGCGGCCCACCCCTCGCCCATGTTGTTCCTTGTATAGCTGCTGGTCGGGCCGGCCTTGCCAGGCCCCATCTGGTGTCTGGGGACTTGGGCGGGGGCGAGCCCAGCCAGGGGTTTGTGTTCTTAGCAGAGCCCCTGTCGGTGAGTGAGTAAGGGCCGCTCAGCTCTTCAGAGGGGTCCTAGCCCGGGGCTCCGGCAGCCTCACCAAAAAGTACAGCAGAAGTTCCCTGAGCCACTGTGTCCTCATCTGAGAGAAGTAGGTCGTGGCGTTTACCTTCAGTGGACCTAAGGTGTGGGGCGCATCCTAGTGCTTATGAAATTCTGTGATAGTATTAGGCAGTACCAAAGACAGGAGCAGACTAATGCAATTGGTCAACCTGGCCATGCCTTAGAACGGAAGTGTTAGAAAATAAAGCGTGCTCCTTCCTCCTGCAGACCCCAGCTCATTACCCTCACCCTGTAATCATCATTATAATGAAAAGAGTGGCGGTTTTTGACATGAATCTCGTGTTACTTGGATTCAGACGCTGATGAATTTTTTTCCTTCTCTATGTTTAAAACTGGTATTTTTCTCTTTGAAATGAAAAGATAGTGGCAAACTGTAGTACGAAACAATTGCTTACAAATAAAAAATTTCTCAGTGAGGCAGAATGTGGAGGAAAATATGTTCTCAAGTCTTCCTTTTTAGGGAAACACTGCCCTTGGGCTTCCCCCTCTCCTTCAGGGCCAGGGAATTGTCACCTGATCAGCTCACAGGTTAAAAATGACCTCACAGTTTTTAAGCAGTCAGATGTTAGGCTCTAAAATGGACATTCACATATGTTAATGAGCACCAGAACTACCTTGTTCATGACCCTCTCCTGGAAGCAGGGCTGGCAGGCTGTGAATTCAGTGTCGAGGTTCTTAGGAGCAGACCTGACGGTGAACTGCCTGCAAAGCTGTCCCTGCCTTCGTGGTGGGGGGCTTCTTGCTACTGCGGGTTTTCTTCTCGTTTTAAACCATAGCACGTTCTTCTCTTACATTCTTTCAAATGTTTGCAACTCTTCTAAGCTTGCAAAAAAAATGTTTTTGTCTATTCAAGAAATTATAGCATCTGTAATGTACCTAATCAACTTAAAAAAAACCTTTCTCCACTCACTAAATTAAAGTGAATGGAAGTTGTTTTAGTCATTCACTAATCATCTTCCCTTGAAACGGCCTTTTTTTCAAACTATTGGATATGTGACAGAATGGTCAAGTAAATTTAGGTTGTTTAAGGACATTGTGGTTGGAAGGATGGGTTAATAAATCCCAAAAGTATAACATGTAGCTGGGAGAGAAAATATTAGTTTTCTGTGTGTCTTCCTCGAGATCGTCTGAATAGCCCATCGGCTGAGTGGCAATTAGGCTCTGAGAGGCACTGAAGGGAGGATTTAGCTGGAATAAAACTTCCCAGCATTTGTGATCTGATGGAGCAGGAAACTGGGGTATGCTTGCGCCGAGTGTGCCTCGGGAGGAGGGGATGGAGACACCCGCTTGCAGGAACGTCTCTTTTCCTGTGGTCCAGCTCAGGGTCGTGGGGTGGTTGCAGATGGGGGTTGGGCACCATTGTTGATGGTGGGAGAGGAGGCAGGTGCCACGAGGCGCAGGTGTGCCTTCCTGGAGCGGACCCCACACAGAACTCTGACTTGGCGTCGTTTTTTCACCGCAGGGTGTTGGCCGAGCGTCTGCTGAGTGTGGCAGAGCCCCTCAGGCCCTGGCTGCAGCAGCGGATCAGGCACGGTATCCTTCCC
Organism: Macaca thibetana thibetana; assembly: GCF_024542745.1. Taxonomy (NCBI): domain Eukaryota; kingdom Metazoa; phylum Chordata; class Mammalia; order Primates; family Cercopithecidae; genus Macaca; species Macaca thibetana. The sequence goes on from NC_065585.1 coordinate 141,605,785, forward strand.
TCCCCGAGCTAAGTGAAGCTCTGCTGTGCTTTGAGGCTGTGCTTGGGGTTAGGGCAGTGCTTGCTGACAGAGGACACATCCAGGGGCCCATACTTTCCCCTGCTCGGCTCTGGCACAGACCAAGAAACATGAGGTGGAAAGGTTGGCGGTCAGGCTAAACGGTGATTCTAAGCATTTTTTTTTCCTGGAAGTAGACTGTTTTTGCTAGGCAATGTAACCTGTTAATGAGACAGTTTCCCTGTAACAATGTGTAGCAAAGCTCCGCAGGATTAATGGGAAGAATGTGTTGCCTTTGAAGCAGCACCACTTGAGTACAAATTTGTCAAATGTGCTCTATGTTATGCTGGTGTAAGTAGAGCACTAGAGGATGTTTCTTGGGCCTACTTTGCAAGCCTGAGAGGTGCTGTGCAGCTCTGACCATGAACCGCTCTCCTAACTGAAAAGGATCCCAGGAAGGGGAAGGGCACTGTGGCCTCCATTCTACCCAGGGAGATTGGGTGAATATCTGGCGTGTAATTAAGTGCTAGCTCAGGTCGGGCTGTTTCTGCACGTAGGGTAGCCAGCGGTCAGGGGTGCCTGGCGTGGGGTTGCAGTGGACTGGGGAGGTCCCCCAGGGGCTGCGTGCTCCTCGAGGAAGGGGCCTGCTGCGGTGGGTGAGGACCTTAGGAGCTGCCCAGGTGACTCCTGGCAGGAGTGACTGCGTCTGCTGTTGGCCAGGTTGAGCCTTGGCTGCCTCCTCCTCCCTGGACGGCTCCCAGTGCCTGTCAGGGCATCTTGTGTTGGTGAGCAGAGCCATGCGGGACCTTGCTCCTTGCTTCCTTCTCGAGATGCTGACTGTGTGCCTGCTCCCTGGGCGGAGTCTTGCTGTCCGGCTCACGGAGCCTCCTCCCTGGTGGTTGGTCATTGTGAGGGGTTTGGCTCTGGTCCTCTCCCTGACTCCGTGTGTGCTTCAGGGACGTTTCCGGAGGAGGCAAAGCTTGCGTGGGGTTTGCTGGGCAGAGGCGATCCTCAGATGCTGGGGTGAGGGCCACAGCCTCGTGGAGGTGGGAGCCCCATCCCAGGGCCCAGCCCTGAGCAGGCAGAGGAGTGCCAGGCGGTCATGCCACTCCCTCTCTCCCTGCACCAGACCTGTCCTCACCACCTGCTGCTGTGTGTGTGGTGGGGGGGATGTGCCAGTGGATTTAAGCAGAGTCCCTGCCCCGAGGGCCCCCTGCTTTTGACTCACTGCACCGAGGCAAGTCCTTTGACTCCTTGTCCTGCAGTTTCCCATCAAGGTGGTTCAGTGGTGCCAGCCACCCGCATCAAGGAGAGAGCTCCGAGGGCACCATGCTGCTGGCACGGCCTTGCTGGCCTGGCTGGGCCCTCCTCCTGGGTGGCACCCAGCCTGCTGTCAGCCTGGGGAGCGTGTGCTGGAGTGTGGGATGCTTGGTTGCTTTTTTTTTTTTTTTTTTTTTTTTTTTTTTTTTTTTTTTGAGACGGAGTCTCGCTCTGTCGCCCAGGCTGGAGTGCAGTGGCCAGATCTCAGCTCACTGCAAGCTCCGCCTCCCGGGTTCCCGCCATTCTCCTGCCTCAGCCTCCCGAGTAGCTAGGACCACAGGCGCCGCCACCTCGCCCGGCTAATTTTTTGTGTTTTTAGTAGAGACGGGGTTTCGCCGTGTTAGCCAGGATGGTCTCGATCTCCTGACCTTGTGATCCGCCCGTCTCGGCCTCCCAAAGTGCTGGGATTACAGGCTTGAGCCACCGCGCCCGGCCGCTTGGTTGCTTTTTAATAAGAATTCATTCTTGCTGTGACTGCCGCACGCACAGGACAGCTTCCCTCGCCCTTGCAGGTGCGTCCTCCAGGGCCAAGGAGTCTGGAGCAGGTGAGCAGCCTCTGTCTTCCTGAGACTCCTCAGATGAAGTTGGAGCTGCCAGCGCCTTGCTGTGAGCGGTCACACTTCCTGTTGGCCACCTCCCTGTCGTCTTCTGGTTTCTCCTGCACCTCTGGGAGTGGATTGCCCCAACTTCACACACCAGGAATCTTTGGCGCTGTCCACGGTGCTGGCCTGGTGCCAGAGTTCCTGCAGCTCTGGTAGTTGGGGAGAGGTGTCTGCGTGTAGGCGTGGGTCTGTGAGCTTGTGTGTGCATATTGTCAATGTGCATGCATGTGTGTGTGCCGCTATTCCTGCGTGTGCACGTGTCTGTGTATGCCTTTGTGCACACGTGTCTGGTGTTTGTGTGCATGCATGTCTGTGTGCATTCCTGTGTGTGCATCTGTGCAGGTGTGTGTGGTGTGTATCTGTGCACGCATGTGTGTGCCTTTGTGGTGTGCGTGTGTATATGTGTACATGTGTGCATGTGTATGTGCCTGAGTGGTGTGCGTATGTGTGTGTGCATGCATATCTGTGCCTGTGTGGTGTGTATGTCTGTGTGTAGTGTGTATGTGTGCCTGTGTGGTGTGTATATGTGTGTTTTGCATGTGGTGTGTATGTAGATGCATGTCTTCTTGTGATGTGTATGTACGTGTGTGTGTATGTGTACTTATGTACATATGTATTGCCTGTGTGGTGTCTGTGCATGTGTGGTGTGTGTACATGTGTGTCAGTGTTCATGTGGGTGTGTGTGCCGGTGTGTGTGCACATGTCTGTGTGTGGTGTGTGTGCCTGTGTATGGTGTGCCTGTGTACATGTGTCTGTGGCATGTGTGTACATGTGTGTCTGGGTGTTCACCTGTGTATATGTGCATGCATGTGTGCCTGTGTGTGTTTGTGCATGCACCTGTGTGTTTTGTGCCTGTGTACGTGTGTCTGCATGTGGCGTGTGTGTGCATGCGCATCTGGGTGTTCACCTGTGTATATGTGCATGCATGTGTGCCTGTGTATGTATGTGTGTGCGCCTGTGTCGTGTGCCTGCGTACACGTGTCTGCGTGTGGTGTGTGTGTACATGCGTGTCTGGATGTGTCCCTGTGTGGTGTGTGCATCTCCCAGCCGTACCCTGCAACTTGCCTGTGATACCTGCCTCTCCCTTGGAGTGCCAGAGCTGAAGGTGCCAGTTCGGATTTGTTTCCATTGGAAAGAGGCTCCTTTTCCTTCTTGCAGCGTGGCCTTGGTCTGGCTGGGTGCCTGATGCCTCTGTTGGGGCCGACTTTCATTCTGGCCCCGTGTGTGGGACTCTGTGCAGAGCTGGACGGAGTCATCGCTGTCCTGTAGGAGAAGTGGGGCTGTGTTCATTGACCCGTGTGGCTTTGACATTCTCAGATGCGGTAGAGCCCTTCCTCCGGAACAGGAGTTGGCACCTCTTTCCCCATCTTCAAGGAAGGACAGCGCGCTCAGGAGCGCTTCCCAAGTGAATAACTGAGTGAATGAGGGAAGGAAGGAAGGGAGGAAGGGAGGGAGGGAGGGAGGGAGGGAGGAGGGAACCTCATGGAACAGGGGGAAAGGAAGGGAGAGGGGGGAGGGGGGAGGGGGGAAGGGGGGGGGAGGGAGGGAGGGAGGGAAGGAAGGAAGGAAGGAAGGAACCTACCTCATGGAACGGGGGTTTAGAGAATCCCGGCAGGCAAAGCAAGAGGCGCCGTGCCAGCCAGGCCCTGCAGGAGTGTTGGTGTGTGGTGAGGTTGGGGTGTAGAGGAGGTTTGCCCCAGCAGGGAAGGGCAGGTGCAGTGGTGGGAAGGCCAGCGCACGTGGGGACGAGGAGATGCGGTACTGCGGTGGCTGGAGGAGGGCTGCAAGAGCTGCCCGGACATGGGGGCCACTGCAGTCTCGGCTCCTTGCAGGTTGGGAGAGAGTCGTGCTTGGTGTGCGGCTGGAGAGGGTAGTGGGCCGAGGAGGTGGTGGGTGCCGAATGCGCCCATCCCTGGTGGCCGGCGCCCCAGCGCGCAGCAGGCCTCGGTCTCGATGGGGACGGCCACCGAGGTCGTCCTGCTGGACTGCTGCCTCAGAGCTCACTCTGCTAATGCCCAGGTGGCTCATCTGTAAAGTGGGCGGCAGCACCGTGAGGACCCAGCCAGGTGACTCATCACATGCAAGGTTCTGTTGGAGTCACGAGCTGGTCACTGCCGCTGCTGGTTCTGTCCCTTGGGTGCAGGAGACATGGAGGTGGGGGACCCATGTGCCTGTGAGAACAGAGCAGACGGGAAGCCGGAGGGGACAGCAGGTTCGGAAGCCTGAGGGGGGGAGCAGGTATGGAAGCCGGAAGTGGGGAGCAGGTACGGAAGCCGGAGGGGGGAGCAGATACGGAAGCCGGAGGGGGAGCAGGTATGGAAGCCTGGGGGGGGCAGGTAGGGAAGCCGGAAGTGGGGAGCAGGTACGCAAGCCGGAGGGGGGAGCAGGTACGGAAGCCGGAGGGGGAGCAGGTATGGAAGCCTGGGGGGGCAGGTAGGGAAGCCGGAGGGGGGGGGGAGCAGGTACGGAAGCCGGAGGGGGGAGCAGGTACGGAAGCCTTGGGGGGGCAGGTAGGGAAGCCGGAAGGGGGGGGGAGCAGGTACGGAAGCCGGAAGTGGGGAGCAGGTACCGAAGCCGGACGGGGGAGCAGGTACGGAAGCCGGGGGGTGGGGAGCAGGTACGGAAGCCGGGGGGGGGGGGGAGCAGGTACGGAAGCCGGAGGGAACAGCAAATTAGGAAGCGTCACTGCATCGGGGCGTGGGATGAGAAACCACAGCACCCAAAAAGGGGACCACATGGACCTTCTTGGCTGGCGCAGGGAAGAAGTGGGGTCCAGGAGGCCACAATGGGGCTGCCGTGGCTCACTCGTGCTCCAGGCAAGGCGGCGTGGGTGCAGGAGGTACAGCTGCTTCCCGGGTTCTGGATTCCACATCCTTGATAGCGTTCCTCAGTGAGCGCAACCTGCCCGTGCGCACAACACGGGGCTTGTCGGTGTGGAATCCCTTATGAGTTGCAAGTTCTTTGGGCTGAATTCAAGACCTATTTGATGAAAAAGCCAATGTGTAATGAAACTGGAAAAAATTAAAATGTTGGAGTAAAAGGTATAGTTTGTCTGGTGTCTCCTGATTTTCATCAAGCAGCTTGATGAAGTGCCTTCCCAGTGACCTCTCAGCGTGTTTTAGCCCAGCCTTGTTTCGGTGAGAAAACAACTCCGAGAACTGAGTGGGCTGCCAGAGGGTCGTGCCCTGTCGGGGCAGTGCCAGCCTCTCCGGAAGCCCCTGGGCTGCTCTGCACCCCGCTGGGTGTGTTTGCCAGTTGCTGAATGAAAACTGTTGCAGCCGCCCGTGAAGGTAAAAGATGTTTGTGAACACTTCATGATATGACAGATGCTGGTTAAAAAACTACAAGGAAAACTCTGGGCAAAGTTTGCGTGGAATATTTCCTTTCTTCTCCTTTTTTATTTGTAGAGATCGGATCTCACTATGTTGTCCAGGCTAGTTCTCAAGTCATCCTCCTGACGCAGCGTTCTGAGTAGCTGGCCTACAGGTGCCCGGCTTTCTTCTTTGTTCAAAGGCTAGAGTTTCCGTAGAAAATGATGATCTGCTGTATTTTCACCTCCTCCGTGAGAAGCCCACGTCAGATCGGTCATGGCGTGAGGTTCTAGTGACGTCCCATTCAGGGGTTCTTTCTGGTTTGATGTCGAGCGCTTGTTTTTGTTCTTTCTTTTTGATATTTCAGAGCTTGCCCGCTTCTGCTTAAATAGTAGCCCGTTATTTTTCCATTTGTCATTCTGTTATGAAACTTCTCAAGAATCTACTACTCATTGAATTAACATACTGAATTTTTCTTGTGAAGTGATGTAATTGTATTACCAGTTTATTCCTTTATTTCTAGATTATAGTCAAAGGCTAAATACCTTGCCTCATTACAGGGATAAAATGAAAAAAAAAGAAAAATCCCACAGGGATTATTGTTTTAAAGAAAGCTGTGACCGGGCCAGCATATTTTCAGCAGGCATTTAAACATAGTTTTTACTGAAAAAAGAAAATTCAAACTGTCAGATTTTCAAAAAATGCAATAGTCCTGATAACTGTTAAATTTAAAATGCTTATTACAATGAGACAGGCAGATGTAGAAGGAAAAAGATCAGCTAGAGCTGCCATTCACTGAGAGCAGAATTTTTCTATTTTCTCTAAACGGATGAAATAATGTGGTTTGTGTGTGTGTTGTGATTTTAGTGGAAATGTTTTGGGAGATTTCTGTAATATGACAGGTGAAGGAGGCAGGCAGCAAGCACCTCCAAGCCGGCCACGGTGGAAATTTCTACAATGATTATCTCCAGTCTTGTTTTCTGTAGCAGTTTTTCATTTAAATATGATGTTAGAAGCCTGCCAACTCTTGTTTGAAAATCTAATCACTTTTCTGTTTGTAAATCTATTAAGTGGAAACTAAAAAGGAATGTTATAAACCGATTTTGTTCTCTAGGAGTATTAGTCTGTTCTGCATTGCTGTAAAGGAATGCCTGAGGCTGAGTAATTTATAAAGAAAAGAGCTTTACTGGGCTCATGGCTCTGCAGGCTGTACAGGGAGCATGGCGCCAGCACCCACTTCTGGTGAGGCCTCCTCGTGAAGCTGCAGCTCTTGGGGAAGGCAGAGGGGAGCCAGCGTCCTATGGTGAGAGAAGGAGAGCAGGAGAAGGCAGAGGTCCCAGCCTCTTAAGCAGCCAGATCTCCAAGAGCTCATCACCACGAGGTGGGCACCAAGCCATTCTCATGGGATCTGCCCCCATGGCCCAGACACCTCCCAGCAGGCCCCCCGTCAACACTGGAGCTCACATGTCACGTGGGATTTGGAGGGGACACGGCCAGACCACGTCAGTGCGTTTTCTCCTCCAGTGACTTCACATCGTAAAGTCACTCATGAATATTTGTGGTCTCTCTTATTTTAGTGAATCCCTGTAAGCGTGTGGTCCTGTCGGTTTTGCAGCTTCTCCTGAGCATCCACATTTTGAAATAGGTCCTTTCGAACTGATCTCATTCTTCACATCCCCAAATAAGCTGTGCACGTATTTTCTCTGAAAGTCACACTTTCCCAAGAGACACCAGTTCATAAGGGTGATAGCAAAACTTGAAATTTTAGAGAATCACGAATGATCATTATTTCTAATATCTTCCAGCACCAAGAGTTTCATACCCAATTGTTAGATTTTAAATTCAGCAACTGCATTTAGGAAGAGTTTAGAATTGAATAGGTTCACTTCCAGGGTCAAACTGTGTTTCTTTGTGAGATACATATATTTACAGTTTTTCCTAAGTGTCCAATTTCCAAAGAACACTTTACTGAAAGATTTTATTGGTATTTGGCTACGTCTTTGACTTGAAATAGCAAGTGTAGGCAGCAATCCTTTCTGAGGATTATACCAAAGTGACTTAATTCCTCCGTGAAAGGGGCTCATTTCTACTGGGTGTTGCGGCATGTGAATTTCTGGTGGGGTGTTTTTCTGGGCCTTGGCCTTTTGTTGTTGTGTCTCTCATTTCTCAGCGCTGATTGCTTGGCCTTCTTGGTAATTTATTTGTTTTCTTGCAGGTTATTTTTTTCGATTGGCATTAAACACTCAGTCCTCTGCCTTTTTATTTTCCGGTGATTGCTTTTTGATGGGCACTAGAGTTTCAAGTTAAAACTTGCTCTTGCTGCTGGAAGCGGAGCACATTGATGAGGTGTGGGAAGGTGAACAGAACCAGCCTCAGGCTTCTGGCAGACAGAAGTCGTTGTGACCACCAGGCACTTTCGTTTGGGCCACACAGCATCGGGGGCTCCGGGAACTCCTGCCGCACCAGCTGGTCCAGCGCTGTTTTTGTGGGTTCTTTTGTTTTCAACACATTGTAAATTAAACAGAAAAGAGGCTTTTAACCTCTAACTTGATTTTTTTCAGTCTCCATCTGTAGCTCATAGACGTACACACACTTAGGTAAAAACACATTAGATCAAAAAGGAGCATTTCAACAAACCAAAAATGACAAATGCTTCACTGTGTTCTGGTTATTCTGGAGGGAAAAAGCCTTTCATTATGTTCTGCTTTTGGTATTAGTCACCAAGTAGAGCTGGCCCGTTGGAAGACAGACTGTGTTTACAAAATCAGGTCCAGATCTGCAGGAAACCACCAGCAGTTCGTGGGGTCCTCATGTCATTCCTCTGACGATTCCAAGAACCAGCAAGGGCATCAGTGCCATGTAATGTGGTTTTGGTCTAAAACAGCTGATGATTTCTGTGTAAATAAACAGTGTGAGCACTGGTGTTAAAGGCCCTGAGTGCCTGGGCCAGGTGTGACACTCGGCGCTTGTCAGCTCAGATGCTAAACCCAAAGTGGCACCGTGTTTGTGAGGTCTCTCCCAGCCCCAGCCTCCATCCTCTCCTCTCCGGGGCTGGGAGGAAGTGACACTCGTCTATGCATCTGCCAGCAATATTAGCTGGTGGAAAGTAATTATTAATATTTAATTTTGCTTTTTAAACTTTGCTCTTTTAAAAACCGATTTTAAAAAGTTAAAAGTATTTTTTTAAAAATACTTTATGATTTATATTTTAGCAGCTGCAAATATTTAGACATATATATTTGTCAGCAAAGTTATTTTTAGATACCGGGATATTTGTTTTAAACTGGGTTAAGATTTATTAAAATTCTTGTTGAAGACAAAATCTCCCACTTTATAATGAGATACCCGTTTTGACATCTATTTGAGATCATCTGTTTTTGTGCCTGTTTACAGGACGCTTTATGAATAATTCATTGGTCATGCATAATATGACACAAAACCGGTCTTTGCCAATATTTAATATCAAAATCATGCTGTAACTCCTGTCAGTGAAGCATTGTGCGGGACGCACTTGCCTTTTCTGTAACGAGGCTTTTACCAGAAGTAGCGGGGGCCAGCGTGGGTTCAGGCTCATTCCAGCGATGGAGCAGACACGGTGACCTCCAGGAGTGTGTGGGCCGCCGGGAAAGGTGTTTTCCTTCTCGAGGTTCTAGAACACCCATGCAAGATGGAGGCCCTTCAGCCACAGGTTTCATGAGATACCTAAACCAGTTTAGCCTAGGCTACCGAAAGGTGTTCTTTTTGCTTTAGTTTTTTTGGACGACCATGCTCAAGTTTGAATTTGAAAAGGGACGTTGTCTTTCCCATGGCTGTAAACTGTACGGACCTTTCTGTGTTGACCGTCGTGAATTAGCACATCCACATCCCTACGGCTGACTTCCCACTCCCCCCTCCGTGTGAAAACTCAGGATTTAAATGTTAAGGACTAAACTTCTATATTTAAATTGTATTATTTGCTTAAGATTTTAAGCAGCCTGTTTTCCTGCATTCTTAAGTAGTTGCCTGCTCTTTCTGGCATCCTGATTTATTATCCCAGATATCAGCTTTGTCATCCTGTGTGTCTGTGGCTGACACTGGCACGGTGCGAGCATGCATCCTCATCCTTCCTCGTGGGCACCTCGGCATTCCGCCTTCGGTCATGTCCGTGGGTGACGCTGGCACGGTGCGGGTGTGTGTCCTTGTCCTTCCTCGTGGGCACCTCGGCGTCCTGCCGTTGGTCGTGTCTGTGTGACCAGCATTTACCTCTCGGACATCTCATTTGTCTTTGAGGGTGTCCAGGACATTCTTCTTCCTCCAAGGCCTCATTTGTACAGAGTAGTCGGTGATTTTCAAGGACTGGCATGATGAGATTTTGTGTTCAGAAGACAAGAGGAGCAAGGTGCACGCCTAGGGCCCCGTCCTGCTTTCTAAATATTGGGCTCCTTGGAGGAGAGGCTGGTTCCAGGCCTAGGCAGAGGAAACACAAGATGAGCCTGCGGTACCGTGAAGGGCCCTGTGTGCTCATGGGAGGGCCAGGTGGGCTGGAGGGCGCCGGGTCCACGCTGGAGGGCGCCGGGTCCACGCTGGAGGGCGCCGGGGCCACGCTGGAGGGCGCCGGGTCCACGCTGGAGGGCGCCGGGTCCACGCTGGAGGGCGCCGGGTCCACGCTGCGGCAGACCTTGTGGCCAGTGCCGGGACTGTTTGAGCAACAAAGTATATGTGGGCAGTACAGGGTGATGGTCTTTGGAACAAATGAAATATCTGCGAGTCTTTAAGGTATTACATAACACAAAGGTAATAATTCAATACATGTGCAAGTGCGGGCAGTTCTTCAGTACAGAATTCCATGTGATAAACACGGAAGGAGTGAGGAAAGGAAGCCACTGAGGAGCCCAGAGCCACGTCTTTTGCCGGCAGGACCCACCAGCAGATGCCAGAATTAGTGGGTGAGATTGAGGAGGAAAAGGATCTAGTTCCAAGGTGTCTCCTCCACGGTGTCTGTTGGTTATAAAGGAAAGAGGGTCGCTTGGCCAGGAGAAATCCAGCAGACCTCACAGCACCTGCGGGCGACCGAGGGCGTCAGCGGAGAGAAGCGTCCCAGCCGGATGTGGGCGCCAGGGCCCATCTGCAGTTCTGCAGAAGTGAATGACCTCAGTGTCACCCTGAGAACGCTGGACCCAAGTTACAGCAATTCCAAAAAATAACTGCTGCAAGAGATGTCACAACGGTGGAGGACAAGGAAAATGGGAGGAAAGTGAGGCCTCGAGGGTGGATGGGGCAGGATCAGAGTCTGGTCGATGCGGGAGCCCGCTGTTGGATGAGGGCTCACACAGCCAGGGCTGGGTTGGGGCAGAAACCCAAGTTTTCACATTGAAACGGCCTCCCTGAGCCTCGCCAGGCCTGGGGCTTTCATGTGGCAAAGCCTCGAGGGTCAGGCTGTCAGCCCTGGCAGTGGCCCCAGGCCCTGGGCTCCCAGTGAGAAGTGAGTCCAGGACCTGCCTAGGTGGTCTATGGGGAAGCTCCTTAGGAGGGTGTTGCGGCCTCAGCATGTGGCCTGGACTCCCTGGTCTGCATGGTTCTGGGAACCACCCTTCCTGAATCTGCTTGTGCGGGGCCTCAGCAGGCTTGCAGGGGAATTGGAGAAATCCTAGAGGCTGAAGACCCAGAGGCCTTGGGGTTCTGTGGGCCCTGCACGCTGTGCCAGCAGATTGATTCCTGGCATTCAGGTCATGAGGCTGGGATCATGTAAGTCTCTTCCGAGAGAAATGACCGTGTTACAGAAGGCGGAGCCTGTGACTCCCAGGGTGGCCTCTGCCCTGTCAGTTATCCCGGAGAAACCCCTGCCAGCTGTCACTCTGAATTTAAAGCCAGCTGACTTTAGATTGTTCCCGCCTTCTACTTCCGTTTTGGAATTTTTATAAAAATTCTGAATGTACTGTACACCTATATCAGATGTTTTCATTTGAAACATGAAATTTAACAGTATTATTAGAGAACCACTGTTACTTAGGCTATAAATGTAATTTATTGCAGGCACTGGATGGAATTCAGTGAAAATGCTCCCTACCTATCTTTTTTCTTTAGGCACATTCTTATGTTGCTTTTAGCTCAGAAATCTGCCTCAGGAAGCCTTGAAAGACTGTTACCTGGGGCCCGACTCAGTGCGCTCCGACCCGTGCCCTGGTGTGATCGGTGTCTCAGTGCGCTCCGACCCATTCCCTGGTGTGTTGTGCGGTGTCTCAGTGCGCTCCGATCCCTGCCCTGGTGTGTTGTGCAGTGTCACAGTGCGCTCCGACCCATTCCCTGGTGTGTTGTGCGGTGTCTCAGTGCGCTCCGACCCGTGCCCTGGTGTGATCTGCGGTGTCTCAGTGCGCTCCGATCCCTGCCCTGGTGTGTTGTGCGGTGTCTCAGTGCGCTCCGACCCGTGCGCTATTGTGTTCTGCGGTGTCTCAGTGCGCTCGGATCCCTGCCCTGGTGTGTTGTGTGGTGTCTCAGTGTGCTCCGATCCGCACCCTGGTGTGATCTGCGGTGTCTCAGTGCGCTCCGACCCGTGCCCTGGTGTGTTGTGCGGTGTCTCATTGCGCTCCGACCCATGCCCTGGTGTGTTGTGCGGTGTCTCAGTGCGCTCCGATCCCTGCCCTGGTGTGTTCTGCCATTTTCTTTGGGATCAGCTGCCGTGTTTCCGCAAACACTGTCATCTGATGCTTGGTTGGGCCCAGCGTCTCCTGGCGGTGGCTGTTTAGTCAGGGCCTGCCCCACTCCCTGGGACGGTCTTGTGCCTGCCCAGCTTCAGGCGTTCTGCCGCATTGCCTGGCTCTGACCATCGCCTGGGATTTCTCCGTAGCATTTTCCTAGCTCCAGACACTGGCAGGCAGCTGGGCCTAGGGAGACGACTTCAGCCACATGTCCGCGTTGGCTGCCTCCGGCCCAGCAAGGCTTTAGCTCTGAGCGCCCTGTCCTTGTTTGCAGAATTGGGTGGCTGGTTACGGTTTTGTCTTCGAATTTGTTCTGGTTTGTGAAGATGTTGGATAAAGCTCATCTTATCTGCCCGCCATCTCCTCTGCTCATCACCAGGTCGGTCATCCGCACAGGACATTTTCTTCTTTGACATTTAAAGGAAATATGACAATTGGATTTGTATCTGAAGTCTTGGAACCTTCTTTTGAACATACCTGGAAGCACTGCAGTACATTTTTAGAAGCATTTCACAGACCGCCTGTTGCTCCCTGAGAGCCAAGGTGTCTCCGGGCAGGTGTGCTTGAGGCAAACCCTTTCTGTAGGGGTGAGACCCGCTCACCACGGCCAGCCGCAGCTTTTGAGGGGTCCTGTGCTAGAGCACTTGTGCATCATATTCAAAAATTAGTGTATGGGGACCCTCTCATTGCCAGGACCTCGTGAAGACCCCAGGGTCTTAGGGATCACATCGTTTCAGTTCAGGTTTTCCACTTAACCGGAGGTCATTTCCTCCCAGCAAAAGGAGCCTTTGCGCTCACTTGTTGGGAGCCGTGGAGGTGCAGAGTCTCAGGTGAGAGCCCCCGTGTTCGTGATCACACTGCACCCCGCTTCCACTGAGCTCTGTGCTCAGGGTTTTCATGGTCCGTCCACGGAGGACACGGGGAGCGTTGCGTGGAAACCCACACAGTGTTCTTAACAGCGGGGCCTGTAGGAGGGTGATTTCTACCACGTGTTTGTCTGAGAGGCCAGAATTAGGAAGGGTTTGTGCCTTCGGCTGCAGTGTCCCCATGTAGGGCCATGGAGCCTCCCTCCCTCGCCCAGAAGCCACCCCCAGCGTCTCCTCTCAGGGAGCCCATGACAGATCCCTGCACGCCTCCAGTCAGGCCAAGTCCCCGCCTCCCTGTTCCTAAAGGCACCAATTACTTGTGTCAGGAGTGCTGATTTCTGCTGTGCGACTTTTGGTTATTCCAGAGCAGCTTTTTTCTAAATTTTATGAGATTAAAAGAATTCATTTCATTAACTTTTCCCCACACCTTATCCACTATGCTATTTTGAGATCAATGGCTGTTCATTAACCACACTTAACTCAGGGCAGAAATATTTGTTCATTATGACAGTTTGTCCCCACAGTTTAAACAGTGTAAACAAAAACAAAGTAAAGAATCTGTTTAGTGGCTAAACCACGTCAGGTGCACGGAATTCTCCCCAGTCGCAGTTGTTGACACGTTCAGTTTAAGGGAGAGAGTGCAGACCACGGGTTCCCAGAGGGCGCGGGGTGGTGCCTGCCCTGCCTGAGGGCCCCCCAGACCTGCTCCATTCACACACCTGGCTCCAGGTGCTGTGGGCCACTGACACCATCCACCCAGGACCACAGCCCCACTGACGGGTCACGGCCTGTGTGTGCCTCAACCTCACAGGGAGGAACCAAGCGACCTAGAGCCAGAGGTAGCACCTGCCGGCAGTGCACAGCCTACTGGACACAGGGTGATGCCCTGGGGAGAGGGTCAGTTGATGGCAGGATGGTGGGGGGTCCTCTAGGGCCGGCCTCAGGGGTTTCTCTAAGGGGCAGAGTCTGGGGGATCCTGGTGTGCAGTGCCCAGAGTGGGAGGACCGGGGACTTGGGTCTCCATTGGTGCTTTCAGGATGTGTTTGTGTGAAGTAAGAGGCATGTGTGATTCAGATAAACTGCATAACTGGTTCCTTTTCTTCCTTTTCTTTTCGTCGGTTGTCCATACAGTGTTTGTTGAGAAGGTGCTGCAGAGACTTTTTCCTCGTGTTCCAAGTGGCCAAGGAAAGAGGGAACCCCAGACGCTGGCTGTCCAAAGTCCACCAAAGAAAGTGACCTCTGAGAAAGTGAGTCGGAAACATGCTCAGCCTTTGACAGGTGAGGTTGTCTGCAGATGTGGGTGGGTCTCAGGGACTGAAGTTAACCTCTGTCATCATTACTTGCCCTGGAGAATGTGTCTTCTGGGCCTCGGGCTTCTGTCTGCAGGTCTGCACAGGGCTCGCAGCAGGTGGGCAGGGCAGGCATCACTGTCCACACAAGCTCTGCCATGGCCCCTGTGGACTCCCCAGCCAAGGCCAGGTCAGGGTGCTGCCTTTTTGGGGTCATTTACTCGTGTGCTCTGAAGATGCCAATTGGACTATAACTCGGGTTTGGCCCAGCCTTCCTGTCCTCTGAGGAAAACAGGCGCCTTCCCCACCACAACACCGTGTCCCCAGTCACTGTGGTGGCCTCCTTGACCCCATTAGCTTATACCCACTCAGGGACAGGCTTCTGATGTTCTTGTCCCGTGGTCTTTGGCAGACGTCTGTCCCATGACAGTCCCACGTAAGCTCTTGGTGGCTGCAGGATCATCCGCCATGAGGGTCCCATCAGCTCCGATCCCTGCAGTGCAGCTCCACTCACTTGTGAGACTGTGAGAGACCCCTGCTGAGAGACACGGGAAGAGACCACCTGTGTGCGGCACATCCCACTGAGAGACAGAGGAATAGACCACCTGTGTGCGGCATGCCCTACTGAAAGATGCAGGAAGAGACCACCTGGGTGCAGCACATCCCACTGAGAGACAGAGGAATAGACCGCCTGTGTGCGGCACATCCCACTGAGAGACAGAGGAATAGACCGTCTGTGTGCGGCACATCATACTGAGAGACCCGGAAGAGACCACCTGGGTGGAGCACATCCCACTGAGAGACGTGGGAGTAGACTGCTTGTGTGTGGCACATCCCACTGAGATATGCGGGAAGAGACCACCTGGGTGCAACACATCCCACTAAGAGACACGGGAATAGACTACCTGGGTGCAGCACATCCCACCGAGAGACACGGGAATAGACCGCTTGTGTGCAGCACATCCCACTGAGAGATACAGGAGGAGACTACCTGCGTGCAGCACATATGGGCGGGTCCATTCTGTTCCCCCGTAAACACATAAGTCCATAAAGCCAGACGTGGGTTCCTGGGTGCCATTTCTCGGGATCTCGTTCGTGTTTCTTTAGCGGTGGTCTCTCACTGGGCGTTTGTTCGCCACGCATTTGTGTTCCTGAGAGCTGCACGGTCTCTGGTTTTCACAGACCTTATAATGGAGCCGCTCAATGGGATCTCAACAGGCAGTCCTTGTCATCCCACAGATCACCTTCCAGCCCCACAGGTCAGATCTCCGTTGACTGTGAACACATTTTCCCACAGACGTAATATTCTGTGTGGTGATTCTATTTCCAGGCCCCCTCAGAAATCCTGTCTAACCTGCGATGTGACGAGTGCCACGGACACCATTCTGGTCCAGGGTTGAAGACAAGTAAGAAGGAAAAAGTTTCCTTCATGTCTCCTAGATACGGGGTTACACTAAGCATGCTTTTCCTATGAGACAAATCCATGTATTCCATGTTCCTTTCTGCATTTTTCCCATATGGCGTAATGTTTTCAAATGGTACAAGCTCCCAGTGTAGTAGGATAACATTCCAATTAAGGAGTAAGTGACTGCTGCTGGGCATATTTTTACCTTTTAAAGAATATACCTGTTAAAGGCTGAATTGCCCCTCCCCACAACCGCCACCAGCAAATTTGTAAGTTGAAGCCCTAACCCCCCATACTTCAGAATGTGACTGTATTTGGAGATGGGGTCCTGAAGTTGATTAAGGGTCAGTGAAGTCGTCAGGGTG
The DNA here is from genome assembly GCF_024542745.1 of Macaca thibetana thibetana. Lineage (NCBI taxonomy): Eukaryota > Metazoa > Chordata > Mammalia > Primates > Cercopithecidae > Macaca > Macaca thibetana. The sequence goes on from NC_065585.1 coordinate 141,621,614, forward strand.
CGCCCTAATCCAATATTACTGGTGTCCATATTAGAAGATGAGATCAGGACACGCATACGTACAGAGGCTTGACCCTGTGACAACAGAGAAAACAGCATTTGCAAGCCAAGGTCCAAAACCAGCCCTGCTGAGACCATGACCTTGGCCTTCCAGTCTTCCGGGCTGTGAGAGAACACCTATAATCCCAGCTGCTCGGGAGCCTGAGGCAGGAGAATCACTTGAATCCGGGAGGCAGAGTTTGCAGTCTGCCGAGATTGCGCTACTGCACTCCAGCCTGGGCGACAGAGCAAGACTGTCAAAAAAACAAAACAAAACACAGTATCATTTATATTACCATCACTCCCCCATAATAACATATTTTGGTGTAAATCTCACAAATGCGTACAACATATATATGAAGAAACTATAGAATTCTGATGAAAGAAATCAAAGAAGACTAAAAATTGAGGCAATATTCCATGTTCCTGGATAGGAAGACTCAATATTATAGAGATATTCATTCTTCCTAACTTGATATACACATTCAATACAATCCTGATTAATATCCCAGCAAGTTATTTTGTGGATATTGATAAACTGATTCTAAAGTTTAGATGGAGAAGCAAAAGACTAAAAATAGCCAGCAGAATATTAAAGGAGAAAAATAAAATCAAAGGACTGGCATTACCTGACTTCAAGACTGACTTACGATAAATCTACAGTAATCAAGACAGTGTATTGTTGGCAAAAGAGTGGACACATAGATTAATGGGACAGAATAGAGAGTACAGAAATAGACCCACATAAATACTACTGACTTAAGTCATTTGATAAAGAAGCAAAGGCTATTCAGTGAATGGTCTTTTCAACAAATAGTGCTGGCACAACTAGACATCCATATGCATAAAAATATAGACGCAGACTTTAAATCTTTTACAAAAAAATCTTGTTAAAAATGGATCTGGGCCGGGTGTGGTGGCTCACATCTATAATTCCAGCGCTTTGGGAGGCCAAGGCAGGCAGATCACGAGGTGAGGAGATCAAGACCATCCTCGCTAACATGTTGAAACCCCATCTTTACTAAAAATACAAAAATTAGCTGGGTGGGGTGGCAGGCACCTGTAGTCCCAGCTATTCGGGAGGCTGAGGCAGAAGAATCGCTTGAACCCAGGAGGCAGAGGTTGCAGTAGGTGAGATGGTGCCACTGTACTCTAGCCTGGGCTACAGAGCAAGCCTTCATCTCTTTAAAAAAAAAAAAAAAAAAAAGGATCTTAGACCGAAGTATAAAATGCAAAACTATAAACTCTTAGAAGATAATATGGGAGGCAATCTAGGTGCCCTTGGGGTCAGCAGTGACTTTTTAGCTACAACAACACCAAAGGCTTGATCAGTCAAAGAAAGAATTGATTAGTAGATGTCCAGTTGATAACTTGGACATCATTAAAATTAAAATTTTCTGCTCTGCAAATGACACTGTCAAGAGAGTGAAGAGACAGGCCACAGACTTAGAGAAAATATTTTCAAAAGACATATCTGACAAAGGACTGTTATTCAAAATGTTTCAAGAATTCTTAAAACTTAAGAAAATGGGCCAAAGATGTGGACCTCACCAAGGAAAATATGGTGCAAATAACCCTATGTAAAGATGTTACACATATGTCATCAGGGAAATGCATATTAAGATGATGAGACACCATCACACACCCACTAGAGTGGACAGAATCCAGAACTGACAACACCAAATGCTGGAGGCACAGGAACTCATCACTGCAGGTGGGAATGCAAAACAGGGCAGCCGCTTTGGAAGACAGTTTGGTAGTTTCTTACACAACTAAACATACCTGTATGATCCAGCAGTTATGCTCCTTTTCATTTATCCAGATAGATGGAAAACGTCAATAAACCTGCACATGGATGTCGATAGCAGCTTTATTCATAACTGCTAAAACTTGGAAGCAACAAAGATGCCCTTCAGTAAGTGAATGAATAAGCAAATTGTGGTGCATCCAGACAACGGAAAATTATTCAGGGCTAAAAACAAATGAACTATCAAGCCATGAAAAACATGACGGGACCTTAAACGCTTATTGCTGAGTGACAGAAGCCAATCTGCAAAGGCCACACGCTGTGATTCCAACTCTGTAACACTGTGGAAAAGCAGAGCCGAGGAGACCCTGAGAAGATCAGTGGCTGCCGGGGACTGGGAGGAACAGGTGGAGCGCAGAGGATTTGCAGGATGGCGAAACCGCCCTGTACGATGCCGTCATGGTGGGCGCATCTCATTCTGCATTTGCTCCAACTCAGGATATACGAGAGTGAACCGCAATGTAAACTGCAGACTGGGGTGGCAACAGTGTGTCAGCATCAGTTTATTGATTATAACAACGTACGACTCTCACGGTGATGGTAATGGGGAGCATGTGCACTGTCATGCCTTACAAGGAGCAGGCCGTCCCTAACATTTCCTGTTTTTCTCTGAATTTTACTGAACCCACATTTTTAATCTTTTCTAAAATTGTATTTTTAGGGTCGATTTGCTTTTTCTTTGCTCTAACCTAACGAAAGTTTTAAAGGTGATCGTTCACCAATAACATATCTGGTGGTAGGAAGATGAAATTAGGTGGGGCAGTTGAAGCTGTATGCATGGATGGATGATGGATCATTTCTAAGTGAAAAAATAATATATGTAAATTCCAGGCCAGTTTACTTCTAGAAGATTTATGTGTTTTCTTGCCTAAAGTGATTGGCTTTTCACTTTTAAAATCACTATTTAAAAATAAACACTTCAAGACCTCCTTTTCTCTCTGAAATTGTCAGGAGACAATTCTTCGCATCACTATTCCTGTTTTATTTTACTAAGTTATGCACTCATGCAGCAGTGGCATATGGGAAGCTTACAATGTCAGGATGATCATTTCAAGTTGGTGTTGAAAGAGTTCTGATTTTTAACTGGCTGGTCCATTGTGATTCTGACAAAGCACTTGGCCTTTGAAGTTGTTGGTGATCCTTTGGGTGACATCTTTTCACAGAGCTTCAGCATTCAACCACTTCGTTTCGGTGGCATTTGTAAGATACTATTTAATATGCAGATGTTGAATTAAAAGTCAAAATACTGATGTGAGTTGACCTAGTCTCACAGGGTAAAAAATTGTTTTTCCAGGGAGCAAATGAGGTCGAGTGCACAAGCCTTTTGCTGAACCATTGGAGCCATGTCCAGGTGGAGGTGCCAGCGCAGAGTCAGGACGGGTGGGCACACCCCAGAGAAACAGACTATGGCCCTCGAGGGAGGACCCCGCCAGGGTGAGCGTGCAGACGCTGCCCCTGCTTCAGTTCCCTTGGTGACATGGTCTCCCATGTGATTTCGGAGGGTTCAGACTCTGGTCTATCAAGTCTAATGTCCTTGGGTGAGTTCCCTGGACAGTTTAGACCCTTAAATTACAAGCAACCAAAACCACTTGGTCCTGGCTTCAAAGGGAATTTGTGATGATGAGGTCGTGTCACAAGGACGAGATAGATAAGGCTGCACCCCAGAAAGGTAACCTAAAATTTACCATTTCAAATTAACCAATTCAAAGTATACAGTTTAGTGCTTTTTAGTATATTGACACTGTTGTACAGCCATTCCATTACCACCTTCTAATTCCAGAATATTCTTACCACACCAGAAAGAAACACCTTGGCTGGGCACAGTGGCTCACCTTGTTACCCCAGCACTTTGGGAGGCCGAGGTGGGTGCCTAGGAGTTGGAGACCAACCTGGGCAACATGGCGAGTTCCCTGTCTCTACCAAGAAGTACAAAAATTAGCCAGGTGTGGTGATGTGCATCTATAGTCCCAGCTACTCAGGAGGCTGAGGTGGGAGGGTCACTGGAGCCTGAGAAGTCAAGACTTCAGTGAGCCAAGATTGTGCCACTGCACTCCAGCTTAGGCAACATGGTGAGACCCTGTCTCAAAAAAAAAAAAAACTCCTCATCCCTTAACCACTCAGCCCCCATTCCCCACTCCCTCTGGCCTCTGGAAACCACTAATCTGTTTTCTTTATAGATTTGTCTGTTCTGAACATGTCATATAAATGGAATTATACAACGTATGACCCTGTGTGTCTGGGGTTTTTCATGTAGCATAATTTCTTAAAGGGTCACTCCTGTTGTAGCGTGGGTCAGAACTCACTTGCTTTTTTAAGGCTAATACTCCATTGTGTGGATGGGCCACATTGTGTTTCTCCATTCATCAGCTGATGAACGTTCGATTGCTTCTCCTTTTTAGCTATTGTCAGTAATGTTGCTGTGAGAATCCATGCACATGTTTTTGTGTGGCCTGGCGTGGACGTATGTTTTCGATTCTCTTGAGTTTATACTTAGGAGTGGAAACGCAGGGTCAAATGGTAACTCCAAGTTTATTTTTTTCAGAAACTGCTGGACTCTTTTCCACAGCAGCTGAACCATGTTACATGCCCACCAGTGTTGTACAAAGGTTCTCATTTCTCTACATTACATGCTCACTAACACTCCTTTTTTTTTTTTTAATAGCCACCCTTGTAGGTGTGAAGTGGTATCTCATTGTGGTTTTGCATTTTTCCGATGACTGAGGATGTTGAGCATCTTTTCCTGCGTGTTGTCCTTTTGTATATCTTCTTTAGAGAGCTATCTGTTTACATCCTTTGCCCAGTTTTAATTGGATTGTCTTTCTGTTGCTGAGTTGTAGGAGTTGGTTGTACATTCTCCATACTGAGTCCTCATCAGATACCTGATTTGCAGATATTTTCTTCCATACCATGAGTTAGCTTCTCATTTTCTTAATGGGGTCTTTTAAAGCCCCAAAGTTTTTAATTTTGATAAAGTTCAATTTATCAATTTTTTCTTTTGTTGCCTGTGTTTTTTATATCATATTTAAGACATCATTGCCTAATCAAAGGTCACAAAGATTTATGCCTAGGTTTTCTTCTAAGAGTTTTATAGTTTTAGCACTTATGTGTAGGTCTTTGATCCATTTTCAGCTGATGTTTGTGTATGGTGTGAGGTAGAGCTCCACCTTCATTCCTTTGCATGTGGGTATCCAATTGTCATAACACCATTTGTGGAAGACATCATTTCCCCATCAAGTGGACTTAGCACTCTTTGAAAATCAGTTGGCAGCTGGGTGCGGTGGCTCACACCTGTAATCCCAGCACTTTGGGAGGCTGAGGTGGGTGGATCACTTGAGGTCAGGAGTTCGAGACCAGCCTTGGCCAATGTGGTGAAAATGCGTCTCTACTAAAAATACAAAAATTAGTCAAGCGTGCTGGCGGGAGCCTGTAGTCCCAGCTACTCGGGAGGCTGAGGCAGGAGAATCACTTGAACCCCAGAGGCAGAGGTTTCAGTGAGTCGAGATCACACCACTGCACTCCAGCCTGGGTGACAGAGTAAGACTCTGTCTTAAAAAAAAAAATCAGTTGGCCACAGATGTGGGGTTTATTTCTGGGCTCTCAATTCTGTTCCATTGATTTATGTCCATCCCGTGTCTGTACCATCCACCATCTTGTTTTGACTGCTGTAGCTGTGTACTAAGTTTTGAATTGAGAAGTGTGGGTCCCTCTACTTTGTTCTTTTTCAAGACTCAGGGTCTCTTGCATTAATTTTAGGATCAGCATGTCAATTTCCGCCAAAAAAAAATCATTTGAAGTTTTGATGGGTATCGCACGAGTTTGTAGAACACTGGGCAGTATTGTCTTCTTAACAATATTACGTTGTCCAGTTCCCTAACTTTAGGATGTCTTTTTATTCAATTAAGTCCTCTTTAATTTCTCTCAACCGTATTTTGTAGTTTTCAGACTGCAGTTTCATCTTTTTTTTTTTTTTTTTGAGACAGAGTTTCACTCGTTGTCCAGGCTGCAGTACAATGGCATGATCTTGGCTCACCACAACCTCCACCTCCCGGGTTCAAGTGATTCTCCAGCCTCAGCCTCCTGAGTAGCTGGGATTACAGGCATGTGCCACCATGCCCAGCTAAATTTTTTTTTTGTATTTTTTTAGTAGAGATGGAGTTTCTCTGTGTTGGTCAGGCTGGTCTCGAATTCCCAACCTCAGGTGATCTGCCTGCCTCGGCCTTCCAAAGTGCTGGGATTACAGGTGTGAGCCACTGCGCCTGGCCTTATCTTTTTTTTTATTTTTCCTTCCAGTACTTTCAGGACGTAGAAAAGTTTTACCCTTTTTTAAAAAGTTTATTCCAAAGTATTTTATTCTTTTTAGTGCTATTGTTAAGTGGAATTGCTTTCTTTTTTGTTTTCTTTTGGGAACGTTCGGTGTTTGTGTGTGAAAATGCAAGGGATTTTGTGCATTGACTTTGTATCCTGCAGTTTTGCCGAACTAGTTTATTAGCTCTTACAATTTTGTTGTGGATCCCTTAGGGTTTTCTATATACAGTCACACATCACTTAACAATGATAATGCATTCCAACAAGTACATCCTTAGAGGATTCCATTGTTGTGTGAGCAAAGTCTGCTTGCACACAGGAGGCGGTGGAGCCGGCTGCGGGCCGGGGCTGTGTGGTACAGCCTGTTGCTCCCAGGCTGCTTGCCCGGTCAGTTCATGCCTATGCTGTAACACGATGGTGAGTGTTCATGTATCCAAACGTTAAAGAGGTACGGAAAGTGCAGAGTTACCATCTTCAGGGTCCGCGTTATCTTGAGGCTCTGCCATCCCACATGCAGCCAGCCCTTGACCAGCGTCTTGTGTGGTGCATCACTGTGCAAGATGCTGTCATCTGTGATTTCAGGTAGTTTTACTTTTTCCTTTGTGAGTAAAGATAGTTGTACTTTTCCCTGTCTAGTCTGGATGCCCTTTGCTTCCTTTTGTTGTTGTTGTTGACTAATTGCCCTGGCTAGAAGTTGTACTATGATGTTGACAACAAGTGCCGCGAGTGGGAATCCTGGTCTCATTCCTGATCTTGAGAAGGAAGCATCCCCATTTTCACCATCCTGTATGGTGTTAGCTGTGGGTTTCATACGTGGCCTTTATCATGTTGAAGAAGTTCCCTTCTATGCCCAGTTTATTGATTTTTTTTTTTTTTTTAAATCATGAAAGAGCAGCATATTTTTCGAAGTGCTATGCCTTGGAATTGTTAAAGGAAAAATGTTATAATTTACTTGCACCTAGAATAAAAGAAGTCTTGGCCGGGGCAAAATGATGAAATCACAATAAAAAAGGTAAGAACCGTGGGTCCCTTCTGCACGGGCCATCGCGCAGGGTTCATTGAGATGCATGTCCAGGAGGAGGCCTGCTGGATATCAGGGCTGGGCCGAGTGGTGCCCTGTGAGGGACAGGAGGCAGCCGGATGAGGATCAGTGCCCACATCCACCCTTGGACATGAGACAGGAAAATGTTCTTGTACAGTTAGGACAAAGCATGGTAATTATGGCAATGATTTAACCAGTGGATTGATACTTGTTCACTTTACACGATCTGTTTCTTTGGTTCTAGAAGAGTGTTGATAATTCCATTTGTCCCAAAGAAAGACTAATTTGTCAACAACCAAAATAACCAGGGTGTGCGCATTTCGGTAAATTTCTTTCACTGAAGAGCCCATATTGAACTTTATTTTTAAGTTGTCAGTTATATGTTGCATATATTTTAGATTCAAATAATTCTTCAGGAATTATTAAAAACAGCAGTGTTCTGCCCCTCACTCCAGTCACAGACCCTCCAGCTCTGCGGCGGCTGCTCCGGGGTAAACCACCCCCCGTTTCGGAGTCACACACTTACACTGTTGCTTCCTGTCTTCTTCTTCTTTTTTGGCAGGGAAGGAGGGGATTAAATCTATGTATTGACTTTGGAAACTAAGGATTTCCTTTTTTTTTTTAGCACCTTCCCCCACCATGTATGCATATTTTTTACAACCCCTGTCCTTCCAATATAATTTTTTCAAAATGTTTATACATCAATATTGTTTACATGTTTATGTCTCCGTAAATACAGTTTCTTGCTGGTCACGTAACACATGATTATTCCATTTTGTGAAACCTTTAGTGGAGTGAGCGGAGCTTTAATAGAGTTAGTAGTTTCCTTGGATTTTTACATTTTCTCCTGAATACTTAATAGTACTAATTTCTTCGCGCACCTCCCTGTCTTTGTTCTATGGTCAGACACATTCAGGGCTCAATGAGCTTCATCTTTCGTGGCCTCTTCCAGACCGTTCCACCCCCAAGCATGGGCCGCCCCCAAGTCCTTGCTGTAACTCCCCGTCTCGCCTCTCCCAGGGGATTCCTTTGCTATCCTGGGCCTCAGTCTTTTTATTTCTTGGGTTTGCTTCCATTTTGTTGAAACACATTCCCTAGTAACTTCCTGAAAAATGGTTTTTGGGAGATAAATATTTTAGAGATCTTGAAGGTCAAGTGTACCTTAATTCTTGTACTTAAAATTTGTTTTTTGGGGTGTAGAATTCTGGGCTAAATAATTGTCTCTCACACTTTAAGACTTTTAACATCCCGTGTCGCTGTGAGAAGGCAGTTGCCATTCTAGTCTCGATTCCTTTGGCTACGAGCAGTTTTCCTCCCTCGCAGCAGTTTGAGGTTTTGCTTCTGGCCTTCGTGTGGTGGGGTTTGATGCTGAGGTCTTGAGCGTGGTCTGTTTTTATCTGTCGTGGCCTCCGTAGTCTGGGAACGTGTGCCGCTCTCTTGTTTCCTTGATCATTTCCTCCTCTTTGCTTTCAATCTTCAGTTTACAGAATTCCTGTCATTCAGACATTGAGTCTCCCAATAGATTCCCTTTTTTTCTTACATCTTCTCCCTGATTTTTTATGGTTTAGTGGTTTAAGGCCACTTTCTGGGAGATTTTCTCAAACTTCATCTTCCACCGTTCCTGCTGCACCCTTTTCCGTTATTGCATCTCAGAGTGGGAGCGGGAAGGAGGAGAAGGGCCTCCCACACTCTGGGACAGGCTCTACCTCCCTGTTTCTCTTACGGGGTCTTCGCCTTCAGTTGTGGTGTCTGAGGCTCCCGGGGGCCAGACCTGGCCTTGGCAGAGAGTGAGTTCTGGTCTCCCTCCGGTGGTGGGGAGGCTTCCACAGCCTGCCTGCACCCCTTTTCCGCCCACTTCCAGGCTCCCTGGCAGCCCCACTGGCACAGGTCTCGTGTCTGGTGTGTTTCAGCTGCCATTGTAGGATTCAGTATCCCGTCTACTTTTCACCTTCCAACACTGTATTTTTTCATCTGTCCTTCCTTTGTCCTCCGTGTGTTGCAAACCCACTTACTCTCATTTTGGTGGGGCCTTGGGAGGAGGGTGGGGTGTGTGCATTTGTTCTGTCCTGCACCTTCATCTGTATCTTACTGACGTGCCATTAACAGATAGGATGGGTTCATTTCTGTCCCCTTGACTGTGCTGAACTGCGGTTCCCACAGTTCCCTCCCCGAATGTTCCTGGTTACAGGGGGCCACGGGAGGCCCTTCTGCCTGAAACTCGGAAGGTGGACGTAAGCCCTTTTAGTTTCCAGCTCCTGGGGATGGAAGCTCACGCAGCTCACGTGCACTGTTGCAGACTTGCTGCCTGCCTGGGTGCTGTGGGCAGTTCTGGGCCTCCAGCTCTCTGCAGCTTCTTGGGCCCTCCTTCAGCTGACCCCAGGCCTGTGGGGTACCTGGCCTGGGCAGGACACCGCTGCTACTGTCAGCAGCAAGGACTGAGACAGGCTTCCGCCTGGTTCCCTGGGCGTCCAGCTCTCGCTCCTGCCTTCTGGCTTCCGCCCTGCCCCTCTGCGTCCATCACCAAGGCTGTGCGGGCCGAAAGGGTACACTTTGGCGGGTCTTGGCCGTTAGCTGCGAGCACCAATGTTACTCCTACACAAGATGCAAACCCTCCTGCCGAGTCGTGACCGTCCGCTGTCACGGAACCTGGTGCTGAGTGTGGTGAGAGTGAATCCTGCAGCACGGACTGCACCGTCCGGCCTCTTTCATGTTTTGCTTTCGATTGTGCTTATTGTCCATTTGCATTTCTTCTTCTAAGTGTCTGTTCAAGTCTTTTCCGTCTTGGCTGGAAGTGGGAGGTGCCTGCTCCTGTGGTTTCTGGCATCTTTCTCTGTCTTCGTGTGTCTGCACTTGGGGAGTTTCCCTGGGGTGTGTGCCTAGAGAGGTGTTGGTTGTACATTTCAATGGAGGGACAGATTCCCAGCTTGTCTTTGAAGCAGCTATGCCACTGTGTGTCTGCTTGACTCACCCGGCGTTCTTGTTTCTCCAGAGCCCGGTTAATCCAGGTGTTTGCAGTCTCACTAATCAAGTGTGAGGTTTCTGTTTCTTATTCAATGCACGTTACCCAGCTAACGAAACTGGACAGCCTTTCATGCCTCCTGACCATCTGCCTTTGCCCGTGTTTCTGCAGGGCTTGTCTTACCAATTTCTGGGGTTCTTTAGATGCTCCAAAGCCCAGCAAACACCTTCTCTCATGGATTACCTTTTCTTTTTTTTTTTTTTTTTGAGACGGAGTCCTGCTCTGTCGCCCAGGCTGGAGTGCAGTGGTGTGATCTCAGCTCACTGCAAGCTCCGCCTCCTGGGTTCAAGCGATTCTCATGCCTCAGCCTCCTGAGTAGCTGGGATTTCAGGCACCTGCCACCACGCTCAGCTAATTTTTGTATTTTTAGTAGAGACGGGGTTTCACCATGTTGGTGAGGCTGGTCTTGAACTCCTGACCTCTTGATCCGCCCACCTCAGCCTCCCAAAGTGCTGGGATTACAGGTGTGGGCCACTGCGCCTGGCTGCCTTTTCATTTTTAAAAACGTCAGTGTCTTCCATTGTTTAGAAGTTGATATAATGTGACTTCATCTTTAATTTCATAGTTTTTGTGTTTTAAGAAATCTTTATCTAAAATCTACCTCAATAGCAAAGATATTTTATACTTTTTTGCAAAAAAACACACGTATCATAGTTAGTGTTTGCCCTTGCAGTTGTTGTCTGGTGTGAGTTGGTGGTCCGACTCTGCGCTGCTCACCTGGGGCTGCAGTTTCCTCAGCCCTCTGTGCTGGGCCAGCCCCTGTGGCAGCGGCTCTGTCCCGGGCCCGCGCCTGTGCCTCAGCTTCCCAGCTGCTCTGGGGTACAGCATGCTCCCATCCTACGGCGTGCTCCCATCCGGCAGGCAGACCCACCCGTGGGTACTGCGTGCTCCCATCCGGCAGGGCAGACCTGTCCACCTCATTATTCTTCAGCCCTTGGTCTGCCCTTCTTGGCCCTTGGCTTTTCCATGTGTATTTTAAAATCAGGTCAAGTCGCAGCATTTGTGTCACTGGTAGATGGTTTGGGGACAGTTCACATTGTCCATGATACTGCATGCAGTGTGGCTGGCACCTGCACTTCCTCTCCACTGCTTTTCCTCCTTCATTTTTGGGCCAGATTGCCCTTGTCTTGAGAGCTGGGCTGTGCATTTAAGGAAGGTTTGCTGTGTTTTATCTGGCATTGTTAAGTATTTTTTAGGAGAGTTTTTCCTATTATCTGCCATGTGGAAGCCTCTGATAAAGGAATATTTTACCAAGACTGTGATTAGCTGGTTAAGAGTCTGTGAAAGACGGCAAACCACATCTGCACGGAGGAGCCCATCCGATGGGGCCAGGACCTCCAGGGCTGAGCACCTTCTCGGAGCAGCCACGAGGCAGTGGAACCTTTTATGGCCCAGGAAACAGCTGTAAGGAGTTGTAGCTTGGAAGCAGGGTAGTGAGGACTGAGTGGAGCTTTCGGGCGTGAGCATGTGTGTAGGTCTGTGCGTGTGTGCGGGTGTGTGTGTACAGGTCTGTACACCTGTGCTGGTCTGTGCACCTGTGCGGGTCTGTGCACGTGTGCGGGTCTGTGCGTGTGTGCGGGTCTGTGCACCTGTGTGGGCCTATGCGTGTGGGCGGATCTGTGCGCATGTTTGGATCTGTGTGCATGTGCGGGTCTGTGCGCCTGTGGGGGTCTGTGCGCGGGTGCGGGTCTGTGCACTTTTGCAGGTCTGTGCGCGTGTGCGGGTCTGTGCCCGTGTGCGCGTCTGTGCGCGCGTGTGGGTCTGTGTGCCTGTGCGGGTTTGTGCACGTGTGCGGGCCTGTGTGCCTCTGTGGGTCTGAGTGTCTACCTGCTCGTGTGTGTGCATTCGCGTGTGTGCTGAGATCTTGGATGCTGGAGCTTGTTTAAATATGATGAAAATAGGAGGTAAATGAAGCCGCTCTCCTTCTCCAGAACGCCCGCTTTTGTGAGTCGCCATCTCCCCGAGAGGTGGAGAGGGTCTGGGTGCCGCGTGCGGCAGAGATACCGGGCAGCATTGTGGTGCTTGTCCTCGGGTTTTACACTGATTTCAGTTGATGTAGATCTAATTACTTGAAATGTCGTGGTACCAGGAGAGAAGAAGGCCATCAGGACAGCGATCGGGGTGGCCTCCACTCTTCTGTCCAGCCGTCTCGTCGGGGTAGCGCTCCCTGCCTTAGCATTTTGCCAGTTATCTTTGCTGGTGGGAAATACCGTTTTCTTTCGTTCCTGATAATAACCAACCTTACACATCTCATTTCAGAGTAACTGTGACCATATTGTAGAATGGAGCCAAATGCGCGGGGAGTTTCTGAGCTGAAATTTAGTGGGTTTGGGTTTTTTTTTATAGGGTTTCCCTGTGTTGCACAGGCTGGAGTGCGGTGCCTCTTCCCAGGCATGGTCCTGGCACCCATGGCCTGAGCTCCTGGACTCAACTGAGCCTCCCACTAAGGCTGAGCTGAGACTTGGGAGCACGCACAGCAGCTGTGCTTGGCACTTGCAGTTTCCCTGCAAGATGATCCTGGAGACCCTCCCTGGTTAAAAAAAACCCACAGAGACTGCTTAGTGCTACTTGGTGGCATCCTATGTGAGGAGGACAGAGGTGCACCATGCGCCCTGGTTTTGCCTCCAGCACTTTTTCCAGCAAAACGGACAAAAGATTTTTCAGGCCAAACACAGTGGCTCAGGCCTGTAATCCTAGCACTTTAGGAGGCCAAGGAGGGAGGATTGCTTGAGCCCAGGGGCTCAGGGAGACGGCGAGCCCTAACCACGCCACTGCTTCTAGCCTGTGCCGCAGAGTGACACCCCGACTCTAAAATACTTTTTAAAAATATTTTTCAAAAGTGTGTACTTTTTCAATGACCACCTTGTCATCGAGAATTCACGAAAATGGATACTCATCAATTGCTGACAGAAATGTAATTCAGGGCCGGACGTGGCGGCTCACACCCGTAATCCCAGCACTTGAGGCTGAGGCAGGAGGATCATTTGAGGTCAGGAGTTCATGGCAAAACCCCGTCTCTACAAAAATTATCTGGGTATGGTGGTGCACCTGTAGTCCCAGGTACTCGGGAGGCTGAGGAATGAGAATCGCTTGAACCCGGGAGGCAGAAGTTGCAGTGAGCTGAGATCGAGCCACTACACTCCAGCCTGGGCAACAGAGCGAGACTCCATCTCAAAAGTTAAAAAAAAGGAATATGATTTAGGATGGCCTTTCTTAGGGTAGTTTATATGATGCATTAAAATATTAAAGTGTTCTGTCTTTGGCTGAATAATTCCCTTCTGCATGTTAAGTTGACTCATATCCACAACCCCTGCACGTGGAGGGACCCAGAGCTCATGCCTCCGACTCCTGTCCACACCCACTCCCAGGTCCGATGGCTCCTGTGTCACAAGTGCACATGTCTGTGGCCCCCGTGAGCTCTCCAACCTGGGCCCAACTCCAAACGCAGGGATTTTTGTCCCTTGTAGCCCATCAGGCAGCTGCCTTATTCCCCAAAACAAAGCTCCTGGTCCCTACACTCCTTATCTCGGGGACGGCCTCTCCCAGGGGCTCAAGCCTAGGTCACCCCACACCCGTCACCCACTCTGCTCTGTCTCTCAGACCCACGTGCTGCTGCTGCATGTCCTGAATCTGCTCAGGGAAAACCTGCTGTGCTGACTGCTGAAGTTCCTCTCCTGAGAGGGCGCCTGTGTGGGTGGCGGAGGGTGGCAGGAGGGGGTGGGCACCGTGTGGCTTCCACAAGGGCTGCGCGGGGTGGGTGGGGGCAGGGAGACCAAAATGGCAAAGAGCTGGTAGAACCTGCCCTGACCCCTCACCCGCCCTCAGACCTCTGGCTCCGTGCCAGGCGAGGGGATGATTTGACAAGGGAGGCAGGAGGAGGGGTCGCCTGGGGCTGGGCACCTGCAGGCCTGTCACTGGGAGTCTGAGCCAAGCTTCTCTCCAGGCACCCCGAGGTGTGGGCATGCAGCAGGAGGCACCGTGGGCCCTGGTTTTGCCTCCAGCACTTTTTCTTGCTGATTCAGTTGGCCTGTGTGTGGCCAGCGCTGCACGGGCTTCTCCATCGCTGTTCAGAGAAGAGACAAGGCCGAGCCTGCGCCTGCGCCAGCAGGAGGCTGGAGAGTGAGTGGTGTCCGCCTCGTCCCCTGGGGCCATTCACAGCTGTCAGGAGGGATGGGAGCCTCAGCACCAAGACAGGCCATGGGTGAAGAAGCAAGAGGCCGTGAGAGTTCGCTGCTGAATTCATTTAAAAGACAGAGGAAAGAACAATATGTGTGCATCTGTCTATACACAGAGAGCCCTGCTAGCACATGCAGCAAGGTAACGCCAGCTGCCTCCTGGGAGGGAAGTCACGGTGAGGACAGGAGAGCCCCACGGAGGTCTCCAAAAGGAAGGAGACGAGTGGAGGGTGAAAGGAAAGAGCACAGGTGCAGGCTGATGGGGAGGAAAGAGAGGGAGAGAGGGTGAGAGGAACAAGCACAGGCACAGGCTGATGGGGAGGAAGGAGAGGGAGGGAGGGTGAGAGGAAAGAGCACAGGCGCAGGCTGATGGGGAGGAAGGAGAGGGAGGAGAGGAAAGAGCACAGGCGCAGGCTGATGGGGAGGAAGGAGAGGGAGGGAGGGTGAGAGGAAAGAGCACAGGCGCAGGCTGATGGGGAGGAAGGAGAGGGAGGGAGGTGGGAGCTGCCGCGCTCTCAGAGGCAGGATGGCTGGCCTCTGCCAGGTGCGCGGCGTAAGGATCTGTGTCAGATGTGGGCTCTGCTCATAGCCAGCGTGGTGGGCAGGTGTCCGTGGCAGTCTTCTCTGATTTCTTCATTTTCCTGGTGAAGCAAAGGCAAGGGCTGTGGGGAGAGGGAGGAGGAGCTTTGAAAGATGGTGGGAGAGCCAGGAGGGAACAGATGAGGGTCTCTTCCGCACAGGGCTGGGTGGTACCCGGCGGTCACCTAAAGTGGGCCAGGGGCTGGCCATGAGCCCCTCCATAACTGATGGCTGCCAGGAGCAGCCCAGAGGAGCCGAAGAGAACATGACGGGAAGAAAGGAGCCAGGTTCAATGACACCTGCGAAGGGGTGACGCTGGTGGAACCCGCAGGACACCCAACCGCCTGTCACCCCGGGCTCTGAGCCACCACACTCCTCTGCCTTTCCTGAGGGATGCTGGTGCCTGTGACTTGTCCAGCAGGGAGGTGGGGTTCTGCCTGCCCCTCTCTGACCTGACTCTTAGATGCCAGGTCCGGGGGAGCTATGCCTCACAGATGCTGCGTTCTCTGTGCGTCCGGTGGCGGAGACGATGGGACGGGGAATCTTCTCGCTGTCGCCCACCCCATAAAGTGTAACCAGTCTCTTCCTTACACCTGATCAAGACGTGTAACATCCAACTTGTGCAAGGCACAAATGTCCTCACAGTAAACCATAGGTTACCCGAAAGAATATCAAACGTCAGAACCAGAAGGTATTATGGATTATAAGGTCACCGTGATTCACAGACGGGCCAGCCTTGAGGCCCCTCGTGGTGCTCCTGTCTGCCTGGTGCCTGTGACTGTGGCAGGAGGTGCCACTTACGGCTTAGAAGCGCAGCCCGGCCCGCGGTCACCCACAGACCGGAACCGTCTCCCTGGCACGGTACATTTTGGACCCATCCTCTTAGCCATGTCCTTGTTTTCTTGTTTTCTCTGCGTGAGTCATTGAGTGTTCCCTGATCCCTCCCGTGTCCATCCTAATGATTAAGTGAACAGTGACATTTCTAAGTTCTGTTTAACTTTCTTATTTAGAAAGATTTAGCTGATTAAAAGCTTCCAAAAATATTCTGTGACAAATGATCAAATGTTGATTTACCCAATAGGGGACAGTGTACTTAGAAGCCATCTCCATCCGCCCTTGGCTCTGGCAGGGAATGACATAGGAATTAATCAGCTGCGGTGAATCCGATTAGTTTAAGAACTAGGATTCTGGCGCCCTGCCTTCAAGACAGCAAAGCATGTTAACAACAGTGGAACCTGAAAAGGCTTCAAGGTTTTTACAGTTACATTCTATTATATGTGTTAGTGATTTTGCTCAATAGCTGTCATTGTTGTTTTCAAAATCAAATGCACATCATTTGGTGAAAGCCCAGCTGGGATGTCCACTTGTGTTTGTCACCTGCAAGAGCGTCACTGCCATATTCTGCATGAAAAAAGGAAGACTAAACCGACAGAGGCTGCCTAGTGTCCAACAGTTTGAGAGGAAGTGGCCCTGCTGCCTTCCAGACAGTGTGCGTGAAAAGCCGGCAAAAGCACCTGCCCCTAAACCAGCAGATCCCTGTGCAGGAACCAAACAGCCACGTACGCAGAGGGGCACACAGCAGGGAGGTCCCAGCAGCCGTCCACGGTGGTGATGACCTCTGGTAGAGGGGCACACAGCAGGGAGGTCCCAGCAGCTGTCTGCAGTGGCGACCTCTGGTCAGCTCCACGTGGCCATTGAGGAAAGTGGTGAAGTCCTGGTTATAATTCCATCGCATGGGATATGATGTAGCCATTAAAAGTATGCAGATTTAAGTTGCAATATGTCATTTTAACATGCTGTATTCACTCTAAATGATGTTATACATGTAAGATACAAATGTATAACTTATACGAGTGTATAATAATAAAGTGTGTGACACGATCCCGTGAAGATGTATGTGTGTGTGTGCTTGTGTATTTGTGTATCTCTCTGTGTCTCTGTACATGTCTGTGTCTGTTTGTTGTCCCTGTGTGTGGTCTATATCTGTGTGTGTGGCTGTGTATGTTGTCTCTGTGTCTGTGTGCCTGTGTGAGTTGTCCGTGTATTTGTGTGTGTATCTGTGTGTGTGTGTTTATCTCTGTGTGTGTGTTTTGGATGTTGATGTGTCTGCACATGTGTGTCTGTTGTGTGTATCTGTGTGCTGCCTCTGTTGTCTCTGTGTGTGTATCTGTGTGTGTTGTCTCTGTTTTCTGGATGTTTGTGTGTCTGTTGTGTGTGTGTCTATGTGTGCACACAGCCACAGTGTATACATGTTGTTAGCACGTGTGGAGAAAAAGACCCAGAAGTCTGTGCACTAAAATCCCCAGGGACTCCTGGTGTGATGATAAAGGGTGTGTCGTGCGATGCTCATGAATTAGTTATGTTTTTGTATTGTATTACAAAACTTATTATGTATTACATGATAAGTAATTTAATGTGAATTCAAATAATCATGGACAGTTCCTTTTTCTTGGCTGGATGTGTAGCTGACTTGCTTTTCTGGCACAATACTTGACATATTAAAATCAGTATTTATGACAGTGGTTAGGTTTTATTGAGCTATTTGATTTCACATCTTGAATGAATTTAGAGAAACAATGATGATGTAATCAAGGCAAATAAATGTATGACTGCGTTTTGTGATATTTACCAGTTCCTGCTGTTTTCCTCCTGTGTTGCAGACGCTAGCTCTGAGACCCCGACTGCCAGACGGCTGTACACCGCCAGTGGGCCTCCCGAGGGCTATGTCCCCTGTTGGCCCGAGCCCAGCAGCTGTGGGAGCCCCGAGCACGCCTCCAGCGGGGACGACACAGAAGGTAAAATGCTGGGTGGGAGGAAAGGTGGACATCTTTGCAGATAAGCTCTTATTTCCCAGTTTTGAAGTATTGTAATACCTTTATCTAAGTTTATACCTGGGGGGTAGGTGAGCATGTTCTTACACTGTATAGTGAACCACATGGTGTACGTATGTATTCTATAGCCATTAAAAGTGATGCTTAAAAACTTGTAATGACAGGAAAAAAGACTTCATATGGGGGAGATTGAAAGTGGGAATATGACTATAGCCCATGTTTGTTAATGCTTTAGGAGTACTCTGGAACTAAATACATATTAAATGCCATTAAATAATTGTTAACAGTACTTGTCTTGGTTTAGTAAAACATTATTTTCTTGAATTTCCAAGTTTCTCAAAATTTCTGAGATTGTACATCAAATTTGTAATCAAGGAAATAACTTATTTCGAATCTCTTTTGGAAAAAATCATTATAGTTGCTGTTGTTGCATGTCGTATGAATGAAAGAACATACAATATTCTCTTAATACAGTTTACTGTTGAGCATGGAAAAGCTGGAGTTGCCCAGATACTTTTTACCTTAAGAGGGATATGGTTCTTTTCGCTTTACGTTGATCTTTTTTAAGGTGCACAAGAGGAATTTAGGATTTTCAAATAAAAGTTGTACCTAGATGATTTGTAGCAATATATAAACTAAGAAACTCTGTACTACAAACATTAATTAATTTGAATGTCAACAAAATATGGTTTTTGACTGCTTTTGTCTTTCTGGCTTCCTAAAAGATCAGAAACCATCCAAACAAAAATGAGATAACTAGGGAATAATGGATTCATCCTTTCAAGCCCTGTTGAAAATCTTTGAAACACAATTATTAGATAAATAGATTATTTAACTAGAAAATTTAATTATGTTCTTATGAAGATAAATACTCTGGGTGAATATGCTTCATTGTGTACTTAATCTGTTCAAGAAGGAAGCGCGTCGGCCTTCGCTCACGCCCTTCCTGTTGTCCGCGGCTGGCTTTCACGCCCTGCTGTACCCCGTTGTCCATGCTGCTCATGTTCCCAGGGCAGACCTGTGCTGGACCCCAGCGTAGAAGGCTGACTTGGCCATGAGCCATCACTGCTTCCCAGACAGGCTGTGTCAGGACCGGGCTAGCCAGTGTTCTTACAGGAAGTGGAAAGATACTTGCACCAGGTAGGCAGGCATTCCTCTTCACAAGCTGCTTCTTGAGGACGTGTGTCCAGGAGCCCTTGAGGAGTTACTCCTTTCCTGTTGCCCGGGCCCCCTTGCCACCTCCTCCAGGCAGGCTGTCAGGATGGCCTGGTGCCAGTGACTTGAAATGGTAAAGTTGGGTAAAAGGCAGCAATGCCCACCCTGTAATCGTGTTTCCTACCTTTGTTCTTCAAAATGAAAGAGAAAATGGCCAGAGCAAGCCCCAAGCACAGCCTTGCAGCTGCGGAGCTGATGGAGCCTCCAGGGCCTTCAGGAGCCAGAGGCCGGGAGAAGCAAGGACAGGACCCCTCTGTCTCTGACCCTCCGAGGTCAATGTGGGAACACGGCACACAAGAAGCAAGAGCCTTTGAGCTTTTTCTGTTGCGGTTTTAAGCACAGAGGTGAGAACTGGAGCTGGGAAAGCAATGGCCAACGTTGTTGGAAGCACTCAGGTCGCTGGCTTTCATTTTGAACAGGTGGGGCCCACACCTCAACTCCCAGGAAGCTGCAGAGGCAAGTGCTGTTTGTTTTTGCCTTTGCTGTGCCTGGCACTGGGCCCTCTGGGCATTCGCACTCAGGACCTTGAGCAGCCCTGCCCTGTGCCGGGCGGCCCTGCAGCGGCTTGGATCGGCTGCCCATGGCCCTGTCACCCAGGCATGGGTGTCACACCTGGTGCTTAGCCCTCAGCCTGGCCCCTCCTGGCTGCCTGGCCTCTGAGACTTAGTGTCCATCCTCCCAAAGGCCGTCTGGACCCCCGCAGTAGCACTTGCTGCGCCTTTGGGTCTGCCAGTCCCGGTTCCATCAGGCTGAGGCCCTGCCCCTGGTCTCAGGTCTGCCGGTCCCGGTTCCGTCAGACTGAGGCCCTGCCCCTGGTCTCGGGTCTGCCGGTCCCGGTTCCGTCAGGCTGAGGCCCTGCCCCTGGTCTCGGGTCTGCCGGTCCCGGTTCCGTCAGGCTGAGGCCCTGCCCCTGGTCTCGGGTCTGCCGGTCCCGGTTCCGTCAGGCTGAGGCCCTGCCCCTGGTCTCGGGTCTGCCGGTCCCGGTCCCGGTTCCGTCAGGCTGAGGCCCTGCCCCTGGTCTCTGGTCTGCCGGTCCCGGTTCCGTCAGGCTGAGGCCCTGCCCTTGGTCTTGTCCTGGGTACCTGGCCACTGCCTTGTGATAAGTGGAGATTTAGTGCTCATTAACCATATCAGTTAGGGCCTGTGTGTATTTGTTATGAAGACAGGCAGGCCTGTGCCCAGAAGCCAGCACAGGAAGACCCAAGTACCAGCCGTTTGTCTCTGTCTTGTCTGTGTTCTGTGGGTAATCTCTGAATGTGACAAGCACAGACTCTGGGTGCTTTTGGGCTCACAGCTCGTCAGGAACAGGTGGAAGGAGACGGGCTGTGGGAAGTCTTGAGTGGTGTTGTGTTGGATGTGGTTCTGGGACCTCTCCCACCTGGGTTGATGGGTCTCGGCTCTAGACAGAAACATGCACATACTCCTTCTCTTGTTGCTGTGGGGTTGTGTCTTGCTCTCCCAAAGCTGGTGAGCCCCTGGCCTGTCAGTGACAGAACAACCCACTATAGATTATGCCAGAAGAAAGCTGTCCTTTTTGGCAGATTCTCCATGGAAAATGCTACACAGCCGCATTTAGCAGGTGAACTCACTTATCTGGCAGGACACTCTTCTGCTCGTGGTCCTTGCGTGTCATAGGAACACTGCCCTACCTGAAGTTACAGAGTCTATTAAATACAATGATGTGAACATTCCTCCGGGCAGCTGGGGTAAGCACGTTGTCCTCAAAATATCCCTCACGTCCGTCTTCTCCTGTGTAGACCGCATTACAGGACTCGGGGCCCAGCTGACCACTGTGGGGACGGCAGGACTCTGGGCCCAGCTGACCACTGTGGGGACACTGGTTACCTTCCCAGCGGCATGAGAGTGTGTCCCTATGCCACTGTGCTGGAAACAAGTCCAGCCAGGTAACTTTTAGAAGAAAATGTCTACAGTGCCCCCAACATGCCTCTCTTCCCTGGGTTTTCCAGTGGCTCACAGTGGCTGGCAACTTCCATGGTGGTGCACCTTCTCGCTCCTGCCAGACACCTCCAGGAGGAGACAAGGGGTGTGGGGGCACCACCAGCATCTCAGAGCCTCATTCAGGGAACACAGGAATTGATCAGTCCATTAGGTTTTGGAAATGCTTGCCTTACATCCAGTCAGGATCATACGTGAGGCCAGGCACAGTGGGTCACGCCTGTAATCCCAGCACTTTGGGAGGCCAAGGTGGGCGGATCACCTGAGGTCAGGAGTTTGAGAACAGCCTGGCTAACATGGCGAAACCCTGTCTCTACTAAAAATACAAAAATTAGCCAGGTGTGGTGGCACGTACCTGTAATCCCAACTACTTGAGAGGCTGAGGCATGAGAATTGCTTGAACTGGGGAGGCGGAGGCCATGGTGAGCTGAGATCACACCACTGCACTCCAGCCTGGGCAACAGAGTGAGACTCCGTCTCAAAAAAAAAAAAAATCATTCGTGAGCTCTTCACCTAGTTTATATGAGTCTACCTCTCTGGGAAAATATCATCTTGGAGTTTCACTTTTTATATTCATCTTTTATTGCAGATTAATCGAAAGACATGGAGAGTGTTGGCCTTCTTTCCTTGTTTTTGTAAAACTGTCCTTTAAAATCTTGTTCCCCATTCACTGTGCAGTCACTAGCAGTTCTGTAGAAATCCAGGTGAAAGGTACTCCCTTTAAAGTTCAGCGCCAGAAAAACGTTTTGTTCTTATGAACTCGTATACTTCTTGTTGGATAAGAGAGTGATTTCCCATGGATACCCTTTTTGCTTTGGCTGCCAGGAAGCCCAGATTTCAGCTGTTCATTGTTTTTATTCAGTAGCAGTTGTTTCCCTTGACCTCCATTTTCTGGTAGTTACCACTTTTCCCCACTTCTCAGCTGCTTAACTCATTCTTCTTAGATTAAGTTAATAATAACAGGGCTTGTTTTCTGAGCTACATTTTTTCCTTTTTGGAAGTACACTGAGTAATCAGGGTTTACCAAGTAATTCACTGTATCAAATGCTTTTTAAACGCTTTTGTTGGGCGGTGTGCTCAGGCCCTAAGACTAGGAGGAGCTCCAGGAGGGCGCTGTAGAAGCTGATCCTACCTGGGGGGGCTCCTATGTGAGCCTGACCTACAGAATGGGCGCAGCGCTAAGGAAGCCCAGAGGGAAGCGAGCGTGTGCGCCTGCGGAGGGGCCGGGGGCACGACCGAGGTTGGGGGGGAGGGGGAGAGGGCGGGACCGGAGGGCGTGGCCGAGGGGCGGGACCGAAGTGGACGGGTGGGGCGGGGGAGAGGGGGTCGGAGGTGCGCGGGTTGGAGCTGGGGCCGGGGTCCTGCTTTGCGGGTTCTGCGAGAACGTCGGGGAAACGTGCGTGGACGGCTCAGGAGCCTCGCCGCGTCCTGCGCCCCGCTCGCCACGGCCTTGAAGGCGCCCTTGCCCCACCTGGGTTGCAGACCCTCGCTCCTCTCCTGTCTCGCGTGTTTTTGCAGCCGGGAACTGCATGGGGTGCCTGAGGAATTTAACCGCGGGCCGCCCCGCGTCTCCCCCGCCTTTTCAGAGCCTCCTGCGGTCGGGGATCGGGGCCAGGCGGGTCTCTCGGCGCCTTCCCGCCCTCCAGGATGTCCTTGGAGCCTCAGACCCTGCTCGGGAAACCCGGGTCCCGTCTCGGCTGGAAGCCTCGGAGGCCTGCGCCGGTTCCGCGCGCGCTCAGTTCTAGGGGCGGGGCCGCTGCACCCAGGGCCGCTCCGCACTTCGACCCCGATTCCTCCGTGGCCGCCCCAAAGTCCACCTGCTCCGGCCTCGGCTCGGGTCCCTCTGGCCACGCCCCGAGGCTGCCCCGCGGGCCTGGCGCGCTCCCCCTGGCGCCGCGGGCACTGGCCCGGGTTCCGCTGACTTCAGCCCTGGGTCGGGTGGGCGCCGCCTCCTGCCTCGCCTGGGCCGCCGGGGCGCTTCCTGCGCTGCCGCCTCTCTCCTGCCGCGCTCCACAGGGACCCGCCTCCCCCCTGCTGCGCTCCACAGGGACCCGCCTCCCTCCAGTCGCGCTCCCCGCGCCGCCGCCTCTGTCTAGGGGTTCCCGCCTCTCCCCTGCGCGCCCTCAGCGCGTGCTGTTAGCGGGCCCCTTCCCTGCCCAGTGGGTGATAGTCGACCCACACGCTTAGCATTTGTTGTGCCAGACCGTCTGGGCTTATTGCAAAGCTTGTGCAAACGTGAGCATTGCCGGCTTTTTATTCCCTGAGGCGCCTTAGCCTGGCGCCTGGTGGAATTCTTAAGTCAATATTTGGTGAACTGCGTTGAATGATTTTGTATAAAAACAGCCCATAAGGCAAGTGTATTTCCCCGGTTCGTAATCACAAGCGGTGTTTGAGGCATTGACTCAGATTCTGTTCTCAGATCCAGCGGCAGAATCATGAACATAAGTCATTTCTGTGGAGAGCTATCGTGATGATTATTCTAGCAGCAAGCACCAGTTGAACTAGCTACTAACTTCACGGCTTCTGGAAGCATGCAGTAAATGCGCAGTTCTAATGTGGATTCCGTGTGAGTTAAACATCCGTCCATGCTCTGACAGAATCGTGGCTCTCTCCGCTTTTTGCCTTTGCTGAAGGAGCCCTAGCCTGACTTCTCTGAGGCCTTCCAGAGTGTTGGCTCGTGGGTGCGGGGGGCGGGTGGTGGGGCTGCCCCCGCTCCACAGTCCTCGCATCTCGCCCTCTCAAGGGCCTGTCAAAGTCAGAGCTAGCAGTGTTTCATTCTTGTCGTGCTGGTTTATTGAAATGAGACTTCACACATTCAGCTGTGTCCAAGCTCGCCTGATCCTAGAAGAGGGGAGGGGCGCCTTGCTGTGCGCGCACTCTCGCTCTCTCACTCTGGGTGTCCTGCGAGGGACATGTTGCTCGGCTGCCTTTACCTATGCACAAGTGAGATGAGAGCCTGGACCTGGAGGGCTTGTGCATCCTGGGCCATCAGAAAAGGCTGTGATGGTTTCTAAAAGGCTGGCACTGTGTATGGTCATGTTTTTGTATCTTTGGCATCTCCTAGATTCTTCCCGGACTTAAGCCAGTGAGCATAGCATTGGCTGTTTGATTAAAGACTGTGGTTGCAGGGTGTCAAGCATTAACTTTGAAGTAACTCACCTGTGAGATCTACACTTTTTGTTTTGTTTTGTTTTGCTTGCCTAGGAAGAAATAAAAGAAAAGAATGCATTTGTTCTCATTGCCATTTGTTTTCTTAAAACATATTTACTTGATTTCCGAGCTGTTGTTGGCACATATGCCTAAGCAATTTGGACTAGAGAAATGTCTAGATAATGGTATATCTTAACACTACTTTTAGCTTGAAGTGAATGTGTTACAAAAATAGAGTGATTATGAACATTTTACTAGATACTAATATTTAATTAATTGAAGTTAAAGAATAACTGAGAAAAAAGGTAGAAAATTATGATTATCATTATTAATTTGAGACGGAGTCTTGCTCTGTCACCCAGGCAACCTCTGCCTCCTGGGTTTAAGCCACCCTCCTGCCTCAGCCTCCCGAGAAGCTGGGACTACAGGTGTGCGCCACTGCACCCAGGTTTTTTTTTTTTTTTTTTTTGTATTTTTAGTAGAGAGGGGCTTCACCTTGTTGGCCAGGCTGGTCTCGAACCCCTGGGGCCAAGTGATCTGCTTGCCTGGGCCTCCCAGATTGCTGGGATTACAGGCCTGAGCCACTGTGGCCAGCCAATTACTGAAGAAATAATACATGAATTGCCCAAAGCTGAAGAGACCCTCAGGAACAGAAAGATGGCTGAAAGTCCCTACCACGATAATGAAGAAAGACTCTCGAGATGCCAGACACAGGCCTCGGAAGAAGATGCTAAAATATCCCCAGGAGGAAAACAGATGTCTTGACAGAAATTGGAATTAAGCTGCAGGCTTCAGAGCCTCCCTCTTCTCTGTGGTACCACTGAAAACCCGTGAAGTAAATGAGCGTTTTAGTTAAGTTTTCAACGCAGAAAGTCACGAGTCCAAGTCAGTGAAGAATATTTACAAAACACTTCATAGTTTCAGAGCCTCCCACAAATATAACCTCATTTTAACATTTTTGAGGATACATTTACTCTATTTAAATTTACTATTTAAATTTTTTATTTACTATGGCTTTATATTTATTGAATAATTCAGTGTCTTTTGTTCATTTGTACTGTTTTAATTGCTTTAATTATTTAAATTTAAATTTAATTATTTAATTAAATAATTTATTTAAATTTAAATATTTAAATTTAAAAATTTTTCCTTCATCTAATTTTAATTTAATGACTTGCCTCATGGTTTTGGCAGTTTTATTTAAGGGAATTTAGCACTTTATTGCCCTCCTTTTATTGCTTATAAAGTTTTTATCATTTTGTTGGCCGTTTTATGGAAAGTTACAGAAAATGACTAAATGTGAATTGTTTTTAAAACTGTCAAAGTGTTTTATGGTGAGACACTACTCACTCTTCCACTATGTCAGTTTTTAAGACTCAAACATGTAAACATGAAACATAACATTTTCTTGAGTATGTATAATTCAAGCTTATTCAAAACTAACCTAGAAAATTTGAACATTATTTCGGTATCAAAGTCTGTCTCAAGGAAGAATTCAGGAACTAATCTTGTTGAAGATTATGAAATAATGTGTATTTGACCACATGTTTAGTAAGTATTCATAAGGCAGACATTTAGCTTAGCAGCAGATCACATCTAGAGCAAAGCTAATCTTTCCTTTGGTGGTTCCTGATCACTGCCAGGCATCCAAGTACAAAGTCACAAAAACTTCAGCATCTAGATTGTTGTGTTTTAGCCCAACTCAGTTTTTGATAACGTTGAGGTCGCGTATGTTCTTTCAGTGCCATTTGAAATCAAAAGCTAAATATGTCCTGCAGCTGGCTTGGAGCCGGGGGAGGAAGCCACATTTCCAGCTGTGAGGCTGCACCTCCCTTGCTGTCTTTGGAAATTACTGCTCCAGATTCAGATCCATTAAGAGAAGAGAGAGCGAGAATCCGTTTTTTTAAAGTGACAGGAAACTCTTCAAGTCCTCTTTATTCGGAGGGTGTTCGGGCACCTGCTGACCCTCATGGCTGACCCTGGAGGGGTGTTCCCCGTCTCACAGGCAGTCCTTGGTGGCCGAGGCCCTGGGGAGAAGTCTCTGTCCCAGGAGCCGTGTGAGCCACCTTCGTTCCCTGAAGCCCTGGCTGCTGGGTCTGAATTTTATCCTCAGAGGCCAAATCGAACATGAATTCCTCTCTGTGTGGCAGGCCTTCTACATGGAAAGCAACTGCCATGGTCCACCCCAGCCACAGCCACCACTCGTCCATCCCCGAGTCCCCAGGGGTCTCACACCACCCTGCCTGGAGCAGGACATGCTTCTCAGCAGGCCCCAGTGTTTCCTTGGCTACATGAGTACAATCTGTGTTATTACAAAATATTGTTCTGGATTTTAGGCAAACAACACGCTCAGCAATTGGAAGATTTCATGTTACTACATTTGAAAGGTCTGCTTTCACAGATAGGGGTTAGATCTGCTTGGTAAGAAGTTTACTACTTTTTATTTAGCACCTAGTGGACATGGGGAGCTTAACGGTAATTATCAGATGCAATTTGTAGCCTAGCTTTGAATCTAGAATAAAATTCATATTTCCTTTAAAATGCCTAGCCTGCTTTCATGTAAGAAGGTGCGGCGGTGAGAATTAGAATAAGCTGAAGACTGGTTATTTTTGGTATCTTATCTGTACTCCAGCAGTTCATCAGAAGGTAGGTGCCCGATAGTAGCGGAGGGATTTCTGACACACTGTGACTCTTTTTGAAGTGAGTGTGTCTGAGAGGTATGTTTTGGGGATGGCAGCTCTTCAGAGTGTGCTGCGCTCTGACTATAAATAGCCAGGCATCTTGTTCCCTCACATCGCGTTCAGCTGCTGCGTGTGAAGGGCGTGGACTGTGGGCCTCTGATACCCTGGAGATGTGGACATTCTGGAGTCTGTGGAGTGGTTCTGAAAAGTCATATGGAGGGTGCAGCATGAGTGGAGAAGTAGCAGTGCATCAGGGTAAAAGGGCCTGTGTCAGAGCCACTGGGACTCCAGAGCAGGGAGAGCACGCTCAGGGCTTCAGAGCTGTTTGGATAAAGCCTCAGTTGTTTTCCCCTTGACCTGCTGAGCCCCTGTCTTATTTTGGGTAATGTTCCTTAGGGTCTTGTGTTCCTCACTAGACCTGAGAAGGGAATGCTGGTCAGACCCCTCAGATGAGACTGCGGAGCTGGGAGGTTGTGACTGTAATTGTGTCACGGCGGTCAAGACACCTGTCGGACCACAGTGAGGAAGCCTTCGTTCAGGACATCGCCATAGGTACAGGGACCACCACAACAGGGGTTTGCACTGGGGGAGGGGGCCTGGGCTCAAGAACAAACACAACAAGGAAAAGTGGGAATCGAGCCAAGGAGCAGGGTGGGGGTGGATGGAAAACTTCTGAGAGGAGACCTCAAAGTGAGGGAGATTCTGGCTAAACCACCCCAACCAGGAGTCTTAGTGAAGGCAGACAGGGCGCTCAGAGGTCACCGAGGGGCGGTGGGGTGAGGAACCCAATCAGGTGTCAGGCTTAGCAGGGTTGTTGCTGAGACTGGATTTTGCAGGGAAGTGCACACACAGGTGGGCCTCCGAGGAGGTTCCGTCCGGAGCCTGACGAAGTCTCGGCCGCGAAGAGGCTCTTCTGGCCATCTTCCCACCCAAACGTAAATGCGGCTTTCGCTTAAGAAATGGTTTCCGGCTTGGCAGGAGACTTAACAGCATAATGAAAGCATCATTACAAAGAAACAGGTCTGTCTGAATGAACCGAAGCTCAACAATTGCAAAATGGATGGGTTCTGTGGCTTCTGCTGGCAAGACCTGTGGAGGGCCTCTGTCTAAGTTAGGCGGAGGACACTGCTTTGCAATCCTGTTTGCATTTTCTTCCTCCAAGTTCTGATTACTCTTGCATTCTTTGCATTAGACTCCAATCCCCAAGGAAGCTTTTCTCCATCTCGTATGTGAAAGTCATTCATAAACATCTTTTTTTTCTCAGTTGCCAAATTCATGTGCCCCCTGCTGGGTACGTCTCACCACAAACGCAGGCACATGTTTTAAATAAGACAGAGTTGTTTTTTCTGCGAGCCAGATTGTCGGCTATTTTGTACAGTGCTCCCTTGTCTAGAAGCATCAGGAACTTTGAGATCTGGGATGGAGCAGCCACCGTGGACTCGGCCTCCTCGGGCCGGGCAGCACTGTAGCACTCTGGGCATGGGGATTCGCATGACCCTGGAGCTGCTCTCTCACCCCCAGTTGACAGCAGGGGAAGCGGGGTGCAGAGGCCACAAGCTGGTGCGGCAGAGCCTGCCAGACGCATCCAATCTTTCTCTTTGGGATACGATGTTTTTTAATGGCCTTGGGCAGCATCACCAACGTTCAGAGTGTGCATTTTCATGAGTCTGCATGTAGCATGACCCCAAGACCACTGTCGCAGTTGAAATAATGAATGTGTCCATCACCACCAAGTCTCCTTGTGCCCTGAGAGGGCCACTTCCTCCCCTCTGCCCTATCCAGGAAGCCCCAGTGGATCAGCTCATGGACCCCAGGACTCACAGAAGTGGGGCCAGGTGGTGTGTGCAGCTGGGGGCGTGGGGCGGTCTGGGCTCTCACACACTGTCGGGATGTTGCAGCTCACGATGTGCGTGTTGGTGGCGCATTCCTTCTTCTCCTGGGTGGTGACCGCTGCGTTTGTAACATGCTCGCCTGTCGATGGGGTGGAGTCTGTGGATTCTCTTGGATTTTCTGTGTTTACAGGGGTGGCAGCTGTATTTCTTCCTTCCAGCTCTTGTACACTTTGTCTCCCTCTTGCCCTGCCCGGAGCCCTGGTGTGGAGGTGGCCACAGGGTGTCCCAGGACCTGTCGGAGAAAAGGTTTTTGGCATTTCACCATCACGTATGACCTTGGCTGTGGGTGCTTGTAGGTGCCGTGTATCCGATTTAGATTTCTTCTTTTGAGGCCGTTTGATTCAAGATTTTATCATACAATTTACATGACTGGAGTCTCGTGAATATTTTGCGTGGAATATTTGTAGCAACATCAGTGGGAGAGATGGACCTATGTCGCTCCCTTCTTGCAATGCCCTTGTCAGGGGAGTGAAGATGCTGGGGGCTTCACAGAGGTGTGAGGGGTGGGAGCTGTGAGGGGCCGGAGCTATGACGGGTGAGAGCTGTGAGAGGTGGGAGCTGTGAGGGGTCGGAGCTGGGAGGGACTGAAGCTGGGAGGGGCCGAAGCTGTGAGGGGTGGGAGCTGTGAGGGGTTGGAGCTGTGAGGGGTGGGAGTTGGGAGGGGTCCGAGCTGAGAGGGTCACTTGCTGTGAGGGGCCGAAGCTGGGAGGGGCCGAAGCTGTGAGGATTGGGAGTTGGGAGGGGTCCAAGCTGAGAGGGGTGGGAACTATAAGGGGTGGCAGCTGTGAGAGGCTGAAGCTGGGAGGGGTCAGGGCTGTGAGGGTTCACTTGCTATGAGGGGTGGGAGTTGTGAGTGGCTGGATCTGGGAGGGCCCAGAGCTGTGAGGGGTCACTCTCTCTGAGGGGCAGGAGCT
Organism: Macaca thibetana thibetana; assembly: GCF_024542745.1. NCBI lineage: Eukaryota > Metazoa > Chordata > Mammalia > Primates > Cercopithecidae > Macaca > Macaca thibetana. The sequence continues at coordinate 141,651,218 of NC_065585.1, forward strand.
GGGAGGGGTTGGAGCTGGGAGGGGTGGGGGCTGGGAGGGGCAGGAGCTGGGAGGGGCAGGAGCTGGGAGGGACAGGGGCTGAGAGGGGTTGGAGCTGGGAGGGATCAAAGCTGTGAGGGGCCAGAACACTGAGGCCAGAGCTGTGACTGACGTCGGGGCCATGAGGGCCCAGAGCCGTGAGGGCCTTTGGAGTCGTCAGGGGTCATTATCTTTTCTGCTCTCTGGAAACGGGTAAGACATGTGTTGGCTTTTTCTTTTCTTTTGAGATGGAGTCTCGCTCTGTCGCCCAGGCTGGAGTGCAGTGGTGCAATCTCGGATTGCTACAACCTCTGCCCCCGCCGGGTTCAAACGATTCTCCTGCCTCAGCCTCCCAAGTGGCTGGGACCACAGGCGCCGGCCACCACGCCTGACTAATTTTTGTATTTTTAGTAGAGAGGGAGTTTCACCGTGTTAGCCGGGATGGTCTCAATCTCCTGACCTCGTGATCCGCCCGCCTCAGCCTCCTAAGACTTTTTCTTTAACTGTTTAGTAAAAGTCACGGGTGAACCTATCTAAGCCTGAAGTTTTTTTGTGGGATTATTTTTAACTAGACTCATTTTTAAAGACAGATACGGGAGTTTTGTGATTTTCTGTTTCTTTGTGTGTCCATTGGATAAATTGTACTTTTCTCAGGAATCTGTTTCTAACGGATTAACTGATTTGCATGGAGTTACATGCAGTATCCTTTCATTACCTTCTTAACACCAGCAAGACCTGTTGGCACCTCTGTGTTCCCGATGCTGGTCGTTCAAGCCTCCTCTCTTAAACTAGACGTGGAAATCAGAGAAACACAGTGGGGGAAAAAAAGCAGCCTATACTTAGACTACCCAAGGAGCAACCGCAGGGAGCATCCTGAGAAATGGATGTCCAGTCTCTCTTTTTAATGTATATTAAGTTTTCCTTTTCAAAAGCACATGCACACACATTTATGTGAAAAAATAGGATAAACTTACCATTTTATGGCCTTTTTGCCTCCTTCACCTTTTTAAATTACTGTTTTATAGTCTTATAAAAATAGAGCAATAGCATAATCGATCTCAATAGGGCAACCATTTGTTTCTCTTGTAGTCGTAGGAGGGGAAGCCGACCCCGGGGTAGGACACTGGTGAGGAGCTGCACTGACTGAGAGCTGGCGGAGAAGGACGTGCCAGGAGGAACCTGGAGGTTGATAAGCCCCCACACAGTGTTCTTGCTGGGTGATGAGGGTCTCCCCTGTGACCTGTCACGCCCCAGATGGGCTTCCTCTGGGTGGGGAAATGCTCTGTGTTACTTATCTCCAAATTAATGAAGGCAAGCATATTTTTTAATAGACACCTAAGAGGAGGGGCTTAATTTCATCTGTTTTTAACGGAACCTGGGAAATTAAAATGGATTACCTAGCCGTGGTTGGTTTTTAAACATCAGTGTTTTCAGGGCGGATCTAGGGGCTGCCATTCAAAGACATCTGGGCCAGGCTGGTTGGTCAGACCTGCACAGTGGACCCCAGTAGCAACACACACTCGCAGATGAAATTATTCCAACACCCGCTGGTGAGTGAGGAGCAAGACGAAGGTGTTGAGGAGACTCAGGCTGGGCGGCCTTCACCTTGCGACTGTGCGCTGAGCTGCTTCAGCCCGTGCCACGCTGTGGCGGCGGAGGCTGCGCAGAAGCTCATCACGTGAAGACACGGTGGGAGCTCTCCTCCACAAAGCGGCAGCGGCCTCGTCTCAGCTCCACAGCGGCGTTCCGTTTCACCGAGAACAGAGCTGGGGGTGTCTACATCCGATGGAGACGGGAGGCTGGTGCTTGGTAAAATACTTCTGTATTTTCAGGGTGAGAGAAACCGATGCGACTGCTTCATCCAGTTGTGCGGTGGGACCGAATCACGGCTCCCGGTGTCCGCGGCTGGGCAGGAGCCCGGAGCTTGCCCTCTGCAGGGTTCCTGTCTGGCTCGCGGGCGGGCCCTGGGCTGAGGGCAGTGTGCTCAAGGCTGTTGAGACAGAGGGGAATAGGAGGCCGCTGTGAAGAGATGCAGTGTGGAAGAGGAACTCATGTATTCTATCTCATTTCGGAGGTGAAGGGAGAGCGCCTGAGTGGAAATGATAGGGAACCTGCCTTTACAAGTGTCTCACAAACTTCACTCACGTCGTTTCATCTTGATTCCTCACAATCTGTGATGGGGTGCACAGCCCAGAAAACTCACACAGGCACTTCCTAAAAATCAGAACTGTCTGAACCCCCGCCCCTGGCGTGGTGCAGCCGCAAGCCTTGTAGTTCTAGATCTGCTCGGGCAGCGCCTGGGAGCCGTGTGCCGGCCGTGGCACAGACATCTGTGGTATAGACTTTACCCATCAGTGTCCGGACGTGGCTTGGGTATGGGGCAGGGCATGTGTGCCATGTGCTGTCTGTTCTTGGCCTGCACACATCCTCTGTTCCCCCTGCCTGGTGCCAGTTACTCATCTGAGACCCTTCTGTCAGGGAGCAGCAGCATGGGCACTGTGCCTCCGGCCTCACCGAGGGGGCCCCACGCCTCCGCCCTCACCGAGGGGGCCCCGCGTCCCCGCCCTCACCGACGGGGCACCGCGCCTCCGCCCTCACCGAGGGGGCACCGCGCCTCCATCCTCACCGAAGGGGTACCGCGCCTCTGTCCTCACCGAAGGGGTACCGCGCCTCTGTCCTCACTGAGGTGTTGGGACTGCCGTGGTTTATCCATGGTGCTTTCTACTCACCCTCTCCCCAGTCCCCCGTTTCAGCCCAGGCTGCCCCTCTCAGCCCGTGAGAATCAGTTGTGCTGCCTCTTCTATTCCGCATGTTCCGCATCACCAGAGTGGTAGTTTGAAATCGGCCGTGGGGAAGTATTTACACCAGGGAAATTAGTAGATGGGAGGACTCAGGACTTTTCAGAGAGCTGGTTGTTAGCCATTTACCAGCACACCACCAACCTATGCTGTCTATAAACCACCTTCTGCCAACCTGGAGTCCAGCTTAGCCTTCGTGTCAAAATGCACGAAGATGGGCAAGTCATCATTACTTTTTATTCTCACACACAAGTAACTTTAGAAAGGACCTAATTGTAAAATAAAATTTAAAAAAAATAAGAAATAAGGGTTTCCCGTCCCTCCCCCCCACCCCAAGGCCCATAGAAATGAAATTTTACTCTAAAAATGCAATAACTGGCCAGGTGCAATGGCTCATTCCTGTAATCCCAGCACTTTGGGAGACCGAGGCAGGTGGATCACTTGAAGCCAAGAGTTTGAGACCACCCTGGCCAACATGGTGAAACCCCATCTCTACTGAAAATACAAAAATTAGCCAGGCGTGGTGGTGCGTGCCTGTTATCCCAGCTACTCGAGAGGCTGAGGCAGGGGAATCGCATGAACCTGGGGGCAGGGGTTGCAGTGAGCCGAGATTGTGCCATTGCACTCCAGCCTGGGCAACAAACTAAAAATCTGTCTCAGGGAAAAAAAAAAAAAAAAAAAGCAGCACCTTGTACATCCTTCAAAACACACCATTTATTATGATCGTAGCATCTGTGAGTGTATATACATCTAAATGAGTCTTTTATGGGGGAAAAAAAAGTAGGCTGCTAATTACATTATTGTTAATTCCAGGATCTTTGATGGTAAAGTTGAGAATCACCGAAGTAAATAGTGTAAGCTCTTTTTTACTAAAACTACAAGATCCTGATGGAAAATTTATTTAGCCTCATACGTTTGTTATGGTTTCATTGTACTGAAAATTGTTATATTTGATTTTTTTAACAGATCAGGATCCTCATGACCAGCCAAAGAGAAGAAGAATTAGGAAGCATAAGTCAAAGAAAAAATTTAAAAATCCCAACAGTGTTCTTGTAGAACAAGCAGAATTAGAGAAACAGCAGAGTCTGTTACAGGAGAAACTTCAGCGACAGCACACAGATGGGCCCACGATAAGCAAAAATAAAAAAAGGAAACTGAAAAAGAAACAGCAAATTAAAAGGAAGAAAGCAGCCGGCTTGGCAACAAAGGCTGCTGGTGTCAGCTTCATGTACCAGCCGGAGGACAGCAGCAGTGAAGGGGAAGGCATGGGAGAGGCTGGTGAGCGGGGAGGTGCGGACACCAGCGAGGAAGACCCGACACCGGCCAGGGAGGAAGATGTAAAAGATGCCTGGGAGGAGGGAGGTGCGGACTCCTGGGAGGAAGACCCAACACCAGCCGGGGAGGAAGATGTAAAAGATGCCTGGGAAGAGGGAGGTGCGGACGCCAGCGAGGAAGACCCGACACCGGCCAGGGAGGAAGACATTAAAGACGCCGGGGAGGAGGGAGGTGCGGACTGCTGGGAGGAAGACCCGACACCGGCCGGGGAGGAGGAAGGTGCCGACGCCAGCGAGGAAGACCTGATACCGGCCGGGGAGGACGATGGTGCGGACGCCGGGGAGGAAGATGATACAGTTACCAATGAAAAGGCAGATAGTGTTCTAAATTTTTTGAAGTCAACACAGGAAATGTATTTTTATGACGGTATGTTTTTTACTGTTTTGCATAGAGACATCCACTTAAAAGTTTATTAAAAGAAAGAAATATAATGCTTAAATGTGAAAACATACATTAAAAATATTCAATGTAAATGGTTAGTTATAAGGCAAAGATCAGAGTATTTACGTGCTTTCCACTGATGATGTGGACGGGCACGTGCCCCTGGCATATCCAGAGAAGCAGTGTGGCGGCCGTGGCCTGCGCCAAGAACAGGCTGGCCCCGTGTCCTCCATGCCTCAGGTCAGGCTTTGGAGTGTGTGGGCATCCAGGCTGTTTTTCTAAACAAGAAATAAATCGAAATTAGAGGTTTTGATGAGCTGAGCTCACCTTCATAAGCAGACTGAGAGGTGAAGGAAACACAGCTTGCGCCTTTAGGACAGGTTTCATTTTCTCTTCCACGTAGAATGGATGTGTGATTTCTCAGCAAACATTTTTGTGCAGTTGTTTGTATTGACATAAGGAAAGTAAGCACAGGCTTAATGTCACAGATGGCTCTTGCTTACATCTGCACTCTGCTTTGTTGACAGCTGACCTAGGGACACGTGGTTGCCCCAGAACAAAGATGCTCACCAGGGGCTGGCTTCCTGGCTTTTTTCTCTTTAATTTTTTTTTAATACTTTTTAATTTTTGTGGGTATTTTTAATTTTTAATTTTGTGGGTAATGATGTTACCAGCAGGTTCAGGTTAATGTGGGTTTAGCAGATCCAGATTTAAGCAGGGCATTTGACAGTGTTGTTATGAACAAGATTAAGAAGTATCAGCTATGTAATAATTTGGGAATTAAGTAACTGATTTTTAACAGTGATGCAGAAGTACCATTTTTAATAGATTGATTTCAGTACGAAGAGCACTCGAGCCTCTTCCTCTTTAGCATGTTTCTCAGCAGATTATATTAACAAATTGGAAACACGTCCAGATGGCACATCAGGAAGACGTGGCTAAGACACTGCAAAGTGGAGTAGAATTCGGAAAGATCTCAGCAAACTTTCTATTCTGTGTGTGATCGAGCACCTTGGGGCAGACCAACAGTCATGCCAGGAGTAACCAAAAAGCCAGGCTGAGAAACACCTGTTGAAGGAATCAGCAAGCTCCTCAGGAAATCGGCTCATAGAAAGATGAAACTCCTGGAACCCGCACGGGGAGATTATCGTGGAGACATCTGCAGCCACTTGTCTTCAGGAATCTGCCAGTCCTGAGTGTGGGCGTTGGGTGAGGGTCTGGGGAAAGGACCTGGTGGAGCCCAGAGAGGCAGAAAAACCAGCCTCACAGGTTGAGAGACCAAAAGCAGAGCCTGGAGCCTGGTGAGCACGGACGTTAGAGCCGGGGCCGGTGGGCTCGGAGGTCGGAGCCGGGGGACCAGTGGGCTCAGAGGTCGGAGCCGGGGCGGGTGGGCTCGGAGGTCACAGCCGGGGCCGGTGGGCTCGGAGGTCGGAGAACAGAACTCAACACTCTGCATGGCTTCCCTTAGAGCCTTTGCCCAATTCTGAAGCTGTGAGTGGAAGATGAGAAGCCACAGAGAGCCTCCGAATAACGTAGGGGCCTCTTGGCCATCTTGAGGTGCTGATCAGATGAGGATTGGCCTGACTCTGGAGCCCAGCAGAGCAGGGCAGCCCAGAGGCAGACGACCCTGTCCCAAATGTGTGGCCACCCTGGAGTCAGCTCAGTCCCTGCACAGTCCAGGGGATCCACCTCTGCTCTGTCTGCCTGGCAGAGCAAAGGGTGAGACCTCTAGAAGAAAATATCGCCATCCTAGACCTCTGCAGTCTTTCCTATGCATTCAGCAACAGTTTACCAGGCATGCCACGAAACAGGACCACAGCACCGAAAACGAGAAAAAGAGCAGTAGAGCTGGAGCAAGAGATACTGGTGTTATCAGACAAGGAGCTTAAAGTAAGGGGGGAAAAAAATTGGAGCATTTTGCCAGGTAATTTGAATCTACTAAAATAATCAAATGGAAATTTTAGGCCCGAGAAATAAGGTAACAAAAATTCAGGCCTCAAAAGACAGGGAAACGGCAAATGGGGTTCGCCTAAAAGAGAATTAGTGACCGGGAAGACGGGTGAAAGAAAGTCTCCAGAATGCAGGGTGGAGAGAAAACAGATGGAAAACACAGGAAAGAGCCCAGCAGACCTGGAGCGGGAAGTCCGGTGTCTGCAACAGGCCCAGGTGGACAGGAGAGGACGGAGCAGGGGCGGGACAGAACGACATGACCGTTGGGAGTTTTACACAATTGTTACAGGACACAGAGTCACAGGTTGAAGAAGTCCTGCCACGTCCAAGCAGGGTTAATGCCGAAACCACCACAGGCGACCACGTTTTGCAGTGGAACTGCTGAGCAGCAGCCAGAGAAACAAGACCAGCCACCAGACTGAGGGGAAGTCAGGGGCTGGTTTTCAGTTCTCCTTGATTTCTTCTAAACAGCCACAGTCTGATTCTTTTTTTAAAACTATGTGACATAGAGAGCTTGGTTTCATTGTCTGGTTTATCCTGCTGCTGTTCATGGCCTTGAGTTGTGTGTTGGACAGGGAAGGCGTCTCACCAGACAGATGTGTATACGGGCCAGGGAAGGCGTCTCACCAGACAGATGTGTAGACGGGCCAGGGAAGGCATCTCACCAGACAGACGCGTGGACGGGCCAGGGAAGGCCTCTCACCAGACAGGCGGGTAGACGGGCCAGGGAAGGCGTCTCACCCAACAGACGCGTAGACAGGCCAGGGAAGGCGTCTCACCAGACAGGCGGGTAGACGGGCCAGGGAAGACGTCTCACCAGACAGATGTGTAGACGGGCCAGGGAAGGCGTCTCACCAGACAGACGCGTAGACGGGCCAGGGAAGGCGTCTCACCAGACAGACGCGTAGACGGGCCAGGGAAGGCGTCTCACCAGACAGACGCGTAGACGGGCCAGGGAAGGCGTCTCACCAGACAGACGCGTAGACGGGCCAGGGAAGGCGTCTCACCAGACAGGCGGGTAGACGGGCCAGGGAAGACGTCTCACCAGACAGATGTGTAGACGGGCCAGGGAAGGCGTCTCACCAGACAGACGCGTAGACGGGCCAGGGAAGGCGTCTCACCAGACAGGCGGGTAGACGGGCCAGGGAAGGCGTCTCACCAGACAGACGCGTAGACGGGCCAGGGAAGGCGTCTCACCAGACAGACGCGTAGACGGGCCAGGGAAGGCGTCTCACCAGACAGATGTGTAGACGGGCCAGGGAAGGCGTCTCACCAGACAGACGCGTGGACGGGCCAGGGAAGGCGTCTCACCAGACAGGCGGGTAGACGGGCCAGGGAAGGCGTCTCACCAGACAGGCGGGTAGACGGGCCAGGGAAGGCGTCTCACCCAACAGATGCGTAGACAGGCCAGGGAAGGCGTCTCACCAGACAGGCAGGTAGACGGGCCAGGGAAGGCGTCTCACCAGACAGACGTGTAGACGGGCCAGGGAAGGCATCTCACCAGACAGACGCGTGGACGGGCCAGGGAAGGCATCTCACCAGACAGACGTGTAGACGGGCCAGGGAAGGCGTCTCACCAGACAGGCGGGTAGACGGGCCAGGGAAGGCGTCTCACCAGACAGACGTGTGGATGGGCCAGGGAAGACGTCTCACCGGACAGGTGCGCAGACAGGCCCAGTTTCCACGGTCGTTCCTACAGTGGTGTTTGTACTGAGCTCTGTTCTGATTCTCTCTTCCGGTAGCTTCTCATCTCCCAGACATCTCGTTCTATGTGGAAGCGTAGGTTTGAGGCCTTCCTTAAGAGAGGAAAGCTTATCTTTGTAGAAATAAAAACAAAACTGTATTTCCAAGCAAAACTGACTTTATGTAGGTGTCTCCAGAGATGCAGCTTCAGCCGCCCTCGCCGATGCCGCTGAGGAACTGCTGGGCCATCTTGCGTCACACAGCGTGCCGCCCTCAGACGTGTCCATCCTGCACCACCTGAAAACACTGCTGCTTCTGCAAGATACTGAGAGATTGAAGCGCGCTCTGGAAATGTTCCCAGAACATTGCACGATGCCTCCTGGTAAGTACCGCACGATTTATTCAAGGTCTTGCTTAAGCTACTCTCATCGAGGTTTGCCTCTAAAAGACTCACATGCCACCAAAACAGCAATGAGCTGGAAAATATGACACTGCACATATGGCGTGGGAGAATGGAGTCCCACCGAGAAACAGGCTTCCTGCATCTCTGCTTGATACAAAAATATTTCACATAATATATGCAGAAACGCATGTGCAGTCTGAGTTTCCAGACTTGGGAGCTGTCAACTCTTGGAGCCAAAGTTTCCTAAGTTTCAATAGAAGTGAATTCATTTCTTCCTCTTTTCCTTCTCCGCTACTAGTGTGGTAGATGGTAAATTTTTGCTGGCTTCCAACTGTCTGGTACCTTATTGAACCCGTGACGTGGTGATGATGACTTATTTTCCACCACATTCACCGGGCATCCTTTTCATGCAAACTGTTGTGTGCTGGGGCGGCTGTGCTCATGTCTTCCCAATGCCATGTGTGGTGACACAAGCTGTGGTGAGGGTATTCAGGCCACAGAAACCGGCAAATGCTGAAAATCTGAAGTCCAGGCTGTTGAGCCATTCACCTGCACACCACTGAGTGCAGAGCAGCACACCTGGCCCAGGGCCAGTGTGTGGCACCCGTCCCAGAAAAGGAGTCTGCAGATTTCGTGGAGGGAGTTTCAAAGTAAGTGTCGGGGGTGGTTTCTGTGCTTGGAAACCCCCAGGGTTGCTGAGGGGTCAAGCCCAGCATGTTAGAGAAGCCAGATAACGAGCAGCATTACATCACCGTGGTGTGACGACGCCGTGGCACAGGTGCAGGGAGCCGGGGGCTGCAGGAACCATCGGCGTGCAGAGCATGTGGGTGCCTGAGGAGCTGCCTTTATGCAGAACGCCCTCCTCCGTCGAGGAGGTGTTGGCTGTGTGTTGCCCTGCATGGTGCTCTGGGCTGTGGAGCCTGTCACTGAGGAAGCTTGGCAGGGACCCCACCCTGGGGCACTCGCTCCCTGGCTGAGGAGCTGGAAAAGAAGGACAAGAAGCCAGATACACGGTGAGATGCGTCGTAGAGCTCCAGGTAGATCCTGGAGATGAGGCTGTGGAGGAGTGGGAAGAGGAGGTGTTTTTGCAGCCAAGTGCACCTGCGCTGAGGTGGGTGAACCCGTGTGTTTGGGGAGCTGCCAGGAGCCCGGTGGCTGGACCAGGGGATGGATGTGAGTCGCAGAAGGTGCAGAAGGTGGAGAGGTGACAGGGCCAGGCACATGGGAGGAGCCTGGTGGCTGGACCAGGGGATGCGGGTGACAGGGCCAGGTGCATTGAGTGAGTCTCAGAAGGGGGAGAGGTGACAGGACCAGGCACATGGGACCCTGGGCATGTGCGGCCTTGTGGGCTTCTACGCAGAGACAGGAGGTTCCTGGAGGCTGTGAGGCTTCTGGGCTATTATCTTGAGGCTGGATGGAGGGCATGGAGAATGGAGACCAGGTGGGTGCTGCTGAGGACCTGCTGAGAGGGGCCTGCAGCATGGACCGAGGTGCAGCCACGGCTTAGGCAGCTGTAGCCGACGTCCGGGTGGACTGTGGAGGTAGAACCAGTGGGAGCTGCCGAGTGGCCGGCGAGGCACTGGGAGGACCAGGTCACTGCGAGGAGGAGGAGGAGCTCCCAGAAGGATCGGGTTTGAGGTGAGAGCACTGCCCGGAGCATAGTGCTGGGTGGCTATGCAGGCGCCAGTCAGACCTCGGGTTCTGAGGCTCAAGAGGGCCGTGGGGCCCAGAGTGCAGGGAGGAGAGAGATCAGGGACAGTGAGTACAGACGCCCACCAGGAGCGTGGCCAGGGGTCATGAGAAGCGACACTGGAGGAGGACGCAGGGCCCACGGGCGACAGTGGAGGAGAGGGGAGGAGCCCCACGGGGAAGGTGGCACCTGTGTGTGCAAGAGAGGGCGGCATTGGCCCCAGGCCGGCATCTCTGTTTCTGGTTGGTCGTCAGGCCTCTTACAGCAAGTACTTAACAAACTTAGATTTCCATAATAAGATTTATCTCAAACCGCAAAAAAGCCAATTTTATTATGTTAAACTGGTAGGAGATTTTTATGAGAGATGAAAGTAAGCAATTTTAAATTTTTAATTTTTTAAATTTGTGTTCTGTTTCTCACACTTGAGGCTTTTCTGTCATGCACCAAAAGAGTTTTGGCAATTCTTTTTTGCATCAGAAGAATTTAGCAGAACCCCCAATATTAAAACAATTGGTTTCTTATATTAAACTCATCGGACAGGTTTTGTATACACACACATTTACGTCAAGCCACTGATAGAACTAAACTGTGTGTAGGAATCTGTTTTCTCTAAGAAAGGATTCCTTTGAGTTCTGTAGGATATGTGCTTACGGTTTTCTACGTCAAGCTATTTTATGAAATAAAATTGTATAAACAATGAAGCTTCGTTTTCACACATTGTATTTGTTTAATGCAGACTTGGCATATAGTTTTTGAAATTAAGGGTTTTTTCCATAATACTAGCTTAGGAATTTAATTAGTCACTGTGTCTCTCACCTCCATAGGATGAGCACAGAAATCACATTTTAAAAGCAGGTGTGGGTGTTTTCCGCCGATCGTGTCTCCTCTCCCGCTTCTCTGGCTCAGCAGTTACTTTTCCTCAGTCGTGGGGGCTGCGTTCAGCTGGGATGCCAGCGTCAGGGCGAAGCTCCCCCGCGTCTGTGACGTTTTGTTACACACGCTCCCCATCAGTAGTAGCCGCCATTCCTTGAGTGTTCTCGCACATGCACTGAGAAGGGCTGGGGATTGTCACCCTCCTCTAACCCTCCGTGAGGGAATTAGATTTTTATCATCCCGACTGTTGGGGATTTCCAGAGCTCAGGCAATTTGCCCCTGGGCGGGATGGACCCCGCCTGGGCGGGGAGCATGGATGGGCTTCTGTGGTCTGTAGCTTGGCTCTCTGTGGTTGGAAACTTCAGAAGCAGCAGATTCTAGGTACAGCATTTGGTGCCCTGACAAGTTGTAAAACCTGACTTTGGGGAGAGCCCTCACTGGCAGCCAGTGTCCTGCCGTGAGCCCGGTGAGCACAGACGTTAGAGCCGGGGCCGGCGGGCTCAGAGGTCAGACCCTGGGGACCGGCGGGCTCAGAGGTCGGAGCCGGGGCTGGCGGGCTCAGAGGTCAGACCTGGGGACCGGCGGGCTCAGAGGTCAGAGCCACAGCACCCCCTGTGCAAGCCCTGAGGGTTGTGGTAACATCAGGGGTGATTGTGGTGTCGCGATGTGGTGTCTCGGCTGCCTTTGGCTGGTGCTGCCGCAGCCCTGGTTTCACAACGTGGGCACCACGTGGTCCTATGTTGTCTCATGGCTCCACTTCTGAATTTTTTCTACTTGTTCACCTTTGACATAAACTTCTATTTCCTTTTCATTTCAGTTTGTATGTGGGTTTTCTTTCAGGTCTGATTTTAAGCCTGTAATATTGCACTGTAACGTTTTGAAGTGCAGGTGTAATACAGCCAGTGAACCAAGGGTTCATGCCCCAGTGAAATACAAATATTCATAACTGAGCCAGTGTGTTGCCATACGGATTACATAATGTGTGATTAGCAGGTGTAATGTGTCACTTTCAACATCGGTTTTATGCCAGAGTTGCATTTTATTAGATTATTTGGGAGTTCACTTTGGGCCCAAAGGCTCATGTCTACATAATAATAACTTACAATTTTTCTTTTTGTCTTTGTTTTATTTTTTGTTTATTTCTGTTTTTTGCTTTCCAGACCATGCCAGAGTAATCTCAGCTTTCTTTAGTTACTGGATCACACATATCCTCCCTGAGAAGAGCAGTGACTAAAATGGAGTATCTCTTTAAGAAGAGCTCCTCTTTAATAAAAAACATGAAAGACAAATGTGAAATGGGCCTAGAGTTAGTTCTCTGGGAACTCGAAAGACGTTTCTGCTGTATTATTTATTCACGTGTTGTTTCTGATGGGCAAGGTGCCATCTGAGGCTTCGGATGAGAAATTGGGGTAAAATGGAAATTTTTCACCGATTTGCAATTATATATGTCTTGAATTACTACATAAAACGTGATTCTGTTTTTCTAATTATTGTAAAAATTGAAAATGGACATTCTGTTAAACTATCATTTGAAGCTCATATATTTTTATGAAGTTTTGAATCACCTTGTATCTGAAAGTCTCTGTTTTAAGAAAGCTTTCTGGGCATTAAAATGTTCTAGTTTAGTCTGATTACAGTTGAATTTCTTTTTTTCTCTTCTCTACTTTGTGAATCATATCAAGTACCTGTTTTTCCTGTTTGACTTTCTTTTTTGTCGTAGAAGCAGTCATCAGTTCTTGGTATTACTAAGTTTTAAAAGCATCAGTCAGGCCCGGCGCGGTGGCTCAAGCCTGTAATCCCAGCACTTTGGGAGGCCGAGGCGGGCAGATCATCGAGGTCAGGAGATGGAGACCATCCTGGCTAACACGGTGAAACCCCGTCTCTACTAAAAATACAAAAAAGTAGCCGGGCGAGGTGGCGGCGCCTGTGGTCCCAGCTACTCGGGAGGCTGAGGCAGGAGAATGGCGGGAACCCGGGGGACGGAGCTTGCAGAAGCCGAGATGGCGCCGCTCACTCCAGCCTGGGCGGCAGAGCAAGACTCTGTCTCAAAAAAAAAAAAAGCATCAGTCAATTGGTACAACATTTGTGAGGGCAGTGGGCAGTGCCTCTGTCTATGAAGAGTTTTATTGCGGTGAAACATACATAAAACTCCATTTTCGTCATTTTTAGGTGCATAATTCAGGGTACCACATGCATTTGCCGTGCTCTGCCGGGACCACCACGCTCGTCCTGTTTGTGGTGAGAGCAACCCTCTGTGCCTTCCAGAACCCGCGTGTGCCCTGTCCCGCCTGTGAGCTTCCAGGACCCGCGTGTGCCCTGTCCCGCCTGTGAGCTTCCAGGACCCGCGTGTGCCCTGTCCCGCCTGTGAGCATCCGTGTCCCAGGCGCTGTGTGGTGCTCGTCTCCCTTCCTCTGGGGCGTGGAACTGCAGGGTCACCTGATGCTGGCGACATTCTGAGGGGCTGCCATGCAGGCTGCTGGGCCCCTCACACCCCCAGTGCTGATCAGGGCCATTCTGACGGGTGGAGGTGGCGGCTCGGGGGTTGCTGTCCACTTCTGTCTTTGCAGAACATCAGCCCAGACCACCCCTGCCCAAAGCTGATGCTCAGGTGGGCAGCGTGGAGGGAGGGGAAGGAAGCCCTGACATCCCCCCTGCCCCGTGTCCTGCCAGTTCCCTCCAGGCCTCTAAGAGACGTCTCTTCCGCAAGCTGGAACCTTCTGGAAGCAGGTGAAACAGGGATGTTTCTGGCGCTGGAGACGGTCCCCGGGGATCTGGTGGTCATGCAGTATCCCCAGCGTGATGCATGTTGCAGGCCCCGGAGCACAGGCGTGTGGCAGTGGACGCCACTGTTCCCAGCGTCGCCCGAGGACAGGACGCAGGCCGCTCCAGACAGGGCGTTCCCGGGAGGCCACACGTGAGGCAGGAGCTGCAGGTGCTGCTGCTCCACCGTCTTTCGGCCTCAGGGGAGCCGTGGTCATCCGCAGGGCGCCCTGCCCAGCCCTGCCCTCCCTTCTCTTCCCCTAACTCGGAAGTCACTGTGAGGCGTGGGAGTGGCCAGGAGCCCCTTGTCCCATGGTAAGAACCTGTGCTGAAGCGACACCAAGCCAGACTCCTGCCTCCACCGAGAACCTCCATGGCCTTGTGGAACCTGGGCTCTCAGAGGCACCAGCCTGCAAACCTCCCGTTTAAATGCTTTTTTTTTTTTGAGATGGAGTCTCACTCTTGTTGCCTAGGCTGGAATGCAGTGGCACCATCTCGGCTCACTGCAACCTCCACCTCCCAGGTTCAAGCAATTCTCCTGCCTCAGCCTCCCGAGTAGCTGGGATTACAGGCATGCGCCACCACACGCAGCTAATTTTGTATTTTTTATTTCTAGAGATGGGATTTCTCCATGTTGGTCAGGCTGGTCTTGAACTCCCGACTTCAGGTGATCCACCCGCCTCAGCCTCCCAAAGTGCTGGATTACTGGCGTGAGCCACTGTGCCTAGCCTAAATGCTTCTTAATTAATAGCACATGCTTTGCAAATATGAAAATAAATTCAATATTGGCAAATTCATAATTTTACTATTCTTAACGTCCCACTTGTGTCTTTTAATGATGAACCATCTCCACCTCCTCCATCCCCTGCAAGTGAATGCGCCATTGTGGGGAGGCGGTGGGGAATGTGTCAGCCTTTTCCTGCGTTCCACGGAATCACTGTAGTTTCCACGGAATCCCCTGTAGGTGCCACGGAATCCCTGTGGATACCACGGAATCCCTGTAGGTTCCAGAGAATCCCTATGGGTGCCACGGAATTCCCTGTAGGTGCCATGGAATCCCTGTGGATACCACGGAATCCCTGTAGGTTCCAGAGAATCCCTATGGGTGCCACGGAATCCCTGCCAGTGCAGGGGGCAGTGGGGAATGTGTCGGCCTTTTCCTGCATTCCACAGAATCCCTGTAGGTTCCACGGAATCAGCTGTAGGTGCCACAGAATCCCTGTGGACGCCACGGAATCCCCGTATGTGCCTCTGAACCCCCTGTAGGTGCCACGGAATCCCTGTGGATGCCACGGAATCCCCGTATGTGCCACTGGACCCCCTGTGGGTTCCACGGAATCCCCTGTAGGTGCCACGGAATCCCCGTATGTGCCACTGAACCCCCTGTAGGTGCCACGGAATCCCTGTAGGTTCCAGAGAATCCCTATGGGTGCCACGGAATCCCTGCCAGTGCAGGGGGCGGTGGGGAATGTGTCAGCCTTTTCCTGTGTTCCACAGAATCCCTGTAGACTCACTTCTTGCTTCTGTGATCCTGTGGGGCTTTACTTTGTGAAACCTCCTGCATTCACTTTCCTGACCCTGAGAATATTGAGGAACAGGGGTACAGGGGAGCAGGTAGAAGTTTAGGGTTAATTCGTTTTGTGTATCATTCTGATTCCAAAAGGGAAAATGCATCTTCTACAAAACAAAAGCAAATCTTGTCTCTAATATGCCAGCATAGATATGATAATCTGTTTATTCCACTGAGTTTGAAGTTAGATAATAATTAAATCAATTTATCTTCTACAATAGTGCAAAATATTCATTCAGTTCATGTAATTTATTTTCTGTAAACCATGTCAGTTAAGACAGGCAGAGAAGGAAGCACTCAGGAGCATGAGGAATTGTCATCAGGTTGCTAATATTAAGACAGTTGTGCCTAGAAGGAAAAAAAGCACAGAATTTCTGAGCCCGTCAATACTGCCTGCACCCTGGGACCTCCGCCTGTGTCTGCAGAGCCTGAGAAGAGAGGGCTTGCACGAGCCCGTCGCCAATTTGCTTTCCAGGCCCAGCTGCCGCCCGGCTCCAGGGCAGAACTGTGGTGGGTTCGGGAAACTCCAGGGCCCACAGGGTCGGTTCTGGGCTTTGTCTCTCTCTGCAGCGCTTGCCCCGAGCGCTGTCCAGGTGACGTATCCTCTCATCCAGGGCTCTTCAGAGAATCGCAGGAATGGGTTGCACCCCCTCCCACATAAGAAGCATGCCTCCGGCTGCCTCACACCAGTGTTGGGTACAGCTTTGAAGGGGTCAGAAATTCCTCAAAACCTATTCAACAGGGTATTGTGGTGCAGTGAGTTCCCCACCAGGCTACTTAGGCCTTTGTCCACTGCCTGAACCCTGAAGGCTGAGCAGCGAGCCAAGGTCACTGCCCGGTGGAGGAGCAGACATCCCAGTAACCTGGAGCCAGCCCGAGAACTGTCCAGGAGCTGGGGTAGGAGCAGAGGCATCCCCAGGACCTGGAGCCAGCAACCGCCCAGGAGAGCAGTCCCATCGCTCGTGGTCAGCAGCAAGCCAGGGAACCCACGCAGAAGCAGCTCGGAAGCTGCGGGGCTTAGTGCTGTCCTGTGGCTGTCCAGGCAGGCTGTGTCCCAGCCATTCTTTGATCTCTTGCTCCCTCCCAGTTTGGGCCGGGGATGGAGGAAACTGAATTCTAAAATTTTTATCGTAACAAGTATTAACTAATTTTATTCTTCTGTATAACAAACGACCACAGGCACAGTGGCTTGAAACGACACCATTTGCCGCCTCACAGTGTCTGTACAGGGTGGGGATTCGGTGTAGCCATGTGGGGACCTCTCTGTGGACCCACGGGCCGCCAGCAAAATGCTGTTCCTGTGACCACAGGACAGAGGCTCCGTGTCCTTGCCGGCTGACACTGTGGCCGCTGCCACTCCTCGAGGCCCCAAGTCCCAGCCCTGTGGCCCCTCCAACCTGGCAGCCAACCTCAGGGTGGCAGAAGAACCCTCTGGTATGGAGAACCTCTTTTTAAAGCTCGCATTTGACTCCATCAGGCCTGCCCGGGTAATCTGCCTGGGCAGATTACCCAGGAGGGGCAGGTGACAGGGCCAGGCTAGGCTCTCCTGTCCCTGTGTTGAGGGTGGGTGAGGAAGTCCAGGAACCGCAGTCCAGCTGCAGTCCCAGCCCTGGGAGCCAAAGACGGGCCCAGCCAGAGGCCACTTGGGCACGAAGAAGGGTAGCAGCAGCTGGAGCTAAGAATGGCCTCTAGAAAGGGGCTATGCCAGCCACTCTCTCAAACGTGGTCTATGGGGATGGGTTGGGGCCCTCCTGGATGCCCGCCTTACATTTGGACATTAAAGACAAAGGAAACGCCCGCCAGTCAAACCACCTCTGCCATTCTTCCTCTTCCGGGAGTGGCTGGGTTGAAGGCAGTGCTTGCGTTCGTGACCCTTTCTCTACGTCTGATTTGTCACAGATCCAACAGCATCTGGGATCTTCCTCTGAAAATCCCTCTCATTATCGCAAGGAATTCCTGCATATTACTCAGTCCTTTAATTTAATGTGGCATGGCATTTTTATCATTCTAGCCTCCACCCTCACTCCTAATGAAAAAGGGCGCACCTGGTGTTCAGCTGAAACCCATGAGGATGAACTCCATAATCAAGCCCCTGTACAAAATCCAGTGGCCGATGATGCCATTCCCCGCAGAGACCCAGACTGGATTTACCATCAGGGAGACTGGCAGAGTCTGCACTGACGGAGCAGGAGTGTCGCCATCTTAGACAAGCATCACCACTGTAAGTTCTTGTTTAGAAACTGCCTAAATCCAGTCCCAAAACATCAGCCTAATGGCTAATGTCAGCATGACCTTAAACCACAAATGAAACCTCTGACCAGAGATGTGCCAACCCCGAGATAACCTCCCCTCCGACCAGAGACATTCCAATCCTGCAATAAGACTGTCCTCCACACAGAAACATTCCTAGCCTGTGATAAGCTGCCCCTCCTGGAACTCTTAAATACCCTTAGTCTCTAAGAGAAAAGGCTCCTGACTGAAATTGGGCAGAAGCCCCTCTCTGGTTTATTCTCCAAAATAAACCTGTCTTAGACTGTTGAGCTGCTTTTCGTGTTTCTTTCTTCTTTCTTCAACTCTTGCAATATCTATCACCATTCTTGTTATGGTTTCCTATTCCACATTGCAACCAGCCTTTAAGAAACTACAGTTTGTTGAGTTTTGCTGTTGTATAAAAAAAATCCGTATTTATTTGAGAAAGCTATTAACATACTCCCCTCTTTCCCATTCTATTAAACGTTTGCTAATAGTAAAATTGTTTGCTATTAAAAATTATTTTTCACTAAAATGCATTATTTAACATACAAGGAGTGTATTGTTTATCTTAAATGAATTAATCCATAATGTTTAAGTTTCTGCTTTGGCTTCTAGGCTGGAGCGTGCTGGGGGGCTCCCCGGGGGGATCTTCAGAGCAAGGGGGTCCTGAGGCCAGAAGTCTGGGAACCACTGCTGTGCACCGTTTGGCACAACACTAGCCAAGGCCCTTTGCAGAAATGTTCATCCCAGACCTGCAGCAGGAAAGATACAGCGTGAGTGGGGATGTCCTCTATTTCCAGAGGCAAGTAAGCCCCAAACTTTGACACTTGTCAGAGTGACAGGGTCCCAGGGGCGAGCTCTGGCTGATTTCAGCCTCAATGCAAACAAGGTCATTAATGGAGGGCAGCGCATTACAAAGGGCAGCGTAATCCATGGTTTGTGGTCCATAGCACCAGAGGCAGGTGGGGAAGGTCAGGAGGAGAAAGCTCTACTTCTCACAAAAAAGTAGGGCAAACAGAGAGATGACAGAATTAGAAAAATGTTCATCGTCCGCAAGGGAATAATAACCAAACCCAACAAGGATGATCCAGATGCTGAAATCACTGGGTCAGATATTTTGGGGAAGGGGAGAGTCCTGAAGCCTCACCTTACCCCACAGGTGACTTGTGGATTTCTAAGGGGAGGAGCAGCTTTGCAAGGGGGATCCAGCCACTGGCACTGAGCACCCGGACGGGAGACTCTTAGGAGAAAACAGAAAAAGGAACCAGGGGAGTTTAGAAGATGCCATGGGGATGAGGGGCATGTCCCTTGAGGACCGTGCCAGCAGCGAGGCCATTCGGAGAGGACTTGAGAATGGCTGTGGTCACGGTCAGTTCAGGCCTGGTGGGCAGCTCTACAGCCTGATTTGGGGGAGTCTTCAGGCCATGAGTCTGCAGGCACAGAGACAGCCCTGTGTGTCATCTGTGGAGGCTGAAGAGGGTGCCCCTGGTGTCCACCTGGGCAGGGGGAGGGACCTGTTGGGATCAGGTGTAACTGTGAGAACAGCACAGTGGATGGGTGGTCTCTGCACCTGCGCGCGTGGAGGGGAAAGTAAGACAGGACAGGATGTGTCACGAAAAACATTGTCATGAGTTTAAAACGAGGCACGTACAACAATAGAAATCCTGCAAGAATGTATTTAAATAATACACTCTACTGTGTGTGACTGTGCATGAGAGACGAGTGGAATGGGAGTGGGGCACAGAGGAAAGAAGGAAGGAGTGCCGAGGACAGAATGGATGCAGATAAGGAGCGAGCAAGCCGGAGAAAAGGCCACGCATGCCCCCAGAACGATCCCCCGTGATGAAGGTTGCTGCGTGATCCACTCGGCCCCTGGGTCCCAGGAACTGACCACAGCAAAGAAGAAAGGAGGAGCTCCTGCGAGGGCAGGTGCCGGTGCACCATCGTCCAGACCACGAGACCCACACGTAGGTAAGAAGGTAAGTCTGTGTGAGAGCAGGACAAATGAAAACAAGTGAGACTCCTGTTACCTACGGTCCTGGGTGTGCTGACGTACAGAATTCCTCTCTGCAGGCTTAATACTATGTGCCGTGTTGGATTTGCTTACAACCTGCCTGTGGCATGAGGGCGTCTGAAAGAGAATTTTAGAATAAGTTGGACAGTGTCTGTCTCCTATCTAGAGACGGCCAAGTCCTTGCTGTTAGAAAGACTCAGGTGAAGCTGAAGAACAAAATCAAACGCGGCTATTCTTCCTAGTCCCGTGGGGCGTGACCTGGTGTGGGCTCGGCCTGAGGCCCCGTCGTGCATCAGGGCTCCGCGGAGACCACTTGGGGTTGGTTTTCCTTTTTGTTGTTCTCCACAGCTTTCTGCGGTGAGTTGGGCTGAAGGGAATTTGTTACTAAAGATAATCAAAGTGCTCAAGTGAGCACCAGGGCGCAACTCCCCAGGGGGCTGGCGTCCAGCCCGAGATGATTTGGTCACTGCGAGCAAAGCCGTTGTGACACGCTGTCTCCAGCTCGGCAGTTGTTCCCACCCCAGGTCCCCGCTGGGGGCACAGCAGCCACGGGGGGTCCTCTCCTGGGGCAGACCCATGGTGTATCCACCTGCACTGACACCACGGGCACCACTGCCCGCCCCTTGCAGCAACGGGGACACTGGTGTCGGCCCAAGTCCTTGTGGGGACGTCTCTGTGGCAGCCTTGGGGGGGTGTCACTGTGGTGGCCTCGGGAATGTCACCTAAGCCATCTCTGGTAGCTGGTGGGAGGTTCCTTTCCATCTTTCCCTTCAGTGTGTGTCTTTACCTAGTTGCCAATACGGATCCATAATTTTTGAATTTATTTAAAAGTGTAGTCAACATTGTTTGATGTGTAACATCCATATAGAAACATACATAAACCATAATGTCACACCTCCTGGAATTCTCACAAAATGCCGAGACCCCTGTAACCCACACCCGGAACGGGAAACAGCCCTCCCCAGCATCGCAGCCCCTCGAGGAGGCCCCCCCAACTCCGCCCCTCCAGTCACTCCAGGTTTTCTCTTACCAAGCTTCTGAAGGAGCTTCCTGGCCGTCCATCCTGACGGCAGCACAATATGCTAATAAGTTAACGGACCTCAATTAACTTAGCTATTCCTTTATTTGTGAACTGTTACGTTGCCTTAGGATGAACAGGGTTTTAAAGTCTTTGGTGTATTTTGCATTATTTTCTTATTTAGATTGAAAGAACTGGGGCTTTTGAGGCAAAGTCTACTACACTTAAAAAATACATGTTTATTGTGATAAAATACACATACTGTAAAATTTACATTTTAAAATGTAGAGTTCGTAAACCTAAACTCTGTCCCCATTAGACAGGAACTCCGCACCTGGCAGCCACCGACCATCCTACTTTCTGTCTCTGTGGCTCCGACTCCTCGGGGACCTCTCCTCGGTGCCACCCCCAAGGATTCGTCCTTCTGTGACCAGCTTATTTCACTCAGCATAACATTCTCAGCGTTCCTCGTGTTACAGCCTGTGTCGACTCCCCTCCTTTTTAAGGCTGAATCATATTCCATTTGTTAAAAGAAACACTTCAACTGAATTAAATTTAAAGGAGTTTAATTGAGCAATGAATGATTCATGAATCGGGCAGCACCAGCATCACCGCAGATTCCGAGAGACTCCAGGGATGCCTCATGGTCAGAACAAATATACAGACAAAAAAAAGGGGGGGAAGTGATGTATAAAAATCGGCAGAGAGGTACAGAACGGCTGCATTGGTTCCAGGTTGGCGTTTGCCTTATTGAAACAGTTTGAACACTCGGCAGTCTATGCGTGGTTGACGTATGGCTGCTGGGATTGGTCAAGACTTGGCCACTGTCACAGGCACAGACTCCTGAATTAGGTTTTCAGTCCTGTCTGCTATTAAGGTGGGTTACAGTTCGTCCACAAGGACTCAAATGTAGACGTCCTGGCATCCTTCGCCGGCCATATTTAGTTCGCGTTAGCACATTGCACTGTTTGTTCATTTGCATCATCTGTAGATGGACATGGTGCTGCTTTTGCCTTTTGGCTGTTGAATAATGTTGCTCCGGACGTGGGTGTACAAGCACCTGCTGAGTGCCAGCTTTCAAGGTCGGGGTTTATGCCCAGAAGTGGAAATGCTGGATCATATAGTAATTAAATTTGGGTTTCGTTTTCTGAGGAACTTTCACACCGTCTTCCACAACAGCTGCACCGTTTTTCATTCCCAGCAACAGCACACGAGGGTGCTCGTACCTCCTCATCCTCCCCAGCACTTATTTCTGGTTTGTGACAGTATATGATAATCATCCCGATGGTTATGAAGCAGCACCTCGTGGTTTAGATTTGCATTTCCGTGCTGATGAGTGGTGTCAGACGTCTTTTTGTGTGCCTGTTGACCTTTGTATATCTTCTTAGGAGAAATGTCCATTCCAGTCCCGTGCCCACTTTTGGGTTTTGTTTACCACGGCTTTTATAAACCAGTTCTACATCACATGAGCTGTGTGTCCCTGGTCTCTCCAAGTAGCTTACATTCTCTGAGCCCGAGGCATCTCCTAGGAATGAAGATGCCCTGTAAGCTCAACACCATTATTCATGCCTAAGACAACTAACACCAATTCCCCAGCTTTTGAGTGACCATAGGAATTATCACCAGAACACGACACTTTGGAAAGTGAATGAGTTGGGATTAATAATTATGCCGGAACAGCAGGTGTGAGCCAGAACCATCCCAGGCAGAACCATCGTGGTCACTTTATGTGATATCAACTCCACTCCGTTCCTGTTTGGATTTCCCCACTGTCCCCAGCGCGTCTTTCCCACCAGCAGCCAACAACAGTCGGGCTCTGCATTTGGTTGCGGGCCTGTGTTGTCTCATTGATCTCTGTCCGCTGCTTCCCTAAAGGTGGTGACTGATGGGGCCAGGCCACAGTCTTGCTCTTATGGAAAGGATTCTCCCTCCATCACGTAACCTTTCCTTCTGCCAGCTGCGTTTCCTGCCACCGGAAGTAAGGTCTGCAGGCGTCGGATTCAGAGGCATGTGGGTGCAGGGTGAGCTCAGGGAAGGCGTCGGTGGGTGGCATGGAGCACCAGGGCAATCCCTTGTCTGAAGAGGTGACTGCAGAGCCGTCACTGGTAAACCCATGCGGAGATGCCTCAGCGCCCGCAGACGCTCTGCCTCCAGGTCCCCAAGGCCTCGGCAACTGTCAACGGCCTTTTCCTAAATCAGTGCCTTCATCTGGGTTGCACAATAGTCGAACTAATTTTACCATTCCTGCCACATTTATTACCAAGCATTCTGTGAAAAAGGTATTTTCTCATCAAGAGGAGATGAAACAGTTTCTCTTAAGCAAGGAGGAACTGCTGACGTCAATCCCTCTCCTCACTGATTTCCGAGTAAAGAGTTGACAATGATGTCGTAGTGGCCGCTGAAGGGAAGCGAGATGCCCTGCCCCTCCCACTGCATTTCAGCCTCTCTCCCCTCACTCTTCTCCCCCAACCCTGCCTGCCCCTCCCTCTCCATCTCAGCCTCTCTCTCCCCTCACTCCTCTCCCCCAACCCTGCCTGCCCCTCTCTCTCTGGCTCTCCTGTCCCCGCCCCCAGCTCTCTGGCTCTCTCCCTAATCCCCCTTCCCACTTCGTGGACTCCCAGGGAGCCCCTCTGGGCTGGCTCGTGCATCTTCTCCACCTGCCCCATTGCCAAGGGCACTTTCTTGCTCTGAAGGCCCCGAAGCCCCAGGCTCACCTGAAACTTTCCGTGCCCCAGAGCTGGGGTCAGCTGCTTCTCCAAGGAGCCCTGGGATGATTGTTTAAAGACAGATTTCAAAATTAGAATCAGTATTTTCAAAATCCCTTTCCCTCTTTTCCCACTCCCCCCCACCCCAGGGCCTCACAGCATCAGGCAGGTTTAGGAGATGAGGACCCTGTCAGCCCAGCGCCACTTCTCTTCCCAACCCTGGACTAACAACTTAAGCTGGACCAGACGTGAACTTAAGCCCAAAACAACTGACATTGACTTGCAGCGTCTGATTCAACTTAACTGGAATGCGGTATCCCTGTTGGCCTGAATCTAGACATGGCAAGTGTGTGCGATAAGCCAGGGACTGTGGTTCCCCAACAACGCATCTTCCTGAAACCACTGAACCCGTGCAAGACTGGAGCTCTACCGTGCACGAACGAGGGCTGTTCTGCGTGGCTTCGTTGATTAACATCTGCTGTCATTTGTAAACTGTTTACACACCGCCGTGGCGACAGGACCCCAGATCTATCTCCCAGTCACACTCTCCTGGGCTCTCCTGGGATTTCACGTGGACCTTTCACCACGAATCGGTGAAGCCTCCTGCGGTGGCCGCGGCCCCTTGCTCTCCTCTCGCTTTGCAAGGTCAGGTCTGGGCTCTGCAGGCCTCGGAGCCCACAGCAGAAGAGACCGTTTTACCAGCACGCGCTGCGGGGCGGCTGCACCTCCTCAGGGTCAGGGTGGCCTGAACTTGCGTCCCGCGCCTCACGTCCTCCTCCTCTCCCGCCGTTCGGCTCGGCGCCGGCTCTGGAATCTGAGCGCGCTGGCACGGTTCCGTTGGCACGGTGCCTCCCTGGCCGGCTGCCTGGCTGCTTCCCTCTCCGTGCCTGGGGCCGGCCTCGGGGGCACCTGCAGTCACGGGGCGGCTGCTGCTGGGAGCTCAAGCCCATTTCATTCTCACTTTAGGAGGTGCCCATGTCCTGCCGAGGACGGTAACTGATGAAAAGCGATGAGGCGACAAGGGCCGCCCTTTCAGTGGCATCCGTGAGTCAGGTGTCAGCCCCCAGGGCAGGAAAAGGAGAGCCCGCTCTGCCTGCATTCTCTCCTGAGGCCGTCACTAAAGCTGGAACAGGGAGGCCCGGTGTGGACAGGGCCGCGGAGCCAGACCCCGGGACACAGCGCTGACTCGGCCTGGCGGAGGCCGGCATCGTCCTTGGCAGCACTGAGGGGGAAGCAGCTCCCTCCCGCGCAGAGAGGAACACGGGCTCCACGCCGAGCCGCACACTCAACACACGTTCAGCTCTGCGCACTCCCGGCATGGAGCGAGCACCAAGACCACAGCCTGCCAGCCTCGTTCTTCTGAACGTGCCCCAAAGCCAAGCACGGGACGTGCAGGTCACACGCAGCGAGGGAGGCCGCCCCGTGGCCAGGTCACTCAGCAGGGAGGCCCCACGTGGCCCAGGTCACTCAGCAGGGAGTCCCCACGTGGCCCAGGTCACTCAGCAGGGAGGCCCCACGTGGCCAGGTCACTCAGCAGGGAGACCCCACGTGGCCCAGGTCACTCAGCAGGGAGGCCCCACGTGGCCCAGGTCACTCAGCAGGGAGGCCCCACGTGGCCCAGGTCACTCAGCAGGGAGACCCCACGTGGCCCAGGTCACTCAGCAGGGAGACCCCACGTGGCCCAGGTCACTCAGCAGGGAGACCCCACGTGGCCAGGTCACTCAGCAAGGAGACCCCACGTGGCCAGGTCACTCGGCAGGGAGGCCCCGCGTGGCCCAGGTCACTCGGCAGGGAGACCCCGCGTGGCCCAGGTCACTCGGCAGGGAGACCCCGCGTGGCCCAGGTCACTCGGCAGGGAGGCCCCACGTGGCCCAGGTCACTCAGCAGGGAGACCCCATGTGGCCAGGTCACTCAGCAGGGAGACCCCACGTGGCCAGGTCACTCGGCAGGGAGGCCCCGCGTGGCCCAGGTCACTCGGCAGGGAGGCCCCATGTGGCCAGATCACATGGGGTCACTCAGCAGGGAGACCCCATGTGGCCAGGTCACTCAGCAGGGAGGCCCCACGTGGTCCAGGTCACTCAGCAGGGAGGCCCCACGTGGCCAGGTCACTCAGCAGGGAGACCCCCACGTGGCCCAGGTCACTCAGCAGGGAGGCCCCATGTGGCCAGGTCACTCAGCAGGGAGACCCCACATGGCCCAGGTCACTCAGCAGGGAGGCCCCACGTGGCCCAGGTCACTCAGCAGGGAGGCCGCCACGTGGCCCAGGTCACTCAGCAGGGAGGCTGCCACATGGCCCAGGTCACTCAGCAGGGAGGCTGCCCCCGCCTGGCCCAGGTCACTGGGCAGGGAGGCCCCACGTGGCCCAGGTCACTCAGCAGGGAGGCCACCACGTGGCCCAGATCACTCAGCAGGGAGGCCGCCCTCGCCTGGCCCAGGTCACTCAGCAGGGAGGCTGCCACATGGCCCGGGTTACTCAGCAGGGAGGCCGCCCCTGCCTGGCCTGGTCCTGGGGTGCTCAGGCCCCGCCGCCCTGGGTGTCGGATGTTGCAGCTGCCGCCTTCCCCCTGAGGCCCAGCACCCGCTTCCCCAGGCCTAGTCCTATCACGTCTCCTCCCAACCTGGGGCCACCGCTCCTCCCGGCCCTGACACCGATTCCTGGAAAGCTCGTGCTGGCGCCCAGCTGTCAGCTCACCTGCTCTGATGAGCCGTCCGCCCTGTGCAGCTGCTCTGTCTTCGTGTGGACGGTTAGCACCGGGACTCATGGTCACGCTGCTCGGCCAGGGGCCACAGAGCCTTGGAGCCCCGTCTTCCCGCTCCTGCCTCCTGAGGGGATTGCTTCATGATCTGAGCCCACCTTCCTGCGGGAAGAGCTCAGAGCAGCCCGCGCTTGGCACCCCTTCCCCCCACCCTCGGGAGAGGTGCGGTCCTGACATCTGACAAAGGTGACAGCAGGGCTCATCTCTCCCCTGTGGACCCTCCCCCCAGGGCCAGGGGCTCTGAGCATTTCCACGATGCACAGGATATACCCACCCTGGAATTCTCTGTGCTTGACCTTGAGGACGGCACAGAATAAAAGAAAGCCCCGCTCTTAGCCAAGAAGCCAGTTTACCACACTCCGAGCGTAAAACCCCTTTTGCAAACTCTATTCTTGTTGTTTTCAGGGTGAAATGCAAAGAAATAGGTATGTGTTATTTTAACTAAATACTTGGTTATTCTAAAGACAGCTCCACTGGCACAGATATGCCGTCTCTTGCTCTCCCTGGATGCTGGTAGATGCTGGTGGACGAGAGGAAAGCCTGGCCTCAGGTTCCTGCCCCCCATGTCTAAATTCATCCAGGCAATAAAGTGCATCTGTGTCTGTACAGGCAGTAACTCAGATCAGCCCTTCCACAGTGGCACACGGTTCCACAGAAAATCCTGTTATCAATAATAGCATCTGAATGAATTTGGGAAATCACCCTGCTGAGTGTAACATATTTGCACTAGTATGCAAATACCCTTGAACACACCCGTTGGAACTAATCCACTCAAAACTATGCAGAGATTATAGGCAGGAAAATGTCCTGGGTATAGATTTATGGGAAATGACAGAACTGCTCTCCATTTTTGCCTTCAGAAAATTAGATTCCCAGTATTATATATTTGAATCTACTATCATTATGCAATTGTTAAATTTCCTTTTTAATTTTCATCTCTGAAATGTGGCTTTTGCCCAGTCATCAAAATATAAAATAACTGTTTCAATCACTTGCAAAGGAGCTTTCTTTCCAGTATTTTCAAAATGCAAAACATGGAAGTATGATTTGTTGTTCTGCATTTAAGATGCACTTTGGCAGTGGTGGGGCCAGGCCGGTGGCCACAGGGCTGCCCCATGTTCACACGGAGTTCACACGGAGTGCACGCTGGAGCGAAGCAGAGAACCGAACCAGCAGGTTCCTTCCTGGCTTCGTACTTGGGATTAAAAACCCCTTTTGTTCAGATGTCTGCTGTACTTTTTTTTTGCTTTTGTTTTCCTCTGGTGACCTCGGCCACAGGCAGCTGTGTGATTTGTGTCCAGTTTGGGACACGACTGTGTGAGCCCCACAGGCCCCAGCACCTCCCCTACTGTGACCTGGAGTCAGCGTCCTTGCCGTGGGCCTGACGTGTGGATGTGAGTGGTTTCCATTAAAGTGCACAGGACGATGGTGAGAGTCCATGCTGGGCTGCTGTCACGATACCCGAGACGGGTTCATCCGTAAAGAAAAGAAATGTATTTCCCATAGTTCTGGGTGCTGGGAAGTCCACTGTGAAGGGGCTGACGTTCTGGGGAGGGGACGCATTCAGGCCACAGCAGCCTTCAGGTGAGCAGGGTTGTGCTTTTCGCTGTCTCTGGTCTCTTCACAGCCTGTTTCTAAGATGCACATATGTTTTGCTGTCTGTGCCCCTCACAGTGGATTCTAGCTGCTGTCTGACCTGCCGTCGTTTGCATCGGCCACACTGTACGTTTCCATCGCTGTGGCAGAAACTGATTGTCCCCATGTCCATTCCGCCCTCCTCCGTTCACTGAGGTGGTGAGTTTTAACTTGCAGGTGCGCACGGCATATAACTGTTCTGGCCAGTGAGGTCCTCAGGGAAAGCAAAGGCTGCAACTTTCAGGCCAGGCCCTTATGAAAAATCTGTCTACCCATCTCCCATCCCTCCTCCCATCTACCCGTCTCCCATCCCTCCTCCCATCTACCCGTCTCCCATCCCTCCTCCCATCTACCCGTCTCCCATCCCTCCTCCCATCTACCCATCTCCCATCCCTCCTCCCATCTACCCGTCTCCCATCCCTCCTCCCATGTCCCCGTCTCCCATCCCTCCTCCCATCTACCCGTCTCCCATCCCTCCTCCCATGTCCCCGTCTCCCATCCCTCCTCCCATCTACCCGTCTCCCATCCCTCCTCCCATCTACCCGTCTCCCATCCCTCCTCCCATCTACCCGTCTCCCATCCCTCCTCCCATGTCCCCGTCCCCGTCTCCCATCCCTCCTCCCATGTCCCCGTCTCCCATCCCTCCTCCCATGTCCCCGTCTCCCATCCCTCCTCCCATGTACCCGTCTCCCATCCCTCCTCCCATCTACCCGTCTCCGATCCCTCCTCCCAGGAGCCGGAGTGCTGTGACGTGGCTGTAGGGAACCAGCTTCAGCCTCAGGGAGAGACCGTCTGCCAGCAGTAGAGCAGGACTGAAAGACTCAGAGTCCAGCTGGCCCCGTGGGCAGGGCCCCGTCTCCCCTGAACCTGTTACCCCACAAATGCTGCTCCCCTGATGATGACACTCCCTGATAGCACAGAGAAGTCCTGGGAGCAGCCATAGGATGTCACCTTGGGAGACGGTGGGGAGCGTTTCTGGGGCTCATCCAGGAGAGGGGGCCGGCCCGACCCCATGGGGGCTGCCAGACAGCTTCCTGGGTCGCCTGGACCCATTCACCAAGGGTCCATTTGTTTGTACTTTCCCTCCTAGCAGACCCACTGTGCTATCTGCTGCCTTCCCAGTGTTACTCACTGTTTCCTTTTCAAATTGCAAGTCCTTTTAAAATAAAAATAATCATTTATTTTCAAATTGCAAGTCCTTTTTAAATTATCCTACACACAAATGTCTACCCTTGTGTAGGTCCAGTGCCAAGGTAAAATTCACTCAGACTCCTGACCCTTGTGTAAGTCCAGTGTCGTATAATTCATTCAAACTCCTGCCAGACCCTCCTTTTTGCCTAATTCTGGATTTCATTAAGAACACAGACTCAGCATCCACGTGGTAAGGTTCACGCGTTGTTAGTAACAGTTGTGGTTCAGAGACAACCAGTGGCATGACAGGACTCACTTCCTGAATGGTAGGATCCCTCCCCCTTGTGATCCAGAAACGGTTACGATGACCCCACCTGTCTCTGAAAGAGGGCGTGTAACCGCCGCCAAGGGCACACCAAGGGCCTGAGCACGACTCCCACCGCCTGCATGGACAGGCTACCCCAATACGCTCAGCCTTGGCGTCCGCACCTGAACACTGGGATGACGCTCTCCCTCACGGGATTTTGAGAAGGATTAAATGAAGACCCTGTAGGAACCTGGAGTGCTCGGTAGGCCCTCGGCACAGATGAAGTGACGTGAGTTGCGTTGCCACGTGACTTCTGGGATGAGCCTGTTTCCCAGCATGACCGGGTGTGGGCAGCACACTTCTGCACCCCTGGGGCACCGGGTTCACTGGACACTCACCGGAGGCACCAGCAGGGAATTTGCAGAGGTCACGTGTCGCCTGCATTGTTCACAGCAGGCACCACCAGGCCCTCCTTTGCCGTCTTCTTCATGACAAGCAGGTGCAGGGGCAGGGGAAGGCGGGGCTCTGACGCGCCTCCCCGTGGACGCGGCCCTCAGTGAGAGTGGGCAGGGGAAGGCGGGGCTGTGACGCACCTCCTCGTGGACGCGGCCCTCAGTGAGAGTGGGGCTGCGGCTTGCACGGCTCCCTCAGCATCCAGCCTCACAGAAAGGGCTCGGCCACCGAACCCAAGGACAGGCTGGTGCTGTCGGGACGTAGTTCATCTGCCTGGCACCTTCCATCAGTTCCCCCCGATGCCAGTTTTATTACTTGGGAATAAAATGCAGTTTCCAAAATGGATTTCTGTTCTGCATTTAATTAAACACCAGTTTAGGCAAATTTCCCAATTTTTGTGAGAGCTAAAGATTTTTCAAGGACTTAAATTGTTACTCTTGGTAGGATCAGTTTTTTTTAATCTACAGAGAATCACCCTGAATACATATGGCTGCTGTAGGCAGGGAAAAATGTTCTTTTTTCTCCTTTTAATTAGAGCTTTTGAGTCGCTCTATCAGTTTTTCTCAAAGTCACTCTAGTTTGTGACACTGGGAAGCCGGTTTGATAAACATGGTCTCCTGCTTGAGTCTCATAACATTTGGTTCATGGAGACGTCATTAAACCTCTGCTGAGGAGCAAGCGAGTTTTGATCACTTTTGATGATGGCCGCCATCTTGCAAGGCCAATGCCAAACCTTCAGAGAAAGAATTACAACAGCTCCTGCTTTAAACAATCCGTGTTTCTCCACTGCACGTCATCCTGGAGTAACTGCATGTTGGAGACAAACGAGAGCAGCCAGTGCCAAAAACATGCATCTCAGTGCATCTCACAGATGTGCAGACGTGGCACTCAACGTGCAGAAATGCCTGATGACCCAATTAGCACCGGTTCCCTTTCAGAACAGAAGGAGCCAGTGGGGGCCAGACGTGAAGTGGATAGCAGGGCTGGAGCTGCGGTGAAAGATACCAGGAGCTGAAAGTCCTAGAAATTCAGATTTCTGGGCTGGGCACCATGGCTCACGCCTGTAATCCCAGCACTTTGGGAGGCTGAGGTGGGAGGATTGCTTCCAGGAGTTTGAGACCAGCCTGGGCAGCAAAGCGAAATTACAGAAATTCAAATTCCCGCCAACTCCCAAGCCTCCACGGTCGCCTCCCTGACACCACCGTCAGCCATGCCCTGGACTGGGTCAGCGCTGGGGGAACGACGGCAGGATGGCTGCAGGTCTTTCACAGAATTCCTTCAGAAGAAAGAGGAGGGTTGGGGGGACAGCAAGGACAGCACGACTCTGCCGTCAGGTTCAAGAGATTTACCTTTTCAAGCACAGCTTCAGGCATGCACTGTTTTCTAAATAATCAAATCATCTTTTACATTAAAAATACCAGAATAAACCCTGCTTGTGTAATTTCAGGGGGACAGTTAGATTGAAAGTTTTTTTTTTTAGTAAAAAAAAAATATATTTTTATTACTACCACGTGAATTATTTTAGTTGACACTTTGTTCAAATTCTTTAAAAAATAGTAGGACGATAGCCATAGAGAACAATAAGTACCAGGTATATAATCCACTGACTGCTAAAGCCCCAGATTTGAGTTTTATTTTTTTTAACTCTGAGATATCTAACGATATAAAAGTACTATATTACTATGTTAATTTTAGATATTTATTAGATCTACTATGTTAACTCTAGATATTCCTTAGATCAACCCCAGGTTTGCTCCTATTAAGAGAATATCAGAAAGCAAATTTTCAAAATAACCTCAGACTGTACTTTTTTACAATATCAGATTTTTAAAATTCTTCAGTATTATACCCCAAATTATTATCATTTTTAAAGTATATACTTAATGTGTTCTTCAAATTTAGATTGAAAGTTTTTTCAACAACAGGAAATCGTTTTGGGGCAAAGTCCACGAGGCCCATTTCCGGTGGGGATCTCCTTGCAGGTGCGTCCCGATGCAGGGACAGCGCATCTGTGTGGTCACAGCTCAGCTCAACGCAGACTCCAGTGCCAGCCGAGGGGAAGGGGCCTTCCCTGCCAGGGGCCGCACCCGCCTCCCTCCCGGGGTGAATGAAGCTCAGTTCACGGCTCTGTGTGGAATTTGCCTCTGAAATCCCCTCACCCTGACTCAGGCCTTTGATAAACATTTCATTTTTCAGAAAGCAAAGAGGAGAGATTACAGCCGTGACCAGCCCGTGGGAGGAGGCAGATCTCAGTTCTTCTGGTCCTGGGCCCCGTGGCTCCCGCCTCCGAGACAGCGGACAGCGTGTTCGGGGCCCGGCCTCCCGCGAGCGTTCAGCACGTGTTGGGCTTCTGGGAAGTGGGTGCAGGGCTGAGCCCGAAACGCACGTGTGGGCGTTGCCGGTAAACCTTGCCCCACTCACCCCAGGTCCACTCGGGAGCCCCAAGACCCGCTGCGGGGAGAGAAGTGTTTGGACAGGTGAGCGACGCGTGTGTCATAGAACGGGTCAGGCTGGACGTTTTCCTCCTAAGACCAACACTGGGGCAGAGAGGCAGAGACGCAGCTGGGCCCTGAACGCCACTCATGCAGCGCCTGGAAGGCACTGGGGTCCCGTTAACCTGCTGCAGGTGATTCTCTGTGTCTGTGGCTGGAGGTTAGCCTTGTGTCACATTACGTTCTCATTAGAAACAAAATGAAAATGAAACACTTAAAGCATCTACCAGAACAGAATTCGGCCTGGAAAGCGTGGCCTTAGCTGACAAGTGAGTTGTGCTGTTTGATTATCATGAGTAAGCTCCTCTTTCATAGTAACATCTCATTAAAGAATCTTCCTTGACTTTGACAATTTTTCTGGGTCACAAGCAAGAAAACACCACCTGTGGGCCCCAGCGAGAGACTGAATTTACAAACAGACGACGGCCACAGCACATGGGAAGGAGGAAGGAGCCGCCCTCCGCAGAAGCCCCGAAGCCAGAGCCTGCCGCAGGCCAGACAAGCAGGAGGCCAGGCACTCGCTTTAGGACGGGGCCAGACAAGCAGGAGGCCAGGCACTCGCCTTAGGACGGGGCCAGACGAGGAGGAGGCCAGGCACTCGCTTTAGGACGGGGCCAGACGAGGAGGAGGCCAGGCACTCGCCTTAGGACGGGGCCAGACGAGGAGGAGGCCAGGCACTCGCTTTAGGATGGGGCCAGACAAGCAGGAGGCCAGGCACTCGCTTTAGGACGGGGCCAGACATGCAGGAGGCCAGGCACTCGCTTTAGGACGGGGCCAGACATGCAGGAGGCCAGGCACTCACCTTAGGATGGGGCCAGACAAGCAGGAGGCCAGGCACTCGCTTTAGGACGGGGCCAGGAAGCCACACAGTGATCCCTGCAGCAGTGGCCCCATGAGGCCAGGACTTGACTCATAACAGACACCTTCCCGGATTTTTGTCCCTACTTAAAATGTAAGATCAACTGGAGAAAGCCCAGGCGCCCCCTCGCCGAGCCCACAGGACTCCTGGAGCGCCGCCCCTGCCCCGTCAGGCCCTGTCCTGGTGCTCAGGGGGCTGCATCCTGCTGGGGGCACGATTCCAGGTGTTTCTCCGGGTGCTCAGTCCGTGCCTCCTTTTTCTGTCACGTGTCTTATCATCTTGAGTATAGCATCTAGTTATAAACTTCATTTTCAAATCTGAATCCTGCTTCCTCACTACAATAAAAAGAGACAAAAGGAAGTTGTGCCTATAACCGTCCAGACAGCCCTGGGGAGCCGCCCCGTGCCTGACACCACATCCCACAAGCTCCCGAAATCGCGGGTGGCTCTCGGTGACGTTCCAGACGCCATCCCACCGGTCAGAGTCCCCAGACAGACGTGGAGACCAAGTCCATCCCTTGAGGAAGGCTTGGTGGGAATGTGGTTTTCAGAGGTGTGGGGGTTGGGGGAGTTGCCAGGGCCCAGCCAGCAGGGGCAGGAGGGGCAGGGCTTTGACCCAGGGCCCTGCACGCTGGTGACCATCAGTGCCCCCGTCACTGTGACAGTCCTATCCCCAGTCTGCAAAATGTCCCCGGATGGCGCGTCCCATGAGAGCCGGGCGATGGAGCGGCTGGAATGTGCCAGACTCTGAGGCACCCGGGGGTCAGCCTTTCCCTCCGGTTGGTCCCCCTGCACCGCAGCACAGCCTGCCTGGCGAACACAACCTGCACCCTGCCGGCTTCCCGTCCCTGCTGCGACCCCATCACTGCAGCAGCGTCTCATGCCAGAGAACTCGCAGGAGTCACACTCAATGTTTAACGAGAGGCAGGATGTGGGCGCCGGGCGCGAAGCAGTCCCGGCTGTGGACAGGAGATGGTCCAGGCTGTGCCAGGCAGGGTGCCTTCCCCCGGACCTTGAAGGGCACCTGGTGGCCTGGGGCTGTGAGAGGCAGGGGTGCTTATCCATCGGGACTCTTCCCGTAGCAACAGGGAAGGCCCAGCAAAACCGCACAGTTTGCTTAGGGCCACGTTCCAGCACGTACCTCGGCGTCTCCCACCTGCACACTCAGTCAGGGGGCCGCAGTCTCCTGTCCAGCCCCACCAGCCTGAGGGATTCCTGTTCGTTACCTGGAACTGCCTGCCACAGGTGCGAGGGCAAGAGACAAGCCACTCGATTTTCCGGCCCCCAGTCCTGTAGACGTCCCGGGTGTGCGCACGTGTTGGTTCTCACATCCACCCTCTGAGCCGGTGAGAACTCACAAGACGAGAGCCAGCGCCTCACAAGATCAACGCAGACCAGCGCGTTTGTGGGATGATGACCCCCTAACAGACGTGCCAGTGGGCTGATTGCTATGAAATACTCAACTGCGGTTTCTGTAACTTAAAAAAAAAAATTCCACTTTGGGAGGCTGAGGCGGGCGGATCACGAGATCAGGAGATCGAGACCATCCTGGCTAACACGGTGAAACCCCGTCTCTACTAAAAATACAAAAAATTAGCCGGGCGCCGTGGCGGGCACCTGTAGTCCCAGCTACTTACTTGGGAGGCTGAGGCAGGAAAATGGCGTGAACCAGGGAGGCGGAGCTTACAGTGAGCCCAGACCGCGCCACGGCACTCCAGCCCAGGCGACAGAGCAAGATTCCGTCTCAAAAAAAAAAAAAGTCCAGACCATGATATTCTTTTTAGGGACGTTCTTTGCAGCAGTTCCCCTGCTAAGATGAATTAGAGCAAAGCAAATTTTAGTTAGCAGTGTGCATTCCTGACCCGGGGCCGTGATGGACACCAGTGCCTCCGCCCGGGCCAGTCGCGTTCAGTGCTGGGGTGGTGGGCCAGTGTCTAAGGAGGGCTGGTGAAGAATCTGCACACGCCCCTTGTTGTATGTGCTCATCCAGAGTGAAATCACCTCTGGGCTTTCCCTAAGTTCTCCTTGAATCAGGAACCTGCAAGGGCACAGTCTGCCTGGCAGGCCGTTTTCACACATGGTCTCCCACCGCTCTGAGCAGGTGGCAGCTGCAAATCTATTCTTTCAACATTTAATAGCTGCCTCCTTGGAAAAAGCTTTGACCTGAGACCAGTGGAGACTGGAGGACGAGATGGGGTCAGAAGAAACGACTACGTGCGGCCAGAGGCACCGAAGGGTTTTGGCCGGCACGGCGTGGGGGCGTTGATTCTGATGAGGTCTGGGCAGGGACCGGAGAGAGCTTCATGGAGGAGGCGGCATCTGAGATGAGCCTGGAAAACACGGAGCAGGAGGGCAATTGTCAGGCGGGGAGGGTGGGGGAGGGTCCTCCGGGAGGACCCGGGCGTGACGGCCACTGTGTTCTCCACAGGTTAGATCACGCTCAGACACGCCGCCTCCTCCCAGTAAAATTAATCAAGAGATATTGTTAAGCTGTAATTTGAATAATCTGTGGGGAAAGTTCTTTAGCTGTGGAATGAGAGAGACCTTTGAGGAAATACGTTACGATACAAGCTATTAACCTTTACTAAGCTAATTAAAGCCAGCCGGGGTTAAAGCTGTCAACGACTTCCTTGAGATTACTCCTTAAGGGGACTTGGAGATTTCTTTTTCTCCTTTAATTTTTAATTTTGAAAATGAGGCCCTGTAAACACGGCTTATATTTGGCCACTAAGGGGCCTCCTAAATGGCTGATTTCTGTTTAACGTATGAAAATTGTTGGCTGTGGCATTATTAATTACACACAGATTTCCTCCACTAGAATTAAGTGAAGGAAATTTGAAAAATCCACTTGTGGTCAGACTCCAGCAAATGACCCATCATTTTCCACTGGCGTCTCTGTTTCTGTGTAAAACTATAGATTAAATGCCAAGTCCTCTGCCTCCACCTGTCCGGGGTAAGCAAGGAAATGTCAACCACCTCCAGAAGTGAGAGGCTGGGAGTGGTTCTGGGAGGCGCTGACTTGAGTTTTCTCCTAATAACTAGGGGTCGGTGAAGCATCCGGGCGAATCCCACGTGAAGTCGAAAAGTGAGCTGAACTGTCCTGCAGTGTTTTGTTGCATTCCACACCCCCCTCAAAACTCACTGACTCTGGAAGTCTTAATTGAAACAAAACTGAGATTTTTAAGAAAATTAACAATTTCTGGTATTTTCAGTTGTCCGGTGTTTCCAGCCTTTATTGGCTCTTGTCAAAATCAAATTGGAAGAACTTCAGTCCCAGCTGCACCCAACGTGGGAAAGTATTCCAGGCCTATTCCCAAGGAGCCAACACCTAAGACGTGGACTCAGGAATCCCATAACCTACGTGGACTCTTTCCAGCCACACATTCTCGGGCACGTGCAGCTCATCACCTGGAGCGCCCAGATCCTTGCAGGGCAGCTCCCTGTGATCATTTCAGGTGATTCTCTACATCTGCAGCTTGAGGCTGGCCTCATGTCACATTACATTCTCACTAGAAACACAACAAAAATGAAATACTTGAAGCATCTACCAGAACAGAGTTAGGACTGGAAAGCAGCCGTCTTAGCTGACAAACAAGTTGTACCATTTGACACTCATGGGAGTAAATCTCCTGTTTCATAGTAAAATCTCATTACAGAATGTTCCTTGACTTTGGCAATTTTTCAGGGTCACAAGCAAGAAAAAAACATCAGCAGGCGGAGAGAGCTCAGGCTGCCACCGGGGCTTGTGTGTCAGCAGCTCCAGAAAGGAACTGGGATGTGAAAAGTTCAGCCGAAAGAGAAAGAATTCACATTTTTGCTGTGAAAAAGGAGCACCTGCTGCCTTTTCATGAGGACCTTCCCACAGAGGTCCCTCGACTAGGTGGCATTCCACTCCGTTTCTTGTTTATCTGCCACTGACGGCTTCCATGTCTAAGGCAAGTATTTCAGCCCCCTCAGTTTCTTCCTCTGTAAAATGGGGATGACAGCCGCGTGCTACAAAATGAGCCACTCCCCATCAGGGCTTGGGGCACGTCATGGGCACAGACAGGGCACGCGTGCGGCAGCTTTTAGGGACCATTATTCTCCTTTGTCTCTTGAGACTCTTACCTGGAAACACAAGCTCAGGAAATAAGAAACGTAATTAAGGCCAGGAGGCTAGTAAACAACAGAGCTGGGACTGAAGAACAGGGCTGCCTCTGAGTCCAGGGTGCTCTGTGTGTCTGCGAACCGGATTGGTGGCTGACGACAGGCAGGCTCTTTGATATTTTGTGGAATGCCCAGAGTGATAGCCCAGAGGCTCCGAGTTCTTAGTTCAAAGTTCTTTTCAAATCATCTCCTCATTTATTTCTCTATCACTTCTTCTAGGAAGATATTTCATCCTGATCGTATGCATTGAAATTTGCAGCCTGGGCAGAATAGACAGCATGACCTGGGATCACAAAGACGCTCAGTGATGGGACGAGTGGGAACACAGCTGACCCTGAGGTCACAAAGACCTCGGTGATGGGATAAGTGGGAACACAGCATGCGCTTCAGACCCAGATCCAAGTGTCTTCATCTGAGCAGAAAAAGCAGAACCCAAGACCAGGGCTTTGGGGCATTTCCAGCTTCCCAGATGGGGAAGGCCAGCGCCAGGTGGCCACGCTGGGCACATTCACGACCTCAGCAGCACCGACCGTGGTCTTCAGTGAGGCCTGCTTGAGATACGGCTTCCGTTGCAGTGTTGTGGGCAGGTGGGGCAGTGGTGACTGGCAGGAGGGCAGTTGTGAAATGCCCCTGGAAGGATAAGCGTTTGTGGGTTCAAAACTGTCTTGTCAGGGGGGAAATGAGTGTGGGTCAGAACAAGGCCAGGAGGCGGCGTCCACCGAGCAGTGATTGTGCACCAGGGCAGCACATGACCGCCGTGGCCTTGCTCTGCAACGACGACAGGCCGGGGTCAAAACGGGGCTTCTGGGTCAATGCTGACGTAGTGAAAGGGTGGAACGGCTTCAGGGATAAGCACGTTCAGGTGGGTTAGACACACCTCCTGTGGGACGAGTGATTGCAATTAACTGTCATAAGGCAGGAGACACAACTGCAACTTAAATTATCCACAAGCAGCATCGTGAGCTGTTTGCAAAGGGAGTTTCCATTTCAAGACAGTTTCACTGTATTTAAGTGAGATCCTGCCCTTGTCCACGATCACAGCTCAGTGGACACCACCTCTGTGGCCTTGTTCTCACCCACACTCTATTGCCTCCTGACAAGACAGTTTTGAACCCGCGAACCTTCCCAGGTGCATTTCATCAACTGCCTTCCTTCCAGGCACGACCAGCCCACCTGCCCACAGCGATGGAAGCCATATCTCAAGCAGGCCTCCTCACCGAAGAACACGGCCCGTGCTGGCTGAGGGCGTGGCTGTCTGGCGCTGGGCTTCCCATCTGAGCCCCGGGAGTGTTGGAACTGCTCCAAAGCCTGGTAAGCAAGGTCTTGGGACCCTGGGAGGCTCTGGAATTACAGATGTAAGCAAAAGATAAGAAACGCCAAGGCAAGGATGAGGCGCCCCGCACGTGGTGGGAGCTTCTACAGGATGCTGGGCCCTTTCCCGGCAGGTGCTGTGCCTGGGTTGCACTCCCACAGCCTGACTGCTGCCCCAGGTCATGGACGTAAACGACTCAGGACCTCCTGGAGAA
Organism: Macaca thibetana thibetana; assembly: GCF_024542745.1. NCBI lineage: Eukaryota > Metazoa > Chordata > Mammalia > Primates > Cercopithecidae > Macaca > Macaca thibetana. The sequence continues at coordinate 141,689,973 of NC_065585.1, forward strand.
CAGGCTTCTGTATAAAGTCGTTATTTTGCTTCCTCACCAAATCCTGCCCCCGCAAAGCATAGTCCACAGAACTTAGGGACGTGTTAAAGATGCGTCTGTTGAATCAAAGTCCTCAACAGAAAGCCTGGCCCCTGCAGTGACCCGAGCAGGCTCCGTGTTGAGAGCAGGCTCCGTGTTGGCTGCTCTGCCCTGGCACAGCTGGTGACTACAGGCGGGTGTGGACGTCAGGCAAACACGGGTTGGACTCCCGGCTGCTCTACTCCCCAACTGAGCGGCCGTGCTCCTGCGGCAGGAACTGCCAATGCTCCCCAGCTTTCCTGGGCACACAGTGGGGCTGTTTCCTACCCCACCAGGTTCTGTGGCCCCGTGATGTCGTCCTAACAGCAGAGCGCCCCACACAGCTTCCCTGCCCTCTTCTCTTGAATTCAGCATCTGCAGTGACCGTGAGCAGGGCCAGACAGCAGGAGCTGGGCCCTGGACGCCTCCACGGGAGAAACAGCCAGAACAGGGATGTGGGGCTCTGCTCCTAGGCCAGCCGGCTCTGTGGGGATGCAGAAATCCACCCCAGGAGTGGCAAGCTGCCCTAGCAAAACCCCGAGCACGCAGTGAGGATGGAATGCCAGGCAGCGTGAGAGGAAACACACAGGGCTGGAGGAATGCCCAGCCCAGAAGCTGCAGGATCAGGCACAGCCACGGCTTTCACCCACTCAGGCCACTGAGGTCCCAGGGCGGCAGCTGTGGGAAGCAGCTGGGCATGCAGGATGCCAGGGACGAGGCTGTTGCTTGCAGAACCTCACCGGGTGTTTCACAGAACGAGTGCAGCCAGATCCAGCCTGTTTCCAGCAGGGCGAACACAACTGCAGAGTCAGAAGCTGCAGCCCCGGCAGGCCCAGAGAAGCCACAGTGGCTGCAGAGAGAAGAGAGAAGCAGAAACGTGTGGTCAGCATTCAGGCGACAGGAAGCGGCTATGGTGTGGTCACTGCACAAGGAACTGACTTGGTCAGGTGGTTTGGACGCCTTGGGTGCGTTTGGAATCTGGCTTAAAGTCCTGAACCAACCCTCAGACACTGCAGAAAGTGGGCTGTGCAGTCTGGGGAATGCTGAGAAGGCGATTCCCAACACGTGGCCTGGAAGTCATGGAGGACTCTGGACGGAGCAGAGCGGAGAGCACCCCTCCTGGGAGCACGTCTGTGGCCTCATCAGGGAGCTGCCTGTGGGGGGCCAGGTCTGCACCGTTCCTGCCCAGAGGTCGCAGTGTGGGAGGCTGCACAGCCACTGCAGCAGCGACCCTTCGTTTGGACTGGGCTTTTGTTGCAGGCGTCCTGTCTGCTGTTCTGCATTTGGTGGGACAGGGCTGAGGGTTTGGTGGACAGGGCTGAGTGGAGCGCTCCTGCTCAGTGCACAGGCGTCTGTCCATGAGGAGACTGTTGGGCCCACGTGGGGCAGAACTCACGTGGGGCAGATGCCCCAATTCTGAGCTAACCCGGAGAGAGGAAGGCACTCAGGGCTGTCTCCTTTGGGAAAAGCTAAGAGTCTTTTCTAGGAGGGAGGAACGATAAAAAGGCATCCGTGACCAGAAGGACAGTCTCTAGCAGAAACCATCAGTGATTTCCACACATCCCAGGCCTTGGCTCCCTGGTTGCGGCTGCTCCCAGTTCCCAGCTGACGTGCAACCCCACGTAGTCAGGCAGCTGAGCTTCAGGTGGGCTGTGCGCGCCCAGCTCGGCTCAGGGCGGTGGAGGTGGCCGGGGCGCAGGGATCCAGCCTCCTTGGACCGCCCCAGACATTAGCCCCGGAGTGAGTATTTTCCGCGGAGAATGCTATTAACAGGATCCCAGCTCTTGCATCCCTGAGGGACGGCATGAAGGAGCCCACAGCCTCTCTGCACCGCGTGTCCCTGGCAAGGTGCAGGTTTGCGCTGTTCCTCCCGAGGCGGAAGCCTTCTCGCTCTGGTTGAACGGCCCGCAGGGTGAGGAATCACCGCACCTGCCCCGTAAGAGCCGCTTGCAAGTTAAATGGGGTGAACCCTTGAAGGGCCTGCCGCTCTTTGGATCCAGAGTTTCGGTTGACCGCACACTTTGGTGAGCCAGCGGTCCCTGCTGTGGGGCGCAGCACGCATGTGGACTGCAGACTCACACGGACACACACACGCCGGGGGAGCGTCGGCCCCACTGGATGGTGCTCACACCCCGTTGCTGGAGCCTCCAGGGGCCCTGCCTGAGAAGCCAGTCATGACAGGTGAGTGTGAGGGCGCCGGGGCGGGTTGCTGGGCGTCCCTGGGCACATCCCGCAGGGTCCTCTGGCAGGTCGGGGCCGGGCCGGCCGCTGCATCCAGGTCGACCGCAGCTGTGCCGCCTGCGGGCTGTGATCTGGGCTCCCAAGACCACCCGTGTATGAGGGAGGACAGGTCGGGGGCTGGGCGGGGCGCTGGTTCAGGTGAACCCTCTAGACAGCCCCGCACACAGCCAGCCTTGGCCGTCACGATTGTTAGTGGGGCTGAGCCCGGCGGGGACTTTGGAGGGAAGCTGAGGCTGGTCCCGACGGCCCGGGCTTGGCGTGCGTCTTTGCACCCAGATAAACCCGGGTGAGAGGCCCCATCACAGGCTGAGACGCCTGTCTTCTCCGTGGACCTGACGCGACTCGAGGGAAACTCCTAAGCTCGGACGTGCATTTCCTGGCTCTTTCCTGAGGCTGAGGGACCTGTCCTCGGGGGTTTCCTGGACAGAGGTCACCGGGAAACGTTCACAGGGAGAGGCAGAAGCGGCCACGCCCACTCTTTTTTAGCGAGTGGCTCCGGCAACCCCTTGAGTCCACGTCCCTGAGTGTCCAAGGCCTGGGACATCCCCAGGTGCGGTTTGAAGCCACGGGTGGCTGCAGGAGGAACTCCGAGGGCCGCCTGATCCCTTTTCCCTCCTTCCTTCCCCAGAGGCACCGAGAGGGCAGCCGCAGCCCCAGCCCAGCCCGGCCCCCGAGGTCCTTGCGGGAGGCTGCCCTGCTACCTGCTTCCTGGGAGGGGAGAGGCCATAGAGCTGCAAAACCCTTAAGAGACAAAAAAGAACATTTCCCTGACTTTCTGAGGCTTGACCTGGGCTGCTCAGCGGGGCTGGGAAGCGCAGAGTCTCCTGGACGCCATGGTCATCCCGCGTGGGACTCAGTCACAGCGGCCCCCTCACACCCGGACCCGCTGAGCGGGTGCCAGGGACAGCCCCCAACCCATCCTCAGGGCTGCTCTGCCAGCTGTCCTGTGCACACAGTGGGCACCTGCCTGCCTGGCACTGTGCTTAGAGCTGGAGTGAGCTGCACACAAACCTGCTGTTGAAGGTGCCAGCCCGACGGGGTGCAGACTCTCTTCCAGACCCTGCTTTAGTGTTTTGGGGGTGCGCCCCGGAGTGGAATTGCTGGATCCTGTGGCGATTCTATGTTTACTTGTTTCAGGACCTTCCACGGTAGCTGCACCATTTCACATTCCCGCCAACAGTGGACGAGGGTTCCAAGTGCTCCACATGCTCCAGGGACATCCCGTGCCTTCCCTGTGTTGTTTCCATAGCAACCATCCCAGCGGGTGAGGTGAGCACCGTTTCATGGGCTTATCAGCTCTTCGTGTGTCTTCTTTGGAGAAATGGTGATTCAAGTCCTTTGGCCATTTTTGAATCAGGTTTGGTTTTTTTGAGTTTTAGGAGTTCTCTATAGATTCTGGTTATTAACCTCTTATGAGATGCATGGTTTGCAAATATTTCCCCCGTTGTGTGCTCTGCCGTTTTACTGTTAATGTCATTTGATGGACAAAACGTCTTCGTTTCCACGCAGTCCGCTGTCTGCTTTTTCTGTTGTTGGGTCTTTGGTGTCACCTCCAAGAAGTCACTGCCAAATTCAACATCGTGACAGTTTCCCTGTGTTTCCCTGTGAGAGGTTTACAGTTTTAGGTCTCACATTTAGGTCTTTGATGTATTTTGCATTAATTTTTGTCAGCTGTAAGGTAGGGGGCCCATTTCATTCCTGTGTGTGTGGATGTCCTGTTTCTCGCACCATCGGTTGAAACGGCTATCTTTTCCCCTGAGGGGTCCTGGCACCCGTGCCAGAGCCCATTCGACCTTGCGTGTGAGGGTTTATTTCTGGGTCCTCGCCTCTGTTGCATTGGTCCATCCGCCGTCTTTATGTCAGGACCGTGATGCTTTCATCACTGTGGCTTTGCAATAAAATTTTGAATCAGGAAACATGAGTCCTCCAGCTTCATTCTTTTTAGGATTGTTTTGGGTATCCAGGGTTCCTTGAGATTCCATATGAATTTAGGGTGGGTTTTTCTGTTTCTCTGAGAAACATCCTTGAGATTTTCCCAGGAAGATATATTGTTTTGAGGGCTTTAAAGCTTCCTATAAATATTATTGTACTTTGGGGGCCCTTTTGTTCCCACACTGTGTTTTTGAGATTTACCCATGCTGTGAGTACCTCACTGAATGCAGCATGTACTACATCACACAAGTGCATCCTGATCCATTTCCCCTGGACAGATGTGTTCATTTTTTGTTACAGCAATGCCGCAATACACATTTTTAGCTGTGTCTCCTTGGGCTTGAATGTGAGAGGTTTTCTAAGGCGTAAACCTCAGAACATGATCGCCACGCCATAGGGTGTGCACAGCCTCTGACGGTCCTGGGTGGCACCACGCTGGCTCCACACTGGGTGTACGTTTCTCAGGCCACCAACAACGTCCAAGAGCTCTGGCCAATCTACCCCCCTCCATGCGTCTCGGTGTCTTTGTCTGGCACTGCTGATGGTTCTGGCTAAACGGCTCTTTGCCATGGGGCGTCCTGCACACCGTGGGGCGTCCTGCGCACTGTGGCGTGTTGAGCCGCATCCATGGTCTCCACCCACAGATGACAACGATACCCCCAGCTGTAAAACCAGAAATGACTCCACACATTGTCAAATGTCCCCCAGGGCAAAGTCACCCACTTGGGTGCTATGTTGCCTGCCGATGATCTGAGTTTTTGTGCATTTCACATGTCTAAGTTTGCGTGTCTCTGAGCACTGGTGGGACTGAGCACGTACGTGGCTTGTGGCCACTCCTGCTTCCTGTTTGTGAATGTTATATTCATAACATCTGCCCCTTTTTTTGGGTTTTTCACTTTATTCTTATTGTTTTGTATATTTCTTAAGTATTCTGGATACTTATCTTTCATTATCCTATTCTAGTAGTCACTGTCCCCAAAACAATGTTCATAAATTTGGTCTTACAAAGATGACAAATATAAAACATTGAATTTTAGAGCTGCATACATTTTTCAAAACATGGGCTTTAAGAACCTTTGGTCTATTTGATCCTTTTTTTTTTTTTTTTTTTTTTTTTTTTTTTTGAGACGGAGTCTCGCTCTGTCGCCCAGGCTGGAATGCAGTGGTCAGATCTCAGCTCACTGCAAGCTCCTCCTCCCAGGTTTACGCCATTCTCCTGCCTCAGCCTCCCTAGTAGCTGGGGCTACAGGCGCCCGCCACCGCGCCTGGTGCCCACCACCACGCCCAGCTAGTTTTTTTTTTTTTTAATATTTTCAGTAGAGACAAGGTTTCACCGTGTTAGCCAGGATGGTCTCGATCTGCTGACTTCATGATCTGCCCGTCTCAGCCTCCCAAAGTGCTGGGATTACAGGCTTGAGCCACCGCACCCAGCCTGGTCTATTTGATCTTTCCCTTCCTTTTCATCTGAAACAAGAAGAGATCATTTTTAAACATTTCTTGCAGCCTTGGCATTCATTATTATTATTATTATTTTACTGCTAATTAGAAATTGTCAGCAAGACTGGATGAAATCAATAGTTTTGAGAAAAACTATCTCAAAAGCAGATGTTATCAAGATAAACATGACAGATAATAGAAAAACAAGACCCCAGGACAAGTCACTGCAACATCAAAATTCAAGACTGAGGAACAGTCACAGCCTCCCTTGTTCATTTATGCTGCAAAATTTTCCTCTCCTGAGCACAAAGGTTTCAGTGGGACTCGCAGCCCTGCCGGACACCTCCAGCTGGGGCAAGTAGAGCCTGTGTCCTGGGGAAGCAGAGACGCAGTCTGAGTCTGTTCCAGCTGTGGAGCCGTGGGAGTTCTAAGCAGCACAGGACATCTGCCCCAGCCCTGGAAGGACAGGGGCACCTTTGGGAAAAGAGGAGGGTTTGCGTTCCAGAGCGAAGCATGGGCTTTAAATCTTCCTCTAGAAACAAGTGCAGGATTGACTGAGCATGGGGGGCTGGCAGGGGGGCGGCACCTGCAAACCTTCACGTCACCCTACGAGGTCATCCTAGAAAACTAGTTAGTGCCTATGAAAATGGCAGTTCTTGGGAAGATGAGAACGTTCTGGAGATGATGGTGTGGACGGCTGCACCGGTGTGAAACGCTCAGTGCCAATGAACAGCACACTGAAAAATGGCTTCGGTGGGAAATTTTATGTTGTGTATATTTTACCACGATGTAAACAAACAACAACAACAACAAAACTCCTAGCATTGCCCCCACTCCCTGGCAGTGTCTACTGTGGGAGGAGAGACCGAAATTCCCGGACACACCCAGGCCTCAAGACTTCTCGCCCAATCCGTCACCACTTCCTGGTGCAGACATTGGACTGTTAAGGCCCCTCTACTTCCCGCTCAGGTCACAGACCCCAGGGCACATCCCCACCATCCCCACCATCCTCACCCGCCTGCATGACCAGGCTGCCCCCTGCCCTGCACACCTTTCTCTGAGCAGCCTCCTCTCTTCCCTCACCTTCACCACCTCACTGGGTCTGGAGCAGCCAACTCCTAACACTTTCACATTCACAGATGGGGAGCAGCGGCACGGGGTGGGCATTGCCAGTGTGTGGGCAGCACCAAGGCAGTAAACACAGAGGATGGCGCAGGCACCTCTGTTCTCCTCCCAGTGCCAGGCTTCAGGCCATGTCCAGCAGGGGAGGGTATGAGTCAGCTCTGCCTCATGTGCGTGATCATGGGAGAGTGTGAGTCGACTGTGTCTGTGTGGGTGCTCACGGGAGGGTGTGAGTCAGCTCTGTGTGGGTTCTCACGGGAGGATGTGAGTCAGCTCTGTCTGTGTGGGTTCTCACAGGAGGGTGTGAGTCGGCTCTGTCTGTGCGGGTGTTCACAGGAGGATGTGAGTCAGCTCTGTCTGGGTGTTCACAGGAGGGTGTGAGTCAGCTCTGTCTGTGTGGGTTCTCACAGGAGGATGTGAGTCAGTTCTGTCTGTGTGGGTGTTCACAGGAGGGTGTGAGTCAGCTCTGTCTGTGTGGGTTCTCACAGGAGGGTGTGAGTCAGCTCTGTCTGTGTGGGTGCTCACGGGAGGGTGTGAGTCAGCTCTGTCTGTGCGGGTGTTCACAGGAGGATGTGAGTCAGCTCTGTCTGGGTGTTCACAGGAGGGTGTGAGTCAGCTCTGTCTGTGTGGGTGTTCACAGGAGGGTGTGAGTTAGCTCTGTGTGGGTGTGAGTCAGCTCTGTCTATGTGGGTGTCCACGGGAAGGTGTGAGTCAGCTCTGTGCGGGTGTTCACAGGAGGGTATGAGTCAGTTCTGTCTGTGCGGGTGTTCACAGGGTGTGAGTCGGCTCTGTCTGTGTGGGTGTTCACGGGAGGGTGTGAGTCAGCTCTGTCTGTGTGGGTTCTCACAGAAGGGTGTGAGTCAGCTCTGTCTGTGCGGGTGTTCACGGGAGGGTGTGAGTCAGCTCTACCTCGTGTAGTTGATCATCTGCGTGTTCCACATGCATCCTGGGTTAGTGTGTCGGCAGTTTTTGCTGCCATTATAAAGCCCTGAGTGTTGCTGGGAAGGGGGTGCTGGGTGGGACCATGTGATCATGTGTGCTCAGTTTGGCAGGTGCGGTCGTCATGTGACTGGGCTCACAGAAAGGAGCTTGTCCCTAAACTTTCCACTCTGACCCCAACCTTTGGACTGGCTCCTGGCCTGGCCTTTGGCCTCCTGGCTGAAATGGGAGGAACCTGGGGAGGGGGCGAGGACCGTCAGAGCCTTAGGACTGATTCTCAGCCATCCCCTGGGCCCATCACCTTGGAGGTGCTTCGTGTTGGGGTGTGGGATGCGAGCGATGGCCCGAGTCCCCCTGTCTGGGTTTGCATGGCCCCACGAGCCCTTCTGAGCAGAGAATGCTGCTGGATTCAAGCCAGCTTAGCGGTGCCAGGCCCTCCCTCCCATCTCCTTCAGTCTTGACGTTGATCTCGAGCTGGGGTGGTCCTGGGACCCTGAGGTTCATGCGGGGAAGGGCTTGCAGGAGGACACACAGGAGGGGAGCTGGGAGGGGGGCTTGTTTGCCTCAGCACTGGGTGAGCCCAGGAAATGTTCATGAAATCTTCTGAAAGGGAAGCAGGAAGGATTTTCACCCCAGGGCTGTAGCTTCAGGGACTGCGTGAGGGTGTGGGTGGGGATGAGGGGAAGGCCCCCAGGGCGTTACTCCCATCTCAACGTCCTCCTCTTGCTTTGCTTTCTGTTGTGCGGCCGCAACCTGAGGCTGACCTCCATGTGTTAAGAAAGGCAGCCCTGAGCCTTCGGTCACCCCAGGAGTTCCAGAAAACACCAGGGAGTCCTCTCAGGCCCCTCCCAGCCCCTGGTGGTCACTGACGGGCCTGGCCAGGGTCGCCAGCTGCCTGGGGACCGGGGAGCAGCCACATGCCCTGTGCAGGGGAGTGGTTGCCAGGGAAGGTGCAGGCGGAGGCCCTGCTCTCCATCACAACGGTCCTGTTTATGAGATCATCACTCTCAAGAGGCCAAAAGTTGTGACCAAACTTCAACAAAAACTCCCAGTAAAGTAGAATTTCCACAGCAGACAGTTAGGACGCGGGTCCACCCACAGCCAGCTCTGAGCTGACACAGGGGCCCTGGCCAGGGTTCCATCCCGCTCTGCCTGCCTGGGGCCCTGGCTAGCCTGCAGATAACATCAAGTAATTTCGTAATTTCCACACACAGCACTTCAAGAGCCTCATAATGAACCGTCTAGAAAGACTCTAGGCCCCATGTTGCTTCCTCATGGCACCTGCTTTCCTTCCTCTGCGGTCTGGGGCAGGGACAGAGAGAGGACCATTTAGATGAGAATGGAAGGGAGGGGAGGGGCTGCTGGCTTCTCACTCCCCAGGAAGGCTCCCCTGCTGAGGCCCCTTGAGCTGGGAGTGTCCTGCACTGTGGTCTCAGCACGTTCCAGGCCCCCCCGGCCCCTGTTCTCTGCTGGGCCTCCCCTTCCCGAGGGAACTAGGGGAGGAGGCTGGGATCTGCCCAGAGCTTGGTCCTCACCTTCCTCTTTCTGGGCTCCCCAGCCTGTCAGACCCTCGCTGTCTCTTTGCTATGACCACACAGTTGGACAGAGGCTTCTCCAAGGAAAAGGCAGAGGCCAGGGACCAGCAACCCCCCTGTGGCTGAACATGGAACTCTCAGGCCAAGAGGAGCCCCTGGGGCGAGCAACAGCCCCGTGGCCTTGCTGTTGGGTTCAGGCGGTGCAGGGAGGCACCACGGGCCTCCGTGAAGGCCAGTGAAATGGACAGGACAAGGTGCTTGACCTGTGGCTGGAGAGCCATCTTCTCACCTGCTGGCCGCGTGGCTCTGGGAAGGCACTGACACTTCATAAAACTTGCCTGGTGTGAAAAATGATGGCGGTCATATGTCCTAACTCAGAAGGCTGTGCTGGGAGTTAGATATAACGTAGCGCGAGTGCCTGACCCCTGGGAGAGGTGCAGTGAGAGTTTGTTGAAATTGGCATGTGAAGTCGAGGCTCTCAGTGAGGTGCAGACTTTTCCTGTCCAGGGATGGGAGAGAAGGAGCCGTCATTCACTCAAGCACTTCGTTTGCCATCACCTGGCGTGTTATACACCCCTTTTTAATCCTGTAAGGTGAGTGTTCTTATCTCCAGCTCAATCTGAAGCTCAGAGAGCCTGGGCCAGTGCCACAGGTCACACAGCATGTCAGTGGCCGCATGTGAGCTCAGACCTGGATCTGCTGCTGTCTGTCTTCCCGATATCCATGACCTTGACTGATGCAGGTGTTCATCGATGCCTCCATCCCCGTCCTGCTGGAGCGCAGAGCACGGAGGCCTGGCCCTCCGAGGAGACAGAGGGGGTGTCAGGCACCATGACGAGAGCTTAGGGAGTACCAGGCTGAGCTGTGCTTTCCTCCTCCACAGCACAGCTGGGGTTGGGAATCCAGAGGGTCCCAGCTGGCCCTGGAAGGCAGATTCCAACCGCCAGCATTTCCTTAGCTCTCCCTGTACAGCCTCCCGGATCAAGAGACTAAAAACTCCATGATGTGATGTAAGTCAGCAAATATAAAAAGCAGAAAATCTTCACTCTGCAACCGAGAGACAGGACAGGAGTCCAGGGGCTCAGGGTGAGGATGGCATTGTGGTGAGAGACAGACCCCAGCTGGAACACCCTCTAGGCAGGCCATCAGCCACAGTTCCATATTTAGGAGGACCTTGACAAGGTCATTCATGATAAAATTATCCCCCGGCACAGTGTCACTTCTCGGAGGGACCCGTGCCTCTGCAGGCAGCGCGTCCGTTCAGTTGTGTCCCGGGGATCTCTCTCCGTTGCTTACCTTTGTACCTGCAGCAGGTGCGCTAGGCACTGTGTTATGTGTGTCTCAGAGCTGAGTTCATGTGCATTTCTTCATCTAAGAACCTGCTCAGAACGACCCACCCCTGCCCCTGCAGACCTGGCAGAGGCTCAAACTTGGCTCAGGAGACAAGTAGGGTCTTTGGAGCAGCCCCCGGGTCACGCCCTTTCAAGCCGCGAGTGCCCAGGTCCTCAATATTTGGCTCTGAGTAGAATTGTCAGAGAATGGGATTTTCTCAGCCATACAATTTCCAAGTAGACTCAGGCCTAACTCCCAGCAATTTGTACGTCAAACTCTACAGATAATTCTGTGCAGTCTATTTTCACTCTTCTTTAAAACAGCCACAAAATATGCAGCTTCCTTTCCCTGAGAAAATGGCAAAGAAAATTAAACACAGAAGGCCAGGGAGGGTGCGTGGAAATGGTTCACATGTTCAAAAGTTTTATATGTATAGAAGAAAGCTGTGAAGTGTGAAGTACATTTTCTATTGTAGAATGGATGAAAATGCAATAAAAATAATATTCTTTGCTAGGCAGAATAAATAACTTCTTTAAACAATTTTATGGTATGAAGAAATCTGGACCAGTTTCTTAAATGGGATTTCTGCCACAAACCTTTGAAGAATCACGTCGTCTTAGCCCAAGGTGAAAACTACATTGCATAACAGAGAACATGACCATGATCCACGTACACATCCCCCGGCAAGGCAGGACACAGGCCAGCGACAGAACACTTGAGACAGGCCTACAACTGCGCATGGTTCAGAAGCAAGTTTCAGCACACTTGCTGCTGTGAGACTCCATTTCCGTCTAAAGAAGATGTGTGAGTTCTGTCCTTTGTTATTATTTTGAATGTCTTAAGACATAATTTGCTTACCATAAAATTCACTTATTTAAAGTGTGTAATTCAGCAGCTATTAGTATATTCAGAGTTGTACAATCATCACCACACTGAATGTGAGAACACTTGTGTTACCCCCAAAAGACATCCGTGCTCTTTAGACCCCACCATGCACCCAGACCCCGTACCCTCAGCCCCAGCAACCCCGAATCTACTTCCTGTCTCTGTGGATTTGTCCACTCCTCTGGTCGTGTCCTGTAGACAAGCACGACACTACGTGACCTCCTGTGTCTGGCTTCGTGGTTTCAGGGCTTATTCCTGCGGTAGCATGAACTGCTGCTTTCCTTTTTGTGGCTACGATTCCATTGTTGGAATAGGTCTTGCTTTGTCCATTCATCGGATAGCAGGCATTTGGGTTGTTTCTACTTTTGGGTGATTGTGAAGGACTCTGATATGGTTTGGATTTGTGTCCCCACCCAAATCTCATGTAGAATCTCATTGTAATCCCCGATGTTGGAGGAGGGGCCTGGTGGGAGTGATTAGATCACAGGGCTGGAATCCACCTGGCTTTCCTTGTGACAGTGAGTTCTCAGGGAGCCTGACTGTTTAAAAGTGTGTCGCTCCTCCCCCTTCACTCTCTTCCTCCTGCTACAGCCATGCAGGACGTGCCTGCTCCCCCTTCACCTTCACAGGATTGTAAGTTTCCTGAGGCCTCCCCAGCCATGCTTCCTGTACAGCCTGCAGAACCAGGAGCCAATTAAACATCTTTTCTTTAGAAATTACCCAGTCTCAGGTAGTTTTTTATAGCCGTTCAAGAATGGACTGATACCGACTGTGCTGTGAGCAATCATGTACAAGCTTTGGCGTGAATGTGTTTTTGCTTCTCTTGGGTCTGTGCCTAGGAGTGGATCATGTGGTGACTCTGTGTTCACCTCTTTGGGAAATTGCTGGACTGTGTTCCACATGGTTGCACCATCTCACATCCTCATCAGGAATGTGTGCATTACCTTGGTTCCTCATCTCAGTGGTTCTGATGTCTTCACATCCTCTCTAATCTTGCATCATCTATCTGTCTCATCTAGCCATCCTCATAGGTTTGAGGTGATGTCTCATTGTGGTTTCAATTTGCATTTTCTTGGTGGATAATGAAGTCGAATATCTTTGCGTGTGCTCATTGGCCGTTTGCATGACTTCTTTAGAATCATGTCTATTCAGATCCTTCACTAATGTGTAGTTGGGTTTTTTTATTATTGAGTTGTAAGAGTTATTTGTATATTTTGGATACTAGTCCCTCATTAGATTAGGTATATGATTCACAAAATTTTCCCCCATTCTGTGTGTTGTCTTCTTTATTGGTGGTATCATTTGCAACAAAAAAATTTTTAATGTAGCCAATTTATCTACTTTTTTCTTTCATTACTAGTGCTTTTGGTTCATATCTAAGAAATCATTGTCTGATCCAAGGTCACGAAGACTTACACCTGTGCTTTCTTCAGACAGTTTTATAGTTTCGGTTCTGACACTAAGGTCTGTGGTCCATTTTGAGTTAGACTTTGTGAGTAGTGTAAGAAAAGGGTTCAACTTCATGTTTTTACATAAAATCCACTTGTTCCAGCATCATTTATTTAAGTAACTGTTCTTCATGCACACAAAATGGTAATTCTGTGAGGTGATAGATGTGCTAAATAGCTTTATTGTGGTAATTATTTCACAATCTACACATATATGAAAAAGTCCTACTGTACAACCTAAATACATACAATTTTTATCATCGATACCTCAATAAACCTGGAAAAAATAAACATTTTTAAATTAAAAAATAGAGGACTATTATTTCCCCTTCGAGTTGTCATAGTATTCTTGTTGAAAATCAATTGACCATAAACATAAGCATCAGGTTGAGGAGGTTTCCTTCAACTTCTAGTTTGTTGAGCATCCTCTTAGCATGAAAGGGTGTTGAGTCTCCTCAAATTTCTTTCCTGCATCTATTGGGAAGCCACATGGATTTTGTACTTTATTCATATGGTGTCTGTTACATTGGTTGTTGCTGTTACTTTGGTTGTTGCCAAACCAACCTTGAATTCCTAGGATAAATTCCATTTACTCATGGTGTGTAATTCCATTTATGCATTGTTTTAAGTTGTTTGCTAGTGTTTGGTTGAGGATTTTTGTGTCTGTATTCACAAGGAACATTAGTCTGTAGTTTTCTTTTGATATCTTTGCCTGTTTTATCTCTGGGTCATACTGTTCTATAGAATGAGTTGGGAAGTGTTAAACCGTTTTCTATTTTTTGGTAGGATTGGTATTGACAGTATTGGTATTGATTATTATGGATGTTTTATTTATTTATTTATTTGTTTGTTTGTTTGTTTATTTATTTTATTTAGAGAGAGGATCTCCTCTGTTGCCCAAGTTGGAGTACAGTGGCACAATCATGGCTTGCTGCAGCCTTGAATTCCTGGGCTCAAGCAATTATCCCACCTCAGCATCCTGGGTTGCTGGGACCACAGGTGTGCATCACTACACCTGGCTATTTAAAAAAAAAGATTTTTTATAGAGATGGGGTCTCACTCTGTTGCCAAGGCTGGCCTGAAACTCCTGGGCTCAAATGATCCTCCCACCTCAGCCTCCCAAAGTTCTGGGATTACAGGTGTGAGCCACTGTGCCCTGCCTTTTTAAATGTCTGATAGAATTTGCTAGTGAAGCTGCCTGGCCTGGGTTTTCAAGGATAGTCTGTTTGGACTATGATATCAAAATACCCCATACTGGGTACTTTATAAACAGCAGAATTTATTGCTCACAGTTCTGGAGACTGGACAGTCCAAGATCACAGCACCACCAGATTTAGTATCTAGAAAAGCTTTGTTCTCTGCTTCATAGATATGGTGACTTCTCACTGCATCCTCACATAGCAGAAGGCAAGGCAGCTCTTGGGGGCCTCTTTTATAAAAGCATTAATCGTATTCATTTTCACAGGGCCTGCATCACCTAATCACTCTCCAAAGGCCCCACCTCCTAATAACATCATCTTGGTGATTGAGTGTCATATATACATGGTGGGTGGATACAAATATTCAGACCATAGCAAAGAATTTATTTATTTTTATTTTTCTGAGAGTCTTGCTCTGTCACCCAGGATGGAGTACAGTGGCACAATCTTAGGCCACTATAACCTCAAACTCCTGAGTTCAAATAGTCCTCCTACCAGAGTCTCCCAGGTAGCTAAGACTACAGGTGCACATACCACCACACTTGGTTAATTTTTTCATTTTTATTTTTTAAAGAGATGGTCTCACTGTGTTGTCCAGGCTGGTCTCAAACTCCCAGCATCAAGTGATCGTTATCCGTGGCCTCCCAGTGTGCTGGGATTATAGGCATGAGCCACCACATTCAGCCGCAAGGAAGTTTTAACATTATTAATTTAATCTCTAATTGTTTTAGATCTATTTTCTTTTGAGTTGGTTTGGGTAGTTTGTGTTTTTTCAGGAATTGTATCTAACTTTGTTGGCATATAATTGATATTATTCACTTATAATCCTTTTTTACTTTTATAAGGTCATTATTTTATAAGATGTCCTCCCTTCCATTTCTAATTTTGGTAATTTAGTCCCTCTCTTTTTTTCTTAGTCTTTCTAAAGGATTGTCATTTTGTCAATCTTTTCAAAGAACTAACCATTGGTCTGGTTGATTTCTCTATTGTTTTTCTATTCTCTGTCGGTTATTTCTGTTCTAATCTTGATTATTTCCTTTCTTCTGCTGGTTTTAAGTTTAGTTTGCCCTTCTCTATCTAGTTTCTCTTTTTAATTATTTAATTATTTTTAAAATTTTTATTAACATATAGTTGACAAAAATTACATATATTTACTGCATGATATTTGATATATATATACATTGTTAAATGGTTATATCAAGCTAATTAACATATCCATCACATCACACACTTATCTTTTGTTGTGAGAAATTTTTCTAGTGTCTTAAGGTAGAAAGGTTATTGATTTGAGAGCTTCTTTTTTAATATAAGCATGTAGAGCTATAACTTTTCCTCTGGGCACTGCTTTAGCTGCATTCTATAAATATTGGCATGATGTACTTTTGTTTTCATCCTTCTCAAGGTTTTTTCTAATTTCCCTTGTAATTTCTTCTTTCATCCATTGGTTATTTAGGAGTGTATTGTTTAATTTTCAGATATTTGTGCATTTCCCAAGTTTCTTCCTATTACTGATTTTTAACTTAAGTCCATTGTGCTCAGACAATATACTTATGATTTCAATCCTATTTAAAGGTATTCAAGTTTATTTTATGGTGTATGCACCATATTGTCAATTGTGGAGAATGTTTTATGTGTACTTGGGAATATGTATTCTGCTGTTTTTGGTGAAGTGTTCTGTAGGTGCTGGTTAAATCTAAGTTTATTTAAGTTTTTATTTCTGTGTGGATCTTCTGCCTATTTGTTCTATAAATAATTAAAAATGGGGTATTGAAGTTTGTAAAAACCATTATTAAATTGTCTACTTCTCCCTTCAGTTTCACCAGTTTGCTTTATATATTTTGGAGTGCCACTGTTAGGTGCATATGGGTTTATAATTGTTATATTGTCCAGATGAATTGACTCTTTTATCATTACAAAATGTTCATCTTTAGTAACATTTTCTGTTTTAGGGTCTATTTTTTCTGATGTTAGTATAGCCTCTCCAGCTCTGTCATGGTTGCTGTTTGATGGCATATGTTTTTCTGTTCTTTAACTTTCAACTCATTTATATTTTTAAAAGCTACACTGGATTTTCTACAGAATATGAATACTTTTTCTATAGGAAGTCAGTGTACATTGTAGCTACTATACAGACACACAGACACACACTTGATAAGCCGGTTTCTTGTTTCCCTTTATTCAATCTGGTAATTTCTGCCTTTTGATTGACTTGTTCAATTGATTCACATTTAAATATTATTTTTATTGATTATTGGATTTATATCTACCATTATGCTTTTTGTTTTCTTATTTATTTATTTATTTATTTTTTGAGACAGAGTCTCACTCAGTCACCCAGGCTGGAGTGCAGTGGTGCAATCTTGGCTCACTACAACCTCCGCCTCCTGGATTCAAGCGATTCTCCCGCCTCAGCCTCCTGAATAGCTGGGATTACAGATGTGCGTCACCACGCCTAGCTAATTTTTGTATTTTTAGTACAGACATGGTTTCACCATGTTGGTCAGGCTGGTCTCGGACTCCTGACCTCGTGATCCACCCACCTTGGCCCCCCAAAGTGCTGGGATTACAGGTGTGAGCCACCACGACTGGCCCACTTTTTGTTTTCTATATGTCCTTATTATTCCTCCATGTTCTTGTATTGCTTTTTGGTATTAAGTGGATATTTTATAATGTAATACTTTTTATTTCTTAAATGACTTCTTTACTGTATTGTTTGAGTCATTTTCTTAGTGGTTGCTCTAGGGCTTACCATGTACATCTTAACGTCAAATTTAATTTTAGATTTATACTAGCCTAATACCAGTGAAATATAGAAACATACTCCTGTGGAATGAGTTCAATTCCATAGACTTCATAAAACATAGTTTCATTCCATAGACTTCTTTTTTGTGCTCTTGTTTAATATATTGTCCCTGTATATGTTACAAACCCAACAATATATTTTTGTAATTACTACTTTACATAATCTTAAGTCTTTTAAGGAAGTTGAGAGAAGAAAGGAGAGAAAGTATATGTTTATAAAGTTTGTTATATTAACCTCCTGATTTACCATTTCTGATTCTCTTTTCTTCCCCCTGTGGATTCTGGTCACTATCTGATGCCATTTCTTTCACTCCAGTACAGCTTTGTTTCAACCCGCCTTCTTTGTGCTGCTATTTTCAAATGTATTACATTTCTATATGTTATAATACAAATAATATAATTATATACATATTCTTTTATGTAAGTATTTTTTAAATAAGTTAAGAGAAGAAAGAAGAAATATAGTATACTGTCTTTTACAATTATCTACAGAATCCCCTTGTGCGAGACAGGTCTCCCCGGGGCTCCCTCCTGCACAGCGGGTCACTTGCCCTTGCTGCTCTCAAGACTTTCTCTTTATTTGGCTTTCCACATTTTCAAAGGGGGCTGGGAGGTGGGAAACACAGGTGGCCAGAGCCCCAGACTGGGCGCTGGGGGAGTAGGGCCCCCATTTTCTTCTCCACGTCTGTACAGAGCAGAGCTCCCGTTTTCTGGATGGGCTTGGAGGGAGGGGAGAAGGAGGCTGAGGCTCAAATGCCACAGACTCTCACTGTTCTTACCAAGATTTACTGAATTTTCCTGAAGAAATAGTTTTCAGTCTGTGTATGCCCTTAGGATCATTTCAGAGACTTTAAATGATGTTTAAAACCATTTTCTCCAGTTAAATGATTGTCTTCTCGGGGCAGTCCACCACTCCCAAGGTGGTAGCTGTGTCCTCTACCTTTGAAAATTCCACCACTGATCTCCAACTTGGTCAGGCATTTGGGGGACCACGTCTCAAGTGGCCCTCTCGGTCTGTGTGCTCTTGCATTAAGATTACACGTAGCAGTGTAGTCCATGACACCAGGTTTAACCACCGTTTTAATAGTTAATATCATTGGGTGCTGTTCCAAGTGTGCTGTGTGTGATAACGCAGTTAGTCTCATCACAGCCTGGAAGGAGGTTCCAGTCACACCCATTTCATAGCTGAGGCCTGGAGGATTTGATAATGTTGCCCAAGGTCTCTGAAAGAGAGTGGGGTGGGAGGGGGAGGCTGCAGTCACTCAGTCAGTTAGCGTGTACCCACTGAGCTTATGCCAGGCACTGCTCCAGGCAGTGAGGACAAACCAAGCACCAAGCACTTACAGGGCAGTGAGGACAGACTAAGCACCAAGTACTGAGCACTCAGAGGGCAGTGAGGATAGATCAAGCACCAAGCACTCAGAGGGCAGTGAGGATGGACCAAGTACCGAGCACTCAGAGGGCAGTGAGAACAGATGGAACATTGCGTAGTGAGCACTCAGAGGGCAGTGAGGATGGACTGAGCATCAAGCACTCAGAGGGCGGTGAAGATGGACCAAGGGCCAAATACTGACCACTCAAAGGGCAGTGAGGATTGACCGAGCACCAAGCACTCAGCAGTGAGGATGGACCAAGTACCATGCACTTAGAGGGCAGTGAGAACAGATGGAGCACCAAGCACTCAGAGGGCAGTGAGAACAGACTGAGCACCAAGTACTGAGCACTCAGAGGGCAGTGAGGATGGACCAAGCACCAAGCACTCAGCAGTCAGAGGGAAGTGAGGATAGACTGAGCACCAAGCACTCAGCAGTCAGAGGGAAGTGAGGATAGACTAAGCACCAAGCACTCAGCACTCCCCAGTGGGGCCAGATGAGGAGCAAATGGATAAACACGCAGGTAGCAGATGACAGGGAGTGATCAGTGCTGAGAACGGTGAGGCAGGCGTGGAGCCATGAGCAACGGCGACGCTCTGGACATAGTGGGGGAAGCCCTCTGAGGAGGCATCCTCTGGCTGCCCTGAACCGCCAGGAACATCCCAATTTAGAAGACGCTCCCAGCAGTTGGAGTACTTCCCGCTTTTTATGGAAGCGCTTCATGAGGGCACCAGTACCACTTGGAATCGTTTGGTCCCCACCTCCTGTGCCCCGAGTGAACTCCTGCCTTCTTCCATTCTCAGTTTCCTAGCCAGCTAAACTGGAATCATATGAACTGTCATACAGTCATGGGTGGGCTGGGACAAAGAATCAAAGTAGGAACCAGAATTATTCCATTGGTCCTGAATCGTTTTTCTTCCTTCTGGGTAGTTGCTTGCTTATATAATCAATGTCTCTCTCTCTCTCTTTCTGTCTCTGTCTCCCTCTCTCTCTATCCCTCTTTCTCTCTCCCCTTCTCTCTCTTCCTCCCCCTCTCTCTTCCTCCCCCTCTTTCTTCCTCCCCCTCTCTCTCTTCCCCCGCTCTCTCTCTTCCCCCATCTCTCTCTCTGTCTCTGCCTCCCTCTCCCCATTCACTCTGATTCTCTCTCCCCAGCCCTGACTTTATCTGCTTTTCAGCTCCATTTCCCAGATGCGCGTGTTGTGGTCCCCAGATACCAATTTCAAATTCCTGGGAGCGGTGCTCTGGTCATACATATCTGGGTTTGTTGTCCAGCCCTGAGTCTGCTTAGCCAGGAGAGCATGACCAGGGGTGCGGGGCTCTGTCAGCCTCACCCACGTGGCGGGAGTCTGTCTCGGGATGGCGGCTGCGCACACCTGGCCGACAGGAACCTGTCTTCAGCAACTGCCAGTTAACGCCCTCCCTCTTGCCCCTCCTGCCGCACAAATGTGAAAATGCAACGTTACAGAGATCTGTGCCCCAGACACCACCTGGACACAGAGAAACTGTCATGAGCCCGCGTGACTGCACTTTTCAGGTTATGGAATTTCTTTTAGGTGTACCCTTGAGTTTAATATACTTATTAATAACCTATCAATACAGAGAAACAAATTACCAGAGGTACAGGGTGTTTTTAACGGACTTTCTTCTCTCGCACATTTCTGGGCATGGCGTGCGCTAAAGGCGACAGAGGGGAGTGATGGGCTGAGAATGTGTGTGTGTCCTCTCCAACAATTCCCAAACATCGACATTTTCAAGAAAACAGCAATCGAGGTCATCTGGAAAATTGTAACTTAGTAATTCATTAGGTTAATTTCCCTAGGTTCTCTGTACTGCATGAGACCACAGCATATTCATTAAAGAGGAAAGCAGAATATTGACAGAAAACAGGGTTGCAAATTTGTAACAAGATGTTCTATCAGAAAATGAAACGCAATTTTCTGTCCTCTCTGAGCTTTTACCAGGTAGCTCATAGCAATGGGTGTTTTCTCTGTCATTCCACTCAGTTCTCACTCGAGTAAACCTCCAAGCAATAAGAATGTTGTCTTTCCTGTTTAGACTAGACTGATTGCCTTTCCAGGACAGTCCATTAAGTTGATTTCCAATGGTGACGGGTCAGAGGCGCGCCTCCCCTGGGCCGATCAGGGATAGTTCATAGCACTTGCCAAATAGCTGTCTGCAGCTGCAGCCATCACCTCCGTAATCAACACTGCCATTGTCTGAGCCTGCCCTTTGCAGGAATGGCATCAGCGCATCCAGGCCTCATAGAGACGACAGCCACCCCGGGCACTGTTGTGATCCTTGCTTTGATCATTGTCCTGTTTATGGCTGAGGAAAGGAGGGCTTAGGAAGATTAATCTTAGTTATCTCTTTATCCTAGCAATCGGCACATATCTGTGGATCAATAAACATTGTATTAAAATAATGAACACAACGGATCTCCCTTAACCTGATTTTCCAGGAGTTCTAAGCAGGCTTAAGACCGAGAAAATAAGAGGAGGAAAGAGAGAGGGGCCGCCTTAACCAGCTGTGGTGCTGACTGGGGCAATTCCAGGTCAAGCTTTTGACTTTGAACTGTCTGCTTTCGACTTTGTGTGATGAGTGACTTTTTAAGCAATGGACCAGGAACCCAAGACTCAGATGCCGCGAGCTTTGCGAGGCGGGTGAGAGCTGAGATCTTCAGTGGCCGGCGGGTCCAGGGCTGCTGGGAGCGGGGTGTTATCTGCTCCAAGGTGGTTTGAATGAGGCAGTGCCCAAGCCCTTCTGACTGGCTGAGGTGAGCCTGTGGCTCAGTCACGCACTCTGTCCCTCTCTTAATATATGCAATCCCCAGACAGCAGCTCCCTGGTGTCACGCAGCTGAGGAACCTAACTGGCTGGGTGGGTTGTTCCTGTCCAGCTTCCACCTGAACGAAGGATGCTTTTTCAGATCAACAGCTACCATCCACAGCTGCCATCGTGTCAGGCACAGAGCTGGGCATCAACAAGTATATGTTGGATAAAGAATGAATTGATGAAATGAAGTGAATGGAAAACATTGACTCAACACTCCTTCATACTTATTATTTAGTCCAACATGAAATACTAAGGAAGAGAAATCCTAGTCTTTATCCATGAAGAGCTTAGAATTTGGAAGGGGTCATAGACACGCGCACATGACCATTAGTGATCCTGACACGGTCCCACCAGTAACCTGACAAATCTGTAAAAATACTGCATTGAGTAGGCAGCACCTGTCTAGACAGATGCCAAGGGGGTTATAACACTTGGAGTCAGATGAATCAAAAGTGCAAATGCTAACACAATTCCAGAACTGAGAGAGGTTAAATATCTGTAAAAACATGAAACCATACCCAGCGGATTTGGCTTAATGAAGACGTATGTCGGTGTTTCTTTTGCATTTCCGAAAGGTGGGCCCCAAGTCTCAAAGTGAGAGAGTTTTCCAAGGGTCTGAGATAAGGTTCCTCAGACTCCACCCCTCGGTGGCTGGAAAGCTGTTTGTGGGACAGTAGGCGATGGCCGGGACTGCAGACAGCTGACAGAGGAGGCATCAGATCATTACAGAGGAATGTGAAATCTGGCCTGTGGGCTTTCCAGAGCAAACAGCCTGTTGTGTACAGGTGATTCATGTACAGAAATTCTCAGACACTGGTCGAGTCCCCACAAAAGGTTTTCAGGGTTATTTCTTCAAGGCTGTCCTTGTTTCAACCACTTGTCTGCAGTGCCGGTGCCTCCTGGGAATCCTGCTTGCATCTCTGGGCAGATTCCAAAGGGAGGTGGCCCTTGCTACAGCTGCACCTGCCTCCTCCATCACCACCTGCCTGTCACCTGGGAGTCAGGCCTGCTGCGCTGGAGCTGGGGCCAAACCAGTACCAAGAGCCAGCCAGGGCCTGGAGTGCTCCCTGATGACATGCGGGCAGCGGGTGAGCATTCTAAGCATTCTAAGGCTGATACTTCTGGTTCTGGGCAGTCGCTGAGACCTTGGGAAAGAAATAGTCCCCCAGCCCTGCTTTCACTTACAGATGGGAACAGCAACTGCCCTGAGTTCCTGGGAGGAGAAACATGCACGGTGCCCGGCCTGTGGCACCAGAGCTTTAGGGCACTGGTCCTTCATCGCTGGCCATGAGATAGCAAAGCTTTGAAAGGCAGCTTGATGGAGTGTCCAATCCTTGTGGGAATCTTCTCTTCTTGGCAAAAGAATGAATAAGTGAATTTGGTCATGGAGAACATTACATGCTAGAGGCATCTTGGTAACCACCATCTGTGTTTGTAGCAAAGCACTTGATACATATTTGCCAAAAGAATGACCAATAAATCAATACAACTCTTAAAGTTTTCAAACCAATTTGAGACTTTATGCAACTCTTGAAGCTGTTTCACAGATAACGAAACAAAGGCACAAAGAAATTAAGCCATACGGGGGCCTTGGAGAGATTATTGACCAAATATTTTGTGTTTTATTTATCAGTTTTGACTAGGATTTTATAATTTACTCATATAACTTTTCATATATTTTCCTTTTCTAATGTATTGTCTAGATTGAGTCTCATGAATATTGAATTTTTATTTTAAAAAATTTGGATCTGTCTACACATATGAAATTCAACCCATTAGGCATTCTTATAATTTAAACAACTGTTCTTACATAAGAAGAGTAATACATTTAAGATATTCCTTTGTCTCACAATTTCTGAACTGTACCTAATGAAAATTCTCTTTCATGTTTGGCATATTTTCCACTTCAAATGCGTTTTATCCACATAATGAGGTTCATAATTCATTCTTTAGTGTTTTTATTTTGCACATTCTATGTATATTATGCATGCATCTGCACAAGTACTTTACTGGTCTCCAGATTTTATTCACGGGCATGTCATTTTAAATAAAAACTGGAAATTGAAAGTCTTTGTACTTAGCTAAATTAACATTAATAAAAGATACAACAAATCTGCAAGATTTTCTTCATCCATGGAAATGAGGCCCTGAGCATTTTCAAATGTTGAGACCTTTCAAACTCTACTAGTTACTGTGTTAGTTGATTCATGTTCAGGTTGCTCAAACCCTCAGGACTCGCCCAGACATCCGAAAAGCAGGCATTGCAGTGCGTTCCTTTGTTACTCTACATTGTCGTTGTCTTTGAGCCCTTGAGTAGGACATGGAGCTTGGAAAAGACCGAATCTGGCTCAGTCACGCACGCTCCATTGGCTCCAGTACTTTGCTTTTCCTCTTTTAATCATAAGAAATTGAGTTGAAAGAGAAATAAAGAAAATCTATGTCTTTTATTTTGTGAGGGAATGTATTTATGCTGCAGAGTATAGTGTTGGAGGCAGAGAAAGATAGAGCGTGCTAGCTCCAATCAAAATGGATCCATTTCAGATGGGAAGGAAGATGTTCGTTAAGGACAGTCACGGGAGCATCTGGCCAAGAGTTGATCATTTCCTTCCTTTAATGCTCTGGTGCATTCAAAACCAGCCGTTGAGCTCCATGGTACCCGAATCCCTCACTCTCACCACGATGGCTTGTTGCAAATACAATTCATCCTTTCTTAAATTTATTTAGGGACAGCGTCTCGCTCTGACATCCAGGCTGGAGTGCAGTGGCGTGAACCCAGCTCATTGCAGTCTCAACCTCCCAGGCTCAAACAGTCCTCCTGCCTCAGCCTCCTGAGTAGCTGGGACTACAGGCATGCGCCACCATGCCCAGCTAATTTTTGTATTTTTTGTAGAGACGGGGTCCCTATATTGCTCAGCTGGTGTCAGCTCCTAGGTTCAACTGATCCCCTTGCCTCAGCCTCCCAAAGCATTGGGATTACAGGCATGAGCCACTGCACCTGGCATGATTTTCTATAATGAGATTTTTAATGAGCACTAACATCGTATGTAATCCATATGCAATAGTATTTATATAACTTTTTGAATATTTGTGATGTCACCCTTTTTTGCTCCTCTAAAAAAATCATATATTTAAAAACTTGGTGGAAGATGTAATCTAGCCGGAAATCCTGATACTAGGTTTTAGATATGGTCCTTCTCCTCAGGCAGACCCCGTGAACTCTGGCGAGTCTGTGGCAGCCGGCGGGGTAGGTGTCTTACTCGGGTGCATGCTCCAGGGCACTCTGCTGACAGCGTCAGGTCTCAGGAAGTACAGTTGTGCAGAAAATCTGAGATTCTCCCCACAGGGTGTTGTGTGCTTGGGCCCTACACAGTAATTATCTGTGACCATTTTGGAAGCATAATTCTGCAGCAAACTGCATTTTAGAGTAAAGGATATGGGGTAATTCATGACATGATTTACTCTAGTCTCCATGTAGTCACTCTTTGGTCTGGGTTACATAAAAAGAAAGTCTAATAAAATAAATTGCAGTTGAAACACAGTTGAGCTTGGCCCACAGAAAAGAAACCAGCAAAAAATATCATTTGTGTCTGAGGTTGATATGAATGACCCTGTTAGACATCTATTTTCTCCAAACTCACTTTGGGACACTTCATCTCTCAGAATAAGACTCATTTTCCCAAGTCTTTCCGAACCAAACCACGATGCGTTCCGGAACCTTCGTAGGCAGTGTCTAGAGTGTTGCGATGAGGTGATGCTCAGTCTTTACAAATGAGAAAGACAAACTTAGAGACAGCTCTGGATCACAAGAGAGAATGGCAGCGGCTTTTCAATTTAGGGCAATCTAAAATAGGAAAATTAACACCCAGGGCTTACATGTGGAATATAATGACAAATTGTTCCAAGATAAGTCAACATATTAACTTCCTTTTAAAAATTCACTTGAAGATAAAATAAATGGAATTGGTTTTCACAACAGTTAATCAACTCCACTCCACTGGGCTCTGCACCCTCAATGTGAAAATCTAATTGCAATAGTTGAATATATACTTAATTGTAAGGCACTTTATTTTAGGAAATGGAAGTCACGCTTAGCACTTATTCCCCTGGAAAAAAATAGATAAGTTACGGTATTTGGTAATTGGGTAATGTTTGGAGAAAGATTTTGCATTATTTTTCAAGCGTTTTTCAAACAGATGCTGGTTCTACACAAACCCAAACCATCCAGGAAGTTCAGTAAATCAGACAACTTGTGTTTTGTTGGCAGAGACTGACCTCCTCCCTCGCCATCTGCAGAAAAATGTGCTACTAAATATTTATTACACCCCATCAGATACTAAATCATAGTTACATTTAAAAAGACACACATTTCACAAGGTCCCCAGAGCCCCTTCTAGCTACTCAGTGACTCATGGGCCCAGGACATCATGCAGCTCTCGCGCCGGGAACTCACAAGACAGACCCTGCCTGACTCCCACCCGGCCCAGGACGCTGTTATTGATAAATGCAGCATTACTGAGCAACTGAGCTGTTCGCTTTGTTTGAGGGGTTGCCATCATCCTCGCAAGAGCCCCGGGGGATGCAGCATGGTCCCTCCTGGCAGGGGAAGCATCCGCTCGGAATGCGGGGGGCTTACAGGGATTCGGTGGGGGCACCAGAGATGATGCTTGTGCTCCTGCCAATCAATCAGCCATCAGGATCAATCAGTTCTGGGTTTTCTATTTAGTCCCTCCTCTAAGACTTTACCCCATCCATCATTTTCATACCTTTAGGGGCAGGTGAAGAAGTTTAACCTTCACTCAAGACAATGGGATATGATTCAAGGCTAAAAAGAAAATAACTTTCAAGCCGTGAAAAGACGTGGAACAATTTAAATGCAGATTACTAAGTGAGAGAAGCCAATCTGAAAAGGCTGCACACTGTGTGATTCCAGCTACAGGACATTCTAGAAATGGCAGAACTATGGAGACAGGAAAAAGCCCAGTGGTTGCTGGGATTGGTGAAGAGAGGGATGAAGCCACAGAGCACAGATGATGTTCAGAGCAGTGAGTCTGTGAGATACTGTGATGGCGGGTACAGGTCATTACACATTTATCTAAACCCACAACATTTACAGACCCAACAGTGAGTTCTAACCGTTCTAAATGATTGACTTTAGTTAATAATAACCTACCAATGTTGGTTCATGAATTGTAACAAGGGCGCCACGCTAAGACAAGATATAAATAATAGGGAAAACTGGAGAGAGGAGGTATGAGGAAACTTTGTACTTTCTGCTCAATTTTTATATAAATCTAAATTTCCCTTAAAAAGAAAGTATTTTTAAATGCAATATTCAAAGTTATAGCATACAGAGTATGATCTCAATTATACGTATAAATACTGGAAAAATACACCAAAATGTTAATGGCTACCTCTAATGATGGACTATGGATAGTTTTGTTTTTTTTCTCTATACTTTACTGAATTTTCTTATTTTTATGCAGTGAAAATATGATTCTTTAATCATTAAAAAAGTGTTTCATATCGTTTTGTTTAAATAAGACACAATTCCACAAGTGCAACTGTACTTCAGGGAAAATAGAAAAGAATTTTGAAATTGTTGTTGTTTCAGAAAATCTAGGGACCATGTTTTCTGTTATTACACAGACCAAGGCACATTCCCCAAGGGACTGACACTAAAATAAGAATAAATGTTGGACAAGTTCATGTGTGTCTCTAGCTAATTCAAGGCAGCAGAAGTTATATAAAAGTATTGGTGTACATTAAGACAAGGGTTTGAGAAAGCACGTTGCAATTGTTTAAACTCCCCCGTGGCAGAATGAGATCCAACAGGAAATCATAAGGATGCACTTGACTCTCTTAAATTCCACTCCATACTGGAGTGTGTATGTCAGGGATGGAGTGAAGCCGGCGTCCTCCCCACCTGCTGGTCCATCTGTAATTTTGCTGATTCTCTATTCTGCACAGGGCAGTGTTCATGCATTTTCTTTTTGTCAAGGAGCCAGAATTTTGTGAGGGTTAAATGGTTGGTGGTTGTTTCATTGTTTTGACTGGGTGGCAAGTGGGTATTAGGCTGAACTGGCTTTTGCTTTGGGGTTCATGACGTCCTTTGGTTTTATCTCCCTCAGAAGGCGTGACATTGGGGCAGAGAGTGGATGCTGCTCCACGCTTCCAAAGACAGGAATTTTGGTGGCTCTGACCTCCTGGTGATGGTGCTGAACAGAATGCTCTGGTCTTCAGAAGGTTCAAGTCCAGAATGACTTAGCAGCCACAGACTGTGTTAGGTGGGGTGGGGGACAGTGGGGACAGGAAGGGTAACCATGCACAATCCACAGGTGGACATTCCGGGGCCATCGGGCCTGGGAAGGGCCAGCTGATGGGGGCTATACAGCATCCTGAGCCACAGAAGGGAATAGAGGCTTGGGGCTTCTTGAGGGTGGTGGAGGCAAATTTTGGGAGGGTGCAAGAAGGAGCTGTCTGGTGAATAAAGTTGTCTAGTTGTACAGGTAAGAGTCTCTCTGGGCCAGGCTCAGTGGTTCATACCTGTAATCACAACACTTTGGGAGGCCAAGGCAGAAGGATTGCTTGAGCCCAGGAGTTCAAGACCAGCCTGGGCAACATAGTGGGACTCCATCTCTACAAAAAAGGTTTTAAAAATTAGCTGAGCATGGTGGTTTACACCTGTGGTCCCAGCTACTCAGGAGGCTGAGACAGGAGAATCACTTGAGCCTGGGAGGTTAAGGCTGCAGTGAACCATGATGGTGCCATTGCAGTCTAGCCTGGGGGACAGAGCAAGACCCTGTCTCAAAAAAAAAAAAAAAAAAAAAAAGTTTCTCTGGTGCTCTGGGGTAGAGGCTGTCTAGAGTAACTCTCCTCCTGGTACAAGATCTTTACTAACAAGCCTTTCCCTTATCAGTGTCAGTTCCTTTACAAAAGAGGAAACTTACACATTAATTTAGGCATTTTATGAGGAGGCAAAGAGCATTCTTGTGTTGGCTCTCAATTTTTTAATTTTTTTTCACTGCAGCCCCCAGCTCCCAGGTTCAAGTGAGCCTCCCACCTCAGCCTCCTGAGTAGCTGGGACGACAAGCGCATGCCACCACACCCACCTAATTTTTTTACTTTTTTCTAAAAACAGGGGTCTCCCTATGTTGCCCATGCTGGTCTCAAACTCCTGGGCTCAAGAAATCCTCTGACCCCAGCCTCCCAAAATTCTGGGATTACTGGCATGAGCCACTGTGCCTGGCCTTCAATTTCTTTTAGCTCAAACTAATCAATATGCTATTGTTGCATATTTTGGGGTAGCAAGTTCTGGACCCCTTAAGTTAAAGCAGACGATGTTGGTCCTAATCCAGCCACTGAACTTGGTATTCTGACATTGGACAAGTAGCCTCAGCCCCTCAGTCTCCATCTCCTCTTCTTTAAAGAGAAAATAATAATCATTGCAAACCGCCAAACTTGCAGAGGTATGCAGAGGTTCAAAGCAAACGTCAGATGTGAGGAAGCAGCATTTGTAAATTTAATTCAATCAACTTCTGTCTGGCATCTGATATGAGTCAAGTCATGTGTTGGGCACAGAGGGCAGCTCAGAGATAACCCTGCTGTGACCTCGGATCTGATGGTGCTGCCATGATCACTTCTGTACAAATTCAAACTGCTGTCTTCACTTGCAAACCAGAATTACAAGGAAGACTTTCTTGAGCTCATGAGTTCAATCTGAAATCTTACAGAATGTAGAAGAAAATTCAGGGACATTTGTAAAGTTGCCACCTAGGAAAGATTTAATCTCCAATAAACATTTTAATACACAGAAAGCCAAAAATAAAATATTTATACATCCTGAAAGATAGTGGTCATTTGTGACATTGTCACTTTGAAAGCTCCTGTATGGGAGGATCCTTTATGAGAAGGATCCTTCAAAGTGACAAATCCTTTCAGCTCGACTTTCTTTCCTCAAAAATGAATACTAGGATTTCCACTCATGGGAAGATGAAGATGTAATTTTCTCTATTCCTCATGTTAAGTTCAATTAAAAACCACACAGCATATAGAAAGGAAACAAAAACTGAAAGGTGAGAAGAAAGCATACTGACTGGGGACCCCAGCATTGAGAAGTGACACGAGGTGAGCCATGGATTTTTCCTGGTGTATCCCAGACCTGGAGCTGAAGAAGCCAGGAAACTGCAACACAGACAATAATAGGCCCGAGGGAAGCCTGCTCACACCAGCCACAGGACCAGAAACCAGGGAGCTTAGAGAGAGAATGTTCAGGCAGAGAGAGCTGGGGCCACAGCTTCACTTGCGCCAACCTTGCTTGCACCAGCAAAAGGTATGGGGGCCTAGACTCCCCCACTCAAAGATCTGCAAAGAGGCAACAAAACCAACAAAGCTCTGCCTGGGCTGACGACAAAACCAAGAGAGAAGGTACTGATCAGGATCAGGAATGAGACAGGGCATCACTACAGACCCCACAGACATCCAAAGACAATGAAAGAACACCATGAACAACTTTACACAGATAAATTTGACAACTTAGATGAAATGGACCAATTCTTCAAAATACACAAACTTCCACAACTCACCCAATATGGAACAAACAATTCAACTATACCTATATCTATTAAGGACATTAAATTCGTAATTTAAGAAGTCCTCACAAGATAGCTCCAGGCTCAGATGGTTTCACTGGAGAATTCTAACAAATATTTATATGAGAATTAACACTAATTCTACACAATCACTTTCAGAAAACAGAAGAGAGAATGCTTCCTGATTGATTTTATGAAGCTGGTATTACGCTGATACAAAAATCAGACAAAAAGACAGTACACAAAAAGAAAACCATGAACCAATACTCCCCATAAATACAGATACAAAAATTCTTAACATAATATTAGCAAATAGAAGTCAGCAATGTAAGATATAATTATTCACCCATGGCCATAAGGTTCATTGCAAAATAAACACACAAAAATCCATTGCATTTCTATATACTAGGAAGGCACACGTGGATGCTGAAATTAAAGACATGATACCATCTATAATTACTAAAAAGAAATGTGTGTGAATGTAACACATCCTCTACAGGACTGGTGTGCTGAAAACTAGACAACACTGATGAAAGAAACCAAAATCTAAATAAATAGAGGTAGCTTACCAATGGATTGAAAGACACGACATAGTAAGGATACCAATTCTCCCCAAATTGATATACAAGTTTAGCAAAATTCTTATTAAAACCCCAACAATTAGCTGAGCATAATGGCTCACACCTATAATCCCAGCACTTTGGGAGGCTGAGGCAGGCAGATCACCTGAGGTCAGGAGTAAGACCAGCCTGGCCAACATGGCAAAACTCCATCTCTACTACAAGTACAAAAATTAGTTGGATATGGTGGCACACACCTTTAATCACAGCTACTTGGAAGGCTGAGGCACAAGAACTGTTTGAACCTGGGAGGCAGAGGTTGCAGTGAACCAAGATTGTGCCACTGCACTCCAGCCTGGGCGACAGATTGAGATTCCATCTCAAAACCCAACAATTCATTTTTGAAATATAGACAAAATTATTCCAAAATTTGATGAAAAGGCAAAGGAACTAAATTAGCTAAAACAATTCTGGAAAGAATAAAGTGGGAGGGAACACTTTATCCAGTTTCAAGACTTATTTTACAGTGACAGAAAAGACAGTGTGACACTTGTAGAAGGGCAGACCCTGGATCAAGATGAGAGACCCCGAAATAAACCTGCGTGAACTCGCCGTGCTGACGTTTGACGAAGGTATGTGTGCAGCTTGGGAGAGGAGGTCTCTGTCCACAAGCAGTGGGAGGCACCGGACCCCTGAGGCAAAAACAAGCCTCAACCTGAGTCTCACATCTCTTACAAAATTAGCTCAATGTGGACCCTGGACATGCAAGTCAGGAAAAGTGCAGGAGAAATTCATCAGGGTCTACCAAGGCAAGGAGTTCTTACTCTTGGCACTAAACACCCGAAGGAAAATGATTACAAACTGGACTTTGGCAAAAACGTAAAACTTGCTCTGTGAAAGACCCTGCCAAGAGGATGCGAGACAAGCTCCAGGTGGGAGCGGCCCACACAAATCCCACACCAGACCGGCAGCTTGAACACTCAGAGAACGCTCACACTCCAACAGCACAGGAAAGCCAACACTGCAATCAGAAAATGAGCGAAAGATCTGTAGAGGCATTTCCCAAAGAGGACGTAGAGATGGCAGATAAGGACATGAGAACACTCCACAGCATTAGTCATCAGAAAACTGCAAATTGAAACCACTGCGCCCCTATCCCGATGGCTAACATGACAGTGACAGTGCCAGGCCCTGGGCCAGGGAGAGGCCGCTTGCTCTGCTTTGCTGCTGGGAACAGGAGATGGTGCAGATGCCCTGGAGGGCACCAGGCAGTGGCTTTAAAAACTAAACCTGCGGGCTGGGCGCGGTGGCTCAAGCCTGTAATCCCAGCACTTTGGGAGGCCGAGATGGGCAGATCACGAGGTCAGGAGATCGAGACCATCCTGGCTAACACGGTGAAACCCCGTCTCTACTAAAAAATACAAAAAACTAGCCGGGCGAGGTGGCGGGCGCCTGTAGTCCCTGCTACTCGGGAGGCTGAGGCAGGAGAATGGCGTGAACCCGGGAGGCGGAGCTTGCAGTGAGCCGAGATCTGGCCACTGCACTCCAGCCTGGGCCACAGAGCCAGACTCCGTCTCAAAAAAAAAAAAAAAAAAAAAAAGCTAAACCTGCAACTACCCTGCAACCCAGCATTCATACCCCGGACACTCATCCCAAGGAAACGAAGACTTACGTCCACACAAAAGCTGTGCACAAGAGATTACGTCAGCTTGTCCTTCAATGCCTGAAGGGTCAAATTGCCTTATGTCTGACCATGAAATTCTACCCCCACGCTAAAAGGGAGTGAATATGATACCATGACCTGGATGAATCTCCAGAGAATTGTGCTGAGTAGGAAAAAAAGTTAATCGCAGAAAGGTATAGACTGCATGATTCCAGTTACAAAACATTCTTGCAACAAAATTAGAGAAGAGGGAGAGCAGAGGAGTGGCCGTCAGGGTAGCAGGGAGACACAGGGCTCAGGTGCAGCCGTAAAAGGCATGGCTGGGTTGCATCTTGGCCAGATGGGTGTTGACACCGGGCTGTGCCGATGTGACATGGTTTTGCAGGATATCAGCACTGGGGGAAGGGATGAAGATAATGTAGGAGCTCTGCATAATTTCTTACACCTGCTTGTGAATTAAAGGGTTTAATTTAAAAGATGAATTACTAAATCCCTAGTTATATAACCGCTTATCTAATTTTTAAAGAACTTGGATCTAATAAAAATATTACATATATTTCATCTAAAAGCACTTAAATCTGGTTCTTTAATCTGAAGCTCCCAAAGTAATTTCAGGAGTCACCACTGGGACATCAGCTGTTGGGGACCAACTAAAAACAAAACAAACAAACAAAAAAAACTTCAAGCTTCCTAGTGCCTTAGAATCCATGGAAATAAATCGTATTCCCATTTCTACAGAAGAAACCACAATTTGTTTTTCCATGGTGTCATTGTTGCAGTTGAATAAACATGAGGTGAATCATAATGGGCTGCAGCATCATTAAACACGCTGGGTGTCCTGGCCTAGAACTGGTAGGAGGCAAATGCATCTCAGGAGGACACAGCTGTCGCCGGATCTGGGAGGGGCTGTCACATGCAGGAGGGTTGAGGCTGTGGGTAGCTGCAGAGGCAAAGCGTGGGTGTGAGCTGCAGGGGCAGGCTGCTTTTCCTCAAAATGAGAAAACGGCAGCACAGGTCAGCTCACCTTGAGGGGCAGTGGCAGAGTCTGGGGGGCCTGGGTGTTGAGGTGGGGTCTGGCAAGGGGGGTCCGGGCGCTGCGGCGGGGTGGAGTGTGGGGGGCCCGGGCACTGAGGCGGGGTGGAGTGTGGGGGGTCCGGGCGCTGAGGCGGGGTGGAGTGTGGGGGGTCCGGGCGCTGAGGCGGGGTGGAGTGTGGGGTTCTGGGCGCTGAGGCGGGGTGGAGTGTGGGGTTCTGGGCGCTGAGGCGGGGGGTGGAGTGTGGGGGGTCCGGGCGCTGAGGCGGGGTGGAGTGTGGGGTTCTGGGCGCTGAGGCGGGGTGGAGTGTGGGGGGTCCGGGCGCTGAGGCGGGGTGGAGTGTGGGGGGTCCGGGCGCTGAGAGCGGGGTGGAGTGTGGGGTTCTGGGCGCTGAGGCGGGGTGGAGTGTGGGGTTCTGGGCGCTGAGGCGGGGTGGTGTGTGGGGTTCTGGGCGCTGAGGCGGGGTGGAGTGTGGGGGGTCCGGGCGCTGAGGCGGGGTGGAGTGTGGGGAGTCCGGGCGCTGAGGCGGGGTGGAGTGTGGGGTTCTGGGCGCTGAGGCGGGGTGGAGTGTGGGGGGGGTCTGGGCGCTGAGGCGGGGTGGAGTGTGGGGTCTGGGCGCTGAGGCGGGGTGGAGTGTGGGGGGTCTGGGCGCTGAGGCGGGGTGGAGTGTGGGGTTCTGGGCGCTGAGGCGGGGTGGAGTGTGGGGGGTCTGGGCGCTGAGGCGGGGTGGAGTGTGGGGGGTTCTGGGCGCTGAGGCGGGGTGGAGTGTGGGGGGGTCTGGGCGCTGAGGCGGGGTGGGGTGGAGTGTGGGGTTCTGGGCGCTGAGGCGGGGTGGAGTGTGGGGTTCTGGGCGCTGAGGCGGGGTGGAGTGTGGGGGTTCTGGGCGCTGAGGCGGGGTGGAGTGTGGGGGGTCCGGGCGCTGAGGCGGGGTGGAGTGTGGGGTTCTGGGCGCTGAGGCGGGGTGGAGTGTGGGGGGTCCGGGCGCTGAGGCGGGGTGGAGTGTGGGGGGGGTCCGGGCGCTGAGGCGGGGTGGAGTGTGGGGGGTCCGGGCGCTGAGGCGGGGTGGAGTGTGGGGGGTCCGGGCGCTGAGGCGGGGTGGAGTGTGGGGGGTCCGGGCGCTGAGGCGGGGTGGAGTGTGGGGGGGGGTCCGGGCGCTGAGGCGGGGTGGAGTGTGGGGGGTCCGGGCGCTGAGGCGGGGTGGAGTGTGGGGGGTCCGGGCGCTGAGGCGGGGTGGAGTGTGGGGGGTCCGGGCGCTGAGGCGGGGTCGGCCGTGGGAGCTGATGGTGCCCTTTGCAGCCTGACTTCCCCCCACTCCCTGACCCGGGCCCTCATTGGTGAGAAACCTGGACGTATCCTGGGACGTTTGAGGCAGCCACGCAGCATCCTGAGGGTGGCCGTATCTGCCCTCTGTCTACTCACAGCCCCATGCTCCTCAGGGGGAGGACGTGGCTCCCCCAGGCTGAACCCCACTTCTGTACCCACAAGCGCCATGGGAGAAACTCAAAAGAGCCCGCTCGCTGCCCTGATTCTCTTTCCTTGTGAGCCAGTGTGGAATGAACGGGTAGCGGGATGCTGAGTGCCAGCGTGGCATTATTTGTGGATTATTTGTGGATGCCTCGTTTTAGTCACGGCTGGGTCCTGACCTAAAGCAATTTTTCTGGTGTACTTTGTGGTCAAAAGAATTTGAAGCCACTGCTTTAGGGCCTGTATTTTCTAAGGGGATGTTTATTTAAAATGGGGCCTGCGTGTGCCCCTCCAGCCTCAGGGAGGGGCCTGGGTGTGCCATTGGGTGCCTACTGGCCCACCAGAGCCTGGCAGGTCCCAGGAACCCTCCTTGGTCTTGGGGCTCCCCTGTCCCCGCTTGGAGGTCAGAGTCAGAGTTTCTTAACCAGGGCATTTTCAAAACCCTCCTCGTTGGGCGTGATCTCCAGAGATCCCAGTCCTAGTGGTCTGTGTGGCTCAGCCCTCCCTCCCATCCAGGGTCTCTGAGAGAGCTGCCGGTGAGTCCTGCAGATGCTTCAAGCTCCAATCCATTGGTCTGTGTGGTACGTGGTACAAACCTGGAGAGGCCTGCGGAGAGGGAGAGAGAATGAGATCAAGACAGATCCTGCGGGCACGTGTGGTATGAGCGGAGGGCTTGCCTGGGTATCTCACACAGCCTGCACTGAGGGGCCAATCAAAGCTCATCCTGCTCTGTCCCTCTTGCTTCCTGCTGCCCAGCACCTCCCTTCCCTCCAGGCCTCCAGCACCTATGCCTTCTGACCCCTCCGTCAAGGTGCTCTCTGCCTGTGTGTCTCTCTGTCTCTGTGGGTGTGTGTCTCTGTCTCTCTGTGTCTCTCTCTGTCTCCTCCTCCTTGTTTTACTCCCTCCCACTTCCTGGTAAACCTCCTCACTGGAGGGGCAGCCACATGTCTTTCTGATCATGGGTTTGTCGCTGGTTGTGGAAATTCCCGTTAAAAATATTTGCAGTTGGTGCTTTGAGCAGTGGGATGTGCAAAATCATGCAGGGCTGCCCTCCAGAGCCATGAGGTTCCAGGCGCAGCATGAGTGGCCCTGGAGTGCCCTCGCCCCTGCCTGCCCCCTGCTCCTGGCCAGGCAGTAGCTCCCGGCTTCTTGCTGCTCTCTCGATCCTGATCCTGATGGTCACAGTTCTGTCAATGCTTGGGGGAGGTGGGAGGGGTGGCCTGTGCTGTCCAGTATCCCCTCGAGAGAGTTCTGGGAGCGTGGCAGTTCCTGTGGAAAAGCCCTGCCATCTGGATGACACTGAGCAGTTTCAGGACATAGAAAACCCTGTGAGGCTCCAGACAGGTGAAACGTGGCAATGCCTCTAAGCGGTGACTCCATGGCAGAGGGGGCTGAACGAGGGGATTAGAACCCAGGCTGCATGGCAGGCAACAGCCCCTTCCCACTCCCAATGCCTTCCACTGCTCCTCTCTGTCCTCTCTGTGCCAGGAGGAGTTGCCAGATGCACTCCTGCCCAGCTGTCTCCTCTAGCTTTGCAGTTCCAGGACTGAACCAAGGCAGCCACCACCTACCACATGGTGACTCCATGTTCTAAAGAGCCCAGATTTGGTAGAAGGAAGCTTGGCTTGAGGCCCCATTTGCCAGGTGACCGTGGATAAGTCCCTTCATAACCCACACAATGGGAAAAGTGCCCATCATGTCATTATGCAAAGACAATATTCATGAAAGCACTTTATGAAGTGTGAAAGTACAAGCTTTTGAAAATATTAATACTTAAAGTCTTTCCATCTACCCCTAGTGGTCTATAAGGGTCTTCACACGTTTTTAAGGCAGGCTGTGTGTCTGAGCGTCTTTGTGCCAAGTCTGTATTTCCGTGTCTTCCCTCGTCATTAGCATAGTAATATCATAGTAATATTGCAGCGGCAAATCATGGGTTGGGAGAGAGGTCTTAGAAGCCAAGAACAATGGAGCTTTCTGAAATGTTTGTCCAAGTTCACGGGACTTGCCAGCACCACGGGCACTGAGTTTTCTAAATGGAAAAAGAAGAGCTAGCATGCATCTGCCCTGTGACATGCTCTGTGGAGTCCTAAGCAGGACAAAATGAGCCAGTGAAGAGAAGCGGGTACACATCTCATTAAAATTCTGCATTAAGCCTGAACTTGCAACCTCTTACAACGCCTCTCTGTGACACTAAATGTGGAGAATATTCACATTTTGTTCATTGGAAAATGAGGGCTGGAAACAGAGACACAAGTGGTGTGAACTGCTCCCTACTCATGTTTCACCCTTCATCTGCCTGGCAGCCTCCCTGCAGCCTCCCTTCTCGTCTCCCCATCACCTCCTCCCTCACCTCCTAGCCTTTTCTCAGTTCCTCCCACTCTATTTTCTCTTCTCCTCGTTCCCTGTCTGTGTCAGGAAGCTTGGACTGTGCTGATTTACACAACTCGGTGCTGCAGGAACCACCTTGCTCCCTGCCTCGTGTAGCTTATGGCCTATGGTTCTTTTT
Source organism: Macaca thibetana thibetana (assembly GCF_024542745.1). Classification (NCBI taxonomy): domain Eukaryota; kingdom Metazoa; phylum Chordata; class Mammalia; order Primates; family Cercopithecidae; genus Macaca; species Macaca thibetana. The sequence goes on from NC_065585.1 coordinate 141,726,921, forward strand.
ATTTTAATTTCATTCATTCAACAAACATTCCAAGGTCTACAGTGTGCTGGGAGCATGTTTGGTTTACAAAGAGAAGTAAGAGGCTTCCCTGTTCAGGGACTCAGCATCTGAGCAGATACGGGGGGCTCTAAACTGGCACCGCTGAGTGCATGTCTGGGAAGTGCCTGTGAGTTCAGCGAATCCAGCAAGGCTCTCTTGGTCGCCCTCAGACCGAGAACCTGTGACCCTGGTGGGGTGAGGAATGAGCCGTGGCCACTGCCAGAAACTCTGTTGGCTCCTCCTAGATAAGTCACACCGAAGGGGCATTGGTGACCTCGTTGGTGCCACAGAATCTCCTGCTCCAGCCCTGCTGTAGACCTACGGCTTTAGTTTACTCGCTTTATTATGACCCGTTGCCCTCAGTTCTTTTTGACGTCTCGGTAGGTGAGTGTCATGTTCTGTTCATTTCTGCAACCCCAGTACCAGGTGTGGCACCTGGTGTGTGGCAGATGCTCCGTAGATGTTTATTGGACTCCTAAAAGCAGCATTGTGTGGGGTGCTCTCCACCCTAAAGCAGTGGTCCCCAAGCTTTTTGGTACCAGGACCAGTTTCATGGAAGACAATTTTTCTACGGACCTGGTGGTGGGGGGATGGTTTCAGGATGACTCAAGCATATTATCTTTATTGTGTACTTTATTTCTATTATTATTACATTGTAATATAATTATACAAGTCATCTCATGTCAAATCAGTGAGAACCCTGAGCTTGCTTTTCTGCAACTAGATGGTCCCATCTGAGGGTGATGGGAGACAGTGACAGATCAGCAGCCATTAGATTCTCATAAGGAGTGTGCAACTTAGATCCCTCCTGTGCACAGTTCACAACAGGAGGTGTGAGAGTCTATCCATGAGAATCTAATGCCATTACTGCTCTGACAGGAGGCAGAGCTCAGGCATTAGATTCTCATAAGGAGCATGCGACTTAGATCCCTCATGTGCACAGTTCACAACAAGGTTTGTGCTCCCATGAGAATCTAATGCTGCCACTGCTCTGAGAGGAGGCAATGGGGAGCAGCTGGAAATACAGATGAATCTTCGCTCACTCACCTGTCACTCACCTGCTGTGCAGCCCAGTTCCTTACAGGCCACAAACCAGTACTGGTCCTTGACCCAGGGGTTGGGGATCCCTGCCCTGATGTGCCCTGCAGTGCTCTGATCAGTGGAACTGGCTTGGTGAGAGAGTTGTACAGAGGCACTTAAAATATCCAAATAGAGAATAAAGCATTTCTCATCACATGTGGTTAAAAGTGGGTGTGTTTCCAGGTGATAGATTGTTTGGCTTGGTACCCAGTCTGGTACCCAGCCCAGGCCTTCCCACGGGACCTTCAGGAGAGACAAGGCCCCATCCCAGAGTGTGCCTCATTGAACAAGGATTTTGAGGAATGGCAGCTGCAGGAGAAGCTCTAAGAAGTCGCCCTTTTGGAAGGGGAGTTTGCCTCTGTGAAGGAATCTCTACCTACCGGGTATCTCCTCTGGGATCCAAGAGGAGGAAGAAAACTCAGTTACAAGAGACACTTGTTGAGGAGAAAGCTCTATTGCAAGCCCACAACAAGTTGTGACCTCGGTCACCTGCCTTTCTGGTCACCTCCCCACTGCTGGCCACCCCCACCTTCTTTCTTTGTTTTAGTTGAAGATAAGCTAGGGTTCTGGGCCACCTCCTGCAGATTTGTACATCTTCCCCTGGAGTCTCCCACCCATGCATGAGGTGTGTGGATTAATAAACTTCTGTTTTTCTCTTGTTCATCTGCCGTGGGTTACAGGCATCCAATTTTTCTTCTCCTACAGGGAAACAATTTGCTCCACTGGGAAGAGGGGAAAAGGTCACAGAAAGGCAAGTTGACCAGAAGACCCCTCACAGCGTCCCCTTATCACCACCTCCTCTGTCTCTAGGGAAGGCGTGGGGGCTGGTGGTGCATTGGCTAGGTACAGGGGCAATGGCCACAGCTGGGACCACTGTGGAAGCCCCCATACTGAAGACCCACTGCCTGATCTCATCATTTTACATCACTCTGTGACCTATGACTTTGACCCTCTCTCCTAACTGGCCTGGCCTGGTGGGAGCAGTAGCCACTTATTTAGGTCTAAGGACTCCAGGCTCTAGGGCTTTGCAGATGCAGGCAGATTTGGGGCCTGAGCAGAGGCAGGAATGAACTTGGAACACAACCCTCAGAAGTTCTGAGGTAGTCCTGGCCATGGGGTCCATGCAAGGACTACATCCCACAGCTTTCTGCTTTCCACTCTGCCATCAGTGCCCACACATGGTTCAGGAAGTGGAGATCATGAGATGGCACCTGTGTCCACACACTCGGCTCTAGTTCTGCTCAAGGCTTGTGGTATTGCTCATGGAAACAGAGGATGCTGGAAGCAAAGGGCTGGTTTTGCCGCAGAACCACAGCATCTGTGGGCGAGTATGGGGGTTCAGGCCATGTCCAACCAGCTGGCCCCTGCAGCAGGACCTCCACAGCCTCCAGCCTCTGGGGACTTTAGGACCTAATGGAGACTTTTACTGGCACAGCTCTAAGTTGTTCAGCTCAGTCTCTCTCAGCAATTCCCGAATTGCAGCCTGTGTGTAATGAAAACTACCAGCAAAATTAAAAGCAATGTGTCCTCTACTCATAATTATTTTTTAAAATAAAATTTCAGAAACTAATTATCAAAATTTTATAAGCTGCATCTGCCTCAAATTCCAGTTAAGCCTAGTAGCCCTGCTCTGTTTTATACATCAACACCCAAATTATTTGTTGCTATTTAAAACGTAACTTTCTCCATATTTTTAAGGTTTTACTTGTAATTTTTATTACACTCATACATGTAAAATTCTTAAACGGCTAAGAACAGGTACTACACTTGATCTTAGCCAAAAGGGCAAGAATCACTGCATGCAAAGCTTTTAAGAGCCCAGCATTACTGCCTGGTTTGTGGTGAAAGCAGCTTCTTTATTCCACCCTCAGTCCCTGCGGCTGTCACTGTGTCTCTTGGTGTTTCCCTCCTGTGAGTGAACAACATGCTTGTGTTTCATGTTGTTTATTTTGGGGCTCATCTATTGATTTCCTTCAATGATGGAGGAGGACTTAACCTTTCTGCTAAGCACATGCATGCACCCACACTCTCTGCACCCTCTTCTCCTCCAGTGTGATAGCCACACTCTGTGATGACCTCCGTATTCCAGGTTGCCATCCTGTGATCACGCAGAGCTTATTCTCAGCTGAGCTGTGTAATTGTAAAATGATTAAATTTTCCTTCATGCACTCCCTGTTTCCTCTGGGGTTGGGAGCTGTTGCATTTTAGTTGTTATTTCCTTAGACTTCTAGGAAGGGACCACTGTTCTAGCCGCGCACTTCCTAACAGAAATAAGAAAGACACTTGCATGATCAGGCACATCGACGGTCCAGCCATGGCATCCCTGAGGCCCCCACTGCCTCAGCTCCCAAGGCTCTGGCCACATCTCCCTGTGTCTCCCTGCTCCTCACCTTCAGGACTCCCTGAGAGACCCTGTGTGGGAGGAATACTTTGAGACCTGCAATGTCTGGAGACGTTGCCATTCTCTCCTTGACCTTTTCTTTCTGGGACCAGGATTCTAGTCTGCAAGTAACATCTCTCAGAACTGAGGAGGCCTCGCTTCCCGCCCTGCAGACTCCGGTGTTCAGTATGGAGGTCTCAGCCATTCCAGTTCTGTCACGAGAGTGCTGGGGCCTGTTGCTCTGGCCCCTGGGCTGCTGGTGAACTCTGCTTGCAGTGTCTGGGCAATGAGGATGTGGATGACACAGGTGTTTTTACTCTGTTCTTTCATGCATGTGCTGCTCTCTCAATCTGGGCTCCTGTCTGCAGTTCTGGACCACTTGTTTATTTCTTTGCTGATCTCTCCTGTCTGACCTCTCTGGTCTCTCTTCTCATTAAGTGGGTATTGGAGTTTCTGGGTTCTCTATTTCTTTTGTCATTCCTCCCTAATTCTTCATCTGTGCATCTTTTTATTCTGTTTCTGGGAGATGTAAATGAGTCTAATATTCAACATTTCTATTAAATTATTTATGTGTATTGTACTTTTAATTGAAAGATTCTGTGTGTAGTTTTGTGGTGTCTGTTCTTATTTCACGGCCTCCCTGTTTCTCTGTGAATATCATAGGTTTATCTGCGTCCTACTCCCTCCATCCACCCAGCTTCCTCCAGGTGTCTCTCTGGGTCTGTGTTATGTTAGAGTCTCCCTGGGTCTCTGGCCTACATCCTCCACATAGAACCCCCACCCCACCCAACCTGCTCACATGCAGGAAGCAGCCGCATGTGCTTCCAACGGGAGTGGATGGTGTGTGGGGAGGAGATGCAGCCGGGCTCTTTCCCAGTGAGGTTTCCTCCAGTCGTCTGCATCCCTCTCCTGAAGGCCTTACTGGGCATCCCTGCTGTCCCATGGCCTTCCTGGATTCCACTAACTGCCCAGGCATGTCCTTCAAGACTGGAGCTGGTGCTGGTGGCAGGGCTCTGCAGCTCTCCCATGGTTTCCCAAGGCTGCCTGCATGTTTGCCATTAGTTCCTTTTTGATTATTGCTTTTCATTAGCAGTTCCTTAATTAAACTTTCCTCGATTTACCAAGCTTGAGCGTGTCATAGATTTCCTGCTGGGACCCTGGCTGAGAACAGCTCTTCAGCCAAGTGCCCTTGGCTAGACCAAGGCATTAACAACTGTAGGCAGCATATGGGGGATTGCTTACGAGTGGCCCTCACCTCACAGCAGTGGAAATGGCCCAGTTCTTCCACTGGGAACCCCTAAATCCAAAGACTGCATTTTTAGATTTTCCCTCCACAGCCAAGAGAGGGGTATGACCTCCTGCCTGGGGGTATGAGTCTGGCCTTTGACATTCTGGGAGCTTGGGAGGTGGGTGAGGTATCCCACTCTCCACAGGGGGGCTCCACTCACCCCTCTCAGCACAGTGTCCTTCACCCTCACTGCCCAGCTGCCCCTGCATGCCTGAGGTGCCTCACAATCACCTGAGCTCCCTGACGTCCCTGACTTCTGAAGTTTCCTGAGTCTGGTGCAGATCTCCTGGGTGGTAGCTGGGCTTCCCTGTTCCTGCTCTGCCTGGGAATGCTCAGTCCTCCCACCTGGCTGACTCTTCCTATCTTCTCCTCTTTGAGTTTTGTTTTTATGCCTTTCAATTACTTTATTGCCCTTTTGATTGAGAGGTGAAGGAGCAAAGATGGGAGGTCTCTGTCTCTCCATCCTCAGCCCTGCTTTGCTTTACAGCAAAGATATTGTTGGTAAAAAAAAAAAGAAAAAAAAAAGAAAAAAATAAAACCCTTATCCATGAGTGATGACCCCCAGTATTTATAAGCAAGTGTGGAGAGAAGAGCAGCTTGCATGTGAGCCACCCAAGGGGTGGACAAACGGACTGGGGAAGGCGTCAGGAGCTCCTTGCACAAGGTCCTCTTGTTCTTGTTCCTGTCACTCTTGGCTGATGACGAACCAAGGAGACTTCCATGATGACCCAGAAGAGAACCACAGTGACTGGCAGGAGGCAGGGGAGGTGACCAGGACCTTCTCACCAGGGACACTTTCCTGGTCTCATAGGCCGGAGCCTGCTCCCACAACCAGGTCAGCCAGAGGTGATTGCATAAGAGACAGAGTGAGCAACACTGGCTTCCGAGGTCCTGGCTGACCTTGACGGTGACCAGAGGAAGGTTCTCAGGGCCCCAGTGGCCCCTGGAGAACCTGCACTCTAGGGCTCATAGGAGGCCCCGCTTTCTTGGAGGCCATGGTGGTGAGGAAATGCTGCTTCAGGGGTCTTCTCAGCAACCCATGCCAGTGCCAGGCCTGTGTGGAGGAGCAAGGGGGAGAACGATGAAGGCGAAACCAAGGAACTGTGCTTAAAACGTCCCCTCGCTGAGCTCTCCTCACAGAGCTCACTCACATCCCTCCCCTCACAGCGCCCACTTCACATCCCTCCCCTCATAGCACTCCCCTCACAATGCTTGCTCACATCCCTTTCCTCACAGCGCCCCCCCTCACATCCCTCCCCTCAGGGTGCTCCCCTCACAACAACCCCCTCATAGCACTCTGGCACAGCGCTCCCTTGGCATCCCTCCTCTCAGGGCGCTCCCCTCACATCTCTCCCGTTAAGGCGCTGGCCTCACAATGCTTGCTCACATCCCTTTCCTCACAGCGCCCCCCTCACAGTGCTCCCCTCACAACAACCCCCTCACAGTGCTCGCCTCACAGCGCTCTGGCACAGCGCTGCCCTCACATCTCTCCCCTCATGGCGCTCCCCTCACATCCCTCCCCTCACAGTGCCCCTCTCACATCCCTCCCCTCAGGGCGCCCCTCTCACATCCCTCCCCTCAGGGCGCCCCTCTCACATCCCTCCCTTCAGGGCACTCCCTTCACATTTCTCCCCTCACAGCGCCCCCCTCACATCCTTCTGCTCACAGCACTCCCTTCACATCCTTCCCCTCACAGCGCTCCCCTCACAGACCACAGACCTCCCCTCACAACCCTCCCCTCACAGCGCTCCCCTTACATCCCTCCCCTCACGGGCACCCCTCACATCTCTCCCCTCAGGGCTCTCCCCTCACAACATCTCTCCCCTCACGGCGCTCCCCTCACAGCCCCCACTCACATCCCTCCCCTCAAAGTGCTCCCCTCACTGCGCTCTGGCACAGCGCTCCCCTCAGGGCGCTCCCCTCCCATCTCTTCCCTCACGGCGCTCCCCTCATGGCGCTCCCCTCACATCCCTCTCCTCACAGTGCCCCTCCCACATCCCTCCCCTCACAGCGTCCCCCTCACAGTGCTCCCCTCACAACAACCCCCTCACAGTGCTCCCCTCACAGCGCTCTGGCATAGTGCTCCCCTCACATCTCTCCCCTCACAGCTCTTCCCTCACAGCTCTTGCTCACATCCCTCTCCTCACAGCGCTCTGGCACAGCGCTGCCTCACATCGCTCTCCGTGTTCCCTCACGGCACTCCCCTCACGGCACTCCCCTCACAGCGCTCTGGCACAGCGCTCCCCTCAGGGCACTCCCCTCACATCTCTCCTCTCACAGTGCCCCCCTTACAGTGCTCCCCTCACAGCGCTCTGGCATAGTGCTCCCCTCACATCCCTCCCCTCACAGCTCTCCCCTCACAGCGCTCTGGCACAGCGCTGCCTCACATCCCTCTCCGTGTTCCCTCTGGGCACTCCCCTCACAGAGCTCCCCTCACTGCCCTCGCATCACAGTGCTCTGGCAGGTCTAGAGCCAAGGTGCCCAGGACATTCCTGCAGCCAATGTGTTCCTTTTTATTTACTTTTTGAGACGGGGTCTTACTCTGCTGCCCAGGCTGGAGTGCAGTGGCCTGAGCTCTGCTGACTGCTGCCTCAGCCGCCCAGTTAGCTGGGACTACAGGCACCACCGCGTGGGTGCCTGGTTCCTGTTCCTTTATCCTCCTCTGGAGTACTCTTTCTTCTCCCTCTCAAACCTACATGGATTCCAACCTTTGTTTTCTCTCCTTTCGTTCGGAATATCTCCTTTCTCCAAAATCGTAGAATTGACTCATAAAATATGGGAGCCAGGAAAGACTTTAGAGACAGCCTCATCCCATGAATTTTGGCACCAGATATGAACCTGAAACCCTAAAGTTCACAACACTGCAATGGGTCAGGCCCTGCTGCGCTGGTGGAGGTAAAATGTACTGAGCAGAGGAGAGAGGCTGGCAGCATGGAAGAAGCTGACTGGGCTTCAGGGCTAGGTGCTGAGGGGAGCAGCTGGGTGCAGAGCCTCAGGACTACACCTGTGTGAGAGACAGAGACACAGAAAGAGGAGGAGGAGGAAGAGAGATAATGTGTTATTATGTACTACAAATGTAGCCTCCTCTCAAGATTTTGGGGGAGATTTCAGAAAAGATACATTTGGCTTTTTTCCTTCATTGGCCGTTTTTTGTCCTTGTTAGTTACTGCTCTGTGTCACTGACTTTCCAGATGGGATTTTTCAAGCTGACAAACTGTGGACTCCTGGAGGCGCCCTCCTTGCTTGCATGCGGATGTCTGACTCCCATGCATCTCCTCCAGACCTGGCCGCCTGCTGCTGTGACCTCCACGGCTTTGTTCTTTATGAATGTGTTCCATCACAGTTCCTTGGCCACGTCCACTCACACAACTGCGGATTCATTGAAGGGCCTGTGCATTATTCACTCCTGTCCCCTGAGCACAGAAACAGACACATAATAAAATGTGTGCAGTGACTCGGTGCCCCACATCCGGAGGTAGTGCCTCACTTGGCCTTCAGAGAGCTTTCTCCTCTCTCTAACAGACACATATCATAGGAGAAGGCATGCATAATTTTTCATTGCTCAGAGCAAGAGATAACATTTTGAAGACCATCTCAGGCTTTTATTCTCATCCCTTTTATAACTTAAATAAACGATGTTTTGGGAATGGAACAGTGCACAGCTCGCAGTGCCTTGCTCTCTGAGTGAGAGTTCATCTGGGGCATCTTTGTTGGATGAAAGGGAGAGGTGCAGCCACAGCAGCAACAGGACTAAGGGCTCCAGGGCACCTTCAGGTCATTGACAGCATTTGATTATTTGCAGCTGTGGGACTGAAACCCTTGTTTCCTCACTGACTGTCAGTTGGGGCCACTCTCAGCTCCTCAGGCACCTGCACCTGCATTCTTCTCCCAGGGCCACATCCATCTTTAAAGTCAGTGACGGCAATGAGCCCAGTCCTTTGCATGCCCTGAATCTGTCTGACTGCCCTTTGCACCAGCTGGGGAAAGCTCCCTGCTTCACCAAATATGTGGTGAGATGAAGCCCCTGCCAGGTAACTTAACACAATCATAGGAGCAGCACCAGGTTCAGCGGCATCCTTAAAACTCTGCTGTCTCAAACTACCTCCATCCCCAGCAGGCACTCCAGGAGGCCTAGAGGAGAAGCCATCCCTGTAGGGGGAGCCAGGAAGACAGGGCCGGCCGCTTCTTCCCACCAGTGGTGCTTCTGGCAGGCCAAGCCCATCAGAGCACCTGGGGAGAGCCTGGGCCCCATCTTAGGAGCCAGCCTGCAGTGCACGAAGGAGCTGAGCCATAGATGGAGGTAAGAGAGAGGATGTACATCCCGAATGAGCTGTTCCTCAGCTCTTTTTTTGCTTTTATAAATGTGATCTTTCCCTTTGTTTGTAGCTTCTAGCTTGTTATTTGCTTAATGAAAGCACTTGGATTGTGTCTTTTAATTTCATACCAGACTGTCTCATCAATTCTCTCATTGTTTGAGGTTGTTTTTCAGTTCATTCTGCCAGATTCTCCAGATATATGGTCTTTATCGGCCTCCTAATTTTGTTATTGCTATTTTATTTTATGTACATAACATAAGTTTACCATTAGTGACATTTAGTGCATTCACAATATTGTGAATCACCTCTGCCTATCTCCGTCACCCCAGTAGGAACCCCTGTCCCCACTAGAAGTCTCTCCCCATCCCCTGGCCCCCAGCCTCTGGCAGTCCCCAATCTGCCGCCTGTCTCTGGGCTTGCCTACTGTGGATATATAAGTGGAGCCATGTAACATGTAGCCTTTCACGCCTGCCTTCTCTCACTTGGTATAACGTTTTCAAGTTTCACGTATGTGTAGCGTGTATCAGTGCCTCCTTCCTTTTTGTGGCTAAATAACACTCCATTGTCTGTATACACCACATTTTTGATCACCTGTCTTCAGCTGATGGGCGTATGGGTTGATTCTACCTTCTGCCTATTGAAAATAAAGCTGCTATCAATGTTCATGAGCAATTTTCTTTTTGAACACCAGTTTCCAATTTGGTGTGGGGGGTTTTATACCTAAAACTGGAATTGCTGGGTACTTGTTAAAACTCTTCCAGGGCAGCCTCACCATTTTACAAATCTAAGGCAAGGTACCAATACAATATAGGAATTCCAATTTCTCGGTCTTGGTTCCAAGATGGTCAAATAGGGACAGTGCTAGTCGACAGCTCCCAGTGTGAGTGACGCAGAAGACGGGTGATTTCTACATTTACAACTGAGGTACCAGGTTCATCTCACTGGGACTTGTTGGACAGTGGAAGCAGCCCATGGAGTGTGAGCCAAAGCAGGGTGGGGCATCGCCTCACCAGGGAAGTGCAAGGGGTCGGGGAATTCCCTTTCCTAGCCAAGGGAAGCTGTGACAAATGGTATCTGGAAAATCAGGACACTCCCACCTTAATACTGTGCTTTTCCAACGGTCTTAGCAAACGGCACACAAGGAGATTATATCCCACACCTGGCTAGGAGGGTCCCACACCCACGGAGCCTGCTCACAGCTAGCACAGCAGTCCAAGATCCAACTGCAAGGTGGCAGCAAGGCTGGGGAGGGGCGTCCACCATTGCTGAGGCTTGAGTAGGTAAACAAAGCAGCCAGGAAGCTCCAACTGGGTGGAGCCCACCGCAGCTCAACAAGGCCCGCCTGCCTCTGTAGACTCCACCTTTGGGGGCAGGGCATAGCTGAACAAAAGGCAGCAGAAACTTCTGTAGACTTAAACGTCCCTGTCTGACAGCTTTGAAGAGAGTAGTGGTTCTCCTAGCACAGAGTTTGGGATCTGAGAATGGACAGACTGTCTCCTCAAGGTGGGTCCCTGACCACTGAGTAGCCTAACTGGGAGACATCTCCCAGTAGGGGCTGACTGACACCTCATACAGCTGAGTGCCCCTCTGAGACAAAGCTTCCAAAGGAAGGATCAGGCAGCAACATTTGCTGTTCTGCAGCCTCCACTGGAGTGGACCTCCAGCAAACTCCAACAGACCTGCAGCTGAGGGTCCTGACTGTTAAAAGGAAAACTAACAAACAGAAAGGAATAGCATCAATATCAACAAAAAGGACATCCATACCAAAACCCCATCTGTAGGTCACCATCATCAAAGACCAAAGGTAGATAAAACCACAAAGATGGGAAGAAACCAGAGATGAAAAGCTGAAAATTCTAACTATCAGAGCACTTCTTCTCCTCCAAAGGAATGCAGCTCCTCACCAGCAATGGAACAAAGCTGGACGGAGAATGACTTTGACGAGTTGACAGAAGTAGGCTTCAGAAGATTGGTAATAACAAACTTCTCCAAGCTAAAGGAGGATGTTCGAACCCATTGCAAAGAAGCTAAAAACCTTGAAAAAAGATTAGACGAATGGCTAACTAGAATAAGCAGTGTAAAGAAGACCTTAAATGACCTGATGGTGCTGAAAAGTATGGCATGAGAACTATGTGATGCATGCACAAGCTTCAGTAGTTGATTTAATCAAGTGGAAGAAAGGGTATCAGTGATTGAAGATCAAATGAATGAAATGAAGTGAGAAGAGAAGTTTAGAGAAAAAGAGAGTAAAAAGAAATGAACAAAGCCTCCAAGAAATATGGGACTATGTGAAAAGACCAAATCTACCTCTCATTGGTGTACCTGAAAGTGACAGGGAGAATGGAATCAAGTTGGAAAACACTCTTCAGGATATTATCCAGGAGAACTTCCCCAATTGAGCAAGGCAGGCCAACATTCAAATTCAGGAAATACAGAGAATGGCACAAAGATACTCCTCTAGAAGAGCAACCCCAAGACACATACTTGTCAAATTCACCAAGGTTGAAATGAAAGAAAAAATGTTAAGGGCAGCCAGAGAGAAAGGTCGGGTCACCCACAAAGGGATGTCCATCAGACTAACAGCAGATCTCTCGGCAGAAACTACAAGCCAGAAGAGAATGGGGGCCAGTATTCAACATTCTTAAAGAAAAGAATTTTCAACCCAGAATTTCATATTCAGCCAAACTAAGCTTCATAAGTGAAGGAGAAATAAAGTCCTTTACCGACAAGCAAATGCGGAGAGATTTTGTCACCACCAAGCCTGCCTTATAAGAGCTACTGAAGGAAACACTAAACATGGAAAGAAACAACCAGTATCAGCCACTGCAAAAACATGCCAAATTGTAAAGACCGTCAAAGCTAGGAAGAAACTGCATCAACTAACAAGCAAAATAACCAGCTAACATCATAATGACAGGATCAAATTCACACATAACAATATTAGCCTTAAATGTAAATGGGCTAAATGCCCCAATTAAAAGACACAGACTGCCAAGTTGGATAAAGACTCAAGACCCATCAGTGTGCTGTATTCAGGAGACGCATCTCACGTGCAGAGACACACATAGGCTCAAAATAAAGGGATGGAGGAAGATCAACCAAGCAAATGGAAAACAAAAAAAAAGCAGGTGTTGCAATCCTAGTCTCTGATAAAACAGACTTTAAACCAACAAAGATCAAAAGGGACAAAGAAGGCCATTACATAATGGCAAAGGGATCAATTCAACAAGAAGAGCTAACTATCCTAAATATACATGTGCCCAATACAGGAGCACCCAGATTCATAAAGCAAGTCATTAGAGACCTACCAAGAGACTTAGACTCCCACACAATAATAATGGGAGACTTTAACCCCCATTGTCAACATTAGACAGATCAACGAGACAGAAAGTTAACAAGGATATCCAGGACTTGAACTCTGCTCTGCACCAAGTGGACCTAATAGACATCTACAGATCTCTCCACCCCAAATCAACAGAATATACATTCTTCTCAGCACCACATCACACTTGTTCCAAAATTGACCACATAGTTGGAAGTAAAGCACTCCTTAACAAATGTAAAAGAACAGAAATTATAACAAACTGTCTCTCAGACCACACTGCAATCGTATTAGAACTCAGGATTAAGAAACTCACTCAAAACCACACAACTACATGGAAATTGAACAACCTGCTCCTGGATGACTACTGGGTAAATAACGAAATGAAGGTAGAAATAAAGATGTTCTTTGAAACCTATTAGAACAAAGACACAACATACCAGAATCTCTGGGACACATTTAAAGCAGTATGTAGAGGGAAATTTATAGCACTAAATGCCCACAAGAGAAAGCAGGAAAGATCTAAAATCAGCACCCTAACATCACAATTAAAAGAAATAGAGAAGCAATAGCAAACACATTCAAAAGCTAGCAGAAGGCAAGAAATAACTAAGATCAAAGCAGAACTGAAGGAGATAGAAACAAAAAAAAAAATCCTTCAAAAAATCAATGAAACCAGGAGCTGGTTTTTTGAAAAGATCAACAAAATCGATAGACCACTAGCAAGACTAATAAAGAAGAAAAAAGAGAAGAATCAAATAGATTCAATTAAAAAATGGTAAAGGGGAAATCACCACCAATCCCACAGAAATACAAACTACTATCAGAGAATACTATAAACACCTCTACACAAATAAACTAGAAAATCTAGAAGAAATGGACAAATTCTTGGACACATACACTCTCCCAAGACTAAACAAGGAAGAAGTTGAATCCCTGAATAGACCAGTAACAGGCTCTGAAATTGAGGCAATAATTAATAGCCTACCAACCAAAAAAAGTCCAGGACCAGACAGATTCACAACCGAATTCTACCAGACGTACAAAGAGGAGCTGGTACCATTCCTTCTGAAACTATTCCAATCAATAGAATAAGAGGGAATCTTCCCTAATTCATTTTATGAGGCCAGCATCATCCTGATACCAAAGCCTGGAAAAGACACAACAAAAAAAGAGAATTTTAGACCAATATCCCTGATGAACATCGATGCAAAAATCCTCAATAAAATACCGGCAAACCAAATCCAGCAGCACATCAAAAAGCTTATCCACCCCAATCAAGTTGGCTTCATCCCTGGGATGCAAGGCTGGTTCAACATACGCAAATCAATAAACGTAATCCATCACATAAACAGAACCAAAGACAAAACCACATGATTATCTCAACAGATGCAGAAAAGGCCTTTGACAAAACTCAGCAGGCCTTCATGCTAAAAACTCTCAATAAACTAGGTATCTATGGGATGTATCTCAAAATAATAGGAGCTACTTATGACAAACCCACAGCCAATATAATACTGAATAGGCAAAAACTGGAAGCTTTCCCTTTAAAAACTGGCACAAGACAGGGATGCCCCCTCTCACCACTCCTATTCAACATAGTGTTGGAAGTTCTGGCCAGGGCAATCAGGCAGGAGAAAGAAATAAAGGGTATTCAATTAAGAAAAGAGGAAATCAAATTGTCCCTGTTTGCAGATGACATGATTGTACATTTAGAAAACCCCATCATCTCAGCCCAAAATCTCCTTAGGCTGATAAGCAACTTCAGCAAAGTCTCAGGATACAAAATCAATGTGCAAAAATCACAAGCATTCCTATACACCAATAACAGACAAACAGAACCAAATCATGAGTGAACTCCCATTCACAATTGCTTCAAAGAGAATAAAATACCTAGGAATCCAACTTACAAGGGATATAAAGGACCTTTTCAAGAACTACAAACCACTGCTCAGTGAAATAAAAGAGGACACAAACAAATGGAAGAACATTCCATGCTCATGGATAGGAAGAATCAATATTTTGAAAATGGCCATATTGCCCAAGGTAATTTATAGATTCAGTGCCATCCCCATCAAGCTACCAATGACTTTATTCACAGAATTGGAAAAAACTACTTTAAAATTTTTATGGAACCAAATTAAGCCCACATTGTCAGGACAATCCTAAACAAAAAGAACAAAGCTGGAGGCATCATGCTACCTGACTTCAAACTGTACTACAAGGCTACAGTAACCAAAACAGCATGGTACTGGTACCAAAATAGAGATATGGACCAATGGAACAGAACAGAGCCCTCAGAAATAATGCCACACATCTACAACCATCTGATCTTTGACACACCTGACAAAAACAAGAAATGGGGAAAGGATTTCCTGTTTAATAAATGGTGCTGGGAAACCTGGCTAGCCATATATAGAAAGCTGAAACTGGATCCCTTCCTTACACCTTATACAACAATTAATTCGAGATAGGATTAAAGACTTAAATGTTAGATCTAAAACCATAAAAATCCTAGAAGAAAACCTAGGCAATACCATTCGGGACACAGGTATAGGCAAAGACTTCATGACTAAAACACCAAAAGCAATGGCAACAAAAGCCAAAATAGACAACTGGGATCTAATTAAACTAAAGAGCTTCTGCACAGCAAAAGAAACTACCATCAGAGTGAATAGGCAACCTACAGAATGGGAGAAAAAATTTGCAATCTATCTGACAAAGGGCTAATATACAGAATCTACAAAGAACTTAAACAAATTTACAAGAAAAAATCAACCCCATCAAAAAGTGGGCAAAGGATATGAGCAGACACTTTTCAAAAGAAGACATTTATGCAGCCAACAGACACATGAAACAATGCTCATCATCACTGGCCATCAGAGAAATGCAAATCAAAAGCACAATGAGATACCATCTCACACCAGTTAGAATGGCAGTCATTAAAAAGTCAGGAAACAACAGGTGCTGGAGAGGATGTGGAGAAATAGGAACACTTTTACGCTCTTGGTGGGACGGTAAACTAGTTCAACCATTGTGGAAGACAGTGTGGTGATTCCTTAAGGATCTAGAACTAGAAATACCATTTGACCCAGCCATCCCATTACTGGGTATATACCCAAAGGATTATAAATCATGCTGCTATAAAGACACATGCACACATATGTTTATTCTGGCACTATTAACAATAGCAAAGACTTGGAACCAACCCAAATGTCCATCAATGATACACTGGATTAAGAAAATGTGGTGCATATACACCATGGAATACTATGTAGCCATAAAAAAGGATGAGTTCATATCCTTTGTAGGGACATGGATGAAGCTGGGAAGCTGGAAACCATCATTCTGAGCAAACTATCACAAGGACAGAAAACCAAACACCGCACGTTCTCACTCACAGGTGGGAATTGAACAATGAGAACACTTGGACACATGGTGCGGAGCATGACACACCAGGGGCCTGTTGTGGGATGAGGGAGGGGGTAGCGATAGTGTTAGGAGAAATACCTAATGTGAATGATGAGTTAATGGGTGCAGCACACCAACATGGCATATGTATACATATGTAACAAACCTGCACATTGTGCACATGTACCCTAGAACTTAAAGTATAATTAATAAATAAAGTATTCCAATCTCTCCACATCTGTGCCAACACTTGTTGTTTTCCTGTTTTTTCTTTCACCCCGACTGGAGTGCAGTGGCACAATCTCAGCTCACTGCAGGCTCTGCCTCCCAGGTTCACGCCATTCTCCTGCCTCAGCCTCTCAAGTAGCTGGGACTACAGGCGCCCGCCACCAGGCCCGGCTAATTTTTTGTACTTTAGTAGAGATGGGGTTTCACCATGTTAGCCAGGATGGTCTCGATCTCCTGACCTCATGATCTGCCTGCCTCATCCTCCCAAAGTTCTGGGATTACAGGTGTGAGCCACCACACCTGGCCTTCCTGGTTTTTTTTTAAAAAGTATAGTCATCCTAGTGGGTGTGAAATGGGTGTGCAGTGGTTTCCATTGTGGTTTTGATTTAAAGCAAACTAAATATCCCCTGAAAAGGACTCCATACTTCTATATTTGAGTCCTTGTGGACAAACTGTAACTTAGCTTAATAGGCAGACAAGATTGAAAACCTAACTTAGGAGTATGTGCCTGTAACAACAGCTGAGTCTTGGCCAATCCCTGCGGCCATACTACAACCTCTCATAGACTGCTAAGTGTTCAAACTGTGTTCAAATAAGGCAAACACCAACCTGTAACCAATCCAGTTGTTTCTATACCTCATTGCTGATTTCTGTATGTCGGTTCACTTTTTTGTCTATAAATTTGTTCTGACCATGAGGCATCCCTGGAGTCTGTCTGAATCTACTGTGATTCTGGGGGCTTCCCAATTCATAAATTGTTCATTGCTCAGTTAAACTCCTTTAAATTTAATTCGTCTGAAGTTTTACTTTTAACATATATGTTTGTTGGCCATTTGTAAATCTTCTTTGGAGAAATGCCCATTCATTCCTTTGCCCATTTTTCAGTTGGGTTGCTTGTCTTTTGTTGTTGAATTAGAAGAGATTTTATGTATTACAGATAATGCAATTTGTAAATATTTTCTCCCTTTACATGGGCTGTATTTTCACTTTCTTGGTTGTGTTCTTTGATGCACAAAGTATTTTATTTTGATGAAGTCCAATTTATCTACTTTTTCTGCTAGTGTTTTTGGTTTCATATCTAAGAAATCATTGACAAGCCTAGGGTTGTGAACATTTACTGCTCTGTTTTCTTCTAAAGGTTTTATGATTTAAGCACTTGTATTTAAGTTTTTGATTCATTTTGAGTTTTTGTATATGTTGTGAGAGACGGGTCTAACTTCATTAGTTTGCTTGTGGATTTCTAGCTGTCCCAGATGCATTTGTTGAAAAGATTATTCTTTCTCCATTGAATGGTCTTGTACCCTATTGAAAATTTAGACATACAGTCTTAGTCCTAGTAAACAACTTTGTCTCCTCCTTTCTAATTTGTATGCTCTATGTTGTTTCTTTTATCTAATTGCATGCACTGATGCCTCCAGTATAATGTTATTCAATAGTGCTGGTACTGGGTATTTTTGGTTTTTCTTGATTCCAATGAAAGTACTAAACTAGCAAGCATATTAATATTTCATATTAGATATGTTTTTAGTAGTAAAGAAATATTTATCTCATTTTATTCAATATTAAGGAATGTTTTAAAAATATGTTTACAGTAATTCTGAAAATGATATAATGTCTTTTCAGAATTATTAATATGATAAATGTTAATAATAGATACTCTATCATAGAACCATCCTGCCATTCCTTGATCACTTTGCACTATTTTAAATGTGCTACTGTATCTCTACATTTTTCTTTCTGCTTTTTATGTATTTATTTATTGCTCAGACCATTCTTGTAACAGACTATGTTTTATTTACATTTTTATTGATATGTATAGATGAGATTAGGGATGACTTGTATTTTTTTTTTGGCGCAGTCTTTTCAGGTTTTGGTCACTAATGTTATTCGCTGTGTAGAAAAAACTTTTACCTTCTTTTCCAATGCTCTGGAAGAGTTTTTAAATTATTGGAATTATCCACTATTTAAAGTTTGTTACAATTCTCCTATAAAAATGTTTGCACCTGTTGCTTCTGGGTGTCGGGGGTGAGCACCTCTTTTTTAAAATAAAGTGACTAATTTGGATTTTCCATCTCTTTTGAGATCCATTTGGTCAATATTTTCTTAGAAGATTGCCCATTCTTCTAGGATTTCAAGCTGATTTGAATAGCATTGAGCAGATGGTCTCGTGCTGCTTTTAATTTCATCTGTTTCCTTGTTATTTTTACCTCATCATTCCTTATTTTGTATACTTGTGCTTTCTCACCTTGTATTCTTGACAACATTATCTATCAATTTATCTTGCTTTATTTTTCAAAGAATCAGCTTTCTAATTTGTTAGTCCACCTGTTATTTTTTTTTCTATTGTATTAGCCTGTGCTTCTGTCTTAGCTCCTTCATTCTGGCTTCCTTCAGTTAATTTTGCTGTGTTGTTTCTAATTGTTGAGTTAGATGCTTAATTAATCAATTTTCACTCATTCTTTTTTATTGCTATAAGTGTTTCATACTATGAATATTTATCTTCTAGCTCGATTTTTTGATGACCTCAATACATTTATTCTAAAATGCACGTGAAAGCAGAAATGCTTATTAGTAGATGTAGTAACTCTTTCATTGGAGATCAAGGCAGGAAAATAACCTACCAATAACAAGCCACAGTACACAGCCATGGCATCAAAAGATTAGAGACTGGTTATCATTGAGGCTGCAGACGGACACATGGGTTATTTATACTACTCTCTTCTGTTATATATTAAAATTTTAATGATAATTTTTAAAAAATTCACTATAGTGCTGACATAGGAACATTTTCATAGATGAAGGGAAAGGAGGGTTCAAAGTAGACCCACGTAAATGATGACAAGGACATCACAGAACGATGGAAGAATGACAGTTTGGCCAACGGTATTTAGAAAATCACAATGTGGATAAAACTGGTCCTACATTACAACATTTAAGCAAAGGTAGATTCCAGATGGGTTAATTTCTTAAATAACAAAAAATGAAACTAGGAGCCGGGTACAGTGGCTCATGCCTGTAATTCCAACATTTTGGGAGGCCAAGACGGGAGGATCATGTGAACCGAGGAGTTTGAGGGCAGGCTGGGCAGCACAGACCCCATCTCCACATTCAAAAAAAATTAAAAAATAAATTTTTTTTAAAAAAGAGACAAGGACAGTAAGACTAAGAAACTTTGTAGGTTGGGAAAGATATTTTAAGACAAGAATCCCAAAGCACCATCCATAAGGTTAAAAAAAAGATAGAATTTTATGTCAACATTAATAATTTCTGCTCAGTGAAGTCTATGGTGGGCAGAGTTCATAAACCCATGCCATGCAAGGGGAAAATACTTGCAATGTTTCAGACACCCAGGATTATATTTAAAATATACAAGGAGTTCCTGCAAGTCATCACGAAGAAAGCAGGAAACCCAACAGAAGGATGTACAAGTGCTGTGGATGAATATCTGTGGTGAGATGTGACCCTCCCAAAGCTGCTGGGTCCCTGCTGCCAGCAGCTGTGGAGATGAGTCAGGACACAGGGGCCTTTGCAGAGGTGCTGGGTGGGGGCCTGGACAGGAAAGGAGCCTGGTTCACCGGATGGGCCCGGGGATGTTCCTGGGGCCTTTGCAGAGGGAGGCAGGGGCCTTGCCCAGGAATGTGGGGCCTTGCCCAGGAATGTGGGGCCTCTGGGAGCTGGGAAAGGTGAGGAAGTCGGCTCTTCCTGGAGCCTCCGGAAGGAACACAGCCCCCCGACCCACATTCAGACTTCTGACCCCAGAACTGCGGGAGAAGATAAGTGTGTGTGTTTAAGCCACTGCATCCGTGGCCATATGATAGCCACCACAGGAAGCCAGTTCAAGAGACACAAGCACCATGTGTGTGCTCATAACCTCAAAGTTACTGCAAAGGAGAGAAATGCAGATGAAAACAATGAGACACCACTTTACACCCACATGTCTTGAAAAGCCCGTGAAGTCAAGCCCCGAATGTTGGTGAGCACAGTGGAGCGGCAGCACGATCCGGCATGTGGGCCGCGGTCAGGTGGGAAGCGTGGGCAGGTGCCGCCTGGTGAAGGGGTCCCCAGCAGAAGCCAGGGGCAACCTGGAGGCTCCCACAGCACCACGGACGGATGCGCCAAGCAGAATGGAGAGAACAGAGTTAGAAGATAGTGCAGTCGACAACCCAGTACCGCTCACGAACACAGCCAGGCACAGGAGCTGCAAAGCCACTCATCAGATGCGTCCTGCACTCAGTCTGGGATGTGGTGACCAGGTAGTGAATGGGACACTGAGTTCCCAGCCTGCAGTGGTGACAGGAGCACAGGTGAGCACAGGGCCAAGCACACTGGGACTGAGACATGAGGAGGGAGAACAGGCAGCCCAGGGAAGGCTGCACCAGCAAGCAAGGAGAGGCTTCCGGGGAGCACCAGGGAGTGCCCTGAGCAGCCCTCAGACAGGAGGAGTAAACGCACAGGACCAGGACCACCATGCCTGATGGGCCTCAGGCAGTGCATCTGCAGACAGCACCTCCCCACAGCTCACACACTCTGCCTGAGTGACTCCGCCATGCTGAATGGCATCTCGAGACCCTCATTGGCACTGCCACTCATGTCACTGAGGGGCACCTCCATCACCTGTGCCCAGCTGGGCTCCGTGGTGGGGGCAGTACTGAGTCCCAGGCCCTCTGGGAACTGACTCTGGCACTCAAGCACACATGAGCCGGCATGCTGGCGTCGTGAGGAAGCCATCACCTGGCATCGAGCAGACATGGCCCGGTCACCCTGGGGCTTATGTCCCTTCAGAGGGGACATAGAGATGCCAAGTCCATGCTCCCTGCTAGGGCCCAGGTGAGGGACACAACGTTCAGTGCATGGCACCAAGGTACCCGGCACCATCATGTCCTTGGTCCCATGTGCTGTGGGGAAGTGAGTGTCCACACCTTGGAGGGAGGGGTCCCAAGCAGACCCTTGTCTTGTGCTGAGGTCACTGTCCACACTGCCAGGGCCACAGGGCCCACGGATCCACCATCCTTGCTGGGGTCTCTGCTCGGGGCTGTGGCAGATGCTCTTCTGAGGCTAGGTAGCTGCTCCCTGAGAGGAGCGGCTGTGCCAGCAGCATCCTAGCTCAAGGCCGCTTGGGTTAAAGCTGCATTCCAGGGGCTGCTGTCCTGTGTCTTTACCAGTCCCGTTTCCTGCACTCCACGGCCATATACCCATCAGAGGCCCTCAGTGACTTCACGAAGGACCTGAGGAAGTGCAGGGCGATGGCGGCCATGGAGCCACGGCGGCTGCTTGGAACTGCTCCAGCCATGGGGCACCGCGAGACCACATGGCCCACGCCTCTCCGACGGAACAGACCAGAGCTAGCTGGGGAAGGACCGTGATTCGAGATACAGTGCGGTCTGCGCAGCGAACCTGTTCGTCAGCAGGTTCCAGTTCGGGAGAGGGATGATTTGTACCTGAGTTTAGTACCCACAGCTGGAAATGTGGATGTTCCTAGCGAGGCAGCCACGTGCTGCCACTTCAGCAGCGGGGGGACAGGGGTCTGCAACGATGCCTTGAACAGTCTCCTGTGGACTTCAGCAAATCCGGCAGAGTGTTTGGTGGGAGGGAGGGCAGGGGCAGGGGTGCACCCAGCATGGTCTATTCCTGGTCTCCAGTGCTCACTGTCATAGAGGATGTCCGGTGACTTTCCAACTCGTTACATCAATTTTCCTTCAATAGCCACAATGAAGCCGTTAAGCCCCAGAGGATGATCCTGGCAGCTTGTGGCACTTTGGGCTTTAAAACCAGTTGCATATCCCAGTGGCTTTCACCGTAATTTAAAGGACTGTGCCAAGGAAAGTGTTTTGACAACACATGAAACACGTCCCTAGCCGCATGTCTCCCAGTTCCTGGGATCTGGGGGCAAGGGACGCATCTGGGCTTGGGTGGTCCTGACCACGCCCGCCGGTCATTGCTCGCTGTGAGTCCCCTGCAAGGTTGCAGACTACTCTGTCCTCATACTAGGGCAGAGAACTCACCCCTGCTGCAGGAAGTGGGTGCCCCTGGCCCACACACAGCAACATGACTTAGGGATCAATGTGGTCTGTGCCACGTGGTGTTCACAGGAGTCCCCAGGCCAAGCTCCCAGGCAGTGTCAGGACCTGAAGGAGGATCTGAGCCCAGGGACGCCTGGCGCAGAAAGCAGGACCACAGTGGCCCAGAGGACTTGCGGGTTAAGCGATGTGGGCCCTGCCTTCTGTGGGGCCTCCTCTCGCTCACGTTCAGAAGAAAAGAGAGGCCCAGGCAAGTCCAGGGATTGGCCGGGCTTGGACTGCCCAGGTCCTGTGTCAGCCTCCGAACCTGGGAACGGCACTGCTCAGGGAGGGCTGAGGAGGGCTGGGGAGGGCATCAGATGCTCCCTGGAAGGGAGGCGAGTGCGGTTGGCAAATCACCAAGAGCCCAAGGTGGCAGCTGGGAACTGGCTGGGATCCTGACCACGGAGGCTCCGACCCTGGCCACAGTCCACAGAGTCAGCCTGACCCAAGACAGAGCCACTGAAGGCCTTCCATGGGGATCTTCTGGCCAGAACGTCCAGGAACAAAGGAAACAGCCTGCCACTTGGGCCCTGGGTCTCCAAGGCTGTGAGCCCAGAGCTCTGCCGTGGGAGAATGCTGGTGGCCTGCAGAGATGGGCAGGAGAAAGACAGAGCAAGCCAGGCTGGCCCCTTCGCTGGCGTCCAGCCTACTTCGTTCTTTCCTTCATGGGCTTTTCAGGTTGAAATAATTTCCAGCATACAGAGAAGGTTCAGGAATAACAAAGATAATTCCTGTTTGCCAATTATACCCTCAACCCAGAATCACCGACCTCTAACCTGTTGCCCTGTGACTTCTCGTCCGCCTGCCCATCCCTACCTCTGTTCCAGCTCTGCCTCCCGCCCTCCTTCTGCTTCCCAGCTCATCCATTTATCATCCATCATCCATCATCCATCACTGTGTCTGGTGGAGACTCACAGGCAGGCCAGGGAGCGGAAGTGGAGACGGTCCTGCAGCATTGTGGGGGGATGGTCCTGCAGCATTGTGGGGGGGATGGTCCTGCAGCATTGCGGGGGGGACACTGGGCTTTCTCTGATTGATCTTAAATTACAAGTAGGAGAAAAATCAGGGAAGGTGGCTGGGCGCAGTGGCTGACTCCTGTAACCTCAGCACTTTGGGAGGCTGAGGTGGGCAGATTGCTTGATGTCAGGAGTTTGAGACCAGCCTGGCCAACATGGTGAAAACCCGTCTCTACCAAAAATCCAAAAATTAGCTGGGCATGGTGGCGCGTGCCTGTATTCCCAGCTACTCGGGAGGCTGAGGCAGGAGAATCGCTTGGACCTGGGAGGTGGAGCTTGCAGTGAACCGAGATTGCACCACTGCACTCCGGCCTGGGCAACAGAGTGAAACTCTGTCTCAAAAAAAACAAAAAATCAGGGAAGGTATTGGTTATGAGTCAAGTCCTGGCTGCATGGGGCAGCGACTGCTAAGGGGTCACTGTTTGGCCTCCTGGACTCGCTCCTGGAGCAGTGGCCGCCCCCTCGCCATGGCCAGCTCCAATGCAGGGCCTGTGTCGGTGCTCGTCAGGCTGGGAGTGGCTCCGGGAATAGGAAACCAACCCAGTGGGGCTTAGCATGCCTTGGGGCAAGTCAGGCTCCTCATAAACTGTTGTTAATGGATGAGTGACTGATTCAAAACTAATAAACGCGTGCAGAACCCTAAAACACTGGCCTTTCAATGATGGAGTTGTGGTCTCCTTGTGCTCCTTGCAGCTCGGGCCGTGCCGCTGCCCACTGCTGAGTCTGTATTCGTGGAGCCTCATTCGGGTATGGTTTCTTTCGAAATAATATCATGCTGTCATCTCAGCTGCAAAGCAGGCCTCTGAGGTTTCCTTATCTGCAGCTGCACTTTTAGTAACAATTAGGCCAACACCAGAACATACAATTCTCCCTCCTGCTACAGAAGTGCCAGCGGCAAGAGGACCCTGTTCCACCAAAACCGTTAACAAGTCGTCAGTGTTTCCTGGGTTGACGTCAGCGTCAAGGAAGCCATGTCAGCGTCTTGGGAGAAGGGAGCCAGCGGCTGAGAGGGCGTCACAGGCACGAAGGGGCCAGGCTAGTTGGCAGCACTTAGGTGTAATTTTAAACTATTTCCAATAAGAAAAAGTAGTTCCCACCTCTTTCTCTCTCGTTTCTGCACTGATACTAGTGACTCCTTCTGTATGTAATTCTGACCCTTAAATTAAGTCACATTAAGGTCAGCCTGAAAGAAGTCAGTGCCCGGCTGCAGGGCCGTCTCCTGCCGTGCGCCCTGGCTCTCACTTGGCTGGGTCACCAGCAAGCCCAGTGGCAGGTCAGTGATTACCCAGGTTCCAAATTGGTGCCCACGGATTTCAAAACAGGCAGGAATTATTTTTCTCTGACAGGATCCCTGGACTAAGAGGAAAAGGGGGAAATTTTTTTAGTCACAATATTACACTGAGTGTGATTGGAGAATGATGAGATCATTACAAAGTACTAAAGATACTTTTTAATGCAGTTGTGTTAAGAAAAAGATTTGTTTTACACTAGGAAAGGAAGCAAGACAATATTCAACCTTTTGGAGACAAAATTTACCTATTGAGATAAAAGAGACTTCTGGATATGACACAGAAGTTCCTTTTGGAAAGTAAAACTTCCTGCGGGGGCGGCAGATGGGCAGCTAGCTATTAACCTTTGGTGCATTCATTTTGTTCTCTTCTTGTTCTATGAAAGTATCTTTTTCTTTCAGAGAACAGATTACTGGGCATTATCTAAACTCCTTCCCCTCTGCCGTTCTTGTCTTTAAACAAGCAGCCGGAGTTCAGCTATTTTTCACCAACATCTGAACAGGCTTCAAAGCCTGAGACCAGATTTCCTTCCAGGAAATAGGAACGGAGGGAAGGGGCTGTAAAATGACTCCATTCCTGCCCCGATAAGGAATCCTCGGGTCTGAGAGGGCTCCTGGCCTCTGGGTCTACGCTGAAGCTTGTTTTCTCATGCAGAGATTTCCATCTGTACACAAAACAAATCCCTCTTCTCCTTTCTCACAAAGTGAATGGTTCCTTCTGCTCTCTCCCTCTTTCAGAGTTATTTGTTGGAGAAATCTAGGGATCAGAGATTTTAGTAATAATTGCACTTTGTTAACACTACATTCCTCCCCAGACCAACACAGCCCAGTTCACGGAGGGAGGAAGGACAGAAGGATGAGGAGAGAGCACCACAGGGTTCATACCGGCTGCTGCCTGCACTGTGCGAAAGCCAGTGTGGCCCAGCCGTAAGGCCGGGAGGGTGCTGACCCAGCCAGTGTGGCGGGCGACCGTGTTCTGGCCCTGCCTCTGCACCACCCCCAGGATTCTCACCCAGCTCTGCCTGTCCGCATTCTACTTCTTGCCTCCTCATTGATTATTGAGGGGAATACAAAAATCTAAATGCTCATGAACTGTTTTATAATTATTTTTGATTTCTAATTTTGCCAGTTTGAGGGCAATGTGAGAGGTTTCCAATTGCAGAGTTCAGTTTACAGACATCAGTGAACGCTCAGAAAGTATCCTCAGTGGCTGGGTCTCCACTGGGTCAGCTATGCTTTATTTTGTCATTCATGGATGTGGAGATTTTCCACGTTTTCTTGAGAATTATATCTTTCAATTCCTCCCCCATAAATAGGCATATTCACTCAGTAATTGGCTAAGCATCCTTGGTTTTAATCATTCTAGGCATAAATTAAGGTACCTTACTCCTAATTTCAGAAACTGGACATAAGAGAAATTCCGTTTCCTTCTTAGGCATCCATAAGGAAAACTGGTATCTCATTTAGAATGAGATAACAGTGTACCGTGGCAGGCTGCTCAACAGGATCAACCCAGATGTTCATTCACTCTATTTGGTTTTGTTCTGTGGACTGTTTTAATTGTGTGAACTAGAAAGTCCTTCTTGGACAAATCCCAAGTACACGGATAAAACATTAGGAAGTTACAGGTATTCCCGACAGCCTCTTCTTCAGAAAAGCAGCTATCATAATAAATAGTATCAATTACTTATCACATCGTGAGGCACGTTTGTTCTCATGGATTGGTGGTTTGGAGTCACCTGCCTGCTCTTCTCAGAGGGCCACACTGTGAACACCGTCAGAAGATCACAGGTCTGGGCGTTCGCAGGTCTGGTCCCCACACGGCTGTTTGACCTCTGGGCAGCCAGGTGACCCCTCTGTGAAAGGTGAATGATGTAGCACAACGATGCTTGTCACTTGCGGAAACCAAATATAAAATTGTAAGCCCCCCATGCAGCTAGCAGACTCTCCGCAAAGGCATTCCAAATTATCCTGAAAAATGAGTTCAGGCCATGATGGGAAGTGGGGGTCAGGTGCACCTCACAAACATCAGCACTAGACCTAAGACAGACAAGAAACATTTACTACCCGTTCTCTCCAAAGCCTGCTACCCCAAGGCTTCATCTTCAGGATAAAACTTTGATCTCCACAACCGCTTATTGTAACCCAGGCCTGCCTTCCTATTGATTTCAGGTTTTTAGATAGTAACTCAACCAGTTGCCAATCAGAAAATATTTCAATCTACCTGTGACCCAGAAACCCCCACTTTGAGTTGTCCCCCGTTTCCAGACTGAAGCCATGTATACCTTACAGGTATCGGTTCAGGTCTTTGCCTGTAACTCCTGTGTCCCTAAAATGTATAAACCAAGCTGTGCCCCGACCGCCTGGGCACACGTTCCCAGGACTTCCTGAGGCTGTGTCACGGGTGAGTCCTTAATGTCGGCAAAACAAACTAAGTTGATTGAGACCTGTCTCGGGTCCTTTTTCAGTTTACACATTTGACCCAGTGTCAGAACCACCTGGGGGGTAGGCTGGGGGTTAGGAAAACTCAGACTCCAGGCCCTCCTCGAGTGTCTGACCCAGTGGGCCTGGATGGGGGCTGGACGATCTGTAACAGGGCCAGGGCTGCAGCTGCTCCAGCCACACACCCAGCAGTCACTGTTCTGGGAACATGATGTGACAGGGCAGTAAGAGAGGGCCAGTAATTCCTTTTAAAGCACCATACATTTTAATAAGCCAATTAAAAAATTGGATGCCAAAAACCCACTCAGCCTCTGTGCATAATGATTCTATTTTCTGAACCAGAGCTCTCGATGCAAACGTGGTAAGTGTGAGTGTGTCCCTGTGGAACCAGAGCTCCCAGGGCCCCCAGCATCTGGGGCTGAAACCTCGGGGAGCCCCGGCTTTAGGAGGGCATCATCCCCGATATGTAGGCCCAGTCTTGGAGAGGCTTGTGGCACGCACAGGATGGAGGCACCCACAATTCTGCCTCTGCTGTGATCTCAGGGAGAGGAGGCTCCGAGCAGCTGCCGTGGCCGAGGGAAGCTTCTAGGAAGGCAGGGGCTGCACTGGGGCTGCCGCAGGCTCCTCTGTTCTGTGGCCACGCAAGACAGCAGGCATGGCAGGCAGATGAAAGCAAATGATTGTGCTTTTATTTTGGGGGGTTTTTTGTTTGTTTGTTTGTTTGCTTTTTCTTTTTCTTTCTTTTTTTTTTTTTTTGCATTCTGCCTTTGCGCATGGTTTTAGTGACTGGCTCGATTGCATCTCCGTGAACCTCCAGGGTTGCTGAGAGACCACAGGTGCCGGGTCCTCTTAATTGCATTCTGTGATCTTCCTTTCATTTTATGTCTCAAGGCCTCAGTGTACTTTGCAAACACCTTTTCTCTAGAAGGTGCCTCTGAGAGACGTGCCAAGCACTTGGGCCTCCTTGATGTGCATCAACCAGGGACCGAGTGCATGGACCCCATCAAGGCCTCGGCCTGGCCTGTCCCTGGCTCCCAGGATGCCTGCCTTTCCGGGGCCCTCCGGGACAGGCCTGTTTCCCCTCTTGGATGCTCTCTTTCCTTTTGGGCATTTCCACATTTAATGCGTCTTCGGTGCCTCTGTAATCTACTGACTCCACATGACACCCCCCACATCATAGTGAGCTGACCTCTGAGAACATTTCCTGTCTCCTCAGCATGAGTGTAAAATCTGTGGGCATGTTTTTGTGGAGATTTTATTTTAATTTTAAATTTAAATTGCTGATTGTGTGAAAACATGACTGGGCTTTTTCTGTTTTCATTCAGAAAGGGTTTAGTTTACAACTGAATAAGACTTTTTAGGACAAGGACAAAGCGTGGACAGAAACAGCACTAAGCGTGAAGGTGAGCCGTGGACTTAGGAATGCCCGCACCTTTCTCACCTGTGCCCCCAGCCCCACCTTCCTTCCTGAAGGAAGAACTCTTGGAATGTTTTTCCCTTACAGGAAGGAGAGCCGTTTGATCTGTAACCGGATCTTGGTTGTTTTATAAACTTATGAGTGGATTTTTATATTCACACAGGAAACGTTTAGAAGAATGACTGTAAGCTGCAAACACACTTGGTCTTGCACTTTTCCTCAAGCACTGCAATTCTGTTAGAACACGGCCTGTTTAGCTACTTAACATCAAAGCATCAGAGACTTTTGAACTGGAGTGACTCCATTTTGCGTGAGGGCTGGGAAATGAGGCTGGGACCCGCTGAGCTGCATTCCCGGAAAGAAAGGCATTCCTGGCCTCTAGATGTTTACCACGAAGGGAACAGATTAATGTTTACTAAACAGACCCAGGCTTGAGAGTGTCCTAATATCCTGATATCTTGGGAACAAAGGCGTTCCTAATTTTGCTTTAAAGATAATCATAAGAATTCTTGCAAAATATAGTAATTAAGAAAATTAATACTTTATCACAAACCCTTGTAGCAGAGCACATCTCCCCATGACCTTTTTTATCCTATACATAAACAAGCATTGTACCTAGGGTGGACGCGTTCCTCCTCTCACTGTTGGGAACATCCTGCTCTGTCTACAGAATAGCTGTTCTTTCACCACTGTACTCTCTTAATAAACTTGCTTTTACTTTGCACCGTGGACTCGTCCTGAATTCTTTCTTGTGCGAGATCCAGGAACCCTCTCTTGCAGTCTGAATGGGGACCCTTTTCATGTAACAAAAGTATGCCAAGCCAGGCTTCCACTGGCCTAAATCCCCACCCGCTCCCCTCACAGGCCAGCGGCAGGGTGTCCTGGCAGTTAGGGCCATACCGGTGTTTCCCGGTGTTAGC
Organism: Macaca thibetana thibetana; assembly: GCF_024542745.1. NCBI lineage: Eukaryota > Metazoa > Chordata > Mammalia > Primates > Cercopithecidae > Macaca > Macaca thibetana. The sequence continues at coordinate 141,756,127 of NC_065585.1, forward strand.
TGAAAAACCAAACCGTGTGAAGTATTTAAAAAGGTTTATTCTCAGCCAGTAGTGTGATCACGGCCCAGGGAACCGTCTCCAGAGGTCCTGAGAACATGTGCCCAAGGCAGCCGGATTACAGTTTGGTTTCATACATTTTAGAGAGGCAAGAATTGTGGGTAAAATCGTAAATCAATACATGGAAGGTGTACCTTGGTTTAGCCTAAAGAGGTGGGACATCTTGAAGGGGGGCATCCAGGTCAGAGGTGGATTCAAAGATTTCCTGATTGGCGGTTGGTAGAAATAATAAAGCTTTGTCTAAAGAGGAAGTCAGCAGAAAGAGATGCTTGTATTAAGATAAGGGGGCCGGGCGCGGTGGCTCATGCCTGTAATCTCAGCACTTTGGGAGGCTGAGGCGGGCGGATGACGAGGTCAGGAGGTCGAGACCATCGTGGCTAACATGGTGAAACCCCATCTCTACTAAAAATACAAAAAACTAGCCGGGCGTGGTGGCAGCGCCTGTAGTCCCAGTTACTCGGGAGGCTGAGGCAGGAGAATGGTGGGAACCCAGGAGGCGGAGGTTGCAGTGAGCCGAGATTGTGCCACTGCACTCCAGCCTGGGCGACAGAGTGAGACTCTGTCTCAAAAAAAAAAAAAAATAAAAAGATAAGGGGGATTGTGAAAGCCGAGGTTCTTGTGTAGATGAAGCTTCCAGATAGTAGCCTTCCGAGAGAAGGATGGAAAATGTCTCCTTTCCAACCTCAAAGGTGTCAGGCTCGATTCAACTCTCCTGGATCTGGGAAAGGCCTGGCAGTATGAATGGAGACTCGCTACAGATGCAAATTTCCCCCACAAAAGGCTCTGCAGGGCCATATCAAAATATGTCAAGGAAACATTTTGGAGTGAAATACTTTGATTTCCTTCAGGACCGGCTATGTCATGTGGTTCTGCTCCAGAGTCAGGTTGGAGTTTGGTCCCCACAGAGGGTCTGTTCTTACTCATTTTGGAGTTAGTGCTGGTCAGCCGTGGCTGCCCTCCACTGGGACGGCGTATAATGGGAGTGTCCTCCCTCCCTCCTGGAATTCAGTTTTTCAGGTTTCTCTCAGTCAATTGAGAGCTTAGGATGTTACCTTTGGTTTACAACTGGAAAATCTTCCCTTTCAGATGTCAGAAATCTGCTTTTCACGTTGCCCCCAAGATCCATTGTTGGTGCAAAATTCCTGTCTACCAGCCATTGGTCCAGCCTTCTTCAGACTGCGGTGAGGGTGGAGGCAGCGTCAGGCAGGGAGCTCCATGCCTCTCATCCCAGAGAACAGGGGTGTTTGCAGTTGCTCTTTGCAAGAGACCTGGAGGTGGTGCTGCCTGTGTCAGCCTGAATGGAAGAAGCTGATGCAAAATTAAGCTAAGTAGAGGGTTTATTTGAGCCATGCTTGAGTCTGCAACCCAGGAGCAGAGATCTGAGGTGCCCTGAATACACACTTCAGTCAGCAGCAGTTACCAGTAGGTTTTTAAAGAGTAAGAAGCGGCAGTTCCCCAGCTGTTTCCCAAGAGTTCACCTTAAAATAACGCAGGCTCCTGACGGGCTGCGCATGGTTCTTCGTGCCCCAAATCCCAAGAGTGTGGAGATAATGGGTGAGGCAGCCGTTCTGCCGTAGGCGTGGGTGTGGCAAGAGGGGCCTGACTGGCTCCTGGCCGGGATGAGCCTCTGTCAGCCCAGGGCAGGGGCTCTGGGCAGAGCTGGGTTACGCCACGAGGAAAGAAGAGACTGAAGTGCACCCTCTTCCCAGACCGGGCTCCAGGGCCTGTGACTCCTCTGCAGCCAGGCCTGAGACAGGGCACACCCCCTGCTCCTAGATGGGAGACCGAACACACAGACAGACAAGGGACCAGTCAATTGTAAAAATAGAATTCAGGCCCCTGATGCAGAGTAGCCAGCCGGGGAAGCAGCCCCCGCCGGGCAGGAGGGCCGGCCACGCACGCCAGGAACAGGTCCCAGAGGCCAAGCAGTGGCCCCTGTGACAAGCAGCCCCAATGTCCTCACATGACCCTGCCCGGACATGTGTCCCTGCCCGTAGCTTCAGGTCAGCAGAGAAAGTTCAGTGCCCGCTCCAGTCCCACAGTGCACCAGCTCCTGGAGAGCCGCCCCTGCCCCGTCAGGCCCACCTGGGCCTCTTATTCCTGCTCCTCAGCCTGGCCGTGTGTCTCCTGCAAACGCAGGGACGGCGCCGCTCCCTCGCCTCAGCCAGCTGTGGATGCCTCGGCCTGTCCACGTCCATGCGGCTCCTGCCCCGAGACTGGGCACCCTGGCTTCTGCTGCTGCCCTGGACACCTGTGGTGTTGCGAGGCATTTGGTGTTGATGTGTTTTCTGTTCTCAAAGTGTCACATATTCTCTTGGTGTCTATGATCCACAATATCTGGGGATGAATTGGCCAACCAGCATATACACTCCAAGCTGCTACGTGCAGTTTTGAGGAAAAAGCCCCCAAATCAACCAACCCTCAGCGAATCTCACTAGCCCATCAAAAGTTCATGATTCAAGTCACACTTTAAAACACTGCAGGCAACCACATTACCTGTGACAGCGGGCAGGGGCGCAGCTCCATCCGTGTACTTGCTTTACGTCCTCTCCGGTGTACTGTGTTTTGGATATGACGTATTTTTCTGTGTTTCTGAACCTGCTCATCTTAACAAAATATATTCATCCAATTCGCAGAATGGAAACAGTAATTTTTTTTTTTTTTGAGACAGAGTCTTCCTCTGTCACCCAGTCTTCCTCTGTCACCCAGTGACATGATCTTGCCTCAGTGCAACCTCTGCCTCCTGGGTTCGAGTGATTCTCCTGCCTCAGCCTCCCGAGTAGCTGGGATTACAGGCGTGCACTACCACACCTAGCTAATTTTTTATATTTTTAGTGAGATGGGGTTTCACCATGTTGGCCAAGCTGATCTAGAACTCCTGACCTCAGGTGATCCGCCCGCCTTGGCCTCCCAAAGTGCTGGGATTACAAGTATGAGCCACCACACCTAGTCAGAAACAGTATTTTGTTGTTGTTGTTTTTAATATGAGGCCTCACTTTGTAGCCCAGGCTAGAGTGCAGTGGCACAGTCGTAGCTCACTGCAGCCTTGAACTCCTGAGCTCAAGTGATCCTCCTGCCTCAGCCTCCTGAGTAGCTGAGACTGTCGGTGTGCTCCACCAGGCCCAGCTATTTTTTAATTTTTTGTAGAGAGAGGAGTCACCTGTTGCTCAGGCTGATCTTGAACTCCTGACTTCAAGCAATCCCCCGTCTCAGCCTCCCAAAGTGTGGGGATTATAGGCATGCACCACCACTCCCAGCCCTAAAGTCCTTCTTATCAATCAGTGAAATTATAGCCTGTCTGTTTTGACCACCCGCGTCAGCCACATGCAGGGCGGTCACCCATGCTCCTCTGGGAGGGACTCCATGGGCATCAGACCCGTGAGAACGCCACCTCCTTGACGAGGTCAAATACTGCATTTTCTAAGAGAATCTCATTTTTAATGGGCAAGGATCTTTCGAAAAGACCTTGGGACATGGTGAGGTGAGTTGCTTTGTGAATGGATCCATTTAAATTTGTTCAGTCAGCCTGTCTGTTTTGAGTACCTGCTTCCTGAAAGGTCCTAGCTCTGAGCACAAACATGAACAAGGGAGAGGCATCTACTCCAGGGACTCTCAGTGTAGCCGGACACACAGTTGTGAGGACGATGGCTGTGTGGCCAAAGCTGTAATAAACCACGGAGCACTTATCTCCATCTGGACACTGTCATGGTGCTGAGAAACTTGGCTGGGAGCATTCCTACAGACATACACAGATTTGTATTATTGAGAATTTTTAATGTCTTATTAAAATTCTTATTACATGATGTTAAATGGAAAAAGGCTGGATGAAAAATTTGAATTTAGAGTATAATTTTTTTTTTTGAGATAGAGTCTCGCTCTATTGCCCAGGCTGGAGTGCGTGGCGTGATCTCAGCTCACGGCAACCTCCGCCTCCTGGAGTCAAGCAATTCTCCTACCTCAGCCTCCCAAGTAGCTGGGATTACAGAGGCGCACCACCTTGCCCAGCTAATTTTTGTATTTTCAGTAGAGACGGCGTTTCACCATGTTGGCCAGGCTGGTCTCGAGCTCCTGACCTTCTGATCCACCCGCCTCAGCCTCTCAAAGTGCTGGGATTACAGGCGTGAGCCACTGTGCCTGGCCTAGAGTATAATTTTTTAAAGGGCAGAAAAAGAGTGAACAGAAAGGTTCTTAAACATTGAAACAGAAATTCTGAATGAAGTTTCCCCAAATGCAATGAATGTCATCTAGGTGTGTATTGCTGCTAAAATAATGTTAAAGAAATAAAATAAGTTAATTAAACAAATTATGGTCTGGAAGTCAAAATCTGAAACAGGCTCGCTGGGCTGAAACCAAGGTGTTGGCAGCCCTGGCTGCTTCGGGAGGCTCCTTTTCCTCTTCTTGGCTTCAGAGGGTCCCAAGCTCCCGGGCTCAGGCCGCTCCATCTCTGCAGCCAGCAAGGCTGCCTGAGTCCTTCTCGAGATCTCTGGTCCTCTCTTCCGCTCCTGCCTCCACTCCTAAAGATACTGGTGGCTATGTTGGGCCTACCCAGATAATCTAGGACAATCTCCATATTTTAAGATCAGTGTTGGTGACGTTAACTGCATCTGCAAGCACAATCCCCCTTTCCTCTTTTACATAGTCACAGGTTCTGGGGCTTAGGACAGGGACATTTTGGGGGAAGCCATTATTCTGCCTCCCAAACTGTGAGCGGCAGGAATCAATGTTCGTTGCTTTATTTCGGCATTTTCTCAGCATTGTTTAAATTTTTTAAATGAACACATATTTAATTTTATACTTTAAGAGTTTGTTGTCTTTTTCCTTTAATTTTAGGGGAAACTATTTTTATAAATGACTAAATCATATTCTGGGGTCTGGATGTCCCTGCCTGGGGATTTTGTGGCTAGGGTCCAGGAAGAACAGCTCGCATAGGTAGCTTAGTGAGGACCCTGCCTGGCCTGAGACCTTGGGATGGCTCACACCTGCTTGGAGGTGATTTTGGATCTTGACGCCGTCCTTCCCGCATTTCCCAATCACGCATGGACTGCAGCTACTTTGGGGATCCGGTTGTCACCAGCATTAACCTGCCAACCAGCCCAAGCCAAAGGGGCCTCATAGGAACATCCTGGGCGTGATGCCAACCAGCCCAAGCCAGAACCATGCTGAGCATGGGGGCCACTTTCCCAGGGCAGACTCAGACCTCGAACTGGGGGTGTGCGCCCACTCCCTTCCCTGCACACGCCCTGCCTCACTGGGGGTCTCTGAGCCCTCCTCGGACACAGGGCACGCAGCCCTTCGGGGTGAGGATTCTGGCTGAACCGGCCCAGCAGGGTTCCTCTAGAAAAAGTGACACAGAAGTCTAAATTTGAGGCCTGGTTGCGAGAGGGTTTGGAGGAGGCTGGCTGGAGAGGTTCAGGGAGAGCCTGCCTGGCAGGCCTCCGGGAAGGGGCTGATGGAGGCTGCTGTGTGGCCCCCAAGAAGAAGAAGGAATGGTGCAGCACTCACCCTACTGCGGCGGGCGGGCTGGGCTCAGACTGGTCACCGCCGGTCACCGCTGGTCTGTGGGAGGATGAGAGGGAGGGGAGGTGGAGGAGGCGATTACTCCTGAAAGGAGATATTGGAGAGTAGCCAAACTTCCAGCCAGGCTGGACCCCATCCTAGGGGATGACTGGGGGCCACCTGTGAGCTGTGTGGCTGGAGGGAGGGCAGGGAAGGGAGCCTTGGGGTCTCATCACAATTTTGAGTCACCAGGCGTTGGCCAAAGGCAGCATGGGCTTTCCCTGCGTTTGGTGAAGTGCCAAGTTGATTGGCTTGATTATTAGGTTATCAGATTGGCGAATTTCTAGTTACTTTGTGCTTTTCATTAGCTACCAAGTAGCCTATTACGAAGTGCATTATTCATTAAAGCAGGAAAAAAACACACACAATATATTTTAAAAGATATAGAATATTTTAACACCATTATAGCAAATATTTTACTGCTAAACGGGACAAGCAAATTGTCTAGGGAGAAACCTTTAAAAATAGAATCATTGAAAAAAATAGGCAGATGCCAGTGGCCTCAGCCAGGGAGCAGTAAACCTGAAAAGGGCTGGGAATGACCAGGCCATTGTTGACTGATACCTGAGCTTCCTCACATTGTTTCACCCAGAGCTTTTCTGGGCAAACCGTGGAGCAGCGAGGGCGGGTCCAACTTCCTGCCCCCGGGTCTGGCCTTACTCCTCTGGGGTTCGGAATTTGCCACCGAGAAAGCAGGAAGGTTGGCCTGAGACTGCAGTCACGCATCCTGCTGTGTCTCTGCTTTAAAAATGTTCTGCATTGACATCTTCACAAAAGGCAAACTCCATGGTGGACGGGGACCTAGCCATGGGTCAGCACCACCCCCTCCTCCTCCACTTCCTGTCCCTGCAGGAGGTCAGGCCTAGGCCCCGGCACTGACTGGAACACACGGAGGGAGACGGGCTTGCGTCCTGCCAGTATTGCTGGTGTGTGGTGCGTGTAGAGTACGTGTGCCTGTGTTATGTGTTGTGTATGGAGCGTGTGTGTGGCATGTGTGTATATGGGGTGTGCCGTGTGTGGGCTGTGTGGCATGCGTGTGCATAGCGTGTACTGTGGGTGGTGTGTGGATGCCCCGAGCTCAGCCTGCTTTGGCCTGGCCAGCTCCCAGTGAAGGAAGGAGAAATAGCTCTGGGCTTGGGAGGAGAGAGGCCCCTGCCCATAGCTCTGCGCCCGCCCACCCTGCTGGGCCTGCCCCCAGCTCTCTCTTCCTGGCCCTGTGGTTCAAAAACAGTTTTCCAGTCTAGGCATGGCTGTGCCTCTCAGGGTGACTGCAAGTCCCTAGAGATCAATAATCATAGCAAAGGCTTGGTAAGCACCTCCTACAACCACACACTATTTTAAGATCTTCACAGCCACTCCATGGGCTAAGCCTCCTATTACTCCTGTTTCACAGATGAGGAAACTGAGGCACGGAGACAGCATGTGATTTACCCAAGCCCTGAAGCTGGCGGCTGGAGCCTGGATCTGCAGTCAGGCTGGCTGCCTTCTAGGGTCTTCACCTCCACTGCTTTGTCGTGACTATAGGTCACAGACTTTACAATGCATATGTTTATGAGTTTCAGTTTCCACATTTTAAAGGCATATAAATATAATTATTTAAATACAGGATAGCATTTCACAAAGCTTCTCTCCTTGACCAAACTCCAGTTGGATTCCTGAGTTTTTTTTCAGCTATGCCTATCCTTGGATGTCAATCAAGAAATATGATGAGGCAAGTCTCAATCATTTTAGGAGGTTTATTTGCCAAAGGTTGACGTGTGCCCGGGAGACGGGTCTAGGCCTTTTTCTGAAGATGATTTTGAGGGCTCCACATTTAAAGAAGAAAGAGCAGGATATTGAGAAGTACACAGTTTTCATGTGAGGGGGCATAGGGGGAAAGTATGCTCAGTGAATCTGCATTTTTACGTAAGATAATATAGACAAATGGGGCAGGGGAGCAATCCGATGTGTATTTGTGCCAGGTGGGCAGAGGGGTGAGTGCACCTGTAATGAGAAGCTGTCCATTGACATTACCATGGTGAGCTCTAACAAAAATGCTTTAGGGTATTTTTACTGTAAACAACAAGATATTTAGGGTAAATATCTTGGAGTTCCCTAGGGATTTCCTTGTGGGCCAGATATGTGGGAAATGTGTAGCTTTTCACCTTGTAGCCATCCTATTTAGGAACCAAAAAGGGGAGGCAGTTTTGTGTGACCCAGTTCCCAGCTGGACTTCTCCCTTTGGCTTAATGAGTTTGGGGTCCCAAGATTTATTTTCCTTACACATGGACACGTCCTCAAGAGACTGATTTAAGCAAGAATCTGAAGTTGGTTTAGTAGGAACCCCTGACCCTCGACACCTGATGGGGTTCCTCACCCCACCCCACCCCCACGTGATGTCTGATGGCCCCACCCGTCTTCAGCAAGAAGCCTGCTCTGATGCCTAACCCTAACCCTGACTCCGGCCCTGTTCCTTGGCTATAGATTCCTGCTTTTCCTTGTCAAATTTGGGGTTGAGCCCAGTCTCTCTCCCCCACTGCAAAACCCCATTTCGGTGGTCCCCGCACCTATGGCGAAGTCCTGAATGGGGTCTTCCTCACCGCGCTCTGACAGGTGCTGGGGAATCGTTCTGCCATTGACAGCTGTGGAACCACATCTTGGATGAGGTCAAGTTCACCACTGGACCCCGGACCTCTCACCCAGGCCCCTGAGCGCTCACCTTTGAAGCCTCTGTGTTTGCTTCTCATTCAAGGGATTCACTGGAGAGTCAGGCTCCAGGCAAGTGTCCTCTGGAGGTCGGGACAGGCTTCGATTCCTCAGGGTCCGCGCATGCTCCAGGAGCGGGGCTAAGGTTGGCTTTCCTTTGAATGGTGCCTCCTGGGCTAGAAGCTCTTCTCCCAACCCTGCACACTGAGTGGGGCTTCTTCTGCCTCCTGGGCTGGAAGCTTCTTTCTCCCGGCTCTCTCTCTGAGGCCCCCTGTTCTCTCTGTTGGATCCAGGGCTGCTTCTGTGGACTGAACCCCCTTCTTGAGCCCTGTGGACTGCGTGCTCCACCTCCCACCCCTCCCTGCTGGCCGGAGTTTGCTGAGGGTCATGTGGAGCTTCTCCAGCCTCTTTGGAACCTGAAGCTCTCCCCAGGTTCTGGCCACTCCTTCTTTTTCCCTGCTTCCCCTCCCTGCAGCCCTTGGCAGGCACCCTTCATGCCCGACCACCCTCCGTCGACCTGCCAGACCTTCCCTTCCCACCCCAACCCCTCAGTCTCTGGAACTTAGGGCCCCGCCCTCAGAGGGACTCTTGAGGGACTCAAAGAATCCCTTCAAGGAGTTCTATTGAAATTGACTTAGAGATAAATGAGCACTTATACTAATTAAATATTTCCCAACTCTCAGAATAGGAACTACTCCAAATGCCTTTTTGAGCTTGCACGGCTTGAGCAAATCTTTGGTAAATAAGATTAGTTTAATATTGTCAGTATAATAAAAACACTGTGTCTTCTGAGTTTTTAGCATTAAGTGTAATACTTGGGTTTACTAGCCAAATAAGGTTAAAGGAGTTAACAAGGAAATAACTTGAGATGATTAGTCTTGTGTAATGTTATGTCTGCCTAAAAGAGTTTCTTGTTAGTAACTTGAAACCTTGAAGTTATACTAGGTTAAATTAAATAATAGATATTCATTAAATATCTGCAGCCCAGGGAGTTATATTCCTTTGGGGGTATACCCAGTAATGGAATTGCTGGGTCAATGGTATTGCTGGTTCTAGATCCTTAAGGAATCACCACACTGTCTTCCATAATGGTTGAACTAATTTACATTCCCACCAACGGTTCCGACTTCTCCACAGCCTCACCCACATCTATTGTTTCTAGACTTTTTAATAATCACCATTCTGACTGGCGTGAGATGGTATCTCATTGTGATTTTGATTTGCAGTCCTCTAATGATCAGTGATGATGAACTTTTTTTCATATGTTTGTTGGTCGCATAAATGTCTTCTTTTGAGAAGTGTCCATGTCCTTTGCCCACTTTTTGATGGGGTTGTTTTTTCTGGTAAATTTGTTTAAGTTGCTTGTAAATTCTGGATATTAGACCTTTGTCAGATGGGTAGATTGCAAATTTTTTCTCCCGTTCTGTAGGTTGCCTTATTGCTCTGATGACAGTTTCTTTTGCTGTGCAGAAACTCTTTAGTTTAATGAGCCATTTGTCAATTTTAGCTTTTGTCGCAATTGCTTTTGGTGATTTCATCATAATTTTTTTTGCCCATTCCTATGTCTGAATGGTATTGCCTAAATTTTCTTTCAGAGTTTTTATGGTTTTGGGTTTTACATTTAAATCTTTAATCCATCTTGAGTTAATTTTTGTATAAGATGTAAGGAAGGGGTCCAGTTTTAGTTTTCTGCATACGGTTAGCCAGTTTTCCCAGCACCATTTATTAAATAGGGAATCCTTTCTCCATTGCTTGTTTTTGTCAGATTTGTTGAAGATCAGATGGTTGTAGATGAGTGGTCTTATTTCTGAGGTCTCTGTTCTGTTCCATTGGTTTATATGTCTGTTTTGGTACCAGTACCATGCTGTTTTGGTTACTGTAGCCTTGTAGTATAGCTTGAAGTCAGGTAACATGATGCCTCCAGCATTGTTCTTTTTTTTTTTTTTCTTTAATTTTCTTATTTTACTTTGAGTTCTGGGATATATGTGCTGAATGGCACTTTTGTTACATAAGTATACATGTGCCATGATGGTTTGCTGCACCTATCAACCCATCATCTAGGTTTTAAGCTTTGCATGCATTAGGTATTTGTCCTAATGCTCTCCCTCCCCTTTCTCCCAACACCCCAACAGGCCCCAGTATATGATGTTCCCCTCCCTGTGTCCATGTGTTCTCATTGCTCACCTCCCACTTATGAATGAGAACATGTGGTGTTTGGTTTTCTGTTCCTGTGTTGCCCATCAATGATAGACTGGATAAAGAAAATGTGGCACATATACACCATGGAATACTATGCAGCCATAAAAAAGAATGAGTTAATGTCCTTTGCAGGGACATGGATGAAGCTGGAAACCATCATCTGGCTTTGTTCTTTTTGCTTAGGATTGACTTGGATCTACAGGCTCTTTTTTGGTTCCATATGAATTTTAAAGTTTTTTTTTTCTAATTCTGTGAAGAATGTCAATGTTAGTTTGATGGGAATAGCACTGAATCTATAAATTACTGTGGGCAGTATGGTCGCTTTCATGATATTGATTCTTCCTCTCCATGAGGATGGAATGTTTTTTCGTTTTTTTTGTGTCCTCTCTTATTTCTTTGAGCAGTGGTTTGTACTTCTCATTGAAGAGGTCCTTCACATCCCTTGTTAGCTGTATTCCTAGGTATTTTATTCTCTTTGTAGCAATTGTGAATGTGAGTTCATTCATGATTTGGCTGTCTACTGTTGGTGTAAAGGAATGCTTGTGACTTTTGCACATTGATTTTGTATGCTGAGACATTGCTGAAGTTGCTTATCACCTTAAGGAGCTTTTGGGCTGAGACAATGAGGTTTTTAAAATATAGGCTCATGTCATCTGCAAACAGACAATCTGACTTCCTCTCTTCCTATTTGAATACCCTTTATTTCTTTCTCTTGTCTGATTGCCCTGGCCAGAACTTCAAATACTATGTTGAATAGGAATGGTAAGAGAGGGCATCCTTGTCTTGTGCCTGTTTTCAAAGGGAATACTTCCAGCTTTTGCCCATTCAGTATGATATTGGCTGTGGGTTTGTCATAAATAGCTTTTATTATTTTGAGATATGTTCCATTGATACTAGTAGTTCATTGAGAGTTTTTAACATGAAAGGATGTTGAATTTTATCAAAGGCTTTTTTTTTTTTTTGTATCTATTGAGATAATCATGTGGTTTTTGTCATTGGTCCTGTTTATGCGATGGATTACATTTATTGATTTGCATATGTTGAACCAGTCTTGCATCCCAGGGATGAAGCTAACTTGATTGTGGTGGATAAGCTTTTTGATGTGCTGCTGGATTCGGTTTGCCAATATTTTCTTGAGGATTTTCACATCAATGTTATCAGGGATATGGGCCTGAAGTTTTCTTTTTTCGTTGTATCTCTGTCAGGTTTTGGTGTCAGGATGATGCTGGCCTCATAAAATGTGTTAGGGAGGAGTCCCTCCTTTCCAATTGTTTGGAATAGTTTGAGAAGGAATGGTACCAGCTCCTCTTTGTACCTCTGGTAGAATTTGACTATGAATCCATCTGGTCCTGGGCTTTTTTTGGTTGATAGACTATTTATTGCTGCCTCAATTTCAGAACTCATTATTGGTCTATTGAAAGATTTGACTTCTTCCTAGTTTAGGCTTGGGAGGGTGTATGTGTCCAGGATTTATCCATTTCTTCTAGATTTTCTAGTTTATTTCTGTAGAGGTAAACTCTAGTATTCTCTGATGGTAGTTTGTATTTCTGTGGGGTCAGTGGTGATATCCCCTTTATCATTTTTTATTGTGTCTATTTGAGTCTTCTTTTTTTTTTTTTTATTAGTCTAGCTAGTGGTCTATTTTATTAATTTTTTCAAAAAACCAGCCTCTGGATTCCTTGAGTTTTTGAAGGGGTTTTCATGTTTTTATCTCCTTCAGTTACACTCTGATGTTAGCTACTTTTTGTCTTCTGCTAGCTTTTGGATTGGTTTGCTCTTGCTTCTCTAGTTCTTTAGGTGTGATGTTAGGGTGTCAATTTGAGATCTTTCTAGCTTTCCGATGCAGGCATTCAGTGCTATAAATTTCCCTCTTAACACTGCTTTGGCCAAGCTTTCTGTTAACCTTTGTTATGTCTTGGATTACTTAAGAAAATGGAGATTTCTTGCCTTTAAAATAGCTAAGGTTTTTAAAAAATATTTTTGACAGTTTAGCCTTCCCAGATCCTAAATGAAATCTTGTTTTTGAACTGACCTGAAACTTCCCAGAAGGTCCCAGATAATTCCAAAGGACTTCTTTCACTTTTGCTATGTTTTTTTTTTTTTTTTAATTTTTATTATACTTTAAGTTCTAGGCTACATGTGCACAATGTGCAGGTTTGTTACATATGTATACATGTGCCATGTTGGTGTGCTGCATCCATTAACTCATCATTTACATTAGATATATCTCCTAATGCTATCCCTCCCTGCTCCCCCCACCCCACAACAGGCCCCGGTGTGTGATGTTCCCCTTCCTGTGTCCAAGTGTTCCCATTGTTCAATTCCCACCTATGAGTAAGAACATGTGGTGTTTGGTTTTCAGTTCTTGTGATAGTTTGCTGAGAACAATGGTTTCCAGCTTTATCCATGTCCCTACAAAGGACACGAACTCATCCTTTTTTATGGCTGCCTAGTATTCCATGGTGTATATGTGCCACATTTTCTTAATCCAGTCTGTCACTGATGGACATTTGGGTTGGTTCCAAGTCTTTGTTATTGTGAATGGTGCTGCAATAAACATACATGTGCCACTATGAAGACACTTTTGCTGTGGTTTGAATGTGTCTCCCAATGTTCATGTGTTGGAAATTTAATCCTTGATGCCACAATGTTGAGAGGTGGGGCCTTTGGTAGGTGATTAGGTCGTGAGTGCTCTGCATGAATGGGTTAATGGAATGGGTGAGTTATTGCAGGAGTGGACTCTTGTAAAAGGATGAGTTCAACCTGTTTTCCTCCCAACATCCCACCACCTTCCACCATGGGATGATGCAGCCAAGAGACCACTGCCAGATGCAGGCCCTCAACCTTGGACTTCCCAACCTCCAGAACTGTAAGAACTAAACCTCCCAGGTACTCTGTTATAGCAGCACAGCACTGACTAAGACAACCTGTAGGAGAATGTCAAAACCTAATTTGGTTTATTTGGTATGTTGAATTGCATGAAAAGTCATTGTTAAATAAGAAGGGGTGTGTAACCTTCTTTAGGTTGCATTTATATAGGTAAATCATCTTAATGTAACTCTTTCAGAAGTTGTGCAGAGATATGGACAACTGTCAGTGCCTGCAATGGCCATGCTTTATCCAGTTCGACATTATCAGTCACAATTTCAATTGTTATTATTAAAAAAAGTATTTTGTCAAATGATTTCTCATCAGATATCTAACCATACCCATTTAAAATCTTTTGTTATTCACAGATGGTTTTGTGTTACTCAGATTCTTCCCTGAAAGCATTTGCAATCAGGTGTAGGCCAGAATGATTTGTGATGGCATCGCTTGAAAAACTTTGAGACCTGTATTAGTCAGGATTCTCTAGAGAGACAGAACCAAGAGGAGAGAGAGATAAGAGGGGATTTTTTTTAAGGGAAATTGCTCACATAATTATGGAAGCTGAGAAGTCCCACAACAGGCTGTCTGCAAGCTGGAGACTGAGGGAAGCCAGTGGTATGGCTCAGCTCAAGTCTGAAAGTCCTAGAACCAGAGAAGCTGATGGTGTAACTCTCAGTCTGAGTCCAAAGGCCAGAGAACCTAAAGCTTTGATGTCCCAGGGCAGGAGAAGAAAGATGTCCCAGCTCCAGAAGAGACAGAGAGAATCTGCCTTCCCTCTGCCTTTTTGCTCTTTCTGGGCCCTCAATGGCTTGGATGATGACATCCACATTGGTGAGAGGAGGTCTCCCTTATTCAGTCCACTGATTCAAATGCCAGTCCCTTCCAGAAAAACCTCACCGACATACCCAGAAATAACACTTTACCAGCTATCTGGGTATCCCTTAATCCAGTCAAGTTGACACCTAAAATTGACCATTACAAGACCATGCTGGGCTGAATCAGAATTTTTAGAGCTCTTCTGGAGAAGCTGATAGTTCATGAAACTGCTATCTCAAGGTCACACAGAGCAAGTTTTAACCACATGGGACTGAATGAACGGATAAAAGATGATTATGGTTATTGTCTGGAACACTGATGATCCTTTACTGTTCTCTTTTCTGGACATAAGAAACCCCTTTCTCTTTTCTCTTAAGCTATTGTACTTTTGTAAACAGAAATGAAACATTTATTGTTTCTCCCCTCCTGATTGCTCCCGGATTGGAAAACTCTAATCGAGTATTTTTGTTTTCATGGCAACACAGTTATTTGCATGCGTTCAATAAGACTATGTTTTACTTGTAACAGGATACATTGGATATATTACCAAGGCTTTTACTGGAATGTCACATGTGAAAATCTGCATAGAATCTGAGGTGACCAGATAGCTTTAGGGAAGTAAGGCTAACTCCAAAGAGCCAATGCTTACAGAGTCCACTTGGAAAAACCATCCTGGTACCTCAATTACAGGATTCCCAGCCTTGCAGGTAATTAAGGAAAGTCACTTCCTGGCAGATTCAGGAAACTTAAGATATCTTTGGGACCTCTGGTAGAGAAGAATTCACCCAAATCTATAGATACTGCAAGCAAAGTCTGGGTGAGCTCCTGAATTGAAGAATCTTCCTTGAAGATGTTTCCTTGAAGAAGCTTCAAGGAATCCCCCACAGTAGATCACATATGAGTAACCTGTGTGCCCACTGCTGAATAGGCCACTCCAAAAGTTCACTGGAACACCCACTGCCTTCACCAAAAACATTAAACTGCACACCAGGAAACTGTCAGATCACCACTGTGGTCCTCACAGCTCCATTGAATGATGCTTTGAGCTTAATTTAGAAATCTTGACTAGCTGCCCTGTGGATTCAGAAGCTGGGTTTCCAACCATTAGTTATAGCTTTTCTTTTTTTTTTTTTGTTTTTGAGACGGAGTCCTGCTTTGTTGCCAAGGCTGGAGTGCAATGGTGCGGTCTCGGCTTACTGAAACCTCTACCTCCCAGGTTCAACTGATTCTCCTGCCTCAGCCTCCCGAGTAGCTGGGATTACAGGTGCCCACGACCATGCCCAGCTAATTTTTATATTTTTAGTACAGACAGGGTTTCACCATCTTGGTTAGGTTGGTCTTGAACTCCTGACCTCAGGTGATCCACCCACCTTGGCCTCCCAAAGTGCTGGGATTACAGGAGTGAGCCACTGTGCCTGGCTGGCTTTTCTTTTATTTTCAAAGAAACATCCTTCATTAAATGCCTGACTGCTCAGACCATCCTGCAAATGCCCTTTACCACAAAGTCTCACCAGATGGATCTGCTGGTTCTTAATAAACAAGAGGGGACACAACAAGGAATGGATTTACATTGTTCAGAGGAAAGAAGGACATTTGATTGATGGCAACTCTCTCCTGCACCAGATAGCCTCCTGAGCCCTCTCCTCCACCAGGCCTGACCTGGGGCTTCCATCTCCACCCGCAGGGCCCACCTTTAGCAAGAACCCTGCTAGGCTGGTTTATCCAGATCCCCCCCACTCTCAATACCTGATCACGCTTAATATTAGTCAAATTCCTCATCCCCACCCTCCCCCAGGGATCATCCTGGCCTGCCTTCTGAAGAATCCTGGTCACTCAGCTTAGCCAGAATCCCCCTTAACTCTTATGTTTCCTCTCAGCATTTTTCATCCACAGACCCCCACCCTGCTCCTTTGCTGTAAACTCCCAATTTTCCTTGCTGTATTTGGAACTGAGTCCATCCTTTCTTTGCCACTGCCAAACCCCCGTTGCAGTGGTCCCTGCACCTGTCACAATGGCCCCTGAAAAAAGTCTTCCTCCCTGTCTTAACACATGCCATGGATGACTTTTTAACAACTTTAACAACAATTATAATTTTTAAAAAGGAAATAAATATTACCCTTGTTAATTAAGATATTGGTTGTGACTCATACAAGACACCAGATATAAAAGTGCTTTGAAAATAAAGCCTGCTGTGCAAGGATAAGTGTATTTATTGTTCTTATAATTGTATAATTTCATTGCAGTGAAGTGGGAATTAATGAAAAGGCAATGGCCTCTGGCATGGTAATGAGAGCATGGCGGTCACCACTGGCCTCAGCAAGGTGAGGCACCTTGGATGGGGACACTCTCCCGGGAGGGGGCCCTAGGGGCTGGGGTGGGTCACTTCTGCTTGTCCTTGCCTTCATACTTCATTTAGGAATGTGAGTGGGCAAGGCTGTCCTGATGAGGAATAAAGGCTGTGTCCAGATCCCCTGAGCAGCCTCAACACCCCACACAGAGCTTGTCTGCCAATGAACAAGTGGGTTAATGGTTTTAGTGCTTCACACATTGCATGCACCCATTGTGTGCTAGTGGGGCTCTGCAGGTGGTGGGGGTGTCATGCTCAGAGTGTGAGTGAAGAGCTGAGGCTCAGGGTTGGGCAGGCACTCAACCCCCGAGCCTCACAGTGACTTGCACGACATCTGAGTGCCAATACTGTGCCCCATCCATGTCTCATCTGTTCATCTCTGTGACCCCATGAAGCCATATCATCCCTATCTTATAGGATGATCATAGCTACCATGCTAAAATGCCAAAATGCCTTGCTCAAGGTCACAATAGTTAGGAAGCCATAGAGCAAAATTATTTGTATTTGTCAAATAACTTTTTAATTTGAAAAATATAGAAAAGTACCAAGACAAAAAACAAATTTTGTATATATATGTGATTGTTAGTATTATTATGGTGTACTTTATATTTAATGGCAGAAGTATGACCTTTTATATATGCACATTATTATGTATATATTTGGATATGGTCACAAAGGTTATGGTAGGGCTTTGAACATGAAAAATAAGAGAAATGAATTAGAAAATATCAATCATATTTAATTTAAATTTGTTGTAAATTTCCTATCCGTTGCAATGTTTAAATGTTTTACATTTTATAGAGCATTAAATTTCTTAAAACTTCAAAACAGCAGATAAGTTTTAAATACTTTGCCTACATAACACATACTAGATATATAAGGTTTATACAAAATGTGTGTGTGTGTTATAATTCATACATCTATGACTATACAAACCAAAGTGGAATTTTCTCACTCTGTTCCCCCAAGCTTACCCCTCACAGGTAACCAGCATTACAGTTTGGTGGAAATCCTTTCAGATTGTGTGTTTTCTTAGTAGAGCTAAAATTGCAGTCCAGGTCAATTTGCTCTGGTCTTTCCATTAAATATGAAAATGTATATAAAATACTAACGAATGCCTGGCATAGAGAAAGCAGTCAATATTAGATGTAACTTTTATTTTTATTTTATAAATACTGTTCAATGAAGAGAATTAATTGATCAATTAGTGAATATTTATTTGGCAAACACCTTGTTCTTAACACTGTAGTATATAGGTGTAGTACATATGACTATGGTACAGTCATAGAAGCATGTATATGAGAAGGTTTACAGAAGGTAGGCAAGGGTATAGAGTGTTATATTAACATACTCTTACAGTTTCAGGTAGTGCAGAGAGAAATGTGGTTGGATACAAATATAAATTTTAATGTATCAGGATATGAAGGTTGATCTTTAAGGCCATATTGATCTTAAAGTTTACAGATTACCTGAAGTCTCCAGATATTATTAATTGTTTCCTTTATATTAATAAAAACCACTTTCAGGAGAGTGGAAGTTTCTCTGTGAGTCTCACTTTAACTTGGTGAATATAACCACCAGGAGTAGGGAGCGCAGACTCTGTTGAATACTCATGCCCTCCGTGGTCCATAGGTGTTTGAGGAATGGGCACCATGGCAAAACATAACCCACCTCATTGATTTCAAAGTCTGAGAGGAGGGCACTGGCCCACCTAGCCCACTGGGGCTACCACCACGTGGGAACCAGAGGGTTGTCCCTCCACTACTACTGCCATTGTCCCTGTCATGCTTGCTACCCAGGGGCCCAAGGACCTACCCACTCCCCTGGCCCACTACTGTCACCACTGACACCTGAGCAAGCCACCTGGAGGACCAAGATTTGGCTCAATCAGTGCAGCAGAAGCTGCCCTGAAGCCCAAGGCCAGGCATGCCTGACCTGCTGCTGCCACCACTGGGGCCTAAGGACTGGCTGCCCTGTGTCCCTATCTCCAGCAAAACTCTACCACAGCCTCCACTAACAATCGCACCCTAAGCCACTGAGGAAATCACAGATACCACTGACACTATTTACAGCCAAAGAAATCATATGGAGACTAGACCACTGCATGCATCCAGAATCAAAGCCAAAGTGCCCTACCCAGCCAAAAGCATAGATACATCTTCAGAAAAAATCCTCTCCTACAAAAGTAAATTTAAAAAATTGGAAAAAGCAACTGTTATACCAGATACACAGATACCAACATGAGAATGCAAGAAACATAAAAATGCAAGGAAATATGACACCTCTAAAGGAATATAATTCTCCAGCAATGAAAAAAAAAAAGCTGTAAAATCCTGGAAAAAAATTCAAAATAATGATATTAAAGAAGTTAAGCAAGATACAAGAGAACACAGATAAACAATACAAATAAATCAGAAAAACAGTTTACAGTATAAATGAGAAGCCAAGCGTGGTGGCTCACGCCTTTGATCCCAGCACTTTGGGAGGCCGAGGTGGGCAGATCATGAGGTCAGGAGATTGAGACCATCCTGGCTATCACAGTGAAACCCCGTCTTTACAAAAATACAAAAAAAATTAGCCGGGCGTGGTGGCGGGTGCCTGTAGTCTCAGCTACTAGGGAGGCTGAAGCAGGAGAATGGCCTGAACCTGGGAGGCGGAGCTTGCAGTGAGCGAGATCGCACCACTGCACTCCGGCCTGGGCGACAGAGTGAGACTCTGTCTCAAAAAAAAAAAAAAAAAAAAAAAAAAGGAAAGAAAAAAAGAATATACATGAGAAATTTACCAGAGATATCATAAAGAACCAAGTATTAGTTTGGTGCAAAAGTAATTGCAGTTTTGAACCATGAATTTTAAATCATTATAATAGGCTCAACCACATCTTTATTAATCAAAATAGGAACCATTACAATCAACACATTTTAGCCAATGAGAAATAAGGTTGTTTATTCTTGTAGTGTAAAAATCCGTGCTTTGGGATTTGATGAACTCCTGGAAAGCATTTTCTGCATCCTGCAGGTTGTGGAGGCATTTTCCCAGAAAAAGTTCTCAAGATGCTTGAAGAAGTGGTAGTGGATTGGCAAGAGGTCAGGTGAATATGGCAGATGAGGAAAAACTTCGTAGCCCAATTTGTTCAACTTTTGAAGCAGTTGTGCGATGTGCAGTCAGGCGTTATTATGGAGAAGAATTGAGCCCTTTCTGTTGACCAATGCTAGCTGAAGTCATTGCAGTTTTCAGTGCATCTCATTGATTTGCTGAGCATACTTCTCAGGTGTAATGGTTTTGCTAAGATTCAGATAGCTGTAGTGGATTGTCTACCAGCAGCAGACCACCAAACAGTGACCATGACCTTTATTTTTGGTGCAAGTTTAGCTTTGGGAAGTGCTTTGAAGCTTCTTCTCAGCCCAACCACAGAGCTGGTCATCGCTGGTTGTCATAAAAAATCCACTTTTCATTGCATGTCACAATGCAAATGAGAAATGGTTCATTGTTGTTACGTAGAATAAGAGAAGATGACGCTTCAAGATGACAATTTTTTAAAATTTTCACTCAGCTCATGAGCACTCACCTATTGAGCTTTTTCACCCTTCCAATTTGCTTCAAATGCTGAATGACCATAGAATGGTCGATGTTGAGTTCTTCGGCAACTTCTCGTGTACTTGTAACAGGATAAGCTTCAATGATTGCTCCCAACTGGTGGTTATCAACTTCTGAGGAGGAGCCATGAAGAAGCTCCTCATCTTCAAGGCTCTTGTCTCCTTTGCAAAACTTCTTGAACCACCATTGCACTGTACATTCATCAGCAGTTCCTTGGCCAAATGCGTTGCTGATGTTCTGAGTTGTCTCCACTGCTTTACAGCCCATTTTGAAATCAAATTTGCTTTTTGTCTAACATCATGATGAAATATTCAAATTTTCAGTGTCCATGAGGGTAAAAAGGAAACAAAAAGGATAGAAAACCTTTTAAACAAAATAACAGCTAAAAATTTCCCAACTCTAACAAGAAGTTTAGATATTCAGACACAGGAAACTCTGAGATCCCCAAATGGATACAATTCAGAAAGGTCTCCATAGCACCTTATAGTCAGACTGTCAAAGGTCAAAGGCAAAAATAGAATTCTAAAAACAGCAAGAGAAAAGCATCTTGTCACTTATAAGGGAAACTCTATCAGACTAACAGCATACTTCTCAGCAGAAACCTTATAGGTCAGGAGATAATTGGACAATATAGTCACAGTGCTGAAAGAAAAAATGTTAGCCAAGGATACTGTACTCAGCCGAGTTATAGTTCGTAGATGAAGGAGAAATAAAGTCTTTCCCAGATAAACAAAAGCAGAAGGAAATACTCACCACTAGACTGGCCCTAAAAGAAATACTTAAGGGAGACTGTATTAGTCTGTTTTCATGCTGCTGATAAAGGCATACCCAAGACTGGGCAATTTACAAAAGAAAGAGGCTTAATGGACTTACAGTTTCATGTGGTTGGGGAAGCCTCCGAATCATAGTGGAAGGCAAGGAGGAGAAAGTCATGTCTTACACAGATGGCAGCAGGCAAAGAAAGAGAGCTTGTGCAGGAAAAGTCCTGTTTTTAAAACCGTCAGATCTCATGAGACTTATTCACTATCATGAGAACAGCACAAGAAAGACTCATCCCCATGATTCAATTATCTCCCACCAGCTCCCTTCCACAACACGTTGCAATTATGGGAGCTGCAAGATGAGATTTGGGTGGGGACACAGAGCCAAACCATATCAGAGGCCTACATCTCAAAGTAAAAGGACAGTGTCTGTCATCATGAAAACACATGGAAGTATAAAACCCACTGGTAGAACCAACATTCAAATAAGGAAGAGAA
This sequence comes from Macaca thibetana thibetana, assembly GCF_024542745.1. Taxonomy (NCBI): domain Eukaryota; kingdom Metazoa; phylum Chordata; class Mammalia; order Primates; family Cercopithecidae; genus Macaca; species Macaca thibetana. Next base: position 141,777,508 of record NC_065585.1, read on the forward strand.
AAGAATCAAATATTATCACTACAGGAAACCACCAAACCACAGTGATAAACAATAAGAGAAAAAGAAAAGAACAAAGGATATACAAAACAACCAGAAATCAATTAATAAAATGACAAAGATAAGGCTTCATATATCAATAATTACCTTCAATGTAATGGATTAAACTTTTCACATAAAATATATAAATATGTTTTATGGATTTAAAAATCATCTTTAAGTGCACAATAGACAACTGTTGAAACAAACGAACAAAATATGACCTAATTATGTGCTGTGTACAAGAAACTCACCTCAATTGTAAAGACACATATAATCTGAAAGCAAAGGGATGGAAAAAGATAGTCCATGCAAATGGAAACCAAAGGTAAGCAGGAGTAGTTATATCAGATAAAACAGTCTAAGTGAAACATACTAAAAAAAAGACAAAGAAGGTCATTATATAATAATAAAGGGATTAATTCAGCAAGAGGATATAACAATTCTAAACATATATGCATCAAACACCATAGTACCTAGGTAAATAAAGCAAATACTAGATCTCCAGGGAGAGCAAGACTCCGATACAATAATAGTTGAACACTGCAACACCCCACTCTCAGCATTAGACAAATCATCTACACAGAAAATTAGCAAAGAAGTATGGGGGTTTAAACTGTACTTTAGACCAAATAGACCTAACTGACATTTAGAGAACATTTCACCCAACAACTACAGAATATACATTCTTCTCATCAGCACATGGAATGTTCTCCAGAATAGACCATATGTCAGGATACAAGACAAGTCTTGACAAATTTTTAAAAATCAAAATACCAAATATCTTCTCAGACCACAATGAAATAAAACTATAAATCAATAACAAGAAGAACTTTAAAAACTGTACAAATACATGGAAATTAAGCCACATAAATCTGAATGACCATTGAGTCAAGAATGAAATTAAGAAGAAAATAAAAAAATGTTTTGAAACAGATGAAAATCAAAACACAACATACCAAAGCCTTTGGGATACAAAAAAAAGCAGTGCTAAGAAGGAAGTTTTTTTTTTTTTTTTTTTTGAGACGGAATCTCTCTCTGTTGCCCAGGCTGGAGTGCAGTGGCCGGATCTCAGCTCACTGCAAGCTCCGCCTCCCGGGTTTACGCCATTCTCCTGCCTCGGCCTCCCGAGTAGCTGGGACTACAGGCGCCCGCCACCTCGCCCGGCTAGTTTTTTGTGTTTTTTTGGTAGAGACGGGGTTTCACCGCGTTAGTCAGGATGGTCTCGATCTCCTGACCTCGTGATCCGCCCGTCTCGGCCTCCCAAAGTGCTGGGATTACAGGCTTGAGCCACCGCGCCCGGCCCTAAGAAGGAAGTTTACAGCAATAAATGCTTACCTCAAAACAGTAGAAAGGCTAGGCGTGGTGGCTTATTCCTGTAATCCCAGCACTTTGGGAGGCAGAGGTGGGAGGATTGCTGAGGACAGGAATGAGACCGCTTGGGTAGCACAGTGAGACCTCATCTCTACAAAAAAATTAAACAAATTAGTTGAGTAGGCTGGTCGCAGTGGCTCACGCATGTAATCCCAACACTTTGGAAGACTGAGGCAAGAGGATCACTTGAGGTCAGGAGTTTGATACCAGCCTGGCCAACATGGTGAAACCCTGTCTCTACTAAAAATACAAAAAAAAAAAAAAAAAAAAGCCAGGCCTGGTGGCAGGTGCCTGTAATCCCAGCTACTTGGGGGGCTAAGGCAGGAGAATCTCCTGAACCCAGGAAGCAGAGGTGGCAGTGAGCCGAGATCACACCACTGCGCTGCAGCCTGGACCATAGAGCAAGACTCTATCTCAAAAAAAAAAAAAAAAAAAAAAAAAAAAAAAAAAAAAAAAATTAGCCGAGTGTGGTGGTGCATACTTGTAGTCCCAGCCACTTGGGAGACTGAGATGGAAGGACCACTTGAGCGTAGGAGTTTGGGGCTGCAGTGTGCTGTGATCATGCCACTGCACTCCAGCCTGGGTGACAGAGTGGGATCCTCTCTCAAAAAAAAAAAAAAAAAAAAAAAAAAAAGTAGAAGTATTTCAAATAAACAGTCTAATGATGCAACTCGAGGTACTAGAAAACCAAGAAAAAAACCAAACCCAAAATTGGAAGAAGGAAATAAATAATAAAGATCAGAGAAGAACAAAATGAAATGGAGACTAAAAAAGATACAAAGGAACAACAAAAGGAAAAGGTGTTTTTTTGAAAAGATGGGCAAAATTGATAAACTGCTAGCTACACTAACCAAGAAAAAAAGAGAGAAGTTCCAAATATAATCAGAAATGAAAAAGTAGGCATTACAATTGATAACACAGAAATACAAAAGATCATTAGAGGCCCTTATGAACAACTGTATACTAACAGTCTGGAAAACCTAGATGAAATGGATAAACTTCTGGACACATACAAGCTACCAAGATTGAATCAGGAAAAAACAGAAAATCTGAACAGACCAATAATGAGATTGGATCAGTAATAAAATGTCTCCCCACAAAGAATAGTCTAGAACTGCATGCCTTTACTGCCAAATTCTACCAAACTTACGAAGAAGAATTAACACAAATTCTCCTCAAATTATTCCAAAAAATTGAAGAGGAAGGAATTCTCCCTGAATCGTTCTATGAAGCCAGCATTATTCTGATACCAAAACCAGACAAGGATGCAACAGAAAAAGAAAACTACAGGTCAATATCTTTGATAAACATAGATGCAAAACTTCTCAACAAAATACTACCAAAATGTATCCAACAGCACATCAAAAAGATGATATACCATGATTAAGTGGAATTGATCTCAGAGATGCAAGAATGGCTTAACATAAATCAACCAATAAAGGTGATACATCACATCAACAGAAGGAAGGACAAAAACCATATGATAATAGATGTAGAAAAAGCATTTGATAAAATTTAACATCCCTTCATGATAAAAACTCCCAACAAATTAGGCACTGAAAGAATATACGTCAATATAATAAAGGCCATGTGATAAACCCACAGCTAACATCATAGTGAATGAGGAAAACAGAAAGCCTTTCCCTTAAGAATTGGAACAAGACAAGATTATAACCATACCTACCATTCCTGTTTAACATAGTACTGAAAGTCCTAACCAGAGCAATCAGGCAAGAGAAAGAAATAAAATGCATCCAAATTGGAAAAGAGGAAGTCAAATTCTCACTCTTTGCAGATAACATGATCTTATATTAGAAAAACCTAAAGATCATAACTTGATCTTACATTAGAAAAACCTAAAGAAAAACCAAAATACTCTTAGATCTGATAAAAGCAGTTATATTGCAGAATACAAAATCAACATACAAAAATCAGTAGTATTTCCATATACCAATAATGAACTAGTTGAGAAAGAAAGAAAAAAGGCAATCCCATTTACAAAAGCTACAACAAACAAACAAATAAATAAAACAATGCTAGGAATAAATTTAACCAAGGAGGTGAAAGATCTCTACAAGGAAAACTACAATACACTGATAAAAGAAATTGAAGAGGACACAAACAAATGGAAAGACATCACATGCTCATGAATTGGAAGAATTAATATTGTTAAAATGACCATACTGTCCAAAGAAATCTACAAATTCAATGAAAACCCTATCAAAACATCAATATAATTTTCATAGGAAAAAATCCTAAAATTCATGTGGAACCAGAAGAGAGCCCCAATAGCCAAAGCAATCCTGAGTAAAAAAGAATAAATCAGGAGTCATCACACTACCTGCCTTTAAAATATATTACGAGGTTATAGTAATCAAAATAGCATGGAATTGGTATAAAAACAGACACAAACACCAATGGAACAAAATAAAGAGCCCATAAATAAATATATGTATTTACAGCCAAATTATTTTTGAAAAGGCACCAAGAACAGACATTGGGGAATGGACATGCTCTTCAATAAATGGTGCTAAGAAAATTGGATATTCATATGCAGAAAACTGAAACTAGACCCCTATCTCTCCCAAAATACAAAGATCAACTCAAAATGGATAAAGCTTTAAATGTAAGACCTGAAACTATAAAACTCCTAGAAGAAAATGCAGAAAAAACACTCAGGACATTGGTCTATGCAGATTTTATGGCTAAGACCGCAATGGCACAGGCAATAAAACCACAAATAGGCAAGTGGTACCAAACTAAAAAGCTCCTGCATAGCAAAGGGAACAATGAACAGAGTGAAGACAAACTGTTGAATGGTAGAAAATATTGCAAACAATTCGCCTGACAAGGAACTAATATCTGGAATACACAAGGAACTAAAACAACTAAACAGTAAAAAAAAAATTAATCATCCCATTAGAAAGTAGGCAAAGGACATGAATAGACATTTCTCAAAAGAAGACATACAAATGGCCAATAAGTATATGAAAAAATGCTCACCATCACTAATTATATGAGAAATGCAAATCAAAACCACAGTGAAATATCATCTTACTCCAGTTATAATGGCTGTTATTAAAAAGACAAGAAATAGGCCGGGTGTGGTGGCTCACGCTTGTAATCCTAGCACTTTGGCAGGCCGAGGCGGCCAGATCATGAGATCAGGAGATTGAGACCATCCTGGCTAACACGGTGAAACCTGTCTCTACTAAAAATACAAAAAATTAGCCGGGCACGGTGGCATGCGCCAGTAGTCCCAGCTACTCGGGAGGCTGAGGCAGGAGAATTGCTTGAACCCGGGAGGCAGAGGTTGCAGTGAGCCGAGATCGTGCCACTGCACTCCAGCCTGGGTGACAGAGTAAGACTCCGTCTAAAAAAAAAAAAAGAAAAAAAAAAGACAAGAAATAACAGATGCTGGCATGGATGTGGAGAAAAGGGAGCTTATACACTGTGAGAATGTAAATTAGTACAGCAATAGATTTCTCAAAAAAAAAAAAAAAAAAAAAACCACTAAAAATAAACTACTATATGATCCAGCAATCCCACTATTGGATATCTAAGGAAAGGAAATTATTATATCAAAGGGATATTTGCATACCCATGTTTATTGAAGCATTAATCACAATAGTAAAGATATGGAGTCAACCTAAGTGTCCATCAACAGAAGAACAGACAAAGAAAATGCGGGGCATATACAGAATGGAATAGTATTCGGTCATAAAAAGGAATCATATCCTGTCATTTGCAGCAACATGGATGGAACTGGAGATCATTATGTTAAGTGAAATAAGCCAGACATAGACAAATATCACACGTTCTCACTCATATGTGGGAGCTAAAAAAATCCTGATATCCTGGAGGTAGAGAATAGAATGGTAGTTACTAGAGCCTGGGAAGGTGTGTGTGTTGGGGGAGAAGTAAAGTGAGGTTAGTTAATGTGGACAAACATGCAGTTAGAAGGCAATGTTTGATAGCGGAGTAGGGTAGCTATAGTTAGCAACAATGCATTGTATAGTTCAGAATAGCTAGAAAGGAAAACTTGAAATATTACCAACACATAGAATTGAAAAATACCCAAATATCCTAATTTGATCATTACACATTACATGCTTGTAACAAAATATCAAATGTACCCCTAAATATGTAAAATATTTTGTATTCATTTTTTTAAAAAGTCAGAGAGGACTGAGGGTACAACTGTCTTCAGATCCAGCCTCTGCCTAATTACCTCCACGGATAAGAAACTTGTTGTAGTTTTTAAACAGCTTTGGTTGCTAGAAAGTTCTATATGGCACCCCAAACCCCACTCCTATTTAAAATTAAGTTTGCCAGAGCAAAATCTCACTAAGTTGAGCCTTATGCATTTTGAATTCAGAGACTGATGACACACTTGATCTTCACTTAGTAAAAAATTAAGAGTTCCTGCACCAGTGAATTTTCAGTGGCCAAATTAGCCAATAAGGGCAATTCAGTTTAAAATGAATAGCTCCCTCCAACTGAGGCCTCAGTAAATGAAAAGATTGTTTAACCATGACTTTCTCGATCCCAAATGAATTTTTAGTGGTAACAATTGTATTTTTATGACACTGGATTGTGTAAAGTATGCCTCTTATGGACTTTTAACAATAGCATGACTTAATTATATAAAACTCATAGAGGAGGTAATTAATGAACTGAGTCAAGTTCATCGAACTCGGGGAAGTTCTCAAAATTCCAGAAATGCCTGCTGCTCAGTAACAGCCCTTTCACCTGTTTCTCTCTCCCACCCAACCCCCTTCCCTCTCATTTGTGTCAGGCCTTTAGGTTGTAGATATCCTGACCAGCTGTGCTCTTCTGCAGAAGAAAGCTAAATGTCTAAAATATTCAACAAGTTAGCTTTTTGATTTAACAAGCCTCTCCTTCTTCCAGATTGTAGTGGATTTGCAGGGGCTTACAGTTTAATGACAATTCATGGAGTGGATGTCGATAGACTGAGAGGAAGCCAGCTGTCTGGGCATAAATCCTGTGTTCCTTCGCATTAGCCAGGGGGATTTGTGTTATTTGTCCAAGCGTTCTGAGTTGGTTTTAAATTGTAGCGTCTTTGAATGGGCTGTGTTTGGATCCTGGTTTTGTTTTGCAACCTCTGTTTGATAGTTTTTGACTTTCATCAATTTGTGCTTGCGGTGTGCTTATTTTGACAGCACCCCGGAGAAACACCATACCATCTTGCATTTGCAATTTTCTAAGCCTTCTAGCCCAGGAGGTCTGGCTTATTAGGCCTGTTTGAAAGGAGCATATATACATTTTTAACATTCTTAATATTTGCGTGAAGAGGAACTCTCAAATTGTCTGTACTGGGTGGAGTGGTCCTTAGTAGGCGCCCGTGTTTTATTCTATTTCGTGATGTTTGTGGCTGGTGGGTTTAGCGGTCACGGGGTAGGGGTGTCGGTGGGGGTGCTGCCCTCCTCTCTGGGTGATGGTATAGTTAGGTTAGTACCATTAGATTAGTATCTGGCTCTTCCCACTCGGCTGAGAGGCCCCTGCCAGGCCCAGTCCCTGCGCGTCCCGCGCACGGCCCCGAGGTCCCCCCAGGCCTTGGGCACGGGCGCCACCCCCTCGGTTCTCGGGGATCCTGGCCGGCAGCTCCCAAAGACAATTCAGAGCCCCTTTCATTTTAAAAGCTTTGCTGCTCATCACTTCTGGGAAACTCTAAAGGTACATTTCATTTTTTTAAGAGTTGTAAAGTTACGAAGCTTGCAGTTTTTCAAGGGAGCTCATAGTTCTGGATCCTCCTTTAAAATGCGCTTTTACATGACTGCACACATGAATACGTATTTGGTGAGAGAAAGAAGCGATACGAAGTGCGTCGCGGCAAAAATTAACTTGCTGGGCGGGTGCGGACGCCCAGGAAGATCCGGACGTCCACAGTCCCCAGTTCCCGCGGGTCCGTCCCGGGCTCGGGGGTCGCTTCGCCGGCTCCTTTCGGCCCGGGAACCAGGCGGTTCTGTCCTCAGGAATCTGTGGGCGCCTCTCCCGCTCCGGACTCTGACAAAGCCATAGCCACGCGGGAAAACTTTCTCCGGGCCCTGGCCCCACCCCGGGCTCCGCGGGGGCCCCAGGGTGTCTGCGCGGCCCGGCACCCCGACCCCATCCCCGCCCCCCACCGCCGTCCGTCCGGGCCGAGTCAGCGGCGCCCCAGGCCCCAGGGGCCCCACCGCCCACCCGGGCTGGGCGCGGCCTCCTCTCGGCGTCCCCCGCTATCTTGCGACCTCGGGCGCCAGAGGGGACGAGTCCCGGACGCCCCGGAGGCCCGGCGCCCAGGCTCCGAGGGATGCCCTGAAGCGCTGGGGTACGGGCGCAGCTCCGCGGATCCTGCGCCCTCCACCTTCACCTCAGCTCTCCACCTTCACCTCAGCCTAGCGGCGGCCGGAGCGTCAGGGGCGCGCGTGCGCACTGCGCCTCTCGGCCGTTGCCTTGGTGACCCGGGCGGACGTAGCCACGCCCTCCGGCCAGGGTCGGGGAGCGGGTGGGGGGAGGGGGAGCCCGGGATGAGTGGGGGTCGGTGCGGGGGAAGGAGGGAACCTGTTGAGGGGAATTTGCGGGGGCCGGGTCGGGGCTCGGGGGTAGAGGAGGACCCAGGGAACAGGGGAGAGGGAAGGGCCAGGGGCTTGGTGAGGGCTCAGGATGGGGGGGTTCCCGGGTGAGGAAGCAGCTAGGGGTAGGTGGGGGCCAAGGTGGGGGGACCAGGTGACGGGGTAGCCTGGGGTGAGGACGTCGCTCAGTAGAGCAGCGAGGGGCGAGGGTCTCGCCAGGGCGGTGGCGGGGACGGCACTGGGTGGAGGGGACCGTGGCTGACCTGTCTGTGGGGGATGGGATTCGGAGCCCGGTCGAATTTGGGGGCGGGTCTGGTCCTGGGGAAGGTTCGGGGGCGGACCTGGTCTTGGGGAGGGTTTGGGGCGGGCCTGGGGAAGGTTTGGGGGCGGGTCTGGTTCTGAGGAGGGCTTGGGGCCGGCCTGGTTGTGAGGATGGTTTGGGGGCGGGCCGGGTCCTGGGGAGGGTTTGGGGCGGGCGTGGTGGGGAGGGGGCGGGTCTAGTTTTGGGGGACGCCCCGCCCGCCGCCTGGCCCCGCCCGGCCCACTGGGCCCGCGTCCCGCAGGAGCCGCAGACAGAGCGTCCGGTGGCCGGTAGGGACGCGGACCCACACAGCCTGACGCTCGGACGGAGGGACGCCGGAGCCCGCCCGACCATGTGGAAGCTGGGCCGGGGCCGGGTGCTGCTGGACGAGCCCCCCGAGGAGGAGGACGGCCTGCGTGGGGGGCCGCCACCGGCCGCTGCCGCCGCCCAGGCGCAGGTGAGGGGGTGCGCAGGTGGGGAGTGCGAGTAGGCCCGGGGCGCGCAGGTGGAGGGCGAGGGTGGGCGGCGCGCAGGTGGAGGTGCGGGTAGTTAGGGGCACAGTTTGGGCGCGCAGGTGAGGTTGGGGCTGCGTAGCCCCGGGGCGCGGCCCGCTAGGTGCCAGAGTGCGGAGTAGGAGAACTTGACCCGAGGCTGGTCCCGGGCTGAGTTTCCTCTGTGGTCCGCGTGGACCCCCTCCCCGCGTTACTGGCCAGGGCTGCTGGCGTTCTCGTCGATTGCAGGGGGGCCCAGTGCCCCCCACGCGTGTTACTCGGGGCGCAGCCCCTGGAGAACGGGGACGCAGGGCGCGCACCCCGCAAGCTGGGCGTCGTGGGCCCAGGACGCCGAGGTCCACGCCGGGTGCTCGCGTCCCGGGCGGAGCTGGCGGAGAAGGCCTGAATCATCGCGCACCCGGACGGCCTCCTCGCGGACACTGAGCAGCTTTGGACGACCGCAGCTCAATGTTAAGTGGGCTAAATATTTGTTTGCATAACAAGTATTTTCTGAAATCCTTGATTTTTCTGAAGGAAGCCGGCAGAAGTCCCTTATACTGAAAACTGAAAGGCCTTTGCCTGACGAGTGTAGAGATATGTTTGGTATGTCTAGAATTTTTTAATTAAAAGTGCTCCCAGGTGGGCCCTCTGTGCCTTAGATGTGCGCCCCCTCCCCCCGTCCCCCTTTTTCCATTGCAGTGCTCTTTTTCATGTACAATGAAATTTAGGTCAGAAATCCAGCTTTTTTTTTTTTTTGAATGAGGGTCATAAAATATCTTTTTCTGTTAAACGTTTGGCAACTTCCTCCTGATGCTGTTAGGGCTGAATGGAAGCTAAGGATTTGTACCTTTCTTCCGAGGACTTGGAAATAGTTTCCGAGCAGAAGAGTTTCTCTTAGGGACTGGAGTTGTTTCTTCTTGATAGACATTTCCTATGAAAGTTAAATTCTGTTCCCAACTCATGGAAAATGGAGCCGATTATGTTAAGCGCTTAAATATGGTTACTATCTGAACTTGTCTGAGAAATTTCTTTTAGGTAGTGTTAGTGCTTACCTACCCTTTTTTTTTAAATTTCAAAATAGTTACTCTAAACAGCTCTCTTTTTGAATGTAATGATGAGAATTTATATGTGGCTACAGAGTTAACTGCAGAAACTATAACGAATGTTGGTCAAAGATGAGCCATATTGCTCTTTCTGGATAGAGCCTTGAAAATTTTAAACTGAGCCTTCCTATGTTCTCCCATTTTTCCTAATTAATCCTGAAACCCACTTTTTTTTTGTTAAGTTTTTATTTTGAGACGGGGTCTTGCCTTGTCGACGAGGCTGGAGTGCAGTGGCGCAATCTCGACTCACTACAGCCTCAACCTACCTGGGCTCAAGCGATTCTCTTCCCTCAGCTTCTGTAATAGCTGGGACTACAAGCGTGCACCACCTCACCTGGCTAATTAAAAAAACCCGTTTTTGTGGAGATGGGGTCTTGTTATGTTGTCCGGGCAGATTTCGAACTCCTGGGCTCAAGTGATCCACCGGCCTCAGCCTCCCAAAGTACTAGGACCACAGGCGTGAGTCACCACGCCTGGCCTTAAGTTCTTATTTTGAAAAATTTCAAACATGCAGAAAAGTAGAATAGGAGATTCTTCCTCATATCCTCTACCTAGATTCAATCAGTGGCAGTGCCTTCGATAAAGCTCCTTTTCTGATTTTCTGTTTACAGAATTAACATCTGTACTGTGGTTTTTTTTTTTTTTTTTTTTTTTTTTTTTTGAGATGGAGTTTCGCTGTTGTCGCCCAGGGTGGGGTGCAATGGCGTGATCTCACCTCACCGCAACCTCCGCCTCCCGGGTTCAAGTGATTCTCCTGCCTCAGCCTCCTGAATAGCTGGGATTACAGGCATGTGTCACCACGCCCAGCTAATTTTCTATTTTTAGTAGAGACGAGGTTTGTCCATGCCGGTCAGGCTGGTCTCGGACTCCCGACCTCAGGTGATCCGCCCGCCTCAGCCTCCCAAAGTGCTGGGATTACAGGCGTGAGCCACCGCGCCCCACCTGTCATCTATACGTCTAAAGTGTGTATGGGTTTGGTGGGGAGAAAAAACTTTAATAGACTTTATTTTTCAGGTATCCAGTTTTAAGTGCCCAGTAAATTTGAGCAGAAAGTACAGAGAGTTCTCATGAATCCCCGGCCCCCCGGTATCATCACCCGCAACAGAGTAGTGCGTTTGTTACAATTTGTGGACCTACACGGGCTCATGGTCCTCACCTGGGAGGGCTCACGCGATGTGCATTCTATGGTTTGGACAAATGTGTACTAACGTGTGCCCACCATTATAGTACCACACACAGGAGTTTTGCTGCCCTAGAGACTCTCTGTGCCCCCTCCCTCCCCAGAACCCCTGGCAACCACTGATCTTTGTACTGTCCCCATAGTTTTCCAGAATGTCATTCGGTTGCATTCAGTGTGTAGCGTTTTCAGGTAGGCTTCTCTCACTTAGATGCATTTAAGGTTCCTCCGTTTCTTGTCATGGCTTGTAGCTCATTTCTTTTTAGCACTGAATACTATTCCACTGTCTGGCTGTACCACAGTTTATCCCTTCACCCTATGGAGGGCATGTTGGTTGCTTTCACGTTTTGGCAATTATGAATAAACATCAGTTTATTCACAGACCAGCTGTAAACATCAGGTGCAGGTTTTCGTGTGAATGTAAGTTTTCAACTTACTTGGGTAAATACCTAGGAGCCTGATTGCTGGATTGCATGGTGAGAGTTTAGTTTTATAAACACTGCCAAACTGTCTTCCAAAGTGGCTGCACCAGTTTGCACTCCCATGGGCAATGAATGAGATTGTCTTTTGCTCCACCTCCTTGCCAGCCTTTGGTGGTGTCAGTATCTAGATTTTGTCCATCCTAGTAGGTGTGTGGTGGTTTCTCTTTGTCTTGAATTGTGCTTCCCTCATGACAAATGACATGACCATCTTTTCAGATGCGTGCTTGTCATCTGTGTCCCTTTTTTGTTGAGGTGTCTGTTTAGATCTTTCACCCCGTTTTTTAATTAGGTGGTTTGATTTCTCATTGTTGAGTTTTAAGAGTTCCTTGTATGTTTTGGATACTAGTCCTTTATATGTATGTGTTTTACAAAGATTTTCTCCCAATCTGTGGCTTCACATTCTCTTGACAGTGTCTTTTTCAGAGCAGAAGTTTTTAATTTTAATGAAGCTTCAATATGAATTATTTCTTTCGTGGATGTGCCTTTGGTATTATATTTAAAAAGCTATCACTGTACCCAAGGTTTTCCCAGTTATCTGCTACTTGTAAATTTTGACTGGTTTTTATGTTACTTTATTAAGGGTATCTAAAGTTTGTGTTGAAAAACATTGCTATATAAAAATAGAGAAAATTTGTGTTAATTATGACAGGTTAGTCATATTCTAAATTTAATTTCTTCAAGAGGACTGATCTTTATTGCAAAGCTAACTTAGAATTAAGACAAGTTAGAATTAAATTTAAATTAGAATTAAATTTTAAAATTCATGAAGTCTCATAAAACTTCTGCCTACAAAATTTTTAAGTTGAGAGAAGTAGGAATTAATATGCAAATAGGATTTATTGAATCTGTTAAATTCACTGTCATGTTAGAAGTTCTCAGTTCTGTTTCATTCTTAGTCTTTTGTCCTACCCTCCAAATCTCAGTCAGTGTAATATTGAACGTGCAGGTTGAGAGCACATTCTGCTTGATTCTAGAAAGGCATTCAGTTTGCAATCATACCTGTCCTGTTGCCTTTCTTGAACATCAGGTTACACAGCTTTTTTTTTTTTTTTTTTTTTAGTGAAAAAGTAGATCATGTTTGGTTCTAATAAATTTGAAATGTGAAGCATTCAAACTTACTTGGATTTAAGAGACACTTAACTATTACTAAAATAATTTTAATATTTTAGAAAGTACATTTCTTTGAGCATCTTTTAGGCTATGGGCCTTTTTTTGGGTCACAAATACGCATCTATTTTGTATTTTGTATTAAAATATAACTGCAAGGTTTATAAGGAGAATCATTCATTGCAATCCTTCAACAGAAAGATACAAGTTTTGATGAATCTGATGTTACTTAAAGAAGAACTGCTAATGCATATGGTAAAATATTTCTTGAGATTGTTAGGTCTTAAATTCTTCCCCATGGGAAACATTGTTAAGTTCTTTTGTATATCTGTCCATAAAACATTTATGCAGATACATAAGTGTGTGTTCAGAAACAAAGATTTGCTGTCTCACTGTTCACATTTTTCTGTACCTTGAGTTGTTCTCTTCATAGCATGTGTCTCATGGAGTGCTTCCCATTTCAGCACTGCTAGCTGGAAAAAATCCATTTTAAGGCTATGTGATACTAAATGATATTAAATTTCTGTGACAAAATTTATTTCATTGGGCCTCTTATGGTGGATATAAAGGTTGCTGAGCCGTTTTCTAACCTCTGCCCCTCAAAGTTTTATGCAAATAGTAGGGAAAGAAGTGCAGAGAACTGTTCAACATGGATGGTTTAGATGGGTCTAACAGGGACAGTGTAGACAAGTTCATCAGTTGCCTCTAAACTGGATTGCATAGTGAGTTGGCTAGCCTTAACTAATGGCTTTCTAAACAAAACTCAGAATTTTCGGCATATTTTCACTTACAAACTTAAAAGGCTTAGACATATTCTATAGACATTGCAAAGAAAAAGGAAGAAAGAAATCAAGGACTGTTTCAGGTGTTGTAAAATCATGCTTGGAGATGAGGAGAGCCAAGGAATAGTGAATCTTAGTTTAGATGACACAAAGTCACTATTTTATGGCACTGTGAGGCTCTGTGACGTTTGCTTTAGTGGTGTCTGGGAAGAAAGGAGTGGAGTAGACTCAATAGCTGGTGTTGATGAGTGCTCTGAAATCTAGAAAAGGCCTGATGTTCTACCCAGAGGTCGGGTGTGTGGGGAGGCAGAGGCCTTTCCTTGCATAGCTAACATTTTGTTACTGTTTTCCATTATTTCTCTTTAAAAATAAAATTCTTTTCTTATGCAGACTTTAACCTGCAGTGAACACCTTCACACCTGCCTTTTCCCATTTGCAGTAAGTTGTAGCCCTTACCAGTACATGAAGAGCTTCCTCATTCTTTTGTCTGTATTTGTGTGTTAAATGTTATACAGTCATCCTACTTCATTCAGGCCACTGTAACAGAATAGGATAAACTGGACCGCTTCAACAACAAACATTTATTTCTCCAGTTCCAGAGGCTGGAAGTTTTATATCAGGGTGCTTCGTTCTTGGTGAGGGGCTGCTTCTTGGTTTGCAGAGGGCACTGCCTTCGCACTACATCCTCCCAAGGCAGAGGGAGCTCCAGCTTCCTACCCCCATATTAGGACACTCATCCCATCTTGGGGGCCCCACCCTCACGACTCCCATCTCACCCCGATCACCTCTCAGATACCCACCTGCATATGCCATCACATGAGGGAATATGAGTTCTGGGAACACAAACGTTCAGTCCACAGTAATTGCATTTCCTTACATGGATATACAGGTTTTTAAATACAAATTTAAAAAACGAGTCCCCCATTGATGCCTTTAGGGGGTTATTTGTAGTCTCTTTCTATTATAGGCCTGCAGCATGGTTATTTCACGTGTCTAGAAGTGGAGCTGTCCAAGGATGCATGCATTTGTGGTTTTGATGTCTCCAAATTGCCCTCTGAAAGAGGCTTCCTGGTTTACATTCCAGCCAGCAGCCTATGCGAATGTTTCTCTCCAGCGTGGTGTGATGCCCATGTCTTCAAGATATTAGATCTGATGGAGGAAAAGTCTCATCTTAATGTGATTTTAATTTGCCTTTCTCTTATTTATATTCAATAGCTTCTTACATGTTTACAAGCCTTCTTATATGTTTACAATGAAGACCTCTAAAGACTTCTCCACCAGACCCGTTACCATGTCATTGAATGTATGGAACTGTAGTCAAGATGACTGTATTTGCATGAAAGTACAGTTGGGTAGTTTAGATTTGGACTTGGTTTCTGGTGAGCCATGATTGAATCTACACCCCATCTCTGCCTTTTGCTAAGCCACTTGACCTAGTCAAGTGTCAGTTTTGTTTTTTTAGCTGTAAAATTGGGATAAGTAGAGCTATCACTAGTGTTTATTGAGGCGGTGCTTAGCCCCTGTTCATAAGACCTTGATATGGGTTGATGCCACCATCTGACACATGGGCACAAAGCAGGAGGGACCGGGAAGGCCACATGGCTGCCAACAGACTCTCCCTGACCCGGCTTTAGTCAGGACCTCGCTTTTTTCCTGCCCAGCCTCAGTAGAAGTCCCCTCAGTGAGAACCTTCTTACCGTTGATGTCTGATTGAGTTCCTCATCCCCTGGCCTTGATATCTGAGTTCTTGGCCCACCTGTAGCAAGAATCCCCCACCCTTGATGTCTTCTCTTGGTCACTTTCCATCTCAAGACCCCTTTGCGGTTGGCTGCAAATCACAGCTGTCTTTGCCTGTTGGAAGTTGAACCAAACCTCTCTCCTCTATTGAGATAGCCTTGATTGAAGTCTCCCTGTTTTAACAATGCCGCAGAAGCTTTTTCTTTATCAGTGGTGAAAGGTTGCAGACATTTTGTTTTAAAAACAAAAACCCTTCCCAACGAAGAAAACTTAACAATATAGGAAGAGAAAGAAAATAATTTTATTATGAAGGAGCACTTAGGATGGAACACATCATAGGCACAGATTGTGAAGATGAAAGAAATCATACTCTTATATAGTCAAGTAGGTACAACCCATTGTATTCATGTTTTCAAGATAAAATTGCTAAATTTATCCTATCTTTACAGGGAGGCAGGATTTGCAACTTGGAGTCAGGTGACAGTTGAAGTTAGGCCCTTCTTCTCTGGGAAATGTCCTCTTGTGTTTCAGGTAGTTGTGAGACTGATAGGAGGCTAATTTAGCATTCGACTTTAAAGGAGTCATAATTCTCAAACCCTGGCAAATTCTTACTTGTTTATAAGCCTAATGAAGACTTCTAAAAACCTCGTAGTCCCCATGGCCAACATGTGCAAACCAGGTTGTCCTGCCCCTGGGATGAAATGAAAAAGTGAAAAGTAAATGAAATCATCCATATCCAGCCCTTAATATTTTTCTCTGGCAAACAGACACAAAGAAGAAAAAGTAGGTCTTGTTATTGAATAATAGAAATAGTTAATGCTTTTTACTGACTTAGGATTTGGCTTTCTGATATCCCTTGCTCCAGAACGTGCTCGTTGGCTGAGTTGATGTGGACAGTGGAGTGGGGTGCGGTGCAGGCAGGAGGGTCCTGGGACAGCCGCATTCAGGCACTTCTCACTTGTGCGACAGACATTCAGACAGTGCGAGCCTCTCCGGAGGACCATCTTATCCTAGGCTGAATGCTCACTGCTCTATCCCCAAGACCAGGAAGGGAGCCAGGCCCACGTGGGGCTCAGCAGTGCCCGTGAGAGGAGTGTACCTGGTGTGGGGTTTCCACATTACGGCACCCAATGGGAGTTGCAGAATTGAGTCAGGATGGGAACTCTGGAATCTGGAGCAGGGAGCAGGAGTTCTCCAGCCTTAGGGGAGCTGATGTCGATGCAGATTCATTCTTGGGTAAACAGATATTTGTAGGGTTAGTCTAATTGGACTCTCATATGAGCTGAGTCAGATATTCAGTCAGCAGAAGCACTTGAGTCAAGTCTCTGTGGGTGATTACTTGAGAGGAAGCAGGAAGGGTCAAATTATATTCTAGAAGGGAAGGAGGATCCTGCGCGCTGCTTATGCACTCTGGATTCAGCTGGCTCCTCTTAACTGATGCTTGGGGAGCTCCTGCCTGTGGAACAGAGTGGTGCTTTCCTCTACTGAAACATAGCAAAACATTTTCTGGTGGCCACATTAAAAAGTTTTAATTCAATATTTAAAATTGATATATTCAGCATATTACATCAATAGGTAATCAATATAAAATTTGTTACTGACATCCTTTACATTTTTTTCATACTCAGTCTCAAATCTATGTGTATTTTACATTTACCAGCACAAGATATTAATAAATGTGTATCAATTTGGATGCTAAGTTTTCTTCAGAAATACTTGGTCAGTATTTAGAGTTTATAAAACGTACAGGTGAAAGACTAGGTTGCTTTATCTGAGTTGTTCCAAACATACTTAAAAGTTTTCCGGTAACTGAAATGAAATGTTTTTAAATTGAAATTTGAATAATTAGAAACTTATTTCTACTAGCCTTATTTCAGGTCCTCAGTAGTGTTTTTAGTGAATGCCAACTGATTTGGAAAGCACAGCTTTAGGATCTTCTCCCAGACTCATATCAGCTCACTAAAGACAGTGGTGGATTCTTCTACTTGCTTGGGCCTGTGGAACTCCTCAAGCAATTAGCTAGGTAAATTCCAGGTGTCTCGACTGTGTCCTTTTAGTAAGCCACTGAATGGTAGAATGATGAGGGCTTAAATATCTGCCTCTCAGGCCTTAGCATATTACTCTTTATAATCTTCACCTGTAAATGTTAATAATAGGTTGAAATTTTTATTCCTGAGAGTTTAAAACCCTAATTGATAAGATGTACTTTTACTGATTTTTGCGAGAACTTAAGGTGGCATGACTTAGTGTGTCTAAAAGCTGCTATTCTTACCATTAGAGTTAGTCTGTGGGTTTCACTTTGTGTCAGTCAATGTCTTGAAAACTGAACGTCACTGAATGTGGAGCCTAACTTGCTCAGCCGGGGCAGGTGGGCTCCACCCCTACACTCAGACCTGCCTCAGGTGGGCACTTGTCCATACGATGGGAGGCACTGCAGTCCGTCTTCTGCTTTTTAAAGATCACCTGTTGGGAGGAATGGGCGACTTGGCTTTACGTCTGCATTTGGGGAGTGGATGTACGTTTGGGGCTCATCAGCCTTGCTGTAGGACTTAAAAGCCAAAGACTGAAGCTCAAGAGGATTTTACCTGTTATTTCAGAGAGACCTGAGATGCAGTCCACAGACCAGGGTCACTTCCTTTTGTTTTCCTGTCAGCTCAGCACAGGGAGGTTGTTTTATGTTCGTTTGATCCTTCACCCCATGTTAGCTGGCATTCTGTCTTGGTGCTGTGTGTAACCAGGTGAACCACAGTTTCTGCTTTGGGTGTCCCGTGGGGGCTGCTGTGAGGGAAGACTGCCTGCTCTCACCTTGGCTTTGTCTAGAAATGGTTGGACCTGTGAGCTAGGGTGGTGCAGCTGCTCCCAAAGACTTGGAAACCAGGCGAGTGTGTGGACAGCCCGCAGACCAGTTTGAATCTAAGGAGAGGACTTTGGGGCTCTGGGTGTGGCTTTTTTCAAGATATTAATAAATGTGTATTAAAGAAAACCATGATGTAGCTTTATAATCTTTCAGATGGAAGTACAATATTCTGTACAAAAACGTTATAAACTAAGTGGCAGATATTAGTTCTAGCGTTTGAAAGATAACTTGAGTCCTTTTATGACGGCTGCTGTTGTGTGCAGAGAATGGAATGCATTTTAGAATGTGTTGTTTTGTTTTTAGTCAGAGCGTGTCTTGGTTTGGAGGATAGAATCCTGGATGATGGTACTTGTGCCTGCCATGTGCTGGGCATTGGAGTGAGTGTTTTACAGCTGTTGCAGCTTCTCACAATAGCCCAAAAAGTAGTCACAGTTCATCTTCATTATTTGTGGATTCCACATTTGCAAATTCAGCTACTTGCTAAAATTTATTTGTAATCCCCAAATCAGTACTCGCAGTGCCTTGAAGGTCATCCACAGACTTACAGAGCAGCAAACACTCATCGTCACCCATTGAGCTCCTTCCTAACTGAGGCATGTGTCTTTCATGCAGTCTGTTGAGAACTACTTTTTTTTTTACATTTTTGTTTTTGCGTATGATTTCACTGTTTATCACAGCCCCCACGTGTAGTGCTGAAGCACTGTGTAGTGTTCCCAAGCACAAGAAGGCTGTGACGCTCCCTCGGTAGGGAGCACCTGTGTTAGAGATGGCTCAGGCATGAGTTACAGGGCTGGTGGCTGAGAGTTCGGTGTGAATGAATCAACAGCAGATGTTAAATCAGGCATAAACAAATGCATGTAAAACAAGGTCATGCATTGTTGATGAAAAGTTGTTATCAGAGGCTCACAGGAGCTCTAGCCTTGGGTTTCCCATAACAGCAATAATTCAGTATTTGCTAATTGACTGTTTGTGGCAACTTTATACAACATAACTACTGTGAATAATGAGATTAGACTGTATTTTACATTCGGTGATCTTAGAGAAGTTAAATAACTCGTGTAAAGTTACAACCTTATAAATAATTTGTGTTAGTAGCCACCAATAGGAATTCGAATCCAAGTTTCTCTGGGTTTATATTCTTTGTTGCATTCTCTTACCTTATAGGTTATGATAAATTTGTGATACCATTTTTCTTCATTTTCCAATTTTTTTAATATTAAAAAATAAGGCTTCAACAGTCAGTGCCTTTGGAAAGCACTGATAAAATTGTGTTTTGGGTCAAATTCCAATACAGTAAACATCACAGTATACTTTTAATTTTTGTCATGCTTGAGTTTTGTATCAAAGAGTTTCTTGATGGAAGTCTTACTATGGGAGATAAACAGTTCTCTGGTAAATTAGCAAGTGAGAAGCGCGAGAACATTGCGAGAAAAGAGAACCAGTGTACATCTGCCTACCCTCTGCTTTATATACTTCCCTTTTTACTTAATGATCGGGGGAGGGGGTTGAACTGACACAGGAGGGCTGTACAGGGGAGAACTGGGAAAATCCCATTAAGGAGTGGAGACTTCATTTCTTAGCTGAATGTTGAAGAATTCTGAGTAACACCTTGGTTGTATTTTGTAAAGATTACCTGTCTAAGGAGGAGAGGTTGGGGGCAAGATGCTGATGAAACAGCTGGGGTTCTAGTCAGGGAGGTCAGTTGTGAAATGAGAACCTGAGTTTCAGATGGAGGATTTGTCAGGACAGGTAGGAAAAGGTGAGCTTGCCAAAGAGCGCTGATGAGAGCTGGTGCCTTTGGATGTGAAGATGAAGGCAGAAAAGCAGCTGCAGGTGAAAGTTTTGAGCTAGGGTGGTCTGGAGAAGGCGTGCCCTGAGAGTCCCAAGGAAGTCCCTGGGGTGGCCTGGCTGTGGGGGCAGCCCGATGAGGCTGCTGATGGATGTGCTGGCTTTGAAATGATATCTGCTGTCCGGAGTTGAGGAGCCCAGCAGTGGCACGGGGTCGGGAGGGAGAGCCTTTCGTGCTTCTGGCTTGTGACACTGTAAAAAATGTACAAGAACCTGGTTCTCCGTTTCAGAACTCATAATTTGGTTGATAAGTGGTTGAGACCAGGAAGAACAAGGGAGACAGCGTGGTGCTAGAAAAGCCTGTCTCAAGTGGTCTGGAGGCAGGCTTGGGTCCCAGCGCCGTTACTCATTTTGGGACATTGGGGCAAGTGAGTTCATCTCTCCAGACTTCCTGTTTAAATGAGGGCTCTAGAGCAGGAGTCAGCAAACTTTTACTGTAAAGGAACAGATAGTAACTGTTTTAGGCTTTGTGGGCCATGCAGTGTCAGAACCACTCAGCTCTGCAGTTGCAGGTGAAAGCAGCCATAGGCAACATGTAAATGAATGGACGTGGCTGTGTTCCAGTATAACTTTATTTACAAACACAGGCCTTATTCGCTGACCCTTAGTTTAGACTAAAGGGTCTTTGAAATCTCTTCTGACTGTAAGGTAACTTATTAGAGTTTGTGATACAGAATTTGTTGTGATTTAGGGTAAAAATAGGAAGTCTTAATGCTAAACTCAAATAGCATTGTCATGAAGCTCACTTATATTCTTCCTGAGCTTCCATTTTATTAGTAAGTGTGCATTTGTATAGTTTTAAGCGCTTTTGCATAAATGGTCTTATTTGGTCCTTATCCTATGATAAAATGAATAAGATGATACTCAAGGTGAAGACATTTAGAACAGTTGTGATTGTATTCATGGTCTTCACCCTAACAGACTATAGAAGCTAAAAGAGCTGGAGTGCATTTCTGTAGACAGCAAGAAATGTGGTGGGTTCATCGTCTTGCTAGGGAGCCTGGGGGCTGATATGTGCCCTTCTGAGACAGAATGCACGTTTCCCCTAATAGCAGGTTTCAGTGGGTACATGGCTGCCCCAGAGCCTGAAGTCCCAGCATGCTTCCCCCTGCAGGGCTCATGATTGAGTGCTAGCCACCACATGTGAGTAGACCCAACACAGGCACCTTCCTAGATGTGTGCTGCTGCCTCTCTTTCCCCTTCACAGAGGTTAGTGGATGTGCTGCACTCTCTTTCACCCCGTGGATGAGAGCAGTGTCCAGAGGTGGCAGAGGAGTGAGAGGCAAGAACCTGGATTTCTGACACTGTTGAACACCTAACCGTTCTCCTGGACTTAGGAGAAAAAGAAATATAAACCATGTCTTTTGTTCGTTTTGTTCTGCTATAGCAGCAAACTGTATCACAGCCAGGAGATTTTATTATGCACCCACCGCAGGAGCCCACTGTTTGTCAGAGTGCTGCTTGAAATCCCCCCATTCCTGTCCCAATTTCTTAAACCATAAAATACTAGGTTGAAATAATATCCGGTGTGATTTAGTGTTTTCTTGTAACTACTTACATCTCCTTTTAGCTGTTCTTTGCCAGATATTTGACTATGGTTAATACTAAGCTTATTGACTGAAGATGATTAATATTTCTTTTTAAAATAAAGTTGTTTATAGTGAGGGTTTTTTTTTTTTTTTTTTTTTTTTTTGAGACTGAGTCTGGCTCTGTCGCCTGGGCTGGAGTGCAGTGGCCGGATCTCAGCTCACTGCAAGCTCCGCCTCCCAGGTTCACGCCATTCTCCTGCCTCAGCCTCCTGAGTAGCTGGGACTACAGGCACCCGCCACCTTGCCCGGCTAGTTTTTTGTATTTTTTTAGTAGAGATGGGGTTTCACCGTGTTAGCCAGGATGGTCTCGATCTCCTGACCTCGTGATCCGCCTGTCTCGGCCTCCCAAAGTGCTGGGATTACAGGCTTGAGCCACCGCGCCCGGCCATATAGTGATGATATTTTTAAAAAATGAAGTTTTGTCCCCACAGTATAATTCAGACATTTGTTTGATGTGGAAAGAAGTTATGCCAAGAAAGTTTAGAGAAAAGGCAGTCTGTAACTGTGATTAAGGATGGCATCCTCACACCTTTTCATTTTTGTCATAGATAAAAAAAAAAAAAGTGTCCGTATGTGTGGTTTCTTCTAACACCAACCAATTCTTCATTACCAGCTGGGTGTCCTACAATTCAGTTTCCTTCTGACACTCCCTACCCAGAATTAGCACAGACCTTATGGGTCTGGGTGGAAAGTAAAGAATGGAAGTCCACCATTCTAAATTTTGGGGGGGGTTACCTGATGGACTGGTTTCTGTCTCTCCCGACTCAGTGCTGAACAGGAACTGGCATACTTTGGATGCCTAGCGGCTTCAGAGAGAAAAAGAGTTAACTGGCTTTTTGTCGCATCAGAGACCCAGCAGTGCTGCGGATGGAGGTCGGGACAGTTCAGCGCAGTCAGGAGAGAACACGTGGTTTTTGGCTTATCTCTTAGGCAGGAGTGGGAAGAGTGGAAAGTGCATTCAACATTCTGGCTTTTCAGGGGGCTGCCCAAGAGACTGGTTCCTGTTTTGCCTGACTCAGAGCGCTGATAGAACCAAGGATACGTTGAATGTCTGGGGGCTGCTGTGAACAAGCGAGAGCTCCGCAGCCTTTTGCCCTTCCAGATAACTTGCAGTGCCACAAACACCAGAGGGATCGAGAGATTACAAGCAACTGAAAAGAAACTGGCAGACCTCTCTAAATGGGACATTACATGTACAAGCCCAGAGAAGTTCCATCCCCAGAAAAGGTTTGAGAGGCCCCAGAATCTCTAGCTGAGCTGACTGGTGAAGGTCTTCTCCTGTACCAAGCCAGTTCATAAAGACTGGGAGAGGTGGCTGTTTTTTCAGATGCCGCAAATCCCAGCAAAAAATAATGAGACATGTGAAGAAACAGAGAAACATGGCCCAATTAATGGAACAAAATAAATCTCCAGAATTTGACCCTAGAGAAATAGAGATATATGAATTACCTGACAAAGAATTCATAATGATCATCTTAAAGAAGCTCAGTGTGCTATGAGAGAACAGAGATAGTCAACCAAATGAAATCAGAAAAAAAATGCAATAACAAGAATATCAAAACAAGACAGAAACTATAAAAAAGAACCAAACAAATTCTGGATCTGAGAAATAACTGAATTGAAAAATTAACTAGAGGGATTAAAAAGCAGACCCAATCATGCAGAAGAAAGAATTGGCAAACTCAGCAGCTCATTTAAATTGATCAAATCGGAAAAAAAAAAAAAAATGAAAAGTAAAGCCTAAGGGATTTATGATACACCATTGAGTGGACCAGTATACACATTATAGAAGTCCCAAAAGGAGAAAAGAGAAGGGAGTAGAGAGCTTATTTGAATAAAGAGTGGTGTAAAACATCCCAAATATGAGGAAGAAAATGGACATCCAGATTCAAGAATCTCAGAGGACTCCATGTAGGATGAAACCAAAGAAAGGGTAAAGAAGTCCACACTGAGAAAGATTTTAATCAAATTGCCAAAAGTCAGTGATAGAGAATTTTGAAAGAAGAAAGAGAAAAGTGAGTTGTCATATAACAAGGGAACTTCCATAAGATTATCAGCAGATTTATCAGCAGAAACATTACAATACAAAAGGGAGTGGGGTGATACAGTTCAAGTACTGTTAAAAAAAAAAATATACCCAGCCAGCCAAGAATACTATAGCTGGCAAAACCATCTTTCAAAAATGAAGAAGAAATAAAGACCTTCCTAGATAAACAAAAGCCAAAGAAGTTCATAACTACTAGATCTACCTTATAAGAAATGCTAAAGAGATTCTTTGAAGTTGAAGTGAAAGGATGCTAAACAACAGTATGAAAGCATATGAAAAAACTCTGGTAAAGGGAAATATGTGGACAAAAACAGAATCCTATAATGTTGTAATGGTGGTGAGTAAACAACTTTAAATTCTGATATAGAATTAGATAAAAGCATAAAAATAACTATAAAACTATGTTAATAGATAAAAATATAAAAATATATGATTTGGTTTTTTAAATTTTAATTTTTAATTTTCATGGGATCATAGTAGGTATATATATTTAGGGGGTGTGATGGTTAAAACTGAGTGTCAACTTGATTGGATTGAAGGATGCAAAGTACTGATCCTGGGGCATGTCTATGAGGGTGTTGTCAAAGGAGGTTAACATTTGAAACTGTGGACTGGGAAAGGCAGACCTACCCTTAATCTGGGTGGGCACCATCTAATCAGCTGCTGGCACAACCAGGATATAAAGCAGACAGAAAAACATGAAAATGCTAGACTGGTCTAACCTCCCAGCCTACATCTTTCTCCTGTGCTGGATGCTTCCTGCCCTCAAACATCAGACACCAAGTTCTTCAGCTTTGGGACTCGGACTGGCTTCCTTGCTCCTCAGCTTGCAGACATCCTGTTGTGGGACCTTGTGATTGTGTAAGTTAATACTACTTAATAAACTCCCCTTTATATATATATGTATATATACACACACACACACACACACTATTCTGTTCCTCTAGAGAACCCTGACTGGTACAGGGGTACATGAGATTTTGATACAGGCATATAATACATAATAATCACATCAGGGTAAATGAGGTGTCCATCATTTTATGCATTTATCCTTTGTGTTACAAACAATCCAATTATACTCTTAGTTATTTTTAAAAGTACAATTATTTAATATTGTTGGCTATAGTCATCCTATTGTGCTGTCAAATACTAGATCTTATGCTAACTATATTTTTGTACCCATTAACCATGCTTCCTTCACCACCAACTCTACCCCTGGCACTACCTTTCCCAGCCTCTGGTAACCATCCTTGTACACTCTTATCTCCATGAATTCAGTTGTTTTAATTTTTAGCTCCCACAAGTAAGTGAGAATATGCAAAGTTTGTCTTTCTTTGGCTGGCTTATGTTATTTCACTTAACATAATGACCCCCAGTTCCATTCATGTTGTTGCACATTACATGATCTTATTCTTTTTATGGCTGAATAGTATTCCATTGTGTACATGTACCACATTTTCTTTATCCATTTATCTGTTGATGGATACTTAGGTTGCTTCCAAATCTGGGCTATTGTGAACAGTGCTGCAGTATACATTAGAAGCGCAGATACCACCTAGCAGTGGGATTGCTGGATCCTATGATAGTTCTGTTTTTAGTGTTTTGAGTAACCTCCAAACTGTCCTCCATAGTGGCTGTACTATTTTACATTCCCACCAACAGTGTACAAGGGTTTCCTTTTCTCCACATCCTCACCAGCTTTTGTTATTGCCTGTCTTTTGGATAAAAGCCATTTTAACTGATGTGAGTGATATCTCATTGTAGTTTTGACTTGCATTTCTTTGGTGATCACTGATGTTGAGCACCTTTTCATATACCCATTTACCATTTATGTTTCTTCTTTTGGGAAATGTCTACTCAGGTTTTGTGTCCATTTTTTTAATTGGCTTATTAGGTTTTTTCCTATAGACTTGTTTGAGAACCTTTTATGTTGTGATTCTTAATCCCTTGTCAGATGCGTTGTTTGCAGATATTTTTTCCCATTCTGTGTGTCGTCTTTTCATTTGTTGATTGGTCCCTTTGCTCTGCAGAAGCTTTTTAATTTGATGTGATCCCATTTGTCCAGTTTTGCTTTGGTTACCTGTGCTTGTGGGGTATTACTCAAGAAATCTTTGCTCAGTCCAATGTCCTGGAGAGTTTCCCTGATGTTTTCTTTTAGTAGTTTCATAGTCTGAAGTCTTAGATTTAAGTCTTTAATCCATTTAGATTTGATTTTTTTTGTATATGGTGAGAAATAGGGGTCTAGTTTCATTCTTCTGCATATGGATATCCAGTTTTCCCAGAACCATTTATTGAAGAGATTGTCCTTTACCCAATGTACGTTCTTGGCATCTTTGTAAAAAATGGGTTCACTGTAGATGTATGGATTTGTTTCTGGGTTCTCTAATCTCTTTCATTGACCTGTGTGTCTTTTTATGCCAGTTCCATGTGGTTTTGGTTACTCTAGCTCTGTAGTATAATTTGAAGTCAGGTAATACGATTCCTCCAGTTTTGTTCTTTTTGGTTAGGATAGCTTTGGCTATTCTGGGTCTTTTGTGATTCCATATACATTTTAGGATTGTTTTTTCCATTTCTGTGAAGAATGTCATTGGTATGATTAGGACTACATTGAATCTGTAGATTGCTTTGGGTAATATGGACAATTTAACAATATTGACTATTCCAGTCCATAAACATGAAATATCTTTCCATTTCTGTGTCTTTTTCAATTTCCTGCATCAGTGTTTTATAGTTTTCATTGTAGAGATCTTTTACTTCTTTGGTTCAGTTACCTCCTAGGTATTTAATTTTATTTGTACTTTTTTGACTTTTTTTCAGATTGCTTTTGGTGTATTGAAATAAAAGTCTGTTGATTTTGAATTTATTAGTTTTAATAGCTTTTTGGTGGAGTCTCTCTAACTTCTGGCCTCAAGCCATCCTTCCATCTCAGCCTCCCAAAGTGCTGGGATTGCAGACGTGAGTCACTGTGCTGGGCCTATTTGGTGGAGCCTTTAGGTTTTTCCAAGTATATGATCATGTCTGCAAACAATGATTATTTGATTTCTTCCTTTCTAGTTTGGATGCCTTTTATTTATTTCTGGTGTCTGATTGCTCTAGCAAGGACTTCCAGTACTATGTTGAATAGTGGTAAAAGTGGGCATGTTGTCATGTACCAGATCTGAGAGGAAAGGATTTCATTTTTCCTTTCAGTATGAAAAATCGAAGAGGTGGGAATATGTCCAAAGCTATTCTACAAGGCTAGTATTGCCCTGATACCAAAACCAGACTAAGACATATCAAAAAGAGAAAACCACAGGCCAGTATGATGAACATAGATGTGAAAATTCTCAACTAAATACTGGCAAACCAAATTCTACAACATACTAAAAAGATAATTATGATCTTTTTATCCCAGGGATGTAAGGATGGTTCAACATATGCAAATCAACCAATATGATACATCATATCAACACAATGAAGGACAAAACCCATATGATAATTTTGATTGATGCTGAAAAAGCACTTGATAAAACTCAACATCTCTTCATAATAACGCTCAAAAAACTTATTGTTATTATTTGCATAATAATAGCCATATGCAACAGATTCATAGTATCATACTGACAACCCAATGGTGTATTTTAAAGAACTAAAGCATGGGCATGGTGGCTCACATCTGTAATTCCAACACTTTGGTAGGCTGAGATGGGTGGATCACTCGAGGCCAGTAGTTCAAGACCAGCCTGGCCAACATAGCAAAACTCTGTCTCTACTAAAAATACAAAAATTAGCTGGGCAAGGCTACAACAAATACTGCAGAAATTCAAAGGCTCATGAAAGCCTACTCTGAGCAACTATATGCCAATAAATTGGAAAATCTAGAAGAAATAAATACAACCTATGAAATTTGAACCATGAAATCCAAAACCTGAACAGACCAATAACAATAAGATCAAAGCCAGAATAAAAAGACTTCCAGCAAAGAAAAGCCCAGGACCTAATGGCTTCACTGCTAAATTCCACCTAACATTTAAATAAATACCAATGGCAAATGTACTCAAACTGATTGGAGAGTTTCGTCCATTGACATTCAGTGTTATTGATAAATAATGACTTACTCCTGCCATTTTCTTATTTGTTTTCTGGTTGTTCTGTGGTCTTGTCTTTCCTTCCTTCCTGTCTTTCTGTTGGTGATTTTCTCTTGTGGTATGTTTTAATTTCTTGGTTTTTATTTTTTGTGTATCCATTGTATGTTTTTTGATTTGAGGTTACCGTGAGGCTTGCAAATAATATAACCCATTATTGTTAACTGATGACAATTTGACACTTATTGCATTAAAAAATGAGCAAAAATTAGGAAAAACTCTATCCTTCACTTCATCCCCCTGATTTCTCTTTGTTGTTTCCATGTATATCTTATTGTATTACATCTCAAAAAGTTATTTTTAATTGGTTCAAAAATAAAATATGAGTACTTTACACACTATAATATAGCGTTATAATATTCTGTTTTTCTATGAAGTTAGTATTACCAGTAAGTTTTGTATCTTCAGATAATTTCTTCTTGCTAATTAACATCCTTTTCTTTCAAATTGAAGAATTCCCTTTAACATTTCTTGTAGGACAGGTCTGGTGTTGATGAAAACCCTCAGCTTTTGTTAGTCTAGGAAGATCTTTCTCCTTCATGGTTCAAGGATATTTTTGCCAGATAATCTAGGGTAAAAGTATTTTTCCTTCAGCGCTTTAATTATGTCATGCCACTGTCTCTCTTGACCTGTAATGTTTCCACTGAAAAGCCTGCTGCCAGACCTATTGGAACTCCATTGTATGTTATTTGTTTCTTTTCTCTTGCTGACTTTAGAATCCTTTCTTTATCTTCGATCTTTAGGAGTTTGATTAGTAAATGCCTTGAAGTAGTCTTGTTTGGGTTAAATCTGCTTGGTGTTCTATAACATTCTTGTACTTGAATATAGATGTCTTTTTCTAGTTTGAGAAGTTCTCTGTTACTGTCCCTTTGAATAAACTTTCTACCCCTCTCTCTTTCCCTACTTCTTTCTTAAGGCCAATAACTCCTAACTTTGCTCTTTTGAGGCTATTTTCTGGATCCTGTAGGCAGGCCTCATTGTTTCTTATTCTTTTGTCTCATGTCTCCTCTGACTGTGTATTTTCAATAGCGTGTCTTCAAGATCACTAATTCTTTCTTCTGCCCGATCAATTCTACTGTTGAGACTGATGCATTCTTCATATGTCAGTTGAATTTTTCAGCTTGTAAATTTTTCAGAATTTCTGCTTGATGTAAAAGCTTGATGTAAAAACACTTATTTCAATCTCCTTGTCAAATTTATCTGATAGGATTCTGAATTCCTTCTCTGTGTTATCTTGAATTTTGTTGAGTTTCCTCAAAATAGTTACTTGGAATTCTCTGTCTGAAAGGTCACATATCTCTGTTTCCTCAGGATTGACCTCTGGTGTCTTATTTAGTTTGTTTGGTAAGGTTATGTTTTCCTGGATGATCTTGATTCTTGTGGATGCTTGTCTGTGTCTGGGCATTGAAGAGTTAGTAATTTATTGTAGTATTTGCAGTTTGGGCTTGTTTGTACCCATCCTTCTTGGAAAAGCTTTCCAAGTATTCAAAGGGACTTGGGTGTTGTGATCTAAGTTTTTTGTCACTGTATTAGGGGCACCCCATGCCCAGTAATGCTGTGACTCTTGCAGACTTTTAGAAGTACCAGCTCGGTTTTGATTAAGATCCAGGAGAATTCCCAGGATTACCAGGCAGAAACTGTTGTTCTCTTCTCTTACTTTTTCCCAAACAAATGGAGGCCCTCTGTGCTGAGCTGCTTGGAACTGGGAGAGGGGTGACACAAGCACCTTTGTGGCCACTGCCCCTGGGACTATGCTGGTTCAGACCTGAAGCTAGGACAGTACTGGATCTTGCTTAAGGCCCTGCTGTAACCACTGCCTGGCTACCACTTATGTTCGCTCAAGGCCCTAGGGCTCCACAATCAGCAGGTGGCAAAGTCAGCCAGGCTTATATCCTTCCTTTCAGGACAATGAGTTTCCCTGGTCCATGAGTGTATCTAGGGATGCTGTCCAGCAGCCAGGGCCTGGAGTCAGAAACCTCAGGAATCAACTTAGTGCTCTGTTCTACTGCAGCTGAGCTGGCACTCAAGCCACTAGACAAAGTCCTTGCCACTCTTCCCTCCCCTTTCCACAAGCAGAGGAGCCTCTCCCCTTGGCCACCGCTGCCCCAGGCCCTCGGAGAGTACTGTCAGGCTATTGCCGATGTTAACTCAAGGCCCAAGGACTCTTCAGTCAGCTCGTGAATGCTGAAAGGCCTCAGACGTATCCTTCAGGGCAGTGGGTTCCCCTTTGGCCCAGGGCAAGTCCAGAAATGCCGTCCGAGTGGCAAGGCCTGGCATCAGGGACCCCAGGAGCTCAATTGCTGCTGTACCCTACTGTGGCTGAGCTGGTACCCAAGCTGATTTTTAGTTCTTATGATGGTGATTTTTGTGTAGATAGTTGTTAAATTTGGTGCTCCTTCAGGGAGGTTGATTGGTAGAGGCTTCCATTCAGCCGTCTTACTCCACCTCTAGTCCTCCCCAAAAAATTAATTTGTGATGGAATAGCATAAAGGGGAGACATAAAGTAATACAATTATGTGTTGGGTTGAATTAAATTATCAGTTTAAAATAGATTATTATAAGATGTTTTATGTAATCCCCATGGTAACCAGAAAGAAAATGCCTGGGGGATACACAAAAGAAAAAGAAAGGAATAAAAACATTTCACTACAAAAAATGAAACACAAAGGAAGGCAACAAGAGAGGAAAAAGGGTCAAAATTACTACAAGACTTACAGAACACAATTAACAAAGTGGCAATAGTAAGTCCTACCCTATCAGTAATTACTTTCCATGTAAATGGATTAAACTCCCCAACCAAAACGCATGTGGTTGAATGGATTAAAAAAAGATCCAATCACGTGCCGTCTACAAGATACTCACTTTAGATATAAGGACACACATAAGCTGAAAATATGGAAAAAGATTCCATGCAAGAGGTATTCCATGTTCTCTACTAAAAGGGAGTAGGAGTGGCCTACTTCTATTGGATAAAAGTAAAAAACTGTCACAAGACACAAAGAAGGACTATGTAGTTGCTGTGGGATAATTGAGGAATTGGATACCCAGGGGTTGAGGAGGAATTATTTAATTATTTAGGTGCACTGACTCAGTCGGATTAACATCCAAAGGACTGAGCCCCAAACAAAGAGTCAAACTGCCTTTTAAGCATTTCGTGGGGCAGGGGGAGATCTGTGCCGGGGGAAGTGTATTACACAAGCGAGAAACAAAGACAGTATTTGATTAAGACATGCATTACATTATTTCTTACTTTTCAAGGAGCAACATGTTTTACGACTTTAGATTATCTGTCTAGTGACCTTGTAGCTGCACAGCTAGAGAAACAGTCTTCGCAATGCCCGGGAAAGGGAGAGATAAGGCTCAGTAGTCACACAGAGAAAAACAGGCAGTTAATTTTAAAGGACTCCAGCCCTTTCTCTTCCTCAAGGGGAATTGGGTTTTCTTACATACAACTGAGTTTTTGCTTACGCAGTCTTTAATTTCTTTTAATTCCTGTTCCATAATGACAAAGGGGCCAGTTCACCAGGAAGATACACTGATTATATCTGCATCTGACAACACAGTGCTCAAATGTGTGACACAAACATTTAGAGGATTGAAGGGAGACATAGACAGTAGCACAATGTAAATAGGGGACTGTCTGACCTTATATGTAGAGAACCCTAAAGATCCCAAACACACAAAAAATGTTACAACTAGTGAACAAATTCAGCAGAGTTGCAGGACACAATATCAACATGAAAAGTCAGCCACATTTTTACACTAATAATGAGAAATCCAAAAAGGAAATTAAGAAAACAATTAATAAAACACTTAAATAGCATCAAGTAAAAAGGTACTTAGAAATAACGAAGGAAGTGAAAGACTGAAAAAATATAAAACATTGCTGAAAATTATTAAGTAAGACATAAGTAGACACCCTGTGTTCATGGTTTGGAAGACTTATATTGTTAAATTGTCCATATTACCCACAGCAATCTACTGGTTCAATGCAAATCTCATTGGTTTTTTTTTTGTTTTTGCTGAAGTAGAAAAAAAATTCTAAAGTTCATATAGAATCTCAAAGGACCTGAATAGCTAAAACAATCTTGAGAAAGAAAGAAAAAACTGGAAGCCTCACACTTTCCAACTTGGAAACGTACAACTACAGTAATGAAAGCAGTATGACATTGGCATAAACATGGACATACAGAACAATGGAACAGAATGGAGAGTTGGAAATAAGCCTGCATGTATATGGTCACATGATCTTAAACAGGGCTGCTTGGATTACACAATGGAGAAAAGATAGTCTCTTCCGCAAATGATGTTGGGAAAACTGGATATTCATATGCCAAAAATAAAGTTGGATCTTTTTTTTTGGGATGGAGTCTCACTCTGTTGCCCAGGCTGGAGTGCAGTGGCGCGATCTTGGCTCACTGCAAGCTCTGCCTCCTGGGTTCACACCGTTCTCCTGCCTCAGCCTCCTGAGTAGCTGGGACTACAGGTGCCTGCCACCATGCCCAGCTAAATTTTTTGTGTTTTTAGTAGAGACGGGGTTTCACCATGTTAGCCACGATGGTCTCGATCTCCTGACCTCGTGATCCACCCGCCTCGGCCTCCCAAAGAGCTGGGATTACAGGTGTGAGCTGCCGCACTTGGCCAAAGTTGGATCTTTAGCACCTGTACAAAAATTAATTCAAAATAAGATTAAAGACCTAAATCAGAAATTATAAAACTCCTAGAAGAAAACAGGGGAGAAAAGGTTCAGGGCATTGGATTTGGCAATAATTTCTTGGATATGACACCAAAACACAGGAAAAAGCAAAAATAAATTGCAGCATATCAAAATTTAAGACTTACATGTAACAAAGGAAACAATAAAGTAAAAATGCAGCGTTTGGAATGGGATAAATATTTGTCAGCCATATCTCTAATAAGGGGTGAATATCCAAAATATGTAAAGAACTCCTGTGACCAAACAATAACAAAAAATCTGGTTTAAAAATGGGCAATGGACTTGAGTAGACATGGGTGCAGAGAAGATACACAAATCACCTATAAGCGTGTGAAAAGATGTTCAACATTGCTAATCATCAGGGAAATACAAATCAAAACCATCATGAGATGTTACCTCACAACCATTAGTATGGCTACAAACAAAAAAGCGAAATAACCAGTGTAACCGAGGATGTGGGGAGATTGGAACACCTGTGCACTGTTGGCAAGATTGTGATAAGCTGTAGCTGCTGTGGAAAACTGTATAGAGATTTCTCAAAAAGTTAAAAATAGAATTGTATGTTTCAACCATCCCACTTCTGTGTATATATCCCAAAGAAAGGAAAACAGGATCTCAAAGAGATTTGCACACCCATGTTCATTACAGCACCACTTACAATAAGAGGAGAAGCAGCCTCCGTGTCTGTGGATGGATTAATAGATAAGGAAAATATAGTACATATGTTCAATGGAATGTTATTCAGCCTTAGAGAAGAAGGAAATCTGATAATATGCTGGTACATGGATGAACTTGAGAATATTATGCTTCGTGAAATAAGCCAGGCACTAAAAAACAACGAATGCATGGTTCTACTTATGTGAGGTACTGAAAGTCGTCAGGTAACTGAGCAGCTAGGCTTCAAACCGCGTTTTAAAACGTTTTCTTTCCACTTTTCTCCCCAGCCACAGGATGTAACTTTGAAACAAACTGCGTATGTGTTTCATTTTGAAATACAGCCTCTGAATGTGCTGTGACCTCCATTCCATTTCTTTCCCATTCTGTGCCTTACACACATTTATTTAGCTGGATGCTGGTAAAGCACACAAATTGCCCACTTCTCTGCATATATTGCCTTAGAAGCTTCAGAGGCGAGATGCTGATTTGGACCAGACACCTCTGGCCACAATGGCGCCAGCCCCTTCGCCAGATGGAACAATAATTCAAGATGAGCCATCAGAGTGGGTCACGTGTCATGTGACAACTCCTCGCCCCACTGCCTCTCTGCATTCCAAACCCTCTCTTTAAAAAGTACATTTCCTCCACCAATTGAAGAATGGATTTTTTCACTCTCTTTTAGTCACGCCTCACTATTGTTTTGGGTTCTTTCTACAAGCAGTGAGCAGCCCAACCCTTTGAGGGTTACAGCAAACTCTTAGAGAAAGTAGAATGGTGGTCACTAGGGGCTGAGGGTGGGGGAAAGGGGGATTGTTCAGTCTGTACAGAGTTTTACAAGATGAAAAAGTTTTAGAGATCTGTTGTACAACAGTTTGCATGTAGTTAACACGATTGAACTCTATACTTAAAGGTAGTTAAGATGGTAAAGTTGATGTTCTAGGTATCCAGGCTACCCTTGCTTCTACTCAGCTGACTCTAAACTGGGGGTTTCCCATGACTCTCCGTCATGTCTAGTAGTTCACAGAACTCCAGAAAGGTCATTTTTCAGGATTGCTGGTCACTTGAAAGGATACAGCAGAGGAACAGCTCAACAGAAGAGACATAGCAAAGGGCAAAGCATGGGGAGGGCACACAGCTCCCACCCCTCTGTGAACACGCATGCTCCCAGAACGTGGATGGGTTCACCAACCCAGAAGCTCCAGAACTCTGTCATTTAGCTTTTTAAATGAAGGTTTCATTACTTAGGCATGACTGATTAAATCTTTGGCCATTGGTGATTGGATTCAATCTCTAGCCCTCCTCCTGTCTCTGGAGGTCAGAGGAGGAGGTGGCTGTGGGGCTAAAAGTTCTAGTCCTGAAATCATGGTGTTGGCATTTCTGGTGACAGCCGCCATCCCGAAGCTCTCTATCCTCCTCTCATTAATCATCTCATTAGTGTAGGAAAGACAGTGAATTCCAATACTTTCAGGAACTCTGTGTCAGGAACCAAGGATAAAGACTAAACATTAAATTTTTTATACTGTACTCCAGTATTTGATTTGTTAATAAATTTGTATGAATTTCAAATTAGACTTTCTATTAAGATTTTAATGTAAATGACTTTTTAAGCTAAAAGACATGGTGGAATCTATTTACTTTTTCAGTTTTTTTCCATTTGCCCTAAGGCTTAGAAAGGAATTTCTTTCCCTGAGATCAGATTCTTTTAGTTCCTTTATGGCTTCTTTTAAAAGGAATAACTCTTTAACTGTGTCGAAGTTATTTTGCTGTGAAAACAAGATCCTTTTCTCTCAAAATAGTTACTCAGCTTTCCCAGACCTTTGTTCTTTTTCCTTTATTTGTCATGCGCCTCTTAACGTATACTAAAATCTCTGTATACGGGGGTTTGTTGGGCTTTCCATCTGTTTTCTTTGTTCTTTTGTATACTTTTATTCCATTTCTACAGTTGTCTTAGTGAAGTTTTCTAATACATTTAATAACTGGTAGCACAGGTTGCCTTTTATTAGACTTATAAATATGTGTACCCATGCCTGTTTGCTTTTTTGTGTGTGTTATTGAGCCAGTTATTGTTGTCATCTTCTCTTTTTCAATAGACTTTTTTTTTATGGCAGTTTCAAGTTCACACCAAAATTGAAGGGAAGGCACAGAGTTCTTACATGCCCCCTGCCCCCACACATTCCCTACCTTCCCTGCTACCAACATGCCTCTCCAGAGAGGTGCCTTTGTTACAATTGATGAACAAACGCTGATGCATCGTTGTTACCCAAAGTCTAGAGCTCACATTAGTGTTTACGCTGGGTGTTGTCTGTTCTGTGGGTCTGGATGAGTGTACAGTGGCATGTACCCACCAGTATAGTATCAGGCTTAGTGGTTCCACTGCCCTAAGACTTAAAATTCCGCTGTGCTCTGCCTGTTCATCCGTCCCTCCCCTGAACCCTTTGCAACCACTGATCTTTTTACTGTCTCCATAGTTTTGTGTTTTCCAGAATGTCATTTGGTTGTAATTGCACAGTGTGTAGCCTTTTCAGATTGGCTTCTTTCACTTAGTAAGATGTATTTCTTGGCAGAAAAATCCAAACTCTGTAAATTATTTGAATAGATTTATTCTGAGACAAAATGACAATTTTGCTGTATAGCCTCAGGTGATCTTGAGAACATGTGCCCAAGGTTGTTGGGCTACAGCTTGATTTTCTACATTTTAGGGGGACAAAGTTACAGTTATAAATCAATACATGTAAGGTATATATTGGTTTGGCCTGGAAAGGCTGGACATCTTGAAGTGGGGGCTTCCAGGTTGTAGGTGGATTTAAAGATTTCCTGATTGGCAGTTGGTTGGAAGGGTTAAGCTCTGCCTGAAGTTGGAAAGGAATGGAATGCTTGGGGTTAAGATAAAGGAGGTTGTGGAAGCCCAGGTTCTTGAGGCCTCCAGGGAGAGGCTTTAGAGAGAATAGATGGTAAATGTCTCTTGGCAGACCTTAAAAGGTGTCAGATGCTTCATTTAATCTCTCATTGTTCAGGAAAAGACCTGGGAGGGGTAGGGGTGCCCTATAGAGTATGAATTTTCCCCACAAGGGACAGCAGTGCAGTGCCATTCCAAATATGTCAGATGTATTTTGGGGTAAAATATTTTTATTTCCTTTAGGGTCTGCTGTCATGTGATGCTGTACCAGAGTTAGGTTGGAATTGATTATCTCACTGATACAAAGAGTCAGTTCTGTCCGTCTTAAGGTCTCTGTTTTAATGTTAATGCTGTTCAGTTTTGCCTGAATGCCAAAGGCAGGAAAGTATAATGAGGCATGTCTGACTCCCTCCTTCCCATCGTGGCCTAAACTAGTTTTTCTGGTTTCTTTGGAATCCCCTTGGCCAAGAGCGGGGTCCATTCAGTCAGTCACGAGGCTTAGAATTTTAGTTGGTTTACACGTTTAAGATTCCTTCATGTCTTTTCATGACTTGATAGTGCATTTCTTTTTAGCACTGAATAGTATTCTGTGATCTGGATGTACCAGCTTATCCATTCACCTACCGAAGGGCATCTTGGTTGCTTCCAAATTCTAGCAATTCCGAATAAAGCTGCCGTAAACATCCATATGTAAGTTTTTATGTGGACATAAGTTTTCAAGTCATATTTTCAAGTCATTTGGATGAATACCAAGAAGCGTGATTGCTGGCTTGCATGGTGAGAGTGTTTAGTTTTATAAGAAACTGACAGACTGTCTTCCGAAATGGCTGCACCATTTTCCCACCAGCAGTGAATGAGAGTTCCTGCTGCTCCATGTCCTTGCCAGCATCTGGTGGTGGTGGTCTGGGTTTTGTCCATTCTGATAGGTGTGTGGCCGTGTCTTGTTGCTGTCTTAATTTGCATTTCCCTGATGACAAATGTTGTGGAGAGATGCTTATTTGCCATCTCCGTGTCATCTTTGGTGAAGTGTCTGTTAAAGTCTTTTGCTCATCTTTTTTATAGGGCTGTTTTCTTATTGTTGGGTTTTAAGAGTTCCTTGTATGTTTTGGACAACAATCCTTTATCAGATGTGCCTTTTCCAAATATTTTCTCCAAGTCTATGGCTTTTCCCCGCATTCTCTTGAATGTTTTATTTGTATTCCACATTCCTGAGGGACATGCCATAGTCCCAGTAGTGATAGTAGCTCACTCTGTCTGGGGAGATTTTATGAAGAGGGAGTAGGTTAGATGTGAACCTCCTGAGACCTGTGTGTTTTCTTCTCCATTCACACCTCCACATTTAGGAACCGCTCTACCAGACCAGTGCAGTAATTTGAGGGTAAATTATATATTTTTTAATGTTCAGCCATACCATTCAGGCATTCAGGTATGATTTTTCTCTTATTCAAATCTTCTTTTTAATGTAATTTAGTAAGGAAACTTGTAAGTTGTTCTTTTGGACATTTTAACTGTTGTTCTTGTGAATGGCATTTCTTTTTCTATTGTCTAACTAATAAAGCTATTTATTTTTATATCTTTTATATCCAGCCATTTTTTATTAGGTCTAATCGTTCTTTGATGCTCTCCCATTTTCTAGTTATGTAGTCATTGTCTAAAAGTAATTATATAATCTGTAATTCAGTATATATATTTAGCACATACTTATTTAATTATATAGTGATAAAAATTATATTTTCCTTTCCAGTAACTGTAACTTTTATTTCTCTCTTATGCCTTGTCTTGATTATAACTTAACAATTAATTGTCAGTAAGTAGTAATGTTAGAGGCTGCCCAGTCCTCTTCCTGACATCAGTGGGTTGTGCCAACTAGAATGTCATTTATTTTGATAGTACAGGTTGAGCATCTCTAAAAATCTGAAATGCTCCAAAATTCAAAACTTTCTGAATGCTGACATGATCAACAAAAATGCTCATTGGAGCATTTTGGATTTTGGATTTTCAGATTTGGGATGCTCAACTGGTATAATGCAAACATTTCAAAATCCAAAAATATCTGAAATCTGAAATACTTCTGGTTCTAAGCATTTCAGATAAGGGGCACTCAAAGTGTACTTTCAGTGTGCTAATATAGACAGTACTTTACATGCATAATGTATATACTCATAGTTTTAATCAGAGAGAGATTTCCTAATTTTACATTTTTTTCTCTCCGAATGATTGATAAGTGAGCAGTTACAAGT
The DNA here is from genome assembly GCF_024542745.1 of Macaca thibetana thibetana. Classification (NCBI taxonomy): domain Eukaryota; kingdom Metazoa; phylum Chordata; class Mammalia; order Primates; family Cercopithecidae; genus Macaca; species Macaca thibetana. Next base: position 141,815,648 of record NC_065585.1, read on the forward strand.
CGTAGTAAATACAGAGCAGAAAAGACACTGAGAATGAGGGGAAGAGAACCTATCAGTGAGCGTGTACTTGGATCTCTGGCTGTGCACAGAACATATGTCAGTGCTGTCTTCTGTTTAGTGAACTTCAGGCCAAGGAGGTTCTGTGTGATTCCCACAAGGTTGCAGGGCTGGTGAGTGGAGCCCTGAAACCTGATCTGTGTCTCCAGTATTGATGGAATATTTAATCATACATATTAGCTGAATTGGAATAAAGTCTGAATTGTATGACTTTTCCTGATTATCTTTTGCAGGATAAATACCATCATGATCCAATTCCTTCATTTTACAAAGTGAGAATCTTGATTTTAAAGTAGCCCTCCCCCTGAAAGAAAACTCTGCTGCCTGTTGGTGCCATTCCTTGGAGAACTGGGGTGCGAGAAGGCTGAGAGGTGGTAAACTGGCACACTCAACACATGTTCCCAGTGCTTCTCAGGTGGGCCTTCCCCTATAGAGCTGGAACGCAAAAGTGGACATTTCCCAGTGTCCCGGGGAAGGGCTGCATCCCCACTCAGTCACTGAGGTGACTGGAAGTGGAGAGAGGGCTTCAGGCTCCTTGACTTATGTGGGTCCGGCAGTCACAGGGTGGTTTTGTGGCCACACGGTTCCTCGTGTTTCCATACACAGAGCTAAGGTCATGGGTTTCTGAGGTCAACAGACTTGGCAGTGGTGTCCCCGTCACTGCATCGAGGCAAATGTGGATCTAGAGTCTGCGTTCAGCGTCCTGTCCTCAGTTTTGTGGTTGTGTGGGTGGCAGTTCCCCTGGTGGGAGGCAGGTGTGAAGATCCAACTTCGTTTTCTTACATGTGGCTTTCCAGTTGTCACACAGCCACTTGTTAAAAAGATTATTCTTTCCCCATTGAATTATCTTGGCACTCTTCTTGAAAATCAATTGACCTTATACGTATAGGTTTATTTCTGGACCCTTAATTCTTTTCCATTGATCTGTCATTGATTAATGCCACTGATTCCATTGATGTGCCAGTACCACACTGTCTTGATTACTGTTGCTTTGTGGTAAGTTTGAAATGGCAAGTGTGAGTTCTCTTACTTTGATCTTTTTTGAGATTATTTTGGCTTGAATCCTTTGTTGTTTTGTATGCATCTTAGAGTCAGCTCATCAGTTTTTACAAAGAATCAGCTGGTATTCTGACAGGGGTTTCATTGAATGTGTAGATCAGTTTAGGGAGTATTGCCATCTTAATGTTATGTCTTCTGATTCATGAAAATGGAATAATTTTCCACTTATTCAGATCATTTAAACATTTTAAGCATATTCCTAAGTATATTATTATCTTGATGTAATTGTAAGTGGAATTGCTTTCTTAATTTCACTTTTGGATTGCTCCTTGCTGGTGTGTAAGAACACAATTCATTTTTTTGTGTATTCATGATGTGTCCTGTAACTTTGTTGAACTCTTTTATTGGTTCTAACATAGCTTTTTAGTGGATTTCTTCATATTTTTTATGCAAAAGATCATGTTAGCAAATGGAGATAGTTTCACTTTCTTTCCTTTCTGTATGCATTTTACTTTTCTTGTCTAGTTGCTGTGGCTGAAATGAGCATAGTGTTGAATAGAAGAGGCAAGAATGGGTGTCCTTGTCTTGTTCCTGATCTTGGGAGGCAAGCTTTCAGTCTTTAACCATTTATTATGTTGTGTTAACTGTGGTATTTTCATAGACACCCATTATTAGGTTGAGGAAGTTCCCTCCTTTTTCTACTTTGTTGAATATTTTTATCATGAAAGAGTATTGGATTTTGCCAAATGTTTTTTCTGCCTATGTGGAGATGCTTATATAGTTTTTGTTTTTTATTCATTTGCTATATTAATTGATTTTCAGATGTTAAGCCAACCTTTCTTTCCTGAGATATATCCCACTTGATTATGGTACATAATTCTTTTCATATTTTACTGTTTTTGGATTCAGTTTGGTGACATTTTGGTGAGTAAGTTTTTTTGGTCCATATTCATAAGAGATACTAGTCTATAATTTCCTTTTCTCATGGTGTCATTGTCTAATTTTGGTATCAGCGTAATAGTGCCATCACAAAATGAATTAGAGAATGTTCCTTGCTCTTCTACTTTTTTTTTTAAAGAGTGTGAAGAATTGGTATTAATTCTTTAAATAGTCGGTAGGATTTAGTAGCAAACATATTTGGGCCTGTGCTTTTCTTTTTGGGTAGCCTTTTGATTACTAATTCAATTTTTCCACTTTTTTTTTTTTGAGATAGAGTCTCACTCTGTCACCCAGGCTGTGCAGTGTCACAATCTTGGCTCACTGCAACCTCCACTTCCCAGGTTTAAGCGATTCTCCCACCTCAGCCTCCTGAGTAGCTGGGATTACAGGCATGTGCCACCACACCTGGCTAATTTTTGTATTTTTATTAGAATGGGGTTTTGCCACGTTGGCCAGGCTGGTCTCAAATTCTTGGCCTCGGGTGATCTGCCCACCTTGGCCTACCAAAATGCTGAGATTACAGGCATGAGCCACTGTGCCTGGGCTCTCCACTTGTTATAGATCTATTCAGATTTTCTGTTTCTTCTTGAGTCAGTTTTGGTAGTTTGTGTCTTTGTAGGAATCTGTCCATTTTTTCTAAGTTACCTATTTGCTTTGATGGACAGTTGTTCATAATGTTTCTTTATATTCTTGATTTATATAAGATCAATAGTAATGTCTCCTCTTTCATTTCTGATTCCAGTAATTTAAGTCTTTTTTCTTGGTCAGTTTAAAGATTTATCAATTTTGCTGATTTTGTTGTTGTTGTTGAGACAGAGTCTTGCTCTGTTGCCAGGCTGGAGTGCAGTAGCACGATCTTGGCTCACTGCAATCTCTGCCTCCTGGGTTCAAGTGATTCTCCTGCCTCAGCCTCCCAAGTAGCTGGCACTACAGGCATGTGCCACCATGCCCAGCTAATTTTTTTTTTTTTTTTTAGTAGAGATGGGGTTTCACTGTGTTGGCCAGGATGGGCTCAATCTCTCGACCTCATGATCCACCTGCCTCGGCCTCCCAGATGGCTGGGATTACAGGTGTGAGCCACTGCATCCGGCCCCAATTTTGTTTTTTTAAAGAACCAAATTTTGATTTTGTTTATTTCTCTTCTGTTATTCTCCATTGATTAATTTCTGCTTTAATCTTTGTGATTTCCTACTTTTTGCTTCCTTTAGGTCTAGTTTGCTCTTTTTCCACTGCCTTAAGATAGAAGTGGCCGGGCGCGGTGGCTCAAGCCTGTAATCCGAGCACTTTGGGAGGCCGAGACAGGTGGATCACGAGGTCAGGAGATCGAGACCATCCTGGCTAACACAGTGAAACCCCGTCTCTACTAAAAATACAAAAACTTAGCCGGGCGAGGTGGCAGGCGCCTGTAGTCCCAGCTACTTGGGAGGCTGAGGCAGGAGAATGGCGTGAACCCGGGAGGCGGAGCTTGCAGTGAGCTGAGATCCGGCCACTGCACTCCAGCCTGGGTGACAGAGCGAGACTCTGTCTCAACAAAAAAAAAAAAAAAAAAAAAAAAAAAGATAGAAGTTTAAGTTGTTGATTTGAAATCTTTATTTCTTTCTCTCTATAGACATTTACAGCTACAAATTTCCTCCTAAGCATTGCGTTAACTGCATCCCATGTTTTTTGTATGTTGTGTCTGCACTTTATTTACAAGTATTTTCTGACTTCTTAGACCCATTGGTAATTTAAGAGTGAGTTTTTAAATTTCCACATATTTGTGAGTTTTTCCTGCTTTCGTTTCTAATTTCATTCCATTATGGTCAAAGAATGGACTTTGAATAGTTTTATGCTGTTAAATATATCCAGGTTTGTTTTGTCACCTAGCTTATGATCTGTCCTGAAGACTGATCTATTTGTACTTGAGAAGAATGTACATTCCATTGTTGGAGTGTTCTATAACTATCTGTTAGGCCTTATTAGTTTGTAATGTTTTTCCACGTCTTCTGTTGTTAATCTTCTATCCATTATTGAAAGTGGTGAAATCTCTGTGAACCTTGGATTTTTTTAGTTCTCCCTTTATGTCTGTCCATTTTTGTTTCTTGTATTTTGTTGCCCTGTTACTATGGACATATAAGTCTTTGTTATATCTTCTTGATTGGCTGTTGCATTTATTTTGATGAAATTCTCTTTAGCAACATTAAAAAAATTTTTTTAAACTCTTTTGTTTACATAGTCACTTCAGCTCTGTTGTGGTTGCTGTTTGCATCTCTCTACTTCCTTCATTTCACTTTCAATCTGTTTTTATCTTTGCTTCTGAAGTGTGTCCCCTATAGGCAGCATTTAGTTGGATTGTGTTTTAAAAATCCAGTGTGATAATATTTGCCTTTGATTGGAGTTTTAATCCATTCACATTTAATATTAGTAGAGTTGGATTTATGTCTGCCATTTCCCTTTTTGTTTTCCATATGTCTCATGCCTTCATTTTATTCCTTTACTGCTTTCTTTTGCATTGTGTATACTTTTAAATGTAACGTTTTCATTTATTACCTTACCATCTGTAGCCAATTTCTTAGCCTGATATAGCTTTGCTTCTGCCTTCATCTTTTGTGGTGTTACTGGCAAATATATTACATACACATTACATTTCTATGTAGTATATCCCTATTCTTCTATGCAGTTGCTTTTCAAATTAGTTCTGGGAAGAAACAAAAATGCATCAGTACTGTATTTTAAAATTATATAATTACCTTTACTGGTGCCCTTTGTTTTCTCATGTGGATATGAGTTGCTGTACGGAGTTCCTCATTTTCAGCTGAAGAAGTTCCTTTAGTGTTTCTCATAAGGTGGGTTTGCTAGCAAGAAGTTCAGATTTATTCATCTAGGAAAGTCTGTATTTTACCTTCATTTTTGAAAGATGGTCTTTGCTGGGTATAGGATTCTTGGTTGAGAATTTTTTTTCCTTCATTGAGTGCTTTGATTGTGTTATTCCACTGCCTTCCGGCCTTCATTTTTTTTTTTTTTTTTTACTGAGAGTCAGCTGTTAATCTTATTGGGGCTTCCTTTATAAGTTATTGGTCATTTCTCTCTTGTAGCTTTCAAGATTATCTCCCTGTCTTTGGGTGTTATAATAAAGATTACCTCTGATCTTTTGTCTCTGGTTCCTGGCACAGAGGTTCAAAAACTCTTGGAATTTCCTGAGAAGAGTGTCATCTTATGCTAATGAAGAGACTTGAGGCTGGCCGCTAGATAGCCTCAGGATGGGGGCTGGTTACCAGGAAGGCAAACATGCAACTAGAGGGTTGGAATTTTCCAGCTGCCAGACTTCTGGGGATAAGAGAGGAACTGGAGACTGAGTGCAGTCATGTGGCCAATTATTTAACCAATTATGCATACCTATTTAAACCCCAGTAACAACTCTGGATGCTAAAGCTTAGTGGAGCTTCCTGGTTGGTGAACACACTGGCGTGCTGGGTGAGTGACACACCCTGATTACCTGGGGAGTGGGCACAGCTCTGTGCTTCCTCCTGGAGGTCACATCGCATGTGTCTAAATTTGGTTGCTTGGTCTGTCACCCAGGCTGGAGTGCAGTGGCACAATCTTGGCTCGCTGCAACCTCCACTTCCCGGGTTTGCCCTAAGCAGTTCCCAGCTTGACTTTTCCCTTTAGCTTAGTGATTTTGGAGTCCCAAAATTTATTTTACTTTCACAGAACTTATGTTAAAAAGGAAACAGGCATAAAAGTTTGGAAAATTTGCAGCCTGACAATGTAATAGAAAAGAAAAACCCATTTTGGGGGGAGAAATTCAAGCCAGCTGCAGAAATTTGCGTAAGTAACAAGGAGCCAAATGTTAATCACCAAGACAATAGGGAAAATGTCTCCAGGGCATGTAGGAGACCTTTGTGGCAGCCCCTCCCATCACAGGCCTGGAGGCCAGGAGGAAAAAATGGGCCAGATGAGGCAGGTCCAGGGCCTCCCTGCTGTGTGTAGCCTGGTACTTGGTGCCCTGTGTCCCAGCTGCTCCAGCCATGGGGAAAAGGGGCCAAGGTACAACTCAGGCCATTGCTTCGGAGTGTGCAAGCCCCAGTCCTTGGCTGCTTCCACTTGGTATTGGTCCTGTGAGTGCACAGAAGTCAATAATTGAGGTTGGAGAACCTCTGGCTAGATTTCAGAGATGTATGGAAATGCCTGGATGTCCAGACAGAAGTTTGCTGCAGGGGCAGAGCCCTCATGGAGAACCTCTGCTAGGCCAGTATGGAAGGGAAATGTGGGGTTGGAACCCCCACACAGAGTCCCCTCTGGGGCATTGTCTAGTGTAACTGTGAAAAAAGGGCCATCATCCCCATCCTCTGATCCCAGAATGGTAGATCCACTGACAGCTTGCACCATATGCCTGGAAAAGCTGCAGACATTTAATACCAGCCATGAAAGCAGCTGGGGTGCAGGGGACATACCCTGCAAAACCACAGGGGTGGAGCTGCCCAAGGTGATAGGAGCCCATCTCTTGCATCAGCATGAGCTGGATGTGTGAGACAAGGAGTCAAAGGAGATTATTTTGGAGCTTTAAGATGTAATGAGTGCCTCATTGGATTTTGGACCTGCATGGGTCTGTAGCCTCTTTGTTTTGGCCAGTTTCTCCCATTTGTGCAGGAACATTTACCCAATGTCTGTATCTCCATTGTAGCTAGGAAGTAACTAGCTTGCTTTTGATTTTACAGGCTCATAGGCAAAGGGACTTGCCTTGTCTCAGATGAGACTTTGGATTTAGACTTTTGAGTTAATGCTGAAATGAATTAGGACTTTGGGGAACTGTTGAGAAGGCATAATTGTGTCTTGAAAAGTGAAAGAAATGAGATTTGGGAGGGGCTGGGATGGAATGATATGGTTTGGCTCTGTGTCCCCACCCAAATCTCATCTTGAATTGTAATTCCCATAATCCCCATGTAACAAGGGCAGGACCTGGTGAGAGGTGATTGGATCATGGGGATGGTTTCCCATATGCTGTTCTTGTGATAGTGAGTTCTCATGAGATCTGATGGTTTTATAAGGAGGTCTTCCCCCTTCACTCATTTGCTCTCTGTCTTGCCTGCTGCCATATTAGACGTGCCTTTGCCTTGTACCTTCCCCCGTTTTTGTAAGTTTCATGAGGCCTTCCCAGCCATGTGGAACTGAGTCAATTAAACCACTTTTCTTTATAAATTACCCAGTCTTGGGCAGTTCTTTATAGCAATGTGAAAATGAACTAATACACATTTTATCTGTAGCAATCTGTCTTCAAGTTCACTTAATTTTTTCTTCTCTAAAGTCTACTGTAAAGCCCCTCTGGTGATTTTTTTATTTCATGTATTATACTTTTCATCTCTAGAAATTCCAGTTGGTTCTTTTTGATAATTTCTGTCCCTTTACTGACATTCTGCCTTTGATGCAACATTACCATCATACCTTCCTTTTTTTTTTTTTTTTTAATTTATTTATTATTATTATACTTTAAGTTGTAGGGTACATGTGCATAAACGTGCAGGTTTGTTACATATGTATACTTGTGCCATGTTGCTGTGCTGCACCCATCAACTCGTCATTTACATCAGGTATAACTCCCAATGCAATCCCTCCCCCCCTCCCCCCTCCCCATGATAGGCCCCGGTGTGTGATGTTCCCCTTCCTGAGTCGGAGTGATCTCATTGTTCAGTTCCCACCTATGAGTGAGAACATGCGGTGTTTGGTTTTCTGTTCTTGTGATAGTTTGCTAAGAATGATGGATTCCAGCTGCACCCAAGTCCCTACAAAGGACTCAAACTCATCCTTTTTTATGGCTGCATAGTATTCCATGGTGTATATGTGCCACATTTTCTTAATCCAATGTGTCACTGATGGACATTTGGGTTGATTCCAAGTCTTTGCTATTGTGAATAGTGCTGCAATAAACATACGTGTGCATGTGTCTTTATAGCAGCATAATTTATAATCCTTTGGGTATATACCCAGTAATGGGATGGCTGGGTCATATGGTACATCTAGTTCTAGATCCTTGAGGAATCGCCATACTGTTTTCCATAATGGTTGAACTAGTTTACAATCCCACCAACAGTGTAAAAGTGTTCCTATTTCTCCACATCCTCTCCAGCACCTGTTGTTTCCTGACTTTTTAATGATTGCCATTCTAACTGGTGTGAGATGGTATCTCATTGTGGTTTTGATTTGCATTTCTCTGATGGCCAGTGATGATGAGCATTTTTTCATGTGTCTGTTGGCTGTATGAATGTCTTCTTTTGAGAAATGTCTGTTCATGTCCTTTGCCCACTTTTTGATGGGGTTGTTTGTTTTTTTTTCTTGTAAATTTGTTTGAGTTCTTTGTAGGTTCTGGATATTAGCCCTTTGTCAGATGAGTAGATTGCAAAAATTTTCTCCCATTCTGTAGGTTGCCTGTTCACTCTGATGGTAGTGTCTTTTGCTGTGCAGAAGCTCTTTAGTTTAATGAGATCCCATTTGTCAATTTTGGCTTTTGCTGCCGTTGCTTTTGGTGTTTTAGACATGAAATCTTTGCCCATGCCTATGTCCTGAATGGTACTACCTAGGTTTTCCTCTAGGATTTTTATGGTATTAGGTCTAACATTTAAGTCTCTAATCCATCTTGAATTAATTTTCGTATAAGGAGTAAGGAAAGGATCCAGTTTCAGCTTTCTACTTATGGCTAGCCAATTTTCCCAGCACCATTTATTAAATAGGGAATCCTTTCCCCATTTCTTGTTTCTCTCAGGTTTGTCAAAGATCAAATGGCTGTAGATGTGTGGTATTATTTCTGAGGACTCTGTTCTGTTCCATTGGTCTATATCTCTGTTTTGGTACCAGTACCATGCTGTTTTGGTTACTGTAGCCTTGTAGTATAGTTTGAAGTCAGGTAGCGTGATGCCTCCAGCTTTGTTCTTTTGACTTAGGATTGTCTTGGAGATGCGGGCTCTTTTTTTGGTTCCATATGAACTTTAAAGCAGTTTTTTCCAATTCTGTGAAGAAACTCATTGGTAGCTTGATGGGGATGGCATTGAATCTATAAATTACCTTGGGCAGTATGGCCATTTTCACAATATTGATTCTTCCCATCCATGAGCATGGTATGTTCTTCCATTTGTTTGTGTCCTCTTTGATTTCACTGAGCAGTGGTTTGTAGTTCTCCTTGAAGAGGTCCTTTACATCCCTTGTAAGTTGGATTCCTAGGTATTTGATTCTCTTTGAAGCAATTGTGAATGGAAGTTCATTCCTGATTTGGCTCTCTGTTTGTCTGTTACTGGTGTATAAGAATGCTTGTGATTTTTGCACATTAATTTTGTATCCTGAGACTTTGCTGAAGTTGCTTATCAGCTTAAGGAGATTTTGGGCTGAGACAATGGGGTTTTCTAAATATACAATCATGTCATCTGCAAACAGGGACAATTTGACTTCTTCTTTTCCTAACTGAATACCCTTGATTTCTTTCTCTTGCCTGATTGCCCTAGCCAGAACTTCCAACACTATGTTGAATAGGAGTGGTGAGAGAGGGCATCCCTGTCTTGTGCCAGTTTTCAAAGGGAATTTTTCCAGTTTTTGCCCATTCAGTATGATATTGGCTGTGGGTTTGTCATAAATACCTCTTATTATTTTGAGGTACGTTCCATCAATACCGAATTTATTGAGCGTTTTTAGCATGAAGGGCTGTTGAATTTTGTCAAAAGCCTTTTCTGCATCAATTGAGATAATCATGTGGTTCTTGTCTTTGGTTCTGTTTATATGCTGGATTATGTTTATTGATTTGCGAATGTTGAACCAGCCTTGCATCCCAGGGATGAAGCCCACTTGATCATGGTGGATAAGCTTTTTGATGTGTTGCTGAATCCGGTTTGCCAGTATTTTATTGAGGATTTTTGCATCGATGTTCATCAGGGATATTGGTCTAAAATTCTCTTTTTTTGTTGTGTCTCTGCCAGGCTTTGGTATCAGGATGATGTTGGCCTCATAAAATGGGTTAGGGAGGATTCCCTTTTTCTATTGATTGGAATAGTTTCAGAAGGAATGGTACCAACTCCTCCTTGTACCTCTGGTAGAATTCAGCTGTGAATCCATCTGGTCCTGGACTTTTTTTGGTTGGTAGGCTATTAATTGTTGCCTCAATTTCAGAGCCTGCTATTGGTCTATTCAGGGATTCAACTTCTTCCTGGTTTAGTCTTGGAAGAGTGTAAGTGTCCAGGAAATTATCCATTTCTTCTAGATTTTCCAGTTTATTTGCGTAGAGGTGTTTATAGTATTCTCTGATGGTAGTTTGTATTTCTGTGGGGTCGGTGGTGATATCCCCTTGATCATTTTTAATTGCGTCGATTTGATTCTTCTCTCTTTTCTTCTTTATTAGTCTGGCTAGTGGTCTGTCAATTTTGTTGATCTTTTCAAAAAACCAACTCCTGGATTCATTGATTTTTTGGAGGGTTTTTTGTGTCTCTATCTCCTTCAGTTCTGCTCTGATCTTAGTTATTTCTTGCCTTCTGCTAGCTTTCGAATGTGTTTGCTCTTGCTTCTCTAGTTCTTTTAATTGCGATGTTAGAGTGTCAATTTTACATCTTTCCTGCTTTCTCTTGTGGGCATTTAGTGCTATAAATTTCCCTCTACACACTGCTTTAAATGTGTCCCAGAGATTCTGGTATGTTGTATCTTTGTTCTCATTGGTTTCAAAGAACATCTTTATTTCTGCCTTCATTTCGTTATGTACCCAGTAGTCATTCAGGAGCAGGTTGTTCAGTTTCCATGTAGTTGAGCGGTTTTGAGTGAGTTTCTTAGTCCTGAGTTCTAGTTTGATTGCACTGTGGTCTGAGAGACAGTTTGTTATAATTTCTGTTCTTGTACATTTGCTGAGGAGTGCTTTACTTCCAATTACGTGGTCGATTTTGGAGTAAGTACGATGTGGTGCTGAGAAGAATGTATATTCTGTTGATTTGGGGTGGAGAGTTCTATAGATGTCTATTAGGTCTGCTTGCTGCAGAGATGAGTTCAATTCCTGGATATCCTTGTTAACTTTCTGTCTCGTTGATCTGTCTAATGTTGACAGTGGAGTGTTGAAGTCTCCCATTATTATTGTATGGGAGTCTAAGTCTCTTTGTAAGTCTCTAAGGACTTGCTTTATGAATCTGGGTGCTCCTGTATTGGGTGCATATATATTTAGGATAGTTAGCTCTTCCTGTTGAATTGATCCCTTTACCATTATGTAATGGCCTTCTTTGTCTCTTTTGATCTTTGATGGTTTGAAGTCTGTTTTATCAGAGACTAGTATTGCAACCCTTGCTTTTTTTGTTTTTCTCTATTTGCTTGGTAAATCTTCCTCTATCCCTTTATTTTGAGCCTATGTATGTCTCTGCATGTGAGATGGGTCTCCTGAATACAGCAGACTGATGGGTCTTGACTCTTTATCCAGTTTGCCAGTCTGTGTCTTTTAATTGGAGCATTTAGTCCATTTACATTTAAGGTTAAGATTGTTATGTGTGAACTTGATCCTGCCATTATGATATTAACTGGTTATTTTGCTCATTAGTTGATGCAGTTTCTTCCTAGCCTCAATGGTCTTTACATTTTGGCATGTTTTTGCAATGGCTGGTACCGGTTGTTTCTTTCCATGTTTAGTGCTTCCTTCAGGATCTCTTGTAAGGCAGGCCTAGTGGTGACAAAATCTCTAAGCATTTGCTTATCTGTAAAGGATTTTATTTCTCCTTCACTTATGAAACTTAGTTTGGCTGGATATGAAATTCTGGGTTTAAAATTCTTTTCTTTAAGAATGTTGAATATTGGCCCCCACTCTCTTCTGGCTTGTAGAGTTTCTGCTGAAAGATCTGCTGTTAGTCTGATGGGCTTCCCTTTGTGGGTAACCCGACCTTTCTCTCTGGCTGCCCTTAAGATTTTTTCCTTCATTTCAACTTTGGTGAATCTGGCAATTATGTGTCTTGGAGTTGCTCTTCTCGAGGAGTATCTTTGTGGCGTTCTCTGTATTTCCTGGATTTGAATGTTGGCCTGCCCTACTAGGTTGGGGAAGTTCTCCTGGATGATATCCTGAAGAGTGTTTTCCAACTTGGTTCCATTTTCCCCCTCACTTTCAGGCACCCCAATCAGACGTAGATTTGGTCTTTTTACATAATCCCATACTTCTTGCAGGCTTTGTTCGTTTCTTTTTCTTCTTTTTTCTTTTGGTTTCTCTTCTCGCTTCATTTCATTCATTTGATCCTCAATCGCTGATACTCTTTCTTCCAGTTGATCGAGTCGGTTACTGAAGCTTGTGCATTTATCACGTATTTCTCATGTCATGGTTTTCATCTCTTTCATTTCGTTTATGACCTTCTCTGCATTAATTACTCTAGCCATCAATTCTTCCACTTTTTTTTTTCAAGATTTTTAGTTTCTTTGCGCTGGGTACGTAATTCCTCCTTTAGCTCTGAGAAATTTGATGGACTGAAGCCTTCTTCTCTCATCTCGTCAAAGTCATTCTCCGTCCAGCTTTGATCCGTTGCTGGCGATGAGCTGCGCTCCTTTGCCGGGGGAGATGCGCTCTTATTTTTTGAATTTCCAGCTTTTCTGCCCTGCTTTTTCCCCATCTTTGTGGTTTTATCTGCCTCTGGTCTTTGATGATGGTGATGTACTGATGGGGTTTTGGTGTAGGTGTCCTTCCTGTTTGATAGTTTTCCTTCTAACAGTCAGGACCCTCAGCTGTAGGTCTGTTGGAGATTGCTTGAGGTCCACTCCGGACCCTGTTTGCCTGGGTATCAGCAGCAGAGGCTGCGGAAGATAGAATATTTCTGAACAGCGAGTGTACCTGTCTGATTCTTGCTTTGGAAGCTTCCTCTCAGGGGTGTACTCCACCCTGTGAGGTGTGGGGTGTCAGACTGCCCCTAGTGGGGGATGTCTCCCAGTTAGGCTACTCAGGGGTCAGGGACCCGCTTGAGCAGGGAGTCTGTCCCTTCTCAGATCTCAACCTCCGTGTTGGGAGATCCACTGCTCTCTTCAAAGCTGTCAGACAGAGTCCTTTGCGTCTGTGCAGAGGTGTCTGTGTGTCTTAGTTTACTGTGCCCTGTCCCCAGAGGTGGAGTCTACAGAGACAGGCAGGTTTCCTTGAGCTGCTGTGAGCTCCACCCAGTTCGAGCTTCCCAGCAGCTTTGTTTACCTACTTAAGCCTCAGCAATGGCGGGCGCCCCTCCCCCAGCCTCGCTGCTGCCTTGCTGGTAGATCACAGACTGCTGCGCTAGCAACGAGGGAGGCTCCGTGGGTGTGGGACCCTCCCGGCCAGGTGTGGGATACGATCTCCTGGTGTGCCTGTTTCCTAAAGCGCAGTATTGGGGTGGGAGTTACCCGATTTTCCAGGTGTTGTGTGTCTCAGTTCCCCTGGCTAGGAAAAGGGACTCCCTTCCCCCTTGCGCTTCCCAGGTGAGGCAATGCCTCGCCCTGCTTCAGCTCTCGCTGGTCGGGCTGCAGCAGCTGACCAGCTCCGATCGTCCGGCACTCCCCAGTGAGATGAACCCAGTACCTCAGTTGAAAATGCAGAAATCACCGGTCTTCTGTGTCGCTCGCGCTGGGAGTTGGAGACTGGAGCTGCTCCTATTCGGCCATCTTGCTCCGCCCCCTCCATACCTTCCTTTACATACTTTCTTTATCATACTTCCTTTTTCATACTTTCCTTTAGCTTTGGTAACATATTTATAATGGTTCTTTGAAGTCTTCTGTTAAATCCACAGATCTGGCAGTTTGTGTTGCCTGCTGTTGTTTTCTGATGTATGGGTTATGCCTTTCTTTCTTTTTTTTTTTTTTGAGACGGAATCTCGCTCTGTTGCCCAGGCTGGAGTGCAGTGGCGCGATCTCGGCTCACTGCAAGCTCCGCCTCCCGGGTTCCTGCCATTCTCCTGGTTCAGCCTCCCGAGTAGCTGGGACTACAGGTGCCCGCAACCACGCCCAGCTAATTTTTTGTATTTTTAGTAGAGACGGGGTTTCACCATGGTCTCGATCTCCTGACCTTGTGATCCGCCCACCTCGGCCTCCCAAAGTGCTGGGATTACAGGCGTGAGCCACCGCGCCTGGCGCCTTTCTTTTTCTTTGGCAGCCTCAAAACTTTTTGTTGGAAACTGGACACTTCATATGTTTTATTTTTATTTTTTAACTTTAAGTTAAATAGTATAGGTGAAAGTTTGTTATATATGTAAACTCGTGTCATCGGAGTTTGTTGTACAGATTATTTTGTCACCCAGGTATTAAGCCTAGTGCCCACTGGTTAGAAACTGGACATTTTGGATGATACATTGTAGCAACTCTGGGTACTGAGTGTTCCCCCTTTCCCATTCTTGCTGTTGTTATTTGTCTCTTTATTTGCTTAGTGATTGGCTGGATTATTTTAGAGAAGTCAATTCTCCACCGTGCGCCGAGTGGCCGAGTGGTGTTTAACTCCTGATGTGGCTCCTGGTGGGGAAGGGCACTGTTGGGTGTGGCCCGTCTTACCTGGGATGAGGGAGGTGTGGTAGCCTTTCTTCCTCTGTCCCTGACCCCATGCAGCTGCTAAATTCCAGTAATTGCTGCTGATTGCTCTGTGGTTTAAAAAATGTCCTGGGGCATACACTGCTCTACAAATGAATCCAATCAAACTGTGGCTTCTTTGAAGGAATAGTTTGAGGTCCCTGCTTGATATTTGCTCTGACCCCAAGAAGGATACTTCCAGCTGTCTTATTCCCTAGTTCTTCCCTGAAAGCCAGCAGCCTACAGGTTAGCCTGTGTCTCAAATCTCCTTCTGGTATGGCTTGGCCCTGTGTCCCCACGCAAATCTCATCTAGAATTGCAGTCCCCACGTGTTGAGGGAGGGAAGTGATTGGATTATGGGGGCAGTTTCCCCCACACTGTTCTCATGATAATGAGTGAGTCTCATGAGATCAGATGGTTTTAAAGCGGCAGTTCTTCCTGTGCACACTCATATTCCCTCCTGCCTTGTGAAGAAGGTGCCTGCCTCTCCTTTGCCTTCTGCCTGATTGTAAGTTTCCCAAAGCTTCCCAGCCATGCTTTCTGTTAAGCTTGCAGAACTGTGAGTCAATTAAACCTCTTTCCCTTATAATTACCCAGTCCCAGGTATTATCCTTTATAGCAGTGTGAGAATGGACTAGTACCTCCCAGTTGCACTTCACCACAAACTCCAGTGGTGCTGGAACTCCTTTATGTTTAAACTTCTCCACACTCTGTGCAAATGAAGTGGGCTCCTTTGGAAAGAGATTGTCTTCCACAGCTCTGAAGGTTAGTGCTGGTCCATAGCTACTGCTTTATGTCCTGCTTCTCCACCAGGGACATCTCTCCGCCAAGGCTCTGGAGCTGGGGATGGGGACAAAGGCAAGCTGCTCTCCGAGTGACAGTCCTGCTCTGGAAACTGCGCATTTGCTGTAGTGGAGAGTCCTATCAGCTTGCTTCTCCTGGGGTGGAACCATCACCTCTCGAGCCCAGGAAGGGTGATCAGGGCTCCACTGCTTTCAGTGCAGCACACACACAGCAGCGCCTCCTTCCTGTGAGTGGAGCTGGAAGAAGGGAGTCCTCACCTCTCCGTAGCATTCAGCTGGGGCTTAGCGTCAGCCACAGGCAGCTGGGGACAGCATGTGAGATGCTGAAGTCCAGCTCCTCCTGGGATGAAAGTTGTCCCACTTGGAGCTGGAGTGAGGGAACCTGTGCTGTTGGCTGTGGCTTTCCTGAGTGGATTCTCCCCAACCCCTGAGCTGGGGGGGGGGGGTGAAAAGGGAGTGGTCTTGGTTGCTGGTCTTTTGTACCAAATGTTTAAGCATTTTCTTGAATAGATATTTGTTCACTGTTTGCCCTTAGGAGCATTTCCAGAGGTCCTACATGTGTTTTTTTTGTTGTTGTTGTTTAAATAATTTCAATTTTCTTACAGCAAAAACAGGGAAATCTGGAGTATTCATTTCTTGAAAAAATAGTGTTCCTGTGGCTCTGCCCCTCTGTCTGTGTGGCAGGGAGAGCGGCCATGGCTGAATGGGTGAGGAGAAAGAGGAAACCCAGACCCCCAGCCGTTAGGCCACAGCGGTGTCCATGCCCACATTTCCAGGCAGCTCCCACTACCCTGCTGCTTAGGGACCCTGTCCTGGCTGGCACTGGGTGAAGCCAGCAAGTTGATATCTATGTGCTGACTTTGGGTGTGATTTGAGGGTTTGTGTGGCTGCCTCTGGACCCAGCAGTTTGAGAGTTTTTCATGTTCATCGGAGGATGTTTATATAGCAGCTCACGATTTCCCTTCTGGTACACACAAGCCTGGGCTGTGAGAATAATCATTTTTCTTACTGTTCTCAACCTAAAGCCTCGGTAAAGCACTGGCAGGTTGCATTGGTTTCTGTTGGCCACGCGTTCCCGCTGCTGTGGCTGGAGATCTGCAGGGCCTTCATGGGAAATGGCTGGAAGTTGATGGGAGCTGACACTGGCTTCTGGCCATGGCTTAAGTTCCCATCTGAGGTATTTCTAGCAACCCTCGTGCACCTGCAGTCTGGATTTCGGTTCGCAGTAGTCATGGATTATATTTCCTCATCGGGATTGCTCATTCTAGTTTTATAAAAACAGAAGAGAAATTTTACACGTCTTCAATATTGTGAAAAGCAATATTTATCCTTTTAAAAGATCCTTCCCACCCCTGTTTCAAAGACTCATAATGAACGTGTTATTAAAACTGCTTTAGCACTTGGTGGCAGAGGTATTTGTGGACTTGTACAGTTAATGCACTTACAGAATTAATCCTTTTCAGTTCTTTACAAACCTGCTGAAAAGAATATTTGTACCAAGGGTGGCTATAGCTGTTTTAGGTCTGTGGGTCCATTTGCAGGTACACAGTGTTGAGAGGTTTTGGTTTTAGATTACATAAGTAATTCCAAATGTGTTAATTAATGTTTGTTTTTATGAGGCATACAAAATTATGTGATTATGTGTATTGTTTTTGTAAATTGAATATGAAGCCATCATGTATGAAATATTTTTATTTCATCAAAATACTTTGTTTAAAACTGTGGGAAGTAAAAGTTCCCCTTTCCCTAGTCCCAAATCCTTCTCCATATAAGTAATAACCATTATTAATATACACTTAGTCATTTGGTTTCCAAATACGTATCTCAAAAAGGACATAGGTAGAAGTTTTTCAGAATGAGAAATGATTAATAGTGCCCCTCATGAGCTTAGAATGAATTTATAAGTCTGGGTTCCAAAATGCGAATGAGCAATGCGAATGAGCAGAGAACACGTGTTCATTTGTCTCAGTGACTGTCTTGAGTGCCAGTTTCTGGTGTGTTCAGACTTAACTGGCATCAAGATCTTCAGACTGACTGTTCTGAAATAAATGGCAAAGTCTGTTGACCCAGATTGTAACCTGGTGATCCTTACAGGAATTGCCAGTTCACCAAACAGGGCTGGAGTGGCGACTTCTTATTCCCAAAACTGCAGGTATTGAGCGTGAGTGGTTTGAAGGTTTGGACTGTCTGTGTGTGAATCAGGGTTTGTGGCAGAGCCCAGAGTCTGCCTTTTTGAACATTCTGCAAACTGGATCCCTCCTGCAGGGAAGGGGGCTCCGTTCTCACTTCACTTGGTGAGGGGGTTTGTTAGGGGCTCCTGGACTGCTCTAGGCCCTCCCCCTGCCTCCCCTGACCGACTTCAGGACTCTTGAAATAAATACTTTATTGCTGCACCCCCAGGTTAAAACTCAAGGAAAAAGAAAACGCTGCCCGAAACAGGCTGTCTGGAGCATATCAAAGGAAACACAAGACCCAGTGCTGCAGTGGGGCCTTTTCTGAGGCCGGTCCTCCTTTTGTTTTTAAAATATATGTTTGCAGAAATTAACAGGAGGAGAAACATCTCCTGGAGGTCACACAGCTGGCATCTGACAGATGAGCAACCAGTGACAGGGCTGCTGTCAGAACCCAGGGCAGGCTCAGGTGGACTGGGTTCCGACACAGGGCTCTGGATTCCGTGTTGGTGTGTGCTGAGGTGGGCGTGGGTTCCAGTGTGTGGCTCTGGATTCCGTGTTGGCTCGTGCTGAGGTGGGCATGGGTTCCAGTGTGTGGCTCTGGATTCCGTGTTGGCTCGTGCTGAGGTGGGCGTGGGTTCCAGTGTGTGGCTCTGGATTCCGTGTTGGCTCGTGCTGAGGTGGGCATGGGTCCTGGTGCGTGGCTCTGGATTCCGTGTTGACATGTGCTGGGGTGAGCATGGGTTCTGGTGTGTGGCTTTGGATTGTGTGTTGGTGTATGCTGAGGTGGGCTTTGGTTCCAGTGTGTGGCTCTGGATTCCGTGTTGGTGTGTCCTGAGGTGGGTACAGGTTCTCATGCCTGGCTCTGGATTCCATGTTGGTGTGTGCTGAGGTGAGCGTGGATTGCTCTTATGTGGCTCTGGATTCCATGTTGGTGTGTCCTGAGGTGGGCAGTGTGTGTGTCTCTGGATTCCGTGTTGGTATGTCCTGAGGTGGGTACAGGTTCTCATGCCTGGCTCTGGATTCCGTGTTGACATGTGCTGAGGTGGGTTTTGGTTCTAGTGTGCAGCTCTGGATTCTGTGTTGGTGCGTGCTGAGGTGGGCACAGGTTCCGATGCATGGCTCTGGATTCCATGTTGGTGCATGCTGAGGTGGGCGTTGGTTGATGTGTGGCTCTAGATTCCATGTTGATGTGTGCTGAGGTGGGCATGGTTTCCAGTGTGTGGCTCTGGATTCTGTGTTGACGTGTGCTGAAGCAGGCATGGGTCCTGGTGCATGGCTCTGGATTGCGTGTTGACACGTGCTGAGGTGGGCATGGGTCCTGGTGCGTGGCTCCGGATTGCGTGTTGACACATGCTGAGGTGAGCATGGGTCCTGGTGCGTGGCTCTGGATTCCATGTTGACGTGTGCTGAGGTGGGCATGGGTTCCAGTGTGTGGCTCTAGATTCTGTGTTGGTGTGTGCTGAGGTGGGCATGGGTCCTGGTGCGTGGCTCCGGATTGCGTGTTGACACATGCTGAGGTGGGCATGGGTCCTGGTGCGTGGCTCTGGATTCCATGTTGACGTGTGCTGAGGTGGGCATGGGTTCCAGTGTGTGGCTCTAGATTCTGTGTTGGTGTGTGCATGGGTCCTGGTGGTGGCTCCGGATTGGGTCACTGCTGAGGTGGGCATGGGTCCTGGTGCTCTCGGATTGCGTGTTGACACGTGCTGAGGTGGGCATGGGTCCTGGTGCGTGGCTCTGGGTTCCATGTTGACGTGTGCTGAGGTGGGCATGGGTCCTGGTGCGTGGCTCTGGATTGCGTGTTGACACGTGCTGAGGTGGGCATGGGTCCTGGTGCGTGGCTCTGGATTGCGTGTTGACACGTGCTGAGGTGGGCATGGGTTCTGGTGCGTGGCTCTGGGTTCCATGTTTGTGTGTGCTGAGGTGTGCCTAGGTCACCCAAGCCAGTTTTCTGAGTCAGACTGCGTTCAGGCAGGCTGGGGGTCAGATCAGCAGCCCCTCCGGTGGGAGCCTGGTCTTGCTATGGCCGCGTAGTCCCACCACGCCCTGAAGGGTCCTTGCCTGGCACCCTGCAGTTTGGTGAACACGGCTGTGGGCCTTCGTGTAGCCTGATGGGTCTTGTCTGATGACTGTGGGATTTGGTCTCACAGTTTGACCTGGATGTCAGGACTGGGTTCAGCAACCAATGTTTTGTAGAATGGCCAGTTTCTCAATAACTTCAGTGTGTGTAAAGATAAGTTCACTGTGAGTTGCAACATTTAGAAGGGGCGAAAGAAGACTAAGCTGTTGTGTGCCTTTTTGTTGTCCGTAATTGAAATCTTCGCCTCTGGGGGGCACTGTGTTTTGTGTTCCCAGGATCACAGCATTTCCACGGTATTCAGGAAGACGGGGGGTGGTAGCCAGTGGTGATGCCAAGAAGAGGCCTGGGGCCTGTGCTTTCACTCTTCCCAGAGTCCTCCTTTACCTCGTCACCACCCCTAAAACAGCTTCAAGACACTGAATGCCAGCGCTAAGCCTTTGTCCAGAACTGTTCTGGGGGTGGGCTTTGGAGAGGGTGGGCTCTGGAGAGGGTGGGCTCTGGAGGGGGTGGGTCAGGGTCGTGTACAGCTCCTTCCACATTCCCCTCTTTTCATCTTCACAAAGAGCTGTATTGTGTGCCTGTGACTGCAGGGATGCCAGCGCCCTGTGGTTGATACCAGCAAACCATCTGTACCGTGTCCCATGCTGGCACTGCACACGCTCACCCCGCTGTGATGCAGTGTTCCTCGTGAGAAGTTGGGATACCTGGCCTAACAAAGATTTCTTCTTTTGCCCTGACATATGAACTTAAATACCTTTAAAATGTATACCAGGAAAGGGCCAGGCGTGGTGGCTCGCGCCTGTAATCCCAGCACTTTGGGAGGCTGAGGTGGTTGGATCACTTGAGGGCAGGAGTTCAAGACCAGCCGGGCCAACATAGTGAAACCTCATTTCTACTAAAAATACAAAAGTTAGCCGGGCATGGTGGCCATCACCTGTAATCCCAGCTACTCGGGAGGCTGAGGCAGGAGAATCACTTGAACCTAGGAGGTGGATGTTGCAGTGAGCCGAGATCGCGCCACTGCACTCCAGCCTGGGCAACAGAGAAAGACTCCGCCTCCAAAAAACAAAACAAAACAAAAAACATATACCAGGAAATTTGTTTTATTAAAATATTAAAATTACATGAACTCTGGACTGAACTGGGAGGTGCAGGTTATGTGGCATGCACTGAGCTGACCCGAGCGTTATGCTCATGTTCTTGTTAACCCTCTCTCTGGATTCTGTCCTTCACAGGTACTCTGGTGTAACACTTCCTGATCTTGCCCACGTTATTGGGATGGTCTCAGGTGTCACCGTTCAGCCTTGCTGTGCTTTTTCCTGCCCTGGTCGTCAGGACCCAGAGTTGCCCGGAGCAGCCTGGAGGTTTTCTCCCAGGGCCAGGGTCCAGTACACCTGCCCTTCCTGTGGCAAAAGGAGAAATTTCCATCTGCTTTATCGGGATAAATCAAACCTTAATGCTCGAATTTTACATTTGATGAAAAATAGGAGAAAACGCAAATGACGCTGTATCTTGGACATTTTGTTTAAGATTTCAAGATTACAAATTGTGAGATTAAGTATGAAGGATGGCACTTCTGAGAGTGTCACTTGGTTAGATGAGGGTCTGTTTTCTGATTACAGGAGGTAAAGATTGGCAGGTTCAATTCTTCTAAACAAAGCCTTCAGGGTTGCCGTACCCAAGCTCTGTGCTCATGGACAGGATCTGGACGTGCACGCTGGTGGGGCCTGCGGACGAGGCCTACGACTCCCTGTGTATTCAGTGCTGGCCAGAGGTCCCGGCCTGTCTGCACATTTTTGATAAGACACTGCCATTTAACCTAACAGGAATAATTTTGGTAAATTATGGATATTAATTTTCTTTACAATATTTCATAATTTTCTTCATGAAACATGAAGCACTTTTTTACAACTAAGGTATAGCTAAAACAGGAAAAAAATCATTTTTCGTTGTTTTGTGCGGAAACTTACTTTCTCATTTCTGTGACCTAACTTCTTGGTCATCACCAGCGTTTTACAGCACATCTCATCTGTCTTCATCGTTTTGGATGTCGCTTTCTCTCTGAATTGAATCTCAGTTTTAAAGAATGTTTTACCATCATTCTCCCTGGTCTCCAAGACGCGTTTGGGTTTTTTGTGCCTTCCCATAGAACAGACTCTGCAGGGCTCTGCCCGCAGAAGAGAACTTTCTTCTTCATGCCCCACGCCATGAGCAGCACTTACGCTGACACCACGTAAGAATTTGTCCACCTCAGGACAATGTCCATGTCCTCCCTGGGCCTTTCAGGAAGCCCCACCTCGAGGGCCAGCCTTGCTGGCTACAGGAGCAGAGTGCTCAGGCGAGGACTTTCCCTCCCGTCCCTCCCGGGGGATGCTCAGAGGGAAATGTGGAGACTTCAGGTAGAGACCAAGGTGTCTGGTTTTGATGGATTTTTTCTGAATTATTAAGTCCAGCTGTGATGACCTCGGCCCCAGAAGGACCATGCCTGGCCTGGGCTTAGGGACCCCAGAGGTGCTTCTGAAACCTGCTGCTCCTCCCAGCTGCACGTGGCTGTTGTCTGCCCGCATAATGGATGAGTGGTGGCCTCGCAGCAGTCCTCATGCTCACACTTCGATCATGTCTATTTGTGCACCTTCTAGGACTCCAACCTCTTCTAATTGTTCACCTGGCAATAGAGAGGGATTCCCTTGCTGGTTCTCCATGGAGGCGCATGTGAGAGCAGGGGCTCAGGAAGCTGGTGGTGGGATGGAGCCCTAGCTCCAGGGTCATCTGATGGGATGTGCAGCAGCCAGCCAGGTGCTACAGGGACACTGGTGTGGTTAGTGGAGACCACACAACTGAAAATGTGGGTTCTACTGCCAGCCCAGTGTGGTGTTCAAAGGGTGGAATTCCTGAAAAATTCTATGCAGAAATGGGAGATTAAGGCATGCTTGTCAGGAAGGCTGGCCTCCTCAGGGCTAGCGTGCTGTGTGTGGTGGCTGGTGACTGACCTGCCTAGCAGGTGGCCAGATGCTTGAGTGTGAGGTTTGTGGGCCTCAGACTTTGGGTGGGCCTGAGACTTCCTCATCCCGAGGGTGAGTGAAGTTAGAAGGGAGAGGAAGCTGTTCCCTGTGCACATTGCTGCACTGCCTAGGGGATAAGGACATTTCTGTATCTCACAGTAAGAACAAAACAGAAAAGAGATTTGAAGGCAAAGGAAGTGGGGAGAAGGGCGAGCCCCTGGAGGCCAGCAGATACCCGTAAAAGCAGCAGGGGCGTTGGTGTGCAGAGGTGAGTTGTGTTCAAGCCACGTGCACTGACTCTCCGGAGAGCGTGTGTAATGTGCGTTGGGGTTTCTGAAGATCACATTTTAAGATGCTTCTTTGGGTGGTGGTTTTGTTTGCTAGTGTGTTACAGATTTGCCTTTAGGTCTGAGGCCTAAATCTCTGGCCCTTAGGCTGGGGAGACACTGTAGCAGTGCTGTGTTAGCTTTGAGTGAGTTCCAGTCTCATGGGTTTGATAATATTCGTTGCGTGAATAGATGACTGTCCAGATGTCACTGGGGTTTGGGTGGGGAGGGTGTGGGTCACCTGGTGTCCCTAAATGGATGTGCCTTGTTTGCCTATGTTCTGAGATGGCCTGTGGCCCAAGATGCTCTGCATCTCAGTTCATGGGAAGCTCCGGGAGTCTGAGCCATTGCCATCACTGTCGTCTTCATTAAACTGAGGCATTTACGTGACTCTTGTTCTCGGCATCGGGTGCTGTCCGGAGCACTTTCTGTGGCCTGCGTTTAGTTCTTGGGTAGGTGGCTGTTGTTCTGCTCAGCCAGCAGGTGAGAGTGCTCAAGGCAGGTTGGCGATGACATCTGAGGGCCAGGAACAGAAAGTGGCTCCCAGGAAAAACACTGACCACTCATCAGGAAACCACTCCTCCTTGCCACCAAAATCTAGTGGAATGTACCAAGTCAATGATCTCTGACAGATCCTTACACCTGAGAAGATTTACTGTCACACAGAATGAGCCAGTTAACTCTTTGTCTCCTGGTGAGAAGAGCATTACCGAAGAATGGTCCAGGAAACCGTAGAAGTCCCACAGCTCCCCTGGGACTTTTGGGAAGCTTATGTGTGAGAAAGACTAAAAATTTATGAATTAACAGTTTATAAACAGTGAAGAAGTTGGTGGAAGAGGATAAGGAGGCCAAGAGTGCACAGGACATAGCACATCTCTGACCTCGCAAAGGAACACTGGTGCCCCGTGTGCTTCAGTTCTGTCTGGAGACATCAGACGCCAGTGGTGCATGCTGTAGTAAGCCAGGCACTGCAGAACACAGGGCTGAAAGGCCATGAGCTTCACAAAGGGCTCTTCAGAGGAGAACCTTCAGTCTGGTGACACTGGCTGGTGAGCGGGAACAGCAAGAGCTCTGTGCACTGAGGCTTGCTGGGAGCCTTACTGGCCTGTTCTTTGTAATCCCATAACTTTGTGTGTTTCAGCTTCCCCTGCCCCCAGATATTGCAGCCATACATTTGTACTTCTGGATCTAAGTGAAGACCATCCACTTATCTTTTTTGTTGTGCACATTCACTGTTTATTTCATTTCTAGAAAACTTTTCTCTCTGAGTAAATTTTATTTGTAGATTTTTCTTCTTCAGTGACATCTGTTTGATCCCATCTCTACAAAAAATACAAAAATTAGCATCGTGGTGCATGCCTGTAGTTGGTAGCCTGAGGTGGGAGGATCAGTCAAACCTGGGAGGTTGAGGCTGCAGTGAGCTGTGATCATGCCATTGCACTGCAGCCTGGGTGACAGAGAGAGACCCTGTCTCAAAGAAAGAAAGAAAAAAGATCTCTGTTTGAAGTTCATAGAGACTATTTTTTTTTGGCATCTTATTCCTAATAATTTCAATGGAAACAATAGGTAATAATTTATATTTCAATAAATCTCATTTCCTGTTGATTTTCCTTATGATATCCAAAATGGAATCTTAGGGTAATCACGTTGTATTAGTCCATTTACACACTGCTGTAAAGAACTACCTGAGACTGGGTAATTTAGAAAGAAAAGAGGTTTGACTCACAGTTCCACGTGGCTGGGGAGGCCTCAGGAAACTTATAATCATGTCAGGAGGCAAGGGGAAAGCAAGGCATATCTTAACATGGTGGCAGGAGAGAGAGAGAACAGGGAGGTGCCACACACTTTTAAATGATCAGATCTTGTGAGAACTCACTATCACAAGAACAGCAAGGAGGAAATCCGCTTCCATGATCCAGTCATGTCCCACCAGGTCCCTCCCCTGATGTGTGGGGATTACAGTTTGACACGAAATTTGGGTGGGGACACAGAGACAAACCACATCATTCTGCTCTTGGCCTCTCCCAAATGTAATGTCCTTCTCACATGTCAAAACCAGTCATGCCTTCCCAACAATTCCCCAAAATCTTATTCCAGCATTAACTCAAAAGTCAAGTCCAAAGTCTAATCTGAGACAAGGTAAGTCCCTTCTGCCTATGAGCCTGTAATATCAAAAATAAGTTAGTTACTTTCAAGATACAATGGAGGTGCAGGCATTGGGTAAATGCACAAAAGGGAAAAATTGGCCAAAACGAAGGGCTACAGTCTGAAACCCAGCAGGGCAGTCATTAAATCCTAAAGTTCCAGAATAATCCCTTTACATGCCATGTGTCATATCCAGGGCATGCTGATGCAAGAGGTAGGCTTCCAAGGCATTGGGCATCTCCATGGACCTTGTGGCTCTGCAGGGTACAGCCCCATTCGGCTTCTTTCACAGGCTGGCATTCAGTGCCTGTGGCTTCTTCAGATGCGTGGTGCAAGTTGGTGGTGGATCTACCATTCTGGGGTCTGGAGGACAGTGGCCCTCTTCTCACAGCTCCACTAGGCAGTATTCCAGTGGGGACTCTTATGTGGGGGCTGCAACCCCACATTTCCCCTTCATGCTGCCCTAGCAGAGGTTCTTCTTGAGGGCTCTACCCTTGCAGCAGATTTCTGCCTGGACGTCCAGGCATTTCCATACCTCCTCTGAAATTGAGGCAGAGGCTCCCAAACTCCTGCCTTCTGTGTACCTGCAGGCCCAATATCATGTAGAAGCCACCAAGACTTGGGCTTTGCACCCTCTGAAGTCATGGCTGGAGCTATACCTTGGCCCCATTTAGCCACTGCTGGAGGTGGAGTGGCTGGGACACAGGGCACCATGTCCAGAGGTGCACAGTGAAGCAGGACCCTGGGCCTGGCTGAGGAAACCATTTTTCCCTCCTAGGCCTCTGGACCTGTGATGGGAGGGGCTGCCATGAAGGTCGCTGAAATGCCCTGGAGACATTTTCCCCATTGTCTTGGCAATTAACATTGGCTCTTCTTTCCTTATGCAAATTTCTGCAGCTGGCAGCTTGAATTTCTTCCCAGAAAGGGTTTTCTTTTCTACCATTTGGAGAGTCAGACTTCTAATTTTCAAACTTGTATGCTTTGCTTGCCTTTTAAACATAAGTTCTAATTTCAGATCATCTCTTTGTGAACACATATGACTGTATGCTGTTAGGACCACCCAGGCCACATGTTGAACCCTTTGCTCCTTAGAAATTTCTTCTGCCAGATATCCTAAATCATCTCCCTCAAGTTCAAGGTTTCACATATCTCTAGGGCAGGGGCAAAATGCCATCAGTCTCTTTGCTAAGGCAAAGCAAGAGTGACCTTTACTCCAATTTCCAATAAGTTCCTCATCTCCATTTGAGACTACGTCATCCTGGACTTCATTGTCCATAGGACTGTCAGCATTTTGGTCAAAACCATTCAATGAGTCTCTAGGAAGTTCCAAACATTCCCACATCTCCCTGTCTTCTTCTGGACCCTCCAAACTATTCCAACCTCTGCCCATTACCCAATTCCAAAGATACTTCCATATTTTCAGGTATCTTTATAGCAGTAGCCCAATTCTCTGGTACCAATTCTCTGCGTTAGTCTGTTTTCACACTGCTATAAAGAACGACCCGAGACTACGTAATTTATAAAGAAAAGAGGTTTAGTTGACTCAGTTCTGTATGGCTGGGGAGGCCTCAGGAAACTTACAGTCATGGCAGAAATGGAAGCAAGGCACATCTTATGTGGCAGCAAAGCAAGGCATATCTTACATGGCGGCAGGACAGAGAGAAAGGGGAGGTGCCACACACTTTTAAATGATCAGATCTCATGAGAACTCACTATCATGAGAACACCAAGAGGAAAATCTGCCCCGATGATCCAGTCATCTCCCACTGGGTCCCTCCCCTGACACATGGGGATTACAGTTTGACATGAGACTTGTGTGGAGACACAGAGCCACACCATATCACACCTTTAGGACATGCGGGTGGTGTGTGGAGCAAATAGCATCTGAAGGTAGTGATGCCAGATTAAGGGAAGGGGGTGAGCAGTCCATGGAGGGGTGAGGCACAGGCTTGTGCCTAGTGGTGTTGGGACAGGGCAGGCCTGGGAATGGTGAACCTAACAACTTGGCAGTGAGACATTAGCTCAAGCCCCAGCTTTGCTTCCTGGCCATTTGCGTGAGCCAAGTTCCCCAAGGTCATGAAGCTTCACTGTGTCTGTCCCATGGGGCACTGCTCAGAGTGAGGGATGTGGTAGGTGGGCATTGCACACACAGTGCTGGGCACATAGTGACTGCACCTGGTCCTTCCTCCAGAGTCCAGACGGGTCAGCCTCTAGAATTACGTTCTTGAGACTTCTTGATAGGATCCTGCTACATGCTCTGTCATGCCATGGGCCCTGAGCATCAGACGTAATCCTTTACCTGATGTACATGCAAGTGTGCCAAAGCTGTCAGCATGACATGGGTTGTGTGATAGGTTTTTGTGCAGTGTGTGATGTGGAAAGCTGATACCTGATGCCGAGTGTTTTTGTTGTGATGGTTTCTTTGGCCTGGGTACTGCCATCATGCTCCTATCCCAGGACCTAATTCATAAACAGCTCTCCAGTCAGCTGTTGGAGGGCCTGTCCCCCTGTCTATAGATGCAGACCTCTGCCCAGACAGGGAGTTGAGGGTCTATGGGAATAAAAGTGGGACCCCTTAGTCGCTGGTTAGTTTTCAGGGTCGTCTCTGCCCTTTGCCCCTTCTTGAGGCTGTGTTACACCCTGGAGACCCCCAGGCATTGCACCTGGCAATCACTGGGTTACCTCGAAGGGTTGATTGAATTGTATTCATTATCTTTGTCTCCGATAAGTGTCATCCTGCAGCCTCATTTCAGCTTTCAGGATTGCTTTATTTTTGTATTATATTTTTAACAATGCAAAGTATTCAAAAGCTAGCTCTACCCTGTGAGAGACCCTTCCCAGCCCTAGCAATGTGATGATAAACCCTGGGAAATGTTAATCAGTGAATATGAAGGGCCCTCGACACACGCCAGGTTGTCAGATGTTTTCTCCATTCTTTCTTCTTAGTAATGGATTTCATTGTATCCAATATGCTATTAATTATAAGATACTTTGATTTCAGAAATGAAAAAATTGTACAAAATCATTTGTTTACAGTCAACAAAATTATTTCTTCTCAGAAATCTACACTTGTAGAGGTTAGGGCAAAGGTCATTGTCTCCATGGAGGTGCTGACGCTTAAAGGTAGTGGCAGAGTTGTTCCAGGGGACCTTGGAGAGGCCCCCCTTCTAGGGGACCTCGTAACAGCCTTCTCAAAGGTCAGTCTCCTACGTGTTTTTGTTGTTGTTGCTGTTGTTTGTTTTTTGAGATGGGGTCTTGCTCTGTTGCCCAGGCTGGAGTGCAGTGGTGAGATCACAGTTCTCTGCAGCCTTGACCTCCTGGGGCTCAAGTGATCCTCACACCTCAACTTCCTGAGTATCTGAAACTACAGGTTTGCACCACCATACTTGGCTAAGTTTTTGTATTTTTTACAGAGACGGGGGTGGGGGGTGTCTCACTTTGTTCCCCAGGCTGGTCTTGAACTCCTGGGCTCAAGTAATCCTCCTGCCTTGGCCTCCTAAAGTGCTGGGATTTCAGGTATAAGCCACCATGCCCAGCCCAATCTCCCAAGTTTTAAGGAGACCTAATTCTTAATTGTGAGGGAAGCTTCGTCTGATTTTAAGCATCATTTTCATAAGCTATTTAGGCAAAGTATAATTATTGACTAGTCTTTTACTAAATTTAGATTACTCAGCATCACTGATAAGCTGTTAAGCTGTTATGACCATAATACCAAAACAGCTGAGATGACTAGTAGCTAATGGGAGAAAACTGTGTACACACAGGTATGGAAACCTAAGATGTAAGTTCTGCCAATTCTTTTTTCTAAATTTCAACTCCATGGTTATTGGAGTAGAAAGCAGAGTTCTATTGATTCATGACATCACATTTGACATTTTTCTTAACCTTTTATTAGGTTCAGGGAGCAAGTTTCCGAGGTTGGAAAGAAGTGACTTCACTGTTTAATAAAGATGATGAGCAGCATCTCCTGGAAAGATGTAAATCTCCCAAGTCCAAAGGGTAAGTCACAATTGTGTAAGAAAATGATCATTTCAGGAGAGGGAGGAAGTCACTGAGGAGGTAGAAGTGAAAACTTGATGGCATAAATACAGTGTAACTGGACACGCTGTGGGGTGTGGCAAGTCCCTGTTTCCCTCCCCACTGCGTCTGTCCCTGTTGAGTGGCAGATGGTCATGGACTTCGTGATGTGTGCTTCGGAGTTAACATCCCCCTTGTGAATAAACAGAAATGGGCTGGGCACCGTGGCTCATGCCTGTAATCCCAGCACTTTGGGAGGCCAGTGCAGGCAGATCATAGGGTCAGGAGTTCGAGACCAGCCTGGCCAACATGGTGAAACCCCGTCTCTACTAAAAAAAAAAACAAAAAACAAATTAGCTGGGCATGGTGACATATGCCTATAATCCCAGCTACTTGGGAGGCTGAGGTGGGAGAATTGCTTGAACCTCTGGGAGGCTGAGGCAACAGAGCAAGACTCTGTCTCAAAAAAAAAAAAAAAAAAGAAATGAGTTGCGTTGTTCGATGAAAAACAAACAAACTATACTTTGGATAAAAGGTCATGAGGGTCTCTGTTGGCATTTTGAAAGGTTATGGAAACGTGGAAAATAACTTAGAATTATAAATTGAACTTATTAGCCTTACAGCAGCCTGTAGCCACACTTAAGATTTTTAGTAGTTTCAGAAAAAAGCCAAATCAAAACAGCAGCATCAAAAAACGACTGTTAAAAATGCAAAGGATTGACTGGTAAACTGTAAAAGATTTTAGAAAATTTAATAAATTTAAACTGTAAAAGATTTTAGAAAATTTAATAAATTTAAACTGACCTTGCGAATTTATCATCAGTGTTTCAGAATTTTAAAAGTGTAAAGTTGAAAATATAAGTTCAGTGACTACCCAATGATATTACCAATGGCATATTTACTCTGTGTTATGGAAAGTTGTTTGATTAGAAGATGAATCCTGGTGAGTCGACAAGTACAGAGTTTGCTTTTGTTTGAGGACTGTGGGCCCCCGGTCTGCTTCTCTGCACTTTTGTGCACTGAGGACAGACACGTGGCCTGGCGTGCTCTGATGGAGCTGTGACTTCACCAATCCTCATCTGTAGAAGACGGGTAAACTGGTTCACCTGCTGATGAACTGGTCAGGTGACCTGCTAATACATCAGCATCTGGAAGGAGAGGGCCTGGGCACTGGTGTTCTTACAAATGTTCCCAGGTGATGCTCACGGACAGTCAGGGTGAAGAGTAGTTGAAGATCTTTCTTCAGTAGCTGTCGCTCACTACCATTTCCTTTTTATAGTAGATGGTGTTCTGAATTCTTATTTTTGTTGAGTAAATTACCTACTAAATGCTTGACACAACCTTGCTATATTAATAATCCAATTGCAAACCTATTTGAAAAATTGAATAGATTTCCCTCCTTGTTTCTTAATCTAGACCCTGGATTCTCATAGATCTGATTTGCTCAAAATCTTGAGTACTACCTTCCTATTGCCTTGAGGATCTCTCTTGTGTAATAATACTTATTTCTTGTCAGAACTAGTTATTTGCTTATGTATTGCCAAGTGGTGTCCTAAAATATGGCTTTTACACACTTCATTAACAACATGTAGTGACTGATTTTTCCTTAACTTTAATATTTGAAACTTTTCATATAGACTTGTGTTAGTTTTCTAAACAATTTTTTTAAATTTTAAAGAATTTTATGTTTGTAAAATGGATACAGCTTGAGGCCCTAAGACCACTGGGTCACCAACACCTAACTCTTTCATCTCCTATAGAACTAACTTACGATTAAAAGAAGAGTTGAAGGCAGAGAAGAAATCTGGATTTTGGGACAATTTGGTTTTAAAACAGAATATACAGTCTAAAAAACCAGATGAAATTGAAGGTTGGGAGCCTCCAAAACTTGCTCTTGAAGACATATCGGCTGACCCTGAGGACACCATGGGTGGCCACCCATCCTGGTCAGGCTGGGAGGATGACGCCAAGGGCTCGACCAAGTATACCAGCCTGGCCAGCTCTGCAAACAGCTCCAGGTGGAGCCTGCGCTCGGCAGGGAGGCTGGTGAGCATCCGACGGCAGAGTAAAGGCCACCTGACGGACAGCCCGGAGGAGGTGGAGTGAGGGGGCTGCGTGGCAAGTGTGCCCCGGCGTGGTGGCCTTTTATTAGTATACCATGTAGTTGTTGAGTCTTTTCTGTTAGAAGGAATAGAGTCTACTTTTTGCCTATATTTCATATTTGGACCTCTGTTTCATTGTTTAATGAACTCTCACACACACTGTGACTCCTTGGTGAACACATGCAGGGATTGTACATTTGATTGCCTTATTGCAGAAATACCCATCAGTCCATGTTTTGCAGAAACTGGAGATGTGAATTTTTGATGCTGTCCCATAATACAGCAGTAATGATTTGCAGTTTGCCACAAATCATCTTCATGCTGCTCTCTGTCGTCGTTCTGTTTCAGGACTTCTATCCCTTTTTCTTGTGTGTAGCACATACAAATGCAGCAGTCATGCAGTTCTTTTCTTTTGCCAGAAAATTACAGTCAGGAGGTAAGATGAATCTTCCAAAGTTAGGTTAAATTTTGTTTAACTTGACAAATTAAACTTTGTTCTTATTAAACAAATATTTAAACAAATACTGGAAAAGCAAAGGTTATATTTGGGTGTAAAATGTCAGTATCTTAAAATGCATGTTCATCTTTTGCTGAGGGAGGAATAGCCTCTTGTGTGTGCACTGGATAGTAACCATGGTTCTTTTTTGGAATTTTATTTTTACCTCTTTTGAACTTCTAAATCGGTTCCTTTATTTTCTTAAAACATTTGCTCTCTCTTTTGTTTACAGATTAAAGAAGTATGATGATAATTTTATTTAGGAAACATTGTCTTGCTCATTATAGAGTGAAGACTGTGCATAAAATACTGAAGTGCCTCTTTTTTATTAGGCTCATATGTTTGTTCTTGCAAAGCGAGATGCCGATTGTGATTGGTGTTAGATCTGTAAGAAGCTGTGTCTTCTCCACAAGAACCAACAGCCAGTTTGAGAGCATCTCGCGCTTTCTTTTTCTGTCTGCTTTACTGTCCTTAACAATGTGATCCTGCACAGTATCAGGTGCCAGTTATGTGTCCCTGGCAGGTTGGCACTTATCAGCAAGTCCTGCAGATATCTATCTTAGGTAAAAGTGGTTTGAAAGAAAAGGTATATTTTTCTTTTTTGTTTAAAAGCAAAATAAAACCTCCAGTTACACTGTGCATTCCCCTCACATACAAACAAGACACACACCCTTTCCTGAGTTGCTCGGCATGCACTTGTGTGCTGTTTCATGCGTGTGGATGTTCCTTCCACTTGTTCCTGTGGAATAACTGAGTGTGCCTGATGGCAGAACACACTGCAGTGTTACCAGCGTCTGCATGTTTTTTTAATAGAACAGGTTTACTTGATCTGTCATCTGTTATGGGAAAAACAGCAATTACTTTTGCATCAACCTAATACATCCATTCATCTAGCTAAATCTATAATCTGTATCAATCGCTTATACCTATCAATCATCTGTATCTATTCACCTGCCCTCTGTCTGTCATCTCTCAGTCTGCATCCATCTAGCCTTCTGTCAATCATCTACTTTTTTTAATAGAATAAGAAGTTTACTTATCAAGTCTTGAAAGGGGGACATGCTTCAAGTGGTGTTCAAACAAAAATTCCAGTTTGTATTAGAACCTTGAAATGGTGAAGTTGTGGAGGTTTTCTTTGTTCCATAATACAGAGACAAGTTCATAATTTCTAATGTAACAGTTAAGTTGACAAATCATAAGTTTCCTCAGGTAAACAGTCGTAACTGTCTTTCTCCCTAGAGAAGTGCTTGCTGGGATAGTAAAAACATTCACCATTTCATGACTTCTGCAAATACTTTCAAGCGGAAGTCAGTGTAGGCTTGTTTTTGGCTAACATGGTCTTGCTGCGCAGGAATGTAAACACTGTGTTTGAAACTCTGGAAATCACACGTGTGTGGGGAGATGGGGACGCTGCCCACGTAGTGGGGAGCTCTGTGGTGTGATGGCAGCGGTTGCTGTGCCTCTGTTGGAACGCTAAGTGCCTGCAACTCACGTCAATCATAGAATTGTGACGCACAGTTGGCAAAATAGTTCTTTATGCTATTTCTCAAAATTTGAGGACAAACTCAGATTGGGATTGGAATGTGCACTGTAAATCAGATTTTTCTTATCTACAAAGACTAATGTAAAAATGATTTTTTCTTCTGTGCCTGATTAAATTAACTGTGGTTTTTAATATAAATATTTATTGGTGTGCTTTGGGAGAAAAAATATCTTTTCTTGAAAGAACTTACCAAAGCAAATTTGTTATCTTCACAAGTTAATGGGAGAATGTGGTTTTTATTCTGGGTGTTTGAATTGTGTAAACACACAGCTTCCCTGTGTGGAGACAGTTGTCCTGTGCTCCTTCTACTGTACTTTTTAAATTTTTTAATAGGAAAGTGATGGGTTTCAGAGAAGGGTTCCTCCTTAGTGTTGAGGCTTTTTAAAAATAAAAATATTGTTTCTAAGCTCTTTCATTATTGGTTTGCATGATTACTGGCATCTGCTTACGATGGCTTTAATCACTCAGAGCTAATGGCACCTTTCCTATTTAGCCTCATTTTAGAATGCAGTCAACACATGTGGACTTTTCACGAATAAATGAGCAACTTCAACCTTGGTTTTCAAGATGTGTCTTTTGCGTATTTGAATGGCCTGTGTGTGACTGAGTCCTCGGTGCAGGGCCCTCCACTCTGGAGGGCAACAGTGTGGCGGGGCACCCCACCCCGGCTGCTGTTTTTGGTTCTTTATTTCATGAGTTCTGTCCTTAAGCAAGATTTTACTCCTCCGAGTGGAGAAACATGAACATAGTAGCAACAATTCTTTCTATTTATCTTTAGGAAAATGACCATCTCTTAAGAACAAGTCTTTTAGAAAGCAGCGGCCTGTTCTAGAGAATGCTGCTCACTTCCCGTGGGAGCGGGACCCTGGAGCCCGCAGTGCCTTTGAGGCTGTTTTTTGGGTGCAGATGCTTTGCAGGGAGGCGCAGGGCTGTGTGGGATCCCTCTTCTCAGACCTGCATCCTGAGCAGGTGGACTCCCCGGCCTTCCTCGCTGACCTCATGGGTGAGTGTGGACTGCACTGTCACCTCCTCCACCCTCGCCGGGGAGCATGGATGGCATGGGTGCCCACTCTGCCCCCCCAGCCTTGCCTGGTGCCCTCAGAGCCTAAGCCTGAGCTTCTCACCCACACCTGCCATGTAATTCCGATCGTCCTCTGGCTGTCTCACAGGTGAGGGAACCATTCTGCCCTCTCTTACTCTCCCAGTTTAGTTTTAGCCATGAATGCGCTTTGAGTTTTTTTGGTCATTCTTCAGTTGATATTTGCTTGATCAACCAAAAGACCAGCCAGCAGGGCACACTTGAGTCAGCTCTGAAGAGATCAGTTGGCTAAGGTGACTTTTCCAGATCAACATTTACTTGATCATTTTCAAAAAACAAAAAAAACCCTCAACTGCAGAGTGCACTCTAGTCTGGGTGACAGAGTGAGGCCCTGTAAAAACAACAAAAAAATGCTTGGAGTAGTCCAAAGGTTGTTTAAACAGTGCTGAATGACTGAGATAGCTTGCTGCTGCTGTTTTTTTCCTTCTGGTAAAAAACCAGTTTTAGCCCAGCTGATGAGGTAGGAATGCACTGTGAGCGGCCTCGGCCTCGGCCTCGGCGGAAACGGAGTGGCCCTCCTCATCCAGGTGCTGTGTTGCTTGGTAGAAGTGTCTCTGCCTGGGGCTGCGACTTGCGACGTGAACTCTCTGACCCAGCACCCGCCAGAACCAACATCTGGGGATTTAAACTGCAGCAACAAGTGATTCCCCTCTTGGCCTGCGGTTCTGTCATCCCAAAATTGTTCATAGTGGTGGATATAAGACATCAAAACGAGGGCTGAATCAGATGAAATTATGCTCAATTCAGCCTCAGATTTAAGTGATTTATTGTTTTGTAGTTCTTCAGACCTACTAGAGCTGCTGTGGTGGCTTTGTCAGTGGTTGGCAGTGGCCACCAGCCCTCACCCTGCCACTGGGGCTTGTGCATTGACATCTGGTTGTTGCTGCAGCCCTGAGGGGCACAGGGGCAGGCCACCGCCACCACCTCTCACTGGCCGCTGGGCTCAGGACTGCTCTGATGTTAGGGAAGCTGCAAGTCCAGCCAGTTGACTGCACCTATTTAAGGAAAAGCACTACTCTGTTACCTGAGAACCTTTGAGATTCCTACTGTGAAGGAAGAATCACATGGAAATGAAAACTTAAGCTTTTAGCTAATAACAGAAAAGTGAACTAGCTTTTGGCCGTTGTCCAAAAGTGTAAAATTCTACTGAAAGAAGACAGCTCAGTACTTCAAACATTGGAGCTGCGTTGTTTGGTAGCCGAGCAGTCTCTGCAGTGCCCGGCAGTGCCCTGAGGCTGCTCAGTGTGGCCCTTTCACTGAGGCCTTGGCCCGCAGCACCAGCCCTGAGAAGGGGTCCCGGCTGCTGACTTCAGGCTCTTTTCTGTTTATAAAGTCAGAGTGTTCTCAGAGGGCTTTGAGGAGAAAATAGTGAAGCTTGAAGGATATTGGTGAATCTGTGAAATACTGAATACTTCCTAATCTTAGATTAGGTTTTCTGCATCTTAGATTAGTCTTGAATAGCTATAAGCAAAGGCGCTTGTCTGTTTAAACACTTTAATTATAAAGAGCTAACGGCAGGAGGCACGGGGTTTGGGCGGGTGAGGGGCCTTGCGGAATACAGCTGGTGCCCATCAGCCCCTGCTGGGAATTCAGCCTCTGCTGGGAATTCAGGACTCACTGGTGTAGTTGCTGTAAAAGCTGCCACCTCCAGGAAGACAACTCTGGGTGTTTGTGGTGGGGGTGGTGTAGACAGTGACATTTCCCGTGAGGTTTGGGCAGGAATGCGGGGCCTTGGGAGCGAGGCAGCAGGCGGGCAGGCGGGGACGGGTCCGTGCTCAGAGCCACATCACCCCCCGGCAGCATCCTGAAGCCCACCGAGAACTTGGGCTGAGTGGTGTGGCCCAGCGTGGGAGGCAACTGGCACCACACGTTTCTCCGGTAGCTTCTTTGGCTGTGAAGTGTCCAGGTTAGGGGCTGATCACCACCACTTCATCCGTGACCCTTTTTCTCCTGTCTTGAGAGGTCAGCGGAGCGGTTCCATGGAGCCGCCCTCCCTTCAGCCCAGATGCTCACACCAAGCTTCCTGGTTGTCCTTCTCGTCCTGGCTGTGTTCAGGGTGTTCTTTCTGTGGGGCGTCTCTTCCTTGCTGGGCTGACAGCCCTGGGACAGCAGGGACGCCACACCCCGGGGCACACTGCTAGGGACCCTTGTGTAGTGAGGAGCCAAGAGCAGCTGCTGTGGAAGGAAGGCGATGTTGACTGGGATTACCAGTACAGGTCCTGACAACTGGAAGGTCACAACTAGTATCCAGTGTGCCTGCCTGCCAGGCATCCCTCTGCCCATCCTGAGGTGGTGATGATGCCACCTGTGAGGCCCCGTCCTGAACTCACCACCGTGTGGGTGTTAGTTTGCACCTCCGCCTCAGAGACCCTGTTCCTCCTGCACAACGGGAAGCAGCAGGCCTGTCTCTTAGGACTGCTGTGAGTCACTGCGATGGCCCAGGAGCCTGCCACGTTCTGAGGTCGTGAGCACAGCACCCGTTGTTGTTACTGGGAGTTCTTAACCTGCGGGGGGCGGGGACTCCCTCTAAGGGCAGCACGCTGAGTACTGGCAGCCTTATTGATCCAGTCCTGCGGCTAGCCCCGACTCTACCTGGGAAGCCACAGGCTTCATTCACAGCGACAGCCGAGAAGGTTTTACTTTTAAATGGCATCAGCAGGTAGGTAAGAGTTGATGACGCTGCTGGCAGGTGAGGGACCGGCTGTGGACTTCCATCCCTGGTTCCACCTGCCCGCCTGGGCCAGGGTCTCTGAGATCTTGGATGTGGGTTTTATCTCCTTGTTGTCAATACCTGGTGCTTTTATCTATCGTCAGTACCCTGTACTTTTACTTCTCTGCTATGTTGACTCCTGAGAACATCAGATTTAACAATGCATTTATTTTAAAAGCCACTTTTTCTTGGCAATCTGTATTTTTTAACACAAGACAATCTGATGTTAGCGCACTGGTGTGGGCGGCCTTTGATGAGGCAAACCCACCTTTTGCTGCCACGTTGCCTCAAGAACACGGGTCATCTGGTGATGCGGACACATTCCCGTTGGAGCTGGAGTGTCCCCCTTGCTGCTGTGAAGCACAGTAAGACGTGATAAATGATACATTTTAATAGTTGTGTTTAAATGAAAGAATTTTGGGGTGAATTTTACCTCTGTTCTTAATCTTTCTGGAATGTGTCAAAAAATATTAGAAAAGAATACTGACTATTCACAAAGAAACACGGTGCGTGTATACCTGTGGTGCTTCCTAGATACGCCATCCGCTGTCTCAGCAGCTCCACCTTGGATTGCGGGGAAGCGAGGCAGCAGCTGGAAGCCTGGGGTCCTGCTGGTGCCGTCTCTGAAGCTTCGCCTCTGCCCGTCACGTGCGTGTCCTGCTGTCTGGCTGCGTGCGTGCTTCATGTACCTGCTCACCCTGAGGAGGTGCAGCTTCCATGTGGGCATCATGGGAAAAAAGTCGTAATTTACCAAACGGAGGCAGGCACAGCCTGGGGTGGAGTCAGCTCAGAGCAGTCCAGGCACAGAGGAGACCGCCTGCCAGGCAGGAATGTTGCAGTGTCTGGGGCTTTCTACTCCACTGGGTTGAAAGCCTTAGGGGGCGTCAGGTCCGTCGCTTTCCGTCTCAACTTGAGCACGGTGAGCTGAAAATGCACCCCTTGCTGACCCCCGCTCCCTCCCCAGGTGAAGGCCATTGGCCTCCCAGAATGTCAAGCTATTAAATTTAGGCAGTGACTTGGCACAGTGAAAGGCTGGGCTGGGAGGGAGGTAAACAAAACAAAATCAGTTTACTTCCCCCGAGGAAGTAAACTATTTTTGATTGAATTAATATATTTCAGTTCCCTGAAGTGGAAAACTCCAGCTCATACGGCCAGCTGTGTTTGAGGATTCAACTAAACTTTCTGCCAAAAAACCTCAGCTGAGAAATAAAACTAGAAGTGAGCAAAATGGAAACTTATTTAGGTTGTTTATGTACTTGTTCTTAGGTTATTAAAAAATAATCTAATTTTTAAACAGTGACAAGTGGCAGGGCTGCCTGACCATGCTGCCTGCCTGTTCCTGTGGGCTTTGGAAGGAGGCTCGGCTGCCTCTGCTGCTGCAGTCGGCTGGGATAGGCTCAGGCAACATCTATGTGAGCTCCTGTTGCTTTTTAGGGAGGGGACAGGTGGAAGGGCTTAGAGCAGCAACACCAGCCTGTGGCCTTGCCCTGCTGGGCCCCAGCAGGCACTGACACCTGTGTGTGCCACACCCGTCACACACCTGTGCTTTGCCCTTGCCTCCCTTTGGGGCCTTAGCACAGTCCTGCAAGGCTGGCATTGCTGTGCCCATTTTGTAGATGCTGAGTGAGGTCTGAGAGTCCCGCTCTTGAATGCCTGGAATGAGTTTGTTCTGTTGCAGGTGGAATGACAAGTGATGATGGGGGACTGCAGGCTGAGGTGGGGAGGAAGGGCAACCTTGATTCAGTTGTGGCTATGTATGCAGCATTTCCCAGGAATGAGGCAAAGTATCACAGGTGCAGAGAAGCTCACAGACCACCAGGGACAGCCTGCTCAGGATGGGCAGGCTCGAGGCCAAGGCCACGTCCCGAGTCTGGGCAGGAAAGGGCTGTGCCTGCGCCAGGTCTGAGCCACTGTGAGAGTGTTGGGGCTCCCTTCTGGAAGGCGCCTCCCGCTACCATGACCTCTGGCGTTTCCCTAGGGGGGTCCCCCTCTGGTGTGGGTTTTGGGGTCAGATGCTGAAGTTGGGATCTTTGCACCAAGGCAGACACCTGTTTGGCTCTGAGTTTGTTTTGAAGCTGCTGGGCCCTGATGGGGTTTGGTGCTGTGTGGTTCTGGGGCCTGTGTGTCAAGTCTGGGCCTCCCTTGGCCAGGTGGGTGGCATCCTTTGTAAGGTGTGCGGTGGCCCGAGTACTGTCTCAGGAGGCCATGGCCTATGCCAGCAACATGAGTGCAGCCTGGGCAACTCCCTACTCTGGGCCTCTCTCTACTGATCTGAGCTGTGCTCTGTGGGGTCCACTTGTGGGCCCAGCCTCAGCCTGGCCCGACTGCAACATGTTCTATGAAGTACTCAAAACACGATCAGCTTGAAGGCGCACCCTTCCCAACCCTGGCCTGCTGCTGAGGTCAGGGTCTGAGGTGCTCTCCGTGGAGGAGATGCAGCTTTCAGGCCTGCATCCCAGCTCTGCACGCAGCCCCTGCCACCTCCCTCCCAAATGCCAGGAAGCCACTTTTGTCTCCCTCCATTCTACGTGAAAGCACCTTCCCAAAGCTTCTCTAGTGTTTCAGGGTCTTGGCCCAGGGTGGTGCTTTCACTGGGACATGGTCCCCAGGGTTTGCAGGAGCCAGATTTGGGTCCCCTGCTGCCTCCCAACCCCAGATACCATGGCTGCTTCCTGTGCACCCACCGCATAACAGCCACCCTCACAGGACACCCACAGGAGACGCCCGCGTGACAGCTGCACTGGCTCCTCCCATGGCTGAGCCCTGGGCCCGGGGAGTAGAAGGCATTGGAAGCAGAAGGGAGACCTGCCCTGGTAGCATGTACCACTGGGGTTCTGAAACGCCCTTCCATTCACAGGAGAAAAGTCAGGGGTGTGGTTGGGGCTGGGCCTTCTGAACTTCAGTTCTTGGATTTCTCATTTTTGTCACACGAGTGCCATCTATTCTGTAACATACTTAATACTCTTTAAAATTGATTAAAGAATTGCTTGCTGAGGAAGCTGGTGGGTGAGGACAGGGTTGGGGATGGTGGGAGGCCCTGTGAAGAGGGGCTTCAGGGCTGGAACTGCCGAACAGCCAGTGGAGGGGCCAAGCCTGGAGAGCGTGGGGCAACTCGTGTGGGAGGTGTTCTCGGGCAGGCTCACCTGCAGCCTCTTAAAGCATGTGCTTTCATAGAATCCTCTTGCAGATCCTGAGGTCCCTGTGCCACCAAGGGTCCAGCTCACCTGGCTGGCTCCTTGGTGCCCTGACCCATTGGGTCCTCTCACCTGTGTGCCACCCCCAAGAGGCTTTTCTTTCTTCTGAAACAGGCCCTCTTCTGTGAACCACTGTCCATTGCGGTCCCCTCCCGTTTGTTTTGTTCATTTTGTTCATTTTCTACTCTTGCTTGTTTCTCCCTTGACGCCATGAAGTCCATTTCTGGGTCTAAATGCTGGTTCTCAACCCTAGAGAGGATCAATGTCCGCACATCAACAGGAAGTAGAGCCGGTGGCATTTCTACCTCACCCAGTGAGGACCAGGGAGGTTGTGTGAGGTGAGGCACAGCTCTTGGGGGGGGGGGGCTAGTGTCATACCCCCAATCCTGCCTTCCCTCGAGGCCAAGGCTGGGCCCTGCAGGGCTTTGTCCCATGGGCAGACATTTTCATCAGAATTAGGTGCTATTTTCTTTGTGTGGAGCGTGGATTTGATGGAAGGTCATGTAGCTCGGGGAGGTGGGAGCCAAGTCTCTGGACAAAGTGGGAAAACTAGTGGGTTACTGAGTTTTGAAGACATTTCTAGGGCAACAAGGTATCTTTAGGAATTTGGTCCATGGCAGCCTTGGGCAGATATTTAAAAAGACAGGCTTGAACCTGGAATTTGCTTTTAAGGTCTGCCAGCTGCCCAGGGTCATAGGTTCATTTGCCCAGGCTCCTGCACATTCTGATTTTGTCTGTTGGGGCCCAGGACACATGGAGTCTCTGTTCAGTCTCTATCCTTAGAAGGCAGCTTCAAGCCGGGCTGTCAGAGCTGACAGTCAGCACACGATGGATGTCCCCGCTGCCCTGGACCGTCTTCCTGAGATTCTGTGTGCCTGCCCACTCCTCCCAGAGTCTGGAAGTGCACTGCAGCGTGTTCCTCCGGCTCCCAGAATCGGACATCCGTTTCATCTCGGAGGAGCACATCCTGAATAAAAGTTATTCTAATTTTAACAGCAGGAAATGCTAAGCTCAATGGTGAACTAGAAAGGCCGTCTCCCAGCAAAGTCTAATGCACCTTAGGAATGTGTGACAATTTATTTGTTTTTATTAAAAAATTTTCTTTAGAGACAGGGTCTTGCTCTGTCACCCAGGCTGGAATGCAGTGGCACGATCAGGGCTCAGTATAACCTCCAACTCCTGGGCTCAAGTGATCCTCCTGCCTCAGTCTCCCGAAGTGCTGGGTGTAGGCCACTGCGCCCAGCCATTGTGACCATTTAAATAGTGATTTTCCCTCAGTGGCTCTGACACAAGAAGCAGACAGGACAGGATGGGGTGGAGGATCGTGGTCAGAGTTTTACTTTTTTCTCCCTTTAAAGTGTTTTTCATTCCTGAGGCCAGTGGGGTGAAGGAAGAGAAACAAATCACACTTAATCCTCAAATAGTGGTTAATTCTCATAATTAACCGTGTGTATTTTAATTTGGCTTTTTTGGGGTGGGGGGAGGTTGACAATTTCAGTTTTTAAATTTTTTATGATGAAAAAATCTATGCAAAAGTATATAGTACAATGGACACCCATAAACTCAGCTACTGAAATTCAATAATGGTTGTATTTGTCATATTTGCTTTGTGTGTGCATACATATATTTAGTTAACCATTTAAAAGTAAATTACAGACACCATATCACCCCCAAGTACTTCAAGATGTATTTCTTAAAAAAAAAAAAAAAAAAGATGCTGTCTGCATAAGTGCAGTATCATTGGCACACCTAACAAAATTAATTTCCTATATCATCTAGTGTGTGTGTGTGTGTGTGTGTGTGTGTGTGTGCGCGCGCGCGCCCAATTGTCTGGAAAATTGGAAAATACCTTTTACCTGTTTTTCCCCCAAAACCATGATCATGCATCATATATGGTGGTTCTGTCTCTGAAATCTTCTCATGTTGGAATCAGGAGCCCCCTGTGTCCCTCCCTTCCCTCCCAGCTTTTCCTGAACACACTGTTGTTTGAGGTGTTTAACTCACTCCTCCATCCTTAGCACTTCCTACAAACAAGAAGTTGGATCTAAAGGCTGGGTTAATCCCAGCTGCTGCTTTCTTTCAGGGTAGCTCTTGGGCCCTGTGCACAGCAGGGTCACATGGTGTCTGACATCCACCATTAGTGGTAACATTAGGCTCAGGTGGTAACAACTGGATCTTTAACCTTACTCCCTGTATTCCTTAAGCGTCTCTCAGTTGTGCCCTCTCTATGCTTCTCGAGGGCTGTATCCTGGTACCTCTTCTGCAAGCAGAGAGCCAGGGATGTGGCCCACGACGTGGGACAGGTACCTGCTGTCCTCCCTCTCAGATCCAGAAAAGAGGTCACAGCAGTGAAAATGCAGGTGAGATCATTTGATCCCCCCCCACCCCCGCAAATGTAAGCAGCTTTGTGGTAGGCACTAGCAAACCAATTTCCATGGGAATTAGAAACATGCTAACCACCCTGAGATCAGAAGACACTGTTCTGTTTCCACGCTACAGGGATCCTGTGAGTGTGACTCATGTCACAGCCCATCACCTTCCCCTTGATAGATCCTGAATGGAGGAGGAAGGAGAGGAGAACTTGAAATGAAGGCTGCATTAGTGGACATCGCTCACACAACAGCCAAGACGCTACAGAGCCCCTTGCTTTCCTGAGAGGTAACATGATTGTGTGGCCTTTGGTTATAAAGCTGTGTGAAACTGAGTAAGTCAAACTTAATTCAAACTTAATGCCATTGGAACTTTACTCTGGAGTCTCCAAAAGGGAAGAGGGAAGGAGGAAGGGGTACAAGGGTTGAAAAGCTGAGCACTACGTTCGCTGTCTGGGTGATGAGTTCAAAAGTAACCCAAACCCCACACCATGCAACATATTTATGCAGCAGAGCGGCACATGTGCCCCCTGAAACTACAATTTAAAAAGCACTCAGAAAACTGTTGTGAGTATTGGAAGGAATGCAGCTATGCAGCTGGAGCCATGACGCATGCAGCTGCAACCTCTGCCTTTCTTTCCCTGTAAACGACCAAATGCACTGGAGACGAGGCCCCTGAGATCACTGCTCCTCACTTGGTGGAGTGCACCATCTGTAATGATGAGCACTGTCTTGTCTCCATTTCTCGTGTCTCTTGTTCCCCAAATTCCCACCCCCTCCTCCAGGGCCTGCTCTGACTATCCCGCGGGCCGGGATAGTCCTCAAGCTGTGTGCTCGAATGCACTCGACACTTCCCTGTATTTTCTGAGCCTCATTTAAGGCTGACAGCTGATTAAGTTGTACCAGCTGTCCATCAGGTAGATCAGAGTCCAGGGCAGTGCCCAACTCTGTGTAGACATGGGGGCCCCAAAGAGGTGCCTGTCTGGGTTATGTACAGAAAAACCGGTTTACTAAATAAGCTGGTGTTTTGAAATGTGACACTTAACTTTTTAGAGGGAAAACATAGTCACTGGGGAGTGACTGCACCTCCGGCTTTCCCCACACGTGGCTATCCTTTCAGCCACGTGTGGCAGTGTGCACCATCTGCTGGAAGAGCAGGGTTTGGGGAAGGGGTTAACAGATAAGGAGCATGAATGGTGCTGAGCCCGTAGGAGGGGCATGGGCAGTCCCGAGTGAATGTTACATAGGACAGCCAGGGTTGATGCGGCTGCGGCCTCGTCTCCTCACACCAGCAGGTGAGTGTTAAAGGCAGGCCTCCTGCTGGTGGGCTTGTTTTCTCCTGGCATTTGTGCCTTGGGAACATGATGCTTTCCTTTGCGCCTTTCTCTGACTCAGAGACTGGCTTCATCACCACTGAAGGGCTTGTCACCTTCATGAGGTATTCCATTCTCTGGAGTTTGGTTACTATATCTCCAAGACCTGCTGTTTCTTGGCAAAT
Organism: Macaca thibetana thibetana; assembly: GCF_024542745.1. NCBI lineage: Eukaryota > Metazoa > Chordata > Mammalia > Primates > Cercopithecidae > Macaca > Macaca thibetana. The sequence continues at coordinate 141,859,678 of NC_065585.1, forward strand.
CTCCATCCACTAGGTTTCTGATTATGTTTGAAGGTTATTATCAACATGCTGGCATCTTTGTCCGTTGGTGACCAACTGTTCCCTTACCAGTGAGCAGTGAGTGGTTTCATCTGTTTCAAGTGTGTCTATCAGTAATAAACAGTGACCACCCCCCACCCCCTCGGTGGCTATCAGTTTGCGTGGATACACTTAAATATTTTTGTATTTTTTGAGACAGGGTCTCACACTGTTGCCCAGGCAGGAGTGCAGTGGCACAACCACAGCTGAGTGCAGCCTCCACCTCTGCCTCCTAAGGAGCTGGGACTATGTTGTGCCACCATGCCTGGCTTTTTTTTTTTTTTTTTTTGGAGAGATGAGGTCTTGCTATATTGCCTAGGCTGGTCTTGAACTCCTGGGCTCAAGCAATCTCTGGCCTCGGCCTCCCCAAGCGCTGGGATTACAGGTGTGAGGGACTGCAACTGGGCCCCATTTAAGTATTCAGAAATTAATGTCTCAGCATGGTTTTTCAGAGTTGCAGGTATTTTCACTTACTGATAAAGGAGTAGAGTTTTAGCTTTTACAACATGTGATGATATTGATCCCTTTGGCATTATAGAGTTTTAGGAAAATATTTTTTAAAATTAAGATAATTTATTTTCAAGAAAGCTGAACAAATCTGGATGGTGTAGGGGTGACGAAATACCTTTTGAGTTTTGAGAAGTGATTTTTTTTCATTCTTTGGAAACTAGAGTTTTAGAAATCTCTTCTCCCTGGAGACTTTAAAACTGGTGCTATTTAAGACAGAAGGATATGGTGAGAATTTTTATTCTGTAAGAATCTTCAAAGCTCAGCATGAAGATGCACATCTTTCCCTTGGGAATCCAGGTTAGAGAAGTGCAAGAAGGCAGTTCCCTCTGGAGTCTCCTTTCCTGGGAGATGCAGCTCCAGATGGGTGGGTTTCTGGGCAGGAGGGGTGAGGAGGGTGGTGTTTAGTTAACTATTTGGGATCATGTTATGCATCTTCAAAAAGCAATATAAAATATTGGAAAGCTATTTCAAAATAAGGATAATTACCTTGAAGTAATTCTCATAATTCATGGGTAACATTTTTATGTGTGTATTTTGGCTTTTAAAAAAAGCTTTCTACAATGAAAATACATTATTTTTACAATAAAAAGTAACAGGTATAAAAAAGTAATGTTATATAACTTTTAATGGAAAATGTCAAATAGATACAAAAGTATAAATCGGGTTGGCAAGCGAAATACAGGCCAAAATTGGGTCCACCCCCTGTTTTTGCACAGCCCAAATGTTAAGAATGATTTTTACATTTTTAAACAGTGAAAAGAGGTAAAAGGGTAATATCTAATGACATAAGAAAAGTATGTGAAATTCAGATTTTATTGTCCAAAAAGTTTGACTGGAACATAGCCACATGTACTGGTGCATGGCGTGGCTGCTTCATGCCGCTACCGCAAAGTGGCAAGAGAGCCACATGGCTAGAAAAGCCAACAATATTTACCATCTGCTCCGTTACCGAAAAAGTGTTGAGCCCTGCTTTACACCCCAATGTGTACCTATCCTTGCAGCCTCAAATTACTGGCCAGCCTTGTTTCATCTATAGTTACTCCCAGTCCCACGGATTCAAAGGAAATCCCAGACATCCTATAATTTCATGTTCATGTTGTTGAAATTTAAAAAGTCTGAAAATTCACCAAGAAGATGTAATATATATGCACCAAACATCAGAGCCCCAAAGTATATGAAACAAACATTGACAGAATCAAAGGAAGAAATGGGTAGTTCCATGGTAAGAGTAGGAGACTTCTTTCAGTAACAGCCCACGTTCAGTAATGGATAGGACAACCAGACAGAGGATCAGTCGCAAGACAGAACTTGAACAGCATCATAGCAACTGGACCTAACAGACACAACAGCAGTACACACATTTTTCTCAAGTGCAAATGGACCTTTCTCTAGGATAGACAGTATGTTAGACCACAAAACAAGTCAAGAAATTTCAAAAGACTGAAGAAATAAAATACCTTTTCTGGCCACAGTGGGATGAAACTAGAAATCAGTAACTAGATGAAAAACTGTAAAGTACACAATTTTGTGAAAATTAAACAACACTCTCAACCAGCGGATTAATGGGGGAAATCACAAGGGAAATTAGAAAATATCTTGAGATAAATGAAAATTTAAACATAACATACAAAAAACAGGCACAGTGAAAGTGGTAGAAAGGAAATTTATAACTGTAAATACAAATATTAAAAAAATTAAGATCTCAAGTCAACACTAAATTTACATCTGAAAGAACTAGAAAAAGAAGAGCAATCAACCCAAAGCCAGCAGGATGGAGGAAATAATAAAGATTAGAGCAGAGACAAAAATAGAGAACAGAAAAGTAATAGAGGAAAATAAATGAAACCAAGAGTTTGCTGATAACCAAAACTGACTTTTGGCTAAGAGTGACTAAGAAAAACAACTAAAAACCAGAAGGAGGGGACATTACAACTGAGTACTATGAGCAATTATATATCAATGAATTGGATAACCTAGATGAACTGGACAAATTCTTGGAAACACACAGCAGTGTATCAAGACTGAATCATGAAGAAATGGAAAATCTAAACAGACCTATGCTAGTCAAGAGAATGAATTAGTAATGAAAAGCCTCCCAACAAAGAAAAGCGCAGGGCCATATGGAAATTCTACCAAACATCTGAAGAATTAAATCAATTCTCAGACTCTTCCAAAAAACTGAAGAGGAAAGGACACTTCCAAATGTATCCTATGAGGGCAGCATTATTCTGATACCAAAACCAAACAAAGACAAAGACACTACAAGAAAAGAACACCACACATCAGTATTCCTGACCAAGATTTTTTTTTTTTTTTTATCAGTATTCAACAAAATACGGCCAACACAATTCAGGGGAACATTGAAAGGATTACACATCATGGCCAAGTGAGATTTATAGCTGGTATGCAAAGATGTTTCAACATGCTCAAGTCAATAAATGTAATACATATTACATTAACAGAATGAAGGAAAAAAAATGTGATATCAACTGATGCAGAAAAAGCATTTGAGACAATGTCATGCCCTTTCATGATAAAAACTCTCAATAACTGGGAATAGAAGGTAACAACCTCAAATAGAGGCCATATGAAAATCCCACTGTAAACATCATATTCAATAAGACTGAAAGCATTTACTTGAAGATCAAGAACAAGACAGAAATACCCTGTCTCACCACTTTTATTTAACACAGTACTGGAATCTTAGAGCAATTAGGCAAGAAAAAGAAATAAAAGGCATCCAGACTGGAAAAGAAGCAGCAAAATTATCTCTGTTTGCAGATGACATGATCTTATATGTAGAAAATCCTAGTGTCTTTGTATAGACAATTTCAGTAACATTGCAGTTTACAAAATCAACACAACAAATCTATGATATTTCTATACAATAACAAGCAACCTCAAAAGGAAATTTAAGAAAATTCCATTTATAATTGTAACAAAAAACTGAAATATTTAGGAATAAACTTGAGGTAAAAGACTTGTACACTGAAAACCATAAAACATTGCTGAAAGGAAGGTCAATACAAATAAATAGAAAGCAATTCCGTGTTTATGGTTTGGAAGCCTTAATATTAACATGTCCATAGTCTAAAGCAATCTACAGATTTCATGTAATCTCTATCAAAATATCCCAATGGCTTTTTTTTTTCCCCATCCTGAAATTCATATGGAATCTCAAGAGACCTCACACAGCCAAAATCATCTTGAAAGGGAACAAAGTAGGAGGTCTCTCACTTCCTTATTTCATAACTTATGACAAAGCTACAATAATCAAAATGGTGTTGTAGTGAAACAAAGAGTCATATAGACCAATGGAATAGAATAGCAAATCCCTAAATAAACCCTTGCACATATGGGTCAAATGATTTTTGATGGTGGCAAGACCATTCAAGGGAGAAGGGACAGTCTTTTCAACAAATGGTGCTAAACAAGTGGACATTCACATGAAGCTAGATCTACCTCAAACCACATATAAAAATTAAAATGGACAAAAGGCCTTAACTAAGAGCTAAAACTAAAACATTTAGGAGAAACATAAGGGAAAATTTTAACAACATTAGATTTGGCAGTGATTTCTTAGATATGACACCAGAGGCACAGATAACTAAAAGAAACACAGAAACAACTTCCGTGCATCAAAGAAGAAAACAGAGTGAAAGGCAATCCACAGAATGGGAGAAAGTATTTGCAAATGATATATTTGAAAAGGGTGAATACCCAGAACATATAAAGACTTCTTACAACTTAACAAAAATGCACACCTGATTGAAAAAAGGACAAAGAGCCCAAATAGACATTTCTCCAAAGAAGACATAGGCCAACAAACAAAAAGATACTCAGCATCACTAGTCATTAGGGAAATGCAAATCAAAATCACAGCAGGATACCACTTCACACTCATTAGAATGACAATGATTAAGAATAGGTGTTGGCAAGGATGTGGTGAAACTGGACTCTTCAGTAGGAATGTAAAATGGTGCAGCCACCATGGAAATCAGTTATGGCAGTTTAAGAAATTAAACACAGAATTGCCATATGATTGAAAGCAGAGGCTCAGATATTTGCACACCCATGTTTACAGCAGCAGTATTCACAATAGCTAAAAGGTGGAAGCAACTTAAGTGTCCATCAACAGATGAGTGCACAAACAAAATGTGGTCTACCCATAGAACAGAGTATCAGCCTTAAAAAGAAATCACGACACATGCCATAACTTGGATGAACCTTGAGGACATTATGCTAAGTGAAATAAGACAGTCACAAGAGGACAAATCTCTTCTGATTCCACTCATACGAGGTCCTTACAGTAGTCAAATTCAAAAAGACAAAGAACAGAGGCTGTCAGGGGCTGGTGGATGGGGAATAGGGAGTTGGTGCTTAATGGGTACAGAGCTTCAGTTTTACAAGATGACAGAAGTTCATCTTGTAAACTTGAACTTGTGGATACATGGTAGAGAAGGCTGCACGGTATGAATGTATTTAATGCTACTAAATTGCGTACTTAAAATGGATAAGATGGTAAATTTCATGTGTATTTTAATACATCAAATTCTTTTAAATGACATTAGAATTGACTACATAGGTAGATAATAAAAGCCAACTTGCCTTCATCTGTGCAACTTTCTCAAATGATTATCAAATAAAAATGAAATTTCCACACAAAAACGAGACAGTTGAGGTGTCTCTCCTATTTGACACAGATGCCCTCATTTTTTTTGCTCTCCCTTACTTAAACAGGAAGAACAAGAGCATTTCAAAGGAACCCTATCCTCAGTGAACCCTGGTTACGGTCCAAGACCCCTGTGGCACCAGCAGTGCCTTCTCCTGCTTGTCCCTCCAGCTCGTGCTCTGGGCATCTCTGTTCTTTGTCACTCTGTGGACTTGAGCCAGTGAGGATTGGAAGGGAGAGGACCAAGTACAAAAAGAACAACTAGGAGGGTTAACAGCCTCTCCTAGGCATTTGCGTGAAAAGCAATGGCAGATCCACGTGGCCTGTATTGGGGCAGATGCTCTGGGGAGCGACTCCTTCATCTCACAGATGCTGAGGGTGGGAATGGCAGCAGCCATGCACTGCCTGAGTTTAGAGAGGACTGCTGGGGGTGCGTGTGTAGGTGCCACGTTACCACCTAGAACACACTGTCTCACGCTGTGAGCCAGGGCTTTTTAGGTACACAGTGATGCAGTTCCTGCTGGAATTCTGGAGGCAGAGGCTACACCTGAGCAGCTCCTACCAGCTCAGTGGCATTGAGCCCATGGGATGCGGGGGGACACTGCTTTCCAAAGTTGAGAGTCTGCTTCCTCTATGCAGAAACAACAGGTAGGGACAAGGAGTGGGGCTTAAGTGAAGACAAAAGCAGCAATTCTGTTGAGATAGACATGGGTGCAGGGAGGTTGAGAGCAGGGTGGATGCTGGTGTCAGCCATCAGAAGGCCCCAATGGCTGGTGCTGGTTAGTCATGTATGCAGGTCCTTATTTTTCCTCCTACCTGTTGCTAATCCCTTGGCTTTGTCATTGGGTAGCATTCGATATTGCACTAGATAGGGACTAAAGGGAGGTGAGTGGTGTCCATCACGTGCACACATCATAATGAAGAGAGGGAGATTAAAAAGTCAAGTTTCATAAGCCAAGCTCACTTCTGACTTTTTTCAGAGGGCAGCACCCTTTCCTTTTGATAATTCTGAAGATAAGCAGAACAGACTAGGTTTCATAGTCCATTTATCTACTAGGTTAGGCCTTCGCAATGAAAAGAAAAACCATTACAAGGCATTGCCAGAGAAAATGGTCTTATCCTCTTAAAGGATAATAAAACAAATGAATTTCCAAAAGGGGAGATAAATTGAAGCTTCTCAGTGACTTCAAATCTTATGTGGAGTTCTCTCCAACATTTAAAGAAGAGTTAACAAGAAACCACCACAAACACTTCCAAAACACAGAAGAGGGAACACTTTCTAAGCTTATCCTATGAGATAGACACCAAAACCCAAGAGATCACAAGGTGGTGGGTGGCAGGTGGGGTGGGGGGGTCTTGGAACCCATCCCCTGTGGATACAGAGGGCTGGCTGTTCCAACACACCAAATCCAACAGCTATGTATAAACGGTATCATAAACCATGACTTAGTGGGCTTTGGCCCAAGAATGCAAGGTTGGTTTAAGATACAGAAATCAGTCATTGTAATAAACAGCACATTGATCTTATGAAGGCTAAAAACCACATTATCTTCTCAAGAGATGCAGAAAAAGCATTTGACAAAATCCATCACACCCTTTCATGATAAAAACAAACTAGGAATAGAAGGGAACTTCCCCAACCTGACAGAGGGTATCTATGGAAAACCCAGGGTTAACATCATAGTTAATGGTGAGACTGAAAGCTTTCCCCTAAGAGGAGGAACAAGACAAGGATGTTTACCCTTGCACTGCTATTCAGTATTGTACTAGAGATTCTAACCAGCAAAGTGGGGCAAGAAAGAAGAATAAAGGACATCTAGGCTGAAAGGAAGAAGTGAAACTGTCTATTCACAGATGACATGATTTTGTACATAGCATCAGGAATCTACAAAGGTGTTAACAGAACTGATAAATCTTATATGACAGTTTGGTTCTAAAAGCAGCATTTAAGGCAAAAATTGTTCACAGATCATTAATTTTTTTTCATAAAGTAGACACAGTTTGCTGTGTACAGCCCTGTACAGGACACACACACAGTGCATACAGAGATCCTGTACATCACGCAGTAAACCATGACAGCTACAACTTGGTCTGCTCCTGAGAGGCTACTGCATGCCTTTCCAATTTGTGTGTATTCATAAATTAGGTGAGGAATGTGACTTTCTGACTCTCAAAATAGGCAAAAGGAAGTTGTAACTGGGTGTCAACAGACACCAGCCCTGAGTGAGCAGCGCAGACTGGGAACAGGTCCGAGAATGACTGGAGATTCTTATCTTGAGAGTGTCTGGCATTGCCTTTTGCAGGAACGATGGGTGAGTGAAACTTACTGCCTGGCTTTAGGCTCTTGGTGTCCTAAATTATCGACTTCACTGCAATGAAGGCATCAGAATGTAATTTAATCTCACAGGAGTGGCATCTCTACTTTTGGAAGGCCCCGTGAGAGAAACTGTATTCAAAAATACCATTCCAATGTGGAGATTTATGATTCCTCTTCTCATCTCTGTTTGGTGTTGTCTGATCTTCTGTAAGTGCCTCAAAATTGTCTTTATTCTGTCTTTATACCCTCCATTAACCTTTCAATCTCTCCCCAGCAATGTAAACCATCCCTGCTTACCTGCCCAGCTCCCACAACTTGTTCCTCGAACGCACCTGCAGAAGGCTGTGACTCATGCACTGGCAGTGCGGCTAGCTGTGTCCATGGCCTGTGGAAATATGCCAGCCCAGCAGAACAGCTGGAATCCTACACTATTAATATGGTTGTTTTCCAGGCAAGTACTGCGCAATTTATACAAGTTAAATGCACGTATCTGTGATTCGATAGCACAGCTGAGAACTGTTATAATGTCTAACAATTAAATGACAGTAATAGTATATGACAAATTAGGGGAAAGAACCACAACTTCAAAAGGATAGTTTCCTTCTAAGAAGAAACTAATATGAAAAAAGACTAACATCCCCCCCCCGACAAAAAACAGGCAAATAACACATTAAGTAACACATTACTTTTTGGTAAGTAATTTACCAAAAACAAGAAAAGCAAATGGACAATAAATATATGGAAATATTCAAGCTCACAATTTATCATACATCAAATTCTTCACTTATTAAAACAGCACCAACAGAAAAAGAAATACCTGTGCTTCAGGGATAATGGAAACTCCACGTACTTACTCCCTTTCCTAGATTAAAACAATTTCTTTTTTCAGCTGGACGCGGTGGCTCATGCCTGTAATCCCAGTACTTTGGGAAGCTGAGGCAGGTGGATTGCTTGAGCTCAGGAGTTTGATACCAGCCTGGGCAACATGGTGAAACCCCATCTCTACTAAAAATACAAAAAAACAGCTGAGCATGGTGGTACATGTCTGTGGTCCTGACTACTTGGGAGGCTGAGGTGGGAGGATCACTTGAGCCTGGGGGACAGAGGTTGCAGTGAGCCGAGATCATACCACTGCACTCCAGCCTGGATGACAGAGCAAGACCCTGTCTCAAAAACTCCAAAAAAATTTTTTTCATAAACAATCTAGAAATATATTTAAAAGCCTTAAAATATGTTTGACTCATGATGTTTGACTCATGATGTTGACTACTGGTTTATTGTAAGGAGACGGCCACATTGTTATGTGTGATGATGCTAATCACAGTTACTGATGCTAACAGCGAGACACTCGGGAACCCCAGGATGCTGTGATGATAAAGCCTGTTCCATCTGGGTGATTCTACGGAGCTAATAAAAACCAAGTTTCCAAATAACATTTAGGATATGGTTCTGTTTCTAAAAAAGGTGGGGTGGAGGGGTTGTGAAATAACAGTGGGATACAGGACATTTATGGTTTTATAAAAAACTAACATATATTCATGGAGGCCCCAGGTATTTGCATCACCTCAGGAGAAACTATAATTTGACAAATAAATGCATTCTTGGCCATTTGTGTCAGTTCACAGAAGTGGGGCTGAAAAATCCAGAATCTTTTTTTAGTCCTATTTATAAAAGCTATAAAAGTATAATTTTATTATGCTTAGAGGAAAAAAAAAGTAGAAATGATTTGCTTGGGTTCCTTGACCCTATTCGAAAATGGAAATATACAACAATGCATTTCTATCCTATGCCTGCTGAGGGGATTTTTCATATTCTTTTCAGCATGCACAATAATCTTTGGGTGGTGGGACTGATTTTCTAATTTTCTAAAATGGACATGCGTTATTTTAAAAAGAAAGCAATCTTTTAAGGATTTAAATATCAAAATCACTAACAACATTTCTCAGTAGGATGCAAAACTGATGGTTTGTATCAATAGATAAACATCATTTATTACTTTGTCTATTAAAGTAGTTTCAACACAACTGAAGTTCAGACTGCACTGGGCTGTTGCCATCACAGTCCGGGATTATGCACAGACCAGCCCACACCCCGAGCAGGGGTACCCTTGCCAGAACCTGTGCTGGATGCCTTAGGACCACAGAGACCACTGCCCGTTGTTGGGCTGTGTGTGCACAATTCATACCCCGACCCATAAGCCCTAAGACAAGAATGGCTATCATTGCCCTGGGTTCACTTTCTATTCAAAGAGGACTCATCTGGGCACAGCCAATGTAGTAGTTAAAATGCATTTTGAGAAAAAATAAATATTCTGTACAATGTATTTACAAGGATCAACTGTTTTGTCACCCACCCCCAATTAGTATAAAATTGGGAAACTGTAATTTGACAGTTAAGAAGCATATTATTGGCTGTTAGTGTCAAGTTAACAAAGAATGTGGAGCTGACCACCTGAAACATTTTTGAACTATATATATATAATATGCAAAATTTCACATTTTAATATGCTTAGAAGAAGAGTTTAAAGTAGAAATGATTTCCTTGGCCTCTGACCTTCAATGATGAAAATGCAACCATGCACTCCCCCTGTGCAGAAGGGCAGTTCTTCCCAGGCTTTCTGGAAGCAGGGCCTCCCAGGAGCCTCCACCCACCTCACAGAACACTCACTATGAGCCCTGCACAGACAGCATGATGCACAATCTCCAACAGGGATGGCAGGGGCAACTCTTAAAACTTGAAGAGGTCGATGAAGTGCTGCGGAGACACAGGCGTGAAGCAGCTGTCGGGGTCGGCCGCCGTGCAGGGGTGTCCTGAGTCCTGTGGGGAGGTGGGAGATGGTTAGGAGGGGGCCACCACCAGCCACACTCTAGTGATGGTGGTTGGGGGGTCGTCAGCTGCTTGTTGACATGGACCCTGGGCCCCACCTCAGAGGTACATGAGAGAGAACTTGGATGAGAATGATCAACACAAGGGCAGCCGCAGCCAATTCTACGCAGAGGTTTTCCATGGAACTCCTGCTCAGGTAGGGCAGGAGACGGCAGCCCCAGGTCAGCCCTCCAGTGCCGAATCTGGTATTGAGTCAGAGGAGCCAGCTGCTGACACCACCCTGCATTGCCCGGGAATCTACAAGGCCACAGAAGAAACCACTGGGGACTTTCTGTCCTCTGGTCCCAGCCATTCCTTTGTCCTGTCCTGTTCCTGGTGCACTTTGGCGCACAGGGTTCCCTCCACCCACCATTCATCCCTCAATCAGCCTGGGCTCCCTGCACAGGACAGGAGCGTGGGGACACATGGCCTCAGCCCCTGAGGCTCCTGCTTGCTCCAAGGGAGCTGGCCATGCTCACATACCTAAGGATCCAGAATTTTATTTAATATGAGAAGCCACAAAAGAAAAATTAATTTTGTGGATGAAGGCTGGCAGAATCTTAGGAGGAACGTAGGTAGACGGGACCAGAGGCCTTGGGGTCAGTGCTGGGTCTCTCCATGGCATGCCCTGGCAGTGCTGCCAACCCAGGTGCTGTGTGGTGAAGTGTTTATGGGCACGTCTAGCATCCTCCCTCAGCACTCAGGTGTTGTTCTGCGAAATATTTCATGAACACTCTCATCCTTGCTGAGGTGATCAAAGTGGCCACTCAGCCCTGCTCAGGGTTCTGAGAAAGCTCAAGTCAGCGAGAGCTGGAATCGAGCTGGGCAGTGACCAGGATGACGTGCACGAGATGCAGCACAATGCAACGTTTTCATCCTGAACACGGGATGTGTGGCAAGACAGGGAAGTACCTTGAATAGTAAAGCAAGGTGGTAGTCCTTTGAGATCATGAAGAAAGAATCAGGAAGGAATGCAGTGAAGGGAGGGAAAAAAAGGAAAAGATTAGAAAGAGCCAGACTGTAAGCATTCAGGTTTGATTCATATTATTAACGAAAATAACTAAAAACATCAGGTAACTAAATTTGGACAGTACAAGGTTATTTAAAGCAAGCAAACAAGGCATCATCAGATAACCCAAATTCCCAAACTACTTGAAGACAGTCTTAAGACAACATATCTTTACCTTTAAGTCTTTCAAATTGGCAACTAATGAGGCTGCCGTGCTAAATAACCTTCAAAATTATTCACTGAAAAAGAGATGCTATTTCCATGTGCAGTTTATATTAAAATTTGTAAGTTTTTTGGGGGAAAGTTCTGTTATTTAATGTCCAAAGGGTCTGCTCTGTGCTAAATAAGGCAAATTAAGTCAATTCCACACTTTAAGCCAGCCCCCACCTCTGACACTTGTTTCTTCAGACCAGTGGGTGTCACTTTCCAACACAAACCCAAGCCTCAGCTGCTGCCCTCCTGTGCTGTCCTCCCCCGCTGGTTCAGGCCGCACCAGCGAAGCGGTTCCCCCGCAAGACCAGGAACACCAGACCATGGAGACCTCATCTTAGATTCTGGCTCCAACTTTGCTCCTGATGTCCACACAGGACTGTGGGGTCAATGTCAGGTGTCCAGACCTCTATTCTGGCAACTGATACACCAAGAAAAAATAGGACATAAAAATGCCAAACGGCTCATCCTGGCTTCCCTGACCCAGCCGACAAGTCTACAGTTTTTAACTGAGGTTTTGTACAGCCAGGAGATAACGCCACCCCTCTCAGTGACCCTGAGTGCAGGGTGCACCAGTGTACCCTCCGAGGGCCATCGAAGTCAGTCTTTGGCTCCAGAGCTGAACTCAGCCCAGTTACTTAAAGACTGCGTGAAAGGCTAAGGCAGGTAGAAAAGTTAAAAAAGAACTCCAATATAGTAGAGCCGGAACAGATGGGAAACCAGCTTGGGAGCAGATGAAGCAGCTCCACAGCACTGCTGACTGGAGAGCTCCAGGCTTATGTACTGTGGGAAATGATAAAACACCAGATGCCGACCTGAGACAGATGCACTGTGGTGTCGGCTCATGACCAAGTCCCAGGGCCAGGTAAGAATTTACCGTCACCAACACCCAGTCTCATTTTCTTACTAGCTTTGATATTACTTGAGTTTCTCAGTCAACACAAACTCCTGGGATGCTAAACAAACAAAAAACAAGCAGTAACCCTAACCCTAAGTGCCATTTTCTGAGTACCAGCTATGTGCCAGGTTTCCAGGTGCAGGACTGTTGGACATTCACAGCTCCTCTGTGTGATAGTTCATGGCATCAAACCAAGGCCCTAGGAGGGCAGCAAGCTCAGGAGACCCTGGAGGCAGGTCCAGGTCTGCCTGACTCCAATCTGGGTTTGGCCTACCAGGCCACTCACCTCCGGTTAGCCACACTGATGGAGCAGATGGCAGACAGGGCAAGAAGTACCTGACACCTTCAGGGGTTAAATTAGGAGGGATGGCTCTTTTTGAATACTTCCATGCATGGATTCAGAACTAAAAACGTGGACTGCCTTGTAGAATGATACTCAGTGGGAGAAGCTGTGATGGGGCCATTCACTGTAGCTGCAGTGAAGTGGACATCACAGCCTCCAGGGCAAGACATGAACCTCCCAGAACTAAGAGATGGGCAGCTGTCTTTGCTAGGAGAGACTTGTTCTCAATTTTCATGACTTGATCAAGTATGATAAGGTTCACTAAATACAAGAATGGCAAAGCAAATTCTTTTGGAAGGGTACATCATCTCTCAATTTTAAAAAATCAGAACTTACATATTTCAGGAAACTAAGGCAGCACATTCTTATACACATGGAGCACCTGTAATCCAAAAATCTGAGATGCTCCAAAATCCAAACCTTTTGAGCACTGACATGATGCCACAGTGGAAAACTGCACATTAACAAGTACATAAAATTACTAAAACATTGTATGAAATTATCTTCAAGCTCTGTGTAAATGAAACAGATGAAAAAAATCTGAAATCGGAAACACTTCAAGTCCCAGGCATTTCAGATAAGGGAGATTGATCTGTACGGCCCAACAATGCAGAAGCGAAGGAGTGTTTTTCTTTGTTAGCTGCTTAGCAGACGGGGAGAGCTCCAATATTCATAAATGTTGTTCTAAGAAAAACACTATCACATACAAAACTGAAAGCCTTCTACCTCTTCTATGAATGGTATTTTTCCCCATAAAAATATCGTTGCTTTTAATAGTTCTATAGTACAAAACAATCTGCTTAGGAGAAAAAAGAAAAGTAACTCTTAGGAGAAGCACTAACTCAACTTAGAAATTACAGTATTGTGTCCACTCTTACTCTGTGACTGAAGACACAGCCACATGTTTTCAGTGTTAATATTTCAGAGAAGAACAGGTGTCAGTCCAAGAAGGAACTACACAGAAGGGGGGCCCTGTTCCCTCCAGGGTCAGGTGTCAAAGCTGGGTGAGAACCTGGACTTCACTCAGTTGACCCCTTTCCTTCAGTCCACAAGCATCTGCCTGTGGCTTCTACTGCAGACAACTCACCCCCATATTGTGCTTTTTGTGCCATGTAACTGGGGAGAAAAGAATAGAATGAGGGCTCTCTCCTGTATAACCTAATCTTACTGATGAACTGATTCGCTGACCTCACCAAGTTGAGAATAAACTGGAATCAAGATGTTCCCTGCTCTTGAGGGATAATATTCTACAAGACAGTTGTACTACTGCAGAAACACATAACACAACTTGCATCTTTTTAATTTCAGGAAAGACAGAAGTCATACCAAAATATTAAAAATCAGAAAATCTCATATTCATGTATGATGCTGTTTACCTTTGACATACCAAACAAAACTATTAAAATAATACAAGAAAAACACATCTTTACATTCTTTGCTCAATCATGGATTAATTTTTAAATCCACACTTAGAATAAATGTAATTTGAAATGAAAAGCAGTTGTCTCTTTCCAACAGCCTAGAGCTTGCCTTATGACCTATCTGATAACAAATTTAGATAAATGTAAAGCAAAGGTAAAATCACAACAGGTTACGGTGTCTATCAGGCAAAAGCCTCATCTCCCTAGACCTAGAGAAGGCAAGAGGCAGAGACAGCCCACTCCTGCAAGAGGCAGGGCCTCATCTAGACCAGGGACAGTCAGGGGTTCCCTCCGCAGAGCAGCCGGCAGCTCAGCAGGGTCACTCCAGGACCAGCTTCTGCCTAGTTTCAACACTTTTTTTTCCCCCATGGTGAAATCTCACAACATCAAACATGTTCAAATGCAAGGCAGACCATGGAAACATACTCCAGGGTGAAATAATATTAACATGTTAAGAAAGAAGTGGATAATAGCCGGGTGCCATGGCTCATGCCTGTAATCCCAGCACTTTGGAAAGCTGGGGCAGACAGATTGCTTGAGCTTGGGAGTTTTGAGACCAGCCATGGGTAACACGGTGAAACCCCGTTTCTAACAAAAAAAAAAACAGACAACAACAACAAAAAAATCAGCTGGGCATGGTGGCTCACCCCTGTGGTCCCAGCTACTCAGGAGGCTGAGGTGGGAGGATCACTTGAGCCCAGAAGTTGGGGCTGAAGTGAGCCATAACTGTGTCACTGCACCCAGAACTGCGTGGGTGTCAGAGCAAGACACTGCTTCAAAAAAACAAAAAAAAGAAGTGAATTAGTTGGGCATGGTAGCACCTGCCTGTAGTCCCAGTTACTCGAGAGGCAGGAGGTAGAGGCTGCAGTGGGCCGTGGTGATGCCACTGCACTCCAGCCTGGGTGACAGAGCGAGACCCTATCTCAAAAAATAAAAAAGAAAAGAAAAAAAAAGAAACAAGCAGTTATCTCTGACTGTGAAAAACATTCTTTTCAGACATACAGTCTGGATGGTGAGAACAGGAAGTAACTGGATGAAGGGAAGAAACTTGCAGGTAAGTAACAATAGTCTTGTTAAGTTCTGATCATATGAATGAGAAAAATGCAGATTTTAAAATCTGGGACTTCTCTATGGATGCTTTTTCTCTAAGAATATGGCTTTGAGAAATGAAGCCTAAGCTGGTCCTGGCCCTACACAGATGGTGGGGACATAAAGGGCCAAGGGCTAAGTCTGGGGAAACGAGGAAGGTGCACTTGTCCTCAGATGGGCAGAGGGGTCACACTGCAGCCTTCAACCTCAGGCTGGGGGTCAGCAGGGAACCTGGAGCTGCTGCCAGGAAAAGCCAGTGGCCGCAGTCCACCTGCGATGCCCTCCTACATGCTAACTTCTGCAAAAAGGAGAAGCGTTTTGGTTTGCAGCATTTCTGGTTTAAGCCCAAGATGAATGAACATCTATTCCCCTACCCCAATACTTGGTAAAATATAGCTCCTTAACTTACTTGTAACAGTACTTTCTACTTTTTAGTCTTACACTTAGAATATAAGTGATTAGTTTGTTTCACCAAATTTTAATCCTGAAATTCCAAGAGTGTATTTAAATCAGTACCTTCCAAAAGAGAATGCTGCAGTGCCGACAGAAATGCAGCGTGTCTCCGTACTGCTCCTTCGCTGGGTAATGTTTCTGAAGTGCAAAGTACATCAACTTCCATTCAATATGACCTTTTTCTGAAAGGATCAAATGTCTACAAAACTAAACAAACAAAACCCCATTCAGAATCAGCATAAGATGACTTTCAAAGCATAATATTAGGTGTAAAACTTTTTCATTTTATTTTAGTTTTTAATTTTTTTTAACTTCAATAGCTTTAGCGGTACAGGTGGGTTTTGGTTACATGGATGAACCGTACAGTGCTGAAGTGTGGGATTTTCGTGCTGCCATCACTGCAGAAGTAAGCATTGACCCACCACGTAGTGTTTCATCCCTCGCCCTCCTACCCTTCCCTCTCCTGAGTCTCTACCGTGTATTCTACCGCTCTCAATGCCTTTGTGTGCCCACGGCTTAGCCCCTACTTATAAGTGAGAACATAAGGTATTTGGTTTTCCATTCCTAAGTTATTTTACTTAGAATAATGGCCTCCAGTTCTATCTGAAATTATTTTTCAAAGGCACTGTAGTACATAAAACAATTATTTGAAATTAAACTCACTTGGATTAAATCAATGAGTGACAAATCAAATAAATTATGCTATACCTGTATAATGGAATACCAAGCAGCTGTTAAACAGACTTAAATATTCCAATCCAGAATAATGTCCATAATAAATTAAAATAAGCTACACACATATTTGATAATGGACTTATATCTAGAATACATAAAGAACACTTAAAACTCAATAATAAAAAGACAAATAACCCAATTTAAAAAAATGGGCAAAGGACTTGCAAAGACATTTATCTAAAGAAGTCACAGAAATGGATGATAACCTCATGAAAAGATGCTCAGAATCCAGTCATCAGGGAAATGGAATGAGACCCACTTCATGCCCACTAGAATGGCTTTAATCAAAAAGTGAAATAATGAGCAGCATTGGGGAGGGGTGGCGAATCGAGAGACCTCACACTGCTGGGGGAATGTGAAATGGCGCAGCCACTTTGCAAAACAATCTGGCAATTCCTCAAAAAGTTAAACAGAATCCACCATATGACTCAGTCATTCTACTCCTAGGTTTATAACCAAGAGAAATGAAAACATGCATCTACACACAAACTCGAACATGTTCAAGGCAGCATTATTTGTAAAAGCCACAAACTTTTATCAAACAAACTAAATGTCAATCACCTGATGAATGGATAAACAAAATGTGGATACAGAGAGTAGGATATTATTCAATCTTGAATGAAGCTCTGATTTATTCTACAACATGGAGTCGTAAGGACATCATGCAAAGGGTAAGAAGCCAGTCACAAGACAACAAATGCCATAGATTCTTCTTATATTACACGTCCAGAACAGGGAAACACAGAGACAGAAAGACAATCAGGGGTTGCTTAGGGCTGGGAATGGTAGCTGAAGGGCAGAGTTTTTTTTGTTTTTTTGTTTTGTTTCCTGAGGTGATGCTGATGTTTTAGCTGTGTCCCCCGCCAAATCTTGAACTGTAGTTCCCATAATTCCCATGTGCCGTGGGAGGGAGCCGGTGGGAGGTAACTGAACCATGGGGGCAGGTCTTTTCCATGCTGTTCTTGTGATAGTGAGTAAGTCTCACCAGACCTGATGGTTTTGTAAAGGGCAGTTCCCCTGCACACGCTCTCTTGCCTGCCGCCCTGTAAGATGTGGCTTTGCTCCTCCTTTGCCTTCCACCAGCATTGTGAGGCCTCCCCAGCCATGTCAAACTGTGAGTCTTTAAAAATTACCCAGTCTCGGATATGTCTTTTATTGGCAGTGGAGAATGGACTAATACAGATGTCAGTATCCTAACACTGACTGTAGTGATGGCTGATAAAGTGGAGGGTATCTTAATAAAGGTGTTACCAAAAACATCAGTGTTACAGAGTGACCTTCAATTACAGTTTTGAAAACGACCAGTGCACAGCTAGATAAATTAATGTGCATGTTTGAGTGCACATGAAAGCCTGAAATGAAACAAAATGCATGGGCTAAAGGAGTAACAGGGATGCCTTGGGGTGGGGGCCTTTAACTTGTTTGCACAACACTGTACTAGTCTTTAAGGCTGTTGCTGCAATGAGCATGTTTTACTTTTCATAGCTAAAAACAATCACTTGTATAACATACTCATACTTCAGTCATGGCTTTTGAGGACTCTGGAAATTATCATGGAGTCAATGAGGAAATCCTGTTTCTAATAAAATTTGAAAAGAAGACTACTTGCAAAATAAAAAGTAGTAGTTATCAGCCTGTTTATATTTAGTATTAATTTCTGTGTCCTCTAGGCAGGCACTGTTAAAACATTAGTTCCCAGAGACTAAAAACAACCATTTGTTGTCTCATTTCTACTTCTTACGAATTCTGTGCTATACCAGTGTTCACGGGGAGAATCCCCTCCCATGGTTTTTCTCCTAAATAATGATCTGTGATTTTTCTGAACTCAAATGCAACATCCCACCAGATGCTCCAGTCAAGAGCATTTAGCTGACTTTTCCTTCCATACTATCTTGAACCAGTCGGTTTTCTCAGGTATCTAGTTTTTATTTTGGGGATGCTTCCTTATCTATGCTTTCTCATAAAAGCTATTTCTGATATGCTTTTTTTTTTTTTTTCAGGGCCTTAATGTTAGTTACTGACGCCTGAAGAACAGATCATTATTTTCTGATGCTGTGTTTTTATGATTCAGATAAGAAAATGTGTACAAATGAGATGCACCTGCAGGTGCTAATTGCAACTTAACTATTCTAGGATATCAGTGCAGAAAGACGTTTAACTTATTTAAAGCAACTCTTTTAAGAATGGCAATGACCACAGAAATGGCCAAAAGACATCCTTAAGTATGTTTAGGGTCTGGATGTATAAACACCTGCCAGGCACTCTCATTAACGCCTTTTGGGAACAGCTCGGGCCTGCACGTGATAGGTAGTGTCCCAGGGCAAACTGGGAGGCAGAGGGTTCATCCCAGATGACCTTCATTTACCTCTTTTCCTAGGATCTAAATCCTCCCCACAAAAGTCTATCCACCCCCTCCCCCATGCCCAGTGCTGACTTAAAATTCGATCCACTGATTTCTCCTACTCAGATTAATATTGGAATTCTTTTGCTTCTCCCGAACAACTCCACTTGAGACCGTTCTCCCCAAGGTATCCATAACCTCTGCTCAGCTAAATCTCACAGGCTTTTCTTTGTCCTATTAATCTCTCTGTCCATGGCTTTGAGGGTCCAGCTCCCCCCAGGTTCTGAGGCACTTCATCTATCACTCAGCATTGGGGTTGGTGCCCTCACGCCCTGCTCAGGCTGATCCCATTGCCTCCTGTCCTCTCCATATGCATCTGTCCAGGCCCTCGCTCCACATGCCTCTCAGACACACTCCATGAGGCCCGTGTTCAGGCCAGCCCCTTCCTGTGGGAGCCCCCATCCCATCCCATCCCATCCCATCCCATCAGGGTCATCTTCTGATGTCTTCCCTGTTGCCCTCGTGCACTTCCTGGCCCATAACTCTTATTTTCCTGAGGCAGGATCCTGATGGATCCTCTTGTATCCACTCCAGCCTAGTCCTCAAACAAGAACAGAAGCTCTTCTGAAAGCTGCAATTCCATGTGCTTTGCTGGCTCCCCTGAGCTCACAGGACACAGACAAAGATTCTTCATGTGGCTTGGCCTCTGCTGTGCTTCCTCACCATCCACCACTCACACACACAGCACCCTCCCCATGGTAGGGTCCTGCTCTCTGCCTAGGCCCTGTCCACTGCCCTGCACTCCAAGGGTAGACTGTGCTCCTCATGAAAGGCACCCAGTCCCATCCTAGGTCTTCACAGTGCTGACCACAGTTCCAATCCCACCCCATGAGGGGCACAACGCGCCTCCCTCCAGCCACCTGCCTTCCCTGGCTGCGCCCAGCCCCAGGCAGAGCAGGTGCCTTGGACATCTGTGGGGTGATGAGGGGAACCCCCAGTTTCTGCAGAGGCCCAGGAACAGGGACCACAAGGTCTCATCGTGGATGCGGAATGAGCAGACCACCCTGGAAAGGCCTTGAGCACTGACAGCAGAACACACCTTATGCTGCCCCACGTGCAATCCCACGTGCAGCAGGCAAAAGGCAGTGGCGGGGCGCGCTGTGGACACTCAGGAGTGCCATCTACCAAGTGCTGAGAGCACTGAGGCACACAGAGGGCGCCTGACTTTTCAAAGATGTGCAGCTTGGTCAAAAGCAGAACTGGAATCTGATTCATCAAATCAGGAGAAAAGGCAGTCAGTGAGCCAGGGACTCTACGCACCTCGTTATCAACGGGAGAGAAAAGAACTCAGCTCATGCTTTGCTGTTCAGTTTTGGATTATTTTAGAATCATGGTTCTTTTTCAACAGGAAAAATAAACCTTACATTCTGTAGGAGAGAAACCACAGCAATCTCAATAAATTCTGATTGTTCCTGGTTCTTTCAAAGTGGAAAACACTCAGCCATTCTTTCTCTTCAGGTGAGTTTATAGGGTATGGCCCCTAGGCAGAGTCTACTAAACTCCCTGCCTGAGGGGACACTGCTGCATCCCACTCACCTGCTTTTCAGCAAAATGGTACTGACACAGCTTCTTCCACAGCTGTCTGTCTTCACTGAGCATATACAGCGTGGGGGTCACCTGGCCTAAGGTGATGATGTCCCATCCGTCTGAGAACCGGTAGAGGATGTTGTTCAGCATGTGCAGAGGAAGGTCACTGAGGGTGAGGCCATTGTTCACTTGCTGAAAGGAAAACACAACAGCATCTCACTGAGAAGATGGCCAGTGTTTGTTCACACAGTAACTGAAGAGTCAAGCTGGAATGAATGCTTCAAAACATGGCAACACAAAAGGAGCTCTCCAGGTCATGCATTGCAAGGCATCAAGGGGCCTGCATCCACCACCCTGGGGAGGGCTGGAGGAGGAGGGCAGGGGAGGGCTGCACAGCAGGCCAGAACCAGGCTGTTCCTGGGTGAGGCCCCACTGCTGCACCTCCCCATGCGCCACGTGTCTATCAGCATCAGGAGGTCAGTACTCCTCTACGGCATCGAGACACACCTGGAGAAGAGCAGGGTCTGCAGACGTGGCACTGCTGCCCAGATGAATCCAACGCACCACGAGGGCAACATGACACCCATCACCAGCAGGGGGCACGGCCTGCGCCACACCGTCTGGGTGGCCTGGACAGCCCCTGGGCCTTGATGGGTCACAGCTGGTCACCCCAGTGATGAGGGAGGTTGACCACATCATCTGCAAAGCCCCTTCTAGCTTTGTGGGTTTTTTCCCTTTATTGAGGTGTAAGTGATAAATGGACTCTGTCTATACTGGCAGCACGTGGTGTTCTGTGCTTGTATGCGTTATGAACCAATGGCCATAGCCCAGCTCGCTGTCTGTCACCTCAAGTCATAATCCTTTTATTTTTGTAGTGAGAACATTTAAGACCTACTCTTAGCAAATCTGAAGTGAAGGATGTATAATTATTAACTGCAGTCATCATGCTGTGTAGACAACCTCTAGAGTGGACTCCTCCTGCACTACAGAAACCTTTCACCCTCCGTCCAACATCCCCCAACCTTCCAGCTTTACATTTCTATGACTTCAAGTTTACAAACCATTTCTCCCTCACGCACACCAGAGAGTAAATGCAGGGCATCTGCCCTCAGAAGATACACGTGTGTGCACGTGCCAGGCTGAGGAAGGGTGGCTGTCCCTGGCCCCGAGAAGTGGGCTCAGTCAGTTCAAAAATTAAACTGCTCTGAGGTTGACCTGAGAAAGCCCTGGGTTGAGTGCATACTGTTTCAGACTTTTCAGGCCTCAGTTGTATCTAAATGATTCCCTTCATTCTCACTAGAAGCACCTCTTCCTGACAGTGGGGTTCTGGCTGTTTGGGCGGGACAGAGGCTACCCGGTCCCGCCTCGGTTCCTGACCTCAGTCTGCTCACCCGCGAGCTTCTGATTTGTATTTTTCTTTTGTTCCCAATAGGTTGATATATGTACTTGGCCACAGGGAGAGCTAGCTTCCTTCTGATGTGTTGTGCCCTTCTATATTCCTGCTGCACACAAAGCACAGTGACCATCTATTTTTGGCTAGAATGAGCTAATTCCATGAGTTTGGTTCTTGAAATTGCCTGACCTCTGTGGACAGTGGAGTGTAGGGAGAGGTGACTGGGGCACCCGTGCCTTGACACCCCATTTTCTTCTCCTGCTCCCCTATAATGCCCTCGCGATGGAAGCAACTTCCTAGGACTTCAGAATGGAAACTGCTGCAGGGCGCTTCTCCTGCATCCCTGTGGGCAGCATGAGGATGGACCACCAGTGATGCACTCTAAGCCGCCTTCACCTCATCAAGCACACTATGCATCTGCCAGACACGAGTGGGGCCTCAACACTGTGTGACAGTTTGTGAAGTGCTCTAACATTCTGGACATAATCATGAAGCTTTCATGGACTGCACCACTGCACCGTGTTGTAGGCTACGGAGCTGCACAGTCCAAGAGACATCACTTCCCCAGCAGCCAGCATGGTGCCGGCAGGCTCTCAGCAAACGTCTTTGTTCATTCCTCATGAGTCTGACACATTTGATTCAAGTCTTAACCTATCCTTCCATCTTTATTGTCTAGCATATGGCAGAGAGCACATAGAAAAGAGAAAATGGCCAGGCTGGGTGGCTCACACCTATAATCCCAGCAACAC
This sequence comes from Macaca thibetana thibetana, assembly GCF_024542745.1. NCBI lineage: Eukaryota > Metazoa > Chordata > Mammalia > Primates > Cercopithecidae > Macaca > Macaca thibetana. The sequence goes on from NC_065585.1 coordinate 141,882,327, forward strand.
AGGCGACTGAGGTGGGAGGATCACCTGAGCCCAGGAGTTAAAGCCTGCAGTGAGCTATGATTGAACCACTGCCCTCCAGCCTGGGAGACAGAGCAAAACCCCATCTCAAAAACAAAAACAAAACAAAACAAAACGATAACGTGCATGTAAATTAATCCACGTGCATGTAAATTAATCCCCAACTAAAAGTCTAACACTCTTAGAAGAATTATGTCTTCCAGGTGCTTCATTCTAATTCCTATTGAGAAAAATTTCTGTAGCAGACAGGAGTTTACAAATATTCTGCTGCTAAAATTACAAAGTTTAAAGGGAGTATGAAGTGGTGGTATGAAGGTAGTACAAAGAAAAAAAGTCCTGGATTAGTAGTTATAGAGTCTGGTGTGACAACTCGGCATTTGGGATTTCTGGCAGAGTCCAGTTTTACAGCCCTGTTAATGGCTGTAACAAGAGGGTGTAGCAGAAATGCCAGCACTTCTCATCCAAACGAAATCTCGAAATGTGACAAGGCACAAAAGTCTTGCTGAACATGTCAGAAATCCTGCTGCGTTTTTTGCCACACCTCCTCCACTGATTAGCTACATGCTCTCTGCCATTATGAAATCTCTCACACCTACACCGCAATGGAAGGAAGAAACGATGCTGCTGTCTGCTTCTCTTGCTTCAGGATAGTCTCAGCTATTGCATGCGACTGTTAACAATTCCCGTTTCTCTGTGGAAGCACTTCTGCTAACAGAAACTTTGTGTTGCTATTATCATTCTATTTTACACAGAAAAAAAAAAGAGGTACAGATGAGTTGACTGGCTTGCCCAAGGTCGGGGTCTAGCTTCAATCAGGGTTCAGCCTCGAGCCCAGTCTGCCTGGTCCCAAGTCTGTGTTCCCAACTGCTCTGCCCTTCTCCACGGGAGGCCCATCCCCTCACTATGTGGTGAGTAACTGAAGTCTCCCTCAATTCTTCTTTCCCTCGCACCCACTTCAAAGTCACCAGTCTAGTCTTTTGCTGAAGTATCCCCAAGTTCATCCTTCCCATTTAACTGTCATTCCTCATGAATGCAGTGAGGGTTTGCTTCCCTCCAACCTGGCTGGTCCCTGCCTGGCACTGAAGGGGTACCTCTAAACATGGACCTTTCAGTGACCCTTGGCAGAGAGCAGCAAACACTCTGCAATGCCCATAAAGCCCTGAGTCTGATCCTAATGCCCTGCACCTTCTTCCCAGCAGTACACACGTTTGGCACACCACACTCTATCAGCCCCTAGACGCAGAAGTTCCCACACCTTCTCACAGCAGCCAGCTCTGCAACTTCTGGGAATTTTGTTAGCCAGTTTACTTTTCGTTGGCGGCTTGAAGTCAGTCATAGTGGGAAAGTGACAAATGCTACAAATCAAACCTCTTGCCTCTGGAGAGCCAGTTGTTAAGCACTGACCAACAGGCCACCACCTGGACACTTTCCCCTCATTTTTTTTTTTTTTTTTTTTGAGATGGAGTCTCGCTCTGTCGCCCAGGCTGGAGTGCAACGGTGTGATCTCCATTCACTGCAACCTCCGCCTTCTGGGTTCAAGCGATTCTCCTGCCTCAGCCTCCCAAGTAGCTGGGACTACAGGTGCCCGCCACCACGCCTGGCTAATTTTTTGTATTTTTAGTAGGGACGGGGTTTCACTGTGTTAGCCAGGATGGTCTCTATCTCCTGACCTTGTGATCTGCCCGCCTTGGCCTCCCAAAGTGCTGGGACTACTGGTGTGAGCCACCACACCCAGCCCATTCTTTAAGCTCCACCTAAAACATCACATCACTAGTGAACCAATGTAATGTCAACAGCCCTGTGTGCATATCTGTTATAACCCACTGAGTTCTGTGACTCACCGTGGGCTCATCTCCCTGGGCCCTCGGACGCCCCACGCTAAAGGCCACGCCTGCTGATCCATGTGTCCCACCTCCGAGGGGCCTAGCAAGCACATGGGGGCATCCAGGAAGTGCTGACTGGGTGAGGAAGCATATGAACGCGTTCCTGTGTGTCCACTCTGACTGAGCCACAGAGATGTGCACACGAAAGCACTTCCAGTTCATCAGCACTGCCGTATCTTCAAATGCAGCTTCAACAGCAAAGTGTATTTGTTTTTCAATAAAAAAATGTCTGAAGTTCTTAGGAACTTTTCAACATAATATATACTAAATTTCTGCTTACTTTTGGGACTATGAGAATTTAGATTGAAGGGGTGTCGAGGTATTTCTTTTCTGAGATGGAGTTTCACCCTCGTTGCCCACACTGGAGTGCAATGGCACGATCTCGGCTCACTGCAACCTCCACCTCCCAGGTTCAAGCCATTCTCCTGCCTCAGCCTCCCGAGTAGCTGGGACTACAGGTGCCTTCACCACGCCCGGCTACTTTTTGTATTTTTAGTAGAGACAGGGTTTCACCACGTTGGCCAGGCTGGTCTCCAACTCCTGACCTCAGGCAATCCACCCGCCTTGGCCTCCCAGAGTGGCTGGGATTACAGGTGTGGGCCACTGCGCCTGGCCAGGGGTGTCAAGGTATTTCTTGTTGGGATAATCTAGAAGACAAAGACGACTGTCAGCGCACTGGAGAAAGCTGGTCCCTGTATCCTGTGAGGCTAACATGGCGGAACTTTAGGCGGTGTGCTTGAAGTTCCACTGTCAGGGATCCGGGAAGGCTCTCAGCTGCTCTGTTCTAACCCCATCTGCTCGAGTCACCTCAAAATTCACATGAATAAGTGTGAGGTAGCAATCCAGCATCAGCCAGCGGGTCAGGAGACCAGATCTTTACCTTAAGCAGCCTCAGACCAATTTGGCTGACTGAGTCCAGCATCCACAAATGCAGCTCAGTTAACTGAGTTGGTAAAGTGCTCTTTCTACTGGTTTCAAGTAACATTCCCAGAGAGGTAAAACTCCTCTGGCCAACTCCTACAAGGGAACCTGACCCTCCTCGAGGCTGGAAGCAGGACACAGGGTCCAGAAGCCAAGATCCTCACAGAGGCACATGCCATGTTTCCTGCTTCAGAGAGCACTCAGGGACTGAGGTGAAGAGATGCCAGGCAGCATGCAACCACTAATGAAACAAAAGAAACCAGTTCAAGGTCTTTGATGGTAAGATTTGAGTGGACATGACGAAAACTGGCACCTTTGTGTTATCGGTGCTTTCTTATTCCTCAAAGATAAATCATTAATTTCATTCTTGTGCCTTATTTTTCCCACTTGATCAACATGGTACTACCCTAACACCTAACCTTCTGTGCTGAGGCAGAGAGGTACTGCCATGGGAGTGTGCTCTGCCTACCAGGGCTGTGGGAACCATCCCAGGCCAAAAGCAGAGTGTCTTCCTTCACAGGCTATGGGCAGCCCTGAGTGGGCCAAGCTGGGGCCACATGCACTTCTGTTATCCCTCAGCCCGTGCCTCTTCCCAGGTAGTATGAACGGAAAGAAGATCCAGAAGGAAGCTCAGCATACAGCTGTGCCTTCCTGCTCTTTCTCAGCCCACCCAGTCAAAGATGCAAGCTTCTCCCTTGCTTTCTCCTTTCTCTCCTCTTGGTGAGGTGTGGCCCAATCCTTGGAGCTTTGTTGTTGTCTCCACTGGTCCACATCTCCCCACTGGCTCCCCATCTCTCTCCAAAGAATGGAGAGCCACTAATCCCACCTGGAACTTCCCAGCCAGACCAGAAAGGCTGCTTCCTGGCCTTTCCCGAACACCCCCATCCTTGGGATCCTGACCATGAAAACCCACCATGGACAAGGACACACCCTGTTCTCTCCCCGAGAAGGTCACTCGCTGGACATCACTACCATGGATCTATCTCATCAGGAGAAGGTCACCCGCTGGACATCACTACCATGGATCTATCTCATCAGGAGAAAGTCACCTGCTGGACATCACTACCATGGATCTATCTCATCAGGAGAAAGTCACCCGCTGGACATCACTACCAGGGATCTATCTCATCAGGAGAAGGTCACCCGCTGGACATCACTACCAGGGATCTATCTCATCAGGAGAAGGTCACCCGCTGGACATCACTACCAGGGATCTATCTCATCAGGAGAAGGTCACCCGCTGGACATCACTACCAGGGATCTATCTCATCAGGAGAAGGTCACCCGCTGGACATCACTACCAGGGATCTATCTCATCAGGAGAAGGTCACCCGCTGGACATCACTACCAGGGATCTATCTCATCAGGAGAAGGTCACCCGCTGGACATCACTACCAGGGATCTATCTCATCAGGAGAAGGTCACCCGCTGGACATCACTACCAGGGATCTATCTCATCAGGAGAAGGTCACCCGCTGGACATCACTACCAGGGATCTATCTCATCAGGAGAAAGTCACCCGCTGGACATCACTACCAGGGATCTATCTCATCAGGAGAAAGGGGACTTTGGCCATGTGACCTGGTCACTCATGTCAGGACTTCTACAGCAAGCCTGTGCCATGCGTGTCTTACAGGCGGACTTTTAGTACAACTCACCTATGCATGGGGGAACGCAGTAAAAGAGGCAGCCAAGAGCCAGCCTGTGCAATGCTCTGAACGACTATAGGGTCACACCAAGACAACCCAGCAGGGTCCAACGTTTATACAAACTTGCTTAACTCTTACCGACGCTGAATGTTACATTACTAATGATAATTTCAGACTCAAAACTAGGCAATCATCACTCTTTTTGTAAGTCCCATATTTAGATGGCAAATAAACAGCCAAAAGTTAAGGCATTTGAAGGGCACTTGAAAACCATTCCTTTATGTGGAACCTGGGGTGCTATGATAAAAGGTTAACTATGACCCTACCAGTACAATCTGCAGAATCATTTATACCACTAAGGCTACATAAGTCACACCACTAAGATACATCTTCAGTTTATTCTTTTTCTTATTAGTACTAGAGTTAAATAAAACACTATGTAAATACCTGGGGCAATGGTGTTAACATTTTTCTTGTTGAAACTAGTTACCAGAATTAAGAAAAAATATCAAACACAACTGATGTGATTTGCACCTTCTTTTGGCCTTGTTCATTGTTGCCAAGAACTATAAACACATCCCCAAAAAAGACAGCAAGGAAGAAGACAAAAAATTACTAACTTGGGAGAAGCAACAACTAAATAAATAGAGAATTACTGGCAATACAATTTAGCCTTAATTTACTGAATGTTATTCTAATAACTGAAATATTCAATTTCCCATGAAGGTAAATCTGTTTACATCTAATCACCCACAGGATCAGCCTGGTTTAATGATTGCTATTCCCACTGCCTTTCCAATAGCAATTATAAGCCATTAGGGGTCTTTGGTCCTTTTCTATTTTAAAACGATTTAATGAATACGTATGAAAGCATCAGAAAATCTTTCAAAAAGCTATAGCAGTCTTTCATGTATGCTTAGAAAAGATAACAACTTTTGTAATACAAAGAGTGTAGTAACTCTTATGCCGATATATTTATACCTTAGTCATCTGAAGATCCTGTAGCTGTTGTTGCCAGGCGAGAACAGTTTCTAATCGGCAAATCCAAATATTGATGTTTCCCACTAATACAGACTTCCCTACTCCTCTAATAAGAATGCAGAGGGTAGAGCTTAGGTCTTGCAGAAGATCTTTGATTAAGCGAGGATTGTGGTGGTCATCAAGAACTGGAATAAATAAAAATAAAACTATGGATTGACACAGTTAAGCAACACTTTAAAAAACAATCCGGTTTCACAACCCAAATGTCCACCGATAGATGAACAAACAACGTGTGATCTATACATGAATGGAATATTATTAAGTCTAAAACAGGAGGGAAATTCTGACACACAGTCAGCATGGATGAACCCTGAAGACATTATGCAAAGTGAAATAAGCTAGTTACAAAAGGACAAATATATAACTCCACTTATATGAGACACCTAGAGTAGTCCAATTCATAGAGACAGAAAGTAGAATGATAATTACCAGGGGCTGGCAGGGAGGAGGAATGGGGCCTCAGTGTTTAAGGAGACAAGAGTTTCATTTTGGGACAATGAAGAGGTTCTGGAGATGAATGGTTGTGATGGGTGCCCAATAATATATACACGTACTTATGCCACTGAACTGGATGCTTAAAAACTGCTAAAATGGTAAATTTTATGTTATGTGTATTTTAGCACAATAAAAAAGATGTAATTTCACTGCAACCGAAAAGTGACATCATTTTTGAGATATCACAAATATAATGAGATTTTTCAAAACTTTAAAATTTTATCTGATAAATTTTCAGTTGGGTCTACAATTTTGCCTTTAAAATGGTCAGTTTATACTTTCTTTTGTACTTATCATAAAGTGGCTACTTTAAAGTGGCTTAAATATGGAGTCATATATTCCTATGTATGTATAAAGTCATGGTGTAAAATTTAAAATTCCACTTACTAACAGCCAGTAACTTACCAAGGCAAGCTCATTAAATTAAAAAGAAAATTACTGGCTTATCTGATGCCTAAGTGAGTAAGTCACAATCCTGCTAATTTTGGAAGCATACATCTAAAATGAACTGTGATTAGCTAACCATGAAAAGGTAAAACAGCTTTTTAAGTTCTGGGATTAGTTATTTTTCCTAGTATATTGCTTTGTATGCAAAAGCAACTTTAAAAAAGTAAACAGCAGTAACAGAACACTGGGAACTAGAGGGATGACCTGTATTTCTGATGTTATCACATTATTTACACAACTGTTTTTGACAGCATGTGTACTAGGTAAAGATAAAAGAAAAATCCCATCTCGTTGCACCAAATTTCTAATTAAGATTTAGAGTATTAAAAATACAGTGACCATCTTACCCTTTTGAACGATTTTATCCAAAATGTTGAAGTAATTCTTTTGTGCCACACCACTCAATGAAGTTAACTGGGATTTTGCAATTAGCTGCAATAGCTTAAAGGAAAGACAAAAAAAAAGCTGAGCAACATATAAATCTATTTAATATGGAATTACAAACCACGGCGATATAACATACATGCATGAAGATTTCTAACATGCCATCCTAAATTAAGCCACTGTATCAGAGTCTGGGTACAGGAAACAGTCACTACCCATGCAAACCTGAAGAGACCTTCGTACAAGGGAGCTGAGGCAGCCGCGGCCTGCAACTCTGTCTTCTAGTCTTGTAGGCATTCATTTACTTAGTGGAAGCATATCTCCTCCCAGAGCCCAGGCTGCAAGAGTCTGAAACGGAGCTTTTAGCTTTCCAGTCTCTGTACCACAAGGGCATACCAGAAAGAGGCTAGAATGAATGGTTGGGCACTAACAAATATTTTCACAGCCTAAGCCCATACTCGCAGTTGTTTGCTGAACAGACAATCAGAAAATCAAACAGCCCTTCCATGTAGAAATTAAAAAGGAAAAACATCACCAAACTCATTATTAAATAGCATTTTGTATTTAAAAACTCATTATTAAATAGCAAATAAATTGCATTAAAATAAAATACTGTAGAATTTGTATTCTAGGAAGCCACAGTAACAAATCCCTGTGACAGAACCTGTGAAGTAGAGGTCTCCTGTGGGAATGACAAGCAAGGCCCTCGCCGCTGCTCTGCTTGCCCTCCTGGGATGCTCTGCTCTTCCAGTTGCCCCTACTCTGATGTGCATTATGGCAGGAAAACGTAGGCTGCTGCTTTCCTTTAATGCTTTTTGTCCCACTTTATTTTTTATTTTTGCCTAATACATCTTTTCATTCTTGTATTTTCAACTTTTGTAAATCACTGTTTTAGGTGTGCTTCTTACATACAACTTCGAGTTGGGTTTCACTTTTTGATCCAATCTGAAATCTTTTACCAGCCTTCAGGTTATGTGTATAAGGTTATGTGTTTACATGTATAGACACAATATGTTTGGTCTTAACTTTATGACATGTTTTTGTAGCTTTTTTTGAAAAAGTTTTCATTCTCTCTGTAGTTCTTCTGAAACTTAGAAATGCTTGCACTATTTTGTCCTAGGGGTTACTTTTGGAATTTTAGCTCTACGTAATTCCCTCTCCTTTGGAATCCTCATACAACACATCTTCGCGTTGTTAGTTTCCTGTTCCACATTGTGATAAAACTGCCATTCATCTTGCTCCTCCCTTCCATCCCTCTCCTGTACAACTTGATTTTCGTGAACGACATCTTAGTGCCTCCCTGTGATTACAGGTGAGACAGTCAACAAATCTCTAACCACCGACCTTTTCTCCTCTGCCCTCCGCTCACACTGCTCCACCACCCTCAGCCACACAGCTGATGCTGTAGAGATTCACTGACATCCAGTCTGATGGACGTTGTTTCTCCAGCCAAAAATGCTCATGAGAACAATAAGTATTCCCTGAGTTCTCACATGATCAATACTGTTTGTTTGCAGCCTGGCAACCAGACAGTTTGACTGGACATAAAATTTATGGGCCATCCTTTCTTCCTGGAGGATCCCATAAGTAAGGATGACTCCACTATCTGAAGAATTTGGAGAAATTTGAAGCCACCCTGATCTCTTCCCTTGGTAAGAGATGACACGTTGTTTACCCATTGGGAGGTTCTTGCCTCATCTTCAGAGTTTAATAAGTCCTGTAGGATGTGGCACACTCATGACCTGTTCTCAGTCAACCTTCCCCAGCATAAAATTTGCCCTCTCACAATGTACGCTTCCATCTATTTTTACCTGAGCAGAATTTTCCTGAACATTATCTTTAAATATTTGTTCTGTCCTTTTGTTTTGTTTTCCTGCTTGAAGATTCCAATGATAAATACGCTGGAACCCCTCTCCCTGTTCTCTACAGCTGTAATTTTCTTTCTAGTTCCTCTTAAACTCATGATTATGGTTTCATTCTTATTAATTTTCTCATTCGTACTATTTCCATCACCTTTTTTTGTGTTTCCCAAAACATCTGTTTTCTCCTGGGCCCTTCCAATCCCACCTTCGCCTCTGTGGTGGTTCTCCCGGCAGATGCCATCCTTCCTTCTGCCAACTTGGCTTTGTCTCCTGCTGTCTCACTTGGTTATACAGGTTGAGTATCCCTAATTCCAAAATCCAGAATCCTCCAAACTCTGGAACTTTTTGAGCACTGACAAGTGGAAAATTCCATACTTGACCTCAGGTGATGGGCTGCACAAAATTATTAAAAATACTACATAAAATTACCTTCAGGTTATGTATATAAGGTGTATGTGAAACATACATGAATTCCAAATTTAGACTTGTATCCCAGCCCCAAGATACCTCATAATGTATACGTAAATATTCCAAAATCTGAAAATATCCAAAATCGAAAACACTTCCAGTTCTAAGCATTTGGGATATGGGATACTCAACCTCATTAAAATCTCTTTTCTGTTTTGTGGCATTCCTGCACTGGGATCTTCTGCTACAGAACTGCTTCGTGAGTTTCCTGTTTTTTTTTTTTTTATTCATGATTAACTGTCTGGTCATGATTCCATCCTGCTTCGCAGACACATTTCCCACAATTTCCTTAGAGAATATCCGTGCAGTGACATCACCTTCTTCTCTAACAGGCATTTCAGAGTGAGGTGGGACTTCCTAGGGTGTCGGTTTTGCAGAGGCCCTCAGGGTAGGGGGAACGGCAGCTTTCAGCCTTCCCAGTTCCAGCACTCTGTCCCCCAGCTGCTACCTGCATGTACGTGAATCCCTGGGTGATCCCACAGCCCATGTCTCTGAGTAAAACTGGATCTGGGAAGCCCTTTGCTGTCAGTGGTCCTCCCTGGAACTTCTGCACTCTGCAAGCTGGAGTTGAACATCTGTGACTCAGGCTCTCAGTGCACAGGGCCTGTGGGGCTCATCTTCTAGACTGGGCCCTGACAAGTGCTTTTGTTAGCCTGAGCCCTTCTGCTCAGTTCTGCCTATACTATCACTGCCCAAGCTTAGCTACTTTTGGTAAGCTTCATGCACATTTTAGAGTCTGTGAATTGCATCTGCCTCTTACTTCTCTGAAAATGGAGTTTTTCATCCCTTCCTTCCAATTCTTCCAGCCTTTCTTGATTTCCAGAATGAGCAATCACTAAGTCGTATGCTCAGTCCCAAATAACATTATAAACGTGACAATTACATGATAATCTTTGGGGGAAAAACATTCTGTGATTTCTAACATATTTACATAAAAATATCTTACACTAAAATACACCAGTTGAGGGCACTGGCCAGAGATAAGATCAGGTTACGCCAAGCAAAGCTGAGAAGACCATTGTTAAAATTTCAATCCTGTTCCTTTATCTTTTCAAATTAACTGAATGTTGTTATTGAATTTCTTCCTTGTTTTAATGTTGAATAGCACCCCTTTTCCCTGCCTCACTTTAGAATCAATTTAGAGACAAAGGATTCAGGCCAACTGAGGTTATCAGCATTATTGCTCATAATAGCTGGACTGGCGGATGCGATTCAGATTCACACAGCAATGGATTTCCTAATCTGAATCCTAGACTGAGATGATGCCAGCAAGCCCTAAGCATTGCTTAATAACCAAAGCCTCCCCAGATAGGCTTCTTGCCCTACAACACTGAAGACATGAAAGAAACAGACCAAAATGTACAAGTATCTTTTATTCCTCAAAGGAAAAAAGAAGAGTTACACGTGTCTGTTTCTCACCAATAAGAGGGGTCAGGGCAGAGGGAGTCTGGGAGAGACAGTTCTACCACCACGGTTCCCAAAGCATCGTCTAGGGGCCTCTTAAGGGAGCCCAAGGTCTAAACTATTTCCACAGTTTCACTAAGATAGGATTTTCCTTTTCTACCCTGACATTCATCAGTGTGCAGTGAAGTGCTCCAGAGGCCTCAAGATGCTACCTTACAGAAGACTGAACTCAGGAGCAGAGATGAGGAATAATCCCCTCCATCACATCAGACACCAGGAGGGTGTGCCAAGGTGTGAGATAGTCCTGTTTTTTTGTTGTTGTTTTTTTTTTTTAAGACGGAGTTTCACTCTTGTCTCCTAGGCTGGAGTGCAAGGGCACGATCTCGGCTTACTGAACCTCTGCTTCCTGGGTTCAAGCGATTCTCCAGCCTCAGCTTCCCAAGTAGCTGGGATTACAGGTGCGTGCCACCACGCCAGGCTAATTTCTGTATTTTCAGTAGAGACAGGTTTCACCATGTTGGCCAGGCTGGTCTCAAACTCCTGATCTCAGGTGATCCGCCCACCTCGGCCTCCCAAAGGCTGGGATTACAGGCGTGAGCCACTGCACCCAGCCCAATCATTACTTTTAAATAAATGCAGAAATATTTTACAAATTGTTTTAATTTCTAATGTGGCAAACATTGATAGATATAACTCACACGACCCAAATCTCTTTGGGGTCCTCAGTAATTTTAAAAAGTGAAAAGGACCCTTGAGACATTTGGTTTTGGAACTGCTGCTCCACTAGGGGAGGAAATACCAGGAACAGAGAATACGTGTCCCCTGGGAGATAAGCCTCCCCGACCACCTCCCCTCCCATCATCGAAGTACGTTTTCTACATTTCTCTAATATCATGTTTTAAAATTCCTTTTAAAAAGACTGCACTCATCAGCAGAAGGCATGGGATTAGCCTTCTGATCCTTTAGAAGCACGGTCAGTTTAGACTAGTTATACACACAGGACTACAAAATGGACACCACCAGGCATACGTAAGCATAGAGGTGAGAAGGGCCGTGGTGTTCATAGTTGAAAAGATTGCATTTCCGGTTAAAATGGTAATTAAGATAACAGGGCAAAAGACATTTAACAAAGAAACCATCATCATTCACAAGCCTCTAATTAGCTATAAAGCAAAGTCTGTTGGGAATTTAATGAATATTTGTTAAAAACACAAATACTGTAGGAAGTTTTTTATACAGTCATGGGTCGCTTAACAAGGGGGTTACAATCTGAGAAACGCATCGCTGGTAATTTCGTCACTGTGTGAACATCACAGAGTGTATTACACAACACCTATACAGCTAGACCACAGACCTTATACAACATGTTCATGCACTGAACAGCAACTGTAACATAATGGCAAGTATCTGTGTATCTAAATCTACTTAAACACAGGAAAAGTACAGTAAAAATAGGAAATAATCTTACGTGGCCACCACACTACACGCGGTCGGTCACTGACCAAAACCTCGTTATGTGGTGCATGACTGCATATCTCCTCAAATCTGACAATTCTAAACAAGTAAAGATGTGGAAGAATTAGATAAACAGAAAGAAAGTACATCCTTCAAATAGAGAATCTGTATTTTTCTCACACATCAATAGAATATTTATAAAAATCAATTACAAAGAAGTCCACAAAGGAAAACTTAATCATTTCAAAGAATTAGAGATCTTAAAGGCCAAGCTCTCTGGTGATAATATAATAAAACTAGAATTCGATAAAGTTAAATAAAATCACAGCTATTTGAAATTCGAGGTCCATTCCTGAACACTCTTGGATCTGGGAGCAAATTGTCACTGCATGTGTGCCTGTGATCCTGAAGGGCCTCATGTACATGGGGAAGGGAAGAGAAACAACAATGTCCGCTACCTCTATTTTTAAAGTCAGCCTTACTACAGAACACAGAAAGTATTCTTCACTGGGCAGACCAAATCAACTTTGCTCAGTCTTCACCTTTGGGTTCCTTTAGATTTGTAATTAACTGTAAGCATTTACTGAGTGATTATTATAAAGGCACCATCTGAAGTACCTGATGCCCTTCTAATGCCTGTAATGCCCCTGTGAGGTAGGTCTTACTATTATCCCCGCTCTACAGATGAGAAAACTGAGGCAGGGAGAGAAGAAGCTGGCCCCAAGGCCACATCACTGAGGAGGGAGGCGCCAGACCTGGAGAGCAGGGGGATCCCACAATCTGTGCTTGTGCCTTCCTGCTCTGCTGCTTCCCATCTAGTGTGTGTGCCAGACAGAATTAATAACCTGGAACAGCCCTCAGCGATCTCAACTTTGATTATCTAATTTTAAAAAGACTTCTTAAGTTCATTGTCTTTTACAAAAAAGGGATGTAATCTAGCAAGTCAATGCAGAACCATGCAGACTTTGTAGTTTTCATCAATTCTCTGGAAGCTCCAGCCACTTTCCTCGGTCCTTTAGCAGTGTGTGGACTGCCTGCCCACCCCTGCCCCGAGGTAAGGAAGCACCACACTACAACCTCATGCAGGCTGGACTAAAACATGTCCTCCACTTCAGGCTTAGGAACCAGCGCCCCTCCTACAACTCACAAGTTGCTCAAGCAGTGGTCTGTGAGAGGTGATTCTATTTTGGGGGTTGTCCCTTTTCTCTGCTTTTCTTGGGAACCATTTTGACTCTCTGTCAAATGTTCACTGACTTCTAGCACTGGCAGAAAGACAGACTGCTTTTTTATCTGAAACTGAACTGTTACACAACATATAATTTTATTTTGGTAAAAGCATTCTTAGTTGCTCGTTTAGTCATACTCTACAAATTATCTTGTTGATAGGATAAATATGGTAAGAATTAAAGAAAAATGAAGATGGCAGTGGATACTTGCAGAGTATTATTAATACCGGCATTTCAAACTTCCAATATAATCTGGATATTTGCCTGGAGAACAAGCTCTTTTTGGCATGCCATCTAATGAGGAGACTTATGTTCCCAGTGTGCTCAAACTGCCTGACACCACCTATCCACCATTGTCAGCAATTTATGTTCAATTTTTCTTAAAAACATCAGAGCTACAAGGTCAAATTTAATTCAACTGAGGTCAAACTCTTGGATGAGCCGAGTAGCACTTCCTTCAATGGAAATGGACATTTCTGAATGGTGAGAACACCGTCATTTCTTGGACTTTCTTTAACAAATCTGTTCTTAGGAGCATTAGCATACTTTGTTAATACACTTTAATCTGGCATTTTTAAGGGGGCAATTATAGGGAAGTACCTGGAATTAAATAGCCTACAACAAATTCTTGAATCAACAATTAGGAAAATTGAAAAATATATATGTAAATATATCTTTTTCTGTATAAGTAAAGTCCCGCTAACTTAGGAAATTAGAGGACATCTTTGTGTAGAATCTTTTTATAAAGTGGAAATAGGCCGGGCACAGTGGCTCACGCCTGTAATCCCAGCACGCTGGGAGGCCGAGGCAGCCGGATCACCTGAGGTCAGGAGTTCGAGACCAACCTGACCCATATGGCAAAACCCCCTCTCTACTGAAAATACAAAAATTAACTGGGCGTGGTGGCAAGTGCCTGAAATCCCAGCTACTCGGGAAGTTGAGGCAGGAGAATCTCTCGAAGCCGGGGGGAGGGGCGGAGGTTGCAGTAAGCCAAGATTACACCACTGCACTCCAGCCTGGGCGACAAAGCTCTGTCTCAAAAAAATACAAAATAAAATTTTAAAAAAGTGAAAATAACTTCCTCTGTTTCTGACTATGCAGTTTGCTTGAAGGAAAAAAACAAAAAAGCAACCTGTAGGTTCAGTACAACAATCAGCAAAAATGTAATTATCTTAGAGTATCTTAATAGTTCTTCAAGTAGAATTTATGGAGGAGTTTAACTGTGGTAAAAAAATAATTGGAGTAACTTAGAAAATATTTATGTATACAACAGTTAGTTTGTATGCTCAGTCACTCATTCATTTTAGGAATAACAAGTGCCTACTACTTGCCAGGTGCTTGGGATATAGCAGGGCCTACTGAATAAATTAATATACAACAATAAATTAGCATTGGATTGTGTCGCTTAAAACAACACTCACCAGAGCAAACAAAAGCTTGATTAGCAATACGATCTGAAATTTTAAAGACAGCCCTTTTCGACAGTTCCATCTAATTTGCCAGGTCATTATTTTAAAATGTCATATGGGATTGCTGGGTCAAATGGTATTTCTGGTTCTAGATCCTTGAGGAATCATCACCACCACACTGTCTTCCACAACGGTTGAACTTATACTCCCATCAACAGTGTAAAAGTGTTCCTATTTCTCCACAGCCTCTCCAGCATCTGTTGTTTCCTGACTTTTTAATGATTGCCATTCTAACTGGTGTGAGATGGTATCTCACTGTGGTTTTGACTTGCACTTCTCTAATGACCAGTGATGAGCATTTTTTCATATGCTTGTTGGCTGCATAAATTTCTTCTTTTGAGAAGTGTCCGTTCATATCCTTTACCCACTTTTTGATGGGATTGCTTTTTTCTTGTAAATTTGTTTAAGTTCTTTGTAGATTCTGGATATTAGCCCTTTGTCAGATGGATTGATTGCAAAAACTTTCTCCCTTTCTGTACGTTGCCTCTTCACTCTGATGATAGTTTCTTTTTTTTTTTTTTTTTTTTTTTTTTTTGAGACGGAGTCTCGCTGTCACCCAGGCTGGAGTGCAGTGGCCGGATCTCAGCTCACTGCAAGCTCCGCCTCCCGGGTTTATGCCATTCTCCTGCCTCAGCCTCCCGAGTAGCTAGGACTATAGGCGCCCACTACCTCGCCCGGCTAGTTTTTTGTATTTTTTAGTAGAGACGGGGTTTCACCGTATTAGCCAGGATGGTCTCGATCTCCTGACCTCATGATCCGCCCGTCTCGGCCTCCCAAAGTGCTGGGATTACGGGCTTGAGCCACCGCGCCCGGCCGATAGTTTCTTTAGCTATGCAGAAGCGCTTTAGTTTAACTAGATCCCATTTGTCAATTCTGGCTTTTGTTGCCCATTGCTTTTGGTATTTTAGTCATGAAGTCTTTGCCCATCCCTATGTCCTGAATGGTATTGCCTAGGTTTTCTTGTAGGGTTTTTATGGTTTTAGGTCTTATGTTTAAGTCTTTAATCCATCTTGAGTTAATTTTTGTAAAAGGTGTAAGGAAGTGGTCCAGTTTCAGTTTTCTGCATATGGCTAGCCAGTTTTCCCAACACCATTTATTAAATAGAGAATCCTTTCCCCACTGCTTGTTTTTGTCAGGTCTGTGAAAGATTAGATGGTTGTAGATGTGTGGTGTTATTTCTGAGGCCTCTGTTCTGTTCAATTGGTCTATATACCTGTTTTTGGTACCAGTATCACGCTGTTTTGGTTACTGTAGCCTTGTAATATAGTCTGAAGTCAGGTAGCATGATGAAAAGATTATAAATCATTCTACTATAAAGACACACACACACACATATGTTTACTGCGGCACTGTTCACAATAGCAAAGACTTGGAACCAACCCAAATGCCCATCGGTGATAGACTGGATAAAGAAAATGTGGCACATATACACCATGGAATACTATGCAGTCATAAAAACAGATGAGTTCATGTCCTTTGCAAGGACATGGATGAAGCTGGAAACCATCATTCTCAGCAAACTAACACAAGAACAGAAAACCAAACACCACATGTTCTTATTCATAAGTGGGAGTTGAACAATGACAACACATGGACACAGGGAGGGGAACATCACACACCAGGGCCTGTCGGGGGTTCGGGGGCTAGAGGAGGGATAGCATTAAGAGAAATACCTAATGGAGATGACGGGTTGATGGGTAAAGCAAACCACCATGGCATGTGTATACCTGTAACAAACCTGCACATTCTGTACATGTATCCCAGAACTTAAATTAAAAAAAAAAAAAATTGAAAAAAAAAAGTCATGACGCATTTAAGAAAGTCACTTAATTTACATGAGAGGAAAATTAAGTTTATAGACTTAGAAAATGACATCTTAATGAAAAAGCTCTTCACGGCTGTCAGGATGACTGCACTTTTGGTCTCTGTCCTTGATTCCATTGTGACCTTCAGCCCATCTCTCTGGGCCCCATTTTCTCATCTTTACCTCTTGGGTCATAAATGGATCTCCATGCAGCTGTCATCCCTCTGCCTAAATCCTCCTCAAAAAAAAATAAAAATAGTGGCTAACACAGAGTACAGACTGTTCTAAGAGCTTCCTATGATGGAATAATCTAATCTTTATAACAGTGCTCTGAGGTAGATGCTAAAATCTACCAGATACTATGGATGAGATAATGAAGTCATATGCTTGAGATCCCTGAGTAAATAAATAAGAAAGAGAGAGAACTCCAACAGCGGCCATGTGGCTGCAGAGCCTCTCTCCCTCCCTGCCTCACCCTCAAGTCCACACCGGGGAGGGCTGAGGGTCACTCACTGAGCATCTTTCCCATGCGCTGCTGTGAGGCTGCTGCTATTAACTTGCTGCTATGGCGTAGTCATTAGCAGAAATTATGAAAAAAATTGAAAAAAAAAATCTTCAGATAGCCAGAGATTCTAGCCTGAGATGTCTTTCCTTACTTGCTTATTATTATCTGTAAAAACAGGGTCTCCCTATGTTGCCCAGGCTGGCCTCCTGCCTCGGCCTCCCAAAGTGCTGGGATTGCAGGTGTGAGTCACTGCACCTGGCCACTTTTCCCCATTTAATAGATCCCTAGGATACTGGGAAGCAGAAGTCCATCTCCAGACATGAGGAGCAGGCAGGCTAAAGGAAACAGCACTCGGGGGTCTTGGAGGGGCAGAGCAACGCCCAGGGACACAGAAATTTTTGAATAAAGACAACAGTGACCGACTCTTTGCCTACATCTAAAGCAAATGAAAACATAAAAATAAATGGTGGCAAGACACTAAACTAAAAATACTCTACCCCTGAAAGTATGTGACACTGGATGTACTATCTAATTGGTCCAGCCATAGGCAGAGAATGAAGTACTTCAGATAATTTACCAAATAACTAAAATTAGATATATAAACTTTACAATTCTGAAAACGTTTTTCCTACAGATGTGTGTAGCAAACACAGCATATTTAACATTTTTATAAATTTCAGTTGCACACCGTGCAGCTTTCAGGAAGCTTTCATGCCGTGCACTGCCCTGCATGCACCTCCCAAGCCTGCGGCTGTTCGCGCCTGGCTGTCAGAAGCCACCTCCTGACTGCCAGTGGGGCGAGGGAGCAGGCTGTTCTTCTCAGTGCTATAAGCAAGCCCAGGACTCCAAGGGAATGACAACAAATGTGTAAAACCCACAGTCACATTAACCTACAGGCTCAGGACCCAGTTCTACTTCCTCCAGACAGCTTTTGGGTACTGGTCTCCCTCTCTGTGTTTACAGCCGTCCTGGGTTTGCTGGGCACCTCCGAGTTCATGGAAGTGCAGCTCCTCACTGCAGCTGGGACATACTTACTCCACTTTGACAAACGGGGTGTTATTTTCAGCAGTGGGTGAACAGCAGTGAACAAACCAAGCCCCTGCTCCTGGGGCTCAACTGGGACGGGGATACAGACAACTTAAACACGTGACCACTGGCACACCTGAGGGCCAGGGAGGTGCTGCTGATATGATGGGGGTGGCGAGGCCAAGGTCCCAGCCAGGTAGGCTTGCGTTGGTATTGCCAAAACCCTGTGATCACTGGCAAACAAGATTTCATGGTGGGAGTGTGAATAGAACTGGATTTCAAAGTTTCTTGAAAGGATTAGTTAGAAAAAACAAGGTACGTTGATCTGCACACAGGAGGTGCTCAGCGATGCCAACACTGACGGGCTCCTCCTGCCTTGAGTGAAGAGCATCTGCCCCTGGACAGTGAACAAAAGCTGGGGCCATTTTATGCCTCTAACACCACACCTGGCTCAAACTCAACTTCAAAGATTAGAGTAAAAACGAAATTTCCATTCCAAACTACGTATCTTTGACAACTGAAACAATCTGTAATTGAACACTATATTCTATACTAGCTTTTATCCTAAGACTAGTAATTATTGATTAGTCTCAGTTTAAAATTCGTAAGTTTAGATGGACAAAATGATTTTACATAAAACAAAATGTTAGTTGAAAGATACAGGCTGGGCATGGTGGCTCACACCTGTAATCCCAGCACTTTGGGAGGCCGAGGCAGGTGGATCACTTAAGGTCAGGAGTTTGAGACCAGCCTGGCCAACATGGTGAAACCCCATCTGTACTAAAAATACAAAAAAGAATTAGCCAGGCATCATGGTGCATGCCTGTAATCCCAGCTACTCAGGAGGCTGAGGCAGGAGAATCACTAGAACCCAGGAAGCAGAGGTTGCAGTGAGCAGAGATCGTGCCACTGCACTCCACCCTGGGCAACAGAGTGAGACTCCACCTAAAAAACAAACAAACAAACAAACAAAAAAACAAAAAAGATACATATTAAGTTTTGCACACAAATTCTTAAGGGCAGATATTACTAAATGCTGTTAGAAAAAAAGGAAACCTTTTATCAAGCATTTCAAAAAAATGCTTCTACGTTTCTAGTTTATAGGTATTCTAATAATACTGAGTGACATTATGGACAACTTAGCCTAAATTATGGAAAATCATATTATTTAGAAGAACTCCAAGAGAATCCTCTCAGTTGTTGCAGTAAGTGTTGCTATAAACATTTAAAACAGCAAACAAATACCAAATACCTGCACAGCATGCATGATAAATGCACTTGATAAAGTGAAAAAAAAAATAGTACACACTGAAAGAAAGCCAATGGAAGAGGGTACTGGCATGGGCCAGGGAGGGCAGAATTAGGATGGGGACATGCAGGAGCTCAATCCAAGGCAAGACACAGGCTCAGGCTTTCCCACAGTCACAAAGGCTGCTGCTAGTTTTTGTTTTTAGCAGAAGGTAAGCATGAGCAAATCACCTTTTAGAGGTAACTTTGCTGGACTTGTGAAAGGTCTGGAGCGACTGCAGGAGAGGGAAGGTGGGATTCCCACAGAGCAGGAACACAGATGAGCCAAGCAAGGCTCTGCTTCGAAGGCAGCAATCAACAGAGATGCACAGACCTGTGAGGCTGCTGGGACAGTCATGCAACAATGCAGCCCTTTTGCTTCCTAGGCTCACCAGTTCCCTTGCTCCACCTCTGAGAGGTGGTTTGGAGAAACACAGCCCTTCTCAAGACGGTTGCAAGGTAAGTTTAGTTGGTACATGAGTGCATAGCACATTTTAATTTTTATAGTTATGCATTTATTTTATATGTATTAGACAAACGACCGACAGAAAATTTACCATTTCACAGGTATTAGTGTTTAGGATGAGGCTAAAGTAGGTATTTCTGTTTAAAAAAGTAAATTTGAAGAAAAGCTACTTAGCAAATTATAGTAGTATGTGGTACACAGACAAAAAAAAATCATGCAGTCATTCAAATGACTGAAACTGATAAAATACTGGCCCTGGTCTATGGACTCCCCCTCTGATAAAGCACAAAACACTCGCACCTTCTCCAGAGTCAGTGACCAAAGATGACAGAGCAGGGCACCCAGCACAGAAATCACCAGGAACCAATGACTTCCTCCTGTGCCCCATCCTACTCTCTCACTCACACCAAGAATTAAATCCTTTTATGTAGACAAATGGTCGAGAATTGCTACTATAAAGCAACTCAGTATGGTCTGAACTATCAGAGAGCTACATGGAGAAATAGTTACTGCTAAACAGACCTCTCTGCTGATGTTTTTCCTGCCTACTTAAGTCTTGAAAATTTCCACAAGGCTGAGTCAAATGTGCATTCCATCATCTACAAGAAAGGTACCTATCGAGAACACCCTGCTGGCCAGCATGTAAATATCTAAAGGAGGACTCAGAAAACACCGGGGAAGTCCAGCCTGCATGTGTTGGCTGGGCTTCAGTGAAGAATGGAGCACAACAGGAGTTGTAAGTAGTAGTTACATAAGAAGCCCTGGAAATTCTGCTCAGAACCAAACATAACAAATAAAATTATCTAAGACTTACAGTTATTTAATTCCCTAAATTTTCTGTCCTCCCAGTAGCACTTTTAAATGTCTAAAAGCAATTAAAGGAAACATTTTCCAATGTCTCACAGAACCATTAGAAACACAAAATTAATAGCTTCATAAACTATAGCTTCTATTTTATCCATAGAATGAAGGTGCATAAATCACATAGTAATTAATCTTTAGACAAAAGCAAACAATAAATGGAATATATGGCTATGATCCTTTCTTTCTGAGTGTGGCCCAAGATAAAAGTTTCTTCCAAAAGGATATCATTAATGCAATAAGGCTTTTGTGGAATTCTATTTTGTATGAAATTCCTGTTTTCTATTAGCTACTTCTTCCTCTGTGACGTAAGGCTCATTCTTCGTGAAAAACGTGAAGCAGAAAACATTTGCGAAATCATCAGGTAAAGATCCCATGACCGTTCTATCACTGACATGGTACGTAGATGCATGGTGCAACCCCCGGGGGACCACTTTGTGGCATCCTCAGCAACCACAGAGCCACAGGGAGATGACTGCTCCCACTGAGGCTCTGCAACCTCTGCCACCAACACTGGAGAAATCCTCCAATCTCACTGTTTTCTCCTGAACTTGTTCCCTTCTGTTTTTCGATTATATGCAGCAAACAGGCACACCTTCAAGCTGCCAAAAGCATCTTAAACGTTGTACACTTACAATCTTCAAAATATAATTGTTCACAAGAGTCATCAAAGTAGTTTTTCATGTAGAACACTTACTTTGACCACATAATTAAACCTTCGGATATCTTGAATTGCACTTGAGAAGTCTAACCGATTAAAGGCCTCTCCCAAGGTGCAATAGCCATGCCTCTGGAAGAGCAACACAGAAGTTAAAATTAGTCAATCAGCCAAAAAGAACTGGCAGTTAATGTCAATTAATTGTGCAATTAAAAAAACATTTTGGCAAAGGACATTTGTTTTTATCCTGAAGACTGATTTTAGATTTAGATGAGAGAATAGTAAAATTATAGCAATGCTAATAATTTAAGCTGTTTATGTATAACTGAGACACCGTTAACTGACATTTTTTACCACCTGCTGAAGTAATGACAAAGAAAAATGTATATTAAATATCTTGCTGGTTTGCAGAACAGAAAACCAAACACCGCATGTTCTCACACATAGATGGGAATTGAACAATGAGAACACTTGGACACAGGAACACTTGGACATCACACACCGGGGCCTGTTGTGGGGTGTGGGGAGGGGGCAGGGACAGCATTAGGAGATATACCTAATGTAAATGATGAGTTAATGGGTGCAGCACACCAGCATGGCACATGTATACATATGTAACAAACCTGCACGTTGTGCACATGTAACCTAGAACTTAAAGTATAATAGAAAATTTTAAAAAAAAATCTTGCTGGTTTATTTTGCTGGGGACAAACTGGGGTGTGGATGACGTTAAGGCTAAGATCATAAAAAAACTGGATTATACTAGGCTACGCAACTAAAAATACATAAATCACGTGCTTAGCTGCATTGTAAGGATGTAGGTGTTATAAATATACAGTTGAAACACAGGACTTCTCTGCGGGGGAGGCATGCACTGCCAGGTTGGAAGTATGCTCAACCACAAGGATCACAGCTGGGAGAGGCGCTTCGGCAGCAAGAAGGTGCCTCTGAAAACCAGCACTGGGATGGAGAGGGCTGAAGGCAAGTGCTGGTTGTGACCATGGGCAGCTTTCAGGCTGGGAGCACGGATGCCAAGAACCCAAAACACCAAAAAAACTGGTGATTAGATCCACAGGTCCAAGAACCAAAGGAAGAAAATGAAACAATTTATTTTCAGTACTGTAAACACTGCTGCTATTCTCTTAGATGTTTTTCTGCCATGATACACCCTTATCCTATACTGGTTTGTGTAGATTAGCACATTAGGTTTCAGAAGTCATTTTAAACTCCATTTCCATCCTCCATATTTGAAATATTTAAAATCTACAGATTTTCATTTCAAAGTTGTAGAGATAAATAAGCTGGAGAACAATAATAAAAAACATGAGATGATCGATCTCAAATTCCAAACAGGTGACTTGAGATGTCCTAGAGAAAGCAGCTGGAGTCACAGCACCTTTGTCTCTGATAGCTGATATACTCAGAGGCTCATGTGCTTCTGTGCATCAACCCCAATCGCCCTACTGTGTGCACAACTCAACGAAATTCATTTAAAACATCCAAATATGTTGACTGAGTGCCTGCTATGCAGAAAACATTTTCCTGGGAACTCTGGGGGAAAGGAAATGCTAATTTTGATATAGATAATTATCTGAAATCCCTCACAGTTGATATTCCTATTTTATTTCTCTCTCTTAATTCTACATGATGGTGCAGCAGGCACTTTCCAAGGTCACCACCCATCTCACAACTGAAAATTAAATCTGATTCACAGAGCAGACCACAAAGAGCATGTCTGGACCTAGAACCACAGCATGTAACCTCAGAGCGGTGAGACACCAGCTAGCATGGATAAGCAGCAGGCACTTGCTCTATACCAGGTGACGGTGTGGAGACATGACATGGTGCAGGGACACCAGCGCCCAGTCCTAGTTCTGGTCCCTCTCAACCTAGTTCTAGGATCCTGGTTCCTAGGATTCCAGGGAACATTCCCATAGCCTCACAATAAGATCCTCTTTTCCTGCACATGCTAGCTTGGATGGGATCCTCTGCTCTGTAATCAGGATGGCAACAGAGCAGATGAAATATTTAATGGTCTTTCATGAGCACTAAATTTCGTTTTTTAAAAACTAGGTTAGATTCTGTCAAACAATCTTCTAATGGTATATTAGAGTGTATATTAAGGATCTGATTCATTCTATACCCACTAACCATAACCGAATAGATTAAGTTTTCTTTCTCAGAATCTAATCCTTCAGTTTCTAGGAAGCTGGACTAGCTTCAGAGCATCTATGAACATTTCTGGAATATTTAACTTATCCTAAAAAAACAGATGATAGACAATAGTTCCCTAAATTATTTTCCCCAATTGTTGCAAAATAAAGCAAATACAGAGTTTCTAAGACTATAAAAGGAACTCAACTTCCCTGATCCTAGTAAAGAAACAGGAAACAGCTTGAAGCTCTCTGGTTTGTCTTATGGCTCATGAAAAAGCTTTAGCCTAACTTGGGAAAAGAAAGGCAGGGAAGGAGTTCACACGGCTCTGCGCAAACCCAACCCAATTACTAATTTCATGTTAGCCACTCTTTACGTGGAATGAGGGGGCTCACAGATGTCCTACGCTCCAAAACATGCCACAGGGAGGACACACGCCCATCAGCATCAGAGGTTCATGCTAACACAGAGAAAATGCGTATGACTGCAGGAGTCCATGCTTGGTTTAAATAGGCCTGCTGCTAACTCAGATATGTACAGGTAGGCAGGAACCACACACTGCACATATACCACATGCTAACACACACCATACATCCCACACACCAATGTGTGCAAATACATGCACAACCATACATACACACCATATATACAACACACACCAATGTATGCACAAATACAGTCACATACCACACGCACATGCAAGCACACACAATGGAGAATCACTACCTCAAAAGCTCCTCATATGCTATTATCCGTCAGAATTTGAACCATAGATCTGATATTGCAAAAGAAATGTGTTTCATGCAACTTTATTAATAAATGTATTTAATGTGACTCCACATTGAACAGAAACAATCCAAGATACTCTCTTATTTATAAAAGAATACTTACTTCTTTTGTGCTTTCTTTATGGACATAGATCCATTTTTCACGATAAAAACCTAGAATAAAAATTAACTTGGTTTTTTAAATCTGGCAAATCATTTCAAAAATGAAGATTTTAAAGGAATTTAAATAATTGGACATGTTAACAAAATTATCTGACTTACTATATTCATAAGAAATGCTTTTACTTGGTTCAATGCAAACAGAATTGCCTTGTTTCTTAAATCAGTTTAAGATATGAACAATGATTTCAGACAGTACCAAGTCCTAGTAACTTAGAAGAAAATTAGTATTATTAACGACTGAAGCCATATGAAGACATAAATGATTATAAAATGCAATTACATTACTAAATTCCTACGTACCCTAATAAAAAGTTCTATTCTTCTATTGCTCTGTATGGTACTCCACAGAAACACATTTTTCAGATAAATCTTAAAAGTTTCAAGAATCACACTAACTGTATTCTCCATGTGACCCTATCTTCTTCATAAAAAGTAGTCTCCCCCATATTCACAGTTTCACCTTCTACAGTTTCAATTACCCACAGTCAGTTTTGGCTTGAAAACATTAAATGGAAAATTCCAGAAATAAACCGTTCCTAAGTTTTAAATTCTGTGCCGTTCTGGGTGGTGTCATGAAATCTCACACTGTCCTGCTTTGTGCTGCCTGGGATGGGAATCCTCCCTTTGTCAAGCGAGTCCTACACTACCTGCCCCTTGATCACTCAGTAGCCGTCTTGGTTATCGGATCAACTGTTGAGGTATCGCAGTGCTTGTGTTTAGAGAACCCTTATCATACTTCATAATGGCCCCAAAGTGCAAGAGGAGCGATGGCGGCCATCTTGCTATAACTGTTTCATTTTATTATTGTTGTTAATCTCTTGCTGTGCCTAATTTATAAATTAAACTTTATTATAAGTGTGTATATACAGAAAAAAACCTATGGTATCCATAAGGTTCGGTACTATCCACAGTTTCAGGCATCCACTGAAGGTCTATCCCCTGAGGTGAGGGAGCCTACTATAGACGAACATGTGTCTTGGTAACTCACGGATATACTGCAAGGCAGTGCCATGATAGAGCCCTACGCCCTCTCACAGACAGGTCCCACCTCCAGCCTTCCCCTGCTGCCATCTAACATCCTAAACTACAGCTCTGAATGTCTGTCTCCTGCTCTGAATCTTCAGTCACTTCGAAACTCAAGTCAGGACACCCCTCAGTTTGGCCTCACTGCTCAAGAATGAGTTGAATTCAAGATCATATGCATGGCTGTTTTGTGGGTTGTGCCATCTCTTATTTTGTTTTTGCACATCTTACCCACTGAAACGGTTGAGCTGCAAAAAGTCTGACCACTAAATAAGTGGGTGATGCTGGATACTGGGCTGTTATTTACATATTTGTATCACCTTTTATTTCATAAGATAGCATTGTCACAGTAATTTAGTATTTCAACATAATCGACAAAATAAAATTAATGAGAATGATCTTACTTTGAGTATTTGTGTCATTTCTAAAATGGTCCTTTTTCCTTTTTTTGGATGCATATTCATGCTCTTCATTATTGAATATTTCTCCATCTTCACTATTTAAGATACTGAAATAAAGATATATTCTATTAAAATATTTTTTCAGGGATATCTTCATTTGGCTTTTCTTTTGTAAAACGATACAAACACTTCAAAGTGACAGATTGTGGGCTTGAAATTACAAGGGTAATGTCTAATATATTTTTTTTTCATTTTGAGAAATAAGATGTGTCCTGGTTCTTTGAGAATATTATACCGGAAAGTGCTGAACATGTTTTAGAACCTCTCAAGGGTCTTGATATGCTTATCCAAGGTAGTTTCAAACATCGAAATGCTTTATTAAAACATAGAGATTTTTTAAAAACAACTACTAAAACTCCAGAAAAAAAGATGGTAAGAATATGATGATACCCGATACTGACCAATGACTTGCTGTATCCCTTACCCCATGCTGAGTAACCACTCAATATTTCTGCTTACTCCCTATATTTTTAAGGGTTTAGCTGAAGTTAATTATTCGCTGAACATTTTTTTATTAAGCACCAAGCAAACACGTTAATACATTTAAGTGGAACCAGGAGAAGTGACATGTATATTTTTACTATTTAAACACATTTAATTAAAAGTTTTTCTTCTTCGTGAAACAAGAAAATCAAATCATAAGGCAATAACTAGACAATGTGAACACCTTTTACTCTTTAAAAAAATTTCTTCCTTATAGTGAAAAAAAAAAAAAACCTGTAAATAGTAATAATCCATATCTTCAAAACTAAAGATGTGTAAAATTTTTATTTTCCACACACTGATAACAGATTTTCAGTCTAAAGTGAGGAAGGAAGCTCTGTGGAGACAAGCTGGTTGGTGGAGGCATGCGAGAGTGATGCTCAAATCCAAGGAACTAAAATTGCTTATTTCCCGCTCATTGTTCTTTGACAAGAAAATTGTATACAAGCTCCTTTCTACTCACCAGTATTCACTTTTAGTAAAAACAGCTGACTTTGCCAAATGAGTCAATTTCTCACTGTCAGAACAGACTTAAACAGCAGTGCCAACAGTTGTAAATCATCAAGACAAGCAAAGCGCATTTGAAAAACATACAAACAACTGAACTTTTTGTAGCAGACATTATAACACCAATTTATAGAAATGTGTTGTTTGTATTTCATATTTAGTCTTATACCAGTTTGTTATCATTGATTGAAATACTGAATGTAGAAGCTTTAGAATCTAAAAGGGCTTTTCTAATGAAAATTACAAACATATCAAAGGAAAAGCACAGATACAATGTTCTCCAGAAATAGTGTCGCAGAAATAAAGACAGAATACGGAAGAATAGGAAGGAGAAAGGACTGCTGACTAATCTCACAGGTACAGGGAGAAGGACACTCCATGCAGCTGAGCTCCAACACGTGAGTGTGGGACAAAAAAGCAAGGTGAACCTAAAGACGTCCCATGGACCACTGAGCTGGAATCAATTCTGCCCATAGGTGGTGGGGCCAGGTTCAGATACTTGCAGTAACCGCGTCCTCCTGTGAATCTGGGCCTAGATGGCTGTGGCTCCCTGGGGGCTACCCACACTGTGGATTCCACAGGTGGAGGTGACCTTCTTGGGCACTGCTGGGACACTTCTTGGGCCCACGTGGGCAGTGGTAGGGCTCAGAGCACTTCAGTGTTAGGGCCTTGGGGAGTCTATGTTAGACTTGAGGACTAAGCCTGGGCTCACAAATGACAACCAAGGGAAAATGGCTACTTTAGAGGAACCAGTAACTAGGCTACTATTTTTACAAAGTATTTTAAATGGGCAAAAGCCATTATTTTGGGGTTGTGGGTTTTACACTGTCAGGTAAACAAAAATGTACAAGTAGAGAAGAAAGATGAATGCTTCTGAAATTTAAATTCAACACATTAAAATGTTAATAAAGGAGTATTTAATTTATAAATCTTTCCATTCTGCATGTATCAACTACATTTCATAGCAAACATGTTCTTTTTTTATAACCTTTGTTTCATGAGCAAGACAAACATCACCTACTCTGACTTAAAAACAAGGGAAACTGCCCAACAATTTGATTAAAAAATGTCAAACACCTTCAACAGACATTTCTCCAAAGAAGAGATACAACAGCCAACAAGCCCATGAAAAGATGCTCCATATCACAAATTGTTAGGTAAATGCAAATTAACACTACAATGAGATACTACCTCACACTCATTATGAGGCTACTGGCAAATTAAAAGAAAGAAAGAAAGAAAGAAACAAGTGTTGACAGGGATGTGGAGAAACTGGATCCCTCGTGCAGTGTTGGTGGAAATGGAGGATGGTATAGCTGCTATAGGAAACAGTATGGAGGTTCTTCAAAAAACTAAACATACAATTACCATATGATCCAGCAATTTCACTTCTGGGTATATTTTCAAAAGAACCGAAAGTGGAGAATGAAAGATACCTGTACACCCAGCAGAGAATGAAAGATACCTGTACACCCACGTTCACAGCAGTATTACTTGCAACAGCTAAACATGGAAACAACCCACATGTCCATCAGTGGCCGAATAAACAAACTGTGGTGTACACTATACACAACATGGAATATTATTCAGTCTGAAAAAGGAAATGCTGACACATGCTACAACAATATATGTGACTTATATGAGGTACTCAGAAAAGTCAAATCATACAGACAGAAAGTAGAAAGCCAGTTACTAGGTCTGGGGGTGCTGGAGAATGAAAAGTTAGCACTTAATGGGGACAGAGTTTCAGTTTGGGAAGATGAAAAAGTTCCAGAGATGGATGGTAGTAACGGTTGCACAATAATGTGAATGTACTTAACAGCACTGAACTCGTACATTTAAAAATGGTTAGGATGGCAATTTTATGCTATGTGTATTTTGTTGTAATTAAAGATAAAGAGACAATGTGTAAGAGAGGAGAGGAAGTAGCAGCTTGTCTTGTTCATGCTGTCTGAGGTGCATGTCGGAGGGATGGGGTGGGGGCGGGAAGTGTTAAAAACAAAGAATAGAACCTCATACAACACAAGCTGAAAATACAGGGCACAAACGCACTTGTAAGAAACACAGAGTTTCCATAAACTTAAAACATGTCTGAATGATGGAGCTAACAGCCCTCAACTCCCCACACCCAGGCCACACCACAGCATATGTCACCCCCTTGCTTGCAAATGTGCCCAAAAGGCAATGACATTCCAAGTTTCCTCTGACAACCCAAGGCCAGCGCATGACTTTCCCAAGTTCCTTTCCACTCAAGAAAAGGAAGAGAAGAGAATAGAGAAGAATCAACAAAACAACTCCAAACAGAAGTAAACTAGAGCCAAGAACAGAACTATTTCCGATAATTAAGCCCCAATTTCTATACATTATAATCCTCATTCTCGTGATGACCTATAACAAGATTTGCATTTTCCTCTGATGGTATTTTCCTTAAGAGATGGACAACAAGGTCTTAATCTTCATCTCCCAGACCACTCTAGGGTTCTAAGCACAGGCTTTACAGGAATGTGGTGTTATGGGCCATTATCTTCAAATCATTTCCACACAAGTCTAGGAAAGTAAGACAGGCTAGGGTAAGCCTCTGGTTTTTAAAACTGCTAATCAAGGGCATCAGTTCTTAACTATATTGCTGTAAGATATGTCAGAAAACTTTTATTACCAGTAAGAAAAATGATATTTGTGAATGACTTAAGTTTTAATAATTATTAAAGTACTATACTACATGTAGTAAAAAATAATACATACTCATAAACTCAAGTTTCCTGAGTTGCCATTAGGAAGCAACCCTGCCAAGCCCTTGATTTTGGATTTGTGGCCTCCAGAACTGTGAGGACAGACATTTCTGTGGTTTTAAGCCACTGAGTTTGTGGTTATGGAACCCTAGAAAATGAATACAATTATCTATCTTTTTAAGTTACTTCAGTTTGATATTGATTATGAAAGGTACATACATGCTATCAAACAGAAGAGACGCCAGGGAGAAAAAATCTCAGCATAAATGCCATGATTCCAAGTGCCAAGGTAATATAACATGCAAAATGTGATAATTTCACCAAAACCAAAACAAAGTGGAACAAACCCTCAAATACAGTTGTTGATAATCCCCACCTGGCCTCCTCTGACATTTCCTTTGGATCAGTTTGGCTGTACCTCTTCTGTCAAGCAGGAGTCGGACTACATTTTGGTCAGCTCCTCCTCAGAAGGGAGCTACAATCTCTGCTCTAACAATCCCCAATGGTTGTCTTAACTTACTCTGTTCATCAATGGCTACCTACTAAACCTAGCTTTTTATCCATACATTTTCCAATCAGGTCATATTATTTTCTCCTGGTAGGCGAATGTTTACATTTATCCATTTTCCTGATACAAAGCTACTTCATATCAGTGTATTATTAGTCTCTAATTATAAAAAGATAATCCAGAAGAAAAAGTCCAGTCAATTTATATAAGTTAAAAGATGGGAAACCTATTTTTAGGATTAACATTCCCTTCCTAAATATCTAACACAACACACTTACAGACTCTTAACACACCCTCGTTACATGAAGGGAGCAGCAGAGCAGAGAGCAATAAGCACCAAGGCCAGGTGGAGCCATAGACAATGTGGGCCCATCTCCCTCCACAGGGAGAAGCAACTGCACTGTGCACAGAGTGCAATCTGGCCGAAGGGAAACGCCGTCTTAGAGAGCTTCAGATGCAGCAACCTTAAAGAAGGGTTGTGCCAGGAAGTCCACCAGATGAGGCTGCAAACCCATCAAAGGGCATCACACACTCTGTGCACAGGGCACACAGAACAATGCCTCCCACATCCTGTGACTTCCTGCGTGTGCCACTGGGACCACCACACCCCCTACCCGCACCATCTTACTTGGACAGACAAAATCAGCCACCTCATGACTAGGGTATTCACATGGTTTTCAGTTCTATAAATTCCTCCCCCTTAAGAATACATGTCTGTAAAATCAGAAATGATGAAAACTGGACTTGTGAGTGGCTTTGCAGTAGGGATTACAGGTCCAGAATAGAATAGGTTCAGTAACATATTTAAGATATTCAAAGGAAAAAAATACAAGCCAAAGATTTAACATCTAAATAGTGACCATCAAGGATAAAAGTCACACATATTTTTTATGAGTACACACAAACACAGGAAGTATGATGACCGGGAGCTGAGGGACGACCCACTAAAGAATGAGCTCCGGAAACCAAAATGACTAGAGGCAGAGGCAGAGGCAAAGGTGTGGCTGCCAGGTGGTCTGTATTTATTTGTGGAGCTGCTGGCACATAATGGTGATAAAGGTGCAGCATGCCATGGTTACCAGCTCAGACAATGCAGACAAAGAACAACCACCAGAGAAGTGGTAGGGATGGGGAGAAGATGTGCAGGGGCCAACCGGGAGTGGGGCGTCCATCAGCTAATTGCAGTATTGGGTACTGTGGGGAGCCAACAAAAGAATCTAAGGGTTTGCTATAAAGGCATTAGGGTAAAAGGGAAAAAAAGAAAGAAAGAAACAAAAGAAAACAAGAAAGCCCTCTTAAATACCAAAAGGGTAAAAGCAAATAAAATAGAACAAGGTGGTTCCTTGTTATCTGTCATGTAAAAAACGGACTTGGCTCACCTATTAAATGGAAAACAGTCTTGGATCGGTTCACAAAGCAAAATCAAGCACCATACTGCATATAAGATATACACCTATAAAAGGCTGGGAAAATATATAGAGAATGTATAGGACTCAGAAAATGTCACAAGAAACTTTATAGCTTAAATACCTATATCAATACAAATTTAAATAATAAAAATAAATTATTTAAACATATAACTGAGAAAGCCAGAAAAAGAATAAGTGAACCAAAAGAAAGGGTGGAATTATTACAAATAAAAGCAGATATTATTAAGTAGAAAAAGAATAGAACTAAGAAGCAAATCCAAAAGCTGGCTCTCAAGAGAAAATAATCAATCAAAACAAACCACTAAGTATCTGATTAGAAAAAAAAAAAAAAAAGTTACAAGTGCTAACAGAAGAAAATTTAAAAATTGTAAAAGATAAGAAAAAGGGATAGAGAGAAAAGTGTGTAGATTAAAAGAGACTTTAAAAACATATCAAATTTTAAGAATAAAACAACACTAAATTATAGTGTCTAGGGATATACACTTGGTGATAAAACTATAAAGATTAGGGAAATGATTACCATAAGAGTTTGGGAAGTGGTTATTTTTTGGGAGAGGAAGTAGATTATAATAGAAATGGGACATGTGGGGGGTGCTTCTGGGATGATTATGATCAAGTTCTATTCCTTGACCTGGGTGTGGTTACAAGGATGTTTGATTTATAAAAATGAAGAAAACCATTAAAAAATCATTACAGGCAATTTTATAAAACTCTCTGCAATAAGTTAGAAGTAGATGAAACATATTTTTTTTAAAAACATTAAATTTAATGCTATTGCAATATAAAATCATGTTTTTTTCTTAGAGCTAAACAAATTAATTGTAAAATGCATTTAAGAAGAACAAGAAACTATTCTAAAATTCATATGGAATGAAAAAAGAGCCCAAATAGCCAAAGCAATCCTAACCAAAAAGAATAAAGCCAGAGGCATCACACTGGCATCACATCAACTTCAGACTATACTTTAAAGCCCCAGTAACCAAAACAGCTTCTGTACTGGTACAAAAACAGACCCATAGACCAATGAACAGAACAGAAAACTCAGAAATAAAGCCACACACCTGCAACCATCCAATCTTTGACAAGGCCAGCAAAAACTGCGGTGGAGAAAGACCATCCTGTTCAATACACGGTGCTGGAATAACTGGCTAGCCATATATAGAAGATTGAAGCCAGACCTCTATCTTTCACCATATACAAAAATTAACTCAAAATATATTAAAGATTTCAACGTAAGACCTCAAAATGTAAGATCCCGGAAGATAACCTAGGAAACACTCTTCTTGACATTGGCCTTGGCAAAGAATTTTTGGCTAAGTTCCCAAAAACAACTGCAACAAAAAACAAAAATTGGCAAGTAGAATTTAATTAAATGAAAGAGCTTCTGCACAGCAAGAGAAACTACTGACAGAGAATACAGACAACCTACAGAATGACAGAAATTATTTGCAAACTATGCATCTGACAAAGGCCTAATATCCAGAATCTACAGGGAACTTACGCAAAAAAACAAATGACCCCATTAAAAAATGGGCAAAGGACATGAACAGGCACTTCTCAAAGATATACAAGTGGCCAACAAACATGAAAAAGGCTCAGTACCACACAGCACTAGAGAAATGCATCAAAACCACAATGAGATACCATCTGACACCAGCCAGAATGGCCATTACTAAAAAGTCTAAAGACAACAGATGCTGGCAAGGCTGAGGAGAAAAGGGAATGCTTTATACACTGTTGATGGGAATGTAAATTAGTCCAGCCACTGTGGGAAGTGGTCTGGAGATTTCTCAAAGAACTTAAATAGACGTACCATTCTATCCAGCAACCCCATTACTGGGTATATATCCAAAAGAAAATAAATCATTCAACCAAAAAGACACACGCACTCATATGTTCATCGCTGTACTATTAACAATAGTAAAGACAGAGAGTCAACCTAGGTGCCCATCAATGGTAGACTGGATAAAGAAAATGTGGTGCCCATATACCATGAAATACTACACAGCCATAAAAAAGGAATAAAATCACATCTTTTGCAGCAACATGGATGGAGCTTGACTTAATCCTAAGCAAATTAATGCAGGAACAGAAAACCAAATGCCACATGTTCTCACTTATAAATGTGAGCTAAACATTGAGCACACATGGACACAAATATGGGAACAACAGACACTGGGGACTACTAGAAGGTAGAGGGAGTGGGGGTGGGTTAAAAAACTACCTATTGAGTACTACGCTAACTAGGTGACAGGATCTGTACTCCAAACCCCAGCCTCATGCAATATTTTCATGTAACAAATCTGTAAATAGACCCTCTGTATCTAAAATAAAAGGTGAAGAAGAACCAGTAAGCACAAATAAGCAGACTACTCTGAGTTAAGAGCTGCAGTGGTGAAGACCCTAGCCCCAGCTGACATGAAAACGCAGTATAAAGCCTCTCTGTTTACATCAGTGTGATGAGAGAAGTCCAGGAAGACAGAGAGAAAACCCCATAGTCCCAACTGCCCATGGAAATTTAGTATGGGAAAAAGAGAGATCTCAACACAGCAGGGAAGGGGCTTTTCAGTTAGTGGTACTTGCTGCAGTAACTGGACAGCTACTGCACAAAGACACAAACAGATTTGTTCCTCACAGCATGCTCCAAGATAAATTCCAAATGGAGCGTAAGTTCTCTTCTCTCTCCCCTGAGGCATAATTCATACACAGCAGAATAGACTTTTAAATACAGTTCAGGGAGTCCTGACCTGTGTACCTCCTGTAACACATACCCAATCAAGACACCATAGAAAGCTCCATATAGCTGTTAAGTCAATCACCAGGGAGGCTCTCAACTCTGCCTCTCCTTGGGAGCTAAGAGGTAAGCCACTATTGCGAGCCCTGTGCTGATGCTGGCCCCAGACACGACTGACAGCACAGTCAGACTACGTGATGTCTGGCTTGCCTATTAATTTTCTTAGTGATAACTTAAAAAGACTTTTAAAGACGATTTTAGACTTGCATAAGAGTTTCAGAGGCAGGGCACACGGTGTCCCCAAGTTTCCACCCACCTTCGTGCAGCCACAGAACAAGGATCAACACCATTAAGAGGAACTCTGGCATGGTACTCCCAGCTCAACCATAGGCTTTGTTGTTTCGCCAGGCCGCCCACCAGAGCCCGTCTGCTCTTGGGCCCGGTCCAGGATCCACGCTGTGCTTAGCTGACACACTTCCATGGCCCCCCATGCCAGAAGAGTTTGCAGTCTCCTCTCATCACCTTGAAGAGTACTGGTCAATTATTTTGTAGAATGTCCTTCAAATTGGGTTTGTCTGCTGTTTTCTCCTGATTCAACTTAGGGAAAACCACCACAGGTGATGTGCCATTCACACAGCACCACAGGTACCTGCTGCGAATACGATGTCACCTTTGAGCTCTTGGTTGGGGCAGTGTCTGCCAGGTTTCTCCACTGTAAAGTATTGTTCCCTTTGTAATGAAGAGCTATTTGGGGGGAGACTTGGCAGATATTCTATTTCTCCTAATTCTTTCATCTATTAGAAAGATTTCACCTTGCTGCATCTGCCAAGGGACTGTGCTTATAAGAATTATCATGGTGGCTTTCTATTTCCCTTATTCCTTCTACATTTATTAACTGGAATTATCCTGCAAGGAAGAGCTGTTCCTTATCCCTT
Organism: Macaca thibetana thibetana; assembly: GCF_024542745.1. NCBI lineage: Eukaryota > Metazoa > Chordata > Mammalia > Primates > Cercopithecidae > Macaca > Macaca thibetana. The sequence continues at coordinate 141,917,570 of NC_065585.1, forward strand.
ACTTATGCATTCATTTATATATTGATATCCGCCTAAATGGATGGCTATTTCTTTTCTTTTTTGGTTATAATCCATTACTACTGTTGTTTATCCTGTGGCTAGAACTGCTCCAGCTTTGGCCAACGGAGCACTTTTTGGCAGGCATCTGCCCTTCTGACATCTGACAGGCTCCCATCACTCACCTTTCACTTGCCCTACCCCAGCCCTGGAACCAAACCCTTCCCTGAGGAGCCCTTAGGATCCAGTATCTCAGCCTGGCTCTGGTTACTGATGCAGGTGTCACTGCTCTAAGGCCCTCTGTGGGCAGACTTAGGAAACAGATGTGTTATATATGCATAGACCCCCATTTCTCTCTCTCTGAAAAAACCAACAGCCCTAGTTCATGCTGACACCTCCAACCCTGATCCAGAACCACAGGATAACTCTAGTACCATCCTTCCTTATTTGTAACTTCTTCCTAGAATATACACAGTTTTGAGATTGCACACCCACGCCCCTATGAGAAACAAGTACACCAACTAGAGGTTTTGTCTTCAGCCTTACAGCATCCTGTCAAAACGCTGTTTTCCAAAGTTACTGATAGGTCAGCTAATTCCACATCCACTTCACTATGGTTACTGCAGCAGTCCCTAACCTTTTTGGCACCAAGGACCAGTTTCTTAGAAGACAGCTTCTCTACAGACTGGGGCGGGGAGCGGGGGATGGTTCTGGGATGAAATTGTGCCACCTCAGATCATCAGGCATTAGTTAGAGTCTCATAAGGAGTGAGTGCGCAATCTGGATCATTCACATGCACAGTTCACAACAGGGTTCATGCTCCTATGAGAATCTAATGCTGCTGCTGACCTGACAGGAGGCAGAGCTCAGCCAGTAATGCTTGCCTGCCCTCTGCTCACCTCCTGCTCCGTGGCCCAGTTCCTAACAGGCTACGGACTGGTACCGACCCGTGGCCTGGGGGTTGGGGACCCCTGGATTATGGGGTAAGTTTGCAATACCATTTGATTCATCTGTCACAGTTTGTATCATTTGGGCACTCCCCCCAATAACACACACACACACAAACATCCTTGTTGATTTTAGTGAAATTTTGTGGTGCACAGTTCCATGGGTTTTGACAGGTGCACAGTCAAATCTAACACAGTCCCATCACTCCCCAAACTGCCTCTCACTCTCTTTGTAATCGACTCCTTTTCCCCAACTCTTAACCCCTGGCAACCATTGATTTGTTCTTCTTCCTTACGGTTGTGCTTTTTCTACAGCATCCTTTAAATAGAATCATACAGTATGGAGGCCTTTTATGTTTGGTTTCTTTCACTAAGTAAAACGAATTTAAGATTCATCCATGTTGTGTGAATCAACAGTTTGTTCCTTTTGACCGCTGACTGGTATTCTGTTGTAGAGATGTTACCACAATTTGTTTATTCATTCACCGGTTGAAGGACATCTGGTTTTGAGTGTTGGCAACTACTGAATAAAACTCTATTAACAGTCACATGCAGGTTTTGTGTGAGCATGAATTTTCACTTACCTTGGGTAACACCTAGGAGTGAGACTGCTGGGTTCTAAGGCAGTGTAACATAGTAAGAAGCTGCTACACTGTTTTCCAGAGTGGCTGTGCCATTCTGCATTCCCAGTAGCAGGGCTGGAGAGCATATTCCTGCTAGCACTTGGCACTGTCCTTGCCAGCACTGGGATGCTTTGTAGGTTGTTCTTTCATCTTAGCTACTGATGTAGGCCTGTGCTGGTACCTTATGAGGAAGGTGCACAGCCTTCCAAATCACCTGGGCCCACTGTGGCAGTCTCATTCCCCAGAACATACTGTTACATTTCTAGCTGGTCAGCTGCTTGCCCCAAATGGTACTGTGGCCTCAGGCTAGCTGCAGTGTTTATCTTCTGGATTGCTTGCATTTGTTTCCCTAACAATAAATTATGTTGGGCATCACGTGCTTATTTTTCTCTGCTTATTTGCATGGGCTTCTTTGCAATCCATGCAAGTCATCTGGTGAAGTATAGGTTCACCAAACCTACTGCCCAATTTTTTACTGGGTTGTTTTCTTATTGTTGAGTTCTAAGTGTTTTTTATGTGTTCTGAATACTAACTCTTTGTCAGATATGTGACTTACAAATGTTTTCTCTGAGAGCAGAATTTTAAAATTTTAATAAAATGCAAATATAGATTTTTTTTCTTTTATAGATTGTGCTTTTGGTATGATATCCAAAAAACTCTGCCCAAGATAATGCAGACTTTCTTTTGGGTTTCTTCCCTAAGTTCTACAGTTTTTGCATTCTACATTTAGATATATGATCCATTTTGAGTTCATTTTTGTATAAACTGTGACTTGTATAGGTCAATTTTTTTTCTCTTTTTTTTTTTTGCATATACACATCTAGTCTTCCAGCACCATTTATTGACAAGATTACATTTTCTCCATGGAATATATTAAGAGATGCCTTTACACCTCTGTCAAAAATAAACCAACCACTTTTGTATGGACTTATCTGGGGTTCTCTATTCTCCACTGACCTGTGTATCTCTCTTTTCACCAACACCACATACCACTCTCTTGATTGTGGTGATTTTATATTTTATAGTAAATCTTGTTCTTTTTTCTTTTTCTTTTTTTTTTTTTGAGATGGAGTTTTGCTCTTGTTGCCTAGGCTGGAGTGCAACGACAGGATCTCTGCTCACTGCAACCTCCGCCTACCAGGTTCAAGTGATTCTCCTGACTCGGCTTCCTGAGTAGCTAGGATTACAGGCACCTGTCACCATGCCCGGCTAATTTTTTTTTTTTTTTTGTAATTTTAGTAGAGACAGGGTTTCACCATGTTGGCCGGGCTGGTCTTGAACTCCTGACCTCAGGTAATCTGCCACCTTGGCCTCCCAAAGTGCTGGGATTACAGGCCTGAGCCACGGCACCTGGCCATCGCTCTGCCTTTCTAATGATGACTTTAGATACGGAGTTTTTAATATGTAGAAGTTCATCTTTTTTTTTCTTTCACAGTTTGTGGTTTTTGTGTGTAAGCAATCTGCCTACTCTACATTGTAAAAATATCCTGTTTTCTTCTTAAAACTTTACAGTTTTAGCTTTTACAGTTCATTCTACAATCCATCTAAAATTAATGCTATATCCACAATAAGAGTTAGTAGTAGAGGTTCATTTTTCCTCACATGTTTATCCAGTTGAAAAATCCTTCCCTTCCCAATTGAACTATGTTGGTTGCAAAAGCTTTGCTTTCTCCGGTTGTTGCACTGTGCATCCTAGTGTTTTGTAAACTATTCTTATCTTCTCAATTTTTTATAAGTGTAAACAGAGAAAATATAATTTCTTTTAAAGGGTTCTCTTACTTAATAAAGAAATAGGCTAGGTACAGTGGCTCACGCCTATAATCCCAGCACTTTGGAAGGCCAAGGCCGGTGGATCACCTGAGGTCAGGAGATCAAGACCATCCTGGCCAACATGGTGAAACCTGTATCTACTAAAAATACAAAAATTAGCCGAGTGTGGTGGTGAGTGCCTGTAGTCCCAGCTACTCAGGAGGCTGAGGCAGCAGAATTGCTTGAACCCGGGAGGCGGAGGTTGCAGTGAGCAGAGAGCATGCCACTGCACTCCAGCCTGGGTGACAGAGCGAGAGTCTACCCGCCTCCAAAAAAAAAAAAAAAAAAAAAAAAGAACCAACAACGAAAGAAAGAAAAGAAAAGGAATAAAATGTCTAATGTTTTTCACCCACCAAACTAGCTAAAGTAATTACAAAGACAAGGCTGCTGTAAACATCTTGTGCACTGTCCCCAAAAAGCAGATGGCATGGAGCAGACAGCATCTTTAGATGAAGACATACATGCAGCCACACAAGGCACACAGATGCATTTCAGCCATTATTCCCTCATAATGAAACCCTCCCCTTGTGCAGTGTGTAACTTGCACTGACACACACACATCTTGGGTGAAGTGCGAAGTAATGGGAATTTGTGTACACTACTATTCAGAGTATAAACTCGTGCAAAATTACAGAAAGTAATGTGGCAATACTAGAATTTTAAATACACAATTCTATTAGGAACTTAGATTTCATAAATACTCACACAAGTATGCAAAAAGATATTCACAGATGACCCATGCTATACCATTAGAAATAATGAAAAGTGGCCGGGCGCGGTGGCTCACGCCTGTAATCCCAGCACTTTAGGAGGCCGAGGCGGGTGATCACGAGGTCAGGAGATTGAGACCATCCTGGCTAACACGGTGAAACCCCGTCTCTGCTAAAAATACAAAAAATTAGCCGGGCGTGGTGGTGGGCGCCTGTAGCCCCAGCTACTCAAGAGGCTGAGGCAGGAGAATGGCATGAACCTGGGAGGCGGAGCTTGCAGTGAGCCGAGATAGCGCCACTGCACTCCAGCCTGGGCGACAGAGCGAGATTCCGTCTCAAAAAAAAAAAAAAAAAAATAATGAAAAGTGGGAAATAGCCAAAATGATGTCACTGGAAGCTTGGACAAATAATTTATGGTATACCTAAACAATGCAATGCCATCATTATAATGAATGAGGAACTCAACATGCACTGACATGGAACAACTTTCAGGAAATACAAGTGGCAGAAAAGGACGAACATGCAATGCATTAGGAGAACATGGTGACACCACCTCACTGGAAAGGGAAAGAGGTGCATGACCTGTGACCCTGCAGTTCTGTTTCTAGGCACAGACCCAGGGACCCTGGGCAAGACAATGCGGATTTACAGGTTATTTCAGTTAATGGAACTCTACCTTCCAGCTGCTCAGGCCAAAGCGTTAGTCTCACCCTCAACCCTCTTAGTGCACCATACACATTCCATGTGTCAGTTCCACCTGCAGAATACACCAAGGATTTGAGCCCTTCCTCACCCACCACCTCCTTTCTCTCCAAGCCATGATCATTCCCCATGGGGGTTAACCCAAGCCTCTTAAGAACTGGTCCACTTGCTTCTGTCCTGCCTCTTGGAAGTCTGTTTTTAACACAGTAGCCAGAATAATCCTGTTAAAGCATAGGCCTGAACAAATCACTCCTCTGCTCAAAACCCTGATTCCCCACTTCACTCAGAAAAGCCCTAGTCCTTACCATGACAACAGCTACTTCACAGCTGGGACCCAGTAAGGCTGGGATCTTGTCTCCTATTGGCCCCGCTTCCGGGCTCCCCTCCTCAATGCTGGAACCCTGCTCTCCCTGAATATGACAGACGATGTACTCCTGCCTTGAGGACTTTGCACTTTTTCTTTCCCTGCTGGGGAGGCCCTGCCCTCAGACATCCATTCAACCTGTTCTCATTGCCTAAGTTTCCTTCCACAGAAGCCTTCTTAGAGGCCACTCCCTGTAGATTTTCCTCCAACACCACCCGTCCTTAGCATTTCTTATCTCCCACACATTACCACACTCGCTACACTATGGAACTCATCTTGTCCATTGCCTATCGGTTTCACCAGAATGCAAGCTCCATCAGACATGGGTTTTTACGTTTCATTTATCGCTGTATCCTGACACCATAGCACATAGTAAATCCTTAATACATTTGGACTGAACGGGTGTAACAGTACGTGTAATAACAAGACGAGACATCTCTAAGTCTGGCTCCTGGGTAGATTTTATCTGCCAACAAAGGAGTAGAGGTAGGACTCTGGCCCATTCCATTTCTAAGGAAACCCTTTCTGGAGCGGGGGGAAAGCTGTGTCCTTCCCATCCAGAGCAGAGCAAAGCCACTACCCCTCACACAGGAAAAATACCTAGGACTCTACCCCTGGGGGTAATCAACAGGCAAAGGGCAACACACTTACTGTTCCCTGTGAGATAATTAACGAAAATGAGCCTCTGTTCAGGTGTTCTGGACAAAAAATAAAGATTCAGGATAAAGTTAATAAAGATGAAAATTTTAAAGCAACTTAAGGTTCTGAGAAGAAGTCTGATGGCTCTGGATTTCCTGGTGACACAAGAGATCTGGTTTGTTTTGGAAAGATGGGGAAGGAGGTGTGTAGGGAGCCAAACATCAGAGGAGAGTGAAGGAGGTTTGAAATACTGGTGACACAGAGGGGAGTAGAGCAGGCCAACCAAGCAAACACAGTGGGGCTGTGGGCCGCATGGAGGCCCTACAGGCACATAGCAGATGACCAAGAAACATCAGTTTACAGAGTGAGTGGAAGAATAAATGAGTGAGCAAGTGAAAAGAGCAAATCAACGAGTGGGTGAACAAGGAGGAGCAAGCAATGGGAGAATAAATTCAGGAGAAAGCAAGTGAGTGAATGGATGATGTCCCCGCTGTGTTCTCTGGTTGGAATCTTCTTTCTTACATTTATTAGCTGCTCATGTGTTGGTTCATTCAGGGTTGGGAATATGCCACTTGAGTGTGTTTTTTAAAAAAAGACTGGGATGGAGTTTAGGGTATTGGCAAGAGTGTTACTGAAACAATGGATCATGGAATATAAGCTGGACAAAAGGAGACATGAAAAAAAGATGGATAGGATAGAAAAAATAAGTCAACAGTTGAGGTGGTAGTCAGAAAATCTGGAAGGTGAGAAGATTATGCTTAAGGACTGGGATGCCCAAATTCATGGGTTTGGACCATGGGAGTGGGTGGCTGAGACAGAGAAGAGAGAAGGAGATGCTAGGAACAAAGAGGACAGTACCAAGGCCAGAGACTGTGAGTCCCACGGGTGGACACTGAAACCACCAGGCAACAGCAGGGATTGGGGTGGAGAAAATGACTGTAATTCTTTGCAGACTCTGACATCTGGTGAGCATGACCATGCAGGGGGTGACTGTGCAGAACAGGATCTGAGCTAGAAAAAGGGAACTTCACCCTTCACGTTCTATGCTTTGGGACACATGAATTTTTTGGTGTTTTTCATTTACAATGAGCACATGTTGCTTTATAACTGACAAAACCCACAAATTTGGGGAAGAGATAATATTAAAGTCTGAGACAACAGTTTACGATCCAGAGAAAATCATTAAGAAGCACTAACAACAAATACTGCTTGAAACAGTTATTGCTGAGTCCAACACTGAAATTAATTTTCTTTTTCTTTCCTGTCACTAAAGAAAGGCTATAAGGAAGGTCATCTGGATTTTTGCTGAAACCTGTAACAATACTCTAAACATCCTAAGGGGAAAATGTCAATGTGCTAACAAGGATATTTACTTAAATGGATACAGGATGTCTCCTCTCCAAGGTACAGTGGCTTTTGAGCCCAGTACATACTTCAAGGGCTAGAAGATCTCCTGAATTCTCTATCCCTCATGGTAACCACAGACTATGTTCACATTCTCATAAGGGAACCAAAAATGTAGCTTCTTCTATCTTGTTTCCTTGGGGGATACACAATTTAAAAATGCTTTTTACAGAATTCCATTATCTTGGGATATCCTGGGAACTACTAGAGTTGTAGATAATTTTGGTAGAACCTTAAATTTATGATGGCTCCCATTGCCAAGCCCACTGAGAACCAAATTACCAAAATAAATGTTAAGACATTCAAATTTGAATAGAAAATATAATGTTTTATGAGGTATAAATAAAAATAATGTAATAAAAATGATTTAGTAAATTCAATGCAAAGACCCCAGAAGCACCTCTGCCAAAACTGAGCTGAATGTGTTACATTTGACTACACACTCCCTTGTCAAATGTCAACTTCACAAAAGACAAGGAACAACTTCTTATATATCCACAACAATGCCTCTAGTTATACTGAAATAACAATAGGCAATTACAGTGCCCATAACAACACTGAACGCTGACGGAAAAAGTTAGAAATTCTTAAACATATATAGTATTTAGACACTCTTCTTCAATATCTTTCCTTTATAGGAATCATACAATTTCTGTCGTCAAACATAAAACTGAGTGGCAGCAACACCACGCTGGAGAGAAGACCCAGCCAGATTATTTACTTACATTTCCCCAGCTGAACCTTCAGAGTCCTTCTCAGGGCCACCCTTTTGGCTTATCCACTCAATCTGTGACTCACTCTTTTACTGATCCTGACCCTCTGTCCAGCTGTGCAGACATCACCAAAGGCAGCACTCAACATTTCTCACCTGTCTACTGAAACCCTTAACTGGCTGTCCTCTCTTCAATCTGGATCCCAGCCGACCTACCGTCTATTCTGAATCAACAGCCTAATAAAAGGCTTCCTTAGGTCAGGTTCAAGATGAATCCTCTGTCCACCAAACTATGCTTAAACCTCAGTAATATCATGAATGTTGTTTGAAAGAGCAGCTTAATCAAGGATTCAGAGTATGAACTGGCTGGCTGCCCCCAGATCAACCATGTTGAATTGCTTAATTTCTTACCAATGTTATCTAAACTTTTAATACTAAAATGAGTTGAAAAGTAAGCAGAAGGATGGATACTAAAGGCCTTCTATTTTCATGCACATTCACAAAAAAGAAAATTAACAAAGTTAGGTAGAATCTTGATTACCTAAATTATTTTTACTATAGTTTTTTTTCTACGTTTAGAAAATCCACCTTAAATCAAAGAATCGGAAGTACTATGTTTCTCAAAGACATGTGGGGGAAAGAGAAGGCCATTTATGTAGTGATTTTAAATGGTGGTTACATATGGTCTTTCTTATCTTTTTAAAATCTATTTTAGGTTCAAAGTTAAATGTTTTTTCCTTCCAGAGAAAGGATTATATCTACTGCAGTTTCAGGTCACCAATAGCCTCTACCCACAGGTTTGGATTTGCATTTTGGTAGGAACGAACAGAAGTCAGAGGAAGATGAACAAGACGGCAGAGTAGGAAACGGGGGTCCCAGTACCGCAAAGCAACTAGGTGGGGTAAAGGGTGGTGCTGACTAGTTCTCGCTCACTGTGCCCCACAGGCGGCAGCCAGGGTTGCTGTCATAAAGCCTTTTTGCTCAGGGATGCTTGTGTTAACAGCAGCCATTGGTCAAAGGGGTGGATCTGAAGGTAAGTTTGGGGGAAGGGGAAAGGGAGACAGAGGGGTAGCAAGTTATGCAAAGAAAACATATCTTGACTGTATTCTCCAATTCTGTGTGTGCAGAGTAAAAAAAAAAAAACAATTCTCAGACATTTAAAATGTGTTTGAGATGATGGGAAAAAGAACACATGAGGGAAAAAACAAATTCCCACAAATTCCTTACTGTAGATGCAGCAGTAACACTGTACTTCAAGCATTACAGCTTTTTTTTAAACTGACATTCTGTAATATATCTCCCCATACTAAAATCCACATTTAATAGTGGCTATTGGGAGTAAATGTGAGACACCTAACATTTCTACATATAGTCAACCACCTTTAAATTTTTAAAAAATTGCCATAAAAATTGTAAGATAGTAAAAATGACCTAGAAAATTCATAACTGTATAACATTATGCAATACCAACAGCATAATTACAAGTCTTAAATAAGTTTTACAGCTATCAACATTAAATAAATCTTAGCACGGCAGAGAACTGCTACAATATAAGTTTAACATATTATGTGTTATCCTCACAAAAACTAAAATAGAAAATTAATTTCTGCTTCAAATACTGCAAAAGCCAGTCTCTGGTCTAAAGTTACTCAACTTCTGTCAGAAAAACATATGGCCCACCAAGTACACAGTTGATAATTACCCAAATGTAAAATAATATACAATAAATGACTAGACTCATGACATTCCAGGGAGGCTATCTCAACACCTTCCTAGCCCTCCAAATTCTCAAACACTACTGTGGTAGGCACTGCAGTCATCATACTATACCCACCTACCCTGGTTCTGTGCTCATGCAGTCTCTGGTTTTTACCTGGACACATGGCTGGGCCACAACCCCCAGCCTCCCTTGCACTAGTGCTCTAGCCAATAAGGTATGGGCAATAATGCAATGCATGTAACTTTTGGATTGTGCCACTGAAGCACAGGTTGCGTGTCTACCCTTCGGCCCGAGCACAAATGTGGCAGGTAATAAACACACCGTTTTGGACCACGCAGGTAAGACCGCACTCTTGGGATGGCAGAGCAACAAGACAGACTGTGCTTGGCCCCTTGACAACGTTACGAGCAAAGTCATCATGCCAACTCAGGTTTTTAAGGGAGAAAAACTGATGTGTCTTGTGTAAGTCACTATTATTACATCTCTGATATATGCCACCGAAACTGTATATTTTAATTTCCTCAGGTTCCTCAGCTATAATGTGGGGTTAATAATACCTCTCTCCCAGATTACCGTGAGAATTAAATGTTTTAAATTAAAAAAAAAGAAAAAAGCATCTATGTATGAATATTAGGCAATTTACTAGCCTCATTTTTTAGCTAAATAACTTGTTTCTTCACACCAGCCTTCTGGGTGGGCAAGTGTCAAAAGTTATGGAGCTTTGCAGGGACTTGAAAAATAGGTAAGACCATACATGCTAAATTGTCAAATGACTGGTTCTGCTCAGCTGTAACTTACATGCTGTGACTGATGTTACAATGGTTATTCTCTCTTTCAAGTTTCTGACTACAGGATTCACATCTCTTCCAGCCATCTTCTGTCTTAATCCAACTCCATCCAGGAGATCTCCAGTCCTGACCCAAAAATGGCATAGTTCTCCTATAAAAAAGTTAATTTATGTTAAAAAGTATATATAATGCACAAGTTTCTTTTCACTTAGAACATTTATTCATTAACTTTAAAGATTAAAGTTCTTAACATTTAAATAGCTGCTCATTAATTAAATGTTGGCTGGACAGTAGTGACAGTGACAATAACATAGTACTTTGATTGTACTAAAGTGATAAAATGGGGTAAGTAAAGGTGGTTTTACTAGCCTAACACTGCATATGCCATGAAAGGTTTACCAGAGGTGACATCCAAGCTCATACCTGAAAAACAAGCAGGGGTCAGTGAGTGTGGAATAAGGAATATAATCCCAAACAAGTATTCTCTCTTTGCCAGAAGTTGGGAGCAACCGAAAATGAAATGTACTCATGTTCAGCAACTCCAAGTAGTTCAGTTTGGTTGAAGCTTACAATAGATGAGAGCGAGCAGGCCAGAATTAAGGATGGAGAAGTCATTTAAAGCCTGATCAAGTCAGAGGAGCTGGACACTATTCTGAGGGCAATGAGGGGCCAAAAAAGGGATGTAAGCAGGTAAGTGATTCAATTAGATTTGTGGCTTACAAAGAACTCAGTATCACACTGGGAGAACGTATGGGGTGAGGGTCACCTGGAGGAAAGGAGTTAGGACTGGAGGCTTCTGCATGTTGGCCTTTAAAAGGTGAGAGTGTACAGTGGCAGAAGAAACAGAAGAGCAGAGACTGCAGAAACATTTAGGAGACAGAGTCAAACAGCACTCGACGACTGGCTGGAAACGTGAGGAGGAAATCAAGGAAGTTATCTAGATTTTGTTTTGTAGCTTCTGGTTCTGGGATAAGGCACACAGAAAGAACAGCAGGGTTTTATTAGGGGAGGAGAGATAAGGGATATTAATTTCAGCTTTGGACATGCCTGTTCAGTCTGAAATACTGGACTCCAGGTATAAAAATTATGACTTAAAAAATGATGCAACTTTGTGATTGACTTCATGAAGTTCATGATTTGATAAGAGCAAGACCTCGAATGCTAGTTCTTCCCACTGACTCGATTTCTGCTCCTCTTGGTCAGTGGTTTACAACTACTGCTGTGCATGAACATCACAGGAAGCTTTTTAAACATTCAAGTGCTTAGTCTCATCCTGGTCCAGTTAAATGTGAATATTTGGGGGTGAAGGCTAAGTTTAAGTAGTTTTTAAAGGTCCACAGATGATTCTCATACACAGTGAGACTGTGCATGAGGCTAAAAACCACCTCAGATGTTCACACTGCTGACTGAAAATGTCACATCCCAGAAAGGCTCCCTGACTCCCTGTCCAAACAGCACCCTTCTGCTGCCTCAACACCACCCCTACCAGCCTAAGCCATTATCTATTGCCTTCATAGTTGTAAGGGCTGTCTGAAAAGATCAATGTGTTTATTATCTGTTTTCCTCCAAGAAAATGCAATGTCTCGTTCAGTTCTGTATTTCATTACCTTGAACAATGCCAGGAATACAACAGGAGCTCAGTAAGTATTTACTGAATGAATAAATATATAGATCCATGCTTCAGAAGAGAGTTAGACTGGAGAGAGAGGAAAATCATGAGCATTTAGATACTAATCAAAACCACACAAACAATATCACAGAATATGTAGAGAGGGAAATCAAGAGAGAAAAGAAAAAAAAAAAACCCTAAGAAATATCACCATTTAAGGGACCAGCAGATAAAAGCCAAATAGGAAAACTGAAAAGGAAGAGACAAAAAGGTACAGGGAGAAGTAGGAAGTCAGGAGAAAAATGTATTTCAAGAAAGAAATGATCGACAGAAACGAAAATGTTATAAAAAAGCCAAGCATGGCAAGAGTTGAATATATACGTTGAATTTAGCTACAGAAAGGTAGCTGAATTACTCAAGCAAAAGTGGTTCCTGTAATGTGTTATTTTAATTTCATGTCCCGAACAGACTTAAGGGTATTTCATAATGTAGAATATTTATATCATAGAGAATAATGTAGAATATTTACGTCATGGAGAATAAATGAGAGATGAACATCTCCAAACACCACCTCCCAGCTATATCTAGTATAATAAACAAAGAACCAACTATTAAAAGGGCACTTATACAATCCTAGAAGATACAAAAAAAAAAAAGAGGAAGGAAATTACATAGACTTCAACAATATTCCTGGATCAACCACAAATGCTTAATTCTTGACTGGTGTAGGAAATGTATGATGAAGTAATTATTCTTTACATGAAGAAAATCTCAAACCTTGTTAAACTCACTTATAGTCAAAACATATCTTTTTCAGTCACATAATGATTTAAATTCTTGCTTTAGAAAATACTTTAAATATTCCTTAAATTTCAGCACGATTTTGATAAACTGTCTCACAGATCTGCTTCACAACTACTGAACATCCTAAAATGCAAAACTCAATGGCCACGTTCAGTCAACCTAGAGTTATCTAAAACCGTCTCTAATAGCATACAGCTGATTTTATGATTTTCAAGAACATTCCCACCAAAGGCAGCAAAGACCATGAAGTAGCAGATAACTGTTTGAAGTAGCACCTTGAGTCTCATAAAAAACATACAACAGAAAACGGCTGCCAGAACATCTCTGATAATTATTATCTCTCAATATCAGCTTGAAACTGTGGATTCAGAAATCTATGTTTAAAAAAAACCAAGTGGATAATCCTGGAAAATATTGCTAACAGACCAAATACAGGATTACTTCAATGACAAACATTTGAGCACCAACTAAATGTTACTATGCTAGGTGTTCCTGCCCTCAAAAGTGTGCAATTTAGCTAAGGAACTAAAAAAGAACAATAGCAAAACACACACAAATTCCATACAAATGTAATATAATAAAGTATGTTTATGTGTAGATATGTGCGTGTGCATCTATACATACATACACATTATGTCCACAATCTTGTAACTTGTGGTAAAGAGAGAATAACTAAATTTGAGCAGAAAGCAAATCAGTTGGGAAAGCTCTGACGAGAAACTAGGACTTGATCTTCGCCCTAAAGTATGGTTAGATCTTAAATGAATGGAGAAGCAAGGCAAAAAATATCAATCATGGGAATGGTGGGTGAATAAGTATAAAGGTCAAAATGTGTGCCATGATTTGAGAAAAATAAGCAGAAAAGATAAGCTGCAAAAATGACTAGAAGCCAGATCATAGAAGAATATCAAAGAATATCAAAGGTGTTTAGACCTTATTCTGTAAGTAATCAAAAGTTTTTCAGCAACAGATTAGTGAGCAGTGTTGTTTTGAGAATAAAAATGTTCTAGGGCTTGTAGGATAGATCAAAAGAAAAACATGGAGACAGAAAATAACAACTAGGCAACAAACATCTTGCCAACAGAACCTTATCTAGATGACTTCCTATGTACATCCCGGTATCCTCAGCTAACAAAATATTTTAAAACTTGGTAACACACAAACATCGTACTTATTTGTTGGGATACTATGCCCACTTATCATTTAATACACTTATCTTCTAGTTTCACAATCTCTAAAACATTTATATAAAGAGCCTGCCTAGTGTTTCCATTACTATAACCAATTCTTTTACAACTACCTAAACTCTACAGATAATTCATTTTAGCAACTCAGTGAGAAATGAATAGTTTGGTCTGAATTTCTCAGCTGCTAAGTTTGATTCTGTAAGGGCTGAAAGGAGTGAAATGCAGCCATAGAAATAAAAAAATAGTCCATGCCCAAATTCTTTATTTTCAACACAGAGGAAAAGATTTGTTTTTCTGAAGATATGTGTACCTCACAGATTTGTCATGGTATGCTCTTTGGATCACAATGAAGTTTTATCTTAAAGCATAATCTATACAGCTCATGAACTAAAGCACAAACTCTGGATGCAGATTAAAAAAAAACAAAAAACAAAAAAAAAAAAACAAGTTGCAATTTAAAAGGTCTGGGGTCTGGATCTCAAATTTTCAAAAATACTCCCAATCTGAGGCATCTGAGTTTATAAATCAGAAAACAATGTTACTAAAGTTTTATAGAATGATGACGACCCACTGCTTTTAATGGGAATGTATTTGTTCAGCTAAAAAATAATGTGAATTGCTAGAGCTTTATATGCTTAATTAAAATTACCTTTGTTTTGGGAATCTGCAAATACAAAAAAACTAGAAATTACTCCTGAAAATTATTAAATTTTTAAGAGCAAGCACTCAAAGGGTGTAGCTTGTATAATTTGCAAATTTTAAGCACATTTTATGCCAATTTATTTCAGAGAGCCTGCAATGATGAACTATTTTAAATCTTCCCTTAATTTCTATTTCATGTGGTAGGACATGTGGGTGAGGTACTTCAGTAGAAAAGGACTTTATGAAGTTCATTTGCTGGTGGAAACTCTTGTCATGACAGACTCAGAACAAAAAAAGGTATTTCCTTCAACAAGCATATTTTTTTCTTAACAATAATAAAAGCAAACATTTATTAGAGCCTACCGTAGGCTAGGCATTACTCTAATCAATCTACATATGTTGTCTCATTTAATCCTCACACTGTCTTCCAAGGTAGAAAACATTATTCTTGTTTTACAAGTTTAATTACCTCTTTTATAGACGAAGACACGGAGGCAAAGAGTTTAGCAGAGCTGGGATTCAAACTGATGGAGTCTCACTCCAGGATCCATGCTCCTAACCACTATATGTTTATAATAGCAGCTCCTGAAAACCCTATAAAAACAGATGCCATTAAATTATAAGCTTTCTAACATTTTTTAACCGTCTATTACATATCACTAATATGATCTCAAGTAATGATGAATCTAAATATAAAGACACTAAAACAAGGAAAACAAGATAGGAAAGAAAACTCCAGTCCATTTCAAAAGACCACATGTGATTCCCTATTTGTTTTGCTTGTAAGTGTGGACAAATTTGATCCAGAAAGGACATCAAAAAAATGGCAAACTGAGGGCCGAGAGTCAAAAATAAGATTTACTCTAAGAAGGACTCAGAGATAATCACAGATTCCTCATGGGAAAGGAAAACATGTAAAGACGAGGAGAAAACAGAATATGAAAGAGTAAACGTCTTTTCTGATTAGGGCCGGATGCTAAGGATTTGGAGGCAGCAAGAGACAGCTTCATAAGGGAAGAAGTTATTCTCTAGATTCTTTAGTTTTCAAAATGAGTTTGAATAGGCCCAAGGATAGAAGTGGAATCTAATTGAGAAAAAGGTCAAATTGAGCTTACTGTAGGGGGAAGGAAGCAAACTTAGTGTCTGCTGCAAGAAAAACAAGCATGGAAAAGAATTAAAGGGAGGAGACAGAGCCAGAGCCACAGACCAGGAGTAGGGAAAAAGAAGAGTAAGTTAAGGTAAGCAGCAGACGGGGCAGAGTGGCCTGGAGAAACGCAGGGTCACACCCAGGCAGGTGTCCACCGGCGAAGAGGCAAGGGCCGGGCCCAGAGGGCAAACGCGGGCAGGAGGAGTCCCCGAAACACCTTGCCCAGCGAGGCGGACACAAGCTCGGGCCCGCAAAAGGGCCTAGGAGGGTGGGGGCGGGAAGGGGCGGCAGAAGGTGGGCAGGGGAAGCGGCTGAGGACACGCGGTGCACCTGTGGGCGGCTCCCCGAACCCTCCACACCCGCCGGCCGCCCCCGAGACCCCACCTGACGCGCCCGCGGTCCATTGTCCCCCACTGACGCGCCCGCGGCAACCCCGACCCCACCTGCCGCTCCCGCGGTCCAACCCGCTCCTGAGGCGCCCGCTGCAACTCCGACCCCACCTGCCGCGCCCGCGGACCAACGTCCGCAACTGACGCACCCGCTGCAACTCCGACCCCACCTGACGCGCTCGCGGTCCAACGTCCGCACCTGCCGCGCCCGCTGCAACCCCGTCCCCACCTGACGCGCCCGCGGTCCCCGGGCCCCACCTGACGCCCCCGCGGCCCCCGCGACCCCCACGTCTTCACCTGACGCGCCCGGCGTCCCCGGTCTTCACCTGACTCGCCCGTGGCCAGCCGTCCCCACCTGACGCGCCCGCTGGTCCCCCGTCTTCACCTGACGCGCCCGCGGCACCCCTGTACCTACCTAGCGCGCCTGCGGCCCCCAGTCTTCACCTGACGCGCCCGCGGCCCCCAGTGCCCACCTGTCGCGCCGGCGACCTGGGCCCGCACCTGACGGCGTCGCGGCGATTATTGCCGGAAGTGGGCCGCTGACTCCCGGCGCGCCGCAGGGAAGCCCCGCCCCTGGCCGCGCTGATTGGCCGGCGCAGATGCGCGTGGCAGTGTTGCTGCCGGGTCCTGACGCCAGCAGCGTGAGCCTGCGTAGTAGGCACCGCCCCTCTGTCCGCGCGTCTGGAGAGCAGGGCGTGGAGGCGCGGAGGCGCAGGGTGGGGCTCGGGTGGGCAGGGACGGGCGGGGTCGGTGCCCGCGATCCCTGCGATCGCCCGGAGATGACGGTGAAGACCTGAGATTTAGGCCTGCGCGGCGGAGGACGATGCCGGTCCAGGTCTTCACGGGAGGACGCCGGCCAGGGCCTTCAGGCGTTCGCGTGTCTTGAAGAGGCGCGTCCCGGAGGATGTGCGTGCCCGTGAGAGCATGCGCGTGCCCGTGAGAGCATGCGCGTGCCCGCGCCGCGCGGGTCCCACAGGAGCCTGGGCAGCCCCGCCGCCGCGTTTCCACCCGGCTGGGCGCCTAGCCCGGGGTGCCTGCACTCTCGGGCATCACTGCGCGCTCACACTCAGCATTCAGGCACGAGCAGCTTCTCTTTATAAGAACAGTTTGGAATCTTGTCAGATCTTTCTAGAAGGTTGAAATGCCCTGGAAGAGCAGCGTGAATAGTTTTTTCCAATTAGGAAAAAAGAATGTGGGGCGGCTGGAGGGGGAGAGGCAGGCGTGGCCGAGAAGGCCAGGTGATTCCGGGAGCCGCAGCCCCTGTGCCTCAGTTTCCTCCCAGAAACATGGAGGTGGCGGTGAGCTCTACAGGATTTCTATAAGAACAAATGAGTTAGCGTGTGCAAAACATTTAAAACAGCGTCTGGTGTGTAGCAAGCAAATATGAGTATTAGTCTTTTCCTTGTTAAAAATGTGTGCATCTACAATTGGTGCACATTACAGGAAATGTATAGTATGGATTCGTATTTTGGAAAAGTAATTTTAGAAGTTATTTCTGATGTGCTTATTATAATAGTGTTTCTTGACCACGTTTTTAAATAATGTGAAGGCAATGAAGTAGGCAATACTGCTTGCACATCCCCAATTTAAACACCTGTCTGTCCCTCCCTGGCTCTCTCCTTTTTCTTCCTTTCCCTCTCTCTCTATTCCTTCCTTCATTCCTTTCAAGGTTGCAGATTATTCCGTTATATAAATGTATCAATCAATTTATTCGAATAGTCTCTATGACGTCTACGATGGGCTTTAGAATGTTTGCAATAGTTTGCCATTATAAATAATGCTCAGGAGCTCTGTGATTTAACTTGTGAAGGTGTATTTACAAATAAATCTATGATTGGATTGTTGTGTAAACCAAAAAGTGTCTGAGGCAGATCTCAATTGATTTAGAGGTTTATTTTGCCAAATTGTGGACGTGCCTGGGGAAAAAGAAACACAGGTTACAGTAGGATTTATGGCCTATACTTTTTTCCAAATATTTAAAGGGAAAAGCGCCAGCAGGAGAAAGATGGGAGAATAGGCTATGAGGCAAGTGGTCACATTCTTCTGAGGCTCTAATGAGAGTACAGCAAATCTAAATTTCACATGTGGAAAGACAGGTATGGGGGAGGGTTATGCATCTATCTCATACTCAGTAGATCTACATTTCACAAAAGATAAAGTAAGCTTTAGGGAACAAAAGGAAGGCTGTGTGTGTGTGTGTGTGTGTGTGTGTGTGTGTGCGCGCGCGCGCGCGCGCGTGCTTTTCCCTTTGGCGTAGTAAGTTTGGAGGCCTGAGATTTTATTTTTCTTCCACTAATGGGTCAAGGTTAACTGCATATGGAGTATTAGTAGAAATTGCCAAGCCAAGACCCCACCACCACAATAGGGGACACAGTAATATTAAACTTAGCCCAGCTGGCCAGCATCCACACAATTCCTAGTGAAAGAATTCCTGTCTGGATGGTAAAGAGGTAAACTAACTGCAGAAACTCACAAAGCAACAAAAGAAGTCCACAGAATAAGAGCAGGAATTCAGAGAGATCCACAGAGTAACAGCAGGAATTCACAGAGTAACATCAGAACCCATAGTGTAATAGCAGAGCCTACAGAGTAACAGCAGGAACCCACAGAGTAACAGCAGGATTCCACAGAATAATAGCAGGAACTCAAAGAGTAACAGCAGAAACCTACAGAACAGGATCAGGAACCCACAGAGTAACAGCAGGAGGCCATGCCGCAGCTCCCTCCAACATGGGTCAGCATATGCATGGTCTTGGGTCTTCTTTGTGTGCTTTCTGCCAGGCCTGGGCTTAACTCTGTGCTTGTGAAGAGTAACCCACTCAATGCCCTCTGGAATTTCACCGCTGGAGGAGGAGAAAAACCTGAGGGGCGGGGAGAAACGCATTTGTAAACACGTGGTGCAGCTGGAGATTGTGGAGCAGTTGCCCAGACAGAAGGCTTGGCATGGGGAAGCAGTGACCAGTAGGGAGGTGCCTCCTTAACCACAGAGATTTTTTGGCAATCAATTTGTTGAAAAATCATGTTTTAAAATTTTCTTTAAGCGAAAAACCTTACAGTATCTAAGGAGTTGGGGAAATGTAAGCCCATCGTTACGGCCACTGTCCAGAGTTAGAGCTCCTCCTGGCAGGAAGCTGGGAGAGTGCTGGTCACAGTGTACCAGGTGCCCCCTGCCTCACAGGGGCTTAGGGTGGTGGTGAGCACAGGGGACCCACGCTTCTCCAGTGCACACTACACAGTTGTCTCCTCTGACCTTCCCAAATGCTGCACAGACAGGTGTAGTCCCTGACTCTCAGGACAATGTAGACTTGGTTTCCTTCCAGCACAGGGAATCCCTTCCTTCTTCCTGTTCCTGCCTCTCTGAAGCATGTGGTGTCTGTTTAATGGGGTCTTTACACAGCTTGGGAAGACTACTTCTGCTTTCCATGCAGTGATAATACTGCAGTTAGAAAAAATGAACCAAGCCACCAAAACAAAACACTACCACCTGACGTGGAACTGGGAGGGCAACTCTCAGAGCTAATGCGGCAGCCAGGCACCACGACAGTGCCATGGGTACAAGGAGGAGGTGTCTCAGAGCTAATGCTCTGTGCTGACAGCAGCCAGGCACCACGACGGTGCCATGGGTACAAGGAGGAGGTGCCTGGTTTTCAGGAGATTGCCATCTGAACAGACCCAGGGTGGCAAATAACACAGTGAGAAAATGGGGCCATGAGTGCTGTAATTACCTACAGAATGTTTAGGGGGACTGGGAGAAAAACAATCCCCTCTTACAGAAACCAGTCGTGGAAGGTGCTGGAAGGTTGTACTAGCTGTGAGAGTCACAGGCCAGCAGGCAGCTATAGTGAACTCAGGCAGGCCAGTTTGCTTATTTATTTCAAATTCCTCAGTCTTAGGTCTCCTTATCTTTTAAATAAGGAGTTAGAATAGAATTTGGGGGCTGTTCACTCAGGCACCCATGGTGGCTGCAGCACAAGGAGTGAGTGGTGCCAGGATGGGAAGGATAACATGGAGACTGTATGGCCATTGACGTTTGAAAATCTCTGGTTGCTAAAAAGAATCAATCTACAACAGGATTCATCCTGACAGCAGCCAGCAGGCAGCCTAGACCTGGCGCGCCACAGCTCCTTTAGGCCCTGAACCCCTGTCAGCTGAGCCTGGTAGATGCCAGCTGGCCGGCTGCAGCCCCTGAGTGGAGGTTGGCCGTCCTAGCAACATACTAGGGCAGGCGCACAGCAGACGTGGGACCATCATCTGGATTCCTAGACGTGCAACTCCAAGTGAGCACGTAACCTCCTGAGCTCCAGCTCTCACCTGAAAGCTGAGTTAGGCGCACACACGGGAAGGCAGAGGTGGGCCCAGGGCTGGGCTTCTGGTTCCTCTGCTTAAACTCTGCTGCTCCCTGCCCCTCTGCCACCCCTGCAAGTTCCTCACTGACCACACCTGTCTCATATGTTCTCTCTTCCTCCTGACCTCCTGGGGACTTCAGAAACCCAGTATCTTAAAAAAAATCTGTTATTTTAGGTTAAGGGCTACATGTACAGGTTTGTTACATAGGTAAACTCATGTCTTGGGGGTTTGTTGTACAGATTATTTCAACATCCAGGTATTGGCCTAGTACCCAACAGATATTCTTTCTGATCCTCTCCCTGCTCCCACCCTCCCACCTCAAGTAGGCCCCAGTGTGTGTTGTTCCCCTCTATGTGTTCATGTGTTCTCATAATTTAGGATATGAGGATAATGGCCTCCAGTTCCCTCTATGTTCCTGCAGAAAACAGGATCTTGTTCTTTTTTATGGCTGCATAGTATTCCACAGTGTATATGTAGCACTTTTCTTTTTTATCCAGTCTATCATTGATGGGCAATAGGTTGATTTCTTCCCTTTGCCATTGTGAACAGGGTGGTGTGGGCTTATGGTCCCAGCTACTCAGGAGGCTGAGGTGGGGCGGTTGCTTGAGCCCATGAGGCAGAGCTTGCAGTAAGCTGTGGATTGCAATGAACATACACATGCATGCATCTTTATGGTCGAACAATTTCTATTCCTCTGGGTATGTACCCAGTAATGGGATTGCTGAGTCAAATGGCAATTCTGCCTTTAGCTCTTTGAGGAATCACCATACTGCCTTCCACAATGGTTGAACTAATTTACACTCCTATCATCAGCATATAAGTGTCCCTTTTCTCTGCAACCTTGCCAGCATCTGTTATTATTTGACTTTTTAGTAATAGCTATTCTGACTGGTGTGAGATGGTATCTCATCATGGTTTCAATTTGCATTTCTCTAATGATCAGTGATACTGAGCTTTTAAAAATGTGCTTGTTAGCCACATGTATGTCTTCTTTTGAAAAGTGTATGTTCGTGTCCTTTGCCCACTTTTTAATGGGGTGTTTTTTTTTTTTCTTGTAAATTTAAGTTCCCTATAGATGCTGGATATTAGACCTTTGTCAGATACATAGTTTGCAAATATTTTCTCCCATTCCATAGATGATCTGTTTTCTCAGCTGATAGTTTCTTTTGCTGTGCAGAAGCTCTTAAGTTTAATTGGATCCCATTTGTCAATTTTTGCTTTTGTTGCTATTGCTTTTGGTGTGTTCATCATGAAATCTTTGCCCTTTCCTGTGTCCAGGATGGTATGGCCTAGGTTGTCTTCCAGGAAACTCAGCATCTTATGATTTGTTTCAGTTATTTAAATCTTAGCCCAGCCCTGCTCTCTACTAAAAAAAAAAAAAAAAAAAAGAAAAAAAAACCTGAGTTCCCCATGGAGACTGAAAGCCCTCTGAAGGCGAGACGAAAGTCTTATACTTTTTGGAGCCTTGAATATCTACCTCTAATGGTGGAGAAGGAATGGAAAGAGAGATGCAACAGACGGGCTGCAGATCTAGCTGGAAATGCACAATCCAAAGGGCACAATTTTTGCTGAAACGCCGGGAGGGGCCAAGGCCACAAAGTCATGTCAGATGTGGTATCAGTGTTTGCTCATCATGTTAATGGTTATTTCCATGGTGGCATGGCTTTTTTGTTTCTCTGTTGCCTTACATGAGATCCGAGCAATGAGATGCACACAGCCCAGGCAGGGATGGCAGAATTCAGACCCAGACCAAACTCCTGGCTGCAATTTGCTCATACAACAGATGGTGTCTCTCTGTTGTCATTTGAGCCTGGAATTCCTAGACATAGGGAGCTATGTCCACCAAATATGAGGCCACTGGTGGCTGGGTATCCAGGCAGCAGGACCTCTCAGCTGGCCCTCAGACAGCCTCTGATTTCACTCACCCAGATCTCCTGCCCACTGTGACTGGAGGGGAGAGGCAGCTCTCTGGGGTCTCCTTCTGAGGGCGCTAATCCCATTTACAAGAGCTCCTCTCCGTGACCTCATCACCTCTCAAGACCCTGCCTCCTAACACTGTCACATGGGGATTAGGATTTCAACATAGGAATCTTAGAGGGGAACCAAACATTCAGACCCTGGCCATGGCCCAGGTAGCCAGGGGCATTATGTCCAGGGTGAGCTGAAAACCCAGCTCTTCTGAAGAGGGGCAGGAGTGTGAGGTAGCCCTTATTTGTAGCGTTTGCTAATTTCTGTTATGTATAGACTCCAACCACGGCTAATTTCACACTGCCCATGAGACAACACTGAATGAGAAGCCGGGAAGGGGTGCACTTGGTCCACTCCCCCAAGCCAATTCCAGCCACCGCCAGCCCCGCACTGGGCCTGTGCCTATTGTAAACTATGAGAGCTGTTGGTGTTTTCTGTTCATTAATGAGTCTTTATTCTAACACATCTTGAGAAGAATGTTTCCATGTGCCAGACTGTCCAGGAGTGGGAATTTTCCAAGTTTCCAGTTAGGGCCACTAGTTGTACAAATGATGACAACTTGCCACAGATGCCGCGCCACCAGGGTTTTGGCAAAGAAGCTAGTAAACCGAAGATAGGAAAATTGCGTGTTAAACAGCATGGGTTTTTCCAAGCGGTTTTGTCAGCAGAAGTTTATTCCTTTTTGATTGAATTTAAAAATACAGAAAAAATAGAAAGGCAATATTTTCTAATGCAACTGGTCTTAGCAAATCATTATGGTGATATGCTGCACATTCTGGAAAATTAATTTGGCTTATAGAAATAATATGATGAAATGGTTAATGGGCATTCTTCCAATAACTTCTGGGAGAAAAAGAAATTAAAGCCAATTCAACTAGCAGAGATCCTTACTAAGAAGAGAAAGTAGAATTGAATAAGTGAAGATGTCAACACAAATGATTCCAATCTTTTGGAGAAAAATGCCTGATGTACACATGGCAAAGGTAAAATCGGGACGTAGAAATTTAGCTTCTCTATTTAGGTGAGAACCTCCGCTCCACCAGGAGGGCTGAAGATGGCAAGGGGGATGGATTCATGCCAACTGGGGTCTGGATCTTCAGAACGAAGTTGGTGAAACAACTTGGCTTGAGGAATAAGTCGGTATAAAGGCCAAAGTTTATTTCATATATCCCAGGACCCAGGCTTGCCTGGACAGCCAAGTTCAGTGTCTCTGGCTAGTTGTAAATGAGGGAGGCACTTCCCAGCCTAGTAGCAGCCTCTTCTCTATTTGCTAACCCACATTTTCCACTTCCCAGGTGTCTTGATCCACCTCTGTAGATAAGTGAAGCAAAGAATAGCAAAAATACCCACACTTCTGCCTGTTTTCCGAAAAATTCTCTATACTTTTACTCAACAGAACCAGGGCTCTGATGTTGCAGTCCACATGTGCATAAGTTTATTGTCTCAATTTCTAGGAGGGAGCCCTGCCAAGCAAGTAGAACACAATGTAGGGTCTTCTAAAGATCACCTTAAAAGACATGAATAACAGTTAAAATACTAATGTCTCCACATGAATCTAAGAGAATTATCAGTGAATTTACACGATAATTTCAAAAGGCAGAGACATTTGGGCACCAAAATTGGGATTTTTGTCTTCAATTAAACTTCAGATGGGCACTTCCTAGTGTCAGGAGTGGGCTCCATTTTCTAGTCCCACCAAAGCACTGGTGGGGATATTTCCTCCTCAGTCACCAGGTTCTTAATCCAGTGCCCCTCCCTCTCATATGGAAAGTAGCTTGCACATGTTCTGGGCCATGGTCAATAGAGGGCTCCCTGTGTAGCTACCTAGGTGGGACTTGGCAAGGTCTGTGTCTTTCTGCTGTCTGATCCATGACTAATGCATAGCCAGCTACTGATGGAAATTCCAAAGCACATTGATGGGAGAAGAGCAACTAATAGGGCCACTAGGCATGAGTGACTTTGTGAAGCTGCTCAAGTGATGTTACAAAGACTGAAGATATTAGCTTAATTTCTGTGCATTGATTCCACTTCCTCATGTTGTACTGTTCCTGTTTGGGAAGCAAAAAAAAAAAAAAAAAGGAATATTTAATCTTTCTTCCACTTTTCATTTCAGCTCAAAAAAAAAATCCTACTTCTTTTCAAGGCAATGTGGATGCCGTAATCAACTAGTGAGTGCGGAGTCATGTAGAAGGAAGCAGAGGAAAGAAATGCAAGAATATTATTATTTCGAGATTTTTTTGCCCTACCGGGAGCAAATTACACAAATAGAAAAGATCCTGCTAACATTATGAGCCAGACAGCCTTAGAGGTCCATGGCAAATGGCAGGTATTTTAAAGAAAGAGCTTGAGAAGAAAATAAATGACATACTTTGTGTAGATGTTTCTCCTTCCACTGAAGGACAACTGTACAGTCTACAATACTTGTTGAGCTATCAAACTTTAAAAGGGCACTCATGAGAAGGAAACACAGATTCATTGTGATTCTTGCTATGATGTGTAAAGTGCCCTCTGGTTTTACCTTTTATTATCCTAGGATGGAAGGAAAGTTGCCCAGTAAGACAGTATCTGTGCAGTATCACACAAAAACTGTATCTTTCAAGTTGAAAAGTTGGCGTGAAATGAGGCACTTCTCAACCTGAGGACACCCTAACCTGCAGGTGTCTTTTACGGCATGAGTAGTTCCTCACCTCATCAAGGGTTTGCTCAAAAGCCACTGCTTATTAGCACTCCCCTTACTATTTCAGTTAGAACTGCCACTCCACACACTCAGGGACCCCTCACACGTGCTTATTTCTCCAACTTTTAACATACTGTGTCTTCTACCTATTTATTCTGTCTGTCTCTACCAGCAAGACATAAGCGTCACCAGGGCAGAAATTTTTGTCTCTTTTGTCTACCGCATCCGAGGTCCAGGCACATAGCAGACACTAAACAAATACTTGGTGAATAAATGAATGAATGGACAAATTACAGAACGCATTTCTCGTGTAAGCAGTCTTCTCTATGGATGTTATTGTTCTGGGCCAGAAGAGTCTATTCATTACACAGTGTAACTGAAAGAATGCATGAAGAAGGTTGGTAAAGGGAGATATTTGCAGATTCTGTGGCTGTTTTACTTGCTAAAGTTTGACAGTCTCTTTGCTTGTTTAATACAGCTGTAGAACATTAGGATACTGATTTGCTACCATTGTCAGTACTTTGTATGAAGCTTTTCCTAT
Source organism: Macaca thibetana thibetana (assembly GCF_024542745.1). Taxonomy (NCBI): domain Eukaryota; kingdom Metazoa; phylum Chordata; class Mammalia; order Primates; family Cercopithecidae; genus Macaca; species Macaca thibetana. The sequence continues at coordinate 141,943,296 of NC_065585.1, forward strand.
ATTAACTAGAGATTCAAAGCAGGGAAGATGACAAATAAGAGAAGTGTGGTTATGAACAATAAGAGGCTGCAGAAAATAAAAAGATAAGGGAAAGGAACCTGAAGAAGAAGAGGAAGCCTCACCCCGCACGTTTGTAAAATAGATGAGTCAACTCAGAGGGAGCAAATAAAATACGTCAGCTTGCTATTGATTAAATAGGCTTTGACAAGGCCCTGGGTAGTGTATATAATATGATTTCTATGAATGAGGAGGCCAAGAACCAAACTATGGAGGATAAAAATGCCTCTCCAAAATTATTGCTTAGAAAGCAGACAGATTTCTTAGTTGTGCTTCTATATTAATTAGTATATTGTTACATTATTAATCACTATCACTTTGCTGAAACAATATAGTAGGTGGCATATACTATATGCTTAATATTTATTGCATCAATAAATGGATAAAGATAGAAAAAAAAACCAGAAAGTTCAGACAAACATAAGGAAGACACATTTACAAACCACTCATCATTCCACCACTCAGAAATATCCACTGTTCTTTTTAAGTGAAGCCTCAAATGGTTATAAGGGAAACCACCATCTGTGGAGCTGAAGCCATCATCTGCAGAACCCCAGCCACGGCACGTGTGCTGGTGCTGTGCTCCTGTATTTCGGGGTCCTCTGCACCATGCTTCTCCACCTGTGGTCCCCAGGCTGCTTGCACTAGAGTCACCTGCAATACTGCACTGTTTATTTCAAATATGGATGCTCAAGCCCTGTCATGCCCACACAGATTTTCTGGGATGGAGTCTGGGCATAAACAAGCAGCTTGTCGCCCTAATGCCCAGCACCACCTTCACCCCGGGTCTAGACACATGGCTCCCAAGTCTGCCAGGCTGTGTACCCAGGCTCACCTGCAGAGCTTGCTAAAGCTCTGGAACATTCCTTCACCAGGTGTCGCTCATTTTAATGGTGGTAAAACTGCACCGTCCATTATCAAACATCTTTCCAGCTGATCCTGGGTAGACAGGCTTGGAACCCTGCTACAGATCAGTGCGTTCCTACCTGACTTTTAAACCCTTAAACTCTTTGTTCCAGTGACTGATTGGGCTTTCACTTAACATGTAAAGCAAATGGAAGTGTTATTGCTCTATTCAAATCAGAGAATCTGGGCAGACTCAGGCTCCCCAAATCTCCACACTAGTCCTGAGGGGCTCTGGGTAAAAGGTGGTCTTCATGGTGACCTCACGTGGCTGGGCTGAACTGCAGCCTCTCTGAAGACAGCACCAAGTCATTTTCATTTATTTGACCTCCCACAGGGGACGTAACAGAGGGTCTGGGTGTGGTCGTTGTGCCATCAACATTCGTGGAACAAATGCAGCACAGGAGGAGCAAAGCGTGACATACTCGGATGTCTGCCAACCTCCGGACGAGGCCCAGCTGGATGCCAATATTCAGTTCACACTTTGCTCTTCCTGTGCTGAGCGGCCAGGTGCGGTGTGGCCCACGTGGGTGCCAGCAAGAAGGACAGATGAAACGCTCGTGGCTCTACTATATAAACTCTGTGTGCCTGGAAAACATTGCTTGACATCCTATGAAGAATGTTGGATTCCAAGAGCAAATGAGCATTTTCCACAGACGCTATAAATAACAGAACGACCACAATTTCCGAGGTAAAACTAAATACTGACTATTTCTGTATGCTTGACCCAATGTCAGTTTCCGAGCACTTTTCATGTGGGTACAGGGAAGTGAGGAAAGTATATTAGACAGCATTTTGGTTGAGAAAATAGGGGGTAGGAAGGATTCTTGGCAGAGCGGTGCCCAGAATTCCCTGTGGTCCTGTAGGCGCTTGGGTACTCATTGTGGTTTGCTGTGGTGTCGACATTTCTCTGCCCTTCTCTCAAGAGGAGGTGAGGGAGAGATGAGTGAAGTGGCAAGTACTTACACCATCCAAATTAAGACAGACAACAGCAACCACGTGACGTGTGTATTTGCCAAAGGGGATAGAAAGAGGGTCTATGTTACATTGTTGATCCTCCTCTGCCTTCTCAGGGGTGTCAGTCAGAGTCCCACTAGAGAAAAAACAAAGAAACATTCAAGTTAGGATCGTTTAAGGAGGATTTAATAAAAGGACTGTGGACAAAATTGTGAGGAGAGTTTAAGAAAACCACAAGGGATGGTGCAGACACCAGGCTGGTAACAGTGAGACCTGAACCCCAAGTTGGCACTTGGAGCAGAAACAATGCCAGGGAGACGTCAGCAGGGCACAGGAGAGGCTGTTACACATACACAGGAGAGAAAGGGAAGACTCCCTGAAAACCCTCAACAGCAGGTTTATGAATATTACGGGACAAGGGCTGCTTCTCCTTGAGGAGGAGTAGAGAAGCAAACTTGCTTACTGTTTCTTCTTTTTTCCATTTTTTTTTTTAAACAGGGTTTCACTCCCGCAGCCCACATTGGAGTGGATCGGGGAAATCTCGGCTTACAACTTTCACCTCCCAGGCTCAGTGATTCTTCTGCCTCAGCCTCCCAAGCAGTCGGGACTACAGGCATGCAGCATCACGCCCAGCTAATTTGTCTAGTTTTTGTGTAGGAGGTGTCTTGCCACATTGCCCAGGCGGGTCTCGAACTCCTAGGCTCAAGCAATCAGCCTGCCTCAGCCTCCCAAAGTGCTGGGATTACAGGCGTGAGCCACGGCGCTGGCCTGTTTACTGTTTCTTTGCATGTGAACGTTCGTTCTTTCTGAACTCTCACAGGGTGATGGCTAAATGTGCCACTAAGTGATTTAACCCAGGCTTTGGAAGCGAGCCCTCTGACACCTTAACATCAGAAAGGCAGTTCTCCGAGAGTCAGGCCTGAAGTGAGCATTCTTCCTGGGAAACACCCGTTATTGCAGAGGGGCCTGTAGAAAGGGAACTGTGGTGGTTGGAAGGTGTGCGCACGGCCCTGTGATTTAGGACCAGTTTCCAGAGCCTGTGCCCTGTGCCATGACCTCACAAAGTGCTGCTGAGTTTATATCTCCCCTTCCCCCTTGGGTGGGACAGGAAGGCCAGAGGGGGCTGGAGTTGGGGTTTGCTTTTCCCCAGGTAAGTTAGACTGATGAAAACCTCGGGTCTGTTAGACTCTGGTGAAATAATTCCCCCTGAAGCAGCCCTCACGAGAACAGGGTGTATTTCAAAATAGTCCCTTTCCTCTGGCTGTAAGTAAGAGGGGATTTTTCCACTCTCCCTTTTTTTTTTTTTTTTTTTTTTTTTTGAGACAGGGTCTCCCTCTGTCACCCGGGCTGGAGTGCAGTGGCACGATCTTGGCTCACTGCAGCCTCGGCCTTTGGGTTCAAGCGATTCTCCTGCCTCAGCCTCCCGAGTAGCTGGGACTATAGGCGCCTGCCACCATGCCTGGCTAATTTTTTCTATTTTAGTAGAGACGAGGTTTCACCACGTTGCCCAGGGTGGACTCGAACTCCTGAGCTCAGGCAATTGGCCTGCCTCGGCCTCTCAAAGTGCTGGGATTACAGGCGCAGCCACTGCACCCGGCCGATTCTTCCTCTCTTTACTGTGGGAACCTGGTCGAGCTCTCAGAGGTAAAATTCACCAAGTGCAGGTCCCCCATGACTGGGTCCCCCTGGATTTTTTCTCTCTCATTTGTCCAGGTGGCATCTCCAGAAATTCATCAGGGGCAGCTCAGGTCCCTGGCGCTGGCCCCGCAGAGGTTCTGCTCCTGTCAGCCGAGGTCCTCGGAACCCGCTTGTCTGTGCCTCCAGATTCGGGGTCCGTGCTTTGCCTGGTGACTCAGTTCTCTGACGGGTGAAGAAGAGTTGTTGATTTTCAGTTTGTTCATCCTTTTCCTTCTGTGTGGGTGGGAGCCGGACTGGACCCTGGAGCCCAGAGCCGAGAAGTCAGGAAGATGATTCCCCAAGTGCTCAGGTGTGTCTGTCGCCTGCACCCATGGCCCCTCCCCGAGAAAGCAGACCCCCGGCCCCTTCGAGCCCCTCCCTCCGCAGTGCCCGCCCTGCAGCAGGGCCTTCCTCATTCCCCTTCACCCGTGCTCACCTCAGGTAACCGAGAGGCTGGGTGTGGTCATTGTGCTGTAACCCAGGGGCTGGGTGTGGTCATTGTGCTGGACCCCAGAGCATCTGGGCTCATGCTGATCTGAGCATGAGCCACTGCAGGGGCCCTCAGAGAAGGGAAATAATCCAATGGAGACAAAAGTCTATGTTTTAAAAAAACAAGAGGATCACCCGAAGGACATTATCAGCAGCTTCTTAGCAGTGCTCATCCCTCCTGCAGAAGCAGCTTTCTGGGTTTTGATTAATTCACTACTGGCTGTGAGATAAGGCTAGGACAGTCTGTATAGCCTGCTTAGAGATTAGGAAAAACATTTCTTTTGCTGCAAACTCCTTCCTACTAATCTTCCTTCTGGTCTACCATGGGCAGGGTGCACGGGTGGGAAATGCATGCAGCCATTCCACCCCTGAAAACGAACTAATAGAAATCCAGGCTTTGAAGAAGATGCCTCCGCGGCAGCAACCCACCTTGCAGCAGGGTTCTTAACAAGCCCCACAACAGCATCGACCTGAATCGCGTAGGCACAGTTTACACGCACAATGAGGGTAAATGACAGGAAGCGTGTCGACACCAGTTAAAAACAGTCAAGTGCTTCTCACAGCAGGACAACACCTGGCTGCTGGGGAGGCTCAGAGTTGGGGTGCTCAAGGGTGTACAGGGCCGTGCTAAATGAGCTCCCATCTTGGAGGCTGCTCTAGAAGCTAAGAACGTGCAGACCCGACTAAGGGCTGTAAACCTCATTTTGGGGTGCAGAGTCCCAGGCTGAGGTCCTGGGACCCCTGGGAACATGTTGAGGTGTCACAAGCGCCCTTCTAGCAACTGTGGTCTGAGACTGACACGTCTCCAGGTGTGGTTTTGGGTCCACCAAGGTGCTTAGATGCTTTTGTGATGAATTAAATACGAATTCAGTAAAATGTTACTAAACAAAGTGCCTTTTTGTCCTTATGCCCTTTCCCAGTAAATATTCTGAGAACAAAAATATCAAGTTTGTGTTCGCGAGAAATTTTGAGATAAATGTGTTTCATGCTGGCAGAGTCAGGAGCCACAGCAAATACCACGTGCAGGTGCATTCTGCCAGCTCCTGGGCCAGGAGGTGATATGGGACCCGGGCTCTAGCCCACCCGGCTTGGCAGCTGGCCCCCACCAGCCTGCTCAGCCATCGTGCCCCACTGGGCACCGCCCCATCATGGTCCTCAGTGTCTTCCCTCGGGACCCTGGTGTCTTCTAGATGCTGGGGCACACATGGTGATCACAGCCTCACATTTCAGGAATCAGAATGTATCTTAGTTACATGGCTTGTCATAGTTTAATTGGAAGTGTTTTTCCTCTCTTGGTTCCACGAAAGCAATGGTGTGTCTACATTCTAGAGCATCTTCGTGGGAGCGGAGCACAGCTGATGCTGCTGGAGTCACTGGAGTGCTGGAGCTTAAAGGGTGGCCCAGTCTCAAAGGGCACCAGACCCTGTCCTAAGTCCAGGGACAAGGGCTCACAGCTCCCTCAGCCACCCCCACGTTGCTATGAGGGGAGGACTGCCTTGTCACTGTTTTATAAAAGAGGAAACTGAGACACAGGTGGGTGAGGACTGGCCTGCAGGAGAGCCAGGCCTGCTCGCTGCATATCTGCACCATGAGCCATCTCTGCAGAGGGACAGACTGAAGCTGCCCAATTGACCCCAACACAGTCAGCTGCCGATCAGCTGCTGCATTGGTGACAACGTCACTGAGAGGGAGAATCTGCCCCCACAGCTGCATCTCCTGCTGTCACCATCTCCTCTCAGCCTCCACTTCACTCAGCTTCATTTAATGGAGGATGTGCTCATCTGTTCACAAACTCAACAAATGTCAGGTATTTCCTAAGTGTAGACCCTGGGTTGAAGCCTCAGTGTGGGAATAAACAGGTTCGCGTCCCCATAGAGGTCATGGTCTAATGAGAAGAGAGACCAATCGCATCACTTGGTTAATAAATAACAGGTTCTGAGATAGCTGCTGAGAGCGACAAGTGTGGGGGCTATGAGAGTCTGTGAACCCGCCCCGAATGGAGACCTGGGCTTTCTGTTCACCTCAAGCGTTGCATGAACTCTGAGGTTCAGAGGCACTCGACAGAAACGGCCGTGCCTGTCGGAGCAGGGCAGACAGTGGAGAGAAGCAGAGAATGTGGCGATCTTTTCCGTGGGAGCCAGGCAGAAACCAGGGAGCAGAAACCAGGTTCACAGCAGGCGGGAAGGCGGAGAACTGCTGCCTTCAGGCAGATGCCCGTGGTGACAGCCAGGCAGATGCCGGCACAGGACCCACGCACCCGCGGCGCCCTGCTGGGGCAGGTGGAGCAGTCACCCAGAGACGCACAGACCCTGATCCCCAGAGACTGAGTGTGTTGGGCTTGGGGGAAAGGACACCCAGCTGAGGTGGACTCAGGCTCCAGGCAGGGCCCTTGGGTGGGAGATCATGCTGAGTTATCCAGGGTTACCCTCGGGGCCCTCATGTGGGAAGGACGAGGCCATCACTGCTGTGACCATGGAGGGGCCTGGCCAGGACCGAGGGCCTTGGAGCCTCTGGAAGCTGAAAGAGCGAGAAGCGGGTATATCAGTTTTATACGACGCCATTTAATCTTTTTAGAAAGAATGTACCTACGTGAAGTGAGGAGAGAAAGGAGAAGGGGAATTCGTGACCAACTCTGTGAGCTGGTCCTCTCTGGACCCCGTGGGGTGCAGACGCGGTCGGTACAGCACCCTCTCTTCACAGTGACCGTTAGGTAGCAATTTAGAATTCCAGAACCCAGTGTGAGGTCCACTTCACTAACAATTCCAAATCGTCACGAACACACAAACTATCGCTTTAAGAAGAGCGATGGTAAACTTGCTGAATGAAAGTGAACTTATTAAGTCATCAATCTCTGGAAAATAATGATCCAGAGAGGGGTGTGTGCGTGGCTGATCTCCCTGGGCTTCGCAGCCGATCACGGGGCCCTTTGGAGGGATGGGTCAGAAACCTCAGAGCAATGTCTCCATTTCATTGGAATGGCATGAAATGATTCCAGTTCGAAAAGAACACAACGCTGAAGGTCAAATATGATACAAGGCACTGGATATATTTGCTAATTAGCACGTTAAAGAATGAGTCAGCTACGGGAGCAGGAGTGATTGCTAACCCCGTAATAATAATCTCTGACTCTAATTGGAGAGCTGCCCTTTGGAAGCAAAGCTTAGAGAAGCAATTTGCAGAAAACATCAAAAGAGAGATTTAATCATATGTCTTTCTACTTGAAAATGTTAGCCTGTCGCTGTGTCGACATACAGCCATTAATCTACCAGGTGAAAGATAGGAAACTCAGCTGCCCACTAATTCTTTTCAAAGTGTATTTTCTCTGATTGCTTGTTTTCTAACCAGGACACTTACTGTGTATGTGGCAGTTACCTTCCTGCTGCTAAACTGTTAATTGTTTAACTGTCCTGAGGTGATAACATGGCAAATCAGATGACTGGGAGCTTCTCAACATAAATGATGCAGACAGATGGAAAACAGAGCCCACATTATCAGCTCAGTATCAGGCACAGGGCAGAGAGGAGGTACGGTGTGACCCAAGCAGGCTCCCTAAGTCCCCAGGGTCACAGGCCCCCCCACGTCCAAGCTCTCTGTCCCTGCTGCATCTCATGTCCACACACTTGGCAATGAGCAGGGCAGGGGAGGGAAAGAGCAGGTAGACAGAAACAGGCCCAGCCAGGGCAGAGTCCTGCCCTCTGATCCCTGCCAGGCCCAGCCTTTGTGGGACACCTAGGAACCCCCCACCAGAGGTGAAGTTTGGGGCAAACCCGCGTGTCACTCTGCCTGAATGCCCCACCCCATTGACCTACTCCGTGGAGTACTCGTTGCCCCAAAGCCAGGTTCTGCCCCAGTGTTGGCTGCAGACGGCACCACGGCTGGGGGCCACTGGGAAGGAGGAATGGAGAGGTGGGAGGTGAGAACGCACCTGAGTCCAGGAGCCGTTTCCGTTGTCTGTGATTAGGGTGTCGGCCTGTGATGAGGTGGACAGGAACGAGAGGCCGCCTCCACGCACTGGTGATTCGAGAAAGCTCAGAAGAGGAGAACGGAGTGGGAGAGGAGGCTGAGAGTGTTGAAGGTGTTCGGAGGAGCAAGCCCAGGTGGACGTGTTCTTTGCGCAGCTCACTCCCTCGTCCTGCCTCCTGCCGGGCCAAGGGATGTAGCTGGTTCAGCAGAGCTGCCTTCTTCCCCAGAGGAACGACACCAGCCAGGAATGGCACAGGGCTACACAGAGACACCAGGAAAAATCAAACACGTCGGCAGGAAAAAGACAGTAGGCAGATGGAAAGCATACACTGCCCATAAATATCAGGAACACAAAAGTGCTGCCAATTATCACTGCTCTTATTCAGCAACACATTGAAATTCCAAGCCATTGCCATACAATTTAAAAGTACAAAAAAAAAAACCCAAAACTATAACAATAAAAAAGTAAAGCAAAAGATTGATTTTCTTGCAGATGCTATGATTCTATACAGATAGAATTCAAGAGAATCTATGATTAAATTACTGACATCAACACAAGAGTTCGGCAGGATTGCAGAGAACAAGAGCCATACCGGGATTTCTTAGCATTTATTTACTCTGCAGTCACCAGACGGGGAATAGAACCCCAAACGTGGGCCACTCATGGCTACAGTAAAATCTATGACAGTCAGGGTTGCAGCAAAATCCAAAAATATGTGCAAGACCTTCCTTTAGAGAACTATAAACATGTTATTGAAAGGCACAAAGGAAGAATTTGAGGAGGAGAAGCACCAGTGTTTCAGACGGGAATATTAGACTTTGGATAACAGTAAATTCTCCAACATCTTAGCATTCAGTGAACATTCCCCATCAAGATTCATGAAAATATATGGGGACTTTAACAAACTGATTCTAGAGCACATATAGAAGAATATATGTGAATAAATACCTTCAGAAATGCTCCCAGATGACATGGTGTAGTAATGTAACTGGCTTTAAAAGAGTCTGGGGGAGGAGGAGAGGCTGGTGGGGGAGCAGAGGCAATGAAATTGGGCCTGATTCGGTGATTTTTTGATGCTGAGGACAGACACATAGGAGCTGACTCTCCTATCTCATCTACTTTTGTTTTTAACATTTTTAAAAATAATATAACATTTAAAAGGTTTGAGGAGAAAAAACAGTTAAAACATTTTTTTGGGAAAAAAAAAGCCAAATTGGAAGAGAAAGCAAATATATACAAAAGTATGGTAATGAAAACAGTGTGGCATTAACAGGTCAGCAGAAAAGTGCAGAGCTCAGAGGCAGAGTCTCGCATGGGAGTCGGTGACTCCAGGAGGCAGCTTCCCAAGTCGGGGAACAAGGCACCCAGCACACAGCCCGGGGACTGGGCTTCCATCTGCGGAACAGGGTCCCTGCCTCATTCCACCCTCAAAAGGCTACTTTAGATAAATAGCCTAGATAAAGCCTAGGTGTGAACAGCCAAAAACTAGTGAATGAAATAGACCAAATGGGTTTTGTGATAACTAGCACCGTGAGAAGAGGAAGGAGTGGAGTCATCAATGCCATGCAGTGCCCTTTATGTCAGTAACATGCTCAAAAGACAGGCTTATGTAATGGATAAATGCAAATATATAGATATGTGAAACTTAAAAGACAATAATATAAAAATGCAAACCAAACACCTCAAACTGGCCGCCCGGGGTGGGAGAGGCTGCACCTATATTATTTTAAGGATCCCTCTACCTCGCCGGAGTCCTTTTCAAAGGACTAGAAAACAATGTGACAAAATATTTTGTTAATTCTGGTTGTGGGAATATGACTGTTTTATAAAATTATTTGTTCTTTTTTTGTCTTTAAAATGTTTCAAGGCTGGGCGCGGTGGCTCATGCCTGTAATTCCAGCACTCTGGGAGGCTGAGACCGGCGGATCACAAGGTCAGGAGATTGAGACCATCCTGGCTAACATGCTGAAACCCTGTCTCTACTAAAAATACAAAAAATTAGCCGGACGTGGTGGTACATGCCTGTAGCCCCAGCTACTCAAGAGGCAGAGGCAGAGGCAGAGGCAGAGGCAGAAGAATTGCTTGAACCCGGGAGGCGGAGGTTACAGTGAGCCGAGATCTTACCACTACGCTCCAGCCTGGTGACAGGCTGTAATCCTAGCACTTTGGGATCTTTAAAAAAAAAAAAAAAAAAAAAAAAGCAAAACTGAAAAGGGCAAAGAAGGAAGAAATCATCCAAAGAAACAACAAAATAGCTCAAAAATAAGAGTCCAGTTAAACCCTTCTGGGGAAAAGAACTGAAGGGTGTAAGGGCCGGGGGAGGTTGTGGAGTGAGGAAAGAATCAGGAAATAAACGCGAGAGGAAAACCTTCCAGATGTAAACAGATGTAAGCTGACAAAGAAGCCCGAAGAAGTAGAATTGACAGGAAACAGCCCTTGATGTGTGGAACAGATCTGAGGAAGTCACACAGGGTGACACGAAAAACAGCAATGCGACTGCAGTGACCTCCGAGAAGACGGTAGCTTTAGAGATGACAGGAAATAGCATGTGCACAGTTGGTGCTCTTAAAGAAGACTGAAGAAATGAAAAAAATCAAAGATCTGAGAACACTAAGCATCTTAAAAAAAAATGAAACATTTGTACCTGTTTATCTTCTGTTCCAAGAAAAAAAGTGATAAAGATGAATATCGTAAAATACCTTGATTTGTAACCAGACCTCAAGGACAAAGGCATCTTTTGGTAGCTCGAGGAAAAGAAAATCTGTAAAGGCAGGAGAGGTATAGGCCCTGAAAAAGCTTTCTCTTCAGTAAACTCCAACTTAATGTTTCAACTTCACAACATTTACATTCTCTTTATTTATAATGCTCACACTGATTGAGTCTTAGTTTCTCTGACAAAGTGAATTTTTTTTTTTTTTTGAGACAGAGTTTTGCTCTTGTTGCTCAGGCTGGAGTGCTGTGGCGTGATCTCGGCTCTCTACAACCTCTGCCTTCCGGGTTCAAGCGATTCTCCTGCCTCAGCCTCCAAAGTAGCTGGGATTACAGGCATAGGCCACCATGCCTGGCTAATTTTGTATTTTTAGTAGAGACGGGGTTTCTCCATGTTGGTCAGGCTGGTCTCGAACTCCCGACCTCAGGTGATCTGCCTGCCTCGGCCTCCCAAAGTGCTGGGATTACAGTCGTAAGCCACTGTGCCCGGCCTGTTGAAGTGAATTTTAACTTTGCCATCCTTGTTCTTGGCCTATTTCTTTGGTTGACTTTTGTCGTTCTTTGGATGGATTTTCATTGGGTTTTTGATGGCTTGAGAAAGATTATCAGTTGCCTTTTTACTTAAACGAAAACGTGGCTGGCCAGAAGAGGACCACACCCCTTCCCTTGGGACCACACAGAAGTGGACGTCTCAGGCTCCAGGGAGGCTAAGTCTGAGGCTGGCCCGGCTCTCCTCCACGCCCCTGTGCTTATTCGTTCTCAAAGGACGTTGATACGTTTAGTTTTCTGCTAAGTTTCATTTTCAGTGTTTTGTTTCAAGTGCAAGAAACTGTGTTTATGTTCAGGCATGTTCTGTACATCTGGGTCTTCCAATGTCTCCAAACTCAGCCACTTAAAAGGGCCTCCGCGTGGACGCTTCCCACACCAGAGCTTGGGTAGGATCACACAGATGCAGCAGAAAAGCCTCACAGTTTCCTGTGTTTTCCAAACACGGCTTTTTCTCCCAGCCTCCTCAGTTGTTTTGTTCTTCTAATTTACTTCGGGTGACTTTTCCTTTTCTTTTTTTTCCAGTTCATCTTTGTTCAAGAAGATCATAATGAAAGCAAACATATTTTTTCTTTTTTTTCCTTTCTCTCTTTTTTTTTCTTTTTTTTTCTGAGATGAAGTCTCACTCTGTCGCCCAGGTTGGAATGCAGTAGTACAATCTCGGCTCACTGCAACCTCCGTCTCCCGGGTTCAAGCGATTCCCCTGCCTCAGCCTCCCAAGTAGCCAGGACTACAGGTGCCCACCACCACACCTGGCTAATTTTTTGTATTTTTAGTAGAGACGGGGTTTCACCATATTAGCCGGATGGTCTCAATCTCCTGACCTCTTGATCCGCTCACCTCAGCCTCCCCAAGTGCTGCGATTACAGGCGTGAGCCACTGTGCCTGGCCCAAACGTATTTTTTTTTCCTAGGAATTACAGCTGAACATCTTCTTTCTGCCTCTTCTTTTTCAGTGTGACTGCTAACAAAGAAAATGTGGTCAGGCACAGTTGCTGATTCTTGCAATCCCAGAACTTTGGGAGGTCTAGGTGGGAGGATTGCTTGAGCCCAGAGGTTTGACACCAGCCTTGGCAACACGATGAGACCCCATCTCTACAAAATTTAAAAAATAGCCAGGTGTGGTGGTGCACGTTTGTGGTCCCAGCTACTTAGGAGGCTGAGGTGGGAGAATTACTTGAGCCTGGGAGGCCAAGGATGCAGTGAGCCACCATCGCCAATGCACTCCGGCCTGGGCGACAGAGTGAGATCCTCTCTCTGATTAAATAAATAGGAAGAATAAGAAATAAATTTAAATAATTAGCAGGCACATGTGTTTGACTTCCACTTTCTGGCCTCCACGTAGACGGTGCCCATGTGTTAGTGTCCTCAGGCCAGAGACTGGGCAGGGACCAAGCCTGGGTGCAGGAAAAGGAGTAAGGCCTGCACTTATGCCCACGAACGAAGGGTCTGAGGCACCTGGACCCTGGGCAGAGGTTCAAGGCCAGGTCTGAAGTGACGGCTGCTGCAGGGACGGGTGGGAGAACGTCCTCTCCGAGGCCAGCACCAGGGAGGCAGCCTGGGGGCCAGAGAGGGTCTCCTGCCCCTGGGGCACCTCAGGCTGCTTCACAACCAGGTGGCACGTGTCTGGACAGAGGGAGGAGGGAAACAAAGAACAAAAGGGACTAAGATGGCGTATTTCCGGGTTCTTCATAACCAACTTTCCCGCGCCCAGGGACAGACACAGGTCAACTGCGCAGGCGCAACCTGACTTCCGACCCAGGAAACCGAAACGTACCTGGCCGGGCCTACCACACGGCCCCGACCCGCCCATGTCCAGCCTACTGCCCTCCCACTCCCAGGCCCAAGACATAAAGCCGCTCCGGGCAGACACGCGGCGGGAACTTCGTCGGCCCCTCCTCATATGTGGACCCAGGAACTTCGCCCGAGAACGCCAGAGCGACTTCCTCGGCCTCCACCGCCGGAGACCGGTGAACTTCGCCCTTTCTTCTTTCACATTGGCTAATAAAGTTTCTTTTTACCTTGCCTACTTGCCTTTTCTCTGGCTCCTGCTCTGGTGGTCGCACAAAACAAATCAGCACGTCCTTCGGAGCCGCTCACCCTGCCCTGCACACAGTCCTGTGGGTCACACCCGCATCTCGGTGCTGAGGGACACAGTCCTGTGGGTCACACCCGCATCTCGGTGCTGAGGGACATAGTCCCGTGGGTCACATGCGGAATCTCGGTGCTGAGGGACACAGTCCCGTGGGTCACACCCGCATCTCGGTGCTGAGGGACACAGTCCCGTGGGTCACACGCGGAATCTCGGTGCTGAGGGACACAGTCCCGTGGGTCACACGCAGAATCTCAGTGCTGAGGGACACAGTCCCGTGGGTCACACGCAGAATCTCGGTGCTGAGGGACACAGTCCCGTGGGTCATACGCGGAATCTCGGTGCTGAGGGACACAGTCCCGTGGGTCACACCCGCATCTCGGTGCTGAGGGACACAGTCCCGTGGGTCACACCCGCATCTCGGTGCTGAGGGACACAGTCCCGTGGGTCACACGCAGAATCTCAGTGCTGAGGGACACAGTCCCGTGGGTCACACGCAGAATCTCGGTGCTGAGGGACACAGTCCCGTGGGTCATACGCGGAATCTCGGTGCTGAGGGACCGCAGTCCCGTGGGTCACATGCGGAATCTCGGTGCTGAGGGACACAGTCCTGTGGGTCACACGCGGAATCTCGGTGCTGAGGCACACAGTCCTGTGGGTCACACCCGCATCTCGGTGCTGAGGGACCGCAGTCCCGTGGGTCACACGCGGAATCTCGGTGCTGAGGGACACAGTCCCGTGGGTCACACGCGGAATCTCGGTGCTGAGGCACACAGTCCCGTGGGTCACACGCGGAATCTCGGTGCTGAGGGACACAGTCCCGTGGGTCACACGCGGAATCTCGGTGCTGAGGGACACAGTCCCGTGGGTCACACGCGGAATCTCGGTGCTGAGGGACCGCAGAGCCGCTCCGCCCCTTCTGCGCTAAGGACAGTCCTGGGCGCGGACCCGCCGCCTCACTGACGGCTCCAGCGCCGCTTAGCGGCAGGAGGGACTCAATGCAGGCTTATTGGGACTCCGCGTCCACTGTGTGGAAAGATCAAACATTTGATTTATTTCAGACACTTTGTTTCTGTTTGTCATATATTACAGTATAATGTAGGCTACATTTTACATGTGTCCCACACTTGTGTGTGTCACATAATGCATGTACCACAGGCATCCAGGTGTGACGTGTGCATGTCACATACATGTGTCATACATGTAATACGCATGCATGTGTTGTGTGTCGGCGATGTGCGTGTGTCACGTATCGATGTGGGGCCATTCCTTTGTGCCCTCGTTGCTGGGCTGGTCTCCAAGGACCTTTCTCTCACCTCTTTTCTCTCCTGGACGCCAGGCCCGGAGTTGAGGATCTTCCACATGACCCCAAGGAGGCTTTTCCAGCCCTGTGTCCCGGGATCCAGTGTCTTCGTGGGTGATAAGACTGGTTTGTAGTTTCTCATCTATGGCCTTTCTTCTACATAGTGTTGCACTACGCTCTCCTTTATCTCTTTCCAGCATCTGGTGTTTTTTCCATTAGCACGAATCCTGCCATGTTGCAGGGTGTGGTGTTTGCCGGGAAACATGTCCTGTGGCACAGCTCATGTAGAGGACATTGGCTGCACAAAGCTGCAGACCAACAGCAAGCATCACTTTTCTCTTGTACGTTCAGGGATGTGCTTCATTGGTTCAGAAAACATCCTCTATAAATAAACTCCATGAGGCTGGGATTTAAATGCAGGAAGCAGCTGGCAGCTGAAACTACCTGTTGGACTATCTGTTTAAACATTCAAGAAGGATCTTGTGAAGTCTAAAGCAAACACAACAGCTTATTTGAGCTGTATATACGAGAGACTTAAACAAACCTCGTTTAATCCTCTTTAATGGTGCATCTTCCCCGCGGAAGCAGAACCTGCCAATTAGCTGAACATCCTGACAAAACCTCCCAGGGCTGCAGTGTAGGGGAGAAAGGTTTAAAAAGGTCTTTCAGAGGGAAGCCAACTGTGTGTCTGAACATCTCCTTGGGAGCAGTAAATGAAGACAGTACAGTCTAAAGGGAGGTCAGTGCCAGCAAGAGCCCCAGGAGCTCTGCAGACAAAGACAGGAAAAGCTGGGAGTGGAAAAGCTGAAAGTTCACATGTAAGGAAACCCACTGGTCCCTTAGTACAATCATGACTGCCTGTTTCGCCCAGTTCCTGAGTACAGTTGGTCTTCGTTGTGAAAATCAGTCTCAATTGGCCAGTGCTGTTGCTGGGATTGGAGCCCAGGTGGTTACAGCCCTGCTTCCAGGTGTGTAGTCCATGGAATCCCACAGGTGTCCATTCTACGGAAGGTTCCCAGCACCAGTGGGTCTCATGCATGATCAAAGTTAAAATCAGCTGGGCACGGGGGCATGGGGGCAGAGGGTCATGCACCCACAGTCCCAGTGGAGGTGGGAGAACTGTGTCAACTCAAGAGTTCCAAACCAGCCTGGACAGCACAGTGAGACCCTATCTCAAATAATTGTTTTAATTAAACATTTTTTGAAAAATTTTAAGTTAGTCCAAACACTAAGAGAAGAGAGTTAGGGTGTGAGGATGCGATAGTTGTGTTATTAAATCCAACTACTTGGCTTCCGTCGGGGAAGGGCCTGTCCTGCCGTGTGTCCCTTTTGGGGACCATCATGTTCTGCCCCTGTGATGGTCAGCGGGCCATGGACTTGCTCTCACATGTGACGTGCATAGACACTGACATGCACAGACAAGCATGTGCCAAAACTAAGCAAACCAATTAAAATCCATTTTGTGGCTGACTCTTGCTTGCTCTGCGCAAGAATGGTGCCTTCCAGATGGGAGCTGCTCCTGGAGCCCGGGCCCTGGCACAAGGAGGCGTGTGGTGACTGTAGTCATCCGTGTGCTGTGTGGGCAACAGATACGGCCTTGCTTTGCTCAGCCACTGAGATATTGGGGTTCAAGTGGCCATGGCCAACTGGATTAATCCAGGGAATCTGTGCTCTATAAACCACCTTTGGATGGATCCAGGTTCAATTTTGCAAAGTAAACCAGGCGATTTCCTTGGAACTTAGTGACTTTCTGGGTGTAAAGTCCCAGTCCCACGTGGGGTCCCAGCATTGGTGGTCTGGTTGCTGATGAAGATCAGACTCCAAGTCTAAATTTTCTGGAGATCTACGCCTGCCACAGGAGGCTGGTGAGTCCTGGGGTGGCCCTTGGATAGCTTCTGTGCAGTAGCAGCTACTGGAAGACCACAAAGATCCCTCAGGCTTCTGATCAGAAGAGCACCGACTTGGTTCTCAGGGACCTGGACGTACCCTCCTGCCCGCCCCCACTGGGGCCTCCGTGACTGCTGGGGAAGGCTGCTTCTGTCCTCACTCAGTGACTGGAAAGCTGCACTGGGTTCGGGAGAATGTTACCTCAATTTAAAGTATTGGTGATATTAAGATGGGAAAATAATCTTTATTTTTTATTAAGAAAATGTGGGCCGGGCGCGGTGGCTCAAGCCTGTAATCCCAGCACTTTGGGAGGCCGAGACGGGCGGATCATGAGTTCAGGAGATCGAGACCATCCTGGCTAACACGGTGAAACCCCGTCTCTACTAAAATACAAAAAAAATTAGCCGGGCGAGGTGGCGGGCGCCTGTACTCCCAGCTACTCGGGAGGCTGAGGCAGGAGAATGGCGTGAACTCGGGAGGCGGGGCTTGCAGTGAGCTGAGATCCGGCCACTGCACTCCAGCCTGGGCAACAGAGCTAGACTCCGTCTCAAAAAAAAAAAAAAAAAAAAAGGGGTAAATATAGAACATACATAATAGTATATGGAAGCTTTGAAATTTACTGATGAAATGAACCCCTGTGGAGAGGCCGATCCCCCCCAATCTATCAAAATCCCCCAGACCTCTGAAGCTGCTGCGGCTCCTTCCTGGCCCTGCGTTCCTGCTTCCCTGGGAGATGTGGCCACTCTCCGGCATTAAACAAAGTATTCCTTCATTTAAAAAATAGTTTCAATATCTGTACAATACATATTTTAGCATTTCTGAGATCTATTACGACGTTATTATTGTGTTCTCTGTGGCTTGCTTTGTTCTTCTTTTTACCTTTCTAAGATCCCACCATGTTGCTGTGTTTCGTTCAACCAGTGCTGATAGGGACATGTCTGCACTTGTCTCTCAGTGAACACTCACAAGAGATTTTCTAGGGTAAATATCTAGGAGTGGGAATTTCTGAGCCATAATGTGTGTGCAAGCCTGAACATTCATGCTTTCCTCCATATTCACTAGTAGATTCGTCTTCTAGTTGGTAAATGCAGCCACCCCTCAGGCTGGCAGTGTCCCTGTGACCTTCCATATGTGCCAGTGGGTGGTGTGAGTTCAAAGCTCGCTGTCCCCTCTATCTCACTGTGCCTCTCTTTCTGTCTCTCTGTCCCTCTCTCTGTCCCTGTCTCTGCCTCCCCCCCTCTCTGTTCTTGTCTCTGTCCCTGTCTCTGTCTCTCTCTATGTCCTCACCTCTGTCTCTCTCTGTCCCTGTCTCTCCCTCTCTCTGTCCCTGTCTGTCTCTGTCTTTCTCTCTGTCCCTGTCTCTGTCTCTACCTCTCTGGGACTCTCTCCCTCCCCACTGCAGGCTCCTTGGGGAGCAGGGCCAGGGTACCCCAGAAGACCTGCAGGAGAGACAGTGGTGAGCTGCTCCCACTTGAAAGAGGAAAGAACAGCGTCCCACGTTGGGCATCGAGAGGTGTTTGCGGCTCACGTCTGTCTCTCTTTCTCGCTCTCTGAAGCTGCCTGTCTCCTTCTCCGGCTATGTTTTGAGAAAGTAGTGGCAGAAGAGGCAGCCCTGTGGGGAGTCAGGAAGAAGAGACTGTGATGGTGTCCAGAGGCTGGGAAGGTGACTGTGTTCTCAGAGGATTCCACACTCTCTGGGAAACTGAGGCAGGAGAGCAGAGCTGGGGCAGAGTGAGGAGGAAGTAAAATGGGCAAATCTGAAATTCGAGGTGAAGGCAGCTCTCAATGTGCCTACGTTGCTCATTGAGGAAGAAATTCTGAGGCTGCAGGAGCCAACATTGGGAATGCCCGTGTTTCAGTCTTCTGGGAGCTGGAGTGCCGGGTCTAAAGGCGGGAGAGCTGCGGAGGAGATGAGGCCCTGCAGAGGTTCAGGGCCAAGGGAGGGGCCTTCCCTGCTGGCCTCTCGGGGGCAGGTACAAGTCCAGAGTCTTTTGATTGAGTTTCTCCGGTTGTAACAAGCTAAAAGGTAGTGGGAGAAGATGTCCTTTTCCCAGGCGAGAGTCGCACCTGGGGGAGTTTCAGAGAAGTGGGAGCCCAGGTGACAGAAGGGCCCCCACGTTTCAGGAAGCCCCTGGGACTGGAGAAACAGAGCAAAGGCCTGCTTTGGGAAGTGCAAAATCTTGACCTAATTTGAACTGGTCAAGACCCTGTTCCCGGTGTTCAGGGCAGCCTCATGCCAGCCCCGGTGCCTGGCCACGGGCATGGTGGTCTCTCACTGGAGTGAGGAGGACTCGTCCTTCTCCATGGAGAAGGTTTGGAGACAGCGCCCACCCGAGTGTGCAGGATTTACAGATGCGGAAGTGGGGGGAGTGGGGTCTGCAGCAGTCAGGGCTGTGAGGGAGCTCTCTCTAAAGAGATGAACATGTTTTCTTAGCTGTGACAGTACAGCCCTCAGTGTTCTCTTATTTAATGGATTTTTTGCTAACAGGAACCTCAGAATGGAAGTTTGTGCTCACATCGGAAAATCTGCTCAGCCCAGGCTCCTGATGGGCCTTCCATGCACCCCGCACCCCTGCTCAGCATTGATTGCTCTTTGGGTCGATATCATCATCATCTGCGTCTTTGTTCCTAAGTTGTTGGTCTAAATAACATTCTAGAATATGGCAATGGCAACACGAGAGAAGACGGGGCCTTGAATCTGAGAACTGGGCTTGGGATTAAGAAGTCAGGGCTGGATTTTAGGGCATGGAGGTGGAATGACGGACGGGCCTCTGCGCTCCCGTCTGCAGCCTCCAGGCAAAAGCCGCTGCTGACGGGAGAGTCTGGTGAGGTCCCAGGTGGATGGTTTGCTCCAAACTGTGGAGCACGAGGTGCGATTAATTTCCGGACTATGTAACCTTGTGAACACATCACCAGCAGCATCCTGGAAAGTTACTTCAAGGAACATCTGGTCCCTAATATTTTGTTTATGAACGTCATCGGTGGAGTGACATCATGTCATTTACTGACATGGCGTTTGATTAAGTTTAATCATACTAAGTTATTGCCACAACGAGGCCGTACGAAGTCGCCAATAAGTGTTTTGCTGAATTAATTAGCCAATGTGAAAAGTCACTGGGGAACATTGAATCTCATAGTGCTCTCAGCAAACCAGCAAATACAGTGACAGAGAAACACTGGGAATAGCACTGGGAACATAATAATAATGTAGGTGTCGGCCGTTTTTGCCACTGCTATTATTGCATGAAGCATCATGCTCATTAAACATATCTTACTTGTAAATATTTGTGTGTGATCCAAAATGTTTGCTTTGCTGTCGTTGTCTCCACTTGAGGAAACAGGCAGGGGCTTGCCCTGCCGATGTGGAAAAATTTCACCAAAAATCGATATTGACGCTCGGCACAGGTGAGCAGAGTGTGCGTCCAGTCAGGACAGGTTACGCCATGCGGACAAGCAGCTTGAAAATCTCAGTGATTTGAAGGAAAAAAACATTCTTTTTTGTTCTTGTCACGTGTACATAAAATTTGACCCAGGGGTTCTGTTCTGTGGTGTCCCCCAGGACCCAGGTGAGGGGCTCGGACACTGGACACACAGGTTTCTCGCAGGCTCAGAAGCTTCCACTTGGAGCTGATGTGCTGGTTTCTGTTTACGTTCCATCAGCTGGAGGAAGTCACACAGCAGATGCCAGAGGACCAGCATGGGAGGGCTGTTCTGCAACCAGGACACCTGCCGTGGTGCCCCACTTTCTCCAGGAAACAAGGACACCCGCACGGAGTGCCCGCGAGAGAGTCAGCAACCAGCCTCGGCTGTGGGGTTCCTGCAACGTGTGTTCCTGCCGGGGTTCTCCTTCCTGCCATTCCGAGCTATGGTGGGGATCACGCACCCCATACGTGGATCCCAGGGACAGCGCAGCCCGGGGAGTGCCCCCCTAGCCAGGAAGTCTGACCTTCAGAGAACGGGGAAGACCATCTTCCACTTTACGCTGCCTGGGCGACTGTAAACGTGGATTCCACCGTCTCAGACAGTAGACGATTCCCAGTCTTACTGGGAGGAGCCTGTTGCTCATCTAGGTATGTGGCTGCTGTCGGCTTCCAGAAACGCTGCAAGGAAGGGCATTGCTTTGGCAGAACGTGTGGGGAGATGGGCTGGGAGGGGAGGCTTTCCTCTCCCCACACTGGGAATTCAGGTTCTAGCCCCAGGGTCCTGGTCGTGTCCAGCATCCCAGGAGCATGAGCGAGACGCTGTTGTGTCCACCTGCTATGTGCAGTCAGGGACCAGCTGCAGAGTGCACTGTGCATCATTTAGACTCTGCAGGCTCAAGTGAAAACCTAGCTCTGCCACTGCTCTCTGGATGACCTTGTCACCTCCCTCTCCTCCTTTGAAAAGTGTGGGAAATGCTGCTTTTCATCATTTCCAAGTCACCATGTATTGTGGCTTAAACAGCAGTGTTATTTTCTTTCTCAGTGACACATAACATATTGCCGTGTTTTTCAACAGATGCTGTCTTGGATGCAGTGAAGTCTGGCGATGGCTGTTTCAGAAGCCGTTAGGATGGTGAAGTGAGACAATGTGAACGGGGTGTTTTGTGAGGCTCAGTGCTGCATAAATGCTATAGCCATCATTTTAGAGCAAGAATTGCTTGAAATGTTTCTTTCTCTCAAATTTATGAAAAGATTAGAAAATAGTTCTAAAAATTAAAAATTGTTCCGGTCAGAGCGGCTTACATGATGGCAGTAAAAATGTGCACAGATTCATGGTCCCACCGCGTGCACTTGGTGTGGAGAGAACGAAATGTGGAGGCCGGTGATACCAAGAACACCCCGTGAGCCGCGCTGGGTGCAGCCTCCACGGCCGGCAAGCAGTGACACCGCAGTTTCCTCTCCTCCGGCGTCCACGCTTCCTGTGCCCACGTGCTGGAGGCTCACTCTTCACGCCCCCCTCTCAGTTACGTGTCTATGGGGCTGAGACGGGGAAGGAAGTCGGTGAAGCTGGTTGGATCTTCCCAGGGATGTTCTGTGTGCAAGGCTCGGGGGCAAGGACGGCTGGGGGAGTCAGACCGTCAGAGAAGCTGAGGGGTAGATGGAGCCTCACCATGCCTGAGTCCCTGTTTTCCAGCTGCAGGTGCTGACCCTCCAGAGCTTTGTTTGCCAGCCCCTTGCAGCTGTGATCTGGAGTCAGCCAGGCATTCCTCCTTTTCCAATAGATTTTATTAAGTGCTTGATGTGTGCCAAGCCAAGTGTCTGACTTACTGCATGCCCGAGAAGCCATGCTGTTGCGGGAATTTCCTCCGCAAACCTGAAGGAATTGAACTTCAGGAATGGCTGGAACCCTGGAGAGAGAGAACCAGGTTTCTGGAGGAAAATCACTCCTTTTAAGGAAGCAGCATCCTGGACCCTCGAGGCCCTGGAGGAAGTGGGCAGCACAGCTAGGAGTCAGGTGTGGCTGGAGGACAGCCGTCGCACCTGCGAAATTCTGTCTGTGGTATGTGGTTCCTTCCTGGCGCTGGGAACCACCTGACACTTGCATTCTTCCCTTTTCCTTTCTATTCTCTTTCAAGTCATCCCCCTTGAGCCAGCCCTCCAGTCCAGGCCAAATCCCAGCCTGCCCTCGGTCCGCTGTTGTTGGGCCTGCACCCGAGCCATGAGCACACACAGTGATTGTGGCAGCAGAAGCTTCTTCTGGGCTCAGACTTAGGCTGATGCTGCGCGTCAGGACCTGCCGCAGTCTCGCTGGGCTTCCTGGGACTCACTGGTTGTGGGCTGGGATTGTAAAGCATGGAATGACTCTGGAAGCTGGGCGTCATTCCTTGTGGTTTTCCAAGCTTGGTCTCTGATGTGACTCCAGGTCTTAGGAGACATGCTGAATATTTATTATGCTTACATTCAAGCAACATTAACCCTCAAGGTTGACCTAGCTCCCCGACCTTTTTTCTCAGAAGGAAGAGCACTGACGGGACATTTTTCCAGCATGGATTCCTCCCAACTCTGAGAAGTTGGAGACACACGGATTCCTCAGCCAGCTCCCATCTACGGACGTGCTGTAGTCACAAGGACTGTGACTAAGGCTCAGTCCCTGAGGAGCACCTTGGCATGGGCTGCTTTAAGCCATACAGACCCAGTTTTATCCACTTTATGTGAAGAAAGCCAACAAGGGACATGGAGTGTGTTCTGCAGGTGTTAGCGGCTGCGGTGGCTGGTGCTCCGTGGGGATGACGGAGGGAAGGCTTCTCCCTCTGTGGGCCCCAATGTCTGTGCTGGAATCAGCTCTGCAGCTGTGTCCGGGGCAGCCAGAGACCACACACGGCAGGCTCACAGCTCTGTTCCACGAGAACTTTGTACACAAAAGCAGACGGGCTGGGCTTGACCTCTGCATCATAATCTGCTGACCCCTGGGTAAGAGATTTTAAATATTTACTTAATTCTATTCAACGGAAGGGGTGATATACTGAGGAGTGAATAATGGGAAAGACCTGATTCAGCTGTATCAGGAAGGACTGGTGTAAATTCAACTTATTAACTGAAATCACAATATTCAATGTATTATGCCTTTAGGGGTAAAAGTGGGTCACACATGAGCAGCATGCGCTTCACTGGCCAGGCAGGACACCTCGGCGTTTAGATAAACGGTTCCGACGCTTACCCAGGTTGGAGGCTGTTAGTAGTGAAGTGTCTGGAGTTCTGGATACTTTTCTGGCTTTGCTATATTTGTGTGAGCTTGTGCACAGTTAGAGGTTTGGGCTAAATTTGGGTAGAAATGGATGGTTCACAGGATGCAAAAGTTCTGTGGACCCTTTTTTTCCCCAGTTGATTAATGTTGTAAAGATTAGAATATTGTTACACAAAAATCTGGATTTTTAGTTTCTTTCACATTGGAATAGCTGCCAACATCGTGCCTGCATTCATCTCTCTAGGGTAACGCTGGCTGCAGTGGAGACGGCTGCCCCCCAGTGGGGCGTGTGTACTCAGCCCGTAGCCCCCGCTCCCTCCGGACTCCATTTGCCTCCTCTGTCAGGTTTGCACCTCATCATTGGCTTCTAATTTTGTGTCCCTGGACTGCAAGACCTACAAGTCTCCCAGCACAACCAGATTCTATGATTCTATTCAAAAAGAAGCCAATGAGGCTAGCGTATCACCGCGTTGATGAATTCACAGGATTAACTCTGGGAGCTGGGGGCAGTTTGTATTCTTCCTCCAGATACTCTCTGCTTCTCCTGGCTGGAAAGGTTCTGCTACTCATCCCGTGGTCAGGCCCAGCCAATGGAACGGGAACCGAAGTGACTCTGCCCCTTACTGGCAGAAACTTTAAAAGCCGCACAACGTTCCTGCACCCTCCCCCTCTGCCACGAGCCTGGCAGTGCTCAGGATGGTACAATTATTTCACCTGGGCCTGAGGATACGGGAGCTACTCCCAGCCTGCAGTGGAACAGAAGCATGGACAGGTGATTAAGCTTTGCGTTTTCGAGCTACAGAGGTTTTGAGGTTGTTCGCTACCATGCTTTGTCCCTACAAACCCAGTCATGGAGAAGGCCAGTGGCAGAGCCTGAGCCACTCGCACATCTGTTCACCAGTATCCAGAATAACAATAGATTTTTAAAACATTCCTGAGAAAATTCTGGGAGTTGCATATTGGCCAGTCTTATTCTCTAAAGTTGCTCCTTCTAAAGGGTGGGATGACTGAAAATTTCAGAAAAGCAAACCATTGCTGAAAGGCAACATTATTTCTGTTGGCAGAAGGCGGCTTGAGCAATCTAGATTTTCCACGGTTCACCAATTACTTTTTGAGGAAATATGGCCATGAGATGAATCGAACATGATTCCTACCTTTAAGGAACTCAGAGAAGTGAATTAAAGGAAGTCACAGATCAGACAACCAACCACACAAAGTTTCTAGGAGCAAACTTTGTTACGTTCGGCAAGTCACTCTTACCCGCTGTTTTGCCTTCTGAGGTTTCAGTTACTCTCCGTCAATCACAGTCCAAAAACATTCAATGAAAAATTCCAGAAATAAACAATTCATACGTTTTAAATCGTGTTTCATTCTGAGTAGCGTGATGAAGTCTCATGCCATCCCATTCAGCCCCACCTGGGGTGTGACTCCTCCCTTTTCCAGCAGACCCGCCCTGTCCACACCACCGGCCTGTCCAGCAGACCCGCCCTGTCCACACCACCGGCCTGTCCAGCAGACCCGCCCTGTCCACACCACCGGCCTGTCCAGCAGACCCGCCCTGTCCACACCACCGGCCTGTCCAGCAGACCCGCCCTGTCCACACCACCGGCCTGTCCAGCAGACCCGCCCTGTCTATACCACCGGCCTGTCCAGCAGACCCGCCCTGTCTACACCACCGGCCTGTCCAGCAGACCCGCCCTGTCTACACCACCGGCCTGTCCAGCAGACCCGCCCTGTCTACACCACCGGCCTGTCCAGCAGACCCGCCCTGTCTACACTACCTGCCTGTTAGCCACTTAGTGGCCCTCTTGGTCGTCAGATCCCTTGTTTTCAAGGAACCCTCGTTTTACTTAATAATGGCCCCAGAGGGCCAGAGTGGTGGTGCTGTAATTCAGAAATAGGAAAGAGATGCTGCAAAGTGACTCCTTTAAGTAAACAGGTGAAAGTTCTTGACTTACTAAGGAGAAAATCCTGCGCTGAGGTTCCTAATGTCTATGGTAAGAATGAATCTTCTATGCACGAGCTTGTGAGGAAGGAAAAAGAAATGCATCCAGGTTTTGCTGTCACACCTCAGAGTACAAAAGGTACAGCCACAGTGCACAGTAAGTGCTTGGTTCGGATAAAAAGGCCATTGGGGGTGGAGGGGAGGACAGGAAAAGAATCACGTTCTGATTGATGGCAATTGGGCTTGGTACCATCTGTAGTTTCAGGCCTCTGCTGGGGGTCTTGGAAGGTATCTTCCTCAGATAGAGGGGGACTACGAGCTCTCTCAGTATCCACAATAACAATAGATTTTTGAAACATTCCTGAGAAAATTCTGGGAGTTGCATATTGGCCAGTCTTATTCTCTAACATTGTTCCTTCTAGAGGGTGGGATGACTGTATTACTTGTTCCTTCTAGAGGGTGGGATCACTTTATTACTTGTACTAATCTTAATTCTTTTTTATTCTTCTATGAGAATCTTCAGTTTAAATATTACATTGTCACTAGTTCACTTTCAATGTTCTACTAGTTCTTCATGTGTCACTTATAGACTCTATTCCTCTTTTCATTGCATTGTTCATGTGATAATTCCATGGCCTGAAAGGGTTACTGTATCTCCTGAAAGTATTCCACGGAAGCTGTGGGGTTTGCAGGAGGAGGCGTCAAGTGTGCCTGCCAACCCTGAGAAATAGCTCCTTGCCCGTGTTCAGGACACCGGACCACAGGTCTGGCCTCTGCCCTATTTTAGCCTAAAATTAGAAGAGGAGCTTTACCTCCCTGGTAGTTTTTTCCTCTCATCTACAGAAGAAGAGACTTGAAACACAGTGTGGATGCTTTCCAAGGTTCTTTCTGACTCTAGGTTTCTACCGTACTTTACGGCAAAGGCTGACATTGTTGTGGAAAGTCACAACTTTGGGACTTTCATGACTGTATTTTCTTTCCACATTTCTTTGAGCGAACGGTGGAATGTTGGCAGGAAGTCCATTTACAAAGTCAGGGAAAACTCACCAAGTCTTAGCAGAAATTGTAACCTGGATTCATTCTCATTCTCCTAATAAGACGGTGTCAGTGAGTGATGAGTGTCGAGTAACAAACGAGAATGACTAAACAGGAGGCAGTACCAGCTGTCCAAGGCAGCACAAATTGGGTAGTTTGAGGCATGTGCTTGGAATGCAGGAACGATGCCTGCCTTAGGAGCCGACGAGGCAGGTGGCAGCATGAACACTGTTACCACGATGTATGGATGGCAAGAAACACGCACTCAGCACCTGAGTCAGGAACTACAACCATTGCATGAGACGGTTGCACCCAGCCCAGTCGTGATAATCCTCACAGCCAACTGGGACGCAGGAGGAACAGCAGGAGATGACTCCGTCAGCACTTGTGCATAAAACTGTGGCTCTATAAGGGTGCACAAGGGGTCAGGTGGCCTCTGACAATCAGATTTGGCAAAAACTCACAATGTCACAAAAGACTTTTTAGATGCTCAGGGAAGGCAATGGGCTTCTTCCCTTCCTCTTAATGTAGATCACCTTGGAGCTGTGGTACGCTGCGCTTGCCTGTGTGCATTGTGGGACATGGTATAGGGTAGAGGCTGAAGTCCACTTGCCCCATTGGCACAGGGGTTTTTCCCAATCTGTGAAGAAACTTTTAAAGCTATTCATAGTGAGTGTATTTGATTTAAGATAAGCAGAATAAAAATTCTATGATCTTTCAAAGTTTTCAAACCTGCAGGATTCTTGGAAGCTGGGAGAGACAGTGCATTTTTGAATCTCAACTAAGTAGCAAAACCCAAAACATCATTAATAAAACCAAGTGACTAAAGACCCTAAACTATATTCGGATGAGGTTAAACCAAAAGCCTCCAGACTGCATGATGCTGGTGTCTGTGTAGGAGGAAGCAGAGGCTCACACGGAGCACCAGGAAGCGTCCACGACCCCAGATGTGCAGGAGTCACCACGGGGAAGCGTCCACGACCCCAGACGTGCAGGAGTCGCCACGGGGAAGCGTCCATGACCCCAGACGTGCAGGAGTCGCCACGGGGAAGCGTCCAGGACCCCAGACGTGCAGGAGTCGCCATGGGGAAGCGTCCACGACCCCAGACGTGCAGGAGTCACCACGGGGAAGCGTCCAGGACCCCAGACGTGCAGGAGTTGTTACAGAGAAGCACAGCAGCCCAGGCCAAGAGCTGTGACTGACACAGGTGGGGTTTACTCGTCCAGTATTTGATGAGTCAAAAAGGACTGAGGGACTGGGGTCTCTGACTCCTGGGAACCCTTGATTCTGATAAGCCAGGCTCCTTTCTATGAATGAAAAAAAATTATTGGGAGTAGGCTGGACACAGTGGTTCATGCCTTTAGTCTCAGCACTTTGTGAGGCTGAGGCGGATGGATCAGTTGAGGTCAGTTCAAGACCAGCCTAACCAACATGGTGAAACCTTGTCTCTACTAAAAATACAAAAATTAGCCAGGCGTGGTGGCTCATGCCTGTAATCCCAGCTACCTGGGAGGCTGAGGCAGGAGAATCACTCAAACTGGAGGGGAGGAGGCTGCGGTGAGCTAAGATTGTGCAGCTGCCATCCAGCCTGGGCAACAGAGTGAGGCCCTGTCTCAAAAAAATATATATATACACATATATATGTGTGTGTGTATATATGTGTATGTGTGTGTATATATGTGTGTGTGTATATACATGTGTGTATATATATGTGTATGTGTGTGTATATATATGTGTATGTGTGTATATATGTGTGTGTGTATATATGTGTATGTGTATATATATGTGTATGTGTGTGTATATATATGTGTGTGTGTATATATATGTGTATGTGTGTGTATATATGTGTGTGTGTATATATATGTGTGTGTGTATATATATGTGTGTGTGTATATATATGTGTGTGTGTATATATGTGTATGTGTGTGTATATATGTGTGTGTGTATATATATGTGTGTGTGTATATATATGTGTATGTGTATATATGTGTGTGTGTATATGTGTGTGTGTATATATGTGTGTGTGTTATATATATGTGTGTGTGTATATATGTGTGTGTGTATATGTATGTGTGTGTGTATATAGTGTGTGTGTATATATGTGTGTGTGTTATATATATGTGTGTGTGTATATATATGTGTGTGTGTGTGTATATGTATATATGTGTGTGTGTGTGTATATATATATATGAGGTAAAACAAAAAATGAAGGGCAGGGCAATGAAGACCAAGTGAAGAGAAGGTCTAGATAAAAGTGGAGGAAGGGAAGAGAGTCAAGAAGTCTCAGAAATCAAACTTCCATATGTTTTAACATCCCGTAAAAGCAACCAAAGAGGGACTTCGTAAAGTTTTAAAAATCTACATCGAATCCCACTTTTTCTAAAACTTCAGGATATCCAATTTTACATATAAATTAACATTAGAAAAGTACTGAAGGTAAATCCCACACAAAAGTAATATTAGAGAATAGAGAGTAGAGGGCAGAATGAAATGCCTACAGACAATGAAAATGCCCCACAAGAAGTTCACCCACAGCAGGGCAAATGTGCAACCTCTGAGTTCACGACGAGCTGAGATACACTAAGGAAATGGCCCAAAACTATAAAGAGTAACACAAATTAGAATTAGAACACTGTGAGGCAATAAAACTGAGATAGAATTGTGGCATACAAGAAAAAAATCATTTCTGAAATGAAGACTAAACTAGAAGGAAAATAAGAGCAAATAAGGAGGAATAGAAGGTGTGAATAAGAAAAGATTTAAAAAATAAAAAAGAAATGACAAAGATTTAAAAAATTCAACAGAGAGTGACACAGTAAAAATAGGTACAGAAGATTCAACACAAGCATAATGGGAGATGCTGAGGGCGAAAAGCAAAGCCAGGGCCCCAAGCCGAGGCCCCGACGTGCAGGCTGAGAAGGTGCTCCGCAGAGGGAGAAGATTTAAAGATTTAAAGGACGAAAAGCTCATCCTTTACCGTAGACTACTGCTCCAGGCGACTTACACCAAGACACATTCTAATCCAATAACTGGGCTTTAAAGAGCAAGAAGCCATGTGGGTGTAGGTAACCGAACAGGGAAATAAAATAACTAACTTTCTAACTTTATAAAAGAAGAAAATAGAGTAACATTTTTTTAAAATTTATTTATTATTATTATACTTTAAGTTGTAGGGTACATGTGCATAACGTGCAGGTTTGTTACATATGTATTTTACAATACCTACGAGGATAAAATAAGCCAAGATTTTACATACGTATAGCAAACTGACTTTCAGGTATAAAGGGAACAGAAAAACTGTTATCAACGTGCAGTAATTCGGGAAATATTATTCCCATGAACACATTTTGAGGAATCTTCAATAACTCATTTCAAGACAACCAAAATAATGAGAGACACATCAACTTAAGTATTGGTGGTGAAAATTGAAGGTATAGTTACTTCTAAAACTAAGACAAATGAGGACTGAAAGAAAGAGAACATCATATGTGTTCTATGTGCTCTGACAATGTGACAAACTACAATGATAAAAAGTGGGGGATGGTGGGCGCGGTGGCTCACACCTGTAATCCCAGCACTTTGGGAAGCTGAGGCGGGTGGATCACCTGAGGCCGGGAGTTCAAGACCAGCCTGGCCAACACGGTGAAGCCCCGTCTCTATTAAAAACACAAAAATTAGCCGGGCAAGGTGGCAGGCGCCTGTAGTCCCAGCTACTCGGGAGGCTGGGGCAGTAGAATGGTGTGAACCCGGGAGGCAGAGCTTACAGTGAGCCAAGATCGCGCCACTCACTCCAGCCTGGGCCACAGAGCGAGACTCCATATCCAAAAAAAAAAAAAAAAGGGAAAGAAAAAACATCCACAAGGGAACAATCACCCAATTACCGCGGGAGTCAGTGGTCACTGGGATGGGACCTTGGAGGGGCAGCTGGAGTCACTGCCGGTGTTATCCTTACAAGAAATCCTTAAACTTTTGTGTGTTATTTTGTACCTGTGATTTATTCACAATTAAAGAGTTTTGAAAACCTAAAAGATAGTTGAGTTCAAGAGAAGATCAGTGCTGCAATGGATCAGCATCCGACCAGATGGAAGGTGGAGATTTGGAATTGACGTGGGATCTACAACCCTGCAGCCGAGTTCACTTGGACCAATGACTGTTCCTCTTTCTCTGTCAGGACTTGAGACACATTTCCTTGAAGTTTCCTTTTGCCTTTAAAATTGAATATGTCGTTCTCTGTGGTCGGCACGGGCTGGGATGTGGCTGCTGTGGGCCTTAGCAGGAAGGAATGTATGTTGGCCCAGCCTTGAGCCAAAAGCCAGCATCTGTGGGTGGACAGAGGGTGAGATGGGAGGGCTGTGGTGAGCCGCAGCAGAGAGCAACCTCAGAGCAAAGTCAGACGAGGGTCAAGAGCTGCCAGATCAGCAAGGAGAAGACAGGCGGCAAGCCGACTTCCTGGGAGCAAAACTCCCTCCTCTCGCCCCTTGCACCCACTGTCAAAGGTCTTTGAAGCCAGAATGCTTTCAAGAATTTTACCTTCATTGTTTTTTGATTTTTTGCTTATGGTCATTCTTGCAGGAGTAAGGTGATATCGCACTGTGGTTTCGATTTGCATTTCCCTGATTATTAGCAATGTTGAGCATTTTTTCATACGTTTGTTGGCCATTTGTATAGCTTCTTTTGAGAACTATCAATTCATGTCCTTAACCTACTTTTTGATGGGATTGTTTGTTTTTTTTTCTTGCTAATTTGTTTGAGTTTGTTGTCGATTCTGGATAGTAGATGTTGGCACAGATGCAGTGAAAAGGGAACACTTCTACACTGGTGGTAGGAATATAAACTAGTACAACCACTATGGAAAACAGTGTGAAGATCCGTTAAAGAACCAAAAGTAGAACTACCATTTGACCCAGCAATTGCACTCCTCAGTATCTACCCAGAGGAAAAGAAGCCATATGAAAAAGATGCTTGCACACACATGTTTACAGCAGCACAATTCGCAATTGCAAAAATATGAAACCGATCCAAATGCCCATCAATCAATGAATGGATGAAGAAACTGTGGTATATATACACTATGGAATACTAATCAGTCAAAAAAGGAACAAAATAACGGTATTCATAGCAACCTGGATGGAGGTGGAAACCGTTATTTTAAGCGAAGTAACTCAGGAATGGAAAACCAAATATCATATGTTCTCACTCGTAAGTGGGAGCTAAACCATGAGGCTGCACAGGTATAAGAATAACACAATGGACTTTGGGGACTCAGGGGGAAAGGGTGGGAGGGCGGTGAGGGATAAAACACTACTAATTGGGTTCAGTGTGTATTGCTCGGGTGATGGGTGCACCAGAATTTCATAAACCACCACTAAAGAACTGAATCATGCAACCAAATACCACCTGTTCCCTGAAAACCTATGGAAATAAAAAAATTTTAAAAAAGAACTTTCAAATAGCTTACAATGTTACGTATTGTGCTGGTCAAATGTAGAGCGACTTGACGTGTGCATTGTAATCAGCATCTCCTGAGTCCGGCTTCTTTCACTGTTACTGAACGGCCTCCCTCCTTCTCAGTGTTGACAGGCGGAGCGGCCTTTGCCTGACAGGGATGCTTGTTTGTGGATTTGTGGACTCGGGCTGCTTTCTGGTGCTTCCAATGCCTTCTAAAGGTTGCCTCAAGGAATCAACATGTTTTTGACAATTGTTCTTCATGAGACCTCAGTCATCTGACAGAAGCAAACAATGCCAAGATTCACTTGGAAAGTTGTTTCCGTAAGAAAATGGCTGATCTGCAGATGGACCCAGGTAGCCTCCGTGCCTCTAGCTGTGAGCAAATCCCACTTCACCATTGTGAAATATGAAGTGATTCACCTGCTTTCAGTGCATTCACATGGATACCTCATTTCAGGAGATTGGAAGTCAGCTCTTTCCCCAGCCCCAGCCCCAGCCAACCACCCACACTACACAGTAACTGAGGTGCAGGCCTTGCATGACGTAGTGTATTAAAAGCACGATTTTTAATGGTACTCAGTCTCAAACAGGTTGGCAAGGGATTTGGCAGCAACTGTGAATAATTTGCAGAAGGTTTCTCCTGGAACACTCACTTTTATTAATTTGCCAACTTCCCTAATTTAAACAGTGACTCATGTTTCATACAAATTTCTTCCTAGGACATAATTATTCTGACATTGAATACTCTGTGTATGGGAGGAGATCTGGATGTGAAAATAGCATTTTTTTTTTCAAAAAGTCAACCTTTGTTCCACCGAAAGTATAAAAGCTACTGCAAGTAGATTTATTCAAAGAGAAAGCAAATGAGACGGCATCCCTGCTGTGAATGCATCACAGCCTGTGCTCACTGGAAACAGGGAAAGAAAGCTGGGCCCTAGGTTTTTGAGTAGAAAGGTCTCTAGTTCTTTGTTTTCAGGGCTATGAATACTTAACTCCAGGTTTGACTGACTAGCTTGGTTGGTTGCTGGAGAAAGGCTCTGAAAAGAATCATCTGTGTCCCAGCGCGGTGGCTCACACCTGTAATCCCAGCATTGTGTGTGTGCGTGTGTGTGTGTGTGTATATATACATATATATATGTATATACTGTATATACTGTATATACACACACACACACACACACGCATATAAATTAGTTGGGCGCAGTGGTGTGTGCCTGTGGTCCCAGCTACTTGGGAGGCTGAGGTGGGAGGATTGCTTGGCAGTAAGCTATGAGCTGTGCCACTGCACTCCAGCCTGGACTGCAGAGTGAGATTCTGTCTCAAAGAAAAAGAAATTACTTGCATAGCTTCATAGGTGCAACTAGAAACCTATGGAGACACCTCAATTACCTTCCAATCGTAAGTATTTACTTTCAGCAGGATAATGAACATATTTTACCTACTATTAAAATACTCTGAGTGTAAGTCCAACCTAGTTCACTAATTAAAATATTCAACAGTAGAGCAGCCAAAAAACTAGTCAAATAAGGCATCTCAAGGGTGGCATTTTGACCAAGTCTACCAGGGAAGTGATACTGAGAATTCTAATTCCAATTTGTTTTCAAAAAAAAAAAAAAAAAGAATTCTCTCTTTTGTGGTATGGATTCCAGAACAATGTAGAGCAGTATTTTCCAAACCTGATAACTCTGAAAGTTGTCAGAATCAAAATGGAATCACTTTTGTTAAAAGCAAAAACAAAAACAAAAACGAAACAAAGCCTGGCAACTGCAGCAGGGAAGGCCACGGAGAGACACCCTGAAGCTTGTACCCCCAACAGTAAAACTGTCACAGGAGCCTGCAGAACCCACGCTGGCTCACAGGACGTCACCACCTTACACAAAACACACGTCCTTGAGGACATCTGCCCAGCAACTGCCCGTCCAACCTCGGACTGACGTCACCCTTGGTGCTGATCCTAGGATCCATAGTCCAGGATAATCCTCTCAAGAACCCCTTTTGTGTGCATGTTTCAGGACATTCTCAGATTGTGATGCTGTGGCTGTTCCCAACCCAGCAGAGGACCTGTGTTTAGAGGACCTGTGTTTAGAGGACCTGTGTTTGGTCACTGTTCACTGTTCAGATAGTCTCTCAATGAGAAATTTCTATTATATATATTTTTAAAAACGTAACATTAGAACTGTTAACAGTCAAACAGGATTTTTCAGATAAGCCTTTTCTGAGCGTAACTTACCTTCTGAGAAGCAGTGGCTCAGCCGGGCAACTTTAGTCTTGTAAAGCAACAGACTGGACGCAGACGCAGGTGGGCTGCTCCTCACACAGGAGCCCCGCGGGTCTTTCGTTGTTCTGAGGGTCTCACCTTAGCAAGCAGAGCATCCTGAAACATGAGGGGTAAAATTGCTCCTTCATTCTCTGGAATTTACACACAAAGGAAAAGGGAGCGTGGATGCAGGACAGTGAAGTGTGTCCGTGAGCCCTGGGCTGACTCTGCAGAGATAAAGAATCTCTCAATGCTACTGACTAGTCTCCGTGCACTGAGAGTAATAATGAAAAAGCTCATTTTCTGGACAGTGCAGAAGTATGTGGGAGAAAAATAATAACCAAATTAAAAGGAGACCAAAGCAATTCAACCCGAAGTGGCCCATGCTACAGTGGCCATTAGATCATGCCTTTGTGCTGCTCACTTTGTGAATAAAGCAAAAAAAAAAAAAAAAAAAAAAAAGAAGAAGAAAAAAAAAAAAGAAAAGGGCCCAAGGGCCCAACATGCAAATACCAGGAGTAGTTTTGAGGAAGCAGGCTGTGTAGTTACTGCTGAGGGCAGCTGAGGATGACAGTCAGCAGGCTTCTGGCCAAGCATCTGTCCTCTCCTGTCACGGGCATTTGCATTTTTAACCAGAAGGGATGTTCGTAATAAGACATAAATACAGACAAATCCCTCTGCCACGCATTCTGTTTAAGAATAGAGTCTTTTCAGAAATTTAAAATAAAAATGTTTCTGCAAAGAACCTCTCCTTACACAGAAAGCTCACCCGTAGTGTCTTAAATTATGACAATGAGAATACCAGCTTTCTCTGTGGGTCATTTTATCATCTGTGTGGTCCTTTCTTATTACAGGACAGCAAACCATCCTTGCAGCAGCCCACAAAGATAGAAGTGACAGGTTCTTATTATTCCCAGAAAACAGACAGGGAGAGGATTCACCCAAGAACACCAAGTTTGGGAATGACAGAGCATGGGTTTGCACCAGCATCTCTGACTACTGGTCTTCACTCCTTCCAGAAGGCCCCGTTGGCTGAAGAGCAGGCATGTTACAAAGCCAGAAGAGGCCGGGAGGGCCTTGCCTGAGCCGTGAAGACACAGTCTGTCTCCAGCAGACATCGCAGTTGCAGGAGGGACGGGAGACCTAGGACGCGGAACATTCCGACAGAGGTCAATTCTGCACTCAATTCTGACCGCTTTGCCTTGAACACACACACCTTCTGCTGACGGGTACAACGGAGAGGACTTCCCAATCTGTAAAAAACAATTTTTACTTAAACTTTGAAATTTAGCTGGGCTAACAATTTTAAAGAAAACCCTCGCCGATTGTGGACATTGTTTCTGCATACAAGCGGAACTTTTGTGTGGGGTTCAGCTCTTCCTCTGCCGTCGGATGTCCTCTCCAGCCGAGGACATGGTGCCAGCAGCATGCGGGCTTGAAGTGGCTGCATCACAGGCGCTTGTTAGCCATGGTTGGTGCTCCTTTAAAATCGCCACTGTTGCTTGTCAGCACCTCCTCTTCGGCCATCTTCAAGTGGTTATTACCTCGACACGGAGTAAGTAAGAGCGTCTGTCAGTCACGAGAAACAAAGCAGCAAGCATGTTTGTCGGTGTGTGCTGAATGGTGTCTTATTTTGTTGTGCTTTTTTTCTACATGGTATATTAGTATCACTTTTATCCTACTGCGAATCCTACATATGCAGTTGTGATTCCTCACCCTTCCCTTACTAAGTTCTGAAGTTCCTGCCACAGTTTAGCAGCAGAAACCTGCAGCATGAATTCGTCTCTGGAAGGTGTTATGTTTTCATAGAGATAAAAATTTAAGTGAAAAATAGCAAGCACATTAATGAAAGTGCTAGTACCTACACGGAAGTCTTATAAAAGTAAAATAATTTTAAATTGCTATAAAGCATTTAAATTTATTCACATAATTAGCTGTCTTATTTACATGTGCATTTATGAGCTTCTCCATTTCTTTATGGGTATAGATGGCACATAATTACAAACCAGTCAATTATTAATTCACTATGATGTTTCCTGCAGTTCATTATGCTGAGAAATGCTTTCTTAAATATTGTTCTAGTCAATCCAGCCCATTATTATCCGGTCAGAATAAACGTTACCCATTGTTAAAGATATTCTCCACAGCAGAAAATCTGTTCTTTAACTCCTTATTGGTAAAATACACACAAAAAGTCACCATTTTGATATGTGGAATTCAGTGGCATTTTGTACCTTCATGATGTTGTGCAATCTTCACTACTATCTATTCCAGAATTTCCAAGAGAAAACTCTGAACCCTTTCATGGTCACTCCCTACCCTTCCCCGGCCCTGGTCACCCAGGGTTGCTTTCTTTCACTATGGATTTCCCATTCTGGACATTTCATATGAATGAAATTGTGTAACATGTGGTCTTTTGTGTCTGGCTTCTTTGACTTAACATGACGTTTTCATGGTTCATCCACGTTGTAGCCTGTGCCAGAACATTACATTAACCTTGAAATGAAATTGTCCAGACATATGGAGAGCCTTTCTGCCTATCTACCTACCTACCATACCTTCTACCTACCTGCCTACCTAGCTAGCTAGCTACCTACCTGCCTAGCTAGCTAGCTACCTACCTGCCTACCTGCCTACCTGCCTATCTACCTATCTACCTACTTACCTACCTGCCCCTCTACCTGCATACCTATCTAGCCACCTATCTACTTGCCTACTTACCTCCTGCCTATAAAGCTGCCTATCGACTTACCTACCTATCTACCTACCTGCTTATCTACCTACCTATCCATCTACCTACCTATCATACTGTCTACCTACCTGTCTGCTGTCTACCTACCTACCTATCTACCATCCCTATTTACCTACCTGCCTACCTATCTACCTACCTACCTCCTACCTACCTAACTACCAGCTTATCTGCCTACCTACCTGCCTATCTACCTACCTAGCTACCAACCTATTTACCTACCTACCTGCCTGTCTACCCACCTATCTACCTACTTGCCTATTTACCTACCTACCTCCCTATCTAGCTACCTACCATACCTACCATGCCTACCTATCTGCTGCCTGCCTATCTACCTGCCTGCCTACCTGCCTACGTATCTACCTACTTACTTGCCTGTCCATCTACCTACCTACTCACCTACCAGCCTACTTACCTGACTACCTACCTATCTACTACTTACCTACCTGCCTATCTACCTACCTGTCTACCTGCCTAGCTACCTACATACTTGCCTGTCTACCCACCCTCCTACCTACCTACCTGCTTATCTACTTACCTGCCTGCCTACCTACCCACCTGCCTACCTACCTGCCTATGTATCTAGTTACCTATCTGTCTACCTACCTGTCTACCTGCCTATCTACCTACTTACCTGCCCATCTACCTGCCTACATATCTAGCCACCTACCTATCTATCCACCTACCTACCTACCTGCTCATCTATTTGCCTATCTATCTACTTATCTACCTACCTGCCTACCTACCTGCCTACCTACCTACCTACCTGCCTACCTGCCTGCCTACCTACCTGCCTACCTACCTATCTACCTACCTACCTGCCTACCTGCCTGCCTACCTACCTATCTACCTACCTACCTGCCTACCTACCTGCCTACCTACCTATCTACCTACCTACCTGTCTACCTGCCTGCCTACCTACCTGCCTGCCTATCTATTTCTCTATCTACCTACTTATCTACCTACCTGCCTGCCTGCCTACCTGCTTACCTGCCTGCCTACCAATCTAGCCACCTACCTGTGTACCCACCTACATACCTACCTATCTACCTACCTGTCTACCTGCCTATCTATCTACCTTTCTACCTAGTTATCTACCTACCTACCTGCCTGCCTGTCTACCTGCCTACCTATCTAACTATCTTCCTATCTACTCACCAACCTACCTGTCACCTGCTAGGCCCCAAGCATTAGGAGTAACACTGATCGGAATGCGTCAGTGACCAACAGGGAAGGACCCTGGCTATCGGTCACGTTCACTGCCCTGCTCAGGCACAGCTGTGCATCAGCCCCGTCGAGGCTGCAAATGCTTTAGTTTGGGTTAAATATATGTACACACACACACACACACACGGCTCCATTACCTTTAAGAAAAATAAAAATGGGATCATTCTACAATACTGTTTAGACTTAAAAAAAACTATACCTAGAGGTCCTGGAAGTCTTTTTATATCAATGCATAAAGATCTACTTTATTCTTTGTGATAGCCACACTATATTCCATGTTACGGCAGTATCATAGTTGATTCAGCCAATGTTCTTTTTGTGGACATTTCCAATTGATTGAGGGGTTACTATTCTGTAACCTCATTTATAGCAACTATTTCTTAGTGGAAAATAATTTATGTTTATTTTTAATTGGCACTTAAATTTTGTCTTCTTTTCATATACCCACTGTTTATCTGTATTTTGCTTTTCTTAATGAGTTTATTCTTTTCTATCCTTTGTCTATTTTTTGCTTTTCCTTTTCCTTGTTGATTTATAAAATGCTCTTTGCATATTAATGTAGTCATTTTTCTGTCATGCATCTTGAAAATAGTTTTTGCCAATTTCTCATTTATATTTTAGCATTGTTTATAGCATTTAAAAAACAATATAGAAGTACAAATTTTTATATGTTCAAATTTTTCATAGTTCCTTCATAATTTCCATAGCTTTGGAGTGTTTTGAAATAATTTTTTCACTCCAAAATGATAAACTTCTATCGGTGAAACTTCGATCAATTCATTTGAAAAAAATCATGTCTTAATGTACTTTTATTGTTTTATTTACTTGTTTCACTATTTATCTATCTGGAATTAATTTTCTAATTTTGGTGTAATTAGTATAATAGAATTCAGTTTACTTTATTTCTGAATGGCTAACCACATATCCCCAAACTACCGAGCCATCCATTGTCCCGCCAGTGATTAGAACTGACGTTTTGTCTCGTACTCAATTCCTTCATGCACTTGGGAAAGTTTCTTTGATGCCTGTTAACTGAATCCATTCAGAGATCCTAGACCATTCCTAAATCCACATGGGACGCTTCGCTGGAGGCCATGTCCTTACTCACAGCTTCCTCCTGCTTTGCCCCATCATGGCCCGTCCTCTGCTGGGCTCCCTGGAGCTCATGAAGAAGCCGCCCCTGTAGGTCAGGTCCTTCTTGCATGGGCTCTGCACAGTTTCCTTCTGTCTGTGTTCCATCTAGTCTCCGGCATCAGGGCAGAGGCCTCCGAGCCTGGAGGATGTGGACGGAGGGGCAGTGCTCTCGTGGCTGCCTGCTAGGACCCCAGTCCCAGTCCCAGCTCAGTGCTCCGGGGGAACGTCCCTCGTGGTCTCTCCAAGTGATGTCGTCTTGTAGGCTCTGTTGTATGGAGGTGCCTGTGGCTTAGTGAGGGCCACAGGACACCTCCTCTGTCTGGCCTTGCATGAGGTTGGTGCCCTGACCTGGGAAGACCAGCATCCACGGGTCTGGGTTCTCCAGACACTGCGTCCCCACCCTTCTGCTCTGCGTCTGACTCACGTGGGAGAACAGAGGTCTCTCAACCCTCTTCCCTAAAATGACATATCTCTCCAAGGCCTTCTGGCTCCTTCTGCAAACGGATTTCTGACAAACCCAGAATTGTCTTCAATCCACACTGAGCAGGCTTCAAGCCTAAGCTGGATCCCTCCCCTCCTTTGGTCTGCCCATTGCAGACACACTACAAAACGCACATCTCAGACAAGCTGACATAATACGATATATTTGCACACACTGAATTCTCCATGATAGTGCTTAAAGTTTTCATGATACGAATTAGCCCTGGAGCCAAACAGCGCTGAGCAGGAAGCTGACCCTGGTAGGCGTCTCTGACTGACTGCAAGTCTGTAGATCATTTATCTTAAGGAGAAATATTTAGTTTCTCT
The DNA here is from genome assembly GCF_024542745.1 of Macaca thibetana thibetana. Lineage (NCBI taxonomy): Eukaryota > Metazoa > Chordata > Mammalia > Primates > Cercopithecidae > Macaca > Macaca thibetana. The sequence continues at coordinate 141,983,148 of NC_065585.1, forward strand.
CTGTATTATAAAAAAAATGCCACAGGAGGTTGTGAGCAAATATTTTCTATTTTCATGAGAAGTGAGCAAGAAAACATTGGCTTGATTTGCAGTGAAAATAATTTGATGACACAGAGAATTGTAGCACAAGAACAATTTATTTCGACTTACAGAATCTCTATGTGACAATGATTGGAACATGTTTCCTTTTGTCAGCTTTCAAGTAATGCAGGATACTGCATCAGTAGGGGAGAAATCCGTAACAACAGAGCAGTGAGTCAGAAGCCAAACAGAACGTGTCGGCGAGGGGCAGCTGGTGGCTCGCTGAGCCAGTGCGGCCCCTGGACAAAGCTCAACTGCCTGGAATCAGAATTTAGCTCTGCCACAGATGAGCTATGACCTTGGACAAATTATATAACCTTTGTGGCCTGTTTTCCTAGTCTGTGGAGGGGATAAGAGCAGTGCTCACCTCATTAGGGTCATAATGGAGATTGACGTGAGTTGATCCAATGCACTTAGCACAGCTCCTTCAACGAGTGACTGCTGCACCCAGAACCTGTTATTCTCCCAGCTCCTCGAAATTCTCAGCTCCTTCCTCAAGTGCCTGCTCCTATGAGTTGGTTATGTGCATAGCCACCTCCATCATGCTGCAAAAACTAATTTTATTTTACACCTATGTCATTCAGTAAGTCAAACAAATTGGCATAACTTTTATAACAAAAAACAACCCCACCCCTCCACACTGCTAACCGATGCCTTTGCCCCAGAGGCAACTGTTTCAACTTTTATCTGTTTTTCAGTGTTTACCTCTAAACTTTAAACAGCATGGCTTTACTACTCTTTGATTTTTTTCTTTTTAAACATTATCAATGCCTTTCCAAGTTATAAGAATTATCTTTTTTACCTCTTCTTCTTTCTTTGTTGTTAACACACATCTCCCTCATCCAAATAAAAAAAAACCATAATTTTTACATCAATCTTCAATGTTTATATTAATATTTTATAAATATTATTTACATCTGAGCCACAGATTCAAGCTAATATATTTATATTTCCCTTGTTGGATGACATTTTGCTTGAGGGGTAGTCAATAATTATCTTTTTTGTTGTTGTTTTGTTGTCTGTGTATCCACAAATAATTTATCCCTGAACTCTGCCAGGTATGTGAACATAATCTTGATAAGGTCAAATGTATCAGGTAATCTATCTGCTTGATTGTCTTCTAGGAGCTATGATTCCTGAAGCTTTTGGTCCTGCTCCAACAGTGCTGTTTGCAATCCAGGACTGTCGTGCAGGTGTATGGTACCAGTGTGCGGTGTGGTGTGCTGTGCAGGTGTTCTATGCAGGTGTACTATGCACGTGTGCTGTGAAGGTGTGCCGTGCAGGTGTGTGGTACAAGTGTGCTCTATAGGGATGTTATGCAGGTACATTATGCAGATGTGCTGTGTAGGTGTATTATATGGGCAGGCAGTACAGGGTTGCAGCATCTGAGATCTGTCTTCACCTTAATCCCGAGCACTCTTTTCACCTCTCACCCGCACTGCAGTGCTGTTTGCTGGATCACATTTTGTTTTGTTTGTTTGTTTAATTCCTCCAGGAGAATGACTGCATGGGAAATATGGATGTTTCTTCACATTTTACTTGACTAACAGTTTCTCTGGTTATAGAATACGCTTTGGATTTAAAGTTGAAAACACTGTTTCGTTTTCCACTTGCCACCTCCTCTGTTCTAGAGAAGCTCAATCCCAATCTCGTCCCCCATCCTCGAGGTTTACACTTCTTTTTTCTTTATTACCTGGAAGCGTTCAGGGTCTTTTCTGCATTTTTGGCTTTCTGAAATTGCAGGACGATATGGTGTAGGTTCATTTTTATCTCTTGCTAGCTCTTTTCATTTGGAAACCTGTGCTGCATTCTGGATGCTATGGTCTGAAAGTGTTCCCTCAAATTCATATGTTAACACTTAATGGCCAATGGGATAGTGTTGAGAGGTGGGGCCTGCGGGAGGTGGTTAAGTCACAAGGGCAGAGCCTTCACAGTGGGATCAGTGCCCTTACGGAAGGGCTGAGGGCCTGGGTTTGCCCTTTTGCCCTTCCACCTCCTGCCATGTGAGGGCCCAGCCACAAGGCACCATCTGTAAGCAGAGCCCCAACCCTTGCCAGACACCGAGCCCACCAGTGCTTTATCTTGGACTCCCAGCCTCCAGAACTGTGAGAGATAAATTTCTGTTTTTTATAAATTACTCGGTCTCATGTATTTTGTTGGAGCAGTACAAATGGAGTAAGACACTAAGACATTTTCTGGAATTCTTTGATTGAAAATTTTTTCTTCTCATTCTTTTATCTTCTCTCTTCCTTGAACACATTATTTCTGGTGTTGAAAGTTCCAGACCACTTCTGCAATTTTCTTATTTCCTTATACTTTTTTCTCCTATTTTTCACCTTTTAGATCTCTTTTTGTTGTTGATTTACTTTCTGTGAGGTTTACCAACTTTATCTAGTACAAGTTTTATGGAATTTAAAAATTGTTTCAGAGTTTAACTTCCCAGATCCTGTTTTTTAACTGTTCATTTTTCATGACTTCCAGTTCTTTAGTGGTGATGTATCTTTTCTGTCTGAAGAGAGTCATTACAGTTACTGGAATTCCTTCCTGCTCTCCACCTGTCTTTGGTCTGGTCTCCTTTTCCCATTTTGATCTCTGTCCTTCATGGTGCATCCTCCTGTTGATTCCTGACCATCTGTTCACATGGAGCTGCTGTGGGGTGATCGGGCCGCGCAGTCTCCCTTGGCAGCTCTCAGTTCTCTGTATCCGTCAGCATTTTCTCTTGATCCGGTCAGGTTTCCCCAGAGGGCACGGTCCATTCTCCAGCCTGGGATGGAGGTCCGGGGTGCATGTGCTCCCTCCCTGGTTGGCTCTTTATATGGTGAGTGGCAACTGGGTTTGGACCTCTCTCCTGCAGGCTGGGTCTGTGGGATGTAATTAGAACGCAACTTCATTTCTATCCACTTACATTTACTCAATGCAGGAGGAGTTTCTCTTTCCTCGGGTACACGTGGCCACACCTATGACTTTTCTGCTCTGTCTTATGTTTAAAAGTGTCCTTCAGTCATTGCAGGTCACAAGCAGGCTATCAGCTCAGTAATTAAAATAATTCAGTTCTTCATAGTGAATATAATTCTAAATTCGATTTTAAGTTGAAACTCCCTGCTTCAGCATTGGTGATGGGGCTTAGAAACCAGGGCACCTGAGCTCCATCCTACAGGGGACCATACCGGGACCTTTCTGTTTCCAGAGGCTTCTCTTTGACAGTGAAGTGTGATGACAGACATGGGGACAGGGCAATGGCTACCTTCTGAAAGGCTTTGGCACTTTAGTGAGAGATTTAAATTAAGTGACAGCTAGCGAGGCGTTTGTCAAGGAAAGTGCTGTCCAAATGCTAAATACTGATTATCTCTGCGGCAATGACTGCAGCACTCCATTCAATCTCTGTCTTTCTTGAAGAAGTCGTAAATAAACATGATGAATCTATGTAGAAGCGGTAAGTCAGAAAGATCTGTGTGTTTCATTACATAAACAGTGGTTTGTCATTATCTGACAGGCTTGGATTGTGAGTTGTTAATGAAACTGATGAGATGCTGGGCAGATGAACTCCCTCTTATTTCGAAGATCTTATCTAGGGCTGAGTCATGGGACCTGATAGTGTCTTGTGGTGCCGTCTTCTTGTAGATACATCCGTGTTTTAGAGGATTTAGTTTTTTAAAAGTTTCTCTTAGAATGTGAATTTTATGAAAAAGGACCTCCCAAGTGGATGATTATTTGAAAAATGAATTGTTAGACAAAACTGACACATCAGTTATGGAGAAAACCGTTCAAGAACTGGCTTTAAATGTGTTTCAGTGGAAGCCAGAGTGTGGAGAGAAACAGAAGGGGGAGGAGAGGGCGCCCCTGTTTCTTCTCGCCACAGCCAGGCCTTCACCACCTTTCTCGGTGTCTTCAAGAATAAAATGCCTCCCTTGTTGGTTTCAGCTGCTTTTCTTCCTTGGAGTAGGTGAAGTGACTCCAAAACTACAAGCATCTTGTAAAGTTGGAAGGGCTGTGTCAACATTAAGCTGCGTGGCTTTGGCTATGAGGAAAAAATGGCTGCTGAGTGCAGAGAAGAATCAGAGCTGCAGCAGGGCTCCTCCCGCCAGGTCGCCGTGGAGAGGGGCTGTCATGTGTCCTTAAAAGCCTGGGTCTCCGGGGTGACTCAGGCAAGGGCTGAGAACGATCAGCTCCCTCACCTGCTAAACGGGCACCATCCCCCTCAGCACACACCCTCCACCCTCCAACCTTGCCCGAGTGCTGGTCCGTCACGTCACCAGGACAGGGCACGGAGACTCGGGCTGATTCTTTTCTCTCCCTTCCTCCCTCATTTTTCTCTTCTCTGACTCCTCCCTTTCCTTTCCTGCTAATCCCTGGTCTCCTGTTTCTGCCCTGCAGTGTCTGCAGCTCTGGACGGGGTGGGGTCCACATGGACATGGACGTAAGCAGGTGGATGGACATGGGTGGAGGCAGGTTCGATGGCCAGAGTTCTTTCAGCTCACAGTAAGTGGTTTTTGTTTTGTTTTGTTTTGTTTTGTTTTAGATGGAGTCTTGCTTCGTCGCTCAGGCTGTAGTGCAGTGGCGTGATCTCGGCTCACTGCAACATCCGTCTTAGAGCAATTCTCTTGCCTCATCCTCCCAGGTAGTTGGGACTACAAGCCACATGCCTGGCTAATTTTTGTATTTTTAGTAGAGACAGCGTTGTCTGGCTGGCTGTTGGCCAGGCTGGTCTCCAACTCCTGACCTCAGGTGATCCGCCTGCCTCAGCCTCCCAAAGTGCTGGGATTACAGGCGTGAGCCACTGCGCCCGGCCTCAGCTGACAGTAAGTTTTAGATATTTACAGACTAACTTGCCAGAAACATATATGACTTTATTATTCTAATTGATTCTAGGAAATATTATGAACTCAAATCCAAAGTTAAGTCCCACCTATCATGACAATCTCATTATGGAAAAAAGTCAAACCATTTTGGAAACGATTTAAGTGAGCAACTTGGAAAAATTTTCTACAGTCCTAACTTACTTTCCAGGGGGTTGTTCCTGACTTCACATCTGTTGGGCGTCTTAGCTTATCTCTTTTTACTTCGGGTTTTTCTCGCCTCCTTGGTGTGCTGGGAGTCCCACTCCACCCAAATGCCCTCAGGTCTAATAATTAACTTCATTGCAGGCTCCTGGCAGGCCTGGGCGGGAGGCAGCCGCATCCGCTCCTGAAGGAGATTTAAGTTGGGTTTGGTGAACCGGTAGAATATGCATTTTGCTATTTCTTTCCCTCTCCCAGAATTTGTACCTTTAAGTAGGTTTTAGTGTCATTAAGTATATCAAAAGGAAACCAGTGGGGCAAAGTGGCCAGGCTCTGTAGAGGTGGCCTTGTCTAAGCCTTTCAGCTTATCGATGAGGAAAGACAGGACCAGAGAAGTTGTCAACTGTCCCTGGTCCCACCGCTTGATTTGGGGCAGTTTCCTGAAAATAATATCCAAGATGCAAAGTATATGGCTCTGGTGAGACGTGTATGAGAGGAGCTGAGAATGAGACGGCTGAGTGTCCGGAGCAGATCAGGAAGGGCTGTGCTCACCATCAGGAAGTCTGGACTCCGCTGTGAAAGACATGGAGACCCTCATGCACGTCCAGGATGAGGTGACAGCTAGGCTTGTAGGAGTCAGGTCCCTGCTGTGTGGGGGTGAAGCTGAGGCAAGATGATGCCCGGAGCTAAGAGATGGTCACAGGAAGTCCAGCAAGAATTAACGAGGACTGGACGGTGACAGGCAGGCCAAACAGTGAGAGGAACCTCGGTGGCAAGAGCCAACAGGGCTTGTTGATTTAGGAGAGGAGACGAAGGGCTGAGAGGTTTCTGGGCTGGTGGGCTGGGGCCTGGGAGGATGGAGAAGCTACTCTCTGTTTTACGGAATGCAGAGAAGTATTCAGTTCTGCACACAGTGAGTTCCCTGCGAGGTGTCTCAGTGGGATCGAGATGCAGTTGGAAATGTTCATTAGAAAGATGAGAAGCGGCACCAGCAGCAAACATCTAGGAAACCAGAAACCATCAGCACAGGTGCCTGCTGAGTCCCAGAGACCCACCAGGGCCCACCAGGACCCGCCAGGAAGCAAGTGTGGAGCTGGGAGTGAGGGGGCTGAGTGCGGAGATCTGGGGGAAGACTGACATTTAAAGGGCAAGAGTGGGAAGGATGGAGTCATCTGCAGCTAAAGGGAACCACCGTTAGTCACTCCTTGTGATGAAGGTGCAGATGTTCCTGCTTCCATGCACGTCGCTCCTGGGCTGTGGGCACGTTTGGAACTGCCCTTGTTCCCCAGCATAGTATCAAGTGAGTGGAATGACAGTTTCCTATGGAAGCACAGTTTCTACAGAAAAAGAAGGCGTGGTTGAGAGCATGAGGGCTAAGGAAAAGGAGGGGATTAGAGACAGCCAGCAGTGAGGGAGACGGCTCCAGATACGAGCTGAGTGGGCAGAGCAGGGAATTCAAGAGAGAGAGGCGCATATATTATGTAAATTTTAAATTTTTTAGTAGCGAGCAACCTAGCAAAAACTGGCTGAATCCAAAGGGAATGTATTGGCTCACGTCATAAAAATCTAGTGAAAGATTCTAGCTGAAGTCATAACTAGATATACAAGTTTAAATAATTTTGTCAGAAATTGTTTCTTTGCTACTCATCCACCTATCCATCCACCCACCTATCCATCCAACCCTCCCACCATCCCTCCATCCACCCATCCACCTACCTACCCACTCACCCATCTCTTTATCCATTGATCCACGTGCACATCCATCCTCTCATCTCTACTTTCCTCCATCCCTCCCCCATGCCTCCCTCTGCATCCATCTGGCCATCCCTCCACCCACCTGTTCATCTCTCCATTCCTCCCTCCCCCATCCCCCCACCCCCTGTTCACCCACCCATTCATCCGTCCCTGCGTCTTTCCATCCACTTCTCTGTCTTCTTGTCTCTGCTTCTCTTTGTATTTTGTTCTCACTATTCTCTGTTTCATAAGGCTTCCTGAAAGCAGCATCCATTTATTCCTTGTAGTAGGATTCCTAGAGAAAGACTGATAAATTATTTCTCAGTATTCATAAACTCTCAGGGTGAATTTTATTTGGCCTGACGCGCATCACCTTCCAATATCTGAACGGATTGCATACCCAGGTGATGGAGTATTTTAATCACTGCAGACCCTCCACCCTCACCTGACCAGCGCCCCACAGCAGGACCACGTGCAGGGCCAAGGCGGCTCCAAGGTGCTGAGCAGCTGAGCACTCAGCCAGCCCATGGCCACAACGGTGTGCCGCCGAAGCCATGCTGCTTACTTCACAGCCAGGATCCGGGGTCAGGCTATGTCCCATGCAGCCTGATGAAGGGTAAAAAGAACTAAATGCAGAGTGCTGGGGCAGCATAGAGAGAGCCGGGGCGTCTGACCCAGCCTGGGATGGTCAAGGACGACTGCCATGCAGGAGGTGGCATCTGAACTGTTCCTTAATTAGAAAGCCTGGCACAGAATGAAGACCGCATTCCTCAAACCCAAGTCAGGGTGCAGGGATCCACATGACCGTGCTCCTCTTATTCTTAGGAAGGGACAAGAAACTTCCATCCTTTGACCTCCAGCTGCTGAAATGACCTTTGCAAGTACTGAGTCATCTTTAATGAAAAAATACATTAATATGCTGCAAATTTGGAGCTTACTGTTTCCGCCTAATCCATGAGGAAGGTGTGAGTTAAAGGCTCTGTGCCTGTGCTGGATGCATCGGGGACTTTTGTTCATGATTTCCTTTCCTTCTGACGCTTCAGTTATGGTGGTTCAGCTCTACAAGCTGTGTGATATGGGCAATTCATTTCACCTTTTGACCACTATTGTTCTTATTAGTGAAATGAATACCTACAAGAATGCTTGAAGTTTAATAGTGAAACATCTGATACTCACAGGCACCATGTATTGGCTGAATTCATAAGTGACTATAGGACACCTTTAAGTACGTTCCAGGGCAGGAAAACCGAGGACACCGCCTCATATGCCAGGAAAGGAGGGGCCTGTGTCCCCCAAGACCCCGGCTCCACGTGGCTCTGCTGCTGCGCTTCTCTCGGACCCTGGTGTGGTCTTCCCTGGCCACTGGGCCTTTTTTGGTGATACTCCCTCTGCCTGGAGTATCTCCATAATGTCCACTGCTGGGGCCTTGCCCATATTCTCTACACTGCAGTGCCCCCCAGCCAGCTCCCAGGGGCCAGTGCCCGTGGTTCTTTGTCCAAGGTCTTTGTCCTGCAGCTAAAACCCAATTTGCTGCCACTGGCTCCGACCACAGGCAAAAGTGCCGGGGAGGAAACGCGTCAGGGCACAGCCCTCCAAAGACCGTGGTTATGGACAGCTGTCTGTCTCCTTGTCCTCTGGGGTGGATACGTCTCAAGTGCTCTTTTTTGGGTATTTGGTTTTGCTTTCGTGGCTTGCATCGGCTCCCAGAGCCTCACAGTGGCAGAAGGCTCCAGCTGCCCACAGTGGTGACTGGTTTTAAGCGACCCTTTCTTGGCCATCTTCCTCACGCTTGGAAATAAACAGCCTGCGCTCCAATCCTCGTCACAGGGTCAGCTCCTGAGGGATCTTCTTAGCCTTGCTAATGCTTGCTTACCCTTCAGAATTTAGCTTCCATTTTCACTTCTTCGTGGGAGTCTCCTGGAATGTAGTCTCCTCCCATGTCTGCTGCTTCTTCCTGGATCTCTTAGACCGTATCTATTATAGTCGTGGTCTGACTTGTATTTGTGGCCTATGTTTTCTTCTTATTTTTTTTGTAGAGACAGGGTCTCGCTATGTTGCCCAGGCTGGTCTCAAACTCCAAGTGATCCTCCTGCCTCAGCCTCCCAAAGTGCTGGGATTACAGGCTTGAGCCACCAAGCCTGGCCTATGTTTGTGGTCTTTTTGACTAAAAATGATCTTTTCTCCCAACCTGAAATCTCCTGAGGGATGAAACTTTGTGTCTCTTTGGTTTATCCCAGCATATAAATAGTTACATATTTTTGAATTAACAAATGAACACAAATTTCTATCAAATTATTATCTAGGGCAAGCACTGGAATAAAAATCCTGTAAAGGGCCAGATCACTGTTTTAAGCTTTTAAACAACAGTTTCTATGGCAGTTACCAGCTCTGCTGTGGAAGGGTGAAGGCGTGGGTAGGCAATATGTAAAGGAATGAGCATGTCTGGATGTTCCAATAAAACTTTATTTACAGAAAGAAGCAGCGGAGGAGAGCTTCCAGAATGGCTGTGTGAGGAGCGTGGCAGGCCCTCTATGCAGGGAAATAACCATTTAACCACAGAACATTAATTTTTTTAAAACTAGAAATTATCCTAAAGGCATCCAGCAGGTGGATAAATATTTACTCAAATAAATTGATCAAATCTCAGTAAGAACGGTAAGAATCGGTGGTATCAGAGCCACAATCCACCCCGCCCCACCCCCAAAGCACAGCGTGATGAAAGCTCTGCCCCAGGAAGTTCCAGCTAACAAGATGCTGTGGTCTGTCTCCCCAGCTCCTGGTCTAGGGTTGTGGTTTCACCCCAGGAAGGCAGGCCACCGGCATCTCTCATCCCTCTCAGTTTGCACTGCAGAAGCACTGTTCCAGGAGGACCCTGCTTCAGCCTGTGCTTGTCCTCAGAGGGTGGCAGCCCCACCCCAGACGTGGCAGACTGAGCACATGTGCCTGGATGGCCCCACACCAAGTCACTCGCAGGGTGGAGGTTCCACGTCTGGAGGGGCCAGCTAGGAAGGCGAGGGGCTACCGTACCGACCCGGCTACCAGCTCGTGCAGCAAGGGTGTCACTCTGGTGGAACTGGGTCACGGTCCCCGGGAGCAGAGGTGGGACGAAGAGCAAAGCACGTCCCTGAGGTGACAGACTTTATTTGGAGCACTGTGTGGGGAAGTTCAAGCCCAAGGGAGTTGGCGAAAATAGTGGAGATTTTGTTGATGAACAATTGAGAGCGGGTGAAATGGCAGACTAGCTGGAACTTGAACAGAGGGAACCGGGAAGAGAGATTGCTGAGAAGAGCTCCAGGGGTCTGAGTGGACTTGAAAAGCTGGCAACACTCTGCCCCTGCCAAATGGCCTGGTGTTGATTGGATCAGTCTGTGGAGCAGTTTATGCCCCAGGAACTTTAAAAAACGACAGAGCACTTGCATTTAGTGGGTGTTAACGCCTGTGTGTGACACCAACGACAGACAGACCAGCAGAGGCTTAACAGAGAGCCCAGAAGACACCACAGACACCGCAGGTGGCCAGAGAGACTCTGTGCAGGTCCAAGCTGTGCCCTCTGAGGAGCAAGGTCAGAGCCACATCCCTAACCAAATAATCAAGCAAGCAATCAAACAGAAATAACAGCCCCCAGGGTCAGGACCAGAGTCCAGATTTGCTATGATATGTTACCTAAAATGCCCAGTTTCCACAAAAATGCAAGAAAACAGGAAAGTGCAACCCATGCTCAGGAAAACAGAAGGTGACAGAAACTGTCTATGACGGGCTCCAGACATCCGATTAACAGACAAAGACAGCCAACATCAAAACAGCCTTAGAAACACATTCAAATTACTAAAGGAGACCATGTTAAAAGAAGTAAAAGAAATTATGATGACAATGTCTCCTCTAATAAGGAATATCAATAAAGAAATAAAAGTTATTTTTAAAAACAAAAAATTATGGAGTTGAAAAGAACAATAACTGAAATGAAAAATTCACTCAGGGGCCCAGGGGTAAATGGGAGCAGTCAGAAGAAAGAACCAGCAGACTTGAAGTTATATCAGTAGAGATTATACAACCTGAAAAACAGAGAGGGAAAAATAATTAAGAAAAATGAATAGACCTGCGGGACACCCTTAAGGAGCATACCAGAGGAGATGTGAGAGAGAAAGAAGCAGAAAAAAAAAAAATTCCAAGCAGAAAAAATGTCCAAGAAATAATAGCTGGAAAGCTCCCAAACTTGCTGAAAAGTGTTAACCTACACATCCAAGAAGCCCAACAAACTCTACACAAAGAGATACATACCTAGACACATCATAATCAAAATATTGAAAGACAAAGGCAAGGAGAAATCGTGAATGAACAAGAATAAAACGGCTCGCCACAAAGAAGGGAACCCAGTAAGATTAACACTTGACCTCTCCGTAAAACACTGGAGGCCAGAAGGCAGTGGGATAACATGCTCCAAGTGCTCAAGGGAAGAAACTATTAATCGACAATCCTATATCCAGCAAGGCCATCTGTCAGACATGAAGGTGAAATAAAGAAATTTCAAGATAAGCAAAAACCAAGAGAATCTGTTGCTAGCAGAACTGCTTTATGAGATGCTAAAGGAATTCTTCAGGCTGAAACCAAGTGAACTCAAACGATTTTCAAATTCACACAAACAAACAACGAGCAGTAGTAAAGGTAAATATGTAATTTGTAAAAAAAAAAAATACATATATTTTCTCCTGTTTTCTCTTGTTTTAAAAAGCAACTGCATAGAACAGTAAGTATGGAATTGTATTATTGGATCCATAACATACAAAAATGTAATATATTTTGCAATAACAGTACAAAGGAGGCAAATGGGAAAAACTGTAATGGATTAAGGAAATGGCCACATGCTGCATAATCCCATTTATATGAAATGTCCAGAACAGGCAAATCCATAGAGGTAGAAAGTAGATTTACAGTTGCCTGGGCTTGCAATGTGGGTGTAAGAAAGAAGGAAATGAGTACTAATGGGCATACGTTTCCCTTAGGGAATGACAAAAATGTGATGATTTCACAGCTCTGTGAATGTACTAAAAACCATTGTAGTATTAAAAAAAAAAGAAGAAGAAAAGAAAAGAAGAATAGAATTTTGTGTACATAATTGTAAAACCAGTCTTTAGTGGAGGGCTCTGTTATCCAGAAACTCAAAATTAGCTACATAACTTCCCCAGAGATTTTCATCCACAGCAAATATTCATCAGAGACAGAATCCAAACCCAGGTCTGTGTGAATCTAGTTTCTTTTCCTCCACCTGCCTTAGCAACAAATTATTGAGTAACTCGAGGACACGATACCTTGAAAGACTCTGAAACGTTTCTGTGATGAATTTACTTATGAATCCCAATACTCTTGATTCTAGATGATGTGTTTTGTTCAGCATCTGTTTCACTCATGTCAAGTAAAACCATTTCCCCCAGGTAATAGAGTTTCTCTTTTTACTTTTTCCCTTGGCCTCAGCATTTACAGCCCATGCAGACTGTTTTAACGAAACAGTCATTGGTGAGGTGTGGTGCAATCACAGGCAAAGGCACACTTCGTTATGTTGTGTGGGTACATATCAAACACTTGCCAAGAAATTTTAAAATATTATTCATCGCAGTCTTTTTCTTCAGTATTTTATGGGCTAAGTGCAATCTGGCTTTTGATAACAATGGCTGAATAATATTTGAGTTTGCCAGCTGAAATATCCGAAATGTCTTATTAATCCATGTATTGCCTCTTCAAATAACAAGGTAACAAGACAGTGTCAGAATGCTCAGCGTTTTTGCTTTTTTGTCTACGATGTGATGGCATCAGTTTCAGGAAAAACGATGCCTCTTGTTTTGTAGGAATCTCAGCAGTGACAGGCATTTGTGAAAAGCTGTGAATATTCAGTGCCTCAGGGTTAAAGCCAGACCCTACTGGGCAGAGAAAGGGTGACCTGGAAGGTGTGTGAGGGCCCCGCCCACGGGCCCCTGTGATGGTCGGGGCCTCAAGAATCACGCTGCAGGTGAGGCCCTGAACCTGCACAGCCAGGGCCAGTTTTCTCTGCACGTGGGCACCGAGGCCAGCGGCAGCCAGGAGAGAGCTGCAGAATCAGCCTGTGCAGCTCTGTGATGACAAGCAGAGATGCTGGTTTAGAGACTTGCTACTCACAGGGCAGTCCAGGGACCTCCCGTATCCACATTACCTGGGACTTGTTAGAAATTCAGAGTCTCAGGCCCCAACCCAGACGGACTGAATCCAAAGCTTCATTGTGGTAAGACCCCCGGGGCACACAGGTCTGGGAAGCACAGGTTAGTGTCCTGTGTCGCCTTGGGCAAAGCTCTCAGCATCGCGAGCCTCTGTTTTCTACTCTGAAAAGGAGGCATCAATATCTACATTGTAAGTTTGCCATGAATATTGAAAAATAATGTCTTAGAAGCACAGGGCAGAGCCTGGCATGTAGACTGTGCTCAGTGCACAGCAGACAAGAAACCACACGCACCAGGCCCGGGCAGCTGTCGGCAGCCCACGCTGAGTGACCATGGGTCTCTCGGGACCTTGCTTCTTTCATTTCTAAAATGAAAGTTTTGGACTATATTTCCTTTCACTTAAAAATTTCATCTGTGTATATGATGGCCTCTGTCGTCTCTTTCCTGAAACTCCTGCTAACGAACTGGGAGCTGAAGAAAGCCTCCGTGAAGGCGAGCAGGGGCGCCTGTCCTCCCAGGAGGAACCTCCCTCCTCTCACGAGCCCTAGTGCTTCACCAGCTCCAGCTTCAGGGCCCGGACAGTAGGGGAGGGAGAGGAAGCGCACGCACCCAGCAGTTCCGCCCACCGAAGGTGTTCGGTCCTGATCTGCAAAATCAGTTCCACGTCTCCTTGTCTGGCAGCAGATCAAAGGGCGAGGGGTCTGGGACAGAGAGAAATGGCTAGAGAATGGATGGTGACGTGCTCAGAGGCCCTGGTGGGCTACACCACACTCAGTGGAAGAGAGCAACACCATCAAATCTCCACACTTCGTTATCCACGACTTAAAGGAAAGTGAACAGGGAGGTGGACAACTGTGCAAAGATTGGCTGGAGTCAAATCCCGGGCACTGGCGAAGCATTGAGAACGCTTGTCACATATTTGAATGTGCGGGTGGACTCTGACTGGAAGCTCCTAGCAGAGGCTGGAGACGCTGGTTAGGTCCTGCAGCGTGCTTTGGGATGCATCCCAGGCGACGGGCCCAGCAGCTCGAGTTCACGTCCACCTGGCTCACTGGGGAGTCCTGCACCCTCCTTCAAACCTAACTGGAAGAGACACTGATCCTTCCTCCCACCTAAGGGCTCCCAGAGCCACAGGTCTCCGCCTCTCCTGCTGCCTGTTCCGACCGCCCGTGACTCACTCAGTCACCCTCCTCCGCAGCACCCGACAGCCTCTGTGTGTCTTTCTCACTCACCATTACCAGCCCCTGGGTGCCCAGTGCGTGTATGTTGGACAGAACAAGTGCACGGCGGCCTTCAGCAGCGCCGGCCGCGTCGACCCCTCTCCGTGCTCACACCGGGAGTGATCAGGGCACTCGCCCTCCCACAGAATGGGAGAAGGTGATAACAGCTGAGCGGGGTGTCCAGAAGCCAGCCCCACCCACAGCCACTACTGAGAGGTTGTGAGATCATGGCCTTGTTCCTAGAAATGCTGTGCAGCGAACTGGGACTGTTTTCCTCTGAATTTGAAGCTGGGGGCAGTCTAGGCACCTGGACGCGGGGTCTGCTCTCTGTCCCGGCCCAGCGGCTGCTCACCGTGGGGATGCTGTGCAATTAGACAGTTACTTTCTTTCCCTGGTTGACGGATTAGAGTTTCCTTTTTCTGAGCATCTTTTTTTTTGAAGTGATCCGAAGTGTTCAGGATTAAAGAGCGAGATTTTCCCAAACTATCCAGAAAATAGAAGCAGGTCTGCAAGAGGGGGGTGCCCAGGGCCTTGAGATGAAAACGAGATGGGATGAGACCTGGGGAGCTCTCCAGGCCTCCGGGAGCTCAGTAAAATCATCCTCTGGACCTCTTGGCTGACTGTGCTGTCACCACAGCAGCCGCCTTCTCTCATCTGTAAAGAGGATTTTATGTAACTTTCCGTACACTTGGTTGTTGACAATTAAGTAGATTGTTTTTAAAGATACTTGAAATGACATCAGAATTTCCTAAACGTATCATTAAAACGGAAACTTAGTTACCTTCTTACTTGAATCACTAGAGAATACCAAATAGGAATAGGAAAATAACGCAAAGGTAAGAGAAATGTCCAAGGCCAATCACAGGAGTCAATGCTCGCGATCAAATTAGCTCTACCTGGGGAGGCCGCGCTCAAGGCACCATCAGTGACAAGTGGGTGACTCTGGGGCGAGTTCCAGGGTGTCACCCCCATGGCAGCAGCTCAGGTGCAGTCCTCATGCAGGCAAAGTCACTGAGGGCCCCTCGAAGCCGCTACTCTGAGATTCTGAGACAGGGCTTGAATAACGTTCCAGTGTCTGAACAAATGAACCCTATGACGCCTGCTGTGACAGAGAACAATGTCCCAATTTTGCCCAGGTGATTCGAACATCTTGGTGTGGATCTGTTATGGGTTGAATTTTGTCCTGTCCAAATTCTTATGTTGAAGTCCTTACCCCCAGTGGGACTAGATTTGGAGACAGGGCTTTTAGGGAGGTGATTAACATAAAATGAGATCACCAGGTGGGCTCTGATGCAATCTGGCATCCTCCTAAGAGGACATGAGGACACAGACACATACAGAGGGAGGATTGTGTGAGGACACAGGGAGAGGATGGCATCTGCACGCCAAGGAGAGAGGCCTCAGGAGGAACCAGCCCTGCCCACACCTTGATCTGGGACGTCCAGACTCCAGGGCTGTGAGAGAGAAATGTCTGTTGTTTAAGCCACGCAGTCTATGGTGCTTTGTTGTGGCACCCCCAGCAAGCTAACCTAGGATCTAAAGTGATGCTTCAACTGCTTCAGTGTGATTCTAGGATCCTTCCACCAAGAAAGTACCCTAAAAACTGTCCTAACATCCAGGAGATGAAATCCCACTGGGGGCTGATCCAGCCCCACATGGATAAATATGTCACAAAGTGTTAACTTCTCTGCTTTTCAGCCTCTGGTTATTTATCTACTTGTAGTCTATGTATACTCGTGGTTATATAAATACAGTATGCAGCACCCATGTTTATATTTTCAGATATTATCTGCATGTGATATGTGGTGTGTACCTTACGTATTAGGTTTATAATCTGCTCTCTATCTACAGTGGTTACGGTGTCCTTGCATCTCCCTCCCATCACAGCGTTGGTGGCCTTCCCTGGGGCCTGCTTCTGGGGAATGCGGCCTTCTCTGTCCCCATGGCCCTGTGGCCCCATTGCCCAGCTGCTTTGTCTCGCCTCCTGCCTTTATCCTGAGCACCTGCCCCTCTCCCGGCCTCCCTCATCTCCTTTCCCTTCAAAGTTTCCCATTTTCCAGACTGGCTTCATGTGGCCTCCAGTGATCCCACCTGTCCAGCCCTCCTATCACCTGTGGTGGCTGGTGTGTGAAGCCTGAGGACAGGGACAGCCCAGCGTCAACCGACATCCACAGCCCAAGGGTGTCCAGTGCTGGAGACGTGTGTGCAGATGAGAGCACCACGGCCCCTCTGAAAACTCCAAGTGTTTCTTTAGCTGTAGATGGAAACTCAGAGCCTCCCAGCAGGTGAACCCTAAAACACTTTTCCTCTCTCAGCAGTTCAGGGCTCCCCCAGTGTCTGCACCAGTGGAGCGAGGCCAGGCTCCCTCACTCTGAGCAGATGTTGGTCCCTTTGCAGGCCAGATGCTGTGTGTGATGATTGCTTAACAGGTTATGACAGTGATCTTTAAGTAAGTGGGAATCTTGTGAGTTTTGAGTTTTTTTTTTTTTTTTTTTTTTTTTTTTGAGACGGAGTCTCGCTCTGTCACCCAGGCTGGAGTGCAGTGGCCGGATCTCAGCTCACTGCAAGCTCCGCCTCCCGGGTTCACGCCATTCTCCTGCCTCAGCCTCCCGAGCAGCTGGGACTACAGGCGCCTGCCACCTCGCCCGGCTAAGTTTTTTTGTATTTTTAGTAGAGACGGGGTTTCACTGTGTTAGCCAGGATGGTCTCGATCTCCTGACCTCGTGATCCGCCCGTCTCGGCCTCCCAAAGTGCTGGGATTACAGGCTTGAGCCACCGCGCCTGGCCTTTTTTTTTTTTTTTAAATGAAATCTACGTGGAGTATTTCAAAGAGCAATAGCAGCCTCTGTACACATTTGTCAAGCAGGAAGCTGGGTCTGCGGGGAGTAGGTGGGGCTGGTTCTCCCACACTCTTGCCCCTTTCAGGCCCTTGCCTTGCGTGGGCTGTGGTGGTTCTGCCAGTGTGGATTCGAACCGATAGGTTTCTCTGCACCTTGGTCAGCGTCCTGCTGCCAAGAAAGCCGAAAAGGGCTGGAGCAACCCTCCTGTGTGCCGTGTGAGCCTGTTCCCTTCTGCAGGCACCAGTTCATGCAGCAAGTGTCCGAGCGTTCCTGTGAGGCGCGGCTCTCCACAGCTGCCGGGGAGCTTTCTCCGGCGGGATCTTCCTCACTGTATGTCGGATATGGCAGCCTTCGAGGCTGGGGACCTGAAGTTTTCATGTTATTCTATTTTAATTAATTTAAATTACAATGAGTATTATCACTAAGTGTACGCAAACATGTGAGGCAATGCTGGCTTAGAGCTTGTGGCCTAAGGTCACAGAGCTCCTAAGAATCTCATGTGGAGGCCTCGTTTCTCCAGGTTTTTAGAGTTTGTACTGAATCACGCATCATGCTGCTTCCCTATTTTTTCAGGGATTTACAACACAGATTTTCCTGAGTACCCTGGATTAATCTCCTTTTGGATAGGTCCATGGGGGCCCTGCTGCTTTTCCCCCGTAGCCCTGGGTGAGGTCCTCACAGAGCAGGAGTAGCAATGGCCCACAAGGTACTGGTGGGGCCCAGTAAGTTACCTCAGAGCCCGCTTGGAATGCAAGTGCTATGTCCCCCAAAAGCTTTGCAATGAGTCTCCGGTGGGAACAAACTCAGTTAAGGACAGGCCCAGGTTGGGGTTTGCAGGCTGCAGATTCAGAATGGTTTATGAGATGGGAGCCACACTTTCTAACAACAAGACCTGAATTTCTCAATTTAATCCAAGTCGTGACTTAAGCTAGCTCCCTTCCATTCCTCTATTACATTTATGTTTGGCATGGATCAAATTGCCTACAAGGTAGAACAGATTTGAACTGCAATCTCTGAACCAGAAAATTCACTTACTCTCATGAAAGTTTGTAATCTTTGGAGAGTTGCTTAAAGAAACACATAAAACCATCTTTCCTCTTTCTGTACTCCAAACTTACCTGCTGCAATTTCTTGCTAAGAAGCAAAGTGCTCTTTGCCTATTCCTATCTCTCTTTACCTTCAGACACTCCTAAATTAAGAGCTAGGTAATTCAGTCAGCCTCGGGCCAGGCTGAGCCTCACTCTAGAAGTCACATTCCTGAGGTGTAGGGGGTCAAAGTGCCTCTCATTGTTCAGAACCAGGTGAGGAGCCAGCCAGGGCACGTCCTGCTCTCCAGGCTTGGTTCAGATAACTGTCAGCCCAGTTTTCAAGAGCACACACCAAAAATGCACCAAAGCGTACATCCATGCAAACACCTGCACTTGGATGTTTATGGAAGCTTATTTATTTTTATTCATGATCGCCCAAACTCAGAATCAACCAAGATGTCCTTCAGTAGACGAATGGATAAACGGTGCATGTCCAGGCAGTGGAATATTATTCAATGCAAAAATAAATGAGCTATCAAGCCATGAAAAAATACGGGGGAATTTAAATGCATATTACTGAGTGAAAGAAGCCGGTCTGAAGAGGCTACACGCTGTGTGCTTCCAATTATAGGACATCCTGGAAAAAGCAGAATTACGGACACAGTGAAAGATAAGGACTGGTGGTGTGGGGAAGGATGAATAGGTGGAGCACAGGGGACTTTTAAGGCAGCCAATCTACTCTGTGTGATGCTGCAGTGACGAGTTCATGCCACTAGACCCTTTACCAAACCCAGAGCATGTACAACACCGGCGGTGAACCCTGATGTGAACTGTGGACTCTGGGTGACAACAGTGTGTCAATGGAGGTTCATGGACTGTAACAAACGCATCACTCTGGTGGGGGATGTTGATAATGGGGGAGGCTATGCATGTGGGGAGGTGGGTATGTGGGAAATCTCTGTACTTGCTGCTGGGTTTTGCTCTGAATCTAAAACTGCTCTAAAAATAGTCGATTTAAAAATACACCAAAGCAATGAGGCCAGGCGTGCATACAGCCAAAGCCAATGATATTTGTATGAGTCAGGTAAATCTGAGTCCTGGAAAATGATCACTCCAGGGAGGCTGAGCTGTCAAGGGGCACTTATTGACAACCTACTATATGCCCATCTGTTGCTTAAAATTTCCTATTAGCTATTATTGTTACTAAACAATTCAAAACAAGGTCACTTCTCTCAAGGCGCCTTCAATCTTGCTGCCATCAAAGCTAACAAAAGTGGAAACAGAACAACGATACACGCAGGCACATTTCCCAGAATGTGCCCGGGGGAGCCCTGGCCCTGTTGACTGTGCATGGCTGTCACTTGTAGGAGGCTTCCATGGACAAGTGAGTTTGGGAAATGCTGGGTTAGGCAAATATCCACAGGCTTCCTTACTGCAAGATTTCTCATAGTCAACACACACTTTAAATCTCTAAGAGGATAATACAGAGAGTCCTGTTTCCCATAATTAGTTGGCCCCAGAAATGGTTTCTTCTGGGAACATCGTGTAAGATTGGTGCTCCCTGAAACACACGGAGGGAGTGATAGAGATTCATAGACTATTTGGATTCTGGCCCCAGAGTGAAAAAGGCCAGGGGGAAGGGACTGTGTTCCCGAGATGGTGAGGTGGAGAGGGGGACGTGTTTCTCCACTACCCACAGAGCGGGCTGAGAAGTCCTGGCACACGGGCTGAATCTGGGAGGTCAGAGGGTGAGGTGAGAGGACAGAAAGACAGCCCACAAGACTTTCCAAGGAAATGGTGAATCTTGCCATGGCTGTCTGGGCTGATGACAGGACCTGGCACAAGGTAGGAGCTCAGAGTGAGTGCAGGATGCACCCAGGGCTGAAATGTTCAGGAGGGATCCTAGGACATGAACAACCCGGGCTGGGCCCTCGCGGAATTTGAATGGCTGGAAAGAAGGAACGGTGATCCTGCTAAGACAGGGTGTTATGAATGTTTCCTTTCCCTCCGAATGAACATCTCACTCACTTCTATCAGTTTCCACCATTATCTTCTGTGGAGTTCTTCATTCCCCATCTGTGGCCCTTAAAATCCTGCTGTTGAGTGCCTGCCCTGGGTCGGCAGTCAGTTTGTTACCTTGGTTCCCAGACGATGCTCGCAACAATGCCATGGGATTCGCCCACTCCTGGATAGATGGAGACATTGGGGCTCAGGTGTGGGTAAGTCATTGTGTGACTCCTTGCTGAGTGGCAGAACTGGGACTAAATTCACACAGATCTGATTCCAAACCCTGTGGCCCTAAGCACAGTGTTACATTAGACAATAAGCCCTCTGCAGGGAGATTTCCAGTGTTGATGGAAGGGTCCTTCATGAAGGAGGCCTCTGCTGAATTTTTCTTTGAACCCCAACAAGTGCCTGGCACAGTTCTCTGCAGAAATTAGAATGCAGTCAGCGGTTACTAAAGAAATGAATAAATCAAGTAAATGGGCAGAGCTGTGTGCTAATGAGGTCCTCTTGGGACTACAGCAATGAGTCAGAATTGGAAATGTCTAGAAAATACTCTTGGATAATTATGAAAGCCACGTACAGGAGTTCGGGTTTAATTCCATATAAAATGAAGAGTCACAAAAGAAAATGAGGAGAGGTGTGTTCAGGCAGACCTCAAGCTTGACAGTGCTATGAAGTTTGGCACTCAGAAAACAGTTCCTAAAGGAAATGACACATTAATGAATGAAGGTGTAGTTGTTCAGAGAAAATGAACCTGGATATAAGAGTGACCATATCAAAATGTGTTTCTTAAACTGGGGGCTTCAGAACCCATGAGGTTCACTGATATATTCTTGGGAACTATGTGTGTTTGAGAAACATATTTCTGGTGCCAAACTGACAGTCACCTCAAATCCATCATAGCACTTACAATGAATTCTTTTCAAGTTAAATGCTGTGAAGAAAATACTTCTCTTTTGCACTGTTAATTCACAGTTTAAAAGTGTTTTTTTAGTGAACTACACGTTGGTCCCTCAGGTAAGGATTTCTCAGGTCTCAGGTCTTTGGGGTCTTTGAGGAGTGTGACTTCTTAAATTGGATGACACTGATCTAAGTGGCTGTAGTATCCGTTCAAGCACGAGGGCGGTCAGAGCCTGGGAAAGCTCAGGTCCAAGCAGCTCCTGAAAGCGGACGTTGGGAACAGGCTGCTCTGAGCATAGGGACCCGCAGACACTGAGAACGTCAGCTAACCAGGAGCCATCCCTTTCACTGCCCGGCATGAGGCTGTGGGGTTCCCATCTCTCCCTGTCTCCTGAACTCACAGCAAAAACAAAAAACTCAATGTTTGTTAACACACATAGTTCAAGAGGGAAAGGTTTACACTGAACCAGAAAGGATTGGGGTTTATCAGCATCTTCGCTTTGAGGCCTCATAATGTACTTCCCATGGACTATTGTTCACCTTCTTTAGAGGATATTAGCTAAAGATAAAGTGAATATTCAAAAACAAAAATGTATACAGGGATTATTCAATGGTTTTCACTCCACTTCACAACTCAACTTTCGGTCAATGCAAGAGGGATGCAAAGGGAGAATCGTGCTTGTACTTCCGGCGTTGGGATGGAATAAAAGAGCAAGCATTGCAGCTGTTGAATAGAGTTTTTTCTTTTTATAGGCAGTTTTACGAAGAATGCATTGATTCTAGAACATGCTGTTGTGAAGCCATCCAGGACTGTTCACTCATTTATTTAAGACAGGTATATTTTCCACTTGGGGAGTGAGAAAAAGCATGGTGTTCACTCATTGTTCTTTCTATCTGACTTTTATTTTTCTTATTTTTAGAGAAAATAAGAGACATATCATCCCTGAAGGATGAAATATCCTCAAATATGAAAAGGTCTGCTCTCTGAAGACCAACTGTCTTAGTCTGTTTTTTGCTGCTGTAACAGAATACCACAGACTTGGTAATTTATAAACAATAGAAGTTGATTTGGCTTATGCTCCTGGAGGCTGGGAAGTCCCAGATTAAGGGGCCGCATCTGGCAAGGGCTTCTCGCTGCCTTAGAACATGGCAGAAGGCATCACGTGTGAGACAATGAGACAGGGCCGGTTTCACTTTCACAACAGACCCACTCCCATGATAATTCATCCATTCAGCAGGGCAGAGCCTTCGGAACCCCATCACCTCTTAAAGGCTCCGTCTCAGCATGTTGCACTGGGGTTAAATTTATAACACATGAACTTTGGGAATGTGTTCAAACCATAGCAAGGGCCCTGAGAAACACATTTCCACTGACTTCAAAATGGTTCATAAAAATGGAGTGCTGCAAGAGGAGCCGGGCATTCCCAAGAATGGTTATGAAGAGGCCTCACTGTGCCAGGCACGGCCCTCAGGGCAGGCAGCTCTGTGTAGCCCCCCATGGCAGCAGCTGGTCAGGCTGCCCAAACTCACCGCTTTGGGATCACTTCAGCACCAGCCAGATTCACTTGAACTCAATTGTCTGCAGATTTTATCTCGTTTCTATGTGCTCAGTAGGCGGAGAAGCCTTCAGAGAAGAACCCTGACTCGGTGGTTGGTGCAGAGCAGTGACATTTGGCAGTGTTTGCTCGGCAAGCGAGTCTTTGAGGCTGCCCTCATGCTGCTCAGTGGGCACACCAAGAACGAGAGCTGGCCAGGGATGATGGATGCATCTAGGCCTTCTTGGCTTAAGGGTAAGTCCCATTTTTCCTTAATAGGTCTTTAGAAGTACCAGTCAGCAAATGTCATCCCCCTCTGCATTCACGTCACGCTGTGCAGGGAATGCTAAACAGAGGCAGATCTAAACATAGGAGTTAGGCTGCTTCTCCATGGAGACGTGGATCTGCACAGACAAAGTGTGCAAGTGGGATTTTCCTGCTATTTCAAGGACTGCTGCTGCACCCTGCCAGCTCTCCCTGCTCTCCCTGCGTCCAGGAAGGACTGTGTCTCTTTGAGTTAGTGACGTCATCAACATTTTTAAAAAGCATTTAGGAGCTGCTGGTTGTAAATGATTACTGAGAAATAGTATTTCCCTCACTTGCAGCCGTCTGCTTCTCTTTTTGGTTCTGGAACATTCTAGAACCTTGGGAAGTGGCTGGGGCTGAGTCTCAGCCAGCAGGGATGCCCAGTGCCCCTTGTCACCCCCAAGCAACACAAGCCAGGCTGTGGTTATTCCGGGTCTGTGCGTCTGGGATCGTAGTTTTTACATCTGCCCCAGGCTCCTCCCGTCCCAGCCGTGGAAAGTTGCCCTCAGAGGGTGAGGCGGGCAGCACGCCTCTGTGTGAGTGGCCCCACCCTTCACAGTGAGTCTGTGTCTACTGAATCCCAGACTCTTGGAGCCTGAGGGTTACGGGAGGTCGTGTGTCTCACGTCGCCACTTCACAGTTGAGGACGCTGCGACCTGCTTTGCTCAGTGGCTGCGCACGATGAGTAATGGCCTGAAACAGGGAAAAGGTCTTGGCGACATCTTGTGTAATGGGAAAAAATGCAGCCATGTTGCAGTCCTGATAAAATACTCTGTCAGTATCCTGCCGTAAAATGACAGGTTAATTTTCAGTAGTAGATTCTCTAATAGTTCTGTGGTCTTCTAGATGCTAAACTCTTTAAGTATCTACATTTTCTAAGCGTCTAATGGAAATATTCTCAAAAAACATAAGCCCTTCATTCTTTCTCAAATAGGTTACGTTAGTGTTAATATTCACTCTGGAGGTGACTTGACCTGTCGTTGTGAACAGCTGTTGCTCTGGACGACCCAGGACACAGGCCAGCTGCTACCTACCCCAGTGTGTTGGAGAATCACACTCAACTTCTTCCTCTGTGCTGAGTCATTAAAGTTGCCGGAGCAGGTGCAGTTACATAACCTCCAGGCAACATCACATGATTGCTTAAAAAGCAATTATCAAGTCCAGGATGCAGCATCTGTCTCAGTGCTTGGCATAGGATGATGGTCTGAAATACACTTACTGAATTTGGATAAGAACAAGCTCAGGTCAGTGATTATCGCTAGTGTCTCATCAACGCCCTGTGGCTTTTCAGCATTAGCCCCCATGTTCTTGTCCGGTGTGGCAGTGAGAGCAGCTTAACTGTTGCTCGCGTTGGTTCCCAGATGGTTTCCATGACTGGTGCAGGGTCAGGTCCACTGCCAGCTGGCTGGTGTTGAAGCACTTGGAGCAACACAGACATTCTGATCCTGAATTATGCTTTCAATGCCATGTGTTTTCTTATCACAAAAATCCTTGTTCTCAAGTTTCTTTTTTCTTTATTTTTATTTCATTTCATTTTTTAGCATTCCTCCACAATTCATTGCCCAAATCTACTTTTTACTCAATTTACTTGCTTTGGTCATATTTCAATATAGCACTTTAATTTCTTAGGCAAACATTTTCAACATTCTCCTGTTTTCTCAAGGATGTCTGTTTTCTCCCCAAGTATGATCCTGTTTAAGGACTGATTTAGGGTAACTACTTACAGGTTAAAAGTCACAGAGTGTGTGGATGAGGCTGGAGTGATCTGGGACCAAAGGTACGGGTGATTAAGCAGAGTGTCTAAGCAGCTCCTGGGATTGATGTCTTTTAAAAAAGTAATAATAATGCATTTACTTATTTTAGAGAGAGGGTCTCACCATGTTGCCCAGGCTAGACTTGAACTCCTGGGCTCAAGGGATCCTCCCACCTCAGCCTCCTGAGTAACTGGGACTGCAGGCATGAGCCACCACACTCAGCTCACTCTCTTTGTTTTTTGTTTTTGTTTTGTGTTTTTTATTTTTATTTTTTTGGAGACAGAGTCTCCCTCTGTCCCCCAGGCTGGATGCTGCGATCTTGGCTCACTGCAACCTCCACCTCCCAGATTCCAGCGATTCTCCTGCCTCAGCCTCCTGAGTAGGTGGGATGACAGGCATGTGCCACCACGCCCGGCTAATTTTTGTATTTTCAGTAGAGATGCGGTTTTGCCATCTTGGCCAGGCTGGTCTCGAACTCCTGACCTCAAGTGATCTGCCCACCTTGGCCTCCCAAAGTGCTGGATTACAGGCATGAGCCACTGTGCCCTGCCTAGCTCACTATCTTTTAATCAGTAGAGATTCTTTAGTTATTTTTTAACTCCATAGATCCCAAGCTTTGATTTTAGTTTTCCAAACAAATTGCATTTATAAATAATAATTTTTATTTACAATCAACAGACATCTAGGCTTGCCATCAAGGCTTCTGATCGACATGAGATGACCGCTGTGGAGTAAACCGATGAACCCTGACCCAGTAGGTTTTGGCTACAGAATGTGGAAAGAAGTCAGGTTACTGTATGTGTGTGATCCTGGGGTTCAGGACACAGGCCAGGTTTCCACAGTGATGGGTTGTGCGGGTGACTCATGCTCTAGTCCTCTGTAAGCTCCTAGAAGGAAGAAATTATGTCCTTTAGACTAATAAAATTCCTCCAAACCAAACACAGCACCTACTGTAAAGACACAAAGATACTTTTAGAATAATAAAAAGTTTATCCATTGAGAAATTCCTTAATGAAACAGCGTAAGTATCCAAGAGGTCATTTGCCAGCAGATTTCTTGAGGTGTAAAAAAGCAGAGGCCGTTGCCAGTCGCCACAGCGGCTGCAATAGCTCCTCTATCGTTAAACAGTGGGATAGCTTGTACAGGTTTTTCAGTTGACGATCAATTTTAAAAATTAGTTTCGGTCCCCACCAATCAATTATTTATTAACCCATCAATAAAAATTTAAACACTCTGCGAAGCACAATAGCTATTAAAGAAGAAAGAGGCAATTTCTGTATCCAGAGGAGCTTTTAGCCTGCTCTGGAAAGCGAGATGTGTGAGATTAGTGACGCAGTGCATCGCGTGGATGGAAAGGGAGGGACTCACATGGGAACCAGAGGAGCTACGAAGGGAGGCAGCGGGGACTAAGACCTGGAAATAACACGAGAATCGGCAACAAAGGTGTCCGTTCCTCCCCATGCACTTCAGTCCTTGAAAACCATCTTACCATGGAATTCCACAGCGTACCCAGCAATTCCATAGCTTGATGGCACACTCCCCTTTCTCAGCATTCTTGAAAATGGCATGTGGGCCAAGCCATTTTACTGAGAAGTTACCTTAAACCATTTGACGAACCAAAAATATTTTGTAATACCCATCTTCGATGTTAGGTAGGCAAATCACAAAGAAACACCAAGGTCTTCTGAGTCGTATTTATCTGAAAAATCACAGCTTGGGTGCATGTGAAGCCAGAGGAGCGCTACTGGGGCCTGTGGTACCGTGGCTCAGCTCCCCTGAACTTCACATGGCCATGGAGCGTCCAGCAGGTGCAGGCTCTGAGCCTTCAGGGAGAAGTGGCATCAGCCAGCACCATCGTCTCCTGGGTCTTGTGCCTCTTCCTCAGTTGCGGTGTTGTCAGAGCCAGAACTGGGCAGTTCCGGGTGACACCCAGGTGTGTTTGCTGACGTGGAGCACAGGTGAAGTTCACTGAGGTAAGTGGGCCATGGCCCTAGACTTCTAGTGCAGAGCACACCATCCACTCAGCATGTGAACCCAGCTCCAAAGCGTGTGTGTGCATGTGTGTACCTGTGCACGTTGCACATGTGTCTGTGTATGCATGTGCTTTGATGCATGTTGATGTACGTGTGTATCTGTGTATTGTGCGTGCACACATACGTGCATGTGTTTGTGTACATGAATTTGTATTGCACATGTGCTTAATGCGAACATATATGTGTGGTCATGTGTACCTGTGTTCGCATGCATGTGTGTTTGTGTGTGTATTGTGAGCAACAATGTGTGCATGCATGTATATGTGGGTTCATGTTTGTGCAGTGTTGTAGTGTGTGTACACATATATGCCTGTGTGCATGTATACATGGTATTTCAGCATGTTTGCATGTGTGTTTGTGCTTGCATGTGCTGTGTGTTTGTGTTGCTGGGATGTGGGGAGGCTGCTGTGGAGACAAAAGCTGGAGAGAACTTGGTAGAGTGACCCAGGTGGGGAAATGGCACCTGCAAAGGAAGGCTGGAGGGCCTGGGATTCACGTTGAAATGGTCAGTCTATCAGCTGGGCTGGACACAGCCATCATGCTGGGCAGCCGTGAGGTTAAAACGGAAGTCCGGGCTGTGGGGAGGCTGAGAATTGAGATGTGTGTATGAGATGAGTCACAAGGGCTGAGCGGTGTGTGTGAGAGAAAGCAAGCGCAGCACCACTAAACACGAAAGAGATTTCGGGGGAGTTACGGGTGGAGGGAGGACATCAGATCTACCCTGGAAGTTAAATGTGTTTCGAGTGCATTAAATACTGCAGGCCACAGACGCCTTGTCTCCATGTCTACTCTTTTATAAATGAAGTAAAGTTCTTGTGAAATACTTTTCTCACTCTAAAGCTCACAATCTATCTTACAAAAAGTATTTTAAATTCCATCCCAAACAAGCCGGGGTGAAGAGGGAGCCTGTGCACCAGGTGCTGCCAGCTTTGCCTGGCTCTCGCCTTTGCTCTCTTCCTTCCCCAGCTGCTGGGGATTTTCTTAACGATGGAGACGGGCTTGGGTTTGTCCTGTTGTGCTCTGCTCCCCATCCCCGGATCCAAGGTCCTGCCTCTGTCCTGTCCCCTGAGCCACCTCAGGGGTGCAGGGTCTCCCACCTGATCAAGTGCCCGGCGCTGTGCTGCCATTTGCAAGTTCTTCCTGTGACTGAACTCCAAGTGGTGCTGGGACTGCTGACTCCACCCACCGGACACCCCGTGTTCTTGCTTTTGGGGTTTCTGAAACAGCCCCAAGACTCTGGGCATCTTTTTTTTTTTTTTTTTTTTTTTTTTTTTTTTTGAGACGGAGTCTCGCTCTGTCACCCGAGCTGGAGTGCAGTGGCCGGATCTCAGCTCGCTGCAAGCTCCGCCTCCTGGGTTTACGCCATTCTCCTGCCTCAGCCTCCCAAGTAGCTGGGACTACAGGCGCCCGCCACCTCGCCCGGCTAGTTTTTTGTATTTTTTAGTAGAGACGGGGTTTCACCGTGTTAGCCAGGATGGTCTCGATCTCCTGACCTCGTGATCCGCCCGTCTCGGCCTCCCAAGACTCTGGGCATCTTGATTTTGCTCCCGTTGCTTCTCAGGATGCCCTGCTCCTGTGGTTTGCAGCCCTGGCCTTCTCTTCAAGGACGCCTCTGCTCTTCTGCCTCCCACTCAGATTGGACCTTCTTCAGTGCAGCCAGTGGCCGAGGCTTCCTCCCTGGGGCTCGGTGGAGCAGGACAGACCCTGCATCCAAACGCCTCCACTGGTTCCAGTCTGTTCCGGTCAGGCCCTCGAGCCTCTAAAGCTCGTAGGTAAGAGAAGTAGCAGCTGACAGCACTTCCCACTCGATTTGGGTGGACTCCAGCCTCCCCGGCAACAATAAGAGATCAAAGGCATCGTCAAGGAAGCAGCTTGCTGAAACGTGGAGTGCCCGCCACTCTCAGGTCAGGTGGGACCCGCAGGCCAGCGTGGGTTCCTGAACACTTGGTTCTCAATGCTGGCCACAGCCATACCGTAAGGGGAACGAGAGGGTACTGATGCAAACACCTCTTGAACTCTGGAGTCCGCTCCCCTTCCTGCCTCAGGCCCCTCTCCCACGTGGTCCAGTCACCATTCTCCACGGAGACTACCCAAAAACCCAGCGACGCCCGTGTGCTTGCAGAATGGCACAACCCTTTCTCACAGCAGCACTCCTGCTTAATCAGAGGGAGGTTGTTAACGACCAGGTCATATTTGCTTGGTTTGTGTTCAATGTATTTTATTTATACCAATAAAACTTTAAAATATCCCCACACGTGCATTGCCTGTTAAAGAGTCTCTTCCAGGTACACCTGCCTTACACATCAGTTAACTTGATAATTTCTTCCCATTCTTACAAAATAAGTTTCCTTCCCGATCAGCTCTGTCCAGCAGCAACAATAGTCCACGCAGAGACATGCAACCTAAAACTCCGTTAGTGGAGGCACAAAGCTGATGAGGCTGGGGAAAAAATGACCGATTTGATTACAATTAGGACCTACAGGAGTGGAGCTCTGCCTATTTTAGAGGCAAAGGAAATGCCGGGGAGTCCAATGACCAACATTCTGTGTGAGGTTTCTAATCACAAGGACGATGGAGAAAATGCAGAACAAATGGTCAAGAATAGGGAGATAACAAATAGAATTATTTATGGGCTGAGGAGAATTACCAGGAGAAAGCCCAAGAAGCAAAGATGAACAGAGAACAAGCTGACCGTTCACTCGTTTGGAAAGGCCTCATCACCAAGCAAGGAGAGGAATTATGAGGAGCAGCGACCGAGTGGGCAGGACTCACGGGGATCAGGAAGGGCGCATGGGGGGAAATGAGAGGCCTGAGCAGCTTCCCAGTGAAGGTTTTTGAAGCACTGTTTGATTTTTTTCTCTCCCCCTCACCATCCCAAAATTTTAGTTGTGACTATTCCTGAGTACATGGCTTGTGACAAGCAGTCTATAAAAACTAACGTCAGTTTAATTTTAAAACCCCTAGCGATTTTCTGGAACTTAAATATCAAAGAGAAAATGTCCATATATGATGTGTTTGTCTCGCTGGTGATTTGTGCTGATTCAATTCCTTTTTCTTTCTTTCTTTTTTTTTTTCTTAAGGGGTCAGTTTTAGAATTGGGAGACAGGTGCATAAGATATGACTATACAGCACAGGTTGGTTTTTCTAAATATAGAAATATCCGCCTTTAAATGAGAACTGAAAATGGAGCTTCTTGGAGGCCACCTACTGGTGGCAGTGATCTTACCGCTGTTCAAGCTTTCTTTGAACTCTTTGTTTTGAAACAGCCTCCGTAATCAATGGTGCAAGATCTACTCTCTGGTGGCAAAACTTGATCATTGAAGAGTGTGTTTTATTTTCTGAGGAGCTGAACTGTTCCAATCTGAGTATCCTGAATAAGGAGAGTGGTCGAGGATGAGTGATGTCATTTGGGCTTAAAAATAAGTGGGTCTAAAAACTAATTGTTTTCATACATTGTTCAGATATTGACTCAAATAGCAATTTATTTTTTAAAAAATTACAGGTATCCAGAACTTGCAAAAGCTGTGTGTGGCTTAAAGGGAGACGAAGTGGTGAAGACCTGGTTTCCACCGAAGCTCTCACAGCCCAGCCTTTCACTGTGTGGCCAGGGGAAGGGTGCTCCGGGTTGGGGATGGGAATGGGGGACTGGGGATGCCACCGCACGAGGCCGCTGGCCTGGAAGGTGGTCATGTGGAGGACCGCAGGAGATGACATTGGAAAGTAGTAACAAGCCATGCGGATGAGAACAGAGGAGCGGGCTTTAAGGGAGATGTCCTAAAATGCTGCTATGTAGTTTCAGTTCCGTAGACAACAAGAAATGCAGGCGAGAGGGCAGCCCAGTGGGAAGGAAGGAAGAGGGTGGTGTTGAGCCAGGTGAGTGGGGAGCTGCCCAGGGCACCGTGTTGTGCTATAGGCCAGACGTAGGGTGCTTCTGCCAAACCCTTCAGCTCCTGGTTTGGGGCCAAACGTCCTTCCTGTGGGAGAGAAGGCAGGCCCTAGGCAGCGTTCCAAACCCTGTCCAGATTGGTCGCTGAGTACAGAGCAAATGGAGCCCAGCACGAGACGTGTACCTTCACTGCCACGATCACGTCGTAAACCGTGAGGCTTGGAGAGGACTTGAGAGCTCCTTCAATGCCATCTTCCATCCACTGCGTGAACCAGAATAGAAAAAAAGGAATAAGAAGAGGTCGGTTAAGTTCTCTATTAAGTTGAGAAAATGGGGACTTCAGGTGATCATGTGAGATATTCAAGTTGAAAAAAATTATTTAAAAAGTACATTCTTTTTATTAAAATTTTAGAAAGTACAGAGAAGGAAATTTTAATAACCTGCACCTATAACACTAAGATACATGTAACTTAGAAAAATGTGTAGTTAATGCCTTGATGGATTATTTTCTATTTTTTTCTCTATGCAATATTTATGTCTATCCACAAAAAGCATACACTCATGTATTTGCATGGCTAATATATTTTACGTAAAGTTCTATACATTTCTCAACATTTCACTTAATATTTCTTTATAAACATTTTTCCAGCAGATAAAAATTTGTCAAAACAGTGATTTTAATGATGATATAGCATTTCATTGCATTTATATATCATTTGTTATTTAACTACTTCATCATTTTGGATTCACGTATTTTCAATAATTTCCATTATGATAATACTGTCATGCATATATTTGTACAAGAATATTTATATTTCTAATTATTTCCTTAGTCTAGTTTTCTAAAAACTAAAATTTCTACATCTAAAGGTCAGTGTGTATCACAGTTCTTGATTGACATACTGATTTCCATGAAGCTTTCATCAGTTAACCCACGAATAGTGTTTGCAAGTACCCCTTGCCGCACACCTCCAGCAGTGTGGACTCTTACTGGAGGCATCTAAGCTTCACTTCAGAATTGCAGCCCTGAGTTGTTAAACACACCTCTACTACACCTGCGAAATTACCTACAAATTGTCTTAGTTTCTTTTCAGCTTTGATTTCTAGAATTGTATGACATTGAAGACAAATAATACCCATAAAGAAGGTTTTATGACCTCTTTCATTATCTCCAACAATCAGAAAGGCAAATTCACAGTAGAGTGCTGAGAAATCTTATCTGAAAATTAACTAAAACGCTGCCTTTGTCAACAGAATGACTTGGGCTTCATTTCATTGCACGATTTCCTGTGTACTGTTTATTACAAGAAGAAAAAATTCCTGCCATGCAAAACGCTTCATGCAGGTAGAACCAGGAATCTAAAGAAACCTGAGGAAGGTGCTAGAATCATTAGTACCATCTTTTTTTTTTTTTTTTTGGAGACAGGGTCTTGCTCTTCACCCAGACTGGAGTGCAGTGGTACAACCTTGGCTCACTACAACCTCCACCTCCAGGGGCTCAAGCAATCCTCCCACCTCAGCCTCCTGAGTAACTGGGACCACAGGCACACGCCACTGTGCCCAGCTAATTTTTAAACGTTTTTGTAGGGACAAGGTCTCCCTATGTTGCCCAGGCTGGTCTTGGACTCCTGGGCTCAGACAATCCTCCTGCCTTGGCCTCCCAAAATGCTGGGATTCCAGGCCGGAGCCACTGCACCTGGCCCCACCTTCCTTTTCCTGGAGGCTGAGCCCAGGAGAAGTTGAACTTACCAGGGAACCTAAAGACATGCCCTTCTTTGAAGGCAGAAGTCCTGTCCACATCAAATGCCCTCCCTCCATCCCTCCCAGCTCCCACCATCATCCTTCCTATTCTAGGCTCCAGGAGTGAGACGCCATCCCTGTGCCTGCTAATGTCAGTGCCACAGGCCCTCTCTGGTTCTCCTGCCCACCTTCTCTGACTCCGCCCAACACCCATGGGCCAGAGGCCTTTTTCCTTCTTGGCACTTCTTGGTGGTGTAGCAGGACGAGCCGCGGACAAAACCCCTCAGACGCCGGGTTAAAGAATGATTTGGTTTTATTCGGCCGGGAGCTTCAGCAGACTCACATCTCAAGAACAGCACTCTCTGAAGACAGAGTTCCTGGCCTTTTTAAGGGTTTACAACTCTAAGGGGTTCCATGTGGAAGGGTCATGATAGATTGAGAGCATATGTGGTTAGAGTGGGGGTTAATCTTTTAACCTCAGGCCTGGTCATCAGTGGCACCAGCTGGTCTTGCCACCGACTTCATTCCTGTTGTTTTTCAACCTTTACTTCCTGCTTCTCTTCAGACATGAGACAGTAAGAGAAATGGCCTCTCTCCTCAGTGGCACAGACACTTCAGACATCTCGCCTGTTTTGTACTCTCCGAGCCGGACTTCTCTACTCCTCGCCTGGCACTGATGCCCAGAGGCCCCCTGGGCTTGGGGTCGTGGCCTTAGACCGTTGCCTGACCTTTGTAAGCACTAACTTCACTTTTGAATGTGGACGTTCTAAGCTGACTTTCTTCTTAGCCCTCCGTAAGAGTTTCTAATATCCCCATAGCAATTGGTGTAATTATTTTCACCCAGGGTGTTGGCCCTGGCTGCTTCGATTTTGAAGCAATCTTTCATTTTGCTGAGGAGAATTCATTAAAGTAAATGACTATTTTCTCCTGTCATATCACATTACAATGTGGAGAGAACGGGGTGTAGGGGCAGTCAGACTGGCTCTGAGACCCATTGAGCAGCCATGCGCCTCCTGGACAGCTCGAACACTGATTGGGGAGGAGATACTGAAAATAAGAAATAATAATTGCCCTTATATACATGTGTATGAATATACACACATACATCATGTACACAGATGTGTGTATGTGCATATGTGTGCATGTGAAGACGGATAGATGATAGATAGCTAGGTGATTTATGGATAGGTAAATGACAGATATTGGTAATTAATTGATAGATAGTAGATAGGTTGATAGTATATAGCTGATTCATAGATGGATGATAGATCATTGATAGATGATAGGTAGATAGTAGATAGATTATAGATAGATAAATAGATGGATAATAGATACTTGATTGATAGATGATAGGTAGATAGTAGATTATAAATAGATAGATGGATGATAGATGATTGATAGATGGTAGATAGGTAGATAGTAGATAGAGATGATAGATGGATGATAGATAGATGATGATAGATAATTGATTGATAGGTAGTAGATAATGTGATAGGTAGATAGTAGATAGAGATGATGATAGATGGATGGATGATAGATGATTGATAGATGGTAGATAGGTAGATAGTAGATAGAGATGGCAGATAAATAGATGGATGATAGATAGATGGATGGATGATAGATAGTTGATAGATGGTAGATAGTAGACAGATGATAGATGGATGGATGATAATGATTGACAGAGAGATGGAGAGAAAGAGAAGGATGATAGACTGAGCATCATAACTTCACTGAAAGCTACCAGTTGGATTCAAAAGTCAGCAGACTGAAACATCGAATTTCTGCCAGCTATCAGAAATACTGTAATCTGACAACAAGAGATGAACAAGGGGGCATGGAAATAGCAGCTATTCCAGAAGCTGCACCTCTCCGCATGGGCACAGAGCAGCAGAAGGGGGGCCAGAGTCCTCTCCACATCTCCTCTAGGTCGGTGTTATCGTTGTTACAGCGGGCGGAGGCTGGACCTTGTGAAGGCAAAGGCGTGTGATGCTTTCTTGCTTCTCCTGTTTAGTGACTGTTACTCATTCCCTCTGCGGTGGCTGAGGGGCTGATGATCGGTTCCTCTGCCCAGAATGCCCTGACCATGCTGGATGTCTGGGTCTGCAGGATGACAAGGACCCTGCAGCAGAAACTCCTCTCTCTCTTCCCTGAGCACCATCTTCCATGCTGCCTGACTGTGGTGCTGGCTCCCCTGTGATATGGAGATTCATGGGGAAGGACCAGGACATTTTATGTGGCAATGGGGGCTGAAGCCCCGTTCAAACTGGCTTATAAGTAACGAAAAGTCCCAGTGCGAGCATCAGGCATGGCTGGATCCAGGTGCTCAGCACCATCTGGAAATCTGTCTCCCTCTTTGACTCTGCCGTCTCTGTGTGGGCTTCATTTCTAGGATGGTTTTCTCTGCATAGCTGTAGCAAAACTCAGGGCCTGCATGATGCTTTGCAGCCAGTGCACCCTAGAGGACTTTCCCTCAAGACTTCTGGCAAAATTTGGGTATAACACGCTGGTCTTGCTGGGGTCAGGGGCCCGTCTTTCACCAATCTCTGAGGCCAGGGGATGGAGAACTCTCCTAGGGTAGTCCCAGGTTCTGTGCCTCCCCTGAAAACACAAGGTTGGAGCCTCCCCATCCAAATTAATGCTCAGACTGTCAGGGAGGAATGACTGCCAAAGAAAAACCAAGGGCCCTTATGAAGAAGAGGAAGGGCTGCACCTACAGTGGCCAGTTCTGTTTGGAAGTGAGGGAGGGGAGGGCAGATTCCCCTGACTTGTTCCCTAGGACAGCTGTAGTTAGGTTTTACTACACAGTCCACTGAAAATGCTTCTCTCATCAGTGTTGTGCCTCTCTCATGTCTCTTTCCTTGCATAAAGAGCAAGCACATTACGAGCCACACTTGGTGCTGGCGCTGTGGCAACACTACCTAATGTGGGAGAAAGATGTGAGCAGATATCTGGAAGATGCAAATATAATACAAAAATACAAATATAATCAGTCATACAGCAAATGGCTGCGGAAACAGCAGCTCTGCTTGCAGGGTTGGGTGGTGGAAGGTTTCAGAGTTGACAGCATTTGGATTGGCCTTTGACGTATGACTAGGAGCTCACCAGATAGAGAAGTGGTGTTTGGACATTGTGTGCCAAAGGAAACACGATCTGAGAAGGTGCACAAGCCTAAGTGAGTCTGTCACAGAAGCGAGAAGATGCTGTGTCAACCGGAATAATGCTTGTGAGAATGGACCTTGATCCCTTCGTGAGCAATAAATGACTTTTGTGAATAAATTGAAGAATGCTAAATTAGATCATAGGATGTGTTCGCAGGGGTGGGGAGAGAGGAGAGTGTTGAACTGGGGAAGTGGGGCACCAGTGATGGAGAAGCCTCAGAGTGCCGGCTTCACCCACAGGACGTGAGCAGCCACACCTGTGTCACCCCCACACGCAGGCTCCACAGGACGTGAGCAGCCACACCTGTGTCACCCCCACACGCAGGCTCCACAGGACGTGAGCAGCCACACCTGTGTCACCCCCACACGCAGGCTCCACAGGACGTGAGCAGCCACACCTGTGTCACCCCCACACGCAGGCTCCACAGGACGTGAGCAGCCACACCTGTGACCCCCACACGCAGGCTCCACAGGACGTGAGCAGCCACACCTGTGTCACCCCCACACGCAGGCTCCACAGGACGTGAGCCACACCTGTGTCACCCCCACACGCAGGCTCCACAGGACGTGAGCAGCCACACCTGTGTCACCCCCACACGCAGGCTCCACAGGACGTGAGCAGCCACACCTGTGTCACCCCCACACGCAGGCTCCACAGGACGTGAGCAGCCACACCTGTGTCACCCCCACACGCAGGCTCCACAGGACGTGAGCAGCCACACCTGTGTCACCCCCACACGCAGGCTCCACAGGACGTGAGCAGCCACACCTGTGTCACCCCCACACGCAGGCTCCACAGGACGTGAGCAGCCACACCTGTGTCACCCCCACACGCAGGCTCCCGCGAAGGCCGTGGTGCGCAGGCTCCGTCGAGTCCTTTCTCTGCAACCTGGGCCTTGGTTTCTTTCAGGTGCTGTGCCCAAAGGTTGGATTGACAGGAAAAAAACATTGAACAGATTCGGCTGTGTCTATCAGGGAACATGGACTGAGGCCGGTGCTTTCAACCACACTCACTTTTCACTGTGTTCAGAGGGGATGGGAAACCTCCCCTAAGGAGGAGAAATGACGTGTGCAGATTGAGAGCTGGGACCACACGGATTTCCCCAGAGGCAAGCGCTGGTGACCCTGCAGTAGCTTCCACAGGCCTCAGTACCCTCCTCTTGCAATGGGTGTTGGGCCAGCCAGGGCACCACGGAAAGGGCCAGCAAGGCACACCCTCCCTGTCCATTGCCCAGGCACACGTGGGCATCCGTGACAGGCCGTGCACATGGTAGAGGCTGACCGGAGCTCCAGCCTCCTTTGGCTGCGGTTGGAAAAGGGGAGGTGTGTTCAAAAGTTGGAGAATTGGTGTGTCCTACCCAAGTGACATCCCGGTCCTTGGATACTCACTCCGGCGTCACAGAGTTAATTCCCCAGGATTGGGTGTCACAAGGATCTTGTTCCTGTGGCTGAAAATCCTCAACACCTCCTTTCCTGGGACATCTCCCTCCTGGCACAGGGCAGTTCTCATGCCAGAATACCTTGGGCCACAAAGAACCTTTAGGACTGAGTGTGTCCTTCTGTTTGCTTTAAGCTTTTAAGAAAAAGAATGTGCAGAGGCTGATTGAGGCAAAAATACAGGCTATTTCTGACGTTCATTCTGAATGCCCCTGACTTGGCCAGTTTTTGGATTGTATGCCCGCCTGTTTCTGCAGGATGTAATCTCAGTGCCTTTGAGTTCGATCAGTCCTATAAATTGCTATCCCTGTTCATGCAGTGTGTTTTCCCCTGCGTGAGGCGTTTGTGAGTTCCATTAGCACTGATCGGACTTTTAAATGCAGAAGCAGCGGTGACGGGAGGGGCAGTTCCCAGCTGTAGGGCATGGGCCTTCTTTGAGATAAAAACCCACCCTGACACCAACGATATGGGAAGTATTCTGTGTCTTTTCACCTGAGAGCTCTTCGATTAACCGATGGTCACACCTGCATAACTGCTACGAGGCCTGCTGAGGGGGAGCCTGGCCCAGCCATCTCCTCTTCGTGGTCACAAGCATGAAGGCCCTGGGACATCCCCTCTCCTCACTGTCCCCTCACAGCATTTCCTGACCACTGTGGCCTTTGTTCCATCACCCACCTGTGTGGCTCATCTGGCCATGCACCTCTCCAGCTCAGAACCCTGTTTTTTCCCTGCTGTTTGTATGAAACCAGGTTCCAGCCCTGCCCTACAGTCTGCACAGCCTCCACCACAGCTCTGGTGAGCCCCTTGGCCGGCTCCCGGTGACGGCGTGCACCTCCCTGCTCTGAGAAGGTCTCCCTCTCCTCTCTGCCCACCCTGTACGGACACATCTTTCAAGACGCCCCCAGAGGAGAGTGGCCTCTCTCTCAACCCCAAGAGGATATCCTCTCACGTGGCTCTCACTCCTCTGACCCCTGTGGCGATCTGAGGGCAGGTGGCGCTCACAGGCCCACGTCTGCCAGCCTGCGCCTGGTTGGAGGCGCCTCCCTCTCACTTGTCCTTGCTGGCTGCATGACTTTGGCAAGTGCTTGCCTCTTTGAGACCCTCAGTTTTGACACCTGAGAAATAGAAAGGTGGTGCCTTCCCCAGCTGCCCTGCAGAGGAGTTTAGGTGCATGTGAGAAAACGCGTGATGAACGACAACGTGAGCAACACGCAGCATGCTGTGAACACAGTTACCGTGAGTTCCCGGGGGCAGGGCTAACACCCAGGCATTCCTACACCTCCCACCAGGCTTGTCATGAGCGTATGCAAATGAAGGCCATCGAGTGTGTTTGATCATTGATGTGTTTCTTTATTTTTAATTTTAGGATATAACAACTTTCTTTTTAGCAGCTATAGCGGCCAAAACTTTGTTACCACTCAGCAGTCGTATGTTCTTCGAGAGTAGGTTTTGTGCTTTAAAAATATCTGAATCCTCTACCATTTACAGGTGTTCTGTACATATTTGGTGTATGAGTTGCTCAGGAAGGAAGAAAAATGTGCCCTTTTTGTCTTTTAAAAAGATGGCTTGGTACTCCCTTGCCTGCGTTCCTTCTCTGTATTTAGAAACAAACCCACAGAAGGGAAGGAAAAGGAAGCCTCTTGAAAGATAAGGCAGGAAAAATGAGGATGGAAAACAAACTCCCTTTAGAGAGTTTACGTGGAGGCTGCCATTGGCACCCCTGCTCTGCAGTCTGTCAGCCAGAGGCCCCTGATGCTGCACCACGGCCTTGGCAGCTTCACCAACAGGAATGTGTTCTCCTGGGGTCCTGGAGGGTGGCAGTCCCAGAGCAAGGTGTGGCAGGGCTGGTCCTCCTGAGGCCTCTCCCTGGCTTGCAGATGACCTCTTCTCCCATGTTCTCATGTGATCCTCCCTCTGCACACGCATATCTGACGTCCTCCCATGTCCTCACATGTTCCTCTTTCTGCACTCGAATCCCAGACATCCTGCCGTGCCCTCACGCGGTCCTCCCTCTGCACTCACATCCCTGACGTCCTCCCGTGCCCTCACGCGGTCCTCCCTCTGCACGCACATCCCTGACGTCCTCCCGTGCCCTCACGCGGTCCTCCCTCTACACGCACATCCCTGACGTCCTCCCTGACGTCCTGCCCTCACGCGGTCCTCCCTCTGCACTCACATCCCTGACGTCCTCCCATGCCCTCACGCGGTCCTCCCTCTGCACTCACATCCCTGACGTCCTCCCGTGCCCTCACGCGGTCCTCCCTCTACACGCACATCCCTGACGTCCTCCCGTGCCCTCATGCGGTCCTCCCTCTGCACAAGCATCCCTGACGTCCCTTCACCTTCTCCTGGGGACATCACTCCCATTGGATCAGGACCCTTCCTTGTGGTCTCACCTAACCTTCATCACCTGTTTGAAGACCCCATTTCCAAAGACAGCCACATTAAGGGTTAGGGCTTCAACATAGGACTTTGGCAAGACACAATTCAGCTGACTGCACAGTCCAAATATCTCAGGATTCTAAAGATGAATGTGGCATTGTGGACCTCTATCAGCAGAGACACTTTTGAGAGAATCTGGCTGAACTGTGGTGTCCACATGTCGATATTCTATTAGGTTCACAACAGGGAGTCCTCCCTTTCAGAAGGATACGAGCCTTTCTGGTATTGACGTGTGGCTGGCCATCTGCTCTGGGGGTGGCAAGGCCGCTCTGCATGGGTGCCCATCCTCTTGTGGATGTCCTAAGAGTGCTTGTGTGCACCTGGGGGTGTGTGTGTGTGTGCACGCGCATGAGTGGGATAGGGGCCTGGGGGACAAGAGTCAGAAAAGGAAAGGAAGAGGGAAGAAGGAGGGATTAGGATTAGCATCATCGTCATTACCATGGATACACCCTCCATGGATACACCCTGATTACGGCAACGTCTGATGCAGAGCCGTGGGCCTTGAATGCCAATCTCCAGAGGAAAATAATGGAGACTCTGAAGGAGGGTGGAGAAATGAGGACAGAACTGCAGAAGAGATAAGATGTATAATATGCAGACATTAATGCCCAATTGGTTGATTCATGTAATTGTAGAAATGAACTCATTTTCCTTTTTTTCTTTTTTCTTTTTTTTTTTTTATCATACTTTAAGTTCTAGGGTACATGTGCACAACACGCAGGTTTGTTACATATGTATACACGTGCCATGTTGGTGTGCTGCACCCATTAACTTGTCATTTACATTAGGTAAGTCTCCTAATGCTATCCCTCCCCCCTCCCGCCTCCCCACAACAGGCTCTGGTGTGTGACGTTCCCCTTCGTGTCCAGGTATTCTCATTGCGAAATGAACTCATTTTCATTCTTGTGTCATTATCTTAGGTATCCTGAAAACAAACAATGTGCTTTTCATTTTGTCATTTAAATTTGTACTTGTCTTTCTCAGGTTTTTGTGTCTGTTTCTGCTGTAAAACTTAAAATATATCCTAAATTACCTGCCCCCCCCCCTTATTTTCCATTTTTCCTGCTATTTTATTGGCTTCAAAGTTTCTCTTGCACTGAACTATATTCTCCTTTATTTAGCACTAGATGAAAAAGCAGACTATGAAGGCTTTGGCCTTGCGTTGTCTTTTTAACACCTCTGGCTCTAATGTTAGGGCTTTAGTGCTCCAACCTCCTTGCACGCACCTGAGGGAAGTGTGTTCCATGTCTGCACATCATGTGGTGGTTTCTCCTCCTGAGAAGGGGACGCTGTCGGGTGCCACGTGCAGGAGCCTCAAGCGTTTGAGGACGGGAGACGGGGCTCTTGCAGGGTGCCTTTTAGACTTCCAGGTTGGTGCTTACTCTCAGACGTGAAGCTGCCTTCCTTTTGGGCTTCTAGACGTCATCAACTGGGGACAAAGCACAACCACACAGACTAGAAATTCCTTGGAAGTTGCGCTTTAATTTCTCTCCAGAGTTCTTTTTTCACAAGCCACCTTTTCAGAACGTGAAGCCAAATGACTGTGATTTGTGTGCAGTTTGAGGCCAAGAACGTGTCCAGCTACAGAAATCTGAACTCCACCGCTGGGGCTTCTGTTCACAGGGAGGTACAACAGCTGCCTGTGCCACTCCTCCTGCCCCTCCTCGGGACAGAGGGAGTTGAAGACGGAGCCTCTGCTCCCTCAGGTTGGGTCTGCGTGCCCCAGGAGAAGAAACACTTTCCTCCAGGTGAGTCCTGGACGTGGTTTTGCGGCTCTGTGATCCGGCACGGTGCCAGGGTGGGCAGTGGACAGGGCACAGAATTTGCCATCCATGAGTTTGTGCCAAACCCGAGAAGCAAAGGCCCATGTGAGAAATATGTAGAATGAGGTAGTGTTTGACAAAACCAGAAGTGTAGCTCATACAACAGCGCTCTAACTCAAACCAGGATAAGCCAGAACGTGTGCAGAGAGGCTTAGAAAAAGGTGACAGTGATGAAAATAACAGCCAGCATTTACTAAGTGTCTTGCATGACTAGGTATTCCATATTCATTAATGAGATCTTTTCATAGCCCAGAGTTATCAACCCATCAATATGCAGATACGCTACTCTCCATCCAAAACTAAAGCAAACAAAAAGCAGCAGAAAACCTGACTTGCCTCTCTGGTGCTCAGGCGCCCACCTCCAGACACCAGCCCGTTCCTCTCCTCTGTCACTGTAAACCCCCAAAAGAGCCGCCCGTCCTCCTTTCTCCATTTAGCCACTTCTCACGCTCTCTGTTGCCTCCAACTCTAGGGTTCAAAAGGAACTACTCTTAACAAAGTTTCCATTAATGTCCATTTTGCAAAATCCAATAAAAAACCTCACTCTTCACCTTCTTTGTCCTCTCAACAGTGTTTGGACACTTTTTTATTATTATCATTTTGAGACAGAGTCTTGCTCTAACACCCGGGCTGCGGTGCAGTGGTGTGATCGTAGCTCACTGCAGCCTCAACCTCCCCGTCTCAAGCGATCCTCCCATCTCAGCTTTCTGAGTAGTTGGGACTACAGGCATGTGCCCCAACGCCCGGCTTTTTTTTTTTTTTTTTTTTGGTAGAGATGAGGTCTCACGTGGACACTTTCGCTAACCTTTTAGAAACCAACATTTGAAATATTTTTCTGTGAACAGTTTTATCACTTGGCTTCCAAGGCACCACCTTTCTGACTTTCCTTCTGTCTCCTTGCTACACAGTTGGACCCTTCTCTCCCAGCCTGTCCATTTTGTAAAGCTCCAGTGTACGGTCCTGCCTTTCCTCTGTTCCTCCCCAGGCCATGTCCCGCCGTCCCAGGAGTCATGATGCTGGTGGATTCACAGATTTATATCCTCAGTCCTGTTCTCTGGGCTCACGTATCCAACTTCTTGTAGGACATCTCCACTTGGAAGTCTGGTTCAAAACAGAACTTTTGACTTGTCTCCCTGCTCTGTCCCTCGCTGTAGAAAGTGACACCCCATTTACCGGGCTGCTCACAGCCCAGACTTTGGAACTGTCTTTAAACCCACACCTCCTGACATCCGGGGAGCCTTGATGCCTCTACACTCAACACACACTCCAAACTGGACAGGTTGTCGGCCTCCTCATTGCTACACTGGGTCCAAGCACCACTGTCCCTTCCACGGGAGCTTGGCAGCCCCATGCGACCTGGCCTCCCGCTGCCTCCCTCCTCCACTCTCCACACTGCAGCCAGAGCCCTTCGTGAAAGGTAAATACCATCATAGCATTCCCTTGCTCAAAACCCAGCAATGAAATCCTGTCACCCTCAGAACAAAGCCCCTGCTCCTAACTGTGGCCCACAGCCCTGCCTGGCCTCCTGGGTGAGCTCCACCTTCCTCTCTGCCATCCCTTGCAGCTGAGACCGTGTCCAGCATGGAGCAGGCACCAGGCACGTGTCGTCTCTTAAATTATGTCCACTCCACTGTCAGGGTAGATTGAAGCTTGAAGAGCTGAAGTAATGTAAGTGCTTCCACGGTTCTCCTGAGTGGCTGAATTTGAGCCCAGGACATCTGATTCCAAGGCAGCGTAGACACACCTCACGCAGGGCTCCTTTGCAGTGGCTGGGAAACCTGGGCAACTGTTAACTGTTGGAGAAAAAGAGGCTGGCATTCATGTGCAGGGAACTATCAA
The DNA here is from genome assembly GCF_024542745.1 of Macaca thibetana thibetana. Lineage (NCBI taxonomy): Eukaryota > Metazoa > Chordata > Mammalia > Primates > Cercopithecidae > Macaca > Macaca thibetana. Next base: position 142,026,093 of record NC_065585.1, read on the forward strand.
CAAATGTGAAGAGGAAAGAGACAAAAATGGTCAGTGGAATTAAGAGGAGACGAGCTTTACATGTGTTCCAGAGTTGGAACTCAGTGTGCCGAGCGTGGGGCCTGAGGAGTGGAAGGCGTCCGTTAGGGGCTACAGGCCCTGGACACACCCCAGAGCCAGGGGAAGCTGTGGAAGGCCTGTGGCCAGGGAGCCGCGAGGTGCCCCAAGCTCACTGTTTATTCCATCAACAGGCACACCAGGGGTTTCCACAGAAATAATGGATCTGCTCTATAAAGTCTGTGGAAAAAGAAAAAAGTTACATGTTTTTGTGTCTATTGGCAAGGAAATATACTTCATCTCACATTTTAAATTGAAATGTGTGGCACTTAACGTCTTTCTCTTAAAAAACATTCTGTTTTCAAATCAGTAAACATCCTATAAAAAGCAATAAGAAATTCTTACTGACTTAACATTCAATCTGTTTGGATCATTAGGCTTCAGATTACACGACACCCGAAATCCTTCCAACCCAGCATCTGACATGAGAATTGAAGCGCACACAGTACGGAACCAGTTCGAATGAATTTGGAACCATCTTTTCTTCGCTCTGTGTGTGTGTGTGTATTATATGTATGATATCTACATTTTATATATTTCTACTTCTTGAGCAATAATATTTTGTTAACAAAGGGGCACATTGTATTCTAGACTCCAATTTCTTTACGAAGAGACTGGAGGATGCCCCCTTTTCCCTGTGGTTTTAATAACCTTATTCTGTCTTTAAACTAAAGGAACCTCTCACAATTGGCCAAAGCGAGAATACTTAGAGCTTGCTGTGCTGTGTCCTCTGTGGAAACTTCTCCTTGAGAATTATCAATGTTTCAGAGGTGACATCACTTTCCATATGAATAGATATGTGTTACATCTTCAATTTACCAGAAAACTTTACCTGAAAATCTTCTTTTTTCCTCTAAGAATGTTGGAAACTGAATTAAAATTCATAAAGATGACAAATGGGCATATGAAAAAGATGCTCCACATGGTATGTTACCAGGGAAATGCAATATTAATGTCAGCAAGACACCGCCACACCCCTGTGAGAGGGGCCAAAATCCAGACCCTGACAGCACCAAATGCTGACGAGGAGGTGGAGCAACAGGAACTCTCATCCGTTCCAAAGTGCAAATGCAAAACAGTGCAGCCCACTTTGGAAGACCATTTGGCAGTTTCTTATAAAACGAAACATTTTACCACGAAATCCAGCAATCACGCTCCCTGGTATTTACCCAAATAAACTGAAAACATATGTCCACGCAAAAACCTGCACACAGAGGTTTGCAGCAGCTTTATTCGTAACTGCCAAAACCTGCAAGCAACCAGATGCCCTCCAGTAGGACGGACAAACTGTGGTACGTCAGACAACGGAATATTACTCACGGCTAAACAGAAGTGAGCTGTCAAGCCATGAAAAGACATGAAGGAAGCTTAAATGCATGTTCTTAAGTGAAAGAAGTCAACCCGGAAAGGGTACATACTTGTATGATTCCAACTATACGACATTCTGGAACAGGCAAAATTATGGAATCGGTAAAGCGCCAGTGGTTGTCAGGGGTTAGAGGGGAGGGAGGGATGAACAGTGGGAACGCAGAGGATTTTAGGGCAGTGAAACCACCCTGCATGATGCTGTGACGGGGGTTATACATCACTGTACTTGTTTGAACCTATAGAATAACAACACCCAGAGTGAACCCTAATGTAAACCATGGACTCTGGGTGACAAGGATCCACTCAGCCCCACTGACTGTCACAAATGCAACTCTCTGTGGGGGACACTGAGGGTGCGGAGGCCATGTGAGGGGAGGGAGTAATGGGAACGTTCTGTACTTTCCACTTAATGGTACTGTTCTAAAAACTAAAGTATTTGAAAGAAAAAAATCCATTAAAAAAGTTATTGATTTATGACAACTGTGCTTTCTTGATCACTACCAGATATTTCTCCTAAAAGACAACTGAGAAATATGCTAAAGCTGAAAAATCTCTCCAGGACAGCACTTCAGTGAACCATTTAGTGAACACAATGCCCCGGGACACAGACAGCTCTGCAGAGGATTCCACGTCCCCCTCAGAAGCCTGTTGGCTGCTGCCTGCAGGGCCGGACGTGTCTGCCCTGTATCTGAGGCCCTGCTGTGTCGGCCCGTGGGGAGGAGCACAGGTCCCAGCCAGCCCCAGGCATCCTCACCCCTGAGGTTCTCTCCGGGTTTGTCTAAAGTCTGAGTGGCTCCTTCCATCCGAGGCAGCACTCGGTCTGTGCCTCGCCATCTTGAGCTGTTCTCGAGTGCAGCTTTGGGACGTCATCCAGCGTGCGCCGTGGCCTCGGCCCCTGGCACGGAGTTTAGGGGTAAAATTCAGATCCCAAGAAAGGACTAGAAGCAGCCCAGACAGGATGAGGGGTGCAGCTACCGGCCGGTGTCACTGAGGGTGTCCCTATGGGAGTGTTGCAAGTTGAGTTCTGAGTACGACGTTATTTGAAAGTGTCCAACACTGAGGGAACGAAAGACAAGAGATGATGTCACAGCTGACGACATGGAAGCCCTGAAACATCAAAGGCCACGCTCAGCTGGTGTCAGAGGCAGGTCCTGGAGGGGCTGGGGGGAACAAGCAGGAGACGGGAGGTCCAGACTGACCCCTGGGCCTGGGTGGCCTGGAGGGACCTGGGTGCTCTTCAGGGACCCCCCTCTTTTTATGAGACTGGTGTGTTAGGGATGTCCTGTGTTATCAAACTGTGAGGGCACTGGGAACTCTGGGATTAGGGCCAGCTTCCCACAGTCATTACCTAGCGGGGCAGCTGCGGGGTCTTCCCTAGTCCCCCCTGCTGAGGGTTGGTCTGAGCCCATCCACCACGGTTGCTGCTGCCTGGAATTCACCTCAGGTCTGCATTCTTTTTTTCTTTTCTTTCTTTTTTGCTTTCTTGCTTTATTTTTGTCATAAGCCTCAGTCTTTTATAAGCCACTTTATGGAGACATGATTGGCGTATAAAAAGCTGTACTGGTTGGGCCTGTTGCTACTTCTCAAGGCCGCTGTCTTCTCAGATGGAAAAGCTGTACAGAATCAGCTGCCTCACTGTATAAACGCATGCCCCAACCCCATGCCACCTGTATAAAGAAAGCTGTGACCGACTGCCTTTCAACCGCTGCTGCAGATCCAGCTTTCAGCACTTTCTTGCTCTGTGGTTCTGCAGGAGACATGACCGAGGTCCCTGGTGGCAGAGAGTTGAGAACAGAGGGATGCAGGAGGCAGGTCCGTCCTGGGAGAAAGTGGTCAGTTGCCAAACTGATTAGAAATTTGATCTTACATTCAGTTTGACCTAGGAATTAAGATTCACAGGGCAATCTCTGCAGACCACTTTCCACTGTGAAGTCTGAGATGAAAGGAAGATTACAGGACAAAGAAAATTGGAAAATGCCTGATGCACAGCCTGTTTGGAAGGTACAGAATTTGGAGATCCCTAGAAACCGGAAACTGAAAAGCATGGCTCCTCAGGCAAGGTGCTTCCCCCACAGCTGCAGGGGCCCTGGCTAGTGACCTCACCACCAGTGTGACCCCACCCAGACCTCCACAGCCTCAGATTTGGACTGGGGGTTGAGGGGAGGTGTTGGGGCAACAGGGAAGAGGACACATGGCCTGCGCTTGAACGTGGGGTGTGGCCTCTGTAACACAGAGCGTCTCCAATGAGGCCCTTTCCAGCACAGACAGCACGGCTGGGACAGCTTGTTCTTGTGCCTGACAGAGAACCTTCTGTCTGAAGACTGGAGAAAGAGCTACAGTGCACTTCCCTGTGAGGTACTGGTTCATGTGATCATGGAAGCTGCAAAGTCCACAGCCTGTCATCTGCAAGGCAGAGATCAGGGAAAGCCGGTGGCTTTGTTCAAAGGCCTGAGAGCCAGAAAGTCAAGTGCAAGAGAAGACTGGTGTTCCAGCCCCACCATCAGGCAGAGAGGAAATTCAACCTTCCTCCGCCTTTTGCTCTATTCAGGCCTGCAGAGGATTGAAAGAGTCCAGCCCATGATCTTCACTCAGTCCACTGATCCAAATGCTCATCTCTTCCAGAACCATCCTCACAGACACACCCAGAAACCATATTTTAACAGCTGTCTGGGCATCTCATGGCCCAGTTAAGTTGACACATAAAATTAACCATCACATGAGAACACACCTTCAAATTCAGGTTGTTTTTGAGTGCCTGAGTATGGTGTTCTAAAAAGCATGTGCATATGAGGTATTAAAATGAATACATGCTTATTTAAATTCTATAATAGAATATGTAAATTAGTATTTTATTGTATTTGTCTTAAATATGTCTTTAATATAAATATACCTATTATATAAAAGTTCCATCATTTCATAGTATTTGGTGGTCTCAATTCAGTCCAACTTAATTTAACTATAAAAATTGTTTTGAAAACTTAAGTTACAGGGAAGGAAAGCTAAGACAAATGCAGCCTTGACTTGCAACGAGTTAACAAATTAGTATAGGAAGAAATAGGTGTGCACAAAAGGCCATGATGTGGACAATGTTTGTCTGAGTATTCTGAGGGGGGGCTCTTTCCAAAAGAGCTCTGATTATGAATGTCCAAGGTCTCCGCATTGTCTGCAGGAGAAGACCTAACCCCGTACAACTTCCCACAGAGACATTCGCCATCAGAATCCATTTTCCTTCTCCGTCCTCTGTTTTCTCCTCACCTACAGTCAGGACCCTTTAGGTTTTAGACACACCCAGCCACTCACAGATCTCTCAGAAATCATGTTCTCCCATTTGTCCTTGTGCGTTTACCAGGATTTTTTAGCCTAGAATTATTGTCTTCTTTTCTACACTGAGCGTGCATCAAAACTTGTTTCAGCATTCCCCACTTCCCCAGGCAGGGTTAGTCTTTTCCTCTGTGGCACTTCCTGGCCACATTGTGTGTACCTATTACCGATTTTCAATGTAAAATTACAATGATTCATTTATTCATCTGCTTTCCTCGGCTGAGGAATCCTCTGGCCAGGGCCACTCTAGTCACCCTTGCAGTTCACTGAGGAGCCAGGGTGCACCCTGAAGATGCAAGGCTGGGGAATGCGGGTGAGTGCACTGGTGAAGGGGCCTCAGGAGCAACCTTGTTCCTTCTTATGCTGTTCATCATGATGTTGAGAAACGTCTCGTCTTGGCTTCACCTGTCAGAATAGTGCCCTAATCTTGCTCGTTTTTCCTAGAATGCCAGTGCACAGAATAACGGCCCCAAAGGTTCCAAATGCCCCTACATCCTAATCCCCAGAGTCTGTGAATACTCTATCTCACCTGGAAAAGGGGCTTTGCAGATGTGACTAGGTTAAGGATCTTGAGATGGAGATGATCTGGTTATCTGGGCTTGTCACAGGTCCATGCAGGGGGAGGCAGGAGAAAGGTGTGAGGATGCAAGCAGAGGTCACAGTTGGCGACTGAAGGTGCTGCCCTGCTGGCCTTGAGGATGGAGGATGGGCACAAGCCCAGAAAGACGGGCCCCTCTGAAAGCTGGAAAAGGCTGGGAACAGATTTTCCCCCAGAGGCTCCAGAGGAACACAGCCCTGCTCACACCTTGATTTCAGGACTTTGGGCCTCCAGAACTGTAAGAAAATTAAATTGTTTAAGCCACTAAGTGTGTGGCGACTTTTTACAGCAGCTGCAGGAACTAACCCAGAACCCGGGTCTTTCCTCTTCGGAGCTGCTCTCCAGCATCCCTGCTCTCAGGGTTCCATGGCCGATACCATGCACAGTACTCCTGTGAGGAAGGAGGCAGAGTGAACATATTTGTTTTATGGTTAGAAGAGTTATTTCATAATTTTGGTGGCAAAATAATATCAAAAGTATAGTATAGTCAAGAACTTTTGGAGAAGATGAGATTTCTAGAGAATTCTGGGTACCAGAAAGTCACACTGAATTTGAGTCGGACGAATGACTATATTGGACACAATTTACAATGATGTATTCATTTCCATTGAATGCATGGGAATCTATACATCATAGAGTTTTGTAGAGCTAAACATAGCATGCACCTGATCTTTTCTACAATTAACCCTGTCCTAAGTCTCCTCAGAGAATTAAAAGCACATTTAAGAGGAATTCTGGGAAGGTGGCAGCAATGTTCTGTTGCTTTTGTATTTCCCCAAATTCTCCCAGAAACATACACATACTAGATTTTATAGCGAAACAAAGGACCCCACATATGGCAGGGCAGAGACAAACACCACGGCTCAAAGCTCTGCGTTGAAGAAAGTTGGGAAGGGAAGTATGCTTCCGATGGCCCCACAAGCAGAAGCACCTCAAGGTGCCAAAAGGAATTCATGGGGAAGTGAGGTATGAGCAGAGAGCCTGGCCCAGGAGCTCTTAAAGGACACAATTTGCAGCTGAGCCACAGGGAGCATGAATGGAACAGGATCCCACAGTCATGGAGCCATCTGCTGGCTACAAACTCCTGTATTGAGCACATCCCTGCCCTGCAGGAAAGCTGCCAGGAGCAGACTCAGATCCAAGTCGAGCAGGAGCAGGACAAGCGCAACACAGCAAAGGGAGGAAACTTCACCCCAGACTGGGGAGCAGGGGAAGGCTGGTTTCTGAACGCACAAGGCCAAGTTGTCGCTGTGGAAACAACAGAAATTCTGGAGCCGCGGCCCTCAGGAAGCTATCCCGGTCTCCCGCCCTGTCTGCACGCTCAGGAAAGCAGAAAACCACCACGGGAAAATCCACACGAGCATTGTCCACGAAAATCCACACGAGCGTTGTCAATCCCCCCCAAGAAAATCCACACGAGCATTGTCAAATCCCCCCCACGAAAATCCACGCGAGCATTGCCAATCCCCCCCACGAAAATCCACACGAGCATTGTCAAATCCCCCCCCACGAAAATCCACATGAGCATTGTCAAATCCCCCCCACGAAAATCCACACGAGCATTGTCAAATCCCCCCCACGAAAATCCACACGAGCATTGTCAAATCCCCCCCACGAAAATCCACACGAGCATTGTCAAATCCCCCCCACGAAAATCCACACGAGCATTGTCAAATCCCCCCCCACGAAAATCCACATGAGCATTGTCAAATCCCCCCCCACGAAAATCCACACGAGCATTGTCAAATCCCCCCCCACGAAAATCCACATGAGCATTGTCAAATCCCCCCCCACGAAAATCCACACGAGCATTGTCAAATCCCCCCCAAGAAAATCCACATGAGCATTGTCAAATCCCCCCCCAAGAAAATCCACACGAGCATTGTCAAATCCCCCCCCACGATAAAAGCAAGTCAGGAAAATATACTTTTCCTGAATATTAAAAAGAAATCACTATGTTAACAACTATAACAATAATGATGAAAGCAAACAAGTTAAAATAAAAACGTTAAGTTAGACCACCTGGAGGCAAGGTGGGTATTTATATGCTGGGTAATTTAAGTGAGTATCACTTTCGCATCATTGAGAATCAAAATTTTTGATATGATTGAAAGGCGATCGTTGTGCAATCGATGAGGTTAACTCAAAACACTGTATTCCTGAATTTGAATCACTCAATACGAAATGACTAGTTCAACCAAAAAAAAAACAAACTAAAAACAGGCATGAAATCCAGGTCAGTGAACACCTTGTGAGTAGACTGTGGTCGCTCATGGCCTCTCTCAGCAAATGAGCTGTGGCTTCTGGAGAAATGCAGAGTTCCAGGCCTGAGCCAAGCATGTCCCAGCTGCGCCTGCAACAGCACACCACACCCGAAGGAACAGACTGATCAGAGACCGCCGAACTTACCTCCAAAGGCTCAACCCAAATAAGCCCCCACTGGCCAATGATGTAAGAATGTGAGCATCAATAAGGAAAATAAACACTGTATTGAAATACAATTAATTTATGAGTTAATGGTGATACTAAAACAAAGTAAAACAAAAAGCCCAAAATATGAACTTGACCTCAAGGTAAACAACTAGTCAATTAGGAATTTTTTCTTTAATAAAAATTTGGAATTGAAATATCATCATTTCATAGTTCCTAACAAATCAGTAAATCTAGGCAATAGTCTTCAGTGGCTGCGGACACCACAGGGAGAGGCCACCAGACACCAGGTGCTGCAGGTGGACCTTGCTTGCCCCGTGGGAGGAGCTCAGGAGCAGCCACTCTCGCCACATGTGCAGATACAACATAGGGCTTCATGTGCAAAACTCGTCACAGAGAAGTGACGGATGCTCACTCTTCCACAGCATGGGCTGGATGCAGAAGTTTCGGGTGCACCATGTTTGGGAGAGGGCCTGGCTGTCAGGCTTGTGTGTGCGAACACCCTGGCAGGGCAGAGCCAGCTCAGAGGTGGGGACGTCGAGTTTCTCTGCATCATGAGTGATCTGTCCAAGGAGTTCCAGGCCAGGAGCCTGGAGAGGGAGCAGACATCTAGAAGGAGGGTTTGCTCACCACCACCTGGGCTGCTTTCTCACCATCCTGTGGGCTGCAAGTCTGAGACGAACGAAGGTGCCAGCAGGTTGGGGTCTGGTGGTGCTGGGTTCATAGACGGCCCTTCTGCCTGTGTCCTCACCAGGAGGACAGAGGGCTCTGGTCTCCTCCTCTTCTTTTGACACCAATCCCATTACGGGACCTCATCTAACCCTAGAGACCTCTCAGAGGTCCCGCCTCCTAATACCGTCCCACTGGGGGTTAGGGCTTCAACATAGAAATTTGTGGGGCAGACAAAACATTTGGTCCATGACAGCCCGGACAGCTGTGCCCACTTGGGATGCCAGCATCACCCAAAGACCCTGAGGCTCCTGAGGGCATCCGACTCCAGCTGAGATTGCTCATTGCTGAGCTCCCAAAAGGAGGAAAGGAGCTGCTACATCCACATGCATCTTCCATCATCCAGCAAGAAATAAAACGAGAAAGTGGGCCTGACACGGTCCAACCTCCAGATCCGAGTACGGGAGGTGGAGAAATGTGTTAAAGGACTCATGGGAACGCTGTGGGAAATCAGACAATGCTGTATCTTGGACAAAAAAGGAGAGGAAGGGTCAACTCTAAGGTTACAAGAAATGCAAGAGACACACCGATTAATCATGGATGAGACCCTCTGATTCAAACCAAAAAACTCTGAGTATAATTGGGAGGCATTTGAGGAAATGAGAATGTGGATATTTTATTTGTCTGTTGCTGTGTAACATGCCACCCCAAAACACAGTGGCCTAAAATCACACCCATTTTATTTGCTTACAATTCTGTGAGCCCCGGACTTGTACATTTTATTCTGTCTTTCGTACATATTGGTAAATTTCCATAATAAAAATAAAAAGCAAAACAAATAAGTACAAAGCCAAACATACATACACACCTGGAAGGGAACAGGAATGGGCCCCATCCCACAGGGCTGTGAGTGCTGCAGAATCTTAAGCAACCTCATGTGCAGACCAGAACTGGATGTGCGTACTGTGACACTGGGTGTGTGTACCACTCTGCAGCAACAAAAGCAATCTGAATTGTACCAAAACCTCACCAAAGAGGCCGTCTTCCTGGCTCAACCCTAGCCAGAAGCTGAGCTACCAAAGTACGTGCATTTTCTGCTTTATCACCTCCACGGTGCTTTTCTATTTCGATTTTAAATATGGAAGAGCCTGAGAGCCCATTTCAGCAAAATGCTTCTGGTGAGAGGGCAGCTATTCCCTGCTTGGGGCAGTGGCTTGTGGCCTCCCAGGGGGCATCCGGAGTCCCTCACACAGTAACAGTAACCATACACAGAGCTAACGGCTCCTGCAGCTGTGTGGGCAATGCTGCTGCCTCCAGGCCCAGCGGCCTCTTCCCTCTCGTGCTTCTTCCCGTCTGTTCTGTGCCCGTTCTCTGACCCACTCCACTGCTCTCCCCACACTCACTGAAGATCAGAGAGAGTCTGACCTTTACTCCAGCTAAGGGCTAAATCCCTGGGGGAATTTTGCAGCAAAGGAGCAGGTGGGGTTACCCACATCCTCTTCCAGACATCACTGACACCAGGCTTGCTTCAGGCCCAGGCTGTCCCCTGCTGGCAGAAGCATCCAGGGAGCTAGGAAAGCTCTGCGCGTGGGTGTTCCTCCTACAGGCGGCGGAATCTGCCTCCTCCACTTCCCTTCCCCCTTCCCCTAGCCCCAGTATCCAGTCTCAAAGCAGTCCTGTTGATTCTTTTGCCAAAGTCATCTCTCAACTGAACCAACACCTTCCGACTGGGCTCTCACTCCACAGTACAGAGGAAGTGAGCCCTTAAGGGGGCAGATCGAGGCCAGTCACATCCACGTCGAAAAACGAAAAGAAGCCAAACCCTTCCCTGCAGCTTTGGGTCCTGCTGGCTCCCTGGCTCTCAGGGCAGCCTCTCAGGGTTTCTCTCTGAACTTCGACGGGGGCGCCCACCCTCCCTCCTGCGTCTCCTTGCTTTTCGCTCTGCCTCACCCCGACCTTCCCGTTTTCCCAGGCTCCCCGTGACTCTAACGGGCTGGGAGGAGGAAGCGCCTGCACGATGCACTGTGTGACGCAGGCTCATCGCTCCGCGAGCTTTTCTGGCCTATGTAGTCACCAAGTCACCGATTGTGCTCTTTCTTGCCACTCATATACATTTTCCTGAAAGCCAGACCCTTGCCTGTCCTGTGTGCCACACTCTTAGAGCCCTGGGCCCATGTGGCCAGCGTTAGTGTTCCCTAAGCATTTGCTGAATGATCCCAAATCTGACCTGGCCCGATTCTGCCACTGGTGTCTCAGCGGAGCAGGCTTCATGAGTTCCTCTCTTACCTGAGGGTTTGGCAGCCTTTGTGAAGGGAGGAAGAGGCTGCAGTGCCTTCCTGGACAGAGGAATGACTGGTTTGGCAGCCTTTGTGAAGGGAGGAAGAGGCTGCAGTGCCTTCCTGGACAGAGGAATGACTCCCGCAGTGTGGGTTTTACGCATGTGCAGGCCACAAGAACAGGCACTGGGCGGGGGGCAGGCCTCTCCGCAAGCCTCTGCCCCACGGGGCACCCAGTCAGTGACATAACAAGAGCCCCGGTAGTGAGGGGGCAGAACTGGGTTCGAGCTGTGGGGTCCAGAGTTGTGTTAAGTCAGAGCCGTAGAGTGAGGCACACTATCACTTTGAGGCACAAACACCCCAAATTTTCATGGGCCACTCATGGGCAGCCTCTGCCACCAAGATTCATGACCCGTGAAACAGCATGTTATCCCTGCTTCTCCTGACCTCTCCATGAAAGACCAGCTCTCCTGGATCCTGGGGCAACTGGACCCCAAGGGTACCTCCCTGGGGAATGGGTTTATTTTTTATCAGCAGGAATATAGTAGTTCCCCAGGATCAGCTGCTGAAGCGATTGGAAAAACCAAGCCCCAAGAAGTGGCCTTTAATTAGCCCCTGTAGTCATTCCAAACTAATTTTTTTAAAGTGCTCATTCATTTAAGTGGATGCTATGTGCTTTAAAATAAGAGCTGGCTGCGTCTCCTAGGAGAAAGTCACGCTCAGTGGCCTCTGTGAGTTCCAGCTCTCAGGTGTGGTGACCGCAGGGCAGCTCCATGCTGATGTCAGCTGCACTCCAGGTTCAGACTGGGACCTGGAGGCAGCAGATGGGAACCTGCGCTCCCCTGACCTTGAGAGCAGGGAGGTCAGGAGCCCTGTGGGCTGAGTAATCCTCTGAAGCACTTGCTGGCCTGGAAAGAATGTGTTTTTCAGGCTTAATCTGTTATGATATGTAATTGGAAAATGTAATTTGCTGTGTAAACAAGCAGCAGACTGGCCATTCTGCTGGCAGCTGCCGGTGCCCAGAGTACCTTCCCAGAGCCGCCTTCCTGCAGGGCTTCACCCCCTGGTTATCTCAGGCCCTTGACAGATGACATGCTGGGAAAAGCCTCAAGTCTGTATAGAAAGCGCATTTAATCCCAGTTTAACCAGGTGAGCTTGCCTCTTGGGACCCCCAGTTGCTAGATAAGAAGCACCTGACTTTGAAAAGGAACCAAACCCAAGCATGCACACTTCACAGCAGCTGGATTAATCCCAGCGCTCGCCGAGACTGCATGCTAAACCCGCTAAGCCTTTCTGAGAGTCTGTTTCACTTCTTTGAATACATCGGTTCCTGGGAGGGCACTGAAAACGTGTTCTCAAGCTGGTCCTGTGGGAGCCAAGGGGAGGGCAGACCTCCCAACTGACACCCCCAACCCCACCCATACCTCCCATCTTGCACTCCACACCCCACATCTCCTACCCCCCACCTCCACCCCATCCCACAATCTTCACCCCAACCCTACCCTCTACTCCCACCCCACCCTACAGTCCTCAGCCCCATACCCCACACCCCCCACCTTTACCCCCACCCACCACCTCTCACCTCTCACCCCTCACCCAGTCCCCACCCTATACCTTCCACCCCCTCCACCCCAAGGCCCCTGCCCCAACCCCTCACCTGTACCCCAACCCCCACCTCCCATCCCCTACTCCCAACCCCCACCTCCCACCCCTCACCCCCATCCCCATCCCCACCCTACACATACCACCCCACACCCCCTTCCCCCACCCCTCATCTGCACCCCATCCCCTGTTCCCACCCCCACCCCTCAGTCCCTCAACCCCCACTCCCGCACTCACCACCTCCCTCCTGTGTGCCTCCCACTTCTGGCTCCTGGGTTTCTTTCCTTCGTCCTCACTGCGGGGCAGGGCTCTGCCCTGGGCCTTCCTGGGCCCTGGTTTATTTACTGCAGGCCTCACCAGGAGGGTGGCATGGGACGAATCTGACCCAGGGATGCCCCCTATCTTCAGAATCCAGGGCCCTAGAGCGCTGGGTGGGGGCAGTGCTAAGGAAGTCCATGGGTCCTGGAAGAAGCATGGTCTTTAGCCTAAACTAAACCTGGGAGTGAATCCCGGCCCTGTCATTTGGGGCTCCCTGGATGCCATATCCCATCTTTCTGAACTCGTTTCTTCACACGTCTGTGGGGATGATGTTGACTTTCATGCTGATGCAGAGGTGAGGGGATCCCCTTGGCTCATAACCCTTAACCCTGTAACTGAGCAGCTTGGCTTCAAAATGCAGTCGGAAATTTTCTTTTTCTTTCTCTTTTCTTACTAGTCTCAAGCCGACTGCAGAAGCCTTTTCCCCTTAACCTTAAAACAGACTCCACATCCCTCCCTCTCCCACGGTAAACCCTGTCCACATTATCTAACTGGATGCTTACTTAGAAGTTACAGGGGTCAACCTTGAGACAGACCAAACCTGGAGACCCAGCTGCAAAATTCCAGAGATCCCCTTGAAGCCGTTAGCCCACAACCTGGTCATTGTTGTGATTATGCCAGTCCATGCTCCAGGAGGACTGTGATAGCCACTGAAACAAGAGACACAGATCTCACACCCCACATCGCTCACTTACCATTACAAAGTGAAATACCTCCCACATCAAGCTTTCCTTCTTAAACCCCTGCCCTCAGCCCAACCTTCAAAGCAGTTTCTCTAGGTGTAAACCTGGCCACTTCCCCCTGTTGCCATGGAAATAAAGTGGCTTTCCATTCACCGCTCTTGCTGTTGAGTTTGCACACGGCAAGCAGCCCAGCCTGCACTGGGTCACAACTTCTCAATTGCCTCCTTCTGCGAGAGAGGGTGAGGTGGTCGGGCTCCACAAAAGGCCTCAGATTAAACAGCTTCAAAGCTCCCCCTTGGGCAGCCTTCCTCTGTTCTCAACCTCTTTACCACCCTGCCTGCAGGATGCAATGGTCCTCACTACAGATGGAGCATCCCACCCACTGAGGAAGCACCTGCTCAGGAGGGTGTGATGACTGGGGACATGCAGCCGGAAGCCAGGGAATACCCACCACACCCCTCCCCATGCTCCATGCAGCATGTCCTGTGTTCAAGCCAGGGCAGTGACAAGGAAGGTCAGCACAGCCCCATGCTTCCAGCAGCTCAGTCTCTTCTGTGAGTGGCAGCAGTGCGAGGTGTGGGTTGGATAAGTGCTTTGAACCCCAACGCTAAGGTGGGCTACGTGGAGCTCCCAGGATGCTGGGGTCCCAGGCCCCAGTGAGTAAAGCTACCAGGAGGTTGGGGAAGGGAAGAGAGGCCGAGGTCAACAGCCTAACTTGGACTTTAGTTGTCCCCAGCCACAGCATTCCAACAATGGACGTTGTGCACCTGCAATCAGAGCCCATACCCTTCGTGTGCAGGAGCAGTGGAGGGGCTGGCACAGGAAGCACTCTCTGCGCCCCTGCCCACCTGCATAAAAGATTTTGTTGGTCACCCCAAAAGTAGAATAAAGCAGCCTGAATCATAATTAAGATGAAAGAAGGAGAAAAAGGTAGACAGTAATTAAGCAAGAAAAGCAATAAAACTCAAATGGAGATGATATGGACATAGACATGTGAGTTTGCTGCACTTCTGGTTCCAAGCTTTCTGGAAGTATTTGCCAAAAGGGGGTCATCACGGGCCAGTCTTGATTCAGAGTCCACAAGATTAAAACAAGCCCTTACTCAGGGAATGTGCTGCTCTTCCTGGTTCTAGAGTCAGCAGACAGGGATTCCTCTTGGGAGGCCCCACGGTGTGGCACAAGCAGCCCAGGGACACACAGAGGAGGGAACCCTCTCAGGCTCAACAGCTGTGTGCTTGCAAAAAACAGCAGAAGCTGGCTGTCCACGAGGAAGCACCCTGAGTCCTGGAAAGTAAGGCTACCCAAGACAACTGGCAAGAAGTCACAGGTAAAGCGTGTGCCCGTCCTTACTCTAAATGTGTACTCTTTGGTCTTGGTCTCTGCACATGTGGGCCCTCAGCTTTTCTTAATGTGTAAAGTCAGTTAATTGCCATTGAATCAGTGCCTGCTAGGTGACCGCACACTAGACACTAAGGTGACAAGGCTAAGAAAATAAGATGCTGGAATTGTACACTTGAAAATGGTTAGGATGGTAAATTGTATGTTATATATAGTTTACCAGAATTTTAAAAGGTAATAAATAAATAAGGTAAAACCTCCTGCCCCAAGGCACTCACAGCCTTGGGAAGGGCATATGGCTTCTAAGTGTGGGGAATCTGTAGCTCCAAGCCTGTGTGCAGGTGATTTGTTGGAGCCATCTCCCTGGTCGTGTGCGGGCGCACCCTTCCTGGGCAATGACTCCACCATCCTGCTTGTCGCTGCATTCGAATGGCCCTGTGTGTGCAGACGGCACAGATGCACCATAATGAGAGTCCTTGTGTCCTTGCCTTGGGCGACACAAATGTGGCAGAGACTATAATATTTTATCTAGACTACAGGATGTGAATTCCTGTGTGTTCTTGCACTACCAACTTTAATAATGTCTTTGCATGCCATATATTCTCTAACAGGCAATAACAGATATAAACGGTCCTGGGTGCTCAGCGCTGCTGGGTTTTGGGGTCTGCTTTAGGGGAAACATGATGGCCAGGGTGTGAAAAGCTTTCTAAAACCTGGCACCTGGTGTGTTTGCTCTTGTAAAACACGTCCCCAGAACCAGCGGCCACCTGGCCTCTGGGGCCCCCTGCAGCTTATGTGAATACACGTGGAGTGATTACACATGTGGAGTGATTACACATGTGGAGTGATTACACGTGGAGTGACTACACGTGGAGTGACTACACATGTGGAGCAATTACACATGTGGAGCAATTACACATGTGGAGCGATTACACATGGTGGGATTACATGTGGAGCAATTACACACGTGGAGCAATTACACACGTGGAGCGATTACATGTGGCGGGATTACACGTGGAGTGATTACACACATGGAGCAATTACACACGTGGAGCAATTACACATGTGGAGTGATGACACACATGGAGCGATTACACATGTGGAGTGATTACATGTGGAGCGATGACACACGTGGAGCAATTACACATGTGGAGTGATTACATGTGGAGTGATTACACATGTGGAGCGATTACACGTGGTGGGATTACACGTGGAGTGATTACACACGTGGAGCAATTACACATGGAGCGATTACACACATGGAGCGATTACACACGTGGAGCGATTACACATGTGGAGCGATTACACACATGGAGTGATTACACACGTGGAGCGATGACACACATGGAGCGATTACACATGTGGAGTGATTACACGTGGAGCGATGACACATGTGGAACAATTACACACGTGGAGTGATTACACGTGGTGGAATTACATGTGGAGTGATTACACACGTGGAGCGATTACATGTGGAGCGATTACACATGTGGAGTGATTACATGTGGAGTGATGACACACACGGAGCAATTACACATGGAGCGATTACACATGTGGGGCAACTACACACGTGGAGCGATTACACACGTGGGGCAACTACACACGTGGAGTGATAACACACGTGGGGCGACTACACATGTGGGTGATTACACACGTGGAGCGATTACACACGTGGAGTGATTACACACGTGAGGTGACCGAAACGGATGCTCATGGCTACTTTCCCACCCTGGAGGAGACTCTGCCATCTGGGCTTGGACTAAGGTCAAGGCAGTGTGTGAATCCGATCTCCCCCCTTATGTAATAAGGTGTTTTCCAGATCTGTGGACCTGTTACGTCATGGCTTTGATGAATAAGAATGAAAAAGGTAAGTGAGAAAACGAACAAAACAAATATATCTGTAGGAATTCAGTGCTCTCAAAGAACTGCAGCTCATTGCCTTCTCAAAACTCAGATACTGCTATTCAAATGAGATAGGATGCAGTAAAAATAAGTAACACAACGATTTCTGAGTGTCCATTTTGGGTAACTGTTGACTATAAGCCTCAGGTATTGCTTCTTTTGTGTGTGTCTCTATTGGTGTGTGTTTAACCCAACTGACCAATTTAGAAAATGTAATATTCTTTTGATATTTCAAAAATTTAAAAAATTAATTCAAAAAATTAATTCAAAAATGGTATGATTTTCACTAGAAGGCAAATAACATCAAAAAGGTATTTTAATGAGAAATTTCATCATTAGATATTCTTTTAGATTTTTTCCTTTGGAATTGCGGATGTTTCTGGAAAGAGCAAAGTGGTATCATGACTTCAGAGTGAGAATGTGGGACAGAGGCGGGCGGGAGGAAACACGTTTGGTGGGAGGTGGACACAGGCCTAGAGCCGGAGCTGGGGAGCCTGCAGCCTCCAGTGTGGGATTTGGTCAGCAGTGCAGGGACAGTGCTTCTCATCGCCCCTCCCCTCACTGCACTCTCAGAGCCCCCACAGCCGCTCTTGGGTTGCTGCTCTTCAGAACCTGTCACACTTTCCCAGAGAATTCATCTCATTTTCTTAACAGTTTGCACAGGTCTTCCATGCCCTGTTGAGTTCCCAGTGCGATGCTCCTCTCATTGCATGCATTGGTCGGTTTAGGCTTTGTTGTCTGCTCTGTGTGGTGAGGCTGGGGGGCTGGAACTGTGTCTTATTACTTTGTATATCTCTGGTGCTAAATCTGGAGGAGATGTACAATCTGTTTCTTTTTAAAAATTAATTGTTTGATCCCCTTCGCCCACATGGCCTAAGGTGACCTAGTCCATCATGAATTCCCCCAGGCCTCTGGTTCCTACTTTCCCGTTTACCCAGGTGTCCACCCCACCCACTCCCCTGTCCAGGAACTCTGACCTGCTCCACCTCCTTACTCAAGCCTGTCACAGCGCCATCTCTGACTCTCCTGATGTCACTAGCTCTGGGTTCCCTCATCTCCTCGGGTATTTAGGGATCACAGCATTCATTTGTACATTTCACTTGCCCACCTTCCCCGCTGCCACCGACGGACTTGCTTCTCCAGGAACGCAAATCCTACATAGTGAATTGTAAATTTTCAAGTATTACCCAAGGGTCCTCTTTGTTCCCTGCAGTGTACCAGGTTGCTGATCTCTGGATTTATTCTCCTTAGAGCTTCCTCTCTCATACCCTTCTCTGATCTGTCCTATGTCGGGGAGCTGGCTGCCTCCAGGGGGGTATGTGTCTGGCCCAGCTTTGGCACTGCTCACTGTGAATCTGGGTAAGTCCCCTCCCCACTCTGGGCCTTGGTTTTGCCACTTGGAAATGTTAGGTTGTTTGCTTGATCGCATCCTTTCTCTAGAGTTCTATGTATCTGAAAATCAACACATCTGTTCTTATTTTTCTTGATAACTCCTGAGCTTATCCATGGGGCTCTGATCTTGAATAGTGCTTCAGTACAATATTTGATACAAATTTGAGCAAAATCCAGTGAGATATTTTTAAACTATGTAAGTGTGATTTCTCCTCACTGCAACGAAGCATTATAATTTTCATGACTATGTCTACCTCTAAAGCATCTGCCATGGTTTCGACCGCTGTGAGACTGTAGTCTTTACCGAGTGGTCAAAGCCATCCTCAGCTTAATGAAAACCAACTATGTGTTCCTAAAATTATGAAAGTTCAAAATGACAGTGCTCATTTCAGTTCACAGAAAAAACCCTTTGTGTTCATTTTTTTAGTCACCTTAGCAGAGACTCTCTCAATTGTCAGTGCCTTTCTCAAAGCAGATCTTGAAGTGACAGAGCCTGCTGTTTTGAATGTAGTTGTGCGCCCTAATTTTTTAAAAGTCTCCAGTTGCAAAAATTACGTTGTTGTTAAGGTTGAGAATGTGTGAACTCAAGGCAGTCTGTAAATGTGGTGCCAAAGCTCCTTACATTGGTATTCAAACAATGTAACCTTACAGTCAACATATAGGACAGATACTTTCCCTCCCTCCATCTCTTTCTTTTTGCTTTTTGTTCAGTGACGGTGTTATGTGGATAAGGGAACACATTACTCCTTACACATCGTCTTTATACAACATACACTCAGGCTCAGATTCTACCGCTATCCACTGCTTGCTGACATCTTTTTGAGCATATGACATCTATCAGGTAGCTGCATGGAGTTTAGGTCCAGATATTCATGGGTTCTGCATAGGAGCTCAGCCTCTAATAAGATCTGTGACAATGTCCCGTCTCTTACCCGTCTCTTAATATTCCTGTCTTGATATTCCATTTTTACTTTATAATTATTTTCTATCTTCATTTGGTTTTATGTTATGAAATATTTCATTGTAAACCGTTTCAAATCTTTTCTGGAACAGTGTGGCACAGAAACAAACCTCTTACTCTTCTCATCCTTCCTTCTTTTTTTCTTGGGGGAGGGTGGTTATTTCTGAATTTTATTTTTATTTTATTTTAAGTTATGGGATACTTGTATAGGATATGCAGGTTTGTTGCATAGGTAAACATGTGCCATGGTGGTTTGCTGCACCCATCAACCCATCACCCAGGTATTAAATCCTGCATCCATTAGCAATTTTTCCTGATGCTCTCCCTCTCCCCGCTCCACCCCCGCAACAGGTCCCAGTGTGTGTTGTCTCCATCCCTGTGTCCATGTGTTCTCATTGTTCACTTCACACTTACAAGTGAAAACATGCGGTGTTGGGTTTTCTGTTTCTGCGTTAGTTTACTGAGGATGATAGCTTCCAGCTCCATCCATATCCTTGCAAAGGACATGATCACATTCTTTTTTAGGGCTGCATAGTATTCCATGGTGTATATGTACCATGTTTTCTTTATCCAGTCTGTCACTGATGGGCATTTGGGTTGATTCCATGTCTTTCCCAATGTGAATAGTGCTGCAATGAACATACACGTGCATGTATCTTTATAATAGAATGTTTTATATTCCTTTGAGTATAGACACAGTAATAGGATTGCTGGGTCAAATGGTATTTCTGGTTCTAGGTCTTCGAGGAATCACCACACTGTCTTCCCCTAACCAAATTTAAAACAGTTAACGATTTATAAAATAATATATTCTTCTTTTCAAATTATCCATATTCAGTGAAACATTTCATGTGGAAACTAAAATTTGCTGGATAAAAATTTCACTTCACAGTTCACAGTCTGTTTCACTAACATTTGTGCATAAAACCTATATATCTGAAGGAAAAAATGCCTAAAAGCAAAGAGAATATGAGGGTAGCAATGGGGAAAACATAAATTGGCACCGAAATCTTTGAAAAGTATCCCAACTCAAGCTGTTTTAGGTTTATGCTTTACTCAATTTACCTTTATCAGAGTGGCCTGAAACAATATTTATTGACCTTATAATTTATACTAAGGGATAGCATATATGTTGGCTTTGGGCTTTCTAAGAAATAGTAAAAGGATAAATAGTGAATTGGTCACCTAATCGGGAAAGGTAGTTCCTTGGTAAGATGATAATTTAAGATGTGAATGACCACAGTGTATTGCCCTGTCCACCCCTTCAGCCTTATGGCCTCAGGCAAGGCGGCCACTTCAATACAGCCCTGCAGAGTCAGAGGGCCTGAGTTCAAGCCCTAACACCTTTGTCTCTCTGATTTGCCCACTCTGACACAAGGCAGGCTTCTCACTTCTCAGAGTGTTTCCTCATTAGGAGTCTGATAATAATTCAGATCCTACCTCTCAAGGGAAAAAAGGAAATAGTACATACAACAACGCTCTATATAGTATACCTTGATGTCCCTAAATTATTATATTTCTGGATGCTTTTCCTGAAGCAAGTGTTTGGCTGGACTACCAAAGTCAGTAATTTCATAGTATTTATCGTAACTACTGTCCTCTCCATTTTACCTAAAACATTAATTTTCCAATAAGAATACACCAGAGGTTCTATAATTGTACTGCCAGACTTAATTTCTCACCCTTTCCCCCTTAGTCTTTGAATAAAACAATTTCTATACATTTATTGAAAACTCTAAGTCTGAATTATTTGATAACATTAACTTTGATTTCAGATACAGATAGATATATTTCTTCAGCCAAGTCATATTTTGATGTGGAAAACAATACTCCTAGTTCTGTTTGTCCTTTCATCCTATGGTGAAGACTTCAAGCACACTATAATTTATTCATGCCTTACCTTAGTCCTTCATGCCTCTACACTCTTATTATATGTATTTTAAATTAATTTTTTATTTTTATTTAAATTTATTTTTATTTTTTATTTTTATTACATGGTAATACATGCACAATAGAAAAAAATTAAGAGGTTAAGAAATGAAAAATAAGGTTTTGTGCCCTTCCCCACTCTTCTAATTCTACTCCCACTCTTAGCAGTTGAAGAATCCCTCCAGAAAAATCTCATGTCTATCTAAGCACGTCCATATGGATGTGGCTTCACATTATGGGCTCTGTCAACTAAAATTGCTCTGCGCTGTGGTCTTCTGGTCTAGCGATTATGCAGGCTGCATTTTCACAAGAGCACAGGAAGTCTGCCCCACTCTCTCCAGCCCCCAGCGAGGTTGTTCCCAACATCCCACAGAGAGTTCCCCCTACATCCCCTCCAGGGTCCCTTAGCTACGCTTGTCCGCAAAGCCCACCTGCCAATCCTCCCACGTCCCACTCCAGCTCCCACCCAATCCCCTCCCCCATCTCCCCACATACCCCACCGCCTTTGTTCCCCAGACATCCCTTCCTGGTCGCCCTACATCCCACTCCAGGGTCCCCCTAACCCTCCCAATCCCTCATGCCTCCATATCCCCTGCTGGTCCCCCCACACCCCCCCGTCTCCGTCCCTTCACATTCCACTGCAGGATCCTCCTAACACTCCCCTGTCCCCTCAGACCCCACTCCCTGCCCCCCCAAATCTCACTCCAGGGTCCCCCCCAAGCCCCTCTCCCATCTCCCCACACGCCTCTTCTGGTCCCCTCTCCCCACTCCTGCCGCCTCCTCCGCAGGTGCTCACTGACCCCCAGCCGCCCCTTCCTCAGCTGCTCACTGATCTCCGGCCGCCCCCACCTCCGCAAGTGCGCACTGACTCCGAGACTTCCCCCTCCCCAGATGCGCACTGACCCTCGACTGCCCGGTCCCCAGGTGCACACCGGTCCCCAACTGCCCCCTCGGCAGGTGCGCACTGATCCCTGGACCGCCCCGTCCCCAGGTGAGCACTGGCCCCCGGCTGACCCAGCCTCAGGTGCGCACTGACACCCAGACTGTCCCCTCTCCAGGTGCGCACTGACTACTGTTCTGCCCCATCCCCAGGTGCACACCGGCCCCCGACTGCCACCTCCCCAGGTGATCACTGATCCCCGGAGCGCACCCTCTGTAGGTGCGCACTGACCCCCGGCCACCCCCTCCGCAGGAGGGCACTGACGCCCGGACCGCCCCTTCCGCAAATGCGCACTGACCTCCAGACCGCCTCCTCCCCAGGTGCACACTGACCCCCGGCCGCCCCCACCTCCCCAGGTGCGCCCTGACCCCGACCGTTCCCTCCTCAGGTGCTCACTGACCCCCAACCGTCCCCTCCCCAGGTGCGCACTGACCCCCGGCCGCCCCCTCCCAAGGTGTGCACGGACCCCCGGCTGCCCCCGCCGCAGGTGCGCAGACTCCGCGACTGCTGCCTCTCCAGGTGTGCACTGACCCCTGGACTGCCCCGTCTCCAGGTGGCCGTCTCCTACTGCCACCTCCCCAGGTGAGCACTGACCCCCGGACCGCACCCTCCTGAGGTGCGCGCACTGACCCCCGGCCATCCCCTCCGCAGGGGGGCACTGACGCCAGGACCGTCCCTTCCGCAAATGCGCACTGGCCCCCCAGACCGTCCCCTCCGCAGGTGTACACTGACCCCGGCCGTCCCCACCTCCGCAGGTGCACACTGACCCCCAGACCGCCCCCTCCCCAGGTGCACAGACCCCCGGCCGCCCCCTCCCAAGGTGCGCACTGATCCCGGCCGTCGCCCCCCCAGGTGCCCACTGACTCCGGGCCGCCCCCTCCTCAGGTGAGGACTAATCCCCCGACCGCCCCCTCCCCAGGTGGGCACTGACCCCGGTCGTCCCCACCTCCGCAGGTGCGCACTGACCCCCGGCCGCCCCCTCCTCGGGTGCGCACTGACCCCCGGCCTCCCCCTCCTCGGGTGCGCACTGACCCCCGGCCGCCCCCTCCTCGGGTGCGCACTGACCCCCGGCCGCCCCCTCCTCGGGTGCGCACTGACCCCCGGCCGCCCCCTCCTCGGGTGCGCACTGACCCCCGGCCGCCCCCTCCTCGGGTGCGCACTGACCCCCGGCCGCCCCCTCCTCGGGTGCGCACTGACCCCCGGCCGCCCCCTCCTCGGGTGCGCACTGACCCCCGGCCGCCCCCTCCTCGGGTGCGCACTGACCCCCGGCCGCCCCCTCCTCGGGTGCGCACTGACCCCCGGCCGCCCCCTCCTCGGGTGCGCACTGACCCCCGGCCGCCCCCTCCTCGGGTGCGCACTGACCCCCGGCCGCCCCCTCCTCGGGTGCGCACTGACCCCCGGCCGCCCCCTCCTCGGGTGCGCACTGACCCCCGGCCGCCCCCTCCTCGGGTGCGCACTGACCCCCGGCCGCCCCCTCCTCGGGTGCGCACTGACCCCCGGCCCGCCCCCTCCTCGGGTGCGCACTGACCCCCGGCCGCCCCCTCCTCGGGTGCGCACTGACCCCCGGCCGCCCCCTCCTCGGGTGCGCACTGACCCCCGGCCGCCCCCCCTCCTCGGGTGCGCACTGACCCCCCCTCCTCGGCCGCCCCCTCCTCGGGTGCGCACTGACCCCCGGCCGCCCCCTCCTCGGGTGCGCACTGACCCCCGGCCGCCCCCTCCTCGGGTGCGCACTGACCCCCGGCCGCCCCCTCCTCGGGTGCGCACTGACCCCCGGCCGCCCCCTCCTCGGGTGCGCACTGACCCCCGGCCGCCCCCTCCTCGGGTGCGCACTGACCCCCGGCCGCCCCCTCCTCGGGTGCGCACTGACCCCCGGCCGCCCCCTCCTCGGGTGCGCACTGACCCCCGGCCGCCCCCCCTCCTCGGGTGCGCACTGACCCCCGGCCGCCCCCTCCTCGGGTGCGCACTGACCCCCGGCCGCCCCCTCCTCGGGTGCGCACTGACCCCCGGCCGCCCCCTCCTCGGGTGCGCACTGACCCCCGGCCGCCCCCTCCTCGGGTGCGCACTGACCCCCGGCCGCCCCCTCCTCGGGTGCGCACTGACCCCCGGCCGCCCCCTCCTCGGGTGCGCACTGACCCCCGGCCGCCCCCCCTCCTCGGGTGCGCACTGACCCCCGGCCGCCCCCTCCTCGGGTGCGCACTGACCCCCGGCCGCCCCCTCCTCGGGTGCGCACTGACCCCCGGCCGCCCCCTCCTCGGGTGCGCACTGACCCCCGGCCGCCCCCTCCTCGGGTGCGCACTGACCCCCGGCCGCCCCCCTCCTCGGGTGCGCACTGACCCCCGGCCGCCCCCTCCTCGGGTGCGCACTGACCCCCGGCCGCCCCCTCCTCGGGTGCGCACTGACCCCCGGCCGCCCCCTCCTCGGGTGCGCACTGACCCCCGGCCGCCCCCTCCTCGGGTGCGCACTGACCCCCGGCCGCCCCCTCCTCGGGTGCGCACTGACCCCCGGCCGCCCCCCCCTCCTCGGGTGCGCACTGACCCCCGGCCGCCCCCTCCTCGGGTGCGCACTGACCCCCGGCCGCCCCCTCCTCGGGTGCGCACTGACCCCCGGCCGCCCCCTCCTCGGGTGCGCACTGACCCCCGGCCGCCCCCTCCTCGGGTGCGCACTGACCCCCGGCCGCCCCCCTCCTCGGGTGCGCACTGACCCCCGGCCGCCCCCTCCTCGGGTGCGCACTGACCCCCGGCCGCCCCCTCCTCGGGTGCGCACTGACCCCCGGCCGCCCCCTCCTCGGGTGCGCACTGACCCCCGGCCGCCCCCTCCTCGGGTGCGCACTGACCCCCGGCCGCCCCCTCCTCGGGTGCGCACTGACCCCCGGCCGCCCCCTCCTCGGGTGCGCACTGACCCCGGCCTCCCCCTCCTCGGGTGCTCACTGACCCCGGCCTCCCCCTCCTCGGGTGCTCACTGACCCCGGCCGCCCCCTCCTCGGGTGCTCACTGACCCCGGCCGCCCCCTCCTCGGGTGCTCACTGACCCCGGCCGCCCCCTCCTCGGGTGCTCACTGACCCCGGCCGCCCCCTCCTCGGGTGCGCACTGACCCCGGCCGCCCCCTCCTCGGGTGCGCACTGACCCCGGCCGCCCCCTCCGCGGGTGCGCACTGACCCCTGGCGGCCGCGAGAGGGAACTGCCAGATTTTGTCTCTTGCTCCTGGGCTTCGTCTTTTTTAAACACTTTTCCCAATTATTGTTTTTCAGATTTGCCAAGTTATTTCTGATTTAACCTAAACCAACTCTTCAGCCGCGCCGTCTCAGGGACCCCAAGCGCCGCTCTGGTGGACGCCTGGAGCCGCCGCCTCCCGAGAGTCCACACCCCATCTTGACTCAAGCCTGCCCTGGGTGGGTATCACAGCGCATTACTGAATAATTGGTTTGGGAGACTCAAAAAAAGTGTTATCTTTTGGGGGTGGATTGGCTGGAAAATGCTTTAAAATATGAATTTTTAATGAGTATGTAAATACCAGCCTCCCTCATCTCAGACAGGAAGAAGCTGAGGTCTGGAGGTCTTCTAAAGGAGCACAGTCCAGGGAGCCACAGGGCTGCCTTGAGGAGTGGAACTGCTTCAGGGATAAATGCAAAGTGTCCCCTGTCGGGACAAAAACCTCTCAGAGGAGGTTAAGGCCCACGGGCCATTCTTGAGCTGCTAGAACAAATTTCCTAAGATGATTGAATAGCAGGAAACAGAGACCAAAGGAATTGAGTTGAACACAGAGAATGAAATGAAGGAACTTCACTGCCCAGCGCAGGAAAAACTGAATACCAGAGAGCGAAGTTGTCCCCATGTACAGAATCACTTACGGAATCATACAAAATATCTGCAAAATATCTTCCTCAGAACTGGCCTTGACAGCCTTACATGTGTGACGGAAGAAGACCGTCCTCTGATAGCACCGGAAGTGGCCTTCTTTTTCATGCTGGCACTGCGCATCCCAGCTTTCCCACACGTGCCCAGCGTGATTGTGTCAACCAAGGGAGGTCGACCCAGCCTGTCCATTGGCCCTCCTCTGCAGCACTCCAACCCCAACAAGCCACTAACAACCACTGCTCTGTTTACATCTCTGTAGTTTTGCCGTTTCCAGGATGTCATATAAGTGACATCAAACAGTATGTGATCTCTTCAGATTGGCTGCTTTCATTAAGGAATATGCATTTAAGAGTCAACATATCTTGGCATGGTCTATTCCCCATGTGCTTAGGGAATTAGCAAAAAAAATGTAGACACTTTGTAGCCTATTTTAAATGGTTATCATATTTGTGTGCATAGAAACAAGTTTTACATATTAAATTATGAGCTGAGCAAGGCAGATTTAGCTTAATAATTTGGAAATGGGAAATGATGGCTTCTACCCTTTTTTGCAGCTGTCATAATTGTCCATTATTATATCTCTGGCCAAAAACATTTTTATGTCATTATCTGTTTTTAATTTATTAATAATTTCTTAAACTAGACCATATTAATTTTTTTATTTCATTAAAGCTTTCTTCCATTGCTATAACTATATATTTAATATGAACATACTTTATGATATATTCATATTAAACATTGTCAGCTAGGGCTGGGTGTGGTGGCTCACACCTGTAATCCCAGCACTTTGGGAGGCCAAGGCGGGAGGATCACTTGAGGTCAGGAGTTTGAAAGCAGCCTGGCCAACATGGTGAAACCCCATCTCTACTAAAAATACAAAAAAAAATAAAAAATAAAAAAATAGCTGGGCGTGGTGGCACGCACCTGTAGTCCCACCTACTCAGGAAGCTGAGGCACAAGAATTGCTTGAGCCCGGGAGGCGGAGGTTTCTGTGAGCCGAGATTGTGCCACTGCACTCCAGCCTGGGTGACACAGCAAGACTCTGTCTCAAAAAAATAAAAATAAATAAATAAATATACATTGTCAGCTAATTCTGGCGTACAATAAAAAGGTAAGAAAACATTTTCCTTCTGATATTCTTAGTTGCATTTCAGGGGTAGCATGATTTCCCAGGAACATTAAAAATTCCTTTTGGATTTTATTACACAAATAAGGCACAGATCCCTTTTTATCATTAGCTCCATGACTAGCTATGTTGACTTTATGATAACTCTAAATTGGGAAAGGCAGCCTCGGAAAGAAGAGCTATTCAGAGTCGTCTTGGACTCGGCTCTTAATCAGCAGATGTGGTGAAATATCGGAGGGATGTGGGAATCATTTGTCTGGTGTGTATGTGCTGAAATGGGTAAGTGTGGGTACACTCAGGAGAGCTGGGGCCTGACGTTTGGGAAGTAGGGTCAGCGCAGTGCAGTTTACCGTGTGGGAGGGCATGAGGACTCATCGTGCGAACTGGATGAAAGGAGAAGGGTTGTGATAAGGAGAGGGTCTCTGATAATTTATCTGACAGGTGATAAGCTGGGTCTGATATCTATTCCTCAAAATAACCCCTTTCAGAAATTTGAGATTCAGAGACAGACCTTCGTTACAATTCTAGCTCTGTCGTTTTCTAGCCATGTAATTTTGTCATATTAATAAAGCTTTCTGAACTCGGTTCATATAAATGGGACACTGATCTGTAAATAGCAAGGTTATTGTGAGTGTTAAAAAATCAGATATATGCAAATCACAGTCACCAGATCTCAATTACTAGTACTAGAATTTTTCTTCTTTTTCTGGTACTTCAGACTTAAAGGGTGGTAATCCTAACCCTTCATGATACACATGATACATGGTCATTTGCCCATGCTGTAGTTATTAACGTTGTCTTATATGGTACTTAAATTTGACAAATGCTTTTTATATCCATAAATTAGGAAATTAAGGGATATTACTGCTAATGATAATTACTAAAACAGAACTCTAGATTTCACAAAGATATCTGGAGTCAACTGAATTTCCTCCAAATCTGACTCCCTTGCCCTATAATTCATGTGCTGACCTGCCCTTTGGGAGTCGTGGGACACAACAGTAGCATTATCACATGTGCTCTTGTTTCTTGCACAGTGGATTTTGGTGCTAGATTTGCATGTTGAAAGTCTCTTGCTCCACCTACCATTAAATAGATTCCAAAGTAACCTGGCCGCATGTCTCACTGTGTTGCCCAGTCTTGTATTGAACTCCTGGGCTCAGAGCTTGAGCTATCACACCCTGCCAGTTTTTTGTTTTTTTTTTAAATATAAAATAAAGTTCTCCCTTTTCTTCCCACAGACCTCATAGTTTTTTAACAGTAGAAAAATGGTTTCAAAATTATATAACCATTTATAAAATAAATGGAAATGAAATGAGGCTGGCTCACTTCTAGTTTAGTGGAAGACTCAAAACTGGAGACAGGAGCCAATTAGATTCAGAGGCAGATTTCAGAGGCTGGGCAGGGTGGCTCATGCCTATAATCCCAGCACTTTGGGATGCCAAGGTAGGTGAATTACTTGAGCTCAGGAGTTCAAGACCAGCCTGGTTAATATAGTGACAATATATTTACCAAATATATTGTCTTTATTGGTGTTTAGATATTATATTGGATAATATCTTTACCAAAAAAAAAAAAAAAAAAAAAAACACATACACACAGAGACAGGTTACACAGGAAAGCTCTCCTTAAGCAGGGAACACAGAAAATAAACTTCATTAGCACTACATTCCTGGGGACATATCCTGATTACACAGGTATCAAACTCATCTGGGCTTCTTGTGTGGGATGCTCCCCTTTTAAAACTTTGATTGGATTTATGAGACATTTAAAAAGTTAAACCTCTCATAAAATAATGGAGAAAAACGATAAGGGCCTTGTGAGAGTTTATTTGAACATTTAAATGCAGCTCTTTAAAAAAACCTTAAGGTAAATGCCAGTAACTTTAGTTAAGGGTTTGCACTTGGGAGAAGTTATTTCATTTAGTGAAAATAACCACAATCTTTTTCCTCATCTTCACACACAATTAAAACAAATACAGCTGCTGCAACACTATACAATTCTTATGTACTAGAGCAAAAACAAAATATAAATGCACTTGTATTTATAAAACTTTGGTCAAGCTGTCCATAAGAAAAATCACCCTATTTTTTCCTCTAAGTTTCTAAAATGTCATTTACTATATCCCAGCATCTATAGTTATTTTAAAAATTTTAGAAAACCTTTTGTGCATCATCATAATTTTTATTCCCTGGCTGTTTGGTTTAGTGGCAAAAAACCAAAACCATCAAAAATTATGTTTCTCTTGAAGTCACTAAGTTGGTCTCAAGGAAGACAGCGCTGCATCCACTGGCCCCCAGCAGTAGGGACGTGTGGAAGATCACAGCAGCCAAGTCTATGCAGTCAAGGTGAAAGGAGTGCTTGCATGGCAGACATCAAACAAATTCCAGTAAACAGACTACAGACTCTGGCATCTCCTCTTCTGATTTATCTCTTCCAAGGCCGTAAACTTCTTTAGGCAGACACTGTAGAAGGCTTAGTCTTCGAGCTATTCTAACTTGTTCTTCCTCAGTCAGCAGTTTTGCTAATAGAGACTGGCCAGGTGCTGGGTGATAGACTGGACCTGGAGCTTGTTTCAGATGTGGCAGTGGGGGCCTAAGATCCTGCCCTGTCCGTGTCATCTGAGGTGGGGCGTCTCAGTCAGTTTCCCGTCTTCCCAGGTTCGGGTGGGTGATCAATGCACTCTGACAGAGTTCTTCATGTAGCCTTAACTCACTCCTTTCACCTAAGGTTCAGACAAAAATAAAAAGTAAATTATTTAAACTTTAATTACATGTGACCCTCTCCTTGAAGATCATAGATATAGATTTACCTAGTTATATACATATCTATTTGTCTAAATAACTCCCAATAACCCTGCTGTTGGGGTTCTTTATCAGTGTCACAAGTGAGCTGAATGTGGGCTCAGAAGGCTTTAGTAACATGACAAAATTTCACAGCTCCAAATTGGGTCCAGTACATCTTTTTCTTTTTGTTTGTTTTTTTATAGGGGGTCTCCCTCTGTTGCTCAGGCTGGAGTGCAGTGGTGCAATGATATCTTGCTGCAGCCTCCAACTCTTGGGTTCACATAACCCTCCCATCTCAGTCTCCCCAGCAGCTGGGACTATAGGCATGTGCCACATGTCTGGTAAGCTTTTAATTCTAGTCTAACTGTAACACCACTCACACACTCGCATATCTAAATGTGGTCACCTTGAGAAGTACATCCTATACCTAGGTTTTATCACTGATTTCAAATTTTAAAAAATCAGAGGCCACACCCCATAATCATAACCTTCTCTCCTTTGGGCATGTTCACAGAATCATTTCCAATGCCCACATTTTTCTACTGCAGGGACCCTAGAGTTAGTAGAACCTAGTTTCTTTCCATTGGCCCTCAAAGTTCATCATTTTCACTGCTTAGCTTAATCACCATGATGCTCTTCAATATTGACCAGCAGCATCAAAAATTATCTGTCCATTTGACCTCTTACTGCCTCGTACTGTCTGATCTTACTCTGGATCTAAACACCAATCTTAGTGGCTTCATATGTTTTCCTATTCGGCAGCCAGTTCTGACAGAGAACATGACTAGGAGACTGATCCTGGCCTAATATGGACACACAATACCCAGTAACTCTCAAATATATCTGGCAATCCCACTGCATCTTGCTATCTAAATTATTCTTGTAGCTCCATAAATACTTCAGATCTACTCCATGGCTTTTGCGTCATGCACATACTTATCTTTATCATACTTTACACAGATGGAATTTCCTTCTCCTACAAAGATGAATTAAATTTTCTCACCAATTACCTTAGCTCTCTGCCATGAAGTCTACAGTTATACTTTAATCCGTATCCATCCATTACTACTTCTTGCCCATAAAACTGAAGTATTTTCTTCCCTTGTCATGTTTAATGGATTCAAACTCAAACTTTATCTCCTGCCCTTGGGAGCTTCATGTTACCACTTATACAATAAATCTCCTTTACCAGCTCCCTCTCCTACTCTTCCCAATCTATCATCATGAAGCTTTTGAAATAAAAACCTCATTTAAACCTATTTTCTCTCTAGTATCTGCTTTCCTTTGCTTTCCCTCACAGTTGAACTGAAAATTGAAAGTCAAAGTGGTAGCATTTCCTCATCCCCTCTCACCGTTTGACTTACTAAGACCACCAATGGTCTGTTCATTAATATGTCTTGCCAGCACCACCAATAATTGTTCCATCAAATACCTAATGGGTGATCCTTAGTCTTTTACTTAGAACAAAACAGAACTGAACTATTATCTGCCTTTCATACTACTGTTTTAAAATTACTCTGTAGTCTCTATTCCCCTGAGTTCTCTGCAAAGAGCACAAATCATACTATTAAAATGACCCAGAATTCCATCCTAGACTCTCTTCTCTCTTCTTTTTGCACACTATCTTGGAACTCTTAATTCAATTGCTTCCATTTCTTCCGTTGCTATCTCCAAACTGACAGTGACAGATTCTTGTCTGGATTCTACTTCTGAGATCATTTCCACTTGCACAGTTGCAGACAATGAAATGTCTACAGACATTACCTCCCCCACAAAACCATATAAAAATACACCCCCTAGTCACCAATATTTGTTAATGACAACACCAGGCATCCATGAACCAATCTTTTACAGGGCTCCTAAGAAGTGGACAATCACAATTAAGCATGACTTTATCTGTTCCCTGTTTACTATCACCCTTCATCCACATGTACATCCACCCCAATCCACACACATTTTTTTCTTCATTCTTCCTTTCCCACAGTCTAAACATACATGTCACTCCTCGGAGAACTATTCTCAATCTCAGCCTATTGTACTTATTTATGTACTGTATACTTCCACTAATCTAATTACAGAAAATCAACTCTTTTTTTTTTTTTTTTTTTTTTTTTTTGAGACAGGGTCTCTCTCTGTCCCCCCAGGCTGGAGTGCAGTGGTATGATCACAGCTCTGTGTAACCTCCAATTCCTGGGCTCAGGGTGGTCCTCCTGCCTCAGCCTTCTGAGCAGCTAGGACTACAGGCATGAGCCACCACCATGCCCAGGTAACTTTAAATTTTTTTGTAGAGGTGGGACCTCAGTATGTTTGCCATGCTGGTATCCAACTTCTGTCCTCAAGTGATCCTCCTCACTCAGCCTTCTAAAGTGGTGGGATTACAGGCATTAACCAACAAGCCCAGCCCAGAAAAATCAACTCCTGTGTGCCAAGATTAGATAAGTTTTCCTGTGACTGTTACATACGAACTAGAATTTGAGAAAAATTACATGTCCACAGTAACCTAAACTTCCCTCAGAGAGCTTGCCACCAAATACCTGTAGTCCAATTAAACAATAATAATTTTCACATTAAAATTTATTGACCAAAATAAATGGGGTGTGTCTGCCCTGGCAAAAATTTCTCCAGTACTCACCAGAAACCAAACAGAGGAAAATCCAATGGAGCCAGGTCTTTATGGTGGTCGCCGTCACCACACTCCGGTGCTCAGAGCTTCTTCCACTCTCCCAGGAAAGCACCATTTGAGTGGTGAACCCTCTTTTTATGCAGTTGATAACCTCATCAATTATGTGCTAATCAGTCCTATCATCTCATCAACCATATAATCCAAAGGACCCAGCTGAATAACTTGGGTCCTGTTAAGCCAAATCTAATCAAGCCTAGCCTCTTTAGCGAAACTTTTCTCCTCAGGCAAATTGCATGTATCCAGTTAAGGAAAGTTGATTATGTCCCCGGATTTTGCACCCAAGTTATTCAGGTGTGGTGACAGCGACCTCCATAAAGACCTGGCACCATTGAATTTTCCTCTGTTTGGTTTCTGGATTTAGAGCCACAGGAAATCTTGGGATTACAACTTTGTTTGCTGCACATAAACCTTGAACAAATCTCCAACTTGTCCATTAGATTTTTGACTGGTAGGACTGGAATGTTGTAGGGACTAGGCAAGGGATTATAAATCCTCATTTAATTAATTCCTCTATAATTGTTGAAAGTCCCTGAACTGCCTCCAATCTTAGTGGATATTGGGAAAATTTAGGCAATGGTTTAGAATAGTCTATTTGATATTTTATAGGTTTAATACTTTTAATTTTTCGTATGTCATTTGAGGAGAACACCCACAACATTTGAGTACTTTAGAAAGGTGAGGGTTTGTGTACATCTGAGTGTCAATGTTATCAATTCCTGCCTGTAGAGAACAGAGAACTTTGTGTTCTGGTGAATCTGGAAACTCCAAGATGATTTCTCCCTTGAAAGAGAATGTTATGTGTTCTCTCAACTCAGAAAGTAAATCTCATTCCATCAAATTTCCTGGGCAGTATCACATAGGAGGAAAGCATGCTTTTCTAAAACGGTCCAAGCATGATTTGGACAGGTTGAGACATGAGGATTCCCTGGATATGATTTGAAACACCCACCACAGAAATATTTTTTTACTCAGAGGGATATTTTGATTTATTAGAGTTGTTATTAAAGTGAATACAGTGACTCTAGTAACCACAAATAGTGTACAAGAATCTTCATCATCTTAATATTAGTTAATAGCTAAGATTTGGAAGCAACCTGTGTCCATCAACAAATGAATGAATAAAGAAAATGTGTTATGTATACACAGTGGAGTACTATTCATCTATAAAAAACAAAGAGATCCAGTCACTTGCAACAATATGGATGGAAATGAAGATCATTATATTAAGTGAATTCAGCCAGGCACAGAAAGACAAACATCACATGTTCTCACGTATTTGTGGGATCTAAAAATGAAAACAATTGGGCTGGACGCGGTGGTGCACACCTGTAATCCCAGCACTTTGGGAGGCTAAGAGGGGGCAGATCACGAGGTCAGGAGTTTGAGACTAGCCTGGCCAACATGGTGAACCCCCATCTCTACTAAAAATAAAAAAATTAGCTGGGCATGGTGGTGGGCACCTGTAATCCCAGTCACTCGGGAGGCTGAGGCAGGAGAATTGTTTGAACCCAGGAGGCGGATGCTGCAGTGAGCCAAGTTCATGCCATTGTACTCCAGCCTAGGCGACAGGGTGAGACTCTGTCTCAAAAAAACAAAACACAAAACACAAACAAATAGAAAAGAAAATAATTCAACTCATGGACATATAGAGTAGAAGGATGGTTACCAGAGGTTGGGAAGGGTAGTGGGTTGGGAAGCTGGCAGTGGGGAGGTGGGAGTGGTTAATGGGTACAAAAAAATAGAATGAATAAAACCTACTATTTGATAGCACAATAGGGTGACTATAGTCAATAATAACTTAATTGTACATTTAAAAATAACTAGAAGAGTGTAATTGGATTGTTTGTAACTCAAAGGATAAATGGTTGAGGGGATGCATTACCCCATTGTCAAATGATGTGCTTATTTTACATTGCATTCTATATCATAATATCTCATGTACCCCATAAATATATATACCTACTATGTACCCATATTTTTTTTTAACTTCAAAAAAAGGTATTACAGGAAGTACCTCACCAGATAATTCCTCAGGTCCTCCACCCCTGCAGAGTGGATTATTGTCAAACCCTCAAGGACTTTCTCTGATGGGAAAACAGTGTGGCCCAAAGGGAGCCAGCCTATTAGAGGACTACTTCAAGAGTGGATGACATGTCTTCCAGAGACCTCATTGTTTGCAATGAATGCAGCCATCTCGAGATACAGACCTCACCCAGGGTTCCTTTGTTTAGGACAGCTCAGTTTTGAGTTATAATATATATAAGGAGGTCTGTTTCTTTAGCTGTTGTACGTATGATATTAGTTTATTAGCCTGTTCATTCTTTCTTTTAGCATGTTTTATTGCTCTAAATGTCTTTCAAAGAGCTTACTCGTAGTGACCAATTGGGTCATATCAATGACTTTCTATCCAATATTATGTTTTTTAATCTGGTCACCAAGCTCTGTTAAGAGTTTATTCATTTAAAAGACTGTAAAGCACTTCAGTTGTTCCAGTATGTATTTTAAGCCTAGAATGATTTTATACATAAAATTTTAGTCCAGGTCTGTAATAAGGAACTGGTTTATCCTTTTTGTTTGTTTTCATGACTGGATAATGGACCAGGCAATTTTTTGTGGGAAGACAATGGGAATAGCACTTAAGAGGTATTTTTTTTTTCCCTGATATCCTTTGTGCCACTCCTGTAGGAGTAGCTTTTGAAGGAACAGTAATACAGTTATAAATTTTGTTTTTTAATCTTTTTGAGACAGATTCTTACTATGTCACCCAGACTGGAGTACAGTGGCACAGTCATGGCTCAGTGCAACCTTGACTTCCTGGTCTCAAGCCATCCTCACATCTCAGCCTCCTGAGTACTTGGGACTACAGGTGCATGCCACCACATTCAGCTAACTTTGTTTTCTGTTGTAGAGCCATGGTTGCACTATGTTGCCCAGGCTGGCCTTGAACTCCTGGGCTCAAGAGATCATCCCACCTCAACCTCCCAAAGTCCTTGGATTTCAGGTATGAGCCACTGTGCTGATCCTAACCATGGTTAAAATCTGACAAAAGTTCCCAATTGACAAGAAAATTTGGTTATATTTATTATATGTAGCATTTTATAACAACCAGAATCATGTCTTACAGCTTCACATCAGGTCCCTGAGATCTTTATAAGTTGTATATAAAATTAGAATACTTACATTTATAATATATTTATATGAATATAACTTTAGAAGATATTTAACAAAAGTATGACTGATAACAGATTTTCATGAATTTATATAATTTTTGGAACATTTATGTCAATAACATGCCTATAAGTGTAACTGAAAGATCTTCCATCACTTAGCACTTGACAATGTCTCCCATATATTTTATCAAATAAGTCTAACCATTTAATCTCTATAAGGTAAGAAGCAATATTTTTAAGGGTTTCCAGGGGTCAACCTTCAAAATCCCAAAGTTAGTTTTAGGCCAAAAAGAATTAATGTAGGTTTTTAATCTTGAAGAAACCTGCCAAAGATGTCAGAAGACTCGAAACACTCAATCAAGCAGAATCAGGGGTCATCGTTAAATAATAGCAATACATAAAGTTACTTGGATGTAAAAACATGAACCCTTTTATAGCTCTGTTTTCCTAAGTAATCTAAAACCTAATTAAGAGAAGACAAGAGTTGCCTTGAAAACATGTACAGTCTTTATTTTTGTCTTTTAGGCTAGTTATTAGAAAGGTAAAAAAAAAATTTCCTGTAGTGCGATTGCTTTTTTGTTTATAAGAAGCCCATTTAGATTATTTGGAAGTGAAAAGGTTACTTGAATTTCATCAGACAGGTGGAGAGTGTCCGGGACTGTGAGTGTACTCTGTATTATAGAGAAACGTAACCGAAAAACTGGTACCTTGGACAGGGAAATCCATGGCTCTTAGTAACCACATGAAAAGTTATCTGACTATACATATGGAATAATTTTGATATATCAAGAAAAACGGGCCAGCTTTGGTGGCTCACGCCTGTAATCCCAGCACTTTGGGAGGCTGAGGTGGGATGGTCTCTTTACCCAGGAGTTTGAGATCAGGCTGGAACATAGTGAGACCCCATCTCTATGAAACTAAAAATAAAAACTTAGCCAAGCGTGGCTGGTGTTGTGGGAGGAACCAGGTGAGAGGTAATTGAATAATGGAGGTAAGTCTTTCCCGTGCTGTTCTCGTGATAGTGAATAAGTCTCATGAGATCTGATATTATAAGAAAGAGCTTCTCTGCACAAGCTCTGTCTTTGCCTGATGACATCCTCCTAAGATGTGACTTGCTTCTCCTTGCCTTTTGCCATGAGGCCTCCTCAGCAATGTGAAACTGTAAGTCCATTAAACCTTTGTTTTTTTTTTTAAAAATTGCCCATCCTCGGGTATGTCTTTATCAGCAGCATGAAAATTAGACTAATATTATAAATTGGTACCAGTAGAGTTGGGTGCTGCTGAAAAACTAGCCGAAAATGTGGAAGCGACTTTGGAACTGGGTAACAGGCAGAGGTTCTAACACTTTGGAGGGCTTAGATGAAGACAAGAAAATATGAGAAAGTTCGGATCTTCCTAGAGACTTGTTGAATGGCTTTAACCAAAATGCGGATAATGATATGGACAATGAAATCCAGGCTGAGGTGGTCTCAGATGGAGATGAGGAACTTGTTAGGAACTGGAGCAAAGGTGACCCTTGTTATGTTTTAGCAAAGAGACCACCAGTACTTTGCCCCTGCCCTAGAGATATGTGGAACTTTGAACTTGAGAGAGATGATTTAGGGTATCTGGCAGAAGAAATTTCTAAGCAGAAAAATGTTCAAGATGTGACTTGGGTGGTGTTAAAGGCATTCAGTTTTATAAGGGAAGCAGAGCATAAAAGTTCAGAATATTTGCAGCCTAACAATGTCATAGAAAAGAAAATCTCATTTTCTGAGGGGAAATTCAACCCAGCTGCAGAAATTTGCGTAAGTAATGAGGAGCCAAATGTTAATCCCCAAGACAATGGGGAAAATATCTCCAGGCCTTGTCAAAGATTTTCACAGCATCCCCGCCTATCACAGGCCTGGAGGCCAAGGAGCAAAAGTGGTTTCATGGGCCAGGCACAGGCTCCCTGTATTATGTGCAGCCTAGGGACTTTGTGCCCTGCATCCCAGCCACTCCAGCCATGGCTGAAAGGGGTCAATGTAGAGTTCGGGCTGCAGCTTCAAAGAGTGCAAGCCCCAAGCCTTGGCAGCTTCCACATAGTGTTGAGCCCACGAGTACACGGAAGTCAGGAATTGGGGTTTGGGAACCTCTGCCTAGATTTCAAACAATGTATGGAAATGCCTGGGTGCCCAGGCAGAAGTTTGCTGCAGGGGTGAGGCTCTCATGGAGAACCTCTGCTAGGGCAATGTGGAAGGGAAATGTAGGGTTGGAGCTCCCACACAGAGTCCCTACTGGGGCACCACCTAGTGGAGCTGTGAGAAGATGCCCACCATCCTGCAGACCCCAGAATGGTAGATCCACCAACAGTTTGCACTGTGCATCTGGAAAAGCTGCAGACACTCAATGCCAGTGCATGAAAGCAGCTGGGAGGGCAGCTATATCCTGAAAAGCCA
Source organism: Macaca thibetana thibetana (assembly GCF_024542745.1). Taxonomy (NCBI): domain Eukaryota; kingdom Metazoa; phylum Chordata; class Mammalia; order Primates; family Cercopithecidae; genus Macaca; species Macaca thibetana. Next base: position 142,063,955 of record NC_065585.1, read on the forward strand.
CAGTGGCAGAGCTGCCCAAGACCATGGGAGCCCATCTCTTTCATCAGCATGACCTGGATATGAGACATGGAGTCAAAGGAGATCATTTTGGAGCTTAAGATTTGATTGCCTCGCTGGATTTTGGACTTGCATGGGTCCTGTAGCCCCTTTGTTTTGGCCAGTGTTTTGGGCCATGTATTGTTACTAACCTGTGAATTGCCTGATTATATTTATTTTTATTTTTTTGTTTTCTCTCAGATTTTTGATATAATTAAATTTTATTCTAAATTTTCTAAAGAATGTTTTCATGTTTTCCAATTTTATACTTAGCACTTGCATACCATGTTTGTTCATGGATATCACAAAAGGCAAGGATTTAATTACATTTATTTCCGTTCGTGATTAGTGATATGTAGGGCCATCTCTAACCCCAAAATTTAGGCTCAGCACAGGAGGTCAGGTGGGTTCTTGGCTTTAAGCAGGAAAGAATTTAAGAATGAGCCACCACAGCGGAGTGAAAGCAAATTTATTAAAAAGTGAAGGAATACAAGTGCGGCTGCTCCACAGGCAGAGCAGGGCTACCCCACAGGCTGCTAGATGGGTATTTTATAGCTATTTCTTGATTGTATGCTAAATAAGGGGTGGATTATTCATGAGTTTTCTAGGAAAGGGGCAGGGAACGCCTAGAATAAGTTGTTTCCCCCACAGACCATTTAGAATAAATTCCAGACATTGCCATGGCACTTGTGAACTGTGATGACACTGGTGGGGGTGTTTTCTAGCATGCTAATGCATTATAATTCGCATATAATGAGCAGTGAAGGTTGCTGTTCTAACCACCTTTCTTCTAGCTGATTTAGGCTGGTTTCTTTACTGTATCCTCTTATCGAGGTAGAAGGTGGGGCTGGGACACTGGACCAGGTTGAGGAGCAGCTAAAAAGGGACTGGAGCAGAAGCAGCTTTCCAATTAGACATGCCCACCAATGTGCCATGTCAATTTACCATTACCAAGGCAACACCCAGGGGTTACCACACCTTTCCATGGGAATGACCTAATGACCCGAAAGTCACTATCCCTTCCCTAGAGTTTTCTGCATAAACAGCCCCTTAATCTGCATGCAATTAAAAGTGGATATAAAGTTGACTGCAAAACTGCCCTGAGCTGCTACTGTCTGCCTATGGAGTAGCCCTGCTCTGCAGGAGCAGTCACAGAGCTGTAACCCTGCTGGAGCTATAACACTGCCTCTTCAATAAAGGTGTTTTCTTTGACCTCTAGTTTGCCCTTGAATTATTTCCTGGGCAAAGCCAAGCACCCTCTGGGCTAAGCCCCACTGTGGGGCTCACCTTGCATCAGCTTGGCACCCAACATGGCATGAAGAAAAAAGACAGTGTCATGGGAGATGGCAATTGGTAATTGAGGAGTGGCAATCTGCCAGTCAGCAGCCAGCAGCAGTCTGTGAATCAGTGATTGGCCAGCAGCAGTCTGCAATGCAGCAGTTGACAATAGGCTAGCAGCAGTCAGTGATCAGGGGGATGCTGGTCAGCGGGACAGTGATCAGCAGGATGGCAGTTGGTGGGATGAGGAGTGGAAAGGCGTCGAAGCCTAGCTGTAACATCTGAGCTGAACACAAACCAAAGGCTCTTTTCAGAACCATCATTTTCCCTGGCAGGCAGTGGAGTCATTCAGATGGGCAAACAGCCATAGTGACACTGCCTCATGTGGGGCCTACCACTCCCACCAGCAGCCTGGTGGGTTACTGACACAGTGCAGGCCCCTCCCACTGCAGCAGCTGAGCCCACTGGCAGGGCAGCCATAGTGTCACCACCTTATGTGACACCCACCTTTCTGACTGGCAGACAGAGAGTTATTGGGTTACTGGACCCCCTGTGCAGGTCCCGCCCATTGTGGCAGTTAAGTCCACCCCAGCTGAGGTATCCTGGGGAGAGCTTTACCTGGGTCCCATGGGGAAAATCAGTCAGCACCACATCTGTCCTGCTGGACAGGTAAGTGTCCCTTCTGCCCCCACCCCCATAGTATCAGGAGAACTAGGAAATAAAATAAAAGCCTTTGGCTAGACCACGTCCTTGTCACCCCTTCCCTGAGTGCTTTCTCTTCAGACTCCATTGTATTGTTCCATTAGTTATTTTATTTTCAGTCCTAAAATGTGTGCAGTCTTGCGTTTGGTTTTAACTTTGTTAATTGTTTGGGGGCAATTAAGGCAGGGTCCTTGGTTGTGACAGGTCCCCACTGTTTTCACTCTGGGATGCTAGAGTCATGTTGTTTGGTGACCCCAATTTGGTCTTGGATTGACTGTTGGCCACTCTCTGGGCGCCCCAGGGTTTTCAGCATTTGGTGAAGGGAACATTTTTGGTTGAAACTTGGCTCTTCTGAGTTTTCAGCACTGGTATTTTGGCCACCCTCCAGATGCTCCGGGGTATTTGTGTTGATATTCCCTCTGGAATTCTGAGGGATATATGAGTTATAGCCCTCTCCCTAGGGGAGTATTGGTCTTGCCCTTTTCTGCCCTATAAGTTAGAAGTATTTTAATAGCAAGTTGCTAACCTCTTCCTGTGTGCTGTCTTCCAACTAGCTTGCTCAAGCCACTCTTGGTCAAAGGAATTGGGAGTTCTCAGGCCCCTGGCATAATGGAGAACCACCTACAATGGTAGAAAATTGGCCATGTGAGTACTTTTTTCAGTGTCTCTGCTACTGGATAGGTTCTCCAGCAGGTTAGGGCCTCTGAGGTCTCCCCTTGGGCAACACTGTTTACCTCTTCCGTTTCTCCCTTCCACAGTCCCTCCCTTCCATTTGTTTAGCCCACCTCTCTACCAACTGTTGCTCTCTGTGGCATTTAGGTTAAATCCAACTGCCCATTTGAAGCTCATAATCCACTTAAGGATTAAAGCTCATAAGCCCTAAGGAACTTGACTCAAACCCTTAGAAACCTTAGCCACCATCACAGGTCAGGCATGAAAGGGAATTCAAGTCCTTAGACTCTGGCAAATGTAATTCTCTATAAGAGACTAGCGTTGAATTATTTACTAGCTGAACAAGGAGTCTGTGAAGTTATTAGTAAAACCTGCTGCACATATATTAACAAATCTGGACAAGTTGAGATTAACATTCAAAAGATCTATGAGCAAGTTACCTGGTTACATAACCAGGGCACTGACTCCCAACTATATCTGGTCAACTATCAAAAGTACCTTCCAAGTCTCACCTGGTTTTTACGTCTCCTAGGACCTTTGATAGCTATCCTGTTACTATTCTTTGTCACTTCCTTGCTTAACCTCTTAGTAAAGTTTGCGTCTTCTGGATTACAAAACTTCCAGGTAAAGACAATGCTGGCAGAAGAATTCCAACCCATCCTGTCTACTGACCCAGATAATGAAAAAGTGTCCTGCCTCTGGGTCCCTTAGTTGAGTTACCCAGGTATTTTTACTCCTCCAGTGCTAGGCAGGGCCTATGCCCATAAGCTCAGCAGGCAACAGTGACAGAATACAGACCTCTGCCCTTCTACAGCACCCTTAAGACTAAGGAGGAATATGTAATCGCTGAGGAGAGGATGAGGTAGGAGGTGGAACTTCACTCCAGAGGCAGGGCTCAGACACTGGACCAGATTGAGGATTAGCTAAAACAAAGCCAGAGCAAAAGCAACTTTCCAGACATACCCACCAGTGTACCATATCTATTTACCATGGCCATGGCAACACCTGGGGGTTACCTCCCTTTCCATGGCAATGACCTGATGACTCAAAACTTACTACCCCTTACCTAAAAAGTTCTGCATGAATCACTAATCTGATATCAAAGGAAATCTGGCTGTGCATGTGTGTGCTCTTACTATGGGTATCTGATACCTTGGCATCAACACAGAAACCCAGGACGTGGCACAGGGGGAAAATATACTGACTTCTGTCACAGCCCAAAAGAGCAGGGCCTTATGGTGGCATGTGGTAAATGGGGCAGGTGACACCAACGGATTTAATGTGATTTTAAGCTGTGAACTGTGGAGAACTTTTTCCTATAGAAATAGTCATTATTGTGAAAATTCTGATTTGAATATTTCACCCATAAAAATAGTTGAACCATTACTTGGCTTAAAATATTTGAGTTAAACATTTTTGTTCCCACCATGACTTTGTGGCTTTCATTGGACCAACCCACCATTAACAGTAACAAAACTTAAATGAAATACATGAAACAGCTGCTTTAAGGCATGAGGGTAGCCTGTTCACACAGGATTTTCTGAGGTAGAATTCATGAGAAAGGGGAGAGTCAATGATGTATCACACTGGTTTTTCTTAAGCACTTGAAAATTAGCATGAAGGGAACATAAAGCCCCAGAAGAAAGACAGCCTACCTAGGTTGAAAAAAAATAAGCAGAAATTTTTGTTTTGTGCAAAATAGTGGGGCTTCTGCTTCTGGGTAGGATGCAGTGAATAAAGATGAAACAAATATAGGAAAAAAAAAAAAAACGGATTCATTTAAATTGTAAGCTTTAAAGGCCAGAGAGGAAGACATAAGATTCCAAAAGTAAAAGAGCCTTTGTTAGGAGAAGTGAGAATATTAAATATTTACACACAGAACAGAAAGGTTCTTAAAGAAAAAAAAGCCCATGGCAACAAAAATCTCTATGTTACGACACTTGTACCTGATTCTGGGAGATATTCGTGCAAATTTAACCACAATTATCCAGCACTGCCAATTTTTATTTAAATAGATTCATTTGTAATTAGTTCTATTTTTGCAATGTTAAATTTTGTAATATATTGCCTATAGTTATCAATACTATATTATATACTTTAAAATTTACTACAGGTTGTTATGTAAGTGGTTTTATCATAAAGAAAACAATGAAAAACGAGGGAAGCAACCTTTGGAGAGGATGAATGTGGCAAAGATGGTGGTGATGGCTTCATGGGCTTATCCTTATCTCTAAACTTATTAAGTTGTATACATTAAATAACAGCTTTTGTCAATTCACTTTGATAAAGTGGTTTAAAAACAAAAAGGCAAATTTATGCACCATAAGACTGTACTTTTAAAGTGAGTCTTTCATAATCCATGTTTGATTTAATCATTACCATGTACATATATACCATTAATATAGTTAGGACATATAATTTTGTGTTCTATGTATATTAGTTCCATTGAATGTCACTGTCTTTTTGTTTTGAGCCAGAGTTGCACTTTTTTGCCCAGGCTGGAGTGCAGTAGCATGATCTTGGCTCACTGTAACCTACGCCTCCTGGGTTCAAGTGATTCTCCTGCCTCAGCCTCCTGAATAGCTAGGACTACAGGCATACACCATCATGCCCAACTAATTTTGTATTTTTAGTAGACATGGGGTTTCACCATGTTGGCCAGGCTGGTGTCGAACTCCTGACCTCAAGTGATCCATCCATATCAGCCTCCCAAAGTGCTGGGATTACAGGTGTGACCCACCATGCCCGTCCCCATTTTCTAACTGACCCAAATCTATGTGTTTAAAACTGAATTAAAAACATAGAGTTTGGGCTGGGCACGGTGGCTCATGCCTGTAATCCCAGCACTTTGGGAGGCCGAGGCAGGCAGATCACAAGGTCAGGAGATTCAGACCATTCTGGCTAATACAGTGAAACCCCATCTCTACTAAAAATACAAAAAATTAGCCGGGTGTGGTGGCGGGTGCCTGTAGTCCCAGCTACTTGGGACGCTGAGGCAGAAGAATGGCGTGAACCCAGGAGGTGGAGCTTGCAGTGAGCCGAGATCATGCCACTGCACTCCAGCCTGGGCGACAGAGCGAGACTGTTTAAAAAACAAACGAACAACAACAACAAAAAAATTGGAGTTTAATCAACCTATTATTCAGCAACGACATTTAATGCTTGCATTTTTGACAGTACTAATTTAACCTTATTACTTCTTACACAATTCTGCATTCAATATTCCCAGGTTATTTCAGAATTGTACATTTCATCCCACATATTTTAAGTAGAAAGTCTGCTCAAAACCATAATTTTTTTTCTCAAGCATGTGCTTGATGGCTTTATGTCTTGTCCCCCAGCTATACATCTCAATGGCTTTTTAGAGTTTTCTTCCCTGTCTTTTTTGACAGGAAAGCTGCCTGAAGGTTCTTCTACTATCATGTCAAGATTGTTTTCTCAGTGGAAAAATGCTGGTATTGACTAAGGAATGAGTAATTTACTGAGGACTGCCCTCCATTCATGTCACTGAGCATTCTACACCATGTGAATTCTGATCTATTATAGAAGTGCTGCTGTATTAAGAAAATGATTTCTCACTGAATAATTTCTCTACTATGAATTTCTGGAATTGTGCAAGAGGCCTCATCCACCTAATAAAAATATTTTCACAAATTTCCTGTTTTTATCAGTTATCTGATAATGAATTTTCTTGCAGACACCAAAACTGGTGCTTAGCTGAATGACAGTGCACAGCAATTACAGACGTATGGTTGCTCGCCTGTCGATTTTACTCATTTGTTTAAAGGATGGCATTTTCACATTGACGACAGGTACAGAATTTTTGTGATGTGATTTCTCCTGTTTGTTTACCAGTTAGAGCTTTGGATGAAGACTCCTCCACATTCCTTTGATCTATAGTTTCATTCTCTCATAGTTTGTGCCATACAGCTTAAATACATATGGATTCTCCCTACTTTGGATTCATTTAGGTTGAGCAAAGTGGTGATTACAAATAAAGGCTTTTCCACACTGATTACAGACATAATGTTCCTGTAGTATGTCAGTCCTTGGGTGTATTTAGTGTTAACGCTATGGTTGATGACTCTTACATATTCATTACTTTTTTAGTGTGAGTTCTCTCATGTTGTCTAAGGTTAAAAAATTTACTAAAGGCTTTTCCACATAGAGGACATACATATGGTTTCTCTCCAGTGTGAACTCTTTTATGAAGTCTAAAGTTATAACTTCTATTGAAGGCTTTACCACATATATTGCATTCATATGGTTTCTCTCCCGTGTGAGTTCTCTCATGTCGTCTAAGGACAGAAGAGTGATTGAAGGCCTTTCCACATAGGTGGCATTCATATGGTTTTTCTCCAGTGTGAGTTCTCTCATGTCGTCTAAGGTCAGAAGATTCAGTGAAGGCTTTCCCACATACATGACACTCGTATGGTTTCTCCCCAGTGTGAATTCTCTCATGTCGTTTAAGCACAGAAGATTCAGTGAAGGCTTTCCCACATAGATGACATCCATGTGGTTTCTCTCCATTGTGACTTCGCTCATGTTGTCTAAGGTGAGAACAATGAGAGAAGGCTTTTCCACATAGATGACATTCATATGGTTTCTCTCCATTGTGAGTTCTTTCATGTTGTCTAAGGTAAGAACATTTACTGAAAGCCTTCCCACATAGATGGCATCCATATGGTTTATCTCCTAAGTGAGTTCGCTCATGTTTTCTAAGGTCAGAGCAATGAGTGAAGGCTTTCCCACATAGATGGCATACCTGTGCTTTCTCTCTAGTGTGAATCATCTCATGTCGTCTAAGGTTAGAACTTTTACTGAAGGCTTTCCCACATAGATGACATCCATATGGCTTCTCTCCAGTGTGAGTTCTCTCATGTTTTCGAAGATCAGAGCAATGAGTAAAGGCTTTCCCACATAGATGACATCCATGTGGTTTCTCTCCAGTGTGAATCATCTCATGTCGCCTAAGATTAGAATTTTTGCTGAAGGTTTTCCCACACACATGACATTCCAATGTTATCACTCTAGTGTGAGTCACATTGTGTGGTCTAAGGGCAGAGTTTTGGATAAAGGCATAATCAAATAGATGACCTTCATCTGATTTACATCTGGTGTGAATTTCCTTGTGTTGATTAAAGGATAACCAGTCACTGAAGGTTTTTCCAAACTTTTTGCTTACAAAGTGTTTCTTTCTCATGTAAGTAATCACATTTTGAGTCAATGCTGTATGTTCAGTGACATCTTCTCCTAAATCATTACATAGAAAAGGATCCTCTTGAGTATGAGATCTCTGGTTTTTGGAAGGAAATGAAAGACTATTAAAGGTTTATCCACACTCATTCATTCATTACTTCATTCATTTCTCTACATACTAATTCTAGAGTAATCATTCAGTAGTAGATTCCAGTTACAATTGTTCCTGTATCAGTTATATAAACATGGTGCATTATCTAACTGCATGTAGAGAGTTTTTCTGTTGTAGCATCCCAACTGAAGAGCTATCTGACTAGTATTAAGACTTTATCCTGCCGGGCGCGGTGGCTCAAGCCTGTAATCCCAGCACTTTGGGAGGCCGAGATGGGCGGATCACGAGGTCAGGAGATCGAGACCATCCTGGCTAACACGGTGAAACCCCGTCTCTACTAAAAAATACAAAAAAAAAACTAGCTGGGCGAGGTGGCAGGTGCCTGTAGTCCCGGCTACTAGGGAGGCTGAGGCAGGAGAATGGCGGGAACCCGGGAGGCAGAGCTTGCAGTGAGCTGAGATCCGGCCACAGCACTCCAGCCTGGGTGACAGAGCGAGACTCCGTCTCAAAAAAAAAAAAAAAAAAGACTTTATCCTGTTTGAAAGTTTCAGCACATAGTAAAATTTATACAATTGTCCTGTTATAAGGCCTCACGTTATGGTTTTGATTTGAAGTTAATGTCTTCACTACATCCAAACTAACTAAAACTCTGCTGGGAGGGCTTTAAGTACAGTCAGGTACCTGTACCAAATTCCAAAGTTGTTCAATGTCCAGGTTTCTATATGGAAGAACAGGGTTCGCATCCATAAAGCTTACCTACCATTGTGCTGATGGTGGATGTGCCCTTCTGATAGGTATGTTGAATGAATGGTATCTCTTGATGTTTAATGTCACCTTCTCTACCTGAAATAAATTTTTAAAAAAAAGATGCTATACAGGCATTAGGGGAATAAAAATGTTAAATAGCTACAATGCCTATTTGAGTGTGTTTCAAATACACACAGACAGGGAAGGCATGTTAAATTAATGATACTTTAAGAAGAAGAGTATTATAGGAAATTGACTACTGACATTTTCAGCATATAAAAAAATAAAGAAGGCAAGTTAAGGAAGTAAAGGAAAGAAAAATTTTCAAAGAAGAGGACCATTATAAAGGGCTACTATGTAATAGTTTAACTCAAATAAGTACACAAATATCCCCTTTACAAAAGCCAAAGACAATGACAGAGATATACTTGAATAAAAATTGACACCTACAAAGTATAATGTCAATATCTGAGAAATGTTTCCCTCAGGCTTTTGCCTACATTTCAGAAACACTGCAAATTTAAGAAACCTTCCAGCTGGGCGTGGTAGCTCATGCCTGTAATCCCAGCACTCTGGGAGGCCGAGGTGGATGGATTTCCTGAGGTCAGGAGTTTGAGACCAGCCTGGCCAACATGTTGAAACCCTGTCTCTACTTAAAATAGAAAACAATTAGCTGGGCATGGTGGTGTACACCTGTAGTCCTAGCTACTCAGGAGGCTGAGGCAGGAGAATCACTTGAATCTGGGAGGCAGAGGTTGCAGTGAGCCGAGATCGTGCCACTGCACTCCAGTCTGGGTGACAGAACAAGATTCTGTCTAAAAAAAAGGAAAAAAGAAATCTTCCTTTGGCAACTGTTGGGGCCTACTCACTCACTGGCCATGTTTCTCCTCCTCCTATTGAGCACTGCTTCTTAGAGCTCACCTTGCAGTAAGCTCATTCCTTGTGTTGAAAGTTTCTCTACATGCTGCAAATGAGAAAGCACAACTGATTTGCAGAGCTGTTTGCCTGTTTTTGGGAAAAAGATACATGGATTTTGAGTTCTGTGCTGACAAATGTACAAGGTTATCAGGTACAGGGTAGGCTACTGGGAAGGATAAGTTAGCCACTGAAGGTCAGCCTGGGAAGATTACCTTGAAGACAACACTGACAGTCCTTTATGAGCAAAAGGAAAACTCTTGAACTTGTTCCCAGACATAAAAGACCAATAATTGCTGATGGTCATGCCTCACTTCAAATACTGATTGCAGAATCCTCAGTATTTTCACTTATTGCAGTGAAAATCCTCAGTATTTTCACTCAGTATTTTCCCTGTATTTTCTCACAGTGAGAAATTACAAGTTGTCATAGTGTTTGACATTATATTAAAAAATAATGCAATAAATACTAGCTCCACCAGAACAATCTAGGTTCTGTGCAGAACAGTCCCTATGATAGAACAATTACTTTAAAGAAATCAATACATTTATTTATGCATTCAAAAGCAGTGAATTTTCATAACTTTTCTGAGTTTGGGAGATTGAAGAGCAAGAAGGATGTGAAATTGTGGTCAAAAAGATGACATTTTAGAGAGAGGACAAATCAATATAAGTGAAAAGGAAATAAATGGCTGTCAGGTAATTGTGAGAGTTATGAAAGGATCAAAGCAGAGGTTGAAGTGACAGATGAGAAAGCTGTTCTAGAAACATGTAGAATGAATGAATGAATCAGTGAAAAACAGGTGAGTGAATGAATACATATATACATACATACATAATAAATATAAAGAGACTCACCAATAGAGACCAGATGACTGATGTTCTCCAACATCACATCTTGAAACAGCTTTCTCTGGGATGTGTCCAGCAGGGCCCACTCTTCCCGAGTGAAGTCTACAACTATATCCTCGAAGGTCATGGAATCCTAAAACATTATGGACATTCTACTGCAAACAGGGCTATCTCTGCCAGTGTTCAGTGGAGCAAGATAAAGTGACTGTCCTAAGGAAGTGTGGGTGGTATGAAAGAAAACTCAAACAGTGTTTGGGGTTCCTGTCACATTGCTTTACATCTGAACTGGGAATCTGGCTTTCAGATACACTAAAGACATAAAACTTCACATAGAGAAATATCACATGATATAACCTGAAGATTTCCTAATAGACTTCTAAGTATAACTTCCAGATACTAATTATGAAATCTTGACTTGTAAATTTAGAACTAAAATTCTCCTCTCCACCACCTTCAAGAAAATCCATAAGCCAGGCGCGGTGGCTCACGCTTGTAATCCCAGCACTTTGGGAGGTGGAGGCGGGCGGATCACGAGGTCAGGAGATCGAGACCATCCTGGCGAACACGGTGAAACCCCGTCTCTACTAAAAATACAAAAAATCAGCTGGGTGAGGTGGCGGCACCTGTAGTCCCAGCTACTCAGGAGGCTGAGCCAGGAGAATGGCGTGAACCCGGGAGGCGGAGGTTGCCGTGAGCCGAGATCGCACCACTGCACTCCAGCCTGGGTGACAGAGCGAGACTCCGTCTCAAAAAAAAAAAAAAAAAAAAAAAAAAGAAAATCCATAGACTCACTACAAGGGAGGCAGTATCCACAATTTGTCACATTTTAATCAATACTTTAATTAGATATTCCACTACAGCACCTCAGTGTCCTCATGAATAAAGACCTGTTATGAGTTCAAAAAGATCCAGTGAGATAATATGTAAAGTGGTTCCTATCTATCAGTTTTTAGATACAAGCCACAAATACATTATTCATGAAATGACTGAGAACACTCAGTTGAGTGAACAACTTTCATACAGAACTTGGTAGCAGCAGATGCAGCCTCTTATCTCTACACAACTCAGGTATTCACTGTTAATGGATAAGGATGAATGGCTCAGCAGCACAAGCCAGGGGCTCTAAGACTTCAGTACTGAAAGATGGTCTCATCCTGCCACTTCCCATGGTCTGAGGACTTCCTTTCTCAGTTTTATCTGGGACCTCCAAACACCAGGTGATATCGTTTAGCTCTGCAACCCCACCCAAATCTCATCTTGAATTGTAATCCCCACATGTTGGGGGAGGGGCCTGGTGGGAGGTGATTGAATAATGGGGGTGAACTTCCCCTTGCTGTTCTCATGCTAGTAAGATCTCAGAAGATCTGCTGATTTAACAGTGTGTGGCATTTTCTGATTTGGTATCTCTCTCCTGCTGCCTTATGAAGAAGGTGCTTGCTTCCCCTTCCGCCATGATTGTAAGTTTCTGGAGGCCTCCCAGTCATGCTTCCTGTTAAGCCTGCAGAACTGTCAGTCAGTTAAACTTCTTTTCTTCATGAATTACCCACTCTCAGGTAGTTCTTTATAGTGGTGTGAAAACCAACTATTATGCACTAGGTACGATTCTCTTTTGTTTCTTCATGTTGTCTCTAGATTTAGGGGTTAAAAAAAATCCTTTGATTATCCTGGTCTCTCCACTTCAAAAATTTCCTCAGAGTTTTAAATTTACTCTGTT